>NC_060913.1:2933789-4299925 GCF_021234035.1 Daphnia pulicaria | reverse complement strand
GGTCAAAGGTCAAAGTTCAAAAATACAAAAAAATGATGAAAAAAGACGTTTGAGGAGGTCAAAGGTAAAAGTTCAAAAAATCCGATAAAATGATGAGAAAAGACTTTCACGAGGTGGAGAGGTCAAAAATAAAAAAATCCGAAAAAATGATGAGAAAAAGACGTTTCAGGAGGTCGAAGGTCAAAGTTCAAAAAAATCCGAAAAAATGATGAAAAAGACCTTTCAGGAGGTCAAAGGTCAAAAATCAAAAAATCCAAAAAAATGATGAAAAAAGACGTTTCAGGAGTTAATTCAAATGATAGTTCCGTCAAATGAAAGTTCAAAAAATTCAAAAAAATGATGAGAAAAGACGTTTCAGGAGGTCAAAGGTCAAAGTTCAAAAAATCCAAAAAAATGATGAAAAAAGACGTTTCAGGAGGTCAAAGTTCAAAAAGCCGAAAAAATGATGAGAAAAGACGTTTCAGGAGGTCAAAGGTCAAAGTTCAAAAAATCCGAAAAAATGATGAGAAAAGACTTTCAGGAGGTGGAGAGGTCCTAACTCAAAAAATCCGAAAAAATGATGAGAAAAGACGTTTCAGAAGGTCAAAGGTCAAAAATCCAAAAATCCAAAAAAATGATGAGAAAAGACGTTTCAGGAGGTCAAAGGTCAAAAATCCAAAATCCAAAAAAAATGATGAGAAAAGACGTTTCAGGAGTTAATTCAAATGAAAGTTCCGTAAAATGAAAGTTCAAAAAATCCAAAAAAATGATGAGAATAGACGTTTCAAGAGGTCAAAGGTCAAAGTTCAAAAAATACAAAAAAATGATGAGAAAAGACTTTCAGGAGGTGGAGAGGTCAAAAATAAAAAAATCCGAAAAAATGATGAGAAAAGACGTTTCAGGAGGTCGAAGGTCAAAGTTCAAAAAATCCGAAAAAATGATGAAAAAGACCTTTCAGGAGGTCAAAGGTCAAAAAATCAAAAAATCCAAAAAATGATGAGAAAAGACGTTTCAGGAGTTAATTCAAATGAAAGTTCCGTCAAATGAAAAGTTCAAAAAATTCAAAAAAATGATGAAAAAAGACCTTTCAGGAGGTCAAAGGTCAAAAATCAAAAAATCCAAAAAAATGATGAGGAAAAGACGTTTCAGGTAGTTAATTCAAATGATAGTTCCGTCAATGAAAGTTCAAAAAATTCAAAAAAAATGATGAGAAAAGACGTTTCAGAAGGTCAAAGGTCAAAGTTCAAAAAATCCGAAAAAATGATGAGAAAAGACGTTTCAGGAGGTCAAAGGTCAAAAAATCAAAAAATCCAAAAAAATGCTGAGAAAAGACGTTTCAGGAGTCAATTCAAATGATAGTTCCGTAAAATGAAAATTCAAAAAATCCAAAAAATTGATGAAAAAAGACGTTTCAGGAGGTCAAAGGTCAAAGTTCAAAAAGCCGAAAAAATGATGAGAAAAGACGTTTCAGGAGGTCAAAGGTCAAAGTTCAAAAAATCCGAAAAAATGATGAGAAAAGACTTTCAGGAGGTGGAGAGGTCCAAAATCAAAAAATCCGAAAAAATGATGAGAAAAGACGGTTTCAGAAGGTCAAAGGTCAAAGTTCAAAAAATACAAAAAAATGATGAGAAAAGACGTTTCAGGATGTCAAAGGTCAAAAATCCAAAAATCCAAAAAAATGATGAGAAAAGACGTTTCAGGAGTTAATTCAAATGATAGTTCGTAAAATGAAAGTTCAAAAAATTCAAAAAAATGATGAGAAAAGACGTTTCAGGAGGTCAAAGGTCAAAGTTCAAAAAATCCGAAAAAATGATGAGAAAAGACGTTTCAGGAGGTCAAAGGTCAAAAATAAAAAATCCAAAAAAATGCTGAGAAAAGACGTTTCAGGAGTCAATTCAAATGATAGTTCCGTAAAATGAAAATTCAAAAATCCAAAAAAGGGATGAAAAAAGACGTTTCAGGAGGTCAAAGGTCAAAGTTCAAAAAGCCGAAAAAATGATGAGAAAAGACGTTTCAGGAGGTCAAAGGTCAAAGTTCAAAAAATCCGAAAAAATGATGAGAAAAGACTTTCAGGAGGTGGAGAGGTCCAAAATCAAAAAATCCAAAAAAAATGCTGAGAAAAGACGTTTCAGGAGTCAATTCAAATGATAGTTCCGTAAAATGAAAATTCAAAAAATCCAAAAAAAATGATGAAAAAAGACGTTTCAGGAGGTCAAAGGTCAAAGTTCAAAAAGCCGAAAAAATGATGAGAAAAGACGTTTCAGGAGGTCAAAGGTACAAAGTTCAAAAAATCCGAAAAAATGATGAGAAAAGACTTTCAGGAGGTGGAGAGGTCCAAAATCAAAAAATCCGAAAAAATGATGAGAAAAGACGTTTCAGAAGGTCAAAGGTCAAAGTTCAAAAAATACAAAAAAATGATGAGAAAAGACGTTTCAGAAGGTCAAAGGTCAAAGTTCAAAAAATACAAAAAAATGATGAGAAAAGACGTTTTCAGGAGGTCAAAGGTCAAAAATCCAAAAATCCAAAAAATGATGAGAAAAGACGTTTCAGGAGGTCAAAGGTCAAAAATCCAAAAATCCAAAAAAAATGATGAGAAAAGACGTTTCAGGAGGTCAAAGGTCAAAGTTCAAAAAATACAAAAAAATGATGAGAAAAAATGATGCGATGCGACTCAGTAGAAAAGTTTTGTTTTTTTATCGACGCCTTAGCCCCACTCGCCCATTCTCTTATTTCGGATTCGAAACGACATCACAACTCTCTATTGAATTTTTTTTTTTGATCGACGCCTTAGCCCACTCGCCCATCTCGGCCAATTCTCTTATTTTCTCTTATGACATAAAAATGATGAGAAAGAAGTTTCAGGAGTCAATTCAAATGATACTTCCGTAAAATGAAAGTTCAAAAAATCCAAAAAAAATAATGAGAAAAGACGTTTCAGGAGTCAATTCAAATGATAGTTCCGTAAAATGAAAGTTCAAAAAATCCAAAAAATGATGAGAATAGACGTTTTAAGAGGTCAAAGGTCAAAGTTCAAAAAATACAAAAAAATGATGAGAAAAGACTTTCAGGAGGTGGAGAGGTCAAAAATAAAAAAATCCGAAAAAATGATGAGAAAAGACGTTTCAGGAGGTCAAAGGTCAAAAATCAAAAAATCCAAAAAAATGCTGAGAAAAGACGTTTCAGGAGTCAATTCAAATGATAGTTCCGTAAAATGAAAATTCAAAAAATCCAAAAAATTGATGAAAAAAGACGTTTCAGGAGGTCAAAGGTCAAAGTTCAAAAAGCCGAAAAAATGATGAGAAAAGACGTTTCAGGAGGTCACAGGTCAAAGTTCAAAAAATCCGAAAAAATGATGAGAAAAGACTTTCAGGAGGTGGAGAGGTCCAAAATCAAAAAATCCGAAAAAATGATGAGAAAAGACGTTTCAGAAGGTCAAAGGTCAAAGTTCAAAAAATACAAAAAAATGATGAGAAAAGACGTTTCAGGATGTCAAAGGTCAAAAATCCAAAAAATCCAAAAAAATGATGAGAAAAGACGTTTCAGGAGTTAATTCAAATGATAGTTCCGTAAAATGAAAGTTCAAAAAATTCAAAAAAATGATGAGAAAAGACGTTTCAGGAGGTCAAAGGTCAAAGTTCAAAAAATCCGAAAAAATGATGAGAAAAGACGTTTCAGGAGGTCAAAGGTCAAAAATCAAAAAATCCAAAAAAATGCTGAGAAAAGACGTTTCAGGAGTCAATTCAAATGATAGTTCCGTAAAATGAAAATTCAAAAAATCCAAAAAAGGGATGAAAAAAGACGTTTCAGGAGGTCAAAGGTCAAAGTTCAAAAAGCCGAAAAAATGATGAGAAAAAGACGTTTCAGGAGGTCAAAGGTCAAAGTTCAAAAAATCCGAAAAAATGATGAGAAAAGACTTTCAGGAGGTGGAGAGGTCCAAAATCAAAAAATCCAAAAAAATGCTGAGAAAAGACGTTTCAGGAGTCAATTCAAATGATAGTTCCGTAAAATGAAAATTCAAAAAATCCAAAAAAATGATGAAAAAAAGACGTTTCAGGAGGGTCAAAGGTCAAAGTTCAAAAAGCCGAAAAATGATGAGAAAAGACGTTTCAGGAGGTCAAAGGTCAAAGTTCAAAAAATCCGAAAAAATGATGAGAAAAGACTTTCAGGAGGTGGAGAGGTCCAAAATCAAAAAATCCGAAAAAATGATGAGAAAAGACGTTTCAGAAGGTCAAAGGTCAAAGTTCAAAAAATACAAAAAAATGATGAGAAAAGACGTTTCAGAAGGTCAAAGGTCAAAGTTCAAAAAATACAAAAAAATGATGAGAAAAGACGTTTCAGGAGGTCAAAGGTCAAAAATCCAAAAATCCAAAAAAATGATGAGAAAAGACGTTTCAGGAGGTCAAAGGTCAAAAAATCCAAAAATCCAAAAAAAATGATGAGAAAAGACGTTTCAGGAGGTCAAAGGTCAAAGTTCAAAAAATACAAAAAAATGATGAGAAAAAATGATGCGATGCGACTCAGTAGAAAAGTTTTGTTTTTTATCGACGCCTTTAGCCCACTCGCCCATTCTCTTATTTCGGATTCGAAACGACATCACAACTCTCTATTGAATTTTTTTTTTTGATCGACGCCTTAGCCCACTCGCCCATCTCGGCCAATTCTCTTATTTCTCTTATGACATAAAAATGATGAGAAAGAAGTTTCAGGAGTCAATTCAAATGATACTTCCGTAAAATGAAAGTTCAAAAAATCCAAAAAAAATAATGAGAAAAGACGTTTCAGGAGTCAATTCAAATGATAGTTCCGTAAAATGAAAGTTCAAAAATCCAAAAAAATGATGAGAATAGACGTTTTAAGAGGTCAAAGGTCAAAGTTCAAAAAATACAAAAAAAATGATGAGAAAAGACTTTCAGGAGGTGGAGAGGTTCAAAAATAAAAAAATCCGAAAAAATGATGAGAAAAGACGTTTCAGGAGGTCGAAGGTCAAAAATCAAAAAATCCGAAAAAATGATGAGAAAATACTTTTTAGGAGGTCAAAGGTCAAAGTTCAAAAAATACAAAAAAATGATGAAAAAAGGACGTTTGAGGAGGTCAAAGGTAAAAGTTCAAAAAAATCCGATAAAATGATGAGAAAAGACTTTCACGAGGTGGAGAGGTCAAAAATAAAAAAATCCGAAAAAATGATGAGAAAAGACGTTTCAGGAGGTCGAAGGTCAAAGTTCAAAAAATCCGAAAAAATGATGAAAAAGACCTTTCAGGAGGTCAAAGGTCAAAAATCAAAAAATCCAAAAAAATGATGAGAAAAGACGTTTCAGGAGTTAATTCAAATGATAGTTCCGTCAAATGAAAGTTCAAAAAATTCAAAAAAATGATGAGAAAAGACGTTTCAGGAGGTCAAAGGTCAAAGTTCAAAAAATCCGAAAAAATGATGAGAAAAGACGTTTCAGGAGGTCAAAGGTCAAAAATCAAAAAATCCAAAAAAATGCTGAGAAAAGACGTTTCAGGAGTCAATTCAAATGATAGTTCCGTAAAATGAAAATTCAAAAAATCCAAAAAAATGATGAAAAAAGACGTTTCAGGAGGTCAAAGGTCAAAGTTTCAAAAAGCCGAAAAAATGATGAGAAAAGACGTTTCAGGAGGTCAAAGGTCAAAGTTCAAAAAATCCGAAAAAATGATGAGAAAAGACTTTCAGGAGGTGGAGAGGTCCAAAATCAAAAAATCCGAAAAAATGATGAGAAAAGACGTTTCAGAAGGTCAAAGGTCAAAGTTCAAAAAATACAAAAAAATGATGAGAAAAGACGTTTCAGGATGTCAAAGGTCAAAAATCCAAAAATCCAAAAAAATGATGAGGAAAAGACGTTTCAGGAGTTAATTCAAATGATAGTTCCGTCAAATGAAAGTTCAAAAAATTCAAAAAAATGATGAGAAAAGACGTTTCAGGAGGTCAAAGGTCAAAGTTCAAAAAATCCGAAAAAATGATGAGAAAAGGACGTTTCAGGAGGTCAAAGGTCAAAAATCAAAAAATCCAAAAAAATGCTGAGAAAAGACGTTTCAGGAGTCAATTCAAATGATAGTTCCGTAAAATGAAAATTCAAAAAATCCAAAAAAATGATGAAAAAAGACGTTTCAGGAGGTCAAAGGTCAAAGTTCAAAAAGCCGAAAAAATGATGAGAAAAGACGTTTCAGGAGGTCAAAGGTCAAAGTTCAAAAAATCCGAAAAAATGATGAGAAAAGACTTTCAGGAGGTGGAGAGGTCCAAAATCAAAAAATCCGAAAAAATGATGAGAAAAGACGTTTCAGAAGGTCAAAGGTCAAAGTTCAAAAAATACAAAAAAATGATGAGAAAAGACGTTTCAGGAGGTCAAAGGTCAAAAATCCAAAAATCCAAAAAAATGATGAGAAAAGACGTTTCAGGAGGTCAAAGGTCAAAAATCCAAAAATCCAAAAAAAATGATGAGAAAAGACGTTTCAGGAGGTCAAAGGTCAAAGTTCAAAAAATACAAAAAAATGATGAGAAAAGGACGTTTCAGGAGGTCAAAGGTCAAAAATCAAAAAATCCAAAAAAATGATGAGAAAAGACGTTTCAGGAGGTCAAAGGTCAAAGTTCAAAAAATCCGAAAAAATGATGAGAAAAAATGATGCGATGCGACTCAGTAGAAAAGTTTTGTTTTTTATCGACGCCTTAGCCCACTCGCCCATTCTCTTATTTCGGATTCGAAACGACATCACAACTCTCTATTGAATTTTTTTTTTTTGATCGACGCCTTAGCCCACTCGCCCATCTCGGCCAATTCTCTTATTTCTCTTATGACATAAAAATGATGAGAAAGAAGTTTCAGGAGTCAATTCAAATGATACTTCCGTAAAATGAAAGTTCAAAAAATCCAAAAAAATGATGAAAAAGACCTTTCAGGAGGTCAAAGGTCAAAAATCAAAAAATCCAAAAAATGATGAGAAAAGACGTTTCAGGAGGTCGAAGGTCAAAGTTCAAAAAATCCGAAAAATGATGAAAAAGACCTTTCAGGAGGTCAAAGGTCAAAAATCAAAAAATCCAAAAAAATGATGAGAAAAGACGTTTCAGGAGTTAATTCAAATGATAGTTCCGTCAAATGAAAGTTCAAAAAATTCAAAAAAATGATGAGAAAAGACGTTTCAGGAGGTCAAAGGTCAAAGTTCAAAAAAATCCGAAAAAATGATGAGAAAAGACGTTTCAGGAGGTCAAAGGTCAAAAATCAAAAAATCCAAAAAAATGCTGAGAAAAGACGTTTCAGGAGTCAATTCAAATGATAGTTCCGTAAAATGAAAATTCAAAAAATCCAAAAAAAATGATGAAAAAAGACGTTTCAGGAGGTCAAAGGTCAAAGTTCAAAAAGCCGAAAAAAATGATGAGAAAAGACGTTTCAGGAGGTCAAAGGTCAAAGTTCAAAAAATCCGAAAAAATGATGAGAAAAGACTTTCAGGAGGTGGAGAGGTCCAAAATCAAAAAATCCGAAAAAATGATGAGAAAAGACGTTTCAGAAGGTCAAAGGTCAAAGTTCAAAAAATACAAAAAAATGATGAGAAAAGACGTTTCAGGATGTCAAAGGTCAAAAATCCAAAAATCCAAAAAAATGATGAGAAAAGACGTTTCAGGAGTTAATTCAAATGATAGTTCCGTCAAATGAAAGTTCAAAAAATTCAAAAAAATGATGAGAAAAGACGTTTCAGGAGGTCAAAGGTCAAAGTTCAAAAAATCCGAAAAAATGATGAGAAAAGACGTTTCAGGAGGTCAAAGGTCAAAAATCAAAAAATCCAAAAAAATGCTGAGAAAAGACGTTTCAGGAGTCAATTCAAATGATAGTTCCGTAAAATGAAAATTCAAAAAATCCAAAAAAAATGATGAAAAAAGACGTTTCAGGAGGTCAAAGGTCAAAGTTCAAAAAGCCGAAAAAATGATGAGAAAAGACGTTTCAGGAGGTCAAAGGTCAAAGTTCAAAAAATCCGAAAAAATGATGAGAAAAGACTTTCAGGAGGTGGAGAGGTCCAAAATCAAAAAATCCGAAAAAATGATGAGAAAAGACGTTTCAGAAGGTCAAAGGTCAAAGTTCAAAAAATACAAAAAAATGATGAGAAAAGACGTTTCAGGAGGTCAAAGGTCAAAAATCCAAAAATCCAAAAAAATGATGAGAAAAGACGTTTCAGGAGGGTCAAAGGTCAAAAATCCAAAAATCCAAAAAAAATGATGAGAAAAGACGTTTCAGGAGGTCAAAGGTCAAAGTTCAAAAAATACAAAAAAATGATGAGAAAAGACGGTTTCAGGAGGTCAAAGGTCAAAAATCAAAAAATCCAAAAAAATGATGAGAAAAGACGTTTCAGGAGGTCAAAGGTCAAAGTTCAAAAAATCCGAAAAAATGATGAGAAAAAATGATGCGATGCGACTCAGTAGAAAAGTTTTGTTTTTTATCGACGCCTTAGCCCACTCGCCCATTCTCTTATTTCGGATTCGAAACGACATCACAACTCTCTATTGAATTTTTTTTTTTGATCGACGCCTTAGCCCACTCGCCCATCTCGGCCAATTCTCTTATTTCTCTTATGACATAAAAATGATGAGAAAGAAGTTTCAGGAGTCAATTCAAATGATACTTCCGTAAAATGAAAGTTCAAAAAATCCAAAAAAATGATGAAAAAGACCTTTCAGGAGGTCAAAGGTCAAAAATCAAAAAATCCAAAAAAATGATGAGAAAAGACGTTTCAGGAGGTCGAAGGTCCAAAGTTCAAAAAATCCGAAAAAATGATGAAAAAGACCTTTCAGGAGGTCAAAGGTCAAAAATCAAAAAATCCAAAAAAATGATGAGAAAAGACGTTTCAGGAGTTAATTCAAATGATAGTTCCGTCAAATGAAAGTTCAAAAAATTCAAAAAAATGATGAGAAAAGACGTTTCAGGAGGTCAAAGGTCAAAGTTCAAAAAATCCGAAAAAATGATGAGAAAAGACGTTTCAGGAGGTCAAAGGTCAAAAATCAAAAAATCCAAAAAAATGCTGAGAAAAGACGTTTCAGGAGTCAATTCAAATGATAGTTCCGTAAAATGAAAATTCAAAAAATCCAAAAAAAATGATGAAAAAAGACGTTTCAGGAGGTCAAAGGTCAAAGTTCAAAAAGCCGAAAAAATGATGAGAAAAGACGTTTCAGGAGGTCAAAGGTCAAAGTTCAAAAAATCCGAAAAAATGATGAGAAAAGACTTTCAGGAGGTGGAGAGGTCCAAAATCAAAAAATCCGAAAAAATGATGAGGAAAAGACGTTTCAGAAGGTCAAAGGTCAAAGTTCAAAAAATACAAAAAAATGATGAGAAAAGACGTTTCAGGATGTCAAAGGTCAAAAATCCAAAAATCCAAAAAAATGATGAGAAAAGACGTTTCAGGAGTTAATTCAAATGATAGTTCCGTCAAATGAAAGTTCAAAAAATTCAAAAAAATGATGAGAAAAGACGTTTCAGGAGGTCAAAGGTCAAAGTTCAAAAAATCCGAAAAAATGATGAGAAAAGACGTTTCAGGAGGTCAAAGGTCAAAAATCAAAAAATCCAAAAAAATGCTGAGAAAAGACGTTTTCAGGAGTCAATTCAAATGATAGTTCCGTAAAATGAAAATTCAAAAAATCCAAAAAAATGATGAAAAAAGACGTTTCAGGAGGTCAAAGGTCAAAGTTCAAAAAGCCGAAAAAATGATGAGAAAAGACGTTTCAGGAGGTCAAAGGTCAAAGTTCAAAAAATCCGAAAAAATGATGAGAAAAGTTTTTCAGGAGGTGGAGAGGTCCAAAATCAAAAAATCCGAAAAAATGATGAGAAAAGACGTTTCAGAAGGTCAAAGGTCAAAGTTCAAAAATACAAAAAAATGATGAGAAAAGACGTTTTCAGGAGGTCAAAGGTCAAAAATCCAAAAATCCAAAAAAATGATGAGAAAAGACGTTTCAGGAGGTCAAAGGTCAAAAATCCAAAAATCCAAAAAAAAATGATGAGAAAAGACGTTTCAGGAGGTCAAAGGTCAAAGTTCAAAAATACAAAAAAATGATGAGAAAAGACGTTTCAGGAGGTCAAAGGTCAAAAATCAAAAAATCCAAAAAAATGATGAGAAAAGACGTTTCAGGAGGTCAAAGGTCAAAGTTCAAAAAATCCGAAAAAATGATGAGAAAAAATGATGCGATGCGACTCAGTAGAAAAGTTTTGTTTTTTATCGACGCCTTAGCCCACTCGCCCATTCTCTTATTTCGGATTCGAAACGACATCACAACTCTCTATTGAATTTTTTTTTTGATCGACGCCTTAGCCCACTCGCCCATCTCGGCCAATTCTCTTATTTCTCTTATGACATAAAAATGATGAGAAAGAAGTTTCAGGAGTCAATTCAAATGATACTTCCGTAAAATGAAAGTTCAAAAAATCCAAAAAAATGATGAAAAAGACCTTTCAGGAGGTCCAAAGGTCAAAAATAAAAAAATCCAAAAAAATGATGAGAAAAGACGTTTCAGGAGGTCGAAGGTCAAAGTTCAAAAATCCGAAAAAATGATGAAAAAGACCTTTCAGGAGGTCAAAGGTCAAAAATCAAAAAATCCAAAAAAATGATGAGAAAAGACGTTTCAGGAGTTAATTCAAATGATAGTTCCGTCAAATGAAAGTTCAAAAAATTCAAAAAAATGATGAGAAAAGACGTTTCAGGAGGTCAAAGGTCAAAGTTCAAAAAATCCGAAAAAATGATGAGAAAAGATGTTTCAGGAGGGTCAAAGGTCAAAAAATCAAAAAATCCAAAAAAATGATGAGAAAAGACGTTTCAGGAGGTCAAAGGTCAAAGTTCAAAAAATCCGAAAAAATGATGAGAAAAAATGATGCGATGCGACTCAGTAGAAAAGTTTTGTTTTTTATCGACGCCTTAGCCCACTCGCCCATTCTCTTATTTCGGATTCGAAACGACATCACAACTCTCTATTGAATTTTTTTTTTTGATCGACGCCTTAGCCCACTCGCCCATCTCGGCCAATTCTCTTATTTCTCTTATGACATAAAAATGATGAGAAAGAAGTTTCAGGAGTCAATTCAAATGATACTTCCGTAAAATGAAAGTTCAAAAAATCCAAAAAAAATAATGAGAAAAGACGTTTCAAGAGTCAATTCAAATGATAGTTCCGTAAAATGAAAGTTCAAAAAATCCAAAAAAATGATGAGAATAGACGTTTTAAGAGGTCAAAGGTCAAAGTTCAAAAAATACAAAAAAATGATGAGAAAAAGACTTTCAGGAGGTGGAGAGGTCAAAAATAAAAAAATCCGAAAAAATGATGAGAAAAGACGTTTCAGGAGGTCGAAGGTCAAAAATCAAAAATTCCGAAAAAATGATGAGAAAATACTTTTTAGGAGGTCAAAGGTCAAAGTTCAAAAAATACAAAAAATGATGAAAAAAGACGTTTGAGGAGGGTCAAAGGTAAAAGTTCAAAAAATCCGATAAAATGATGAGAAAAGACTTTCACGAGGTGGAGAGGTCAAAAATAAAAAAATCCGAAAAAATGATGAGAAAAGACGTTTCAGGAGGTCGAAGGTCAAAGTTCAAAAATCCGAAAAAATGATGAAAAAGACCTTTCAGGAGGTCAAAGGTCAAAAATCAAAAAATCCAAAAAATGATGAGAAAAGACGTTTCAGGAGTTAATTCAAATGATAGTTCCGTCAAATGAAAGTTCAAAAAATTCAAAAAAATGATGAGAAAAGACGTTTCAGGAGGTCAAAGGTCAAAGTTCAAAAAATCCGAAAAAATGATGAGAAAAGACGTTTCAGGAGGTCAAAGGTCAAAAATCAAAAAATCCAAAAAAATGCTGAGAAAAGACGTTTCAGGAGTCAATTCAAATGATAGTTCCGTAAAATGAAAATTCAAAAAATCCAAAAAAATGATGAAAAAAGACGTTTCAGGAGGTCAAAGGTCAAAGTTCAAAAAGCCGAAAAAATGATGAGAAAAGACGTTTCAGGAGGTCAAAGGTCAAAGTTCAAAAAATCCGAAAAAATGATGAGAAAAGACTTTCAGGAGGTGGAGAGGTCCAAAATCAAAAAATCCGAAAAAATGATGAGAAAAGACGTTTCAGAAGGTCAAAGGTCAAAAATCCAAAAATCCAAAAAAATGATGAGAAAAGACGTTTCAGGAGGTCAAAGGTCAAAAATCCAAAAATCCAAAAAAAATGATGAGAAAAGACGTTTCAGGAGTTAATTCAAATGAAAGTTCCGTAAAATGAAAGTTCAAAAAATCCAAAAAAATGATGAGAATAGACGTTTCAAGAGGTCAAAGGTCAAAGTTCAAAAAATACAAAAAAATGATGAGAAAAGACTTTCAGGAGGTGGAGAGGTCAAAAATAAAAAAATCCGAAAAAATGATGAGAAAAGACGTTTCAGGAGGTCGAAGGTCAAAGTTCAAAAAATCCGAAAAAATGATGAAAAGGACCTTTCAGGAGGTCAAAGGTCAAAAATCAAAAAATCCAAAAAAATGATGAGAAAAGACGTTTCAGGAGGTCGAAGGTCAAAGTTCAAAAAATCCGAAAAAATGATGAAAAAGACCTTTCAGGAGGTCAAAGGTCAAAAATCAAAAAATCCAAAAAAATGATGAGAAAAGACGTTTCAGGAGTTAATTCAAATGAAAGTTCCGTCAAATGAAAGTTCAAAAAATTCAAAAAAATGATGAAAAAGACCTTTCAGGAGGTCAAAGGTCAAAAATCAAAAAATCCAAAAAAATGATGAGAAAAGACGTTTCAGGAGTTAATTCAAATGATAGTTCCGTCAAATGAAAGTTCAAAAAATTCAAAAAAATGATGAGAAAAGACTTTTCAGAAGGTCAAAGGTCAAAGTTCAAAAAATCCGAAAAAATGATGAGAAAAGACGTTTCAGGAGGTCAAAGGTCAAAAATCAAAAAATCCAAAAAAATGCTGAGAAAAGACGTTTCAGGAGTCAATTCAAATGATAGTTCCGTAAAATGAAAATTCAAAAAATCCAAAAAATTGATGAAAAAAGACGTTTCAGGAGGTCAAAGGTCAAAGTTCAAAAAGCCGAAAAAATGATGAGAAAAGACGTTTCAGGAGGTCAAAGGTCAAAGTTCAAAAAATCCGAAAAAATGATGAGAAAAGACTTTCAGGAGGTGGAGAGGTCCAAAATCAAAAAATCCGAAAAAATGATGAGAAAAGACGTTTCAGAAGGTCAAAGGTCAAAGTTCAAAAAATACAAAAAAATGATGAGAAAAGACGTTTCAGGATGTCAAAGGTCAAAAATCCAAAAATCCAAAAAAATGATGAGAAAAGACGTTTCAGGAGTTAATTCAAATGATAGTTCCGTCAAATGAAAGTTCAAAAAATTCAAAAAAATGATGAGAAAAGACGTTTCAGGAGGTCAAAGGTCAAAGTTCAAAAAATCCGAAAAAATGATGAGAAAAGACGTTTCAGGAGGTCAAAGGTCAAAAATCAAAAAATCCAAAAAAATGCTGAGAAAAGACGTTTCAGGAGTCAATTCAAATGATAGTTCCGTAAAATGAAAATTCAAAAAATCCAAAAAAGGGATGAAAAAAGACGTTTCAGGAGGTCAAAGGTCAAAGTTCAAAAAGCCGAAAAAAATGATGAGAAAAGACGTTTCAGGAGGTCAAAGGTCAAAGTTCAAAAAATCCGAAAAAATGATGAGAAAAGACTTTCAGGAGGTGGAGAGGTCCAAAATCAAAAAATCCAAAAAAATGCTGAGAAAAGACGTTTCAGGAGTCAATTCAAATGATAGTTCCGTAAAATGAAAATTCAAAAAATCCAAAAAAATGATGAAAAAAGACGTTTCAGGAGGTCAAAGGTCAAAGTTCAAAAAGCCGAAAAAATGATGAGAAAAGACGTTTCAGGAGGTCAAAGGTCAAAGTTCAAAAAATCCGAAAAAATGATGAGAAAAGACTTTCAGGAGGTGGAGAGGTCCAAAATCAAAAAATCCGAAAAAATGATGAGAAAAGACGTTTCAGAAGGTCAAAGGTCAAAGTTCAAAAAATACAAAAAAATGATGAGAAAAGACGTTTCAGAAGGTCAAAGGTCAAAGTTCAAAAAATACAAAAAAATGATGAGAAAAGACGTTTCAGGAGGTCAAAGGTCAAAAATCCAAAAATCCAAAAAAATGATGAGAAAAGACGTTTCAGGAGGTCAAAGGTCAAAAATCCAAAAATCCAAAAAAAAATGATGAGAAAAGACGTTTCAGGAGGTCAAAGGTCAAAGTTCAAAAAATACAAAAAAATGATGAGAAAAAATGATGCGATGCGACTCAGTAGAAAAGTTTTGTTTTTTATCGACGCCTTAGCCCACTCGCCCATTCTCTTATTTCGGATTCGAAACGACATCACAACTCTCTATTGAATTTTTTTTTTTGATCGACGCCTTAGCCCACTCGCCCATCTCGGCCAATTCTCTTATTTCTCTTATGACATAAAAATGATGAGAAAGAAGTTTCAGGAGTCAATTCAAATGATACTTCCGTAAAATGAAAGTTCAAAAAATCCAAAAAAAATAATGAGAAAAGACGTTTCAGGAGTCAATTCAAATGATAGTTCCGTAAAATGAAAGTTCAAAAAATTCAAAAAAATGATGAGAAAAGACGTTTCAGGAGGTCAAAGGTCAAAGTTCAAAAAATCCGAAAAAATGATGAGAAAAGACGTTTCAGGAGGTCAAAGGTCAAAAATCAAAAAATCCAAAAAAATGCTGATAAAAGACGTTTCAGGAGTCAATTCAAATGATAGTTCCGTAAAATGAAAATTCAAAAAATCCAAAAAAGGGATGAAAAAAGACGTTTCAGGAGGTCAAAGGTCAAAGTTCAAAAAGCCGAAAAAATGATGAGAAAAGACGTTTCAGGAGGTCAAAGGTCAAAGTTCAAAAAATCCGAAAAAATGATGAGAAAAGACTTTCAGGAGGTGGAGAGGTCCAAAATCAAAAAATCCAAAAAAATGCTGAGAAAAGACGTTTCAGGAGTCAATTCAAATGATAGTTCCGTAAAATGAAAATTCAAAAAATCCAAAAAAATGATGAAAAAAGACGTTTCAGGAGGTCAAAGGTCAAAGTTCAAAAAGCCGAAAAAATGATGAGAAAAGACGTTTCAGGAGGTCAAAGGTCAAAGTTCAAAAAATCCGAAAAAATGATGAGAAAAGACTTTCAGGAGGTGGAGAGGTCCAAAATCAAAAAATCCGAAAAAATGATGAGAAAAGACGTTTCAGAAGGTCAAAGGTCAAAGTTCAAAAAATACAAAAAAATGATGAGAAAAGACGTTTCAGAAGGTCAAAGGTCAAAGTTCAAAAAATACAAAAAAATGATGAGAAAAGACGTTTCAGGAGGTCAAAGGTCAAAAATCCAAAAATCCAAAAAAATGATGAGAAAAGACGTTTCAGGAGGTCAAAGGTCAAAAATCCAAAAATCCAAAAAAAATGATGAGAAAAGACGTTTCAGGAGGTCAAAGGTCAAAGTTCAAAAAATACAAAAAAATGATGAGAAAAAATGATGCGATGCGACTCAGTAGAAAAGTTTTGTTTTTTATCGACGCCTTAGCCCACTCGCCCATTCTCTTATTTCGGATTCGAAACGACATCACAACTCTCTATTGAATTTTTTTTTTGATCGACGCCTTAGCCCACTCGCCCATCTCGGCCAATTCTCTTATTTCTCTTATGACATAAAAATGATGAGAAAGAAGTTTCAGGAGTCAATTCAAATGATACTTCCGTAAAATGAAAGTTCAAAAAATCCAAAAAAAATAATGAGAAAAGACGTTTCAGGAGTCAATTCAAATGATAGTTCCGTAAAATGAAAGTTCAAAAAATCCAAAAAAATGATGAGAATAGACGTTTTAAGAGGTCAAAGGTCAAAGTTCAAAAAATACAAAAAAATGATGAGAAAAGACTTTCAGGAGGTGGAGAGGTCAAAAATAAAAAAATCCGAAAAAATGATGAGAAAAGACGTTTCAGGAGGTCGAAGGTCAAAAATCAAAAAATCCGAAAAAATGATGAGAAAATACTTTTTAGGAGGTCAAAGGTAAAAGTTCAAAAAATACAAAAAAATGATAAAAAAAGACGTTTGAGGAGGTCAAAGGTAAAAGTTCAAAAAATCCGATAAAATGATGAGAAAAGACTTTCACGAGGTGGAGAGGTCAAAAATAAAAAAATCCGAAAAAATGATGAGAAAAGACGTTTCAGGAGGTCGAAGGTCAAAGTTCAAAAAATCCGAAAAAATGATGAAAAAGACCTTTCAGGAGGTCAAAGGTCAAAAATCAAAAAATCCAAAAAAATGATGAGAAAAGACGTTTCAGGAGTTAATTCAAATGATAGTTCCGTCAAATGAAAGTTCAAAAAATTCAAAAAAATGATGAGAAAAGACGTTTCAGGAGGTCAAAGGTCAAAGTTCAAAAAATCCGAAAAAATGATGAGAAAAGACGTTTCAGGAGGTCAAAGGTCAAAAATCAAAAAATCCAAAAAAATGCTGAGAAAAGACGTTTCAGGAGTCAATTCAAATGATAGTTCCGTAAAATGAAAATTCAAAAAATCCAAAAAAATGATGAAAAAAGACGTTTCAGGAGGTCAAAGGTCAAAGTTCAAAAAGCCGAAAAAATGATGAGAAAAGACGTTTCAGGAGGTCAAAGGTCAAAGTTCAAAAAATCCGAAAAAATGATGAGAAAAGACTTTCAGGAGGTGGAGAGGTCCAAAATCAAAAAATCCGAAAAAATGATGAGAAAAGACGTTTCAGAAGGTCAAAGGTCAAAGTTCAAAAAATACAAAAAAATGATGAGAAAAGACGTTTCAGGATGTCAAAGGTCAAAAATCCAAAAATCCAAAAAAATGATGAGAAAAGACGTTTCAGGAGTTAATTCAAATGATAGTTCCGTCAAATGAAAGTTCAAAAAATTCAAAAAAATGATGAGAAAAGACGTTTCAGGAGGTCAAAGGTCAAAGTTCAAAAAATCCGAAAAAATGATGAGAAAAGACGTTTCAGGAGGTCAAAGGTCAAAAATCAAAAAATCCAAAAAAATGCTGAGAAAAGACGTTTCAGGAGTCAATTCAAATGATAGTTCCGTAAAATGAAAATTCAAAAAATCCAAAAAAATGATGAAAAAAGACGTTTCAGGAGGTCAAAGGTCAAAGTTCAAAAAGCCGAAAAAATGATGAGAAAAGACGTTTCAGGAGGTCAAAGGTCAAAGTTCAAAAAATCCGAAAAAATGATGAGAAAAGACTTTCAGGAGGTGGAGAGGTCCAAAATCAAAAAATCCGAAAAAATGATGAGAAAAGACGTTTCAGAAGGTCAAAGGTCAAAGTTCAAAAAATACAAAAAAATGATGAGAAAAGACGTTTCAGGAGGTCAAAGGTCAAAAATCCAAAAATCCAAAAAAATGATGAGAAAAGACGTTTCAGGAGGTCAAAGGTCAAAAATCCAAAAATCCAAAAAAAATGATGAGAAAAGACGTTTCAGGAGGTCAAAGGTCAAAGTTCAAAAAATACAAAAAAATGATGAGAAAAGACGTTTCAGGAGGTCAAAGGTCAAAAATCAAAAAATCCAAAAAAATGATGAGAAAAGACGTTTCAGGAGGTCAAAGGTCAAAGTTCAAAAAATCCGAAAAAATGATGAGAAAAAATGATGCGATGCGACTCAGTAGAAAAGTTTTGTTTTTTATCGACGCCTTAGCCCACTCGCCCATTCTCTTATTTCGGATTCGAAACGACATCACAACTCTCTATTGAATTTTTTTTTTTTGATCGACGCCTTAGCCCACTCGCCCATCTCGGCCAATTCTCTTATTTCTCTTATGACATAAAAATGATGAGAAAGAAGTTTCAGGAGTCAATTCAAATGATACTTCCGTAAAATGAAAGTTCAAAAAATCCAAAAAAATGATGAAAAAGACCTTTCAGGAGGTCAAAGGTCAAAAATCAAAAAATCCAAAAAAATGATGAGAAAAGACGTTTCAGGAGGTCGAAGGTCAAAGTTCAAAAAATCCGAAAAAATGATGAAAAAGACCTTTCAGGAGGTCAAAGGTCAAAAATCAAAAAATCCAAAAAAATGATGAGAAAAGACGTTTCAGGAGTTAATTCAAATGATAGTTCCGTCAAATGAAAGTTCAAAAAATTCAAAAAAATGATGAGAAAAGACGTTTCAGGAGGTCAAAGGTCAAAGTTCAAAAAATCCGAAAAAATGATGAGAAAAGACGTTTCAGGAGGTCAAAGGTCAAAAATCAAAAAATCCAAAAAAATGCTGAGAAAAGACGTTTCAGGAGTCAATTCAAATGATAGTTCCGTAAAATGAAAATTCAAAAAATCCAAAAAAATGATGAAAAAAGACGTTTCAGGAGGTCAAAGGTCAAAGTTCAAAAAGCCGAAAAAATGATGAGAAAAGACGTTTCAGGAGGTCAAAGGTCAAAGTTCAAAAAATCCGAAAAAATGATGAGAAAAGACTTTCAGGAGGTGGAGAGGTCCAAAATCAAAAAATCCGAAAAAATGATGAGAAAAGACGTTTCAGAAGGTCAAAGGTCAAAGTTCAAAAAATACAAAAAAATGATGAGAAAAGACGTTTCAGGAGGTCAAAGGTCAAAAATCCAAAAATCCAAAAAAATGATGAGAAAAGACGTTTCAGGAGGTCAAAGGTCAAAAATCCAAAAATCCAAAAAAAATGATGAGAAAAGACGTTTCAGGAGGTCAAAGGTCAAAGTTCAAAAAATACAAAAAAATGATGAGAAAAGACGTTTCAGGAGGTCAAAGGTCAAAAATCAAAAAATCCAAAAAAATGATGAGAAAAGACGTTTCAGGAGGTCAAAGGTCAAAGTTCAAAAAATCCGAAAAAATGATGAGAAAAAATGATGCGATGCGACTCAGTAGAAAAGTTTTGTTTTTTATCGACGCCTTAGCCCACTCGCCCATTCTCTTATTTCGGATTCGAAACGACATCACAACTCTCTATTGAATTTTTTTTTTTGATCGACGCCTTAGCCCACTCGCCCATCTCGGCCAATTCTCTTATTTCTCTTATGACATAAAAATGATGAGAAAGAAGTTTCAGGAGTCAATTCAAATGATACTTCCGTAAAATGAAAGTTCAAAAAATCCAAAAAAATGATGAAAAAGACCTTTCAGGAGGTCAAAGGTCAAAAATCAAAAAATCCAAAAAAATGATGAGAAAAGACGTTTCAGGAGGTCGAAGGTCAAAGTTCAAAAAATCCGAAAAAATGATGAAAAAGACCTTTCAGGAGGTCAAAGGTCAAAAATCAAAAAATCCAAAAAAATGATGAGAAAAGACGTTTCAGGAGTTAATTCAAATGATAGTTCCGTCAAATGAAAGTTCAAAAAATTCAAAAAAATGATGAGAAAAGACGTTTCAGGAGGTCAAAGGTCAAAGTTCAAAAAATCCGAAAAAATGATGAGAAAAGATGTTTCAGGAGGTCAAAGGTCAAAAATCAAAAAATCCAAAAAAATGCTGAGAAAAGACATTTCAGGAGTCAATTCAAATGATAGTTCCGTCAAATGAAAGTTCAAAAAATTCAAAAAATTGATGAGAAAAGACGTTTCAGAAGGTCAAAGGTCAAAGTTCAAAAAATACAAAAAAATGATGAGAAAAGACGTTTCAGGAGGTCAAAGGTCAAAAATCCAAAAATCCAAAAAAATGATGAGAAAAGACGTTTCAGGAGGTCAAAGGTCAAAAATCCAAAAATCCAAAAAAAATGATGAGAAAAGACGTTTCAGGAGGTCAAAGGTCAAAGTTCAAAAAATACAAAAAAATGATGAGAAAAAATGATGCGATGCGACTCAGTAGAAAAGTTTTGTTTTTTATCGACGCCTTAGCCCACTCGCCCATTCTCTTATTTCGGATTCGAAACGACATCACAACTCTCTATTGAATTTTTTTTTTTGATCGACGCCTTAGCCCACTCGCCCATCTCGGCCAATTCTCTTATTTCTCTTATGACATAAAAATGATGAGAAAGAAGTTTCAGGAGTCAATTCAAATGATACTTCCGTAAAATGAAAGTTCAAAAAATCCAAAAAAAATAATAAAAAAAGACGTTTCAGGAGTCAATTCAAATGATAGTTCCGTAAAATGAAAGTTCAAAAAATCCAAAAAAATGATGAGAATAGACGTTTTAAGAGGTCAAAGGTCAAAGTTCAAAAAATACAAAAAAATGATGAGAAAAGACTTTCAGGAGGTGGAGAGGTCAAAAATAAAAAAAATCCGAAAAAATGATGAGAAAAGACGTTTCAGGAGGTCGAAGGTCAAAAATCAAATAATCCGAAAAAATGATGAGAAAATACTTTTTAGGAGGTCAAAGGTAAAAGTTCAAAAAATACAAAAAAATGATGAAAAAAGACGTTTGAGGAGGTCAAAGGTAAAAGTTCAAAAAATCCGATAAAATGATGAGAAAAGACTTTCACGAGGTGGAGAGGTCAAAAATAAAAAAATCCGAAAAAATGATGAGAAAAGACGTTTCAGGAGGTCGAAGGTCAAAGTTCAAAAAATCCGAAAAAATGATGAAAAAGACCTTTCAGGAGGTCAAAGGTCAAAAATCAAAAAATCCAAAAAAATGATGAGAAAAGACGTTTCAGGAGTTAATTCAAATGATAGTTCCGTCAAATGAAAGTTCAAAAAATTCAAAAAAATGATGAGAAAAGACGTTTCAGGAGGTCAAAGGTCAAAGTTTAAAAAATCCGAAAAAATGATGAGAAAAGACGTTTCAGGAGGTCAAAGGTCAAAAATCAAAAAATCCAAAAAAATGCTGAGAAAAGACGTTTCAGGAGTCAATTCAAATGATAGTTCCGTAAAATGAAAATTCAAAAAATCCAAAAAAATGATGAAAAAAGACGTTTCAGGAGGTCAAAGGTCAAAGTTCAAAAAGCCGAAAAAATGATGAGAAAAGACGTTTCAGGAGGTCAAAGGTCAAAGTTCAAAAAATCCGAAAAAATGATGAGAAAAGACTTTCAGGAGGTGGAGAGGTCCAAAATCAAAAAATCCGAAAAAATGATGAGAAAAGACGTTTCAGAAGGTCAAAGGTCAAAGTTCAAAAAATACAAAAAAATGATGAGAAAAGACGTTTCAGGATGTCAAAGGTCAAAAATCCAAAAATCCAAAAAAATGATGAGAAAAGACGTTTCAGGAGTTAATTCAAATGATAGTTCCGTCAAATGAAAGTTCAAAAAATTCAAAAAAATGATGAGAAAAGACGTTTCAGGAGGTCAAAGGTCAAAGTTCAAAAAATCCGAAAAAATGATGAGAAAAGACGTTTCAGGAGGTCAAAGGTCAAAAATCAAAAAATCCAAAAAAATGCTGAGAAAAGACGTTTCAGGAGTCAATTCAAATGATAGTTCCGTAAAATGAAAATTCAAAAAATCCAAAAAAATGATGAAAAAAGACGTTTCAGGAGGTCAAAGGTCAAAGTTCAAAAAGCCGAAAAAATGATGAGAAAAGACGTTTCAGGAGGTCAAAGGTCAAAGTTCAAAAAATCCGAAAAAATGATGAGAAAAGACTTTCAGGAGGTGGAGAGGTCCAAAATCAAAAAATCCAAAAAAATGCTGAGAAAAGACGTTTCAGGAGTCAATTCAAATGATAGTTCCGTAAAATGAAAATTCAAAAAATCCAAAAAAATGATGAAAAAAGACGTTTCAGGAGGTCAAAGGTCAAAGTTCAAAAAGCCGAAAAAATGATGAGAAAAGACGTTTCAGGAGGTCAAAGGTCAAAGTTCAAAAAATCCGAAAAAATGATGAGAAAAGACTTTCAGGAGGTGGAGAGGTCCAAAATCAAAAAATCCGAAAAAATGATGAGAAAAGACGTTTCAGAAGGTCAAAGGTCAAAGTTCAAAAAATACAAAAAAATGATGAGAAAAGACGTTTCAGGAGGTCAAAGGTCAAAAATCCAAAAATCCAAAAAAATGATGAGAAAAGACGTTTCAGGAGGTCAAAGGTCAAAAATCCAAAAATCCAAAAAAAATGATGAGAAAAGACGTTTCAGGAGGTCAAAGGTCAAAGTTCAAAAAATACAAAAAAATGATGAGAAAAGACGTTTCAGGAGGTCAAAGGTCAAAAATCAAAAAATCCAAAAAAATGATGAGAAAAGACGTTTCAGGAGGTCAAAGGTCAAAGTTCAAAAAATCCGAAAAAATGATGAGAAAAAATGATGCGATGCGACTCAGTAGAAAAGTTTTGTTTTTTATCGACGCCTTAGCCCACTCGCCCATTCTCTTATTTCGGATTCGAAACGACATCACAACTCTCTATTGAATTTTTTTTTTTGATCGACGCCTTAGCCCACTCGCCCATCTCGGCCAATTCTCTTATTTCTCTTATGACATAAAAATGATGAGAAAGAAGTTTCAGGAGTCAATTCAAATGATACTTCCGTAAAATGAAAGTTCAAAAAATCCAAAAAAATGATGAAAAAGACCTTTCAGGAGGTCAAAGGTCAAAAATCAAAAAATCCAAAAAAATGATGAGAAAAGACGTTTCAGGAGGTCGAAGGTCAAAGTTCAAAAAATCCGAAAAAATGATGAAAAAGACCTTTCAGGAGGTCAAAGGTCAAAAATCAAAAAATCCAAAAAAATGATGAGAAAAGACGTTTCAGGAGTTAATTCAAATGATAGTTCCGTCAAATGAAAGTTCAAAAAATTCAAAAAAATGATGAGAAAAGACGTTTCAGGAGGTCAAAGGTCAAAGTTCAAAAAATCCGAAAAAATGATGAGAAAAGATGTTTCAGGAGGTCAAAGGTCAAAAATCAAAAAATCCAAAAAAATGCTGAGAAAAGACATTTCAGGAGTCAATTCAAATGATAGTTCCGTCAAATGAAAGTTCAAAAAATTCAAAAAATTGATGAGAAAAGACGTTTCAGGAGGTCAAAGGTCAAAGTTCAAAAAATCCGAAAAAATGATGAGAAAAGACGTTTCAGGAGGTCAAAGGTCAAAGTTCAAAAAATACAAAAAAATGATGAGAAAAGACGTTTCAGGAGGTCAAAGGTCAAAAATCCAAAAATCCAAAAAAATGATGAGAAAAGACGTTTCAGGAGGTCAAAGGTCAAAAATCCAAAAATCCAAAAAAAATGATGAGAAAAGACGTTTCAGGAGGTCAAAGGTCAAAGCTCAAAAAATACAAAAAAATGATGAGAAAAGACGTTTCAGGAGGTCAAAGGTCAAAAATCAAAAAATCCAAAAAAATGATGAGAAAAGACGTTTCAGGAGGTCAAAGGTCAAAGTTCAAAAAATCCGAAAAAATGATGAGAAAAAATGATGCGATGCGACTCAGTAGAAAAGTTTTGTTTTTTATCGACGCCTTAGCCCACTCGCCCATTCTCTTATTTCGGATTCGAAACGACATCACAACTCTCTATTGAATTTTTTTTTTGATCGACGCCTTAGCCCACTCGCCCATCTCGGCCAATTCTCTTATTTCTCTTATGACATAAAAATGATGAGAAAGAAGGAGTCAATTCAAATGATACTTCCGTAAAATGAAAGTTCAAAAAATCCAAAAAAAATAATGAGAAAAGACGTTTCAGGAGTCAATTCAAATGATAGTTCCGTAAAATGAAAGTTCAAAAAATCCAAAAAAATGATGAGAATAGACGTTTCAAGAGGTCAAAGGTCAAAGTTCAAAAAATACAAAAAAATGATGAGAAAAGACTTTCAGGAGGTGGAGAGGTCAAAAATAAAAAAATCCGAAAAAATGATGAGAAAAGACGTTTCAGGAGGTCGAAGGTCAAAAATCAAAAAATCCGAAAAAATGATGAGAAAATACTTTTTAGGAGGTCAAAGGTCAAAGTTCAAAAAATACAAAAAAATGATGAAAAAAGACGTTTGAGGAGGTCAAAGGTAAAAGTTCAAAAAATCCGATAAAATGATGAGAAAAGACTTTCACGAGGTGGAGAGGTCAAAAATAAAAAAATCCGAAAAAATGATGAAAAAAGACGTTTCAGGAGGTCAAAGGTCAAAGTTCAAAAAGCCGAAAAAATGATGAGAAAAGACGTTTCAGGAGGTCGAAGGTCAAAGTTCAAAAAATCCGAAAAAATGATGAAAAAGACCTTTCAGGAGGTCAAAGGTCAAAAATCAAAAAATCCAAAAAAATGATGAGAAAAGACGTTTCAGGAGTTAATTCAAATGATAGTTCCGTCAAATGAAAGTTCAAAAAATTCAAAAAAATGATGAGAAAAGACGTTTCAGGAGGTCAAAGGTCAAAAATCAAAAAATCCAAAAAAATGCTGAGAAAAAACGTTTCAGGAGGTCAAAGGTCAAAGTTCAAAAAGCCGAAAAAATGATGAGAAAATACTTTTTAGGAGGTCAAAGGTAAAAATTCAAAAAATCCGAAAAAATGATGAGAAAAGACGTTTCAGGAGTCAATTCAAATGATAGTTCCGTAAAATGAAAGTTCAAAAAATTCAAAAAAATGATGAGAAAAGACGTTTCAGGAGGTCAAAGGTAAAAGTTCAAAAAGTTAAAAAAAAAAATCCATTTCTTGTTGAATGCTTTGAAAAATGAAGAAAATAAAGGAAATAATGCAATGTTTTTAATGTTTCTTGTTGAATGCGATAAAAAATGAAGAATATAAACTAAATAATGCAAAGTTTTTAATGTTTCTTGTTGAATGCGATGAAAAATGAAGAAAATAAAGGAATTAATGATGCGATGCGACTCAGTTGAAAAATTTTGTTTTTTTATCGACGCCTTAGCCCACTCGCCCATTCTCTTATTTCGGATTCGAAACGACATCACAACTCTCTATTGAATTTTTTTTTTGTGATCGACGCCTTAGCCCACTCGCCCATCTCGGCCAATTCTCTTATTTCTCTTATGACAGAAAAATGATGAGAAAGACGTTTCAGGAGTCAATTCAAATGATAGTTCCGTAAAATGAAAGTTCAAAAAATCCAAAAAAATGATGAAAAAAGACGTTTGAGGAGGTCAAAGGTAAAAGTTCAAAAAATCCGAAAAAATGATGAGAAAAGACTTTCACGAGGTGGAGAGGTCAAAAATCAAAAAATCCGAAAAAATGATGAGAAAATACTTTTTAGGAGGTCAAAGGTCAAAGTTCAAAAAATCCGAAAAAATGATGAGAAAAGACGTTTCAGGAGGTCAAAGGTCAAAGTTCAAAAAGTAAAAAAAAAAAATCCATTTGTTGTTGAATGCTTTGAAAAATGAAGAAAATAAAGGAAATAATGCAAAGTTTTGAATGTTTCTTGTTAAATGCGATGAAAAATGAAGAAAATGCAAGGAAATAATGCAATTTTTTAATGTTTCTTGTTGAATGCGATAAAAAATGAAGAAAATAAACTAAATAATGCAATGTTTTTAATGTTTCTTGTTGAATGCGATGAAAAATGAAGAAAATAAAGGAAATAATGATGCGATGCGACTCAGTTGAAAAATTTTGTTTTTTTATCGACGCCTTAGCCCACTCGCCCATTCTCTTATTTCGGATTCGAAACGACATCACAACTCTCTATTGAATTTTTTTTTTGTGATCGACGCCTTAGACCACTCGCCCATCTCGTCCAATTCTCTTATTTCTCTTATGACAGAAAAATGATGAGAAAGAAGTTTCAGGAGTCAATTCAAATGATAGTTCCGTAAAATAAAAGTTCAAAAAATCCAAAAAAATGATGAGAAAAGACTTTCAGGAGGTGGAGAGGTCCAAAATCAAAAAATCCGAAAAAATGATGAGAAAAGACGTTTCAGAAGGTCAAAGGTCAAAGTTCAAAAAATCCGAAAAAATGATGAAAAAGACCTTTCAGGAGGTCAAAGGTCAAAAATCCAAAAATCCAAAAAAATGATGAGAAAAGACGTTTCAGGAGTAAATTCAAATGATAGTTCCGTAAAATGAAAGTTCAAAAAATTCAAAAAAATGATGAGAAAAGACGTTTCAGGAGTCAATTCAAATGATAGTTCCGTAAAATGAAAGTTCAAAAAATCCAAAAAAATGATGAGAATAGACTTTTCAAGAGGTCAAAGGTCAAAGTTCAAAAAATACAAAAAAATGATGAGAAAAGACTTTCAGGAGGTGGAGAGGTCCAAAATCAAAAAATCCGAAAAAATGATGAGAAAAGACGTTTCAGAAGGTCAAAGGTCAAAGTTCAAAAAATCCGAAAAAATGATGAGAAAAGACGTTTCAGGAGGTCGAAGATCAAAGTTCAAAAAATCCGAAAAAATGATGAAAAAGACCTTTCAGGAGGTCAAAGGTCAAAAATCAAAAAATCCAAAAAAATGATGAGAAAAGACGTTTTAGGAGTCAATTCAAATGATAGTTCCGTAAAATGAAAGTTCAAAAAATTCAAAAAAATGATGAGAAAAGACGTTTCAGAAGGTCAAAGGTCAAAGTTCAAAAAATCCGAAAAAATGATGAGAAAAGACGTTTCAGGAGGTCAAAGGTCAAAAATCAAAAAATCCAAAAAAATGCTGAGAAAAGACGTTTCAGGAGTCAATTCAAATGATAGTTCCGTAAAATGAAAATTCAAAAAATCCAAAAAATTGATGAAAAAAGACGTTTCAGGAGGTCAAAGGTCAAAGTTCAAAAAGCCGAAAAAATGATGAGAAAAGACGTTTCAGGAGGTCAAAGGTCAAAGTTCAAAAAATCCGAAAAAATGATGAGAAAAGACTTTCAGGAGGTGGAGAGGTCCAAAATCAAAAAATCCGAAAAAATGATGAGAAAAGACGTTTCAGAAGGTCAAAGGTCAAAGTTCAAAAAATACAAAAAAATGATGAGAAAAGACGTTTCAGGATGTCAAAGGTCAAAAATCCAAAAATCCAAAAAAATGATGAGAAAAGACGTTTCAGGAGTTAATTCAAATGATAGTTCCGTCAAATGAAAGTTCAAAAAATTCAAAAAAATGATGAGAAAAGACGTTTCAGGAGGTCAAACGTCAAAGTTCAAAAAATCCGAAAAAATGATGAGAAAAGACGTTTCAGGAGGTCAAAGGTCAAAAATCAAAAAATCCAAAAAAATGCTGAGAAAAGACGTTTCAGGAGTCAATTCAAATGATAGTTCCGTAAAATGAAAATTCAAAAAATCCAAAAAAGGGATGAAAAAAGACGTTTCAGGAGGTCAAAGGTCAAAGTTCAAAAAGCCGAAAAAATGATGAGAAAAGACGTTTCAGGAGGTCAAAGGTCAAAGTTCAAAAAATCCGAAAAAATGATGAGAAAAGACTTTCAGGAGGTGGAGAGGTCCAAAATCAAAAAATCCAAAAAAATGCTGAGAAAAGACGTTTCAGGAGTCAATTCAAATGATAGTTCCGTAAAATGAAAATTCAAAAAATCCAAAAAAATGATGAAAAAAGACGTTTCAGGAGGTCAAAGGTCAAAGTTCAAAAAGCCGAAAAAATGATGAGAAAAGACGTTTCAGGAGGTCAAAGGTCAAAGTTCAAAAAATCCGAAAAAATGATGAGAAAAGACTTTCAGGAGGTGGAGAGGTCCAAAATCAAAAAATCCGAAAAAATGATGAGAAAAGACGTTTCAGAAGGTCAAAGGTCAAAGTTCAAAAAATACAAAAAAATGATGAGAAAAGACGTTTCAGGAGGTCAAAGGTCAAAAATCCAAAAATCCAAAAAAATGATGAGAAAAGACGTTTCAGGAGGTCAAAGGTCAAAAATCCAAAAATCCAAAAAAAATGATGAGAAAAGACGTTTCAGGAGGTCAAAGGTCAAAGTTCAAAAAATACAAAAAAATGATGAGAAAAAATGATGCGATGCGACTCAGTAGAAAAGTTTTGTTTTTTATCGACGCCTTAGCCCACTCGCCCATTCTCTTATTTCGGATTCGAAACGACATCACAACTCTCTATTGAATTTTTTTTTTTGATCGACGCCTTAGCCCACTCGCCCATCTCGGCCAATTCTCTTATTTCTCTTATGACATAAAAATGATGAGAAAGAAGTTTCAGGAGTCAATTCAAATGATACTTCCGTAAAATGAAAGTTCAAAAAATCAAAAAAAAATAATGAGAAAAGACGTTTCAGGAGTCAATTCAAATGATAGTTCCGTAAAATGAAAGTTCAAAAAATCCAAAAAAATGATGAGAATAGACGTTTCAAGAGGTCAAAGGTCAAAGTTCAAAAAATACAAAAAAATGATGAGAAAAGACTTTAAGGAGGTGGAGAGGTCAAAAATAAAAAAATCCGAAAAAATGATGAGAAAAGACGTTTCAGGAGGTCGAAGGTCAAAAATCAAAAAATCCGAAAAAATGATGAGAAAATACTTTTTAGGAGGTCAAAGGTCAAAGTTCAAAAAATACAAAAAAATGATGAAAAAAGACGTTTGAGGAGGTCAAAGGTAAAAGTTCAAAAAATCCGATAAAATGATGAGAAAAGACTTTCACGAGGTGGAGAGGTCAAAAATAAAAAAATCCGAAAAAATGATGAGAAAAGACGTTTCAGGAGGTCGAAGGTCAAAGTTCAAAAAATCCGAAAAAATGATGAAAAAGACCTTTCAGGAGGTCAAAGGTCAAAAATCAAAAAATCCAAAAAAATGATGAGAAAAGACGTTTCAGGAATTAATTCAAATGATAGTTCCGTCAAATGAAAGTTCAAAAAATTCAAAAAAATGATGAGAAAAGACGTTTCAGGAGGTCAAAGGTCAAAGTTCAAAAAATCCGAAAAAATGATGAGAAAAAATGATGCGATGCGACTCAGTAGAAAAGTTTTGTTTTTTATCGACGCCTTAGCCCACTCGCCCATTCTCTTATTTCGGATTCGAAACGACATCACAACTCTCTATTGAATTTTTTTTTTTGATCGACGCCTTAGCCCACTCGCCCATCTCGGCCAATTCTCTTATTTCTCTTATGACATAAAAATGATGAGAAAGAAGTTTCAGGAGTCAATTCAAATGATACTTCCGTAAAATGAAAGTTCAAAAAATCCAAAAAAAATAATGAGAAAAGACGTTTCAGGAGTCAATTCAAATGATAGTTCCGTAAAATGAAAGTTCAAAAAATCCAAAAAAATGATGAGAATAGACGTTTTAAGAGGTCAAAGGTCAAAGTTCAAAAAATACAAAAAAATGATGAGAAAAGACTTTCAGGAGGTGGAGAGGTCAAAAATAAAAAAATCCGAAAAAATGATGAGAAAAGACGTTTCAGGAGGTCGAAGGTCAAAAATCAAAAAATCCGAAAAAATGATGAGAAAATACTTTTTAGGAGGTCAAAGGTCAAAGTTCAAAAAATACAAAAAAATGATGAAAAAAGACGTTTGAGGAGGTCAAAGGTAAAAGTTCAAAAAATCCGATAAAATGATGAGAAAAGACTTTCACGAGGTGGAGAGGTCAAAAATAAAAAAATCCGAAAAAATGATGAGAAAAGACGTTTCAGGAGGTCGAAGGTCAAAGTTCAAAAAATCCGAAAAAATGATGAAAAAGACCTTTCAGGAGGTCAAAGGTCAAAAATCAAAAAATCCAAAAAAATGATGAGAAAAGACGTTTCAGGAGTTAATTCAAATGATAGTTCCGTCAAATGAAAGTTCAAAAAATTCAAAAAAATGATGAGAAAAGACGTTTCAGGAGGTCAAAGGTCAAAGTTCAAAAAATCCGAAAAAATGATGAGAAAAGACGTTTCAGGAGGTCAAAGGTCAAAAATCAAAAAATCCAAAAAAATGCTGAGAAAAGACGTTTCAGGAGTCAATTCAAATGATAGTTCCGTAAAATGAAAATTCAAAAAATCCAAAAAAATGATGAAAAAAGACGTTTCAGGAGGTCAAAGGTCAAAGTTCAAAAAGCCGAAAAAATGATGAGAAAAGACGTTTCAGGAGGTCAAAGGTCAAAGTTCAAAAAATCCGAAAAAATGATGAGAAAAGACTTTCAGGAGGTGGAGAGGTCCAAAATCAAAAAATCCGAAAAAATGATGAGAAAAGACGTTTCAGAAGGTCAAAGGTCAAAGTTCAAAAAATACAAAAAAATGATGAGAAAAGACGTTTCAGGAGTTAATTCAAATGATAGTTCCGTCAAATGAAAGTTCAAAAAATTCAAAAAAATGATGAGAAAAGACGTTTCAGGAGGTCAAAGGTCAAAGTTCAAAAAATCCGAAAAAATGATGAGAAAAGACGTTTCAGGAGGTCAAAGGTCAAAAATCAAAAAATCCAAAAAAATGCTGAGAAAAGACGTTTCAGGAGTCAATTCAAATGATAGTTCCGTAAAATGAAAATTCAAAAAATCCAAAAAAATGATGAAAAAAGACGTTTCAGGAGGTCAAAGGTCAAAGTTCAAAAAGCCGAAAAAATGATGAGAAAAGACGTTTCAGGAGGTCAAAGGTCAAAGTTCAAAAAATCCGAAAAAATGATGAGAAAAGACTTTCAGGAGGTGGAGAGGTCCAAAATCAAAAAATCCGAAAAAATGATGAGAAAAGACGTTTCAGAAGGTCAAAGGTCAAAGTTCAAAAAATACAAAAAAATGATGAGAAAAGACGTTTCAGGAGGTCAAAGGTCAAAAATCCAAAAATCCAAAAAAATGATGAGAAAAGACGTTTCAGGAGGTCAAAGGTCAAAAATCCAAAAATCCAAAAAAAATGATGAGAAAAGACGTTTCAGGAGGTCAAAGGTCAAAGTTCAAAAAATACAAAAAAATGATGAGAAAAGACGTTTCAGGAGGTCAAAGGTCAAAAATCAAAAAATCCAAAAAAATGATGAGAAAAGACGTTTCAGGAGGTCAAAGGTCAAAGTTCAAAAAATCCGAAAAAATGATGAGAAAAAATGATGCGATGCGACTCAGTAGAAAAGTTTTGTTTTTTATCGACGCCTTAGCCCACTCGCCCATTCTCTTATTTCGGATTCGAAACGACATCACAACTCTCTATTGAATTTTTTTTTTTGATCGACGCCTTAGCCCACTCGCCCATCTCGGCCAATTCTCTTATTTCTCTTATGACATAAAAATGATGAGAAAGAAGTTTCAGGAGTCAATTCAAATGATACTTCCGTAAAATGAAAGTTCAAAAAATCCAAAAAAATGATGAAAAAGACCTTTCAGGAGGTCAAAGGTCAAAAATCAAAAAATCCAAAAAAATGATGAGAAAAGACGTTTCAGGAGGTCGAAGGTCAAAGTTCAAAAAATCCGAAAAAATGATGAAAAAGACCTTTCAGGAGGTCAAAGGTCAAAAATCAAAAAATCCAAAAAAATGATGAGAAAAGACGTTTCAGGAGTTAATTCAAATGATAGTTCCGTCAAATGAAAGTTCAAAAAATTCAAAAAAATGATGAGAAAAGACGTTTCAGGAGGTCAAAGGTCAAAGTTCAAAAAATCCGAAAAAATGATGAGAAAAGATGTTTCAGGAGGTCAAAGGTCAAAAATCAAAAAATCCAAAAAAATGCTGAGAAAAGACATTTCAGGAGTCAATTCAAATGATAGTTCCGTCAAATGAAAGTTCAAAAAATTCAAAAAAATGATGAGAAAAGACGTTTCAGGAGGTCAAAGGTCAAAGTTCAAAAAATCCGAAAAAATGATGAGAAAAGACGTTTGAGGAGGTCAAAGGTAAAAGTTCAAAAAATCCGATAAAATGATGAGAAAAGACTTTCACGAGGTGGAGAGGTCAAAAATAAAAAAATCCGAAAAAATGATGAGAAAAGACGTTTCAGGAGGTCGAAGGTCAAAGTTCAAAAAATCCGAAAAAATGATGAAAAAGACCTTTCAGGAGGTCAAAGGTCAAAAATCAAAAAATCCAAAAAAATGATGAGAAAAGACGTTTCAGGAGTTAATTCAAATGATAGTTCCGTCAAATGAAAGTTCAAAAAATTCAAAAAAATGATGAGAAAAGACGTTTCAGGAGGTCAAAGGTCAAAAATCAAAAAATCCAAAAAAATGCTGAGAAAAAACGTTTCAGGAGGTCAAAGGTCAAAGTTCAAAAAGCCGAAAAAATGATGAGAAAATACTTTTTAGGAGGTCAAAGGTAAAAATTCAAAAAATCCGAAAAAATGATGAGAAAAGACGTTTCAGGAGTCAATTCAAATGATAGTTCCGTAAAATGAAAGTTCAAAAAATTCAAAAAAATGATGAGAAAAGACGTTTCAGGAGGTCAAAGGTAAAAGTTCAAAAAGTTAAAAAAAAAAATCCATTTCTTGTTGAATGCTTTGAAAAATGAAGAAAATAAAGGAAATAATGCAATGTTTTTAATGTTTCTTGTTGAATGCGATAAAAAATGAAGAATATAAACTAAATAATGCAAAGTTTTTAATGTTTCTTGTTGAATGCGATGAAAAATGAAGAAAATAAAGGAATTAATGATGCGATGCGACTCAGTTGAAAAATTTTGTTTTTTTATCGACGCCTTAGCCCACTCGCCCATTCTCTTATTTCGGATTCGAAACGACATCACAACTCTCTATTGAATTTTTTTTTTGTGATCGACGCCTTAGCCCACTCGCCCATCTCGGCCAATTCTCTTATTTCTCTTATGACAGAAAAATGATGAGAAAGACGTTTCAGGAGTCAATTCAAATGATAGTTCCGTAAAATGAAAGTTCAAAAAATCCAAAAAAATGATGAAAAAAGACGTTTGAGGAGGTCAAAGGTAAAAGTTCAAAAAATCCGAAAAAATGATGAGAAAAGACTTTCACGAGGTGGAGAGGTCAAAAATCAAAAAATCCGAAAAAATGATGAGAAAATACTTTTTAGGAGGTCAAAGGTCAAAGTTCAAAAAATCCGAAAAAATGATGAGAAAAGACGTTTCAGGAGGTCAAAGGTCAAAGTTCAAAAAGTAAAAAAAAAAAATCCATTTGTTGTTGAATGCTTTGAAAAATGAAGAAAATAAAGGAAATAATGCAAAGTTTTGAATGTTTCTTGTTAAATGCGATGAAAAATGAAGAAAATGCAAGGAAATAATGCAATTTTTTAATGTTTCTTGTTGAATGCGATAAAAAATGAAGAAAATAAACTAAATAATGCAATGTTTTTAATGTTTCTTGTTGAATGCGATGAAAAATGAAGAAAATAAAGGAAATAATGATGCGATGCGACTCAGTTGAAAAATTTTGTTTTTTTATCGACGCCTTAGCCCACTCGCCCATTCTCTTATTTCGGATTCGAAACGACATCACAACTCTCTATTGAATTTTTTTTTTGTGATCGACGCCTTAGACCACTCGCCCATCTCGTCCAATTCTCTTATTTCTCTTATGACAGAAAAATGATGAGAAAGAAGTTTCAGGAGTCAATTCAAATGATAGTTCCGTAAAATAAAAGTTCAAAAAATCCAAAAAAATGATGAGAAAAGACTTTCAGGAGGTGGAGAGGTCCAAAATCAAAAAATCCGAAAAAATGATGAGAAAATACTTTTTAGGAGGTCAAAGGTCAAAGTTCAAAAAATCCGAAAAAATGATGAGAAAAGACGTTTCAGGAGGTCAAAGGTCAAAGTTCAAAAAGTAAAAAAAAAAAAATCCATTTGTTGTTGAATGCTTTGAAAAATGAAGAAAATAAAGGAAATAATGCAAAGTTTTGAATGTTTCTTGTTAAATGCGATGAAAAATGAAGAAAATGCAAGGAAATAATGCAATTTTTTAATGTTTCTTGTTGAATGCGATAAAAAATGAAGAAAATAAACTAAATAATGCAATGTTTTTAATGTTTCTTGTTGAATGCGATGAAAAATGAAGAAAATAAAGGAAATAATGATGCGATGCGACTCAGTTGAAAAATTTTGTTTTTTTATCGACGCCTTAGCCCACTCGCCCATTCTCTTATTTCGGATTCGAAACGACATCACAACTCTCTATTGAATTTTTTTTTTGTGATCGACGCCTTAGACCACTCGCCCATCTCGTCCAATTCTCTTATTTCTCTTATGACAGAAAAATGATGAGAAAGAAGTTTCAGGAGTCAATTCAAATGATAGTTCCGTAAAATAAAAGTTCAAAAAATCCAAAAAAATGATGAGAAAAGACTTTCAGGAGGTGGAGAGGTCCAAAATCAAAAAATCCGAAAAAATGATGAGAAAAGACGTTTCAGAAGGTCAAAGGTCAAAGTTCAAAAAATCCGAAAAAATGATGAAAAAGACCTTTCAGGAGGTCAAAGGTCAAAAATCCAAAAATCCAAAAAAATGATGAGAAAAGACGTTTCAGGAGTAAATTCAAATGATAGTTCCGTAAAATGAAAGTTCAAAAAATTCAAAAAAATGATGAGAAAAGACGTTTCAGGAGTCAATTCAAATGATAGTTCCGTAAAATGAAAGTTCAAAAAATCCAAAAAAATGATGAGAATAGACTTTTCAAGAGGTCAAAGGTCAAAGTTCAAAAAATCCGAAAAAATGATGAGAAAAGACGTTTCAGAAGGTCAAAGGTCAAAGTTCAAAAAATCCGAAAAAATGATGAGAAAAGACGTTTCAGGAGGTCGAAGATCAAAGTTCAAAAAATCCGAAAAAATGATGAAAAAGACCTTTCAGGAGGTCAAAGGTCAAAAATCAAAAAATCCAAAAAAATGATGAGAAAAGACGTTTTAGGAGTCAATTCAAATGATAGTTCCGTAAAATGAAAGTTCAAAAAATTCAAAAAAATGATGAGAAAAGACGTTTCAGAAGGTCAAAGGTCAAAGTTCAAAAAATCCGAAAAAATGATGAGAAAAGACGTTTCAGGAGGTCAAAGGTCAAAAATCAAAAAATCCAAAAAAATGCTGAGAAAAGACGTTTCAGGAGTCAATTCAAATGATAGTTCCGTAAAATGAAAATTCAAAAAATCCAAAAAATTGATGAAAAAAGACGTTTCAGGAGGTCAAAGGTCAAAGTTCAAAAAGCCGAAAAAATGATGAGAAAAGACGTTTCAGGAGGTCAAAGGTCAAAGTTCAAAAAATCCGAAAAAATGATGAGAAAAGACTTTCAGGAGGTGGAGAGGTCCAAAATCAAAAAATCCGAAAAAATGATGAGAAAAGACGTTTCAGAAGGTCAAAGGTCAAAGTTCAAAAAATACAAAAAAATGATGAGAAAAGACGTTTCAGGATGTCAAAGGTCAAAAATCCAAAAATCCAAAAAAATGATGAGAAAAGACGTTTCAGGAGTTAATTCAAATGATAGTTCCGTCAAATGAAAGTTCAAAAAATTCAAAAAAATGATGAGAAAAGACGTTTCAGGAGGTCAAAGGTCAAAGTTCAAAAAATCCGAAAAAATGATGAGAAAAGACGTTTCAGGAGGTCAAAGGTCAAAAATCAAAAAATCCAAAAAAATGCTGAGAAAAGACGTTTCAGGAGTCAATTCAAATGATAGTTCCGTAAAATGAAAATTCAAAAAATCCAAAAAAGGGATGAAAAAAGACGTTTCAGGAGGTCAAAGGTCAAAGTTCAAAAAGCCGAAAAAATGATGAGAAAAGACGTTTCAGGAGGTCAAAGGTCAAAGTTCAAAAAATCCGAAAAAATGATGAGAAAAGACTTTCAGGAGGTGGAGAGGTCCAAAATCAAAAAATCCAAAAAAATGCTGAGAAAAGACGTTTCAGGAGTCAATTCAAATGATAGTTCCGTAAAATGAAAATTCAAAAAATCCAAAAAAATGATGAAAAAAGACGTTTCAGGAGGTCAAAGGTCAAAGTTCAAAAAGCCGAAAAAATGATGAGAAAAGACGTTTCAGGAGGTCAAAGGTCAAAGTTCAAAAAATCCGAAAAAATGATGAGAAAAGACTTTCAGGAGGTGGAGAGGTCCAAAATCAAAAAATCCGAAAAAATGATGAGAAAAGACGTTTCAGAAGGTCAAAGGTCAAAGTTCAAAAAATACAAAAAAATGATGAGAAAAGACGTTTCAGGAGGTCAAAGGTCAAAAATCCAAAAATCCAAAAAAATGATGAGAAAAGACGTTTCAGGAGGTCAAAGGTCAAAAATCCAAAAATCCAAAAAAAATGATGAGAAAAGACGTTTCAGGAGGTCAAAGGTCAAAGTTCAAAAAATACAAAAAAATGATGAGAAAAGACGTTTCAGGAGGTCAAAGGTCAAAAATCAAAAAATCCAAAAAAATGATGAGAAAAGACGTTTCAGGAGGTCAAAGGTCAAAGTTCAAAAAATCCGAAAAAATGATGAGAAAAAATGATGCGATGCGACTCAGTAGAAAAGTTTTGTTTTTTATCGACGCCTTAGCCCACTCGCCCATTCTCTTATTTCGGATTCGAAACGACATCACAACTCTCTATTGAATTTTTTTTTTTGATCGACGCCTTAGCCCACTCGCCCATCTCGGCCAATTCTCTTATTTCTCTTATGACATAAAAATGATGAGAAAGAAGTTTCAGGAGTCAATTCAAATGATACTTCCGTAAAATGAAAGTTCAAAAAATCCAAAAAAATGATGAAAAAGACCTTTCAGGAGGTCAAAGGTCAAAAATCAAAAAATCCAAAAAAATGATGAGAAAAGACGTTTCAGGAGGTCGAAGGTCAAAGTTCAAAAAATCCGAAAAAATGATGAAAAAGACCTTTCAGGAGGTCAAAGGTCAAAAATCAAAAAATCCAAAAAAATGATGAGAAAAGACGTTTCAGGAGTTAATTCAAATGATAGTTCCGTCAAATGAAAGTTCAAAAAATTCAAAAAAATGATGAGAAAAGACGTTTCAGGAGGTCAAAGGTCAAAGTTCAAAAAATCCGAAAAAATGATGAGAAAAGATGTTTCAGGAGGTCAAAGGTCAAAAATCAAAAAATCCAAAAAAATGCTGAGAAAAGACATTTCAGGAGTCAATTCAAATGATAGTTCCGTCAAATGAAAGTTCAAAAAATTCAAAAAAATGATGAGAAAAGACGTTTCAGGAGGTCAAAGGTCAAAGTTCAAAAAATCCGAAAAAATGATGAGAAAAGACGTTTCAGGAGGTCAAAGGTCAAAGTTCAAAAAATACAAAAAAATGATGAGAAAAGACGTTTCAGGAGGTCAAAGGTCAAAAATCCAAAAATCCAAAAAAATGATGAGAAAAGACGTTTCAGGAGGTCAAAGGTCAAAAATCCAAAAATCCAAAAAAAATGATGAGAAAAGACGTTTCAGGAGGTCAAAGGTCAAAGCTCAAAAAATACAAAAAAATGATGAGAAAAGACGTTTCAGGAGGTCAAAGGTCAAAAATCAAAAAATCCAAAAAAATGATGAGAAAAGACGTTTCAGGAGGTCAAAGGTCAAAGTTCAAAAAATCCGAAAAAATGATGAGAAAAAATGATGCGATGCGACTCAGTAGAAAAGTTTTGTTTTTTATCGACGCCTTAGCCCACTCGCCCATTCTCTTATTTCGGATTCGAAACGACATCACAACTCTCTATTGAATTTTTTTTTTGATCGACGCCTTAGCCCACTCGCCCATCTCGGCCAATTCTCTTATTTCTCTTATGACATAAAAATGATGAGAAAGAAGGAGTCAATTCAAATGATACTTCCGTAAAATGAAAGTTCAAAAAATCCAAAAAAAATAATGAGAAAAGACGTTTCAGGAGTCAATTCAAATGATAGTTCCGTAAAATGAAAGTTCAAAAAATCCAAAAAAATGATGAGAATAGACGTTTCAAGAGGTCAAAGGTCAAAGTTCAAAAAATACAAAAAAATGATGAGAAAAGACTTTCAGGAGGTGGAGAGGTCAAAAATAAAAAAATCCGAAAAAATGATGAGAAAAGACGTTTCAGGAGGTCGAAGGTCAAAAATCAAAAAATCCGAAAAAATGATGAAAAAGACCTTTCAGGAGGTCAAAGGTCAAAAATCAAAAAATCCAAAAAAATGATGAGAAAAGACGTTTCAGGAGTTAATTCAAATGATAGTTCCGTCAAATGAAAGTTCAAAAAATTCAAAAAAATGATGAGAAAAGACGTTTCAGGAGGTCAAAGGTCAAAAATCAAAAAATCCAAAAAAATGCTGAGAAAAGACGTTTCAGGAGGTCAAAGGTCAAAGTTCAAAAAGCCGAAAAAATGATGAGAAAATACTTTTTAGGAGGTCAAAGGTAAAAATTCAAAAAATCCGAAAAAATGATGAGAAAAGACGTTTCAGGAGTCAATTCAAATGATAGTTCCGTAAAATGAAAGTTCAAAAAATTCAAAAAAATGATGAGAAAAGACGTTTCAGGAGGTCAAAGGTAAAAGTTCAAAAAGTTAAAAAAAAAATCCATTTCTTGTTGAATGCTTTGAAAAATGAAGAAAATAAAGGAAATAATGCAATGTTTTTAATGTTTCTTGTTGAATGCGATAAAAAATGAAGAATATAAACTAAATAATGCAAAGTTTTTAATGTTTCTTGTTGAATGCGATGAAAAATGAAGAAAATAAAGGAATTAATGATGCGATGCGACTCAGTTGAAAAATTTTGTTTTTTTATCGACGCCTTAGCCCACTCGCCCATTCTCTTATTTCGGATTCGAAACGACATCACAACTCTCTATTGAATTTTTTTTTTGTGATCGACGCCTTAGCCCACTCGCCCATCTCGGCCAATTCTCTTATTTCTCTTATGACAGAAAAATGATGAGAAAGACGTTTCAGGAGTCAATTCAAATGATAGTTCCGTAAAATGAAAGTTCAAAAAATCCAAAAAAATGATGAAAAAAGACGTTTGAGGAGGTCAAAGGTAAAAGTTCAAAAAATCCGAAAAAATGATGAGAAAAGACTTTCACGAGGTGGAGAGGTCAAAAATCAAAAAATCCGAAAAAATGATGAGAAAATACTTTTTAGGAGGTCAAAGGTCAAAGTTCAAAAAATCCGAAAAAATGATGAGAAAAGACGTTTCAGGAGGTCAAAGGTCAAAGTTCAAAAAGTAAAAAAAAAAAATCCATTTGTTGTTGAATGCTTTGAAAAATGAAGAAAATAAAGGAAATAATGCAAAGTTTTGAATGTTTCTTGTTAAATGCGATGAAAAATGAAGAAAATGCAAGGAAATAATGCAATTTTTTAATGTTTCTTGTTGAATGCGATAAAAAATGAAGAAAATAAACTAAATAATGCAATGTTTTTAATGTTTCTTGTTGAATGCGATGAAAAATGAAGAAAATAAAGGAAATAATGATGCGATGCGACTCAGTTGAAAAATTTTGTTTTTTTATCGACGCCTTAGCCCACTCGCCCATTCTCTTATTTCGGATTCGAAACGACATCACAACTCTCTATTGAATTTTTTTTTTGTGATCGACGCCTTAGACCACTCGCCCATCTCGTCCAATTCTCTTATTTCTCTTATGACAGAAAAATGATGAGAAAGAAGTTTCAGGAGTCAATTCAAATGATAGTTCCGTAAAATAAAAGTTCAAAAAATCCAAAAAAATGATGAGAAAAGACTTTCAGGAGGTGGAGAGGTCCAAAATCAAAAAATCCGAAAAAATGATGAGAAAAGACGTTTCAGAAGGTCAAAGGTCAAAGTTCAAAAAATCCGAAAAAATGATGAAAAAGACCTTTCAGGAGGTCAAAGGTCAAAAATCCAAAAATCCAAAAAAATGATGAGAAAAGACGTTTCAGGAGTAAATTCAAATGATAGTTCCGTAAAATGAAAGTTCAAAAAATTCAAAAAAATGATGAGAAAAGACGTTTCAGGAGTCAATTCAAATGATAGTTCCGTAAAATGAAAGTTCAAAAAATCCAAAAAAATGATGAGAATAGACTTTTCAAGAGGTCAAAGGTCAAAGTTCAAAAAATACAAAAAAATGATGAGAAAAGACTTTCAGGAGGTGGAGAGATCCAAAATCAAAAAATCCGAAAAAATGATGAGAAAAGACGTTTCAGAAGGTCAAAGGTCAAAGTTCAAAAAATCCGAAAAAATGATGAGAAAAGACGTTTCAGGAGGTCGAAGATCAAAGTTCAAAAAATCCGAAAAAATGATGAAAAAGACCTTTCAGGAGGTCAAAGGTCAAAAATCAAAAAATCCAAAAAAATGATGAGAAAAGACGTTTTAGGAGTCAATTCAAATGATAGTTCCGTAAAATGAAAGTTCAAAAAATTCAAAAAAATGATGAGAAAAGACGTTTCAGGAGGTCAAAGGTCAAAGTTCAAAAAATCCGAAAAAATGATGAGAAAAGACTTTTAAGAGGTGAAGAGGTCCAAAATCAAAAAATCCGAAAAAATGATGAGAAAAGACGTTTCAGAAGGTCAAAGGTCAAAGTTCAAAAAATCCGAAAAAATGATGAGAAAACACGTTTCAGAAGGTCAAAGGTCAAAGTTCAAAAAATCCGAAAAAATGATGAAAAAGACCTTTCAGGAGGTCAAAGGTCAAAAATAAAAAAATCCAAAAAAATGATGAGAAAAGACGTTTTAGGAGTCAATTCAAATGATAGTTCCGTAAAATGAAAGTTCAAAAAATTCAAAAAAATGATGAGAAAAGACGTTTCAGGAGGTCAAAGGTCAAAGTTCAAAAAATCCGAAAAAATGATGAGAAAAGACTTTTAAGAGGTGAAGAGGTCCAAAATCAAAAAATCCGAAAAAATGATGAGAAAAGACGTTTCAGAAGGTCAAAGGTCAAAGTTCAAAAAATCCGAAAAAATGATGAGAAAACACGTTTCAGAAGGTCAAAGGTCAAAGTTCAAAAAATCCGAAAAAATGATGAAAAAGACCTTTTAGGAGGTCAAAGGTCAAAAATCAAAAAGTCCAAAAAAATGATGAGAAAAGACGTTTCAGGAGTAAATTCAAATGATAGTTCCGTAAAATGAAAGTTCAAAATATTCAAAAAAATGATGAGAAAAGACGTTTCAGGAGTCAATTCAAATGATAGTTCCGTAAAATGAAAGTTCAAAAAATCCAAAAAAATGATGAGAATAGACGTTTCAAGAGGTCAAAGGTCAAAATTCAAAAAATACAAAAAAATGATGAGAAAAGACTTTCAGGAGGTCAAAGGTCAAAAATCCAAAAATCCAAAAAAATGATGAGAAAAGACGTTTCAGGAGGTCAAAGGTCAAAAATCCAAAAATCCAAAAAAAATGATGAGAAAAGACGTTTCAGGAGGTCAAAGGTCAAAGTTCAAAAAATCCGAAAAAATGATGAGAAAAAATGATGCGAAAAGACTTTCATGAGGTGGAGAGGTCCAAAATAAAAAAATCCGAAAAAATGATGAGAAAAGACGTTTCAGGAGGTCGAAGGTCAAAGTTCAAAAAATCCGAAAAAATGATGAGAAAAGACGTTTCAGGAGTCAATTCAAATGATAGTTCCGTAAAATGAAAGTTCAAAAAATCCAAAAAAATGATGAGAAAAGACATTTCAGGAGGTCAAAGGTCAAAGTTCAAAAAATACAAAAAAATTATGAAAAAAGACGTTTGAGGAGGTCAAAGGTAAAAGTTCAAAAAATCCGAAGAAATGATGAGAAAAGACTTTCACGAGATGGAGAGGTCAAAAATCAAAAAATCCGATAAAATGATGAGAAAAGACGTTTCAGGAGGTCAAAGGTCAAAGTTCAAAAAATCCGAAAAAATGATGAGAAAATACTTTTTAGGAGGTCAAAGGTAAAAGTTCAAAAAATCCGAAAAAATGATGAGAAAAGACGTTTCAGGAGTCAATTCAAATGATAGTTCCGTAAAATGAAAGTTCAAAAAATTCAAAAAAATGATGAGAAAAGACGTTTCAGGAGGTAAAAGGTAAAAGTTCAAAAAGTTAAAAAAAAAAATCCATTTCTTGTTGAATGCTTTGAAAAATGAAGAAAATAAAGGAAATAATGCAATGTTTTTAATGTTTCTTGTTGAATGCGATAAAAAATGAAGAATATAAACTAAATAATGCAAAGTTTTTAATGTTTCTTGTTGAATGCGATGAAAAATGAAGAAAATAAAGGAATTAATGATGCGATGCGACTCAGTTGAAAAATTTTGTTTTTTTATCGACGCCTTAGCCCACTCGCCCATTCTCTTATTTCGGATTCGAAACGACATCACAACCTCTCTATTGAATTTTTTTTTTGTGATCGACGCCTTAGCCCACTCCGCCCATCTCGGCCAATTCTCTTATTTCTCTTATGACAGAAAAATGATGAGAAAGACGTTTCAGGAGTCAATTCAAATGATACTTCCGTAAAATGAAAGTTCAAAAAATCAAAAAAAAATAATGAGAAAAGACGTTTCAGGAGTCAATTCAAATGATAGTTCCGTAAAATGAAAGTTTAAAAAATCCAAAAAAATGATGAGAATAGACGTTTCAAGAGGTCAAAGGTCAAAGTTCAAAAAATACAAAAAAAATGATGAGAATAGACTTTCAGGAGGTGGAGAGGTCCAAAATCAAAAAATCCGAAAAAATGATGAAAAAAGACGTTTCAGGAGGTCGAAGGTCAAAGTTCAAAAAATCCGAAAAAATGATGAGAAAAGACGTTTCAGGAGTCAATTCAAATGATAGTTCCGTAAAATGAAAGTTCAAAAAATCCAAAAAAATGATGAGAAAAGACATTTCAGGAGGTCAAAGGTCAAAGTTCAAAAAATACAAAAAAATGATGAAAAAAGACGTTTGAGGAGGTCAAAGGTAAAAGTTCAAAAAATCCGAAAAAATGATGAGAAAAGACTTTCACGAGATGGAGAGGTCAAAAATCAAAAATCCGAAAAAATGATGAGAAAAAGACGTTTCAGGAGGTCGAAGGTCAAAGTTCAAAAAATCCGAAAAAATTGATGAAAAAGACCTTTCAGGAGGTCAAAGGTCAAAAATCAAAAAATCCAAAAAAATGATTAGAAAAGAGGTTTCAGGTGGTCAAAGGTCAAAGTTCAAAAAATCCGAAAAAATGATGAGAAAAGACGTTTCAGAAGGTCAAAGGTCAAAGTTCAAAAAATCCGAAAAAATGATGAGAAAAGACGTTTCAGGAGGTCGAAGGTCAAAGTTCAAAAAATCCGAAAAAAATGATGAAAAAGACCTTTCAGGAGGTCAAAGGTCAAAAATCAAAAAATCCAAAAAAATGATTAGAAAAGAGGTTTCAGGAGGTCAAAGGTCAAAGTTAAAAAAGTTAAAAAAAAAATCCATTTCTTGTTGAATGCTTTGAAAAATGAAGAAAATAAAGGAAATAATGCAATGTTTTTTAATGTTTCTTGTTGAATGCGATAAAAAATGAAGAATATAAACTAAATAATGCAATGTTTTTAATGTTTCTTGTTGAATGCGATGAAAAATGAAGAAAATAAAGGAAATAATGATGCGATGCGACTCAGTTGAAAAATTTTGTTTTTTTATCGACGCCTTAGCCCACTCGCCCATTCTCTTATTTCGGATTCGAAACGACATCACAACTCTCTATTACATTTTTTTTTTTGTGATCGACGCCTTAGCCCACTCGCCCATCTCGGCCAATTCTCTTATTTCTCTTATGACAGAAAAATGATGAGAAAGACGTTTCAGGAGTCAATTCAAATGATACTTCCGTAAAATGAAAGTTCAAAAAATCCAAAAAAAATAATGAGAAAAGACGTTTCAGGAGTCAATTCAAATAATAGTTTCGTAAAATGAAAGTTCAAAAAATCCAAAAAAAATGATGAGAAATAGACGTTTCAAGAGGTCAAAGGTCAAAGTTCAAAAAATACAAAAAAAATGATGAGAAAAGACTTTCAGGAGGTGGAGATGTCCAAAATCAAAAAATCCAAAAAAAGATGAGAAAAGACGTTTCAGGAGGTCGAAGGTCAAAGTTCAAAAAATCCGAAAAAATGATGAGAAAAGACGTTTCAGGAGTCAATTCAAATGATAGTTTCGTAAAATGAAAGTTCAAAAAATCCAAAAAATTGATGAGAAAAGACATTTCAGGAGGTTAAAGGTCAAAGTTCCAAAAAATACAAAAAAATGATGAAAAAAGACGTTTGAGGAGGTCAAAGGTAAAAGTTCAAAAAATCCGAAGAAATGATGAGAAAAGACTTTCACGAGATGGAGAGGTCAAAAATCAAAAAATCCGATAAAATGATGAGAAAAGACGTTTCAGGAGGTCAAAGGTAAAAGTTCAAAAAATCCGAAAAAATGATGAGAAAATACTTTTTAGGAGGTCAAAGGTAAAAGTTCAAAAAATCCGAAAAAATGATGAGAAAAGACGTTTCAGGAGTCAATTCAAATGATAGTTCCGTAAAATGAAAGTTCAAAAAATTCAAAAAAATGATGAGAAAAAGACGTTTCAGGAGGTCAAAGGTCAAAGTTCAAAAAGTTAAAAAAAAAAATCCATTTCTTGTTGAATGCTTTGAAAAATGAAGAAAATAAAGGAAATAATGCAATGTTTTTAATGTTTCTTGTTGAATGCGATAAAAAATGAAGAATATAACTAAATAATGCAATGTTTTTAATGTTTCTTGTTGAATGCGATGAAAAATGAAGAAAATAAAGGAAATAATGATGCGATGCGACTCAGTTGAAAAATTTTTGTTTTTTTATCGACGCCTTAGCCCACTCGCCCATCTCTTATTTCGGATTCGAAACGACATCACAACTCTCTATTGAATTTTTTTTTTGTGATCGACGCCTTAGTCCACTCGCCCATCTCGGCCAATTCTCTTATTTCTCTTATGACAGAAAAATGATGAGAAAGACGTTTCAGGAGTCAATTCAAATGATAGTTCCGTAAAATGAAAGTTCAAAAAATCCAAAAAAATGATGAAAAAAGACGTTTGAGGAGGTCAAAGGTAAAAATTCAAAAAATCCGAAAAAATGATGAGAAAAGACTTTCACGAGGTGGAGAGGTCAAAAATCAAAAAATCCGAAAAAATGATGAGAAAAGACGTTTCAGGAGGTCAAAGGTCAAAGTTCAAAAAATCCGAAAAAATGATGAGAAAAGACGTTTCAGAAGGTCAAAGGTCAAAGTTCAAAAAATCCGAAAAAATGATGAGAAAAGACGTTTCAGGAGGTCGAAGGTCAAAGTTCAAAAAATCCGAAAAAATGATGAAAAAGACCTTTCAGGAGGTGGAGAGGTCCAAAATCAAAAAATCCGAAAAAATGATGAGAAAAGACGTTTCAGAAGGTCAAAGGTCAAAGTTCAAAAAATCCGAAAAAATGATGAGAAAAGACGTTTCAGAAGGTCAAAGGTCAAAGTTCAAAAAATCCGAAAAAATGATTAGAAAAGAGGTTTCAGGAGGTCAAAGGTCAAAGTTAAAAAAGTTAAAAAAAAAATCCATTTCTTGTTGAATGCTTTGAAAAATGAAGAAAATAAAGGAAATAATGCAATGTTTTTAATGTTTCTTGTTGAATGCGATAAAAAATAAAGAATATAAACTAAATAATGCAATGTTTTTAATGTTTCTTGTTGAATGCGATGAAAAATGAAGAAAATAAAGGAAATAATGATGCGATGCGACTCAGTTGAAAAATTTTGTTTTTTTATCGACGCCTTAGCCCACTCGCCCATTCTCTTATTTCGGATTCGAAACGACATCACAACTCTCTATTACATTTTTTTTTTGTGATCGACGCCTTAGCCCACTCGCCCATCTCGGCCAATTCTCTTATTTCTCTTATGACAGAAAAATGATGAGAAAGACGTTTCAGGAGTCAATTCAAATGATACTTCCGTAAAATGAAAGTTCAAAAAATCCAAAAAAAATAATGAGAAAAGACGTTTCAGGAGTCAATTCAAATAATAGTTTCGTAAAATGAAAGTTCAAAAAATCCAAAAAAATGATGAGAATAGACGTTTCAAGAGGTCAAAGGTCAAAGTTCAAAAAATACAAAAAAATGATGAGAAAAGACTTTCAGGAGGTGGAGATGTCCAAAATCAAAAAATCCAAAAAAAGATGAGAAAAGACGTTTCAGGAGGTCGAAGGTCAAAGTTCAAAAAATCCGAAAAAATGATGAGAAAAGACGTTTCAGGAGTCAATTCAAATGATAGTTTCGTAAAATGAAAGTTCAAAAAATCCAAAAAAATGATGAGAAAAGACATTTCAGGAGGTTAAAGGTCAAAGTTCAAAAAATACAAAAAAATGATGAAAAAAGACGTTTGAGGAGGTCAAAGGTAAAAGTTCAAAAAATCCGAAGAAATGATGAGAAAAGACTTTCACGAGATGGAGAGGTCCAAAATCAAAAAATCCGAAAAAATGATGAGAAAAGACGTTTCAGAAGGTCAAAGGTCAAAGTTCAAAAAATCCGAAAAAATGATGAGAAAAGACGTTTCAGGAGGTCGAAGGTCAAAGTTCAAAAAATCCGAAAAAATGATGAAAAAGACCTTTCAGGAGGTCAAAGGTCAAAAATCAAAAAATCCAAAAAAATGATTAGAAAAGAGGTTTCAGGAGGTCAAAGGTCAAAGTTCAAAAAGTTAAAAAAAAATCCATTTCTTGTTGAATGCTTTGAAAAATGAAGAAAATAAAGGAAATAATGCAATGTTTTTAATGTTTCTTGTTGAATGCGATAAAAAATGAAGAATATAAACTAAATAATGCAATGTTTTTAATGTTTCTTGTTGAATGCGATGAAAAATGAAGAAAATAAAGGAAATAATGATGCGATGCGACTCAGTTGAAAAATTTTGTTTTTTTATCGACGCCTTAGCCCACTCGCCCATTCTCTTATTTCGGATTCGAAACGACATCACAACTCTCTATTGAATTTTTTTTTTGTGATCGACGCCTTAGCCCACTCGCCCATCTCGGCCAATTCTCTTATTTCTCTTATGACAGAAAAATGATGAGAAAGAAGTTTCAGGAGTCAATTCAAATGATAGTTCCGTAAAATGAAAGTTCAAAAAATCCAAAAAAATGATGAGAAAAGACTTTCAGGAGGTGGAGAGGTCCAAAATCAAAAAATCCGAAAAAATGATGAGAAAAGACGTTTCAGAAGGTCAAAGGTCAAAGTTCAAAAAATCCGAAAAAATGATAGAAAAGACCTTTCAGGAGGTCAAAGGTCAAAAATCAAAAAATCCAAAAAAATGATGAGAAAAGACGTTTCAGGAGTAAATTCAAATGATAGTTCCGTAAAATGAAAGTTCAAAAAATTCAAAAAAATGATGAGAAAAGACGTTTCAGGAGGTCAAAGGTCAAAGTTCAAAAAATCCGAAAAAATGATGAGAAAAGACTTTTAAGAGGTGGAGAGGTCCAAAATAAAAAAATCCGAAAAAATGATGAGAAAAGACGAATCAGAAGGTCAAAGGTCAAAGTTCTAAAAATCCGAAAAAATGATGAGAAAAAATGATGCGATGCGACTCAGTTGAAAAATTTTGTTTTTTATCGACGCCTTAGCCCACTCGCCCATTCTCTTATTTCGGATTCGAAACGACATCACAACTCTCTATTGAATTTTTTTTTTGATCGACGCCTTAGCCCACTCGCCCATCTCGGCCAATTCTCTTATTTCTCTTATGACAGAAAAATGATGAGAAAGACGTTTCAGGAGTCAATTCAAATGATACTTCCGTAAAATGAAAGTTCAAAAAATCCAAAAAAAATAATGAGAAAAGACGTTTCAGGAGTCAATTCAAATGATAGTTCCGTAAAATAAAAGTTCAAAAAATCCAAAAAAATGATGAGAAAAGACGTTTCAGGAGGTCAAAGGTCAAAGTTCAAAAAATCCGAAAAAATGATGAGAAAAGACTTTCAGGAGGTGAAGAGGTCCAAAATAAAAAAATCCGAAAAAATGATGAGAAAAGACGTTTCAGGAGTCAATTCAAATGATAGTTCCGTAAAATGAAAGTTCAAAAAATCCAAAAAAATGATGAGAATAGACGTTTTAAGAGGTCAAAAGTCAAAGTTCAAAAAATACAAAAAAATGATGAGAAAAGACGTTTCAGGAGGTCGAAGGTCAAAGTTCAAAAAATCCGAAAAAATGATGAGAAAAGACGTTTCAGGAGTCAATTCAAATGATAGTTCCGTAAAATGAAACTTCAAAAAATCCAAAAAAATGATGAGAAAAGACAATTCAGGAGGTCAAAGGTCAAAGTTCAAAAAATACAAAAAAATTATGAAAAAAGACGTTTGAGGAGGTCAAAGGTAAAAGTTCAAAAAATCCGAAGAAATGATGAGAAAAGACTTTCACGAGATGGAGAGGTCAAAAATCAAAAATTCCGAAAAAATGATGAGAAAAGACGTTTGAGGAGGTCAAAGGTAAAAGTTCAAAAAATCCGAAAAAATGATGAGAAAAGACTTTCACGAGGTGGAGAGGTCAAAAATCAAAAAATCCGAAAAAATGATGAGAAAAGACGTTTCAGGAGGTCAAAGGTCAAAGTTCAAAAAATCCGAAAAAATGATGAGAAAAGACTTTTTAGGAGGTCAAAGGTCAAAGTTCAAAAAATCCGAAAAAATGATGAGAAAAGACGTTTCAGGAGGTCAAAGGTCAAAGTTCAAAAAGTAAAAAAAAAAAATCCATTTCTTGTTGAATGCTTTGAAAAATGAAGAAAATAAAGGAAATAATGCAAAGTTTTGAATGTTTCTTGTTAAATGCGATGAAAAATGAAGAAAATGCAAGGAAATAATGCAATTTTTTAATGTTTCTTGTTGAATGCGATAAAAAATGAAGAAAATAAACTAAATAATGCAATGTTTTTAATGTTTCTTGTTGAATGCGATGAAAAATGAAGAAAATAAAGGAAATAATGATGCGATGCGACTCAGTTGAAAAATTTTGTTTTTTATCGACGCCTTAGCCCACTCGCCCATTCTCTTATTTCGGATTCGAAACGACATCACAACTCTCTATTGAATTTTTTTTTTGTGATCGACGCCTTAGCCCACTCGCCCATCTCGGCCAATTCTCTTATTTCTCTTATGACAGAAAAATGATGAGAAAGACGTTTCAGGAGTCAATTCAAATGATAGTTCCGTAAAATGAAAGTTCAAAAAATCCAAAAAAATGATGAAAAAAGACGTTTGAGGAGGTCAAAGGTAAAAGTTCAAAAAATCCGAAAAAATGATGAGAAAAGACTTTCACGAGGTGGAGAGGTCAAAAATCAAAAAATCCGAAAAAATGATGAGAAAAGACGTTTCAAGAGGTCAAAGGTCAAAGTTCAAAAAATCCGAAAAAATGATAGAAAAGACCTTTCAGGAGGTCAAAGGTCAAAGTTCAAAAAATCCAAAAAAATGATGAGAAAAGACGTTTCAGGAGGTCAAAGGTCAAAGTTCAAAAAATCCGAAAAAATGACGAGTAAAGACGTTTCAGGAGGTCAAAGGTCAAAGTTCAAAAAATCCGAAAAAATGATGAGAAAAGACGTTTCAGAAGGTAAAAGGTCAAAGTTCAAAAAATCCGAAAAAATGACGAGAAAAGACTTTCAGGTGGTGGAGAGGTCCAAAATCAAAAAATCCGAACAAATGATGAGAAAAGACGTTTCAGAAGGTCAAAGGTCAAAGTTCAAAAAATCCGAAAAAATGATGAGCAAAGACGTTTCAGGATGTCAAAGGTCAAAAATCCAAAAATCCAAAAAAATGATGAGAAAAGACGTTTCAGGAGTCAATTAAAATGATAGTTCCGTAAAATGAAAGTTCAAAAAATCCAAAAAAATGATGAAAAAAGACGTTTCAAGAGGTCAAAGGTCAAAGTTCAAAAAATCAAAAAAAGTAATGAGAAAAGACGTTTCAGGAGGTCAAAGGTCAAAGTTCAAAAAATCCGAAAAAATGATGAGAAAAGACGTTTCAGGAGGTCAAAGGTCAAAGTTCAAAAAGTAAAAAAAAAAAATCCATTTCTTGTTGAATGCTTTGAAAAATGAAGAAAATAAAGGAAATAATGCAATGTTTTGAATGTTTCTTGTTAAATGCGATGAAAAATGAAGAAAAAGCAAGGAAATAATGCAATTTTTTAATGTTTCTTGTTGAATGCGATAAAAAATGAAGAAAATAAACTAAATAATGCAATGTTTTTAATGTTTCTTGTTGAATGCGATGAAAAATGAAGAAAATAAAGGAAATAATGATGCGATGCGACTCAGTTGAAAAATTTTGTTTTTTTATCGACGCCTTAGCCCACTCGCCCATTCTCTTATTTCGGATTCGAAACGACATCACAACTCTCTATTGAATTTTTTTTTTTGTGATCGACGCCTTAGCCCACTCGCCCATCTCGGCCAATTCTCTTATTTCTCTTATGACAGAAAAATGATGAGAAAGACGTTTCAGGAGTCAATTCAAATGATAGTTCCGTAAAATGAAAGTTCAAAAAATCCAAAAAAATGATGAAAAAAGACGTTTGAGGAGGTCAAAGGTAAAAGTTCAAAAAATCCGAAAAAATGATGAGAAAAGACTTTCACGAGGTGGAGAGGTCAAAAATCAAAAAATCCGAAAAAATGATGAGAAAAGACGTTTCAAGAGGTCAAAGGTCAAAGTTCAAAAAATCCGAAAAAATGATAGAAAAGACCTTTCAGGAGGTCAAAGGTCAAAGTTCAAAAAATCCAAAAAAATGATGAGAAAAGACGTTTCAGGAGGTCAAAGGTCAAAGTTCAAAAAATCCGAAAAAATGACGAGTAAAGACGTTTCAGGAGGTCAAAGGTCAAAGTTCAAAAAATCCGAAAAAATGATGAGAAAAGACGTTTCAGAAGGTAAAAGGTCAAAGTTCAAAAAATCCGAAAAAATGACGAGAAAAGACTTTCAGGTGGTGGAGAGGTCCAAAATCAAAAAATCCGAACAAATGATGAGAAAAGACGTTTCAGAAGGTCAAAGGTCAAAGTTCAAAAAATCCGAAAAAATGATGAGCAAAGACGTTTCAGGATGTCAAAGGTCAAAAATCCAAAAATCCAAAAAAATGATGAGAAAAGACGTTTCAGGAGTCAATTAAAATGATAGTTCCGTAAAATGAAAGTTCAAAAAATCCAAAAAAATGATGAAAAAAGACGTTTCAAGAGGTCAAAGGTCAAAGTTCAAAAAATCAAAAAAAGTAATGAGAAAAGACGTTTCAGGAGGTCAAAGGTCAAAGTTCAAAAAATCCGAAAAAATGATGAGAAAAGACGTTTCAGGAGGTCAAAGGTCAAAGTTCAAAAAGTAAAAAAAAAAAATCCATTTCTTGTTGAATGCTTTGAAAAATGAAGAAAATAAAGGAAATAATGCAATGTTTTGAATGTTTCTTGTTAAATGCGATGAAAAATGAAGAAAAAGCAAGGAAATAATGCAATTTTTTAATGTTTCTTGTTGAATGCGATAAAAAATGAAGAAAATAAACTAAATAATGCAATGTTTTTAATGTTTCTTGTTGAATGCGATGAAAAATGAAGAAAATAAAGGAAATAATGATGCGATGCGACTCAGTTGAAAAATTTTGTTTTTTTATCGACGCCTTAGCCCACTCGCCCATTCTCTTATTTCGGATTCGAAACGACATCACAACAACCTATTGAATTTTGTTTTTTGTGATCGACGCCTTAGCCCACTCGCCCATCTCGGCCAATTCTATTATTTCTCTTATGACAGAAAAATGATGAGAAAGACGTTTCAGGAGTCAATTCAAATGATAGTTCCGTAAAATGAAAGTTCAAAAAATCCAAAAAAATGATGAGAAAAGACGTTTCAGGAGGTCAAAGGTCAAAGTTCAAAAAATCCGAAAAAATGACGAGAAAAGACTTTCAGGAGGTGGAGAGGTCCAAAATCAAAAAATCCGAACAAATGATGAGAAAAGACGTTTCAGAAGGTCAAAGGTCAAAGTTCAAAAAATCCGAAAAAATGATGAGCAAAGACGTTTCAGGATGTCAAAGGTCAAAAATCAAAAAATCCAAAAAAATGATGAGAAAAGACGTTTCAGGAGTCAATTAAAATGATAGTTCCGTAAAATGAAAGTTCAAAAAATCAAAAAAAGTAATGAGAAAAGACGTTTCAGGAGGTCAAAGGTCAAAGTTCTAAAAATAAAAAAAAATGATGAGAAAAGACCTTTCAGGAGGTAAAAGGTCAAAGTTCAAAAAGTAAAAAAGAAAATCCATTTCTTGTTGAATGCTTTGAAAAATGAAGAAAATAAAGGAAATAATGCAAAGTTTTGAATGTTTCTTGTTAAATGCGAATAAAAATGAAGAAAATGCAAGGAAATAATGCAATTTTGTAATGTTTCTTGTTGAACGCGATAAAAAATGAAGAAAATAAACTAAATAATGCAATGTTTTTAATTTTTTTTGTTGAATGCGATGAAAAATGAAGAAAATAAAGGAAATAATGATGCGATGCGACTCAGTTGAAAAATTTTGTTTTTTTATCGACGCCTTAGCCCACTCGCCCATTCTCTTATTTCGGATTCGAAACGACATCACAACTCCCTATTGAATTTTGTTTTTTGTGATCGACGCCTTAGTCCACTCGCCCATCTCGGCCAATTCTCTTATTTCTCTTATGACAGAAAAATGATGAGAAAGACGTTTCAGGAGTCAATTCAAATGATAGTTCCGTAAAATGAAAGTTCAAAAAATCAAAAAAAATGATGAGAAAAGACGTTTCAGGAGGTCAAAGGTCAAAGTTCAAAAAATCCGAAAAAATGACGAGAAAAGACTTTCAGGAGGTGGAGAGGTCCAAAATCAAAAAATCCGAACAGATGATGAGAAAAGACGTTTCAGAAGGTCAAAGGTCAAAGTTCAAAAAATCCGAAAAAATGATGAGCAAAGACGTTTCAGGATGTCAAAGGTCAAAAATAAAAAAATCCAAAAAAATGATGAGAAAAGACGTTTCAGGAGTCAATTGAAATGATAGTTCCGTAAAATGAAAGTTCAAAAAATCCAAAAAAATGATGAGAAAAGACGTTTCAAGAGGTCAAAGGTCAAAGTTCAAAAAATCAAAAAAAGTAATGAGAAAAGACGTTTCAGGAGGTCAAAGGTCAAAGTTCAAAAAGTAAAAAAAAAAAAATCCATTTCTTGTTGAATGATTTGAAAAATGAAGAAAATAAAGGAAATAATGCAAAGTTTTGAATGTTTTTTGTTAAATGCGATGAAAAATGAAGAAAAAGCAAGGAAATAATGCATATTTTTAATGTTTCTTGTTGAATGCGATAAAAAATTAAGAAAATAACTAAATAATGCAATGTTTTTAATGTTTCTTGTTGAATGCGATGAAAAATGAAGAAAATAAAGGAAATAATGATGCGATGCGACTCAGTTGAAAAATTTTGTTTTTTTATCGACGCCTTAGCCCACTCGCCCATTCTCTTATTTTGGATTCGAAACGACATCACAACTCTCTATTGAATTTTTTTTTGTGATCGACGCCTTAGCCCACTCGCCCATCTCGGCTAATTCTCTTTTTTCTCTTATGACAGAAAAATGATGAGAAAGACGTTTCAGGAGTCAATTCAAATGATAGTTCCGTAAAATGAAAGTTCAAAAAATCCAAAAAAATGATGAGAAAAGACGTTTCAGGAGGTCAAAGGTCAAAGTTCAAAAAATCCGAAAAAATGACGAGTAAAGACGTTTCAGGAGGTCAAAGGTCAAAGTTCAAAAAATCCGAAAAAATGATGAGAAAAGACGTTTCAGAAGGTAAAAGGTCAAAGTTCAAAAAATCCGAAAAAATGACGAGAAAAGACTTTCAGGTGGTGGAGAGGTCCAAAATCAAAAAATCCGAACAAATGATGAGAATAGACGTTTCAGAAGGTCAAAGGTCAAAGTTCAAAAAATCCGAAAAAATGATGAGCAAAGACGTTTCAGGATGTCAAAGGTCAAAAATCAAAAAATCCAAAAAAATGATGAGAAAAGACGTTTCAGGAGTCAATTAAAATGATAGTTCCGTAAAATGAAAGTTCAAAAAATCCAAAAAAATGATGAGAAAAGACGTTTCAAGAGGTCAAAGGTCAAAGTTCAAAAAATAAAAAAAAGTAATGAGAAAAGACGTTTCAGGAGGTCAAAGGTCAAAGTTCAAAAAGTAAAAAAAAAAAATCCATTTCTTGTTGAATGCTTTGAAAAATTAAGAAAATAAAGGAAATAATGCAAAGTTTTGAATGTTTCTTGTTAAATGCGATGAAAAATGAAGAAAATGCAAGGAAATAATGCAATTTTTTAATGTTTCTTGTTGAATGCGATAAAAAATGAAAAAAATAAACTAAATAATGCAATGTTTTTAATGTTTCTTGTTAAATGCGATAAAAAATGAAGAAAATAAAGGAAATAATGATGCGATGCGACTCAGTTGAAAAATTTTGTTTTTTTATCGACGCCTTAGCCCACTCGCCCATTCTCTTATTTCGGATTCGAAACGACATCACAACTCTCTATTGAATTTTTTTTTGTGATCGACGCCTTAGCCCACTCGCCCATCTCGGCCAATTCTCTTATTTCTCTTATGACAGAAAAATGATGAGAAAGACGTTTCAGGAGTCAATTCAAATGATAGTTCCGTAAAATGAAAGTTCAAAAAATCCAAAAAAATGATGAGAAAAGACGTTTCAGGAGGTCAAAGGTCAAAGTTCAAAAAATCCGAAAAAATGATGAGAAAAGACTTTCAGGAGGTGGAGAGGTCCAAAATCAAAAAATCCGAAAAAATGATGAGAAAAGACGTTTCAGAAGGTCAAAGGTCAAAGTTCAAAAAATCCAAAAAAATGATGAGAAAAGACGTTTCAGGAGGTCAAAGGTCAAAGTTCAAAAAATCCGAAAAAAATGATGAGAAAGACGTTTCAGGAGTCAATTTAAATGATAGTTCCGTAAAATGAATGTTCAAAAAATCCAAACAAATGATGAGAAAAGACGTTTCAGGAGGTCAAAGGTCAAAGTTCTAAAAATCCGAAAAAATGATGAGAAAAGACGTTTCAGAAGGTTAAAGGTCAAAGTTCAAAAAATCCGAAAAAATGATGAGCAAAGACGTTTCAGGATGTCAAAGGTAAAAAATCAAAAAATCCGAAAAAATGATGAGAAAAAACGTTTCAGGAGTCAATTCAAATGATAGTTCCGTAAAATGAAAGTTCAAAAAATTCAAAAAAATGATGAGAAAAGACGTTTCAAGAGGTCAAAGGTCAAAGTTCAAAAAGTAAAAAAAAAAAAATCCATTTCTTGTTGAATGCTTTGAAAAATGAAGAAAATAAAGGAAATAATGCAATGTTTTTAATGTTTCTTGTTAAATGCGATGAAAAATGAAGAAAATGCAAGGAAATAATGCAATTTTTTAATGTTTCTTGTTGAATGCGATAAAAAATGAAGAAAATAAACTAAATAATGCAATGTTTTTAATGTTTCTTGTTGAATGCCATGAAAAATGAAGAAAATAAAGGAAATAATGATGCGTTGCGACTCAGTTGAAAAATTTTGTTTTTTTATCGACGCCTTAGCCCACTCGCCCATTCTCTTATTTCGGATTCGAAACGACATCACAACTCTCTATTGAATTTTTTTTTTATGATCGACGCCTTAGCCCACTCGCCCATCTCGGCCAATTCTCTTATTTCTCTTATGACAGAAAAATGATGAGAAAAGACGTTTCAGGAGTCAATTCAAATGATAGTTCCGTAAAATGAAAGTTCAAAAAATCCAAAAAAATGATGAGAAAAGACGTTTCAAGAGGTCAAAGGTCAAAGTTCAAAAAGTAAAAAAAAAAAAATCCATTTCTTGTTAAATGCGATGAAAAATGAAGAAAATGCAAGAAAATAATGCAATTTTTTAATGTTTCTTGTTGAATGCGATAAAAAATGAAGAAAATAAACTAAATAATGCAATGTTTTTAATGTTTCTTGTTGAATGCGATGAAAAATGAAGAAAATAAAGGAAATAATGATGCGTTGCGACTCAGTTGAAAAATTTTGTTTTTTTATCGACGCCTTAGCCCACTCGCCCATTCTCTTATTTCGGATTCGAAACGACATCACAACTCTATATTGAATTTTTTTTTTGTGATCGACGCCTTAGCCCACTCGCCCATCTCAGCCAATTCTCTTATTTCTCTTATAACAGAAAAATGATGAAAAAGACGTTTCAGGAGTCAATTCAAATGATAGTTCCGTAAAATGAAAGTTCAAAAAATCCAAAAAAATGATGAGAAAAGACGTTTCAGGAGGTCAAAGGTCAAAGTTCAAAAAATCCGAAAAAATGATGAGAAAAGACTTTCAGGAGGTGGAGAGGTCCAAAATCAAAAATTCCGAAAAAATGATGAGAAAAGACGTTTCAGAAGGTCAAAGGTCAAAGTTCAAAAAATCCAAAAAAATGATGAGAAAAGACGTTTCAGGAGGTCAAAGGTCAAAGTTCAAAAAATCCGAAAAAATGATGAGAAAAGACGTTTCAGGAAGACAAAGGTCAAAAATCAAAAAATCCGAAAAAATGATGAGAAAAGACTTTCAGGAGGTCAAAGGTCAAAGTTCAAAAAATCAAAAAAAATGATGAGAAAATATTTTCAGGAGGTGGAGAGGTCCAAAATAAAAAAATCCGAAAAAATGATGAGAAAAGACGTTTCAGAAGGTCAAAGGTCAAAGTTCAAAAAATCCGAAATAATGATGAGAAAAGACGTTTCAGGAGGTCAAAGGTAAAAGTTCAAAAAATCCGAAAAAATGATGAGAAAGACGTTTCAGGAGTCAATTCAAATGATAGTTCCGTAAAATTAAAGTTCAAAAATCCAAAAAAATGATGAGAAAAGACGTTTCAGGAGGTCAAAGGTCAAAGTTCAAAAAATCCGAAAAAATGATGAGAAAAGACCTTCAGGAGGTCAAAGGTCAAAGTTCAAAAAATCAAAAAAAATGATGAGAAAATACTTTCAGGAGGTGGAGAGGTCCAAAATCAAAAAATCCGAAAAAATGATGTGAAAGGACTTTCAGGAGGTGGAGAGGTCCAAAATAAAAAAATCCGAAAAAATGATGAGAAAAGACGTTTCAGGAGGTCAAAGGTCAAAGTTCAAAAAGTAAAAAAAAAAATCCATTTCTTGTTGAATGCTTTGAAAAATGAAGAAAATAAAGGAAATAATGCAATGTTTTTAATGTTTCTTGTTGAATGCATCAAATCCGAAAAAATGATGAGCAAAGACGTTTCAGGATGTCAAAGGTCAAAAATCAAAAAATCAAAAAAAAATGATGAGAAAAGACGTTTCAGGAGTCAATTCAAATGATAGTTCCGTAAAATGAAAGTTCAAAATATCCAAAAAAATGATGAGAAAAGACGTTTTAAAAGGTCAAAGGTCAAAGTTCAAAAAATCAAAAAAAGTAATGAGAAAAGACGTTTCAAGAGGTCAAAGGTCAAAGTTAAAAAAGTAAAAAAAAAAAAAAATCCATTTCTTGTTGAATGCTTTGAAAAATGAAGAAAATAAAGGAAATAATGCAATGTTTTTAATGTTTCTTGTTAAATGCGATGAAAAATGAAGAAAATGCAAGGAAATAATGCAATTTTTTAATGTTTCTTGTTGAATGCGATAAAAAATGAAGAATATAAACTAAATAATGCAATGTTTTTAATTTTTCTTGTTGAATGCGATGAAAAATGAAGAAAATAAAGGAAATAATGATGCGATGCGACTCAGTTGAAAAATTTTGTTTTTTTATCGACGCCTTAGCCCACTCGCCCATTCTCTTATTTCGGATTCGAAACGACATCACAACTCTCTATTGATTTTTTTTTTGTGATCGACGCCTTAGCCCACTCGCCCATCTCGGCCAATTCTCTTATTTCTCTTATGACAGAAAAATGATGAGAAAGACGTTTCAGGAGTCAATTCAAATGATAGTTCCGTAAAATGAAAGTTCAAAAAATCCAAAAAAATGATGAGAAAAGACGTTTCAGGAGGTCAAAGGTCAAAGTTCAAAAAATCCGAAAAAATGATGAGAAAAGATGTTTCAGAAGGAAAAGGTCAAAGTTCAAAAAATCCGAAAAAATGATGAGAAAAGACTTTCAGGAGGTCAAAGGTCAAAGTTCAAAAAATCCGAAAAAATGATGAGAAAAGACGTTTCAGGAGGTCAAAGGTCAAAGTTCAAAAAATCAAAAAAAGTAATGAGAAAAGACGTTTCAGGAGGTCAAAGGTCAAAGTTCAAAAAGTAAAAAAAAAAATCCATTTCTTGTTGAATGCTTTGAAAAATGAAGAAAATAAAGGAAATAATCCAAAGTTTTGAATGTTTCTTGTTAAATGCGATGAAAAATGAAGAAAACGCAAGGAAATAATGCAATTTTTTAATGTTTCTTGTTGAATGCGATAAAAAATGAAGAAAATAAACTAAATAATGCAATGTTTTTAATGTTTCTTGTTGAATGCGATGAAAAATGAAGAAAATAAAGGAAATAATGATGCGATGCGACTCAGTTGAAAAATTTTGTTTTTTTATCGACGCCTAAGCCCACTCCCCAATTCTCTTATTTCGGATTCGAAACGACATCACAACTCTCTATTGAATTTTATTTTTGTGATCGACGCCTTAGACCACTCGCCCATCTCGGCCAATTCTCTTATTTCTCTTATGACAGAAAAATGATGAGAAAGACGTTTCAGGAGTCAATTCAAATGATAGTTCCGTAAAATGAAAGTTCAAAAAATCCAAAAAAATGATGAGAAAAGACGTTTCAAGAGGTCAAAGGTCAAAGTTCAAAAAGTAAAAAAAAAAATCCATTTCTTGTTGAATGCTTTGAAAAATGAAGAAAATAAAGGAAATAATCCAAAGTTTTGAATGTTTCTTGTTAAATGCGATGAAAAATGAAGAAAACGCAAGGAAATAATGCAATTTTTTAATGTTTCTTGTTGAATGCGATAAAAAATGAAGAAAATAAACTAAATAATGCAATGTTTTTAATGTTTCTTGTTGAATGCGATGAAAAATGAAGAAAATAAAGGAAATAATGATGCGATGCGACTCAGTTGAAAAATTTTGTTTTTTTATCGACGCCTAAGCCCACTCCCCAATTCTCTTATTTCGGATTCGAAACGACATCACAACTCTCTATTGAATTTTATTTTTGTGATCGACGCCTTAGACCACTCGCCCATCTCGGCCAATTCTCTTATTTCTCTTATGACAGAAAAATGATGAGAAAGACGTTTCAGGAGTCAATTCAAATGATAGTTCCGTAAAATGAAAGTTCAAAAAATCCAAAAAAATGATGAGAAAAGACGTTTCAGGAGGTCAAAGGTCAAAGTTCAAAAAATCCAAAAAAATGATGAGAAAAGAGGTTTCAGGAGGTTAAAGGTAAAAGTTCAAAAAATCCGAAAAAATGATGAGAAAAGACGTTTCAGAAGGTTAAAGGTCAAAGTTCAAAAAATCCGAAAAAAATGATGAGCAAAGACGTTTCAGGATGTCAAAGGTCAAAAATCAAAAAATCCGAAAAAATGATGAGAAAAAACGTTTCAGGAGTCAATTCAAATGATAGTTCCGTAAAATGAAAGTTCAAAAAATCCAAAAAAATGATGAGAAAAGACGTTTCAAGAGGTCAAAGGTCAAAGTTCAAAAAGTAAAAAAAAAAAATCCATTTCTTGTTGAATGCTTTGAAAAATGAAGAAAATGCAAGGAAATAATGCAATTTTTTAATGTTTCTTGTTGAATGCGATAAAAAATGAAGAAAATAAACTAAATAATGCAATGTTTTTAATGTTTCTTGTTGAATGCGATGAAAAATGAAGAAAATAAAGGAAATAATGATGCGTTGCGACTCAGTTGAAAAATTTTGTTTTTTTATCGACGCCTTAGCCCACTCGCCCATTCTCTTATTTCGGATTCGAAACGACATCACAACTCTCTATTGAATTTTTTTTTTGTGATCGACGCCTTAGCCCACTCGCCCATCTCGGCCAATTCTCTTATTTTTCTTATGACAGAAAAATGATGAGAAAGACGTTTCAGGAGTCAATTCAAATGATAGTTCCGTAAAATGAAAGTTCAAAAAATCCAAAAAAATGATGAGAATAGACGTTTCAAGAGGTCAAAGGTCAAAGTTCAAAAAATACAAAAAAATGATGAGAAAAGACTTTCAGGAGGTGGAGAGGTCCAAAATAAAAAAATCCGAAAAAATGATGAGAAAAGACGTTTCAGGAGGTCGAAGGTCAAAGTTCAAAAAATCCGAAAAAATGATGAGAAAAGACGTTTCAGGAGTCAATTCAAATGATAGTTCCGTAAAATGAAAGTTCAAAAAATCCGAAAAAATGATGAGAAAAGACGTTTCAGGAGTCAATTCAAATGATAGTTCCGTAAAATGAAAAATCAAAAATCCAAAAAAATGATGAGAAAAGACGTTTCAGGAGGTCAAAGGTCAAAGTTCAAAAAATACAAAAAAACGATGAGAAAAGACGTTTCAGGAGGTCAAAGGTAAAAGTTCAAAAAATCCGAAAAAATGATGAGAAAAGACTTTCACGAGGTGGAGAGGTCCAAAATAAAAAAATCCGAAAAAATGATGAGAAAAGACGTTTCAGAAGGTCAAAGGTCAAAGTTCAAAAAATCCGAAAAAATGATGAGCAAAGACATTTCAGAAGGTCAAAGGTCAAAGTTCAAAAAATCCGAAAAAATGATGAGAAAAGACGTTTCAGAAGGTCAAAGGTCAAAGTTCAAAAAATCCGAAAAAATGATGAGCAAAGACGTTTCAGGATGTCAAAGGTTAAAAATCAAAAAATCCGAAAAAATGATGAGAAAAAACGTTTCAGGAGTCAATTCAAATGATAGTTCCGTAAAATGAAAGTTTGAAAAATCCAAAAAAATGATGAGAAAAGACGTTTCAAGAGGTCAAAGGTCAAAGTTCAAAAAATCAAAAAAAGTAATGAGAAAAGACGTTTCAGGAGGTCAAAGGTCAAAGTTCAAAAAATCCGAAAAAATGATGAGAAAAGACGTTTCAGGAGGTCAAAGGTCAAAGTTCAAAAAGTAAAAAAAAAAAATCCATTTCTTGTTGAATGCTTTGAAAAATGAAGAAAATAAAGGAAATAATGCAAAGTTTTGAATGTTTCATGTTAAATGCGATGAAAAATGAAGAAAATGCAAGGAAATAATGCAATTTTTTAATGTTTCTTGTTGAATGCGATAAAAAATGAAGAAAATAAACTAAATAATGCAATGTTTTTAATGTTTCTTGTTGAATGCGATGAAAAATGAAGAAAATAAAGGAAATAATGATGCGATGCGACTCAGTTGAAAAATTTTGTTTTTTTATCGACGCCTTAGCCCACTCTTCCATTCTCTAATTTCGGATTCGAAACGACATCACAACTCTCTATTGAATTATTTTTTTGTGATCGACGCCTTAGCCCACTCGCCCATCTCGGCCAATTCTCTTATTTCTCTTATGACAGAAAAATGATGAGAAAGACGTTTCAGGAGTCAATTCAAATGATAGTTCCGTAAAATGAAAGTTCAAAAAATCAAAAAAAAAATGATGAGAAAAGACGTTTCAGGAGGTCAAAGGTCAAAGTTCAAAAAATCCGAAAAAATGATGAGAAAAGACGTTTCAGGATGTCAAAGGTCAAAGTTCAAAAAATAAAAAAAAATGATGAGAAAAGACGTTTCAGGATGTCAAAGGTCAAAAATCAAAAAATCCAAAAAAATGATGAGAAAAGACGTTTCAGGAGTCAATTCAAATGATAGTTCCGTAAAATGAAAGTTCAAAAAATCCAAAAAAATGATGAGAAAAGACGTTTCAAGAGGTCAAAGGTCAAAGTTCAAAAAATCCGAAAAAATGATGAGAAAAAACGTTTCAGAAGGTCAAAGGTCAAAGTTCAAAAAATCCGAAAAAATGATGAGCAAAGACGTTTCAGGATGTCAAAGGTCAAAAATCAAAAAATCCAAAAAAATGATGAGAAAAGACAAATCAGGAGTCAATTCAAATGATAGTTCCTTAAAATGAAAGTTCAAAAAATCCAAAAAAAGGATGAGAAAAGACGTTTCAAGAGGTCAAAGGTAAAAGTTAAAAAAATCAAAAAAAAATGATGAGAAAAGACGTTTCAGGAGGTCAAAGGTCAAAGTTCAAAAAGTAAAAAAAAAAATCCATTTCTTGTTGAATGCTTTGAAAAATTAAGAAAATAAAGGAAATAATGCAAAGTTTTGAATGTTTCTTGTTAAATGCGATGAAAAATGAAGAAAATGCAAGGAAATAATGCAATTTTTTAATGTTTCTTGTTGAATGCGATAAAAAATGAAGAAAATAAACTAAATAAAGCAATGTTTTTAATGTTTCTTGTTGAATAAGATGAAAAATGAAGAAAATAAAGGAAATAATGATGCGTTGCGACTCAGTTGAAAAATTTTGTTTTTTTATCGACGCCTTAGCCCACTCGCCCATTCTCTTATATTGGATTCGAAACGACATCACATCTCTCTATTGAATTTTTTTTTTTGTGATCGACGCCTTAGCCCACTCGCCCATCTCGGCCAACTCTCTTATTTCTCTTATGACAGAAAAATGATGAGAAAGACGTTTCAGGAGTCAATTCAAATGATAGTTCCGTAAAATGAAAGTTCAAAAAATCCAAAAAAAAAGATGAGAAAAGACGTTTCAGGAGCTCAAAGGTCAAAGTTCAAAAAATCCAAAAAAATGATGAGAAAAGACTTTCAGGAGGTGGAGAGGTCCAAAATAAAAAAATCCGAAAAAATGATGAGAAAAGACGTTTCAGAAGGTCAAAGGTCAAAGTTCAAAAAATCCGAAAAAATGATGAGAAAGACGTTTCAGGAGTCAATTCAAATGATAGTTCCGTAAAATGAAAGTTCAAAAAATCCAAAAAAATGATGAGAAAAGACGTTTCAGGAGGTCAAAGGTCAAAGTTCAAAACATCCGAAAAAATGATGAGAAAAGACGTTTCAGGATGTCAAAGGTCAAAGTTAAAAAATCCGAAAAAATGATGAGAAAAGACTTTCAGGAGGTCAAAGGTCAAAGTTCAAAAAATCAAAAAAAATGATGAGAAAATACTTTCAGGAGGTGGAGAGGTCCAAAATAAAAAAATCCGAAAAAATGATGAGAAAAGACGTTTCAGAAGGTCAAAGGTCAAAGTTCAAAAAATCCGAAAAAATGATGAGCAAAGACGTTTCAGAAGGTCAAAGGTCAAAGTTAAAAAAATCCGAAAAAATGATGAGAAAAGACGTTTCAGAAGGTCAAAGGTCAAAGTTCAAAAAATCCAAAAAAATGATGAGAAATTTTGGAGGTCAAAGGTCAAAGTTCAAAAAATCCGAAAAAATGATGAGAAAAGACGTTTCAGGAGGTCAAAGGTCAAAAATCAAAAAATCCGAAAAAATGATGAGAAAAGACTTTCAGGAGGTCAAAGGTCAAAGTTCAAAAAATAAAAAAAAATGATGAGAAAATACTTTCAGGAGGTGGGGAGGTCCAAAATCAAAAAATCCGAAAAAATGATGAGAAAAGACGTTTCAGAAGGTCAAAGGGCAAAGTTCAAAAAATCCGAAAAAATGATGAGCAAAGACGTTTCAGAAGGTCAAAGATCAAAGTTAAAAAAATCCGAAAAAATGATGAGCAAACACGTTTCAGAAGGTCAAAGGTCAAAGTTCAAAAAATCCGAAAAAATGATGAGCAAAGACGTTTCAGGATGTCAAAGGTCAAAAATCAAAAAATCCAAAAAAATGATGAGAAAAGACGTTTCAGGAGGTCAAAGGTCAAAGTTCAAAAAATCAAAAAAAGTAATGAGAAAAGACGTTTCAGGAGGTCAAAGGTCAAAGTTCAAAAAATCCGAAAAAATGATGAGAAAAGACGTTTCAGGAGGTCAAAGGTCAAAGATCTAAAAATACAAAAAAATGATGAAAAAAGACGTTTCAGAAGGTCAAAGGTCAAAGTTCAAAAATGATGAGAAAAGACGTTTCAGGAGGTCAAAGGTCAAAGTTCAAAAAATCCGAAAAAATGATGAGAAAAGACGTTTCAGGAGGTCAAAGGTCAAAAATCAAAAAATCCGAAAAAATGATGAGAAAAGACTTTCAGGAGGTCAAAGGTCAAAGTTCAAAAAATCAAAAAAAATGATGAGAAAATACTTTCAGGAGGTGGAGAGGTCCAAAATAAAAAAATCCGAAAAAATGATGAGAAAAGACGTTTCAGGAGTCAATTCAAATGATAGTTCCGTAAAATAAAAATTCATAAATCTAAAAAAATGATGAGAAAAGACGTTTCAAGAGGTCAAAGGTCAAAGTTCAAAAAATACAAAAAAATGATGAGAAAAGACGTTTCAGGAGTCAATTCAAATGATAGTTCCGTAAAATGAAAGTTCAAAAAATCCGAAAAAATGATGAGAAAAGACGTTTCAGGAGGTCAAAGGTCAAAGTTCAAAAAATACAAAAAAATGATGAAAAAAGACGTTTCAGAAGGTCAAAGGTCCAAGTTCAAAAAATCCAAAAAAATGATGAGAAAAGACGTTTCAGGAGGTCAAAGGTCAAAGTTCAAAAAATCCGAAAAAATGATGAGAAAAGACGTTTCAGGAGGTCAAAGGTCAAAAATCAAAAAATCCGAAAAAATGATGTGAAAAGACTTTCAGGAGGTCAAAGGTCAAAGTTCAAAAAATCAAAAAAAATGATGAGAAAATACTTTCAGGAGGTGGAGAGGTCCAAAATCAAAAAATCCGAAAAAATGATGAGAAAAGACGTTTCAGGAGTCAATTCAAATGATAGTTTCGTAAAATAAAAATTCATAAATCCAAAAAAATGATGAGAAAAGACGTTTCAAGAGGTCAAAGGTCAAAGTTCAAAAAATCCGAAAAAATGATGAGAAAAGACTTTCAGGAGGTCAAAGGTCAAAGTTCAAAAAATCAAAAAAAATGATGAGAAAATACTTTCAGGAGGTGGAGAGGTCCAAAATCAAAAAATCCGAAAAAATGATAAGAAAAGACGTTTCAGAAGGTCAAAGGTCAAAGTTCAAAAAATCCGAAAAAATGGTGAGCAAACACGTTTCAGGATGTCAAAGGTCAAAAATCAAAAAATCCAAAAAAATGATGAGAAAAGACGTTTCAGGAGTCAATTCAAATGATAGTTCCGTAAAATGAAAGTTAAAAAAATCCAAAAAATGATGAGAAAAGACGTTTCAGAAGGTCAAAGGTCAAAGTTCAAAAAATCAAAAAAAATCTTGAGAATAGACGTTTCAGGAGGTCAAAGGTCAAAGTTCAAAAAGTAAAAAAAAAAATCCATTTCTTGTTGAATGCTTTGAAAAATGAAGAAAATAAAGGAAATAATGCAAAGTTTTGAATGTTTCTTGTTAAATGCGATGAAAAATGAAGAAAATGCAAGGAAATAATGCAATTTTTTAATGTTTCTTGTTGAATGCGATAAAAAATGAAGAAAATAAACTAAATAATGCAATGTTTTTAATGTTTCTTGTTGAATGCGATGAAAAATGAAGAAAATAAAGGAAATAATGATGCGATGCGACTCAGTTGAAAAATTTTGTTTTTTTATCGACGCCTTAGCCCACTCGCCCATTCTCTTATTTCGGATTCGAAACGACATCACAACTCTCTATTGAATTTTTTTTTTGTGATCGACGCCTTAGCCCACTCGCCCATCTCGGCCAATTCTCTTATTTCTCTTATGACAGAAAAATGATGAGAAAGACGTTTCAGGAGTCAATTCAAATGATAGTTCCGTAAAATGAAAGTTCAAAAAATCCAAAAAATGATGAGAAAAGACGTTTCAGGAGGTCAAAGGTCAAAGTTCAAAAAATCCGAAAAAATGATGAGAAAAGACGTTTCAGGAGGTCAAAGGTCAAAGTTCAAAAAATCCGAAAAAATGATGAGAAAAGACGTTTCAGGAGGTCAAAGGTCAAAAATCCAAAAATCCAAAAAAATGATGAGAAAAGACGTTTCAGGAGGTCAAAGGTCAAAGTTCTAAAAATCCAAAAAAATGATGAGAAAAGACGTTTCAGGAGGTCAAAGGTCAAAGTTCGAAAAATCCGAAAAAATGATGAGAAAAGACGTTTCAGGATGTCAAAGGTCAAAGTTCAAAAAATCCGAAAAAATGATGAGAAAAGACTTTCAGGAGGTCAAAGGTCAAAGTTCAAAAAATCAGAAAAAATGATGAGAAAATACTTTCAGGAGGTGGAGAGGTCCAAAATCAAAAAATCCGAAAAAATGATGAGAAAAGACGTTCCAGAAGGTCAAAGGTCAAAGTTCAAAAAATCCGAAAAAATGATGAGAAAAGACGTTTCAGGAGTCAATTCAAATGATAGTTCCGTAAAATAAAAGTTGAAAAAATCCAAAAAAATGATGAGAAAAGAGGTTTCAAGAGGTCAAAGGTCAAAGTTCAAAAAATACAAAAAAATGATGAGAAAAGACGTTTCAGGAGGTCAAAGGTCAAAGTTCAAAAAATCCGAAAAAATTATGAGAAAAGTCGTTTCAGAAGGTCAAAGGTCAAAGATCTAAAAATCCGAAAAAATGATGTGAAAGGACTTTCAGGAGGTGGAGAGGTCCAAAATCAAAAAATACAAAAAAATGATGAGAAAAGACGTTTCAGGAGGTCAAAGGTCAAAAATCAAAAAATCCAAAAAAATGATGAGAAAAGACGTTTCAGAAGGTCAAAGGTCAAAGTTCAAAAAATCCGAAAAAATGATTAGAAAAGACTTTCAGGAGGTCAAAGGTCAAAGTTCAAAAAATCAAAAAAAATGATGAGAAAATACTTTCAGGAGGTGGAGAGGTCCAAAATCAAAAAATTCCGAAAAAATGATGAGAAAAGACGTTTCAGGAGTCAATTCAAATGATAGTTCCGTAAAATAAAAGTTCATAAATCCAAAAAAATGATGAGAAAAGACGTTTCAAGAGGTCAAAGGTCAAAGTTCAAAAAATACAAAAAAATGATGAGAAAAGACGTTTCAGGAGGTCAAAGGTCAAAGTTCAAAAAATACAAAAAAATGATGAGAAAAGACGTTTCAGAAGGTCAAAGGTCAAAGTTCAAAAAATCAAAAAAAATGATGAGAAAATACTTTCAGGAGGTGGAGAGGTCCAAAATCAAAAAATCCGAAAAAATGATAAGAAAAGACGTTTCAGAAGGTCAAAGGTCAAAGTTCAAAAAATCCGAAAAAATGATGAGCAAAGACGTTTCAGGATGTCAAAGGTCAAAAATAAAAAAATCCAAAAAAATGATGAGAAAAGACGTTTCAGGAGTCAATTCAAATGATAGTTCCGTAAAATGAAAGTTAAAAAAATCCAAAAAATGATGAGAAAAGACGTTTCAGAAGGTCAAAGGTCAAAGTTCAAAAAATCAAAAAAAGTAATGAGAAAAGACGTTTCAGGAGGTCAAAGGTCAAAGTTCAAAAAATCAAAAAAAATGATGAGAAAAGACGTTTCAGGAGGTCAAAGGTCAAAGTTCAAAAAGTAAAAAAAAAAATCCATTTGTTGTTGAATGCTTTGAAAAATGAAGAAAATAAATGAAATAATGCAAAGTTTTGAATGTTTCTTGTTAAATGCGATGAAAAATGAAGAAAATGCAAGGAAATAATGCAATTTTTTAATGTTTCTTGTTGAATGCGATAAAAAATGAAGAAAATAAACTAAATAATGCAATGTTTTTAATGTTTCTTGTTGAATGCGATGAAAAATGAAGAAAATAAAGGAAATAATGATGCGATGCGACTCAGTTGAAAAATTTTGTTTTTTTATCGACGCCTTAGCCCACTTGCCCATTCTCTTATTTCGGATTCGAAACGACATAACAACTCTCTATTGAATTTTTTTTTGTGTGATCGACGCCTTAGCCCACTCGCCCATCTCGGCCAATTCTCTTATTTCTCTTATGACAGAAAAATGATGAGAAAGACGTTTCAGGAGTCAATTCAAATGATAGTTCCGTAAAATGAAAGTTCAAAAAATCCAAAAAATGATGAGAAAAGACGTTTCAGGAGGTCAAAGGTCAAAGTTCAAAAAATCCGAAAAAATGATGAGAAAAGACGTTTCAGGAGGTCAAAGGTCAAAGTTCAAAAAATCAAAAAAAGTAATGAGAAAAGACGTTTCAGGAGGTCAAAGGTCAAAGTTCAAAAAATCAAAAAAAATGATGAGAAAAGACGTTTCAGGAGGTCAAAGGTCAAAGTTCAAAAAATACAAAAAAATGATGAGAAAAGACGTTTCAGGAGGTCAAAGGTCAAAAATCAAAAAATCCCAAAAAATGCTGAGAAAAGACGTTTCAGGAGTCAATTCAAATGATAGTTCCGTTAAATGAAAGTTCAAAAAATCCAAAAAAAAGATGAGAAAAGACGTTTCAGGAGGTCAAAGGTCAAAGTTCAAAAAATCCGAAAAAATGATGAGAAAAGACGTTTCAGGAGGTCAAAGGTCAAAGTTCAAAAAATCCGAAAAAATGATGAGAAAAGACGTTTCAGGAGGTCAAAGGTCAAAGTTCAAAAAATCAAAAAAAGTAATGAGAAAAGACGTTTCAGGAGGTCAAAGGTCAAAGTTCAAAAAATCAAAAAAAATGATGAGAAAAGACGTTTCAGGAGGTCAAAGGTCAAAGTTCAAAAAATACAAAAAAATGATGAGAAAAGACGTTTCAGGAGGTCAAAGGTCAAAAATCAAAAAATCCCAAAAAATGCTGAGAAAAGACGTTTCAGGAGTCAATTCAAATGATAGTTCCGTTAAATGAAAGTTCAAAAAATCCAAAAAAAAGATGAGAAAAGACGTTTCAGGAGGTCAAAGGTCAAAGTTCAAAAAATCCGAAAAAATGATGAGAAAAGACGTTTCAGGAGATCAAAGGTCAAAAATCCAAAAATCCAAAAAAATGATGAGAAAAGACTTTCAGGAGGTCAAAGGTCAAAGTTCAAAAAACCCGAAAAAATGATGAGAAAAGACTTTCAGGAGGTCAAAGGTCAAAGTTCAAAAAATCAGAAAAAATGATGAGAAAATACTTTCAGGAGGTGGAGAGGTCCAAAATCAAAAAATCCCAAAAAATGATGAGAAAAACCGTTTCAGAAGGTCAAAGGTCAAAGTTCAAAAAATCCGAAAAAATGATGAGAAAAGACGTTTCAGAAGGTCAAAGATCAAAGTTCAAAAAATCCGAAAAAATGATGAGAAAAGACGTTTCAGGAGTCAATTCAAATGATAGTTCCGTAAAATAAAAGTTCAAAAAATCCAAAAAAATGATGAGAAAAGAGGTTTCAAGAGGTCAAAGGTCAAAGTTCAAAAAATACAAAAAAATGATGAGAAAAGACGTTTCAGGAGGTCAAAGGTCAAAGTTCAAAAAATCCGAAAAAATGATGAGAAAAGTCGTTTCAGGAGGTCAAAGGTCAAAAATCAAAAAATCCCAAAAAATGCTGAGAAAAGACGTTTCAGGAGTCAATTCAAATGATAGTTCCGTTAAATGAAAGTTCAAAAAATCCAAAAAAAAGATGAGAAAAGACGTTTCAGGAGGTCAAAGGTCAAAGTTCAAAAAATCCGAAAAAATGATGAGAAAAGACGTTTCAGGAGGTCAAAGGTCAAAGTTCAAAAAATCCGAAAAAATGATGAGAAAAGACGTTTCAGGAGGTCAAAGGTCAAAGTTCAAAAAATCAAAAAAAGTAATGAGAAAAGACGTTTCAGGAGGTCAAAGGTCAAAGTTCAAAAAATCAAAAAAAATGATGAGAAAAGACGTTTCAGGAGGTCAAAGGTCAAAGTTCAAAAAATACAAAAAAATGATGAGAAAAGACGTTTCAGGAGGTCAAAGGTCAAAAATCAAAAAATCCCAAAAAATGCTGAGAAAAGACGTTTCAGGAGTCAATTCAAATGATAGTTCCGTTAAATGAAAGTTCAAAAAATCCAAAAAAAAGATGAGAAAAGACGTTTCAGGAGGTCAAAGGTCAAAGTTCAAAAAATCCGAAAAAATGATGAGAAAAGACGTTTCAGGAGGTCAAAGGTCAAAAATCCAAAAATCCAAAAAAATGATGAGAAAAGACTTTCAGGAGGTCAAAGGTCAAAGTTCAAAAAACCCGAAAAAATGATGAGAAAAGACTTTCAGGAGGTCAAAGGTCAAAGTTCAAAAAATCAGAAAAAATGATGAGAAAATACTTTCAGGAGGTGGAGAGGTCCAAAATCAAAAAATCCCAAAAAATGATGAGAAAAGACGTTTCAGAAGGTCAAAGGTCAAAGTTCAAAAAATCCGAAAAAATGATGAGAAAAGACGTTTCAGAAGGTCAAAGATCAAAGTTCAAAAAATCCGAAAAAATGATGAGAAAAGACGTTTCAGGAGTCAATTCAAATGATAGTTCCGTAAAATAAAAGTTCAAAAAATCCAAAAAAATGATGAGAAAAGAGGTTTCAAGAGGTCAAAGGTCAAAGTTCAAAAAATACAAAAAAATGATGAGAAAAGACGTTTCAGGAGGTCAAAGGTCAAAGTTCAAAAAATCCGAAAAAATGATGAGAAAAGTCGTTTCAGAAGGTCAAAGGTCAAAGATCTAAAAATCCGAAAAAATGATGTGAAAGGACTTTCAGGAGGTGGAGAGGTCCAAAATCAAAAAATACAAAAAAATGATGAGAAAAGACGTTTCAGGAGGTCAAAGGTCAAAAATCAAAAAATCCAAAAAAATGATGAGAAAAGACGTTTCTGGAGGTCAAAGGTCAAAGTTCAAAAAATCACAAAAAATAATGAGAAAAGACGTTTTAGGAGGTCAAAGGTCAAAGTTCAAAAAATCAAAAAAAATGATGAGAAAAGACTTTCAGGAGGTGGAGAGGTCAAAAATCCAAAAATCCAAAAAAATGATGAGAAAAGACGTTTCAGAAGGTCAAAGGTCAAAGTTCAAAAAATCCGAAAAAATGATGAGAAAAGACTTTCAGGAGGTCAAAGGTCAAAGTTCAAAAAATCAGAAAAAATGATGAGAAAATACTTTCAGGAGGTGGAGAGGTCCAAAATCAAAAAATCCGAAAAAATGATGAGAAAAGACGTTCCAGAAGGTCAAAGGTCAAAGTTCAAAAAATCCGAAAAAATGATGAGAAAAGACGTTTCAGGAGTCAATTCAAATGATAGTTCCGTAAAATAAAAGTTGAAAAAATCCAAAAAAATGATGAGAAAAGAGGTTTCAAGAGGTCAAAGGTCAAAGTTCAAAAAATACAAAAAAATGATGAGAAAAGACGTTTCAGGAGGTCAAAGGTCAAAGTTCAAAAAATCCGAAAAAATTATGAGAAAAGTCGTTTCAGAAGGTCAAAGGTCAAAGATCTAAAAATCCGAAAAAATGATGTGAAAGGACTTTCAGGAGGTGGAGAGGTCCAAAATCAAAAAATACAAAAAATGATGAGAAAAGACGTTTCAGGAGGTCAAAGGTCAAAAATCAAAAAATCAAAAAAAATGATGAGAAAAGACGTTTCAGAAGGTCAAAGGTCAAAGTTCAAAAAATCCGAAAAAATGATTAAAAAGGTCAAAGTTCAAAAAATCAAAAAAAGTAATGAGAAAAGACGTTTCAGGAGGTCAAAGGTCAAAGTTCAAAAAATCAAAAAAAATGATGAGAAAAGACGTTTCAGGAGGTCAAAGGTCAAAGTTCAAAAAATACAAAAAAATGATGAGAAAAGACGTTTCAGGAGGTCAAAGGTCAAAAATCAAAAAATCCCAAAAAATGCTGAGAAAAGACGTTTCAGGAGTCAATTCAAATGATAGTTCCGTTAAATGAAAGTTCAAAAAATCCAAAAAAAAGATGAGAAAAGACGTTTCAGGAGGTCAAAGGTCAAAGTTCAAAAAATCCGAAAAAATGATGAGAAAAGACGTTTCAGGAGGTCAAAGGTCAAAAATCCAAAAATCCAAAAAAATGATGAGAAAAGACGTTTCAGAAGGTCAAAGGTCAAAGTTCAAAAAATCCGAAAAAATGATGAGAAAAGACTTTCAGGAGGTCAAAGGTCAAAGTTCAAAAAATCAGAAAAAATGATGAGAAAATACTTTCAGGAGGTGGAGAGGTCCAAAATCAAAAAATCCGAAAAAATGATGAGAAAAGACGTTCCAGAAGGTCAAAGGTCAAAGTTCAAAAAATCCGAAAAAATGATGAGAAAAGACGTTTCAGGAGTCAATTCAAATGATAGTTCCGTAAAATAAAAGTTGAAAAAATCCAAAAAAATGATGAGAAAAGAGGTTTCAAGAGGTCAAAGGTCAAAGTTCAAAAAATACAAAAAAATTATGAGAAAAGACGTTTCAGGAGGTCAAAGGTCAAAGTTCAAAAAATCCGAAAAAATTATGAGAAAAGTCGTTTCAGAAGGTCAAAGGTCAAAGATCTAAAAATCCGAAAAAATGATGTGAAAGGACTTTCAGGAGGTGGAGAGGTCCAAAATCAAAAAATACAAAAAATGATGAGAAAAGACGTTTCAGGAGGTCAAAGGTCAAAAATCAAAAAATCAAAAAAAATGATGAGAAAAGACGTTTCAGAAGGTCAAAGGTCAAAGTTCAAAAAATCCGAAAAAATGATTAAAAAGGTCAAAGTTCAAAAAATCAAAAAAAGTAATGAGAAAAGACGTTTCAGGAGGTCAAAGGTCAAAGTTCAAAAAATCAAAAAAAATGATGAGAAAAGACGTTTCAGGAGGTCAAAGGTCAAAGTTCAAAAAGTAAAAAAAAAAATCCATTTGTTGTTGAATGCTTTGAAAAATGAAGAAAATAAATGAAATAATGCAAAGTTTTGAATGTTTCTTGTTAAATGCGATGAAAAATGAAGAAAATGCAAGGAAATAATGCAATTTTTTAATGTTTCTTGTTGAATGCGATAAAAAATGAAGAAAATAAACTAAATAATGCAATGTTTTTAATGTTTCTTGTTGAATGCGATGAAAAATGAAGAAAATAAAGGAAATAATGATGCGATGCGACTCAGTTGAAAAATTTTGTTTTTTTATCGACGCCTTAGCCCACTTGCCCATTCTCTTATTTCGGATTCGAAACGACATAACAACTCTCTATTGAATTTTTTTTTGTGTGATCGACGCCTTAGCCCACTCGCCCATCTCGGCCAATTCTCTTATTTCTCTTATGACAGAAAAATGATGAGAAAGACGTTTCAGGAGTCAATTCAAATGATAGTTCCGTAAAATGAAAGTTCAAAAAATCCAAAAAATGATGAGAAAAGACGTTTCAGGAGGTCAAAGGTCAAAGTTCAAAAAATCCGAAAAAATGATGAGAAAAGACGTTTCAGGAGGTCAAAGGTCAAAGTTCAAAAAATCAAAAAAAGTAATGAGAAAAGACGTTTCAGGAGGTCAAAGGTCAAAGTTCAAAAAATCAAAAAAAATGATGAGAAAAGACGTTTCAGGAGGTCAAAGGTCAAAGTTCAAAAAATACAAAAAAATGATGAGAAAAGACGTTTCAGGAGGTCAAAGGTCAAAAATCAAAAAATCCCAAAAAATGCTGAGAAAAGACGTTTCAGGAGTCAATTCAAATGATAGTTCCGTTAAATGAAAGTTCAAAAAATCCAAAAAAAAGATGAGAAAAGACGTTTCAGGAGGTCAAAGGTCAAAGTTCAAAAAATCCGAAAAAATGATGAGAAAAGTCGTTTCAGAAGGTCAAAGGTCAAAGATCTAAAAATCCGAAAAAATGATGTGAAAGGACTTTCAGGAGGTGGAGAGGTCCAAAATCAAAAAATACAAAAAAATGATGAGAAAAGACGTTTCAGGAGGTCAAAGGTCAAAAATCAAAAAATCCAAAAAAATGATGAGAAAAGACGTTTCTGGAGGTCAAAGGTCAAAGTTCAAAAAATCACAAAAAATAATGAGAAAAGACGTTTTAGGAGGTCAAAGGTCAAAGTTCAAAAAATCAAAAAAAATGATGAGAAAAGACTTTCAGGAGGTGGAAAGGTCAAAAATCCAAAAATTCAAAAAAATGATGAGAAAAGACGTTTCAGAAGGTCAAAGGTCAAAGTTCAAAAAATCCGAAAAAATGATGAGAAAAGACTTTCAGGAGGTCAAAGGTCAAAGTTCAAAAAATCCGAAAAAATGATGAGAAAGGACGTTTCAGGAGGTCAAAGGTCAAAGTTCAAAAAATCAAAAAAAATGATGAGAAAAGACTTTCAGTTGGTGGAGAGGTCCAAAATCAAAAAATCCAAAAAAATGATGAGAAAAGACGTTTCAGAAGGTCAAAGGTCAAAGTTCAAAACATCAAAAAAAATGATGAGAAAAGACTTTCAGTTGGTGGAGAGGTCCAAAATCAAAAAATCCGAAAAAATGATGAGAAAAGACGTTTCAGAAGGTCAAAGGTCAAAGTTCAAAAAATTCGAAAAAATGATGAGAAAAGACGTTTCTGGAGGTCAAAGGCCAAAGTTCAAAAAATCCGAAAAAACGATGAGAAAAGACGTTTCAGGAGGTCAAATATGTGAATATATGAGATTGCATGGATAGTAGGGTGTTTTTTTTTATTGTTTTTTTTTGTTTTGATTTGTTTCGATTTTTCAGGTATCGCTATGCATTTGATTGTAAATGGCAAGTATGCATACATTTTTTGTTGTTGTTTGCTATTTTTTAAAAATATATTTTGATTATTCTTTTTACTTTAATCATTTTTTTTTCTACTGTTTCTTTTTTTTTGTTTTTTTTTATGATAAAATAATACTCTGATAAGCTACAAGTTAAATCTACACCAAATTGAATAATTTTTTACAAATTCAAATTTTGAAGCACTTAGCAACTGAGTTATAATTTACTGGCTTAGCACATAGCAAAAAAGTGCAAAACCCAGTAATGGATTGTTTCTTTTGTTTTTTTTTTTGAAATTCTGTTAGTTCTAGTTTTTCTGTTTTTTAGAAGTTATTTTTTTTTTGTTGAAATGGTTTTTGACTGATATTTTTCTTATATATGGGCCGAGAATACCCGACTACAGGAAAAGAGAAATTTTTTTTTTCACTTCATACTTTCAAAAGTATGCATATTGATTCTATTTTTTTTTGTGAAGAACTATACTGAACATATCTTTCTAATACATTTTTTTCTAAACTTCCGCAATTAAACGCGATTTCGGCTTGATAGCCGACCTCGGTCGTAAACGCGGACGTTCAATAGGGTTTGGAATATTTTCGTTATTGTTAATAATTGTGACGACGGGAGATAAGGGACGGGGGTGAGGTATGTTTACGGGTGGGTTATCAAATTCTATTCCGTCCTGATTGAAAAGAGGAATATCTACGTCGCCGTTTAGCTCGACTGAAATATCATTACTAGGTATATTAATTACAGGGGGATTTAAATCAAGAGCAGGTTCAGTCTCTACTGGATCAACAGAGTTATTTTCCTCAATACTTTCAATATCAGATTCATCATGGGAATCCCAATCAGTCTGAGTGGCTATTTGTTTACGAAAACGTTCTCTCGGTTCGACTGTTGACTCCATGTCAGGCATGGGTTCATCAGTCCATAACATCGTTTCGAACAAAGGTTTAAGTCTATTACTATGCACAAGTTTAATTTGAAATGAACTATCAGCTATTTCGACTGTATGATTATTATTTACTTTGATAACTCTGTACGGGCCCTTAAATTTGGAAGTAAATTTTTTATTATCGCCTTTTTTTACTTCCCTTATATCTAGTAAAACTCTACTGCCCGGTTTGTAATTATGAAGTAAAGCCCGCTTATTGTACTGCTCTCTTTGTTGTTCCCGCGCTTTTACATTATATTCATGCGTCCTTTGAAAACTATAGCGGGGTCTTTCCAAAAGGGAATCGACGTAATTAGAGGAGGGGACTGGTTCTGGGACCGCCCCTAAAATTTTATTAATGGGAAAGTTGACATCGCGACCAAAACACATGTAATACGGGCTCTCATTTGTAGAAGAATGTATTGATGAACGGTATGCAAAGCATACTTCACCCAACACATCCTCCCAATTTTCATGCTGCCCGTCAACTAATTCTTTTCGTAACATTGTCGTCATAGTACGCTCGGTTTCCCCATTACTAGCTGGGTTATAAGATGTAGTAAAACGTTGTTCAGTATTTAACTTTTGACAAAAGTATTTCATTAATTTAGAAGTGAAATTTGGGCCTCGATCGGATACAAGCGCCAGAGGCGGTCCGTGCATTAGAACAATATTTTTATATATACATTCCGCAGTTGTGCGAGCCGTTTGATCAGGCAAAGCGACTGCCGTCACGAATTTAGTAAAATAATCAGTCATTACACATATACAGTTATTACCGTTTGGCGAGATGGGGGAAATTGGGCCTAAAAAGTCTATACCAATTATCTGAAATGGAGCTTTAGCTAACTCATGAGGAAAAAGATAAGCTCGCAGCTTAGATTTTGAGTTGGCGATACATATTTCGCAAGTTCTACAATATTCTTTTACATCAGGCAAAATTGTCGGCCAATAATAACTAGTTTTAATTTTTAAATAAGTGCGTAAAAATGCTAAATGACCTCCTGAAAGTGGGCTATCATGCATTTCTTTTAAAATAGTAGGCCTAAGAATGAGGGGAAGAACGATCTGCTGGCAAGGCAAATTTCGCCTACTTTTTTCCGTCGGTTCATATATTATAGAGTATGCGATTCTTTACAAAATATAGCTCAATTTCTTTCGCCCATATAGGCCGTTTCTTGTCGTCTTTTTCCGAGAGAACTCCATTCTCAAGATAATTATTTATTGCTTGACAAAGGGGGTCAGCTGCTTGGCTAGCCCAAATATCAATTTCTGAATTTTCTATTCGAATATGAGAAACGCGAAGGCGTGAAAGGCAATCCGCATTTTGGTGAATACGGCCAGGCCTATACTTTATTTTGTAATTAGTGCCCGCAAGCAAAATAGCCCATCTTCCCAATCTCCCATTATTATCTTTTTGATTTTCTAGCCACTGCAAGGGTCGATGGTCACTAATGACGGTAAAAGGTTTGTCAAGCAGGTAGTGACGGAAATGTTTAATAGAAAATACGACGGCTAAAGCTTCTTTTTCTACTGTAGCATATTTTTTCTCCGACGGCTTTAGCTGTCTACTAGCGTAAGCGATCGGTTTCTCAACACCATCTTGTATTTGTGAAAGAACTGAGCCGATTCCATAATCGCATGCATCAGTAAATAATAGAAATTCAAGGTTGAAATCAGGATATGCCAAAACGGGAGGCGTGACGAGACAAGTACGCAGCGTGTCAAACGCCTTTTGGTCAATATCATCCCAAATAAAAGAATTTTTTAACGCATCTTTATGTGTTTTTGCCGTTAAAGGTTGTGTTATTGTGCCAAAATTTGGAATAAAGCGCCTATAATAACCAGCAAGCCCTAAAAACGATCGTACTTCGTCGGCTGATACCGGCGTTTTATAATTAGTTATCTTTTCTATTTTTTCTGGATCTGGGCCTATTCCATCTCGTGAAATAATGTGACCCAAATATTTAACAGATTTTTTTATAAATTGACATTTCTTTAATTTTAATTTTAATCCCGCATTTTGTATTAATGTAAAAACTTCTCTAATATCTTCAATATGGCTTTCGAACGTATCGGAATAAATAATGATGTCATCCAAATAGACTAAAGCTTTAACTCTCGAGACGTCTCTCAGAATATAATTCATTACTCTTTGAAAGGTGGCTGGCGCATTACAAAGCCCGAAAGGCATTCTAATAAATTCATAAAGGTTTTTTTCTACGATAAAAGCAGTTTTTTCTTTCGACGGGTCATCTAACTCAATCTGCCAATACCCTGAGGCAAGGTCAAGTGTAGTGAAAAATTTTTTCCCATAAAGTCTATCCAACGTACTGTCGATGCGCGGAAGAGGAAAAGAATCTTTTTTTGTTAAGCTATTTAATTTACGATAATCTATGCAAAATCTAAGTTCTCCACTTTTCTTTTCAACTAAAATAACTGGCGCCGCCCACGGAGAGGTGGAGTGTTGAATAACATTCGTAGCCATCATTTCCTTAATTTGTCTCTCTAGCTCCTCCTTCTGTTTCCTCCCCGTCCGATAGGGACGAAGTCGAATAGGGCCTTTCCCTTGGGTGTCAATTGAATGTTTTATCAACCCAGTACTACCAAGTTCAGAATTTTCCGTCGCAAAAAGTTTCGGAAAATCGCGCAATAATTCAGCAATAGGTTCTTTAAATTCAGCATCTACATCTGGATCAGTCTTTGATTATTTAATTTTAATGTCATTCTCTTGCTCGGCATCAGCTGATTGCCAGCTGGTGGAGACTTTCCCCACCATTAGACAAGATAACTCAATAGTTCCAAGAATAAATTTCCTTGGCAATAGAATCGATTGATTATTTTTATTTTCCAGCTCTATGAGGTATTTCCCGTCTATACTAACATTATTAACGAAACTTTGGATACAAATTCCCTCCGGCAACTGTGCATTCGGAGAGAATAAAAAGATTGAGAGGGGAGCTATCACATCGGATTGCCCTTGAATCTCAGCCTCCACCACCTGAGAGGTGAGTGAGTATCCTAACATTTCCGACCGAGGTCATTAATGTCTCGGATATTTCTTTTTCAACAGATACACACGCCCCTTGATTAACAATCAAATGATCCTCTGATTTATCGCGGGCTAAAAATATTGTCTTTGAGCGGCCATCGAACACAAATTCGTGATTAATGGCGGCATCTTGACCGATTACACATAACTCAGAAATACCGTTCGTGACGATAAATTCCTGATTTAATACATGATTACCATATACGATTGGTAAAGTAATAACACCTTTTGTTAATAAGGGCTTATTATTGATATCGAACAAATCGACATCTGATTCGGAGCAAATTAATTGTTGGGGCGACATCGCACCTGATTCAGAGCAATTAATTTGGTCCGAAACAATTTTATTGAATACATTTATGTGGAGCAGACTTCTTGCTGTGCCCGTGTCAAACAAGGCTTTAAACGGATAATTAAAAATTTTCATAGAAATACGGGGTGCTGAATTTTTGCTGAAAGCGGTAACTTGTGCCATTAGTCTAGGTTTTTGGGGAAATTGTGGCCTAATTTCGACTGCCCTATTACAGTCGGCCCTTGGAACTGATAGACGCACCCTTCTATCACTTTCCCCCTTTTATGCCCTTGGCGGTATTTGACGACGCTCACTCTAGGAAAAATGGCCGTGAAAAGACAAAACAATCCTAAAAATGGCTAATCTTTGAATGGACACGACAAGATCAATTTTAAAAAAACCTCGGCGAATCTTTCAAGGAAGATAGTTGACAGTATCAATTTTCATTTCGCATAATCGGATCTCTTAAATTCCAGGGGGGTTTCTAGCAATTTAAATTACACTTAAGGGCCCATTTTACACTTAATTCTTTAAAAAAAACTTAATTGTTATAAAATTATTTGTTTAAAAAAGTGAACTTTGTTTCTTACACTACAACTTATCTTTCAACAAATTTTAAAAAATATATGACGAAAATTGAGGAAATTAAACTGAAAAAAAGAAAACGCGCAAAACGCGGAAAAATAAAAACATTAAAAATTAAATATTCCGTAACTTTTGTTGTATTTAATGAAAAAAAAAATCCTTTACACATATTAAACTTAACATATAGACCTATAACTGGTAAAATTTTAAACAAAATCGGCGACTTGGTCGCAACCCGCTTTGGTCGATTTCGCATGGATTGACCCTATAGCGGAAGGGACATCTAGTAGTCGACGTTAGAGATTGTCATGTAGAAAGGGAAAGTAACAGAAAAACGGGAGTCGACCGAGCGTTCTGTTTAAATTTGCCTTATAAATTTATTGATTCAATAGACTTGAAATGGTGTATTGGACATTGATTTACACATCCTGTAATAAAAAATGGTTTTAACAAGTGAAAAAAATATTATAGCAACTTCAAGTGCTGAGTTGTTCTCTGCTGTGCTCTACCATGCTCTGGCGTGCACTGGCGTGCTCTGGCGTGCTCTGGCGTACTCTGGCTTGCTGTGGCGTGCATTGACGTATACTGTCGTGCTCTGGCGTGCACTGGCGTGCTCTGGCGTGCACTGGCGTGCTCTGGCGTGCACTGGCGTACTCTGGTGTGCACTGGCGTGCTCTGGCGTGCACTGGCGTGCTCTGGTGTGCACTGGCGTGCTCTGGCGTGCACTGGCGTGCCCTGGCGTGCTCTGGCGTGCACTGGCCTGCTCTGGCTTGCACTGGCGTGCTCTGGCTTGCACTGGCGTGCTTTGGCGTGCTCTGGCGTGCGCTGGCGTGCTCTGGTGTGAATTGGCGTGCTCTGGTGTGAATTGGCGTGCTCTGGCTTGCACTGGCGTGCTTTGGCGTGCTCTGGCTTTCTCTTGCTTGCAATGACGTTCTCTGGCGTGCTCTGGCGTGCTCTGGCATGGACTGGTGTGAATTGGCGTGCCTTGGCGTTTTCCGGTGTGAATTGGCGTGCACTGGCGTGCACTGGCGTGCTCTGGCGTGCACTGGCGTGCTCTGGCGTGCACTGGCGTGCTCTTGCGTTCACTGGCTTGCTCTGGCGTGCATTGACGTGCTCTGGCGTACACTGGCGTGCTCTAGTGTGAATTGGCGTGCTCTGGCGTGCACTGGCGTGCTCTGGCGTGCACTTGCGTGCTCCAGCGTGCACTGGCGTGCTCTGGTGTAAATTGGCGTGCTCTGGCGTGCACTGGCGTGCTCTGGCGTGCTCTGGCGTGCTCTGGCTTGCTCTGGCGTGCATTTACGTGCTCTGGCGTGCTCTGGCGTGCTCTGGCATGCACTGGTGTGAATTGGCGTGCACTGGCGTGGTCTGCTGTGAATTGTGGTGCTCTGGCGTGCACTGGCGTGCTCTGGCGTGCACTGGCTTGCTCTGGCGTGCATTGACGTTCTCTGGCGAGCACTGGCGTGCTTTGGCGTGCACTGGCGTGCTCTGGTGTGAATTGGCGTGCTCTGGCGTGCACTGGCGTGCTCTTGCGTGCATTGACGTGCTCTGGCGTGCAATGGCATGCTCGGGTGTACTGGCGTGCTCCGGCGTGCACTGGCGTGCTCTGGCGTGCACTTGCGTGCTCTGGTGTGAATTGGCGTGCTCTAGCGTGCACTGGCGTGCTCTGGCGTGCTCTGACGTGCTCTGGCGTGCTCTGCTATGCAGAACTCAAGTGCTTGATAATAGAAATCCACTTCCCGACAATAGAACTCAAATAACTTGAATAATTTTTAAAACTTCAAGTGCTGTGATGTGCGTTTTTCTAAAACTTTTTGTTCATGATTTGCTCTATAAATTTATTTATTCAAAAGACTTGAAATGGTGTACTGGACATTGATTTACACATCCTGTAATTAAAAAATGGTTTTAACAAGTGAAAAAAACTATTATAGCAACTTCAAGTGCTGAGCTGTTCTCTAATGTGTTCTACCGTGCTCTGGCGTACAATGGCGTGCTCTGGCGTGCACTGGCGTGCTTTGGCGTGCACTGGCGTGCATTGACGTGCTCTGGCGTGCTCTGGCGTGCACTGGCGTGCTCTGGCGTGCATTGACTTGCTCTGGCGTGCACTGGCGTGCACTGGCGTGCACTGGCGTGCACTGGCGTGCACTGGCGTGCTCTGGCGTGCACTGGCGTGCTTTGGCGTGCTCTGGCGTTTTCTGGCTTGCATTGACGTGCTTTTGCGTGCACTGGCGTGCTTTGGCATGCACTGGCAAGCTCTGGCGTGCACTGGCGTGCTCTGGTGTGAATTGGCGTGCTCTGGCGTGCACTGGCGTGCTCTGGTGTGAATTGGCGTGCTCTGGCGTGCATTGAATTGCTCTGGCGTGCACTGGCGTGCTCTGGCGTGCACTGGCGTGCACTGGCGTGCTCTGGCGTGCTCTGGCGTGCACTGGCGTGCTCTGGCGTGCATTGACGTGCTCTGGTGTGAATTGGTGTGCTCTGGCGTGCACTGGCGTGCTCTGGCGTGCTCTGGCGTGCACTGGCGTGCATTGACGTGCTCGTGCGTGCACTGGCGTGCTCTGGCGTGCACTGGCGTGCTCTGGCGTGCACTGGCGTTCTCTGGCGTGCACTTGCGATGCTTGAGAAAAACGATGAGAAAAGACGTTTCAGGAGGTCAAATATGTGAATATATGAGATTGCATGGATAGTAGGGTGTTTTTTTTTATTGTTTTTTTTTGTTTTGATTTGTTTCGATTTTTCAGGTATCGCTATGCATTTGATTGTAAATGGCAAGTATGCATACATTTTTTGTTGTTGTTTGCTATTTTTTAAAAATATATTTTGATTATTCTTTTTACTTTAATCATTTTTTTTTCTACTGTTCCTTTTTTTTTGTTTTTTTTTTTATGATTAAATAATACTCTGATAAGCTACAAGTTAAATCTACACCAAATTGAATAATTTTTTACAAATTCAAATTTTGAAGCACTTAGCAACTGAGTTATAATTTACTGGCTTAGCACATAGCAAAAAAGTGCAAAACCCAGTAATGGATTGTTTCTTTTGTTTGTTTTTTTGAAATTCTGTTAGTTCTAGTTTTTCTGTTTTTTAGAAGTTATTTTTTTTTTGTTGAAATGGTTTTTGACTGATATTTTTCTTATATATGGGCCGAGAATACCCGACTACAGGAAAAGAGAAATTTTTTTTTTCACTTCATACTTTCAAAAGTATGCATATTGATTCTATTTTTTTTTGTGAAGAACTATACTGAACATATCTTTCTAATACATTTTTTTCTAAACTTCCGCAATTAAACGCGATTTCGGCTTGATAGCCGACCTCGGTCGTAAACGCGGACGTTCAATAGGGTTTGGAATATTTTCGTTATTGTTAATAATTGTGACGACGGGAGATAAGGGACGGGGGTGAGGTATGTTTACGGGTGGGTTATCAAATTCTATTCCGTCCTGATTGAAAAGAGGAATATCTACGTCGCCGTTTAGCTCGACTGAAATATCATTACTAGGTATATTAATTACAGGGGGATTTAAATCAAGAGCAGGTTCAGTCTCTACTGGATCAACAGAGTTATTTTCCTCAATACTTTCAATATCAGATTCATCATGGGAATCCCAATCAGTCTGAGTGGCTATTTGTTTACGAAAACGTTCTCTCGGTTCGACTGTTGACTCCATGTCAGGCATGGGTTCATCAGTCCATAACATCGTTTCGAACAAAGGTTTAAGTCTATTACTATGCACAAGTTTAATTTGAAATGAACTATCAGCTATTTCGACTGTATGATTATTATTTACTTTGATAACTCTGTACGGGCCCTTAAATTTGGAAGTAAATTTTTTATTATCGCCTTTTTTTACTTCCCTTATATCTAGTAAAACTCTACTGCCCGGTTTGTAATTATGAAGTAAAGCCCGCTTATTGTACTGCTCTCTTTGTTGTTCCCGCGCTTTTACATTATATTCATGCGTCCTTTGAAAACTATAGCGGGGTCTTTCCAAAAGGGAATCGACGTAATTAGAGGAGGGGACTGGTTCTGGGACCGCCCCTAAAATTTTATTAATGGGAAAGTTGACATCGCGACCAAAACACATGTAATACGGGCTCTCATTTGTAGAAGAATGTATTGATGAACGGTATGCAAAGCATACTTCACCCAACACATCCTCCCAATTTTCATGCTGCCCGTCAACTAATTCTTTTCGTAACATTGTCGTCATAGTACGATTAAAACGCTCGGTTTCCCCATTACTAGCTGGGTTATAAGATGTAGTAAAACGTTGTTCAGTATTTAACTTTTGACAAAAGTATTTCATTAATTTAGAAGTGAAATTTGGGCCTCGATCGGATACAAGCGCCAGAGGCGGTCCGTGCATTAGAACAATATTTTTATATATACATTCCGCAGTTGTGCGAGCCGTTTGATCAGGCAAAGCGACTGCCGTCACGAATTTAGTAAAATAATCAGTCATTACACATATACAGTTATTACCGTTTGGCGAGATGGGGGAAATTGGGCCTAAAAAGTCTATACCAATTATCTGAAATGGAGCTTTAGCTAACTCATGAGGAAAACGATAAGCTCGCAGCTTAGATTTTGAGTTGGCGATACATATTTCGCAAGTTCTACAATATTCTTTTACATCAGGCAAAATTGTCGGCCAATAATAACTAGTTTTAATTTTTAAATAAGTGCGTAAAAATGCTAAATGACCTCCTGAAAGTGGGCTATCATGCATTTCTTTTAAAATAGTAGGCCTAAGAATGAGGGGAAGAACGACCTGCTGGCAAGGCAAATTTCGCCTACTTTTTTCCGTCGGTTCATATATTATAGAGTATGCGATTCTTTACAAAATATAGCTCAATTTCTTTCGCCCATATAGGCCGTTTCTTGTCGTCTTTTTCCGAGAGAACTCCATTCTCAAGATAATTATTTATTGCTTGACAAAGGGGGTCAGCTGCTTGGCTAGCCCAAATATCAATTTCTGAATTTTCTATTCGAATATGAGAAACGCGAAGGCGTGAAAGGCAATCCGCATTTTGGTGAATACGGCCAGGCCTATACTTTATTTTGTAATTAGTGCCCGCAAGCAAAATAGCCCATCTTCCCAATCTCCCATTATTATCTTTTTGATTTTCTAGCCACTGCAAGGGTCGATGGTCACTAATGACGGTAAAAGGTTTGTCAAGCAGGTAGTGACGGAAATGTTTAATAGAAAATACGACGGCTAAAGCTTCTTTTTCTACTGTAGCATATTTTTTCTCCGACGGCTTTAGCTGTCTACTAGCGTAAGCGATCGGTTTCTCAACACCATCTTGTATTTGTGAAAGAACTGAGCCGATTCCATAATCGCATGCATCAGTAAATAATAGAAATTCAAGGTTGAAATCAGGATATGCCAAAACGGGAGGCGTGACGAGACAAGTACGCAGCGTGTCAAACGCCTTTTGGTCAATATCATCCCAAATAAAAGAATTTTTTAACGCATCTTTATGTGTTTTTGCCGTTAAAGGTTGTGTTATTGTGCCAAAATTTGGAATAAAGCGCCTATAATAACCAGCAAGCCCTAAAAACGATCGTACTTCGTCGGCTGATACCGGCGTTTTATAATTAGTTATCTTTTCTATTTTTTCTGGATCTGGGCCTATTCCATCTCGTGAAATAATGTGACCCAAATATTTAACAGATTTTTTTATAAATTGACATTTCTTTAATTTTAATTTTAATCCCGCATTTTGTATTAATGTAAAAACTTCTCTAATATCTTCAATATGGCTTTCGAACGTATCGGAATAAATAATGATGTCATCCAAATAGACTAAAGCTTTAACTCTCGAGACGTCTCTCAGAATATAATTCATTACTCTTTGAAAGGTGGCTGGCGCATTACAAAGCCCGAAAGGCATTCTAATAAATTCATAAAGGTTTTTTTCTACGATAAAAGCAGTTTTTTCTTTCGACGGGTCATCTAACTCAATCTGCCAATACCCTGAGGCAAGGTCAAGTGTAGTGAAAAATTTTTTCCCATAAAGTCTATCCAACGTACTGTCGATGCGCGGAAGAGGAAAAGAATCTTTTTTTGTTAAGCTATTTAATTTACGATAATCTATGCAAAATCTAAGTTCTCCACTTTTCTTTTCAACTAAAATAACTGGCGCCGCCCACGGAGAGGTGGAGTGTTGAATAACATTCGTAGCCATCATTTCCTTAATTTGTCTCTCTAGCTCCTCTTTCTGTTTCCTCCCCGTCCGATAGGGACGAAGTCGAATAGGGCCTTTCCCTTGGGTGTCAATTGAATGTTTTATCAACCCAGTACTACCAAGTTCAGAATTTTCCGTCGCAAAAAGTTTCGGAAAATCGCGCAATAATTCAGCAATAGGTTCTTTAAATTCAGCATCTACATCTGGATCAGTCTTTGATTATTTAATTTTAATGTCATTCTCTTGCTCGGCATCAGCTGATTGCCAGCTGGTGGAGACTTTCCCCACCATTAGACAAGATAACTCAATAGTTCCAAGAATAAATTTCCTTGGCAATAGAATCGATTGATTATTTTTATTTTCCAGCTCTATGAGGTATTTCCCGTCTATACTAACATTATTAACGAAACTTTGGATACAAATTCCCTCCGGCAACTGTGCATTCGGAGAGAATAAAAAGATTGAGAGGGGAGCTATCACATCGGATTGCCCTTGAATCTCAGCCTCCACCACCTGAGAGGTGAGTGAGTATCCTAACATTTCCGACCGAGGTCATTAATGTCTCGGATATTTCTTTTTCAACAGATACACACGCCCCTTGATTAACAATCAAATGATCCTCTGATTTATCGCTAAAAATATTGTCTTTGAGCGGCCATCGAACACAAATTCGTGATTAATGGCGGCATCTTGACCGATTACACATAACTCAGAAATACCGTTCGTAACGATAAATTCCTGATTTAATACATGATTACCATATACGATTGGTAAAGTAATAACACCTTTTGTTAATAAGGGCTTATTATTGATATCGAACAAATCGACATCTGATTCGGAGCAAATTAATTGTTGGGGCGACATCACACCTGATTCAGAGCAATTAATTTGGTCCGAAACAATTTTATTGAATACATTTATGTGGAGCAGACTTCTTGCTGTGCCCGTGTCAAACAAGGCTTTAAACGGATAATTAAAAATTTTCATAGAAATACGGGGTGCTGAATTTTTGCTGAAAGCGGTAACTTGTGCCATTAGTCTAGGTTTTTGGGGAAATTGTGGCCTAATTTCGACTGCCCTATTACAGTCGGCCCTTACGCGTTTCCCTGAGTCTGTAAAAACCCAGGCGGCGCCGGTCGAATAATATTTGGTCTATTCGGACATCCATTAGCCCTGTGGCCAGTATTCTTACAATAAAAGCAAACGTTTGCATCCAAGGCCTGCCGTTGATTACGGTAGCATGTTTCTATGTTATGATTTGTCAACCCGCAGTTTGTACATTTCATTCCACTTTGCTGTGGGCGAATTGGTTGCTGAAACGTTGGTTGGAGGGGCTGAAAAGGACGGGGCGGTTGCTGAAACCGTTGATTCGTTTGCTGGGTTGGCTGCTGAATAGCCTGAGGGAAAGTGCGGAGAGGCTGCAGAAATTGCGGAACAGGGGGTTGGAGGGAAAAGTCTAACGGTGGAAAATTTGGATTTGGATAATGGGAAGGCTGACTGTCAAAAAGATATGTTTCCCTCCCGACGGGTTGTTGAAATCTAGTGTTTGGCCGTTGCTTATTAAAATTATTTCTGGGAGCGGAGGTTTGATGATTTTGCTGATTAGATTGCCCAACGCTATTCTGATTAAGAGAAATATTTGTTTCCATGTTTGCTTGCATTAGGCCTCGAAGGTCAATGATCGATTCAGTTAATCGGTCCAATCGATTATCAAAATTTGAATTTTGGACCGAATTATTATATACATTTGCCTCCGCAGGCTTATTTCCCATTTTAAGACTGGTTGGCACAAATTGTTTCGTTTTGTTTTTCTATTGCCTGAACTATGAGAGAATCTTTCTGATCGTTAGCTGCTACTGCGTTGACAAATACTTTTTGGTCTTTGCTGTGCTGGTATAACTGTACTCTTTTCGCATATTTCTGAGTTACTGCTACAAATTCCTCAAAAGAAAAGACTTTTTTGTAGCGTACAATATGTTGTAGCTCATGCTCTAGGCTTTGCAAAAATTTCTGACGGAGAAAACGTAGCTGAGTCGCTTTTTCTTCCGCTGACTCAAGTTTGTTTGAAGGATAAGCGCGCTGATATATTGTTTTTAAACGAAACGCGTAGTTTAAAATATTTTCTTTAGGCTTTCTTTGTATTTCATCGAATTTAGTCTGATAATAGTCGGAATCTTCGTCGCCATGAAAGTTTTCTTGGAAATAGGATTTTATACTACTATATTCTTGGGTGCCACTTTCCATTATATTCTGTAATAGGTCGTATGCTTCTCCTGACATTTTAGTCGATAGCATATTGACTATATCTGCGTTATTCCAATTTGACATTGCGACTACGTTGTCAAATAATTTAATCCAGCGATCAAAACGAACAGCTGGACTTCCAGTATAATTTTGAATCTGATTCAACATGGTCATAGCTCCCCTTCCTTTATGAGTATCCGAAAAATTTTGGCTTGGTCTATTGGGACTACTAGCTTTTTTGGGAGAATGGCTTCTTATTGAAGAAGGATTATTATTGCCTTTTGGTTTGAGGCTTTTAATAGTGTCACGAGATGGCTGATATTCAACGAAAAAGGTTGATTCGTCGGTATCTGATGATTGTGTGTCAGACTCTCTTGGTCTATAATCATTACTTCCTCTACCTGCCCATCCGCTGGGATTTCTTTCGTCGCTTCTTCTTTCATAGTCTCCTTCCTTTCTAGCCCTACGGGGAGGTTCATCGAATGTTCGATGTTGCTCGAAAAAGCTGGGTTTTGGGCGAGTGGAATCGGCAGCCATTTTCTCCTTGTTATATTTCCCTTTATCGATTCTTTCTTTCCCCCCGTAACTTGTATTTTCGATGCTAGTTTTACTGGGCTCTGTTGGTCTATTTGATTGCTCGGCGTTGCAATTTCTCTCAACAAAGTCTCTATCTGTATTTGGAATTCTGCTTTCTGTTCGTGCAGCGAACGAGTCGAATCTGCCGTTATTGTTGCAGAATACTTTGTCTGATACTGTCTCTTCGTCTGGGGATTTTTTATTAACTTCGCTTGTCGCGCAAGCGCCTGATAGATAATTGGGAGTGTCGATGTCGGAAGAATGCACTCCTGATCTTGGATAATTAGGCTGAAAAGGCGCAGCAAATTCGCTCCCAAAAATTACGGGAGAATACTGCAATCGCTCAGATTTATTGTGTTGACTGTCAGATTGTAACGCAAAATTAAATTTTCTTTCGCTGCGTGGTGGTGACAACTCAATATCGACGATAGCTGTTTGAGTGGGTGGTAAAGAGAGAAAATTCCCTGCTGTTTCGGGACCCAAACACGACTGATCGTTTCTAATTTGGTATTGAATATCCCCACTTCCTGTAGGAATTCCCAAGTCGCGTTGATGAATTCGATTATCGTTATTAGCTCGGTCACTACACGATTCGCATATACAGCTAAACGGTTCGCTAAAAGGGCTGTCCTTTCTAACGCTCGAGTCCAAGTCCCCGTCGGCTTGTCGTTTAAACGGATAAATCTCGGGAGGATTTGGAAAACCGGAAGAGGAAAAGGGAAGTGGGAAAATCGGTCGAACGGATTCCTGATAGCTGTTTTGAAAAATTCCCGAAGTGGGGAAATATCTGTTACTACTGGCCCCTTCTTCAAGATAACCGTAATTGACTTTATTCTCTCTGAGCTCGTCGAGTAATTTGGGCGGGACTTTTTCAGTTCGTTCGTCACCAAATACTCGTATTTGCTGCGAATTGATTGTATTTTGGCCGTCCTCGTTTCCATGGGAAATTGTTTGTTTAACGGGAAATTCGATAATATCCTCAACTGATTCTTCCTTTCCCCCTATAGCGATACTATGCTTTCCCAGTTCACTTATAACGTTATCGAAATGAATATACGGTGTGTAAGTTATCGGGTTATGAATGGCCTCGATAGTCGAATTATTAAACGCTACTGGCGTGGGCAAAACTGTGGGGGGAAGTTTGCGTAATAATCCACCAATACGATTCAGAATTTCAAAAAAAGAATCTTCTTCTTCGACAGCTGATTGACAGTCGATGCCGTTAGAAGTCGTGATTAAATTGTGATTAGTTACTGAAATCTCTGCGTTATTTTGAATAAACAATGTCTTATTTTCAGTATTTTTAACAGGAAAATTTGAAATTTCGTTTACAGTTAGATCTTCTGGTATTTCAATAATAGTATCGGTTGTGCCAGAAGATTTTTTAATTTTACTTACCCACACTAGTATGATTAGACTGACCGATCTCTGGTGATTAATTTACTGAAGGAACAGAAATAATCGGCTCAATTTCTTTTGGAGAAATGGAACGGTTAAACGCAAGCTTCTTAATCGGAGAAATAGTCGATTCAACTTTAGATTTTTTCGGCGACGGGGAAAAAAAACTAACGAATTTTTCAGCAAAAGATTTTGAAGTTCCCTTATTTACGTTTCGTTTAAACAAATATTCAGGATCGGGAATACTTTTTAATTTGACATAATTCTTATTTGATCGAGTAGGTCTATTAATAACACGAGTGTCTATTGTTTGGCGCTTTTGAACGGTAGATGCGAGCGGAGTGGAAGTAATTGGGACAGAAAGAGGAAGTTTAGTTGGAAGAATCGGTACAGTTTTATCAGTAGAAATATCGTTTAAATCTTCCAAGTTTTTACGAAAAATACTTTTAGTCTTAGGCCTAGCACCGTACGATGACATTGTAAGTGAGTTCGAAAATCGCTGCCACCAGATGTAAAGGTTGACCCAACACAATCATTGTGTAACCGATACGAAGAACTTAAATACTATGAGGCGACTTTACTCACAATGTCAAAATGAAGTGTCTAAGACCGACGGGAATAATTAAGGCTAAACAATGTATTGATAACGGACAGATCATACAATAAGGTGAACTAATAATATTAAATAGTGCGACGATAAATAAGTGAGACAATACTACTTGTATGGAGAAAATGTGGTAGCGGGCTGAGCGGTTAGGCTTGTCGAGAAACGGCAAGTTTCGAGGTACAGTTGGAAAATGGCACTTAGCTTAAATAACAGGCACTGAGCACAAGGGAAAATATAACTAATACAATACCAAAAAGGAGAGTGCGACTGGAACACAATGGTAGTGTAAATGCCGTGGGAGAATGCAGTGCAGAATAACATTTACATTCAGTTTTTATACTAATTCTGGCTGCACGGTTAGCATAGGCCTAGAGAGGAAGTATAGGGAGCAGACATGTTTAGGCCTAGAGAGGATAGTATAGGGAAACGTGAGCAGACACGTTAAAACATGGTCAGAGCGGAGACGGACGAAAAGGGAGTTTGCTATTGAAAAGCGTTGAAGGAAAAAGGAAAATATATTTATATAGTGTCATAAAAGATAAAAGTACGCCTAAAGTTAATATAGCAAAAAGGGAAAGGGGATAGTAAAAAGGGAAAGGGATGGTGCGAGTTGGCGGCAGAGATGGGGAGAGTTGGCGGCAGAGATGGGGAGAGTTGCCGGCAGATGGGGCACGTTGGCGGCAGTGATGGGACGAGTTGGCGGCAGATTCAAATGGTAGCAGCCTCCTCTGGTATGAGATGGAGTATAGCGGAAGGGACATCTAGTAGTCGACGTTAGAGATTGTCATGTAGAAAGGGAAAGTAACAGAAAAACGGGAGTCGACCGAGCGTTCTGTTTAAATTTGCTCTATAAATTTATTGATTCAATAGACTTGAAATGGTGTATTGGACATTGATTTACACATCCTGTAATAAAAAATGGTTTTAACAAGTGAAAAAAATATTATAGCAACTTCAAGTGCTGAGTTGTTCTCTGCTGTGCTCTACCATGCTCTGGAGTGCACCTGCGTGCTCTGGCGTGCTCTGGCGTACTCTGGCTTGCTGTGGCGTGCATTGACGTGCTCTGTCGTGCTCTGGCGTGCACTGGCGTGCTCTGGCGTGCACTGGCGTGCTCTGGCGTGCACTGGCGTGCTCTGGCGTGCACTGGCGTGCTCTGGCGTGCACTGGCGTGCTCTGGCGTGCACTGGCGTGCTCTGGTGTGCACTGGCGTGCTCTGGCGTGCACTGGCCTGCTCTGGCTTGCACTGGCGTGCTCTGGCTTGCACTGGCGTGCTCTGGCGTGCTCTGGCGTGCGCTGGCGTGCTCTGGTGTGAATTGGCGTGCTCTGGTGTGAATTGGCGTGCTCTGGCTTGCACTGGCGTGCTTTGGCGTGCTCTGGCTTTCTCTTGCTTGCAATGACGTTCTCTGGCGTGCTCTGGCGTGCTCTGGCATGGACTGGTGTGAATTGGCGTGCCTTGGCGTTTTCCGGTGTGAATTGGCGTGCACTGGCGTGCACTGGCGTGCTCTGGCGTGCACTGGCGTGCTCTTGCGTTCACTGGCTTGCTCTGGCGTGCATTGACGTGCTCTGGCGTACACTGGCGTGCTCTAGTGTGAATTGGCGTGCACTGGCGTGCACTGGCGTGCTCTGGCGTGCACTGGCGTGCTCTGGCGTGCAATAGCGTGCTCTGGTGTGAATTTTTGTGCTCTGGCGTGCATTGAATTGCTCTGGCGTGCATTGAATTGCTCTGGCGTGCACTGGCGTGCTCTGGCGTGCACTGGCGTGCTCTGGTGTGAATTGGCGTGCTCTGGTGTGAATTGGCGTGCTCTGGCGTGTACTGGCGTACTCTGGCGTGCACTGGCTTGCTCTTGCGTGCATTGACGTGCTTGCAAAAAGAAAAACGCACATCACAGCACTTGAAGTTTTAAAAATTATTCAAGTTATTTGAGTTCTATTGTCGGGTAGTGGATTTCTATTATTTTGGCGTGCTCTGGCGTGCTCTGGCGTGCACTGGCGTTCATTGACGTGCTCTGGCGTGCAACGTGCTCCGGCGTGCACTGGCGTGCTCTTGCGTGCATTCACGTGCTCTGGCGTACACTGGCGTGTTCTGGCGTGCACTGGCGTGATCTGGTGTGAATTTGCGTGCTCTGGCGTGCACTGGCGTGCTCTGGCGTGCATTGACGTGCTCTGGCGTGCACTGGCGTGCACTTGCTTGCTCTGGCGTGCTCTGTCGTGCTCTGGCTTGCTTAGCCATGCCGAACTCAAGTGCTTGACAATAGAAATCCACTACCCGACAATAGAACTCAAATAACTTGAATAATTTTAAAAAATTCAAGTGCTGTGATGTAGGTTTTTCATAAAATTTTACTTCATGATTTGCTCTATAAATTTATTGATTAAATAGACTTGAAATGGTGTATTGGACATTGATTTACACATCCTGTAATTAAAAAATGGTTTTAACAAGTGAAAAAAATATTATAGCAACTTCAAGTGCTGAGCTGTTCTCTGCTGTGCTCTACCGTGCTCTGGCGTGCAATGGCGTGCTCTGGCGTGCAGTGGCTTGCTCTGGCATGCATTGACGTGCTCTGGCGTGCACTGGCGTGCTCTGGCGTGCTCTGGTGTGAATTGGCGTGCTCTGGCATGCACTGGCGTGCACTGGCGTGCTCTGGCGTGCACTGGCGTGCTCTGGCGTGCACTGGCGTGCTCTGGCGTGCACTGGCGTTCTCTGGCGTGCACTGGCGTGCTCTGGCGTGCACTTGCGTGCTCTGGCGTGCATTGACGTTCTCTGGCTTGCTTAGCCATGCCGAACTCAAGTGCTTGACAATAGAAATCCACTACCCGACAATAGAACTCAAATAACTTGAATAATTTTAAAAAATTCAAGTGCTGTGATGTAGGTTTTTCATAAAATTTTACTTCATGATTTGCTCTATAAATTTATTGATTAAATAGACTTGAAATGGTGTATTGGACATTGATTTACATATCTTGTAATTAAAAAATGGTTTTAACAAGTGAAAAAAATATTATAGCAACTTCAAGTGCTGAGCTGATCTCTGCTGTGCTCTACCGTGCTCTGGCGTGCAATAGCGTGCTCTGGCGTGCACTGGCTTGCTCTGGCGTGCATTGACGTACTCTGGCGTGCACTGGCGTGCTCTGGCGTGCTCTGGTGTGAATTGGCGTGCTCTGGCGTGCACTGGCGTGCACTGGCGTGCTCTGGCGTGCTCTAGCGTGCTCTGGCGTGCACTGGCGTGCTCTGGCGTGCACTTGCGTGCTCTGGCGTGCACTTGCGTGCTCTGGCGTGCACTTGCGTGCTCTGGCGTGCACTTGCGTGCTCTGGCGTGCACTTGCGTGCTCTGGCGTGCACTTGCGTGCTCTGGCGTGCATTGACGTACTCTGGTGAGCTATGCTATGCAGAACTCTAGTGCTTGACAATAGAAATCCACTACCCGACAATAGAACTCAAATAACTTGAATAATTTTAAAAAATTTAAGTGCTGTGATGTGCGTTTTTCTAAATTCTTTTTGTTCATGATTTGCACTGTAAATTTATTGATTCAATAGACTTGAAATGGTGTATTGGACATTGATTTACACATCCTGTAATTAAAAAATGGTTTTAACAAGTGAAAAAAATATTATAGCAAATTCAAGTGCTGAAATGTTCTCTGCTGTGCCCTACCGTGCTCTGGCGTACACTGGCGTGTTCTGGCGTGCTCTGGCGTGTTCTGGCGTTCTCTGGCTTGATCTGACGTGCATTGACATTGCTCTGGCGTGCACTGGTGTGCTCTGGCGTGCACTGGCGTGCTCTGGCGTGCATTGGCGTGCACTGGCGTGCACTTGCGTGCTCTGGCGTGCACTGGCTTGCTCTGGCGTTCATTGGCGTGCTCTTGCGTGCATTGACGTGCACTGGCGTGCACTGGCGAGCTCTGCTGTGAATTGGCGTGCTCTGGCGTGCTCTGGCGTGCTCTGGCACATGCAAATGGTTTAAAAAAGTGAATAAAATATTATGACAACTTCAAGTGCTGAACTGTTCTCTGCTGTGCTCTACCGTGCTCTGGCGTGCACTGGCGTGCTCTTGCGTGCTCTGGCTTGCTCTGGCGTGAATTGACGTGCTCTGGCGTGCTCTGGCGTTCTCTGGCGTGCACTGGCTTGCTCTGGCGTGCATTGACGTGCTCTAGCGTGCACTGGCGTTATCTTGTGTGAATTGGTGTGCTCTGGCGTCCACTGGCGTGCTCTGGCGTGCATTAAATTGCTCTGGCGTGCTCTTGCGAGCACTTCAATGCACGCCAGAGCACGCCAGTGCACGCCAGAGCACCCCAGTGCACGCCAGAGCACCCCAGTGCACGCCAGAGCACGCTAGTGCACGCCAGAGCACGCCAGTGCACGCCAGTGCACGCCAATGCACGCCAGAGCACGCCAGTGCACGCTAGTGCATGCCAGAGCACGCCAGTGCATGCCAGAGCATGCCAGTGCACGCCAGAGCAATTCAATGCACGCCAGAGCACGCCAATTCACACCAGAGCACGCCAGAGCACGCCTATTAACACCAGAGCACGCCAGTGCACGCCAGAGCACGCTAGTGCACGCAAGAGCACTTCAATGCACGCCAGAGCACGCCAGTGCACGCCAGAGCACGCCAGTGCACGCAAAAGCATACCAGTGCACGCTAGAGCACGCCAGTGTACGCCAGTGCACGCCAATTCACACCAGAGCACGCCAGTGCACGCCAGAGCACGCCAATTTAACGCCAAAGCACGCCAGTGCACGCTAGAGCAACTCAATGCACGCCAGAGCACGACAGTGCACGCCAGAGCACATCAGTGCACGCCAGAGCAATTCAATGCACGCTAGAGCACGCCAGTGCACGCCAGAGCACGCAAGTGCACGCCAAAGCACGCCAGTGCACGCCAGAGCACGCCAGAGAACGCCAATTCACACCAGAGAACGCCAATTCATACCAAAGCACGCCAGTGCACGCCAGAGCACGCAAGTGCACGCCAAAGCATGCCAGTGCACAACAGAGCACGCAAGTGCACGCCAGTGCACGCCAGTGCACGCCAATTCACACCAGAGCACGCCAGTGCACGCCAGTGCACGTCAATGCATGCCAGAGCAAGCCAGAGCACGCCAGAGCACGCCAGAGCACGCCAGTGCACGCCAGAGCACGGTAGAGCACAGCAGAGAAAAGCTCAGCACTTGAAGTTGCTATAATATTTTTTCACTTGTTAAAACCATTTTTTAATTACAAGATGTGTAAATCAATGTCCAATAAAACATTTCAAGTCTATTTAATCTATAAATTTATAGAGCAAATCATGAAAAAAAAGTTTGAGAAAAATGCACATCACAGCACTTGAATTTTTAAAAATTATTCAAGTTATTTAAGTTCTATTGTCGGGTAGTGGATTTCTATTGTCAAGCACTTGAGTTCTGCATAGCAGAGCACGCCAGAGCACGACAGAGCACGCAAGTGCACGCAAGAGCACGTCAATGCACGCCAGAGCACGCCAGTGCACGCCAGAGCACGCAAGTGCACGCCAGAGAACGCCAGTGCACGCACGAGCTCGTCAATGCACGCCAGAGCACGCAACTGCACGCCAGAGCATGCCAGTGCACGCTAGAGCACGCCAGTGCACGCCAGAGCACGCCAGTGCACGCCAGTGCACGCCAGAGCACGCCAATTCACACCAGAGCACGCCAGTGCACGCCAGAGCACGCCAATTCACACCAGAGCACGCCAGTACACGCCAGAGCACGCCAGAGCACGCCAGTGCACGCCAGAGTACGCCAATTCACACCAGAGCACGTCAATGCACGCCAGAGCACGCCAATTCACACCAGAGCACGCCAGAGCACGCCAGTGCACGCCAGAGCACGCCAGTGCACGCCAGAGCACGCCAGTGCACGCCAGAGCATGCCAGAGCACGCCAGAGCACGCCAGTGCACGCCAGTGCACGCCAGAGCACGCCAGTGCACGCCAGAGCACGCCAGAGCACGCCAGAGCACGCCAGAGCACGCCAGTGCACGCCAGAGCACGCCAGAGCACGCCAGAGCACGTCAGTGCACGCCAGAGCACGCCAGTGCACACCAGAGCACGCCAGTGCACGTCAGAGCACGCCAATTCACACCAGAGCATGCCAGTGCACGCCAGTGCACGCCAGAGCATTCTAGTGCACGCCAAAGCACGCCAGTGCACGCCAGTGCACGCCAGTGCACGCGAGAGCACGCCAGTGCACGCCAGTGTACGCCAGTTCACACCAGAGCACGCCAGTGCACGCCAGAGCAAGTCAATGCACGCCAGAGCACGCCAGTGCACGGCAGAGCACGCCAGTGCACACCAGTGCACGCCAGAGCAATTCAATGCACGCCAGAGCACGCCAGTGCACGCCAGAGCACGCCAGTGCACGCCAGAGCACGCCAGTGCACGCCAGAGCACGCCAGTGCACGCCAGAGCACGCCAGAGCACGCCAGTGCACGCCAGTGCACGCCAGAGCACGCTAGAGCACAGCAGCACAGCAGATAAAAGCTCAGCACTTGAAGTTGCTATAATATTTTTTTCACTTGTTAAAATCATTTTTTAATTACAGGATGTGTAAATCAATGTCCAATACACCATATCAAGTCTATTTAATCAATAAATTTATAGAGCAAATCATGAACAAAAAGTCTGAGAAAAACGCACATCACAGCACTTGAATTTTTAAAAATTATTCAAGTTATTTGAGTTCTATTGTTGGGTAGTGGATTTCTATTGTCAAGCACTTGAGTTCTGCATAGCAGAGCACGCCAGAGCACGACAGAGCACGCCAGTGCACGCAAGAGCACGTCAATGCACGCCAGAGCACGCCAGTGCACGCCAGAGCACGCAAGTGCACGCTAGAGAACGCCAGTGCACGCCAGAGCACGCCAGTGCACGCCAGTGCACGCAAATGCACGCTAGAAAACGCCAGTGCACGCCAGAGCACGCTAGTGCACGCCAGAGCACGCCAGTGCAAGCACGAGCACGTCAATGCACGCCAGTGCACGCCAGAGCACGCCAATTCACACCAGAGCACGCCAGAGCACGCCAGTGCACGCCAGAGCACGCCAATTCACACCAGAGCACGCCAGTGCACGCAAGAGCACGTCAATGCACGCCAGAGCACGCCAGTGCACGCCAGAGAACTCCAGTGCACGCCAAAGCACGCCAGAGCACGCCAGAGCACGCCATTGCACGCCAGTGTACGCCAATTCACACCAGAGCACCCAGTGCACGCCAGAGCACGCCAGTGCACGCCAGAGCAAGTCAATGCACGCCAGATCACGCCAGAGCACGCCAGTGCACGCCAGAGCAAGCCAGTGCAAGCAAGAGCACGCCAGTGCACGCCAGAGCAATTCAACGCACGCCAGAGCACGCCATTGCACGCCACAGCACGCCAAAGCACGCCAGAGCACGCATGTGCACGCCAGTGCACGCCAATTCACACCAGAGCACGCCAGTGCACGCCAGAGCACGCCAGAGCACGCCAGTGCACGCCAGAGCACGCCAGTGCACGCCAGTGCACGCCAGAGCAATTCAATGCACGCCAGAGCACGCCTATTCACACCAGAGCACGCCAATTCACACCAGAGCATGCCAGTGCACGCCAGTGCACGCCAGAGCATTCTAGTGCACGCCAAAGCACGCCAGTGCACGCCAGAGCACGCCAGTTTACGCCAGTTCACACCAGAGCACGCCAGAGCAAGTCAATGCACGCCAGAGCACGTCAGTGCACGGCAGAGCACGCCAGTGCACGCCAGTGCACACCAGTGCACGCCAGAGCAATTCAATGCACGCCAGAGCACGCCAGTTCACGCCAGAGCACGGTAGAGCACAGCAGAGAACAGCTCAGCACTTGAAGTTGCTAAAATATTTTTTTCACTTGTTAAAATCATTTTTTAATTTAAGGATGTGTAAATCAATGTACAATACACCATTTCAAGTCTATTTAATCAATAAATTTATAGAGCAAATCATGAACAAAAAGTCTGAGAAAAACGCAAATCACAGCACTTGAATTTTTAAAAATTATTCAAGTTATTTGAGTTCTATTGTCGGGTAGTGGATTTCTATTGTCAAGCACTTGAGTTCTGCATAGCAGAGCACGCCAGAGCACGACAGAGCACGCCAGAGCATGCCAGTGCACGCCAGAGCACGCCAATTCACACCAGAGCACGCCAGAGCTCGCCAGTGCACGCCAGAGCACGCCATTGCACGCCAGTGTACGCCAATTCACACCAGAGCATTCCAGTGCACGCCAGAGCACGCCAGTGCACGCCAGAGCAAGTCAATGCACGCCAGATCACGCCAGAGCACGCCAGTGCACGCAAGAGCACGGAAGAGCACGGAAGAGCACGCCAGTGGACGCCAGTGCCACCAGAGCACGCCAGTGGACGCCAGAGCAATTCAATGCACGCCAGAACACGCCAATTCACACCAGAGCACGCCAGTGCACGTCAGAGCCCGCCAATTCACACTAGAGCAAGCCAGTTCACGCCAGTGCTCAACAGAGCATTCTAGTGCACGCCAAAGCACGCCAGTGCACGCCAGAGCACGCCAGTGCACGCCAGTGTACGCCAGTTCACACCAGAGCACGCCAGTGCACGCCAGTGCACACCAGTGCACGTCAGAGCAATTCAATGCACGCCAGAGCACGCCAGTGCACGCCAGAGCACGCCAGTGCACGCCAGAGCACGCCAGTGCACGCCAGAGCACGCCAGTGCACGCCAGAGCACGCCAGTGCATGCCAGAGCACGCCAGAGCACGCCAGTGCACGCCAGAGCACGCAAGAGCACGCCAGTGAACGCAAGAGCACGGTAGAGCACAGCAGAGAACAGCTCAGCACTTGAAGTTGCTATAATATTTTTTTCACTTGTTAAAATCATTTTTTAATTACAGGATGTGTAAATCAATGTCCAATACACCATTTCAAGTCTATTTAATCAATAAATTTATAGAGCAAATCATGAACAAAAAGTCTGAGAAAAACGCACATCACAGCACTTGAATTTTTAAAAATTATTCAAGTTATTTGAGTTCTATTGTCGGGTAGTGGATTTCTATTGTCAAGCACTTGAGTTCTGCATAGCAGAGCACGCCAGAGCACGACAGAGCACGCCATTGCACGCAAGAGCACGTCAATGCACGCCAGAGCACGCCAGTGCACGCCAGTGCACGCCAGTGCACGCCAGTGCACGCCAGAGCACGCAAGTGCACGCTACAGAACGCCAGTGCACGCCAGAGCACGCCAGTGCAGGCCAGAGCACGCAAGTGCACGCTAGAGAACGCCAGTGCACGCCAGAGCACGCCAGTGCACGCCAGAGCACGCCAGTGCAAGCACGAGCACGTCAATGCACGCCAGAGCACGCAAGTGGACGCCAGAGCACGCCAGTGAACGCCAGAGAACGCCAATTCACACAAGAGCACGCCAGAGCACGCCAGAGCACGCCAGTGCACGCCAGAGCACGTCAATGCACGCCAGAGCACGCCAGTGCACGCCAGAGCACGCCAGTGCACGCCAGAGCACGCCAGTGCACGCCAGTGCACGCCAGTGCACGCCAGAGCACGCCAATTCACACCAGAGCGTGCCAGTGAACGCCAGAGCACGCCAGTGCACGCCAGAGCACGCCAATTCACACCAGAGCACGCCAGTGCACGCCAGAGCACGCCAATTCACACCAGAGCACGCCAGTGCACGCCAGTGCACGCCAGAGAACGCCAATTCACACCAGAGCACGCCAGTGCACGCAAGAGCACGTCAATGCACGCCAGAGCACGCCAGTGCACGCCAGAGAACTCCAGTGAACACCAAAGCACGCCAGAGCACGCCAGAGCACGCCATTGCACGCCAGTGTACGCCAGAGCACGCCAGTGCACGCAAGAGCACGCCAGTGTACGCCAGTGCACGCCAGAGCACGCCAATTCACACCAGAGCGTGCCAGTGCACGCCAGAGCACGCCAGTGCACGCCAGAGCACGCCAATTCACACCAGAGCACGCCAGTGCACGCCAGAGCACGCCAATTCACACCAGAGCACGCCAGTGCACGCCAGAGCACGCCGATTCACACCAGAGCACGCCAGTGCACGCCAAAGCACGCCAGAGCACGCCAGAGCACGCCAGTGCACGCACGAGTACGTCAATGCACGCCAGTGCACGCCAGAGCACGCCAATTCACACCAGAGCGTGCCAGTGCACGCCAGAGCACGCCAGTGCACGCCAGAGCACGCCAATTCACACCAGAGCACGCCAGTGCATGCCAGAGCACGCCAATTCACACCAGAGCACGCCAGTTCACGCCAGTGCACGCCAGAGCACGCCAATTCACACCAGAGCACGCCAGTGCACGCCAAAGCACGCCAGAGCACGCCAATTCACACTAGAGCACGTCAATGCACGCCAGAGCACGCCAGAGCACGCCAGTGCACGCAAGAGCACGCCAGTGCACGCCAGAGCACGCCAATTCACACTAGAGCACGTCAATGCACGCCAGAGCACGCCAGAGCACGCCAGTGCACGCCAGATTACGCCAGTGCACGCAAGTGCACGCCAGTGTACGCCAGAGCACGCCAGAGCACGCCAGTGCACGCCAGAGCACGCCAGAGCACGCCAATTCACACCAGAGCACGCCAGTGCACGCCAAAGCACGCCAGAGCACGCCAGAGCACGCCAGTGCACGCACGAGTACGTCAATGCACGCCAGTGCACGCCAGAGCACGCCAGAGCACGCCAGTGCACGCCATAGCACGCCAATTCACACTAGAGCACGTCAATGCACGCCAGAGCACGCCAGTGCACGCCAGAGCACGCCAATTCACACCAGAGCACGCCAGAGCACGCCAGTGCACGCCAGATCACGCCAGAGCTGCCAGTGCACGCCAGTGCACGCCAGAGCACGCCAGTGCACGCCAGAGCAATTCAAAGCACGCCAGAGCACGCCATTGCACGCCAGAGAACGCCAAAGCACGCCAGTGCACGCCAGAGCACGGAAGTGCACGCCAGTGCACGCCAATTCACACCAGAGCACGCCAGTGCACGCCAGAGCACGCCAGTGCACACCAGAGCAAGTCAATGCACGCCAGAGCAGGCCAGTGCACGCTAGAGCACGCCAGTGAAGGCACGAGTACGTCAATGCACGCCAGTGCACGCCAAAGCACGCCAAAGCACGCCAGAGCACGCCAGTGCACGCCACAGCACGCCACTTCACACAATTCGTTAACGCCAGTGTACGCCAATTCACACCAGAGCACGCCAGTGCACGCCGGAGCACGCCAGTGTACGCCAGAGCAAGTCAGTGCACGCCAAAGCACGCCAGAGCACTCCAGAGCACGCCAATGCACGCCAGAGCACGCCAGTGCACGGCAATTCACACCAGAGAACGCCAGAACACGCCAGTGCACGCCAGTAAACGCCAGAGCACGTCAATGCACGCCAGAGCAAGCCAGAGCACGCCAGAGCACGCCAGTGCATGCAAGAGCACGCCAGTGCACGCACGAGCACGACAATGCACGCCAGAACACGCAAGTGCACGCCAGAGCACGCCAGAGCACGCCAGTGCACGCCGGAGCACGCCAATTCACACCAGAGCACGTCAATGCACGCCAGAGCACGCAAGTGCACGCCAGAGCACGCCAATTCACACCAGAGCACGCCAGTGCACGCCAGAGCACGCCAATTCACACCAGAGCACGCCAGTGCACGCCAGAGCACGCCAGAGCACGCCAGTGCACGCCAGAGCACGGTAGAGCACAGCAGAGAACAGCTCAGCACTTGAAGTTGCTATAATATTTTTTTCACTTGTTAAAATCATTTTTTAATTACAGGATGTGTAAATCAATGTCCAATAAACCATTTCAAGTCTATTTAATCAATAAATTTATAGAGCAAATCATGAACAAAAAGTTTGAGAAAAACGCACATCACAGCACTTGAATTTTTAAAAATTATTCAAGTTATTTGAGTTCTATTGTCGGGTAGTGGATTTCTATTGTCAAGCACTTGAGTTCTGCATAGCAGAGCACGCCAGAGCACGCCAGAGCACGCCAGTGCACGCCAGAGCACGTCAATGCACGCTAGAGCACGCCAGTGCACGCAAGAGCACGCAAGTGCACGCAAAAGCACGCCAGTGCACGCCAGAGTACGCCAGTGCACGCCAGAGCACGCCAGTGCACACCAGAGCAATTCAATGCACGCCAGAGCACGCCAATTCACACCAGAGCACGCCAATTCACACCAGAGCACGCCAGTGCTCGCCAGAGCACGCAAGTGCACGCCAGAGAACGCCAGTGCACGCCAGAGAACGCCTTTGCACGCCAGAGCACGCCAGTGTACGCACGAGCACGTCAATGCACGACAGTGAACGCCAAAGCACGCCAGAGCACGCCAGAGCACGCCAGTGTACGCCAGAGCACACCAATTAACACCAGAGCACGTCAATGCACGCCAGAACACGCCAGTGCACGCCAGAGCACGTCAATGCACGCCAGAGCACGCCAGTGCACGCTAGAGCACGCCAGAGCACGCCAGAGAACGCCAGTGCACGCCAGAGCACGCCAGTGCACGCCAGAGCATGCCAGTGCACGCCAGAGCATGCCAGTGCACGCCAGAGCAATTCAATGCACGCCAGAGCACGCCAATTCACACCAGAGCACGCCAGTGCACGCCAGAGCACGCCAGTGCATGCCAAAGCACGCCAGTGCACGCAAGAGCACGTCAATGCACGCCAGAGCACGCCAGTGCACGCCAGAGCACGCCAGTGCACGCCAAAGCACGCCAGTGCACGCCAGAGCAAGTCAATGCACGCCAGAGCACGCCAGTGCACGCCAGAGCACGCCAATTCACACCAGAGCACGCCAGTGCACGCCAGAGCACGCTAATTCACACCAGAGCACGCCAGTGCACGCCAGAGCACGCCAGTGCACGCAAGAGCACGTCAATGTACGCCAGAGCACGCCAGTGCACGCCAGAGCACGCAAGTGCAAGCCAATTCACACCAGAGCACGCCAGAACGTCAATGCACGCCAGAGCACGCCAATTCACACCAGAGCACGCCAGTGCACGCCAGAGCACGCCAGTGCACGCAAAAGCACGTCAATGTACGCCAGAGCACGCTAGTGCACGCCAGAGCACGCCAGTGCACGCCAATTCACACCAGAGCACGCCAGAGCACGCCAGTGCACGCAAGAGCAAGTCAATGCACGCCAGAGCACGCCAGTGCACGCCAGAGCACTCCAGTGCACGCCAATGCACGCCAGAGCACGCCAGTGCACGCCGGAGCACGCCAGTGTACGCCAGAGCAAGTCAATGCACGCCAGAGCACGCCAGAGAACTCCAGAGCACGCCAATGCACGCCAGAGCACGCCAGTGCACGCCAGAGCAATTCAATGCACGCCAGAGCACGCCATTGCACGCCAGAGCACGCCAAAGCACGCCAGTGCACGCCAGAGCACGCCAGAGCACGGCAATTCACACTAGAGCACGCCAGTGCACGCCAGAGCACGCCAGAGCACGCCAGTGCACGCCAGTAAACGCCAGAGCACGTCAATGCACGCCAGAGCAAGCCAGTGCAAGCCAGAGCACGCCAGTGCATGCCAGAGTACGCCAGTGCACGCACGAGCATGACAATGCACGCCAGAACACGCAAGTGCACGCCAGAGCACGCCAGTGCACGCCAGAGTACGCCAGAGCACGCCAATTCACACCAGAGCACGCCAGTGCACGCCAGAGCACGCCAATTCACACCAGAGCACGCCAGTGCACGCCAGAGCACGCCAGTGCACGCCAGAGCAATTCAATGCACGCCAGAGCACGCCATTGCACGCCAGAGCACGCCAGAGCACGCCAGTGCACGCCAGAGCACGCCAGTGCACGCCAAAGCACGCCAGTGCACGCCAGAGCAAGTCAATGCACGCCAGAGCACGCCAGTGCACGCCAGAGCACGCCAATTCACACCAGAGCACGCCAGTGCACGCCAGAGCACGCTAATTCACACCAGAGCACGCCAGTGCACGCCAGAGCACGCCAGTGCACGCAAGAGCACGTCAATGTACGCCAGAGCACGCCAGTGCACGCCAGAGCACGCAAGTGCAAGCCAATTCACACCAGAGCACGCCAGAACGTCAATGCACGCCAGAGCACGCCAATTCACACCAGAGCACGCCAGTGCACGCCAGAGCACGCCAGTGCACGCAAAAGCACGTCAATGTACGCCAGAGCACGCCAGTGCACGCCAGAGCACGCCAGTGCACGCCAATTCACACCAGAGCACGCCAGAGCACGCCAGTGCACGCAAGAGCAAGTCAATGCACGCCAGAGCACGCCAGTGCACGCCAGAGCACTCCAGTGCACGCCAATGCACGCCAGAGCACGCCAGTGCACGCCGGAGCACGCCAGTGTACGCCAGAGCAAGTCAATGCACGCCAGAGCACGCCAGAGAACTCCAGAGCACGCCAATGCACGCCAGAGCACGCCAGTGCACGCCAGAGCAATTCAATGCACGCCAGAGCACGCCATTGCACGCCAGAGCACGCCAAAGCACGCCAGTGCACGCCAGAGCACGCCAGAGCACGGCAATTCACACTAGAGCACGCCAGTGCACGCCAGAGCACGCCAGAGCACGCCAGTGCACGCCAGTAAACGCCAGAGCACGTCAATGCACGCCAGAGCAAGCCAGTGCAAGCCAGAGCACGCCAGTGCATGCCAGAGTACGCCAGTGCACGCACGAGCATGACAATGCACGCCAGAACACGCAAGTGCACGCCAGAGCACGCCAGTGCACGCCAGAGTACGCCAGAGCACGCCAATTCACACCAGAGCACGCCAGTGCACGCCAGAGCACGCCAATTCACTGGCGCCAGTTCTCTGGCGTGCTCTGGCGTGCATTGACTTGCTCTGGCGTACACTGGCGTGCTCCGGCGTGCACTGGCGTGCTCTGGCGTGCATTGGCGTGCACTGGAGTGCTCTGGCGTGCACTGGCGTGCTCTGGCGTGCATTGACTTGCTCTTGCGTGCACTGGCGTGCTCTGGCGTGCTCTGGTGTGAATTGGCGTGCACTGGCGTGCTCTGGCGTGCACTGGCGTGCTCTGGCGTACATTGACGTGCTTTTGCGTGCACTGGCGTGCTCTGGCGTGCACTGGCGTGCTCTGGTGTGAATTGGCGTGCTCTGGCGTGCATTGACGTTCTGGCGTGCTCTGGTGTGAATTGGCTTGCACTTGCGTGCTCTGGCGTGCACTGGCGTGCTCTGGCGTACATTGACGTGCTCTTGCGTGCACTGGCGTGCTCTGGCGTGCACTGGCGTGCTCTGGTGTGAATTAGCGTGCTCTGGCGTGCACTGGCGTGCTCTGGTGTGAATTGGCGTGCTCTGGCGTGCACTGGCGTGCACTGGCGTGCTCTGGCGTGCTCTAGCGTGCTCTGGCGTGCACTGGCGTGCTCTGGCGTGCACTTGCGTGCTCTGGCGTGCACTTGCGTGCTCTGGCGTGCACTTGCGTGCTCTGGCGTGCACTTGCGTGCTCTGGCGTGCACTTGCGTGCTCTGGCGTGCATTGACGTACTCTGGGGAGCTATGCTATGCAGAACTCTAGTGCTTGACAATAGAAATCCACTACCCGACAATAGAACTCAAATAACTTGAATAATTTTAAAAAATTTAAGTGCTGTGATGTGCGTTTTTCTAAATTCTTTTTGTTCATGATTTGCACTATAAATTTATTGATTCAATAGACTTGAAATGGTGTATTGGACATTGATTTACACATCCTGTAATTAAAAAATGGTTTTAACAAGTGAAAAAAATATTATAGCAAATTCAAGTGCTGAAATGTTCTCTGCTGTGCCCTACCGTGCTCTGGCGTACACTGGCGTGTTCTGGCGTGCTCTGGCGTGTTCTGGCGTTCTCTGGCTTGATCTGACGTGCATTGACATTGCTCTGGCGTGCACTGGTGTGCTCTGGCGTGCACTGGCGTGCTCTGGCGTGCACTGGCGTGCACTGGCGTGCACTTGCGTGCTCTGGCGTGCACTGGCTTGCTCTGGCGTTCATTGGCGTGCTCTTGCGTGCATTGACGTGCACTGGCGTGCACTGGCGAGCTCTGCTGTGAATTGGCGTGCTCTGGCGTGCTCTGGCGTGCTCTGGCACATGCAAATGGTTTAAAAAAGTGAATAAAATATTATGACAATTTCAAGTGCTGAACTGTTCTCTGCTGTGCTCTACCGTGCTCTGGCGTGCACTGGCGTGCTCTTGCGTGCTCTGGCTTGCTCTGGCGTGAATTGACGTGCTCTGGCGTGCTCTGGCGTTCTCTGGCGTGCACTGGCTTGCTCTGGCGTGCATTGACGTGCTCTAGCGTGCACTGGCGTTATCTTGTGTGAATTGGTGTGCTCTGGCGTCCACTGGCGTGCTCTGGCGTGCATTAAATTGCTCTGGCGTGCATTGAAGTGCTCGCAAGAGCACGCCAGAGCACGGCAATACACGCAAGAGCACGCCAGTGCACGCCAGAGCACCCCAGTGCACGCCAGAGCACGCTAGTGCACGCCAGAGCACGCCAGTGCACGCCAGAGCACGCCAATGCACGCCAGAGCACGCCAGTGCACGCTAGTGCATGCCAGAGCACGCCAGTGCATGCCAGAGCATGCCAGTGCACGCCAGAGCAATTCAATGCACGCCAGAGCACGCCAATTCACACCAGAGCACGCCAGAGCACGCCTATTAACACCAGAGCACGCCAGTGCACGCCAGAGCACGCTAGTGCACGCAAGAGCACTTCAATGCACGCCAGAGCACGCCAGTGCACGCCAGAGCACGCCAGTGCACGCAAAAGCATACCAGTGCACGCTAGAGCACGCCAGTGTACGCCAGTGCACGCCAATTCACACCAGAGCACGCCAGTGCACGCCAGAGCACGCCAATTTAACGCCAAAGCACGCCAGTGCACGCTAGAGCAACTCAATGCACGCCAGAGCACGACAGTGCACGCCAGAGCACGCCAGTGCACGCCAGAGCAATTCAATGCACGCTAGAGCACGCCAGTGCACGCCAGAGCACGCAAGTGCACGCCAAAGCACGCCAGTGCACGCCAGAGCACGCCAGAGAACGCCAATTCACACCAGAGAACGCCAATTCATACCAAAGCACGCCAGTGCACGCCAGAGCACGCAAGTGCACGCCAAAGCATGCCAGTGCACAACAGAGCACGCAAGTGCACGCCAGTGCACGCCAGTGCACGCCAATTCACACCAGAGCACGCCAGTGCACGCCAGTGCACGTCAATGCATGCCAGAGCAAGCCAGAGCACGCCAGAGCACGCCAGAGCACGCCAGTGCACGCCAGAGCACGGTAGAGCACAGCAGAGAAAAGCTCAGCACTTGAAGTTGCTATAATATTTTTTCACTTGTTAAAACCATTTTTTAATTACAAGATGTGTAAATCAATGTCCAATAAAACATTTCAAGTCTATTTAATCTATAAATTTATAGAGCAAATCATGAAAAAAAAGTTTGAGAAAAATGCACATCACAGCACTTGAATTTTTAAAAATTATTCAATTTATTTAAGTTCTATTGTCGGGTAGTGGATTTCTATTGTCAAGCACTTGAGTTCTGCATAGCAGAGCATGACAGAGCACGACAGAGCACGCCAGTGCACGCAAGAGCACGTCAATGCACGCCAGAGCACGCCAGTGCACGCAAGAGCACGTCAATGCGCGCCAGAGAACGCCAGTGCATGCCATTGCACGCCATTGCACGCCAGTGTACGCCAGAGTACGCCAGTGCACGCCAGAGCACGCCAGTGCACGCCAGTGCATGACAGAGCACGACAGAGCACGCCAGTGAACGCCAGAGGAAGTCAAGGCACGCCAGAGAACGCCAGTGCACGCCAGAGCACGCCAGTGCACGCCAAAGCACGCTAGTGCACGCCAGAGCACGCCAGTGCACGCCAGTGCACGCCAATTAACACCAGAGCACGCCAGTGCACGCCAGAGCACGCCAGAGCACGCCAGTGCACGCCAGAGCACGTCAATGCACGCCAGAGCAAGCCAGAGCACGCCAGAGCACGCCAGAGCACGCCAGAGCACGCCAGTGCACGCCAGAGCAATTCAATGCACGCCAGAGAACGCCAATTCACACCAGAGCACGCCAGTGCACGCCAGAGCACGTCAATGCACGCCAGAGCAAGCCAGAGCACGCCAAAGCACGCCAGAGCACGCCAGTGCACGCCAGAGCAATTCAATGCACGCCAGAGCACGCCAATTCACACCAGAGCACGCCAGAGCACGCCAATTCACACCAGAGCACGCCAGTGCACGCAAGAGCACGTCAATTCACGCCAGAGCACATCAGTGCCCGCAAGAGCACGCCAGTGCACGACAGTGCCTGCAAGAGCACGCCAGTGCACGCCAATTCACACCAGAGCACGCCAGTGCACGCCAGTGCACGCCAGAGCACGCCAGAGCACGCCAGAGCACGCCAGAGCACGCCAGTGCACGCCAGAGCACGTCAATGCACGCCAGAGTACGCCAGAGCACGCCAGAGCACGCCAGTGCACGCCAGTGCACGGTAGAGCACAGCAGAGAACAGCTCAGCACTTGAAGTTGCTATAATATTTTTTTCACTTGTTAAAACCATTTTTTAATTACAGGATGTGTAAATCAATGTCCAATGCACCACCGTCCAACTCTATTTAATCAATAAATTTATAGAGCAAATCATGAAGAAAAAGTTTGAGAAAAACGCACATTCACACCAGAGCACGTCAATGCACGCCAAAGCACGCCAGTTTACGCCAGAGCACGCCAATTCACACCAGAGCACGTCAATGCAAGCCAGAGCACGCCAGTGCACGCCAGAGCACGCCAAGCACTTGAATTTTTAAAAATTATTTAAGTTATTTGAGTTCTATTGTCGGGTAGTTGATTTCTATTGTCAAGCACTTGAGTTCTGCATAGCAGAGCACGCAAGAGCACGACAGAGCACGCCAGTGCACGCCAGAGCACGCTAGTGCACGCCAGTGCACGCCCATACACACCAGAGCACGCCAGTGCACGCCAGAGCACGCCAGAGCACTCCAGTGCACGCCAGAGAACGCCAGTGCACGGCAGAGCACGCCAGTGCACGCACGTGCACGTCAATGCACGCCATAGCACGCCAGTGCACGCCAGAGCACGCCAATTCACACCAGAGCACGCCAGTGCACGCCAGAGCACACCAATTCACACCAGAGCACGCCATTGCACGCCAGAGCACGCCAGTGCACGCCAGAGCACGCCAGTGCACGAACGAGCACGTCAATGCACGCCAGAGCATGCCAGTGCACGCCAGAGAACGCCAGTGCACACCAGAGCACGCCAGTGCACGCCAGAGCACGCCAATTCACACCAGAGGACGTCAATGCACGCCAGAGCACGCCAGTGCACGCCAGAGCACGCCAATTCACACCAGAGCACGTCAATGCACGCCAAAGCACGCCAGTTTACGCCAGAGCACGCCAATTCACACCAGAGCACGTCAATGCAAGCCAGAGCACGCCAGTGCACGCCAGAGCACGCCAATTCACACCAGAGCACGCCAGAGCACGTTAATGCACGCCAAAGCTAGCCAGTGCACGCCAGAACACGCCAGTGCACGCCAGTTCACGCCAGAGCAATTCAATGCATGCCAGAGCACGCCAATTCACACCAGAGCACGCCAGTGCACGCCAAAGCACGCCAGTGCACGCCAGAGCAAGTCAATGCACGCCAGAGCACGCCAATTCACACCAGAGCACGCCAATGCACGCCAGAGCACGCCAGTGCACGCCAGAGCACGCTTATTCACACCAGCGTACGCCAGTGCACGCCAGAGCACGCCAGTGCACGCCAGAGCACGCCAGTGCACGCCAGAGCACGCCAGTGCACGCCAGAGCACGCCAGTGCACGCCAGAGCACGCCAGTGCACGCCAGAGCAAGTCAATGCACGCCAGAGCACGCCAATTCACACCAGAGCACGCCAGTTCACGCCAGAGCACGCCAATTAACACCAGATTACGCCAGTGCACGCAAGAGCACGTCAATGCACGCCAGAGCACGCCAGTGCACGCCAGAGCACGCCAGTGCACGCACGAGCACGTCAATGCACGCCAGAGCATAACAGTGCACGCCAGAGCACGCCAATTCACACCAGAGCATGTCCATGCACGCCAGAGCACGCCAGAGCACGCCAGTGCACGCCAGAGCACGCCAGTGCACGCCAGTGCACGATAATTCACACCAGAGCACGCCAGTGCACGCCAGAGCACGCCAGAGCCCGCCAGTGCACTCCAGTGCACGCCAGTGCACGTCAATGCACGCCAGAGCACGTCAATGCATGCCAGAGCACGCCAGTGCACGCCAGTGCACGCCAGTGCACGCCAGTGCACGCCAGTGCACGCCAGTGCACGCCAGTGCACGCAAGAGCACACCAGTGCACGCCAGAGTAAGTCAATGCACGCCAGAGCACGCCAGTGCATGCCAGAGCACGCCAGTGCATGCCAGAGCACGCCAGTGCACGCCAGAGCAATTCAATGCACGCCAGAGCACGCCAGTGCAAGCCAGAGCACGCCAGTGCACGCCAGAGCACGCCAAAGCACGCCAGTGCACGCCAGAGCACGCCAGTGCACGCCAGAGCAATTCAATGCACGCCAGAGCACGCCAATTTACACCAGAGCACTCCAATTCACACCACAGCACGCCAGTGCACGCCAGAGCACGCCAGTGCACGCAAGAGCACGTCAATGCACGCCAGAGCACGCCAGTGCACGCCAGAGCACTCAAATGCACGCCAAAGCACGCCAGTGCACGCCAGAGCACGCCAGTGCACGCCAGAGCACGCCAGTGCACGCCAGTGCACGCCAGAGCAAATCAATGCACGCCAGAGCACGCCGGTGCACGCCAGAGCACGCCAGTGCACGCCAGAGCAATTCAATGCACGCCAGAGCACGACAGAGCACGCCAGAGCACGCAAGTGCACGCCAGTGCACGCCGATTCACACCAGAGCACGCCAGTGCACGCCAGTGCACGCCGATTCACACCAGAGCACGCCAGTGCACGCCAGTGCACGCCAGTGCACGCCAGAGCACGCCAGAGCACGCCAGTGCACGCACGAGCACGTCAATGCACGCCAGAGCACGCCAGTGTACGCCAGTGCACGCCGATTCCCACCAGAGCACGCCAGTGCACGCCAGAGCACGCCAGTGCACGCAAGAGCACGTCAATGCACGCCAGAGCACGCCAGTGCACGCCAGAGCACTCCAGCAATTCAATGCACGCCAGAGCACGCCAGAGCACGCCAAAGCACACCAGTGCACGCAAGAGCACGCAAGTGCACGCCAGTGCACGCCAATTCACACCAGAGCACGCCAGTGCACGCCAGAGCACGCCAAAGCACGCCAGTCCACGCCAGAGCACGCCAGAGAACGCCAGTAGACGCCCGAGCACGCCAGTGCACGCCAGAGCACGCCAAAGCACGCCAGTGCACGCCAATGCACGCCAGAGCACGTCAATGCACGCCAGAGCAAGCCAGAGCACGCCAATTCACACCAGAGCACGCCAGTGCACGCCAGTGCACGCCAGAGCACGCCAGAGCACGCCAGTGCACGCACGAGCACGTCAATGCACGCCAGAGCACGCCAGTGCACGCCAGTGCACGCCAGATCACGCCAGTGCACGCCAATTAACACCAGAGCACGCCAGTGCACGCCAGAGCACGCCAAAGCACGCCAGGGCACGCCAGAGCACGCCAGTGCACGCCAGAGCATGCCAGTGCACGCCAGAGCACGCCAATTCACACCAGAGCACTCCAGTGTACGCCAGAGCACGCCAATTAACACCAGAGCACGCCAGTGCACGCCAGAGCACGCCAGTGCACGCCAGTACACGCCAGAGCACGCCAATGCACGCCAGTGCACGCCAGAGCACGCCAGTGCACGCCAGTGCATGCAAGAGCACGTCAATGCACGCCAGAGCAAGCCAGAGCACGCCAGAGCACGCCAGAGCACGCCAGTGCACGCAAGAGCACGCCAAAGCACGCCAGTGCACGCCAGAGCACGCCAGTGCACGCCAGAGCAATTCAATGCACGCCAGAGCACGCCAATTCACACCAGAGCACGCCAATTCACACCACAGCACGCCAGTGCACGCCAGAGCACGCCAGTGCACGCAAGAGCACGTCAATGCACGCCAGAGCACTCCAGTGTACGCCAGAGCACGCCAATTAACACCAGAGCACGCCAGTGCACGCCAGTGCACGCCAGAGCAAACCAGTGCACGCCAGTGCACGCAAGAGCACGTCAATGCACGCCAGAGCACGCCAGTGCACGCCAGAGCACGCCAGTGCACGCCAGATCACGCCAGTGCACGCCAATTAACACCAGAGCACGCCAGTGCACGCCAGAGCACGCCAAAGCACGCCAGTGCACGCCAATGCACGCCAGAGCACGTCAATGCACGCCAGAGCAAGCCAGAGCACGCCAGTGCACGCCAATTTGTACCAGAACACGCCAGAGCACGCCAGAGCACGCCAGAGCACGTCAATGCACGCCAGAGCAAGCCAGAGCACGCCAAAGCACGCCAGAGCACGCCAGTGCACGCCAGAGCTATTCAATGCACGCCAGAGCACGCCAATTCACACCAGAGCACGCCAGTGCACGCCAGAGCACGCCAATTCACACCAGAGCACGCCAGTGCACGCAAGATCACGTCAATGCACACCAGAGCACATCAGTGCCCGCAAGAGCACGCCAGTGCACGCCAGTGCCCGCAAGAGCACGCCAGTGCACGCCAATTCACACCAGAGCACGCCAGTGCACGCAAGAGCACGCCAGAGCACGCCAGTGCACGCCAGAGCACGTCAATGCACGCCAGAGCAAGCCAGAGTACGCCAGAGCACGCCAGAGCACGCCAGTGCACGCCAGAAAACGGTAGAGCACAGCAGAGCACGCCAGTGCACGCACGAGCACGTCAATGCACGCCAGAGCATAACAGTGCACGCCAGAGCACGCCAGTGCACGCCAGAGCACGTCAATGCACGACAGAGAAAGCCAGAGCATGCCAGAGCACGCCAGTGCACGCCAGTGCACGGTAGAGCACAGCAGAGAACAGCTCAGCACTTGAAGTTGCTATAATATTTTTTTCACTTGTTAAAACCATTTTTTAATTACAGGATGTGTAAATCAATGTCCAATGCACCACCGTCCAAGTCTATTTAATCAATAAATTTATAGAGCAAATCATAAACAAAAAGTTTGAGAAAAATGCAGATTCACACCAGAGCACGTCAATGCACGCCAAAGCACGCCAGTTTACGCCACAGCACGCCAATTCACACCAGAGCACGTCAATGCAAGCCAGAGCACGCCAGTGCACGCCAGAGCACGCCAATTCACACCAGAGCACGCCAGAGCACGTAAATGCACGCCAGAGCTAGCCAGTGCACGCCAGAACACGCCAGTGCACGCCAGTTCACGCCAGAGCAATTCAATGCATGCCAGAGCACGCCAATTCACACCAGAGCACGCCAGTTCACGCCAAAGCACGCCAGTGCACGCCAGAGCAAGTCAATGCACGTCAGAGCACGCCAATTCACACAAGAGCACGCCAGTGCACGCCAGAGCACGCCAGTGCACGCCAGAGCACGCCAATTCACACCAGCGTACGCCAGTGCACGCCAGAGCACGCCAGTGCACGCCAGAGCACGCCAGTGCACGCCAGAGCACGCCAGTGCACGCCAGAGCACGCCAGTGCACGCCAGAGCAAGTCAATGCACGCCAGAGCACGCCAATTCACACCAGAGCACGCCAGTTCACGCCAGAGCACGCCAATTAACACCAGATTACGCCAGTGCACGCAAGAGCACGTCAATGCACGCCAGAGCACGCCAGTGCACGCCAGAGCACGCCAGTGCACGCACGAGCACGTCAATGCACGCCAGAGCATAACAGTGCACGCCAGAGCACGCCAGTGCACGCCAGAGCACGCCAATTCACACCAGAGCATGTCCATGCACGCCAGAGCACGCCAGTGCACGCCAGAGCACGCAAGTGCACGCCAGAGCACGCCAGTGCACGCCAGTGCACGTTAATTCACACCAGAGCACGCCAGTGCACGCCAGAGCACGTCAATGCACGCCAGAGCACGTCAATGCAAGCCAGAGCACGCCAGTGCACGCCAGTGCACGCCAGTGCACGCAAGAGCACACCAGTGCACGCCAGAGCACTCCAGTGCACGCCAGAGTAAGTCAATGCACGCCAGAGCACGCCAGTGCACGCCAGAGTAAGTCAATGCACGCCAGAGCACGCCAGTGCATGCCAGAGCACGCCAGTGCACGCCAGAGCAATTCAATGCACGCCAGAGCACGCCAGTGCAAGCCAGAGCACGCCAGTGCACGCCAGAGCACGCCAAAGCACGCCAGTGCACGCCAGAGCACGCCAGTGCACGCCAGAGCAATTCAATGCACGCCAGAGCACGCCAATTCACACCAGAGCACGCCAATTCACACCACAGCACGCCAGTGCACGCCAGAGCACGCCAGTGCACGCAAGAGCACGTCAATGCACGCCAGAGCACGCCAGTGCACGCCAGAGCACTCAAATGTACGCCAAAGCACGCCAGTGCACGCCAGAGCACGCCAGTGCACGCCAGTGTACGCCAGAGCAAATCAATGCACGCCAGAGCACGCCGGTGCACGCCAGAGCACGCCAGTGCACGCCAGAGCAATTCAATGCACGCCAGAGCACGACAGAGCACGCCAGAGCACGCAAGTGCACGCCAGTGCACGCCAATTCACACCAGAGCACGCCAGTGCACGCCACTGCACGCCAGAGCACGCTAGAGCACGCCAGTGCACGCACGAGCACGTCAATGCACGCCAGAGCACGCCAGTGCACGCCAGTGCACGCCGATTCCCACCAGAGCACGCCAGTGCACGCCAGAGCACGCCAGTGCACGCAAGAGCACGTCAATGCACGCCAGAGCACGCCAGTGCACGCCAGAGCACTCCAGTGCACGCCAAAGCACGCCAGTGCACGCCAGTGCACGCCAGAGCAATTCAATGCACGCCAGAGCACGCCAGAGCACGCCAAAGCACACCAGTGCACGCAAGAGCACGCAAGTGCACGCCAGTGCACGCCAATTCACACCAGAGCACGCCAGTGCACGCCAGAGCACGCCAAAGCACGCCAGTCCACGCCAGAGCACGCCAGTGCACGCCAGAGCACTCCAGTGCACGCCAAAGCACGCCAGTGCACGCCAGTGCACGCCATAGCACGCCAGTGCACGCCAGAGCACGCCAATTCACACCAGAGCACGCCAATTCACACCAGAGCACGTCAATGCACGCCAGAGCACGCCAATTCACACCAGAGCACGCCAGAGCACGTCAATGCACGCCAGAGCACGCCAATTCACACCAGAGCACGCCAGAGCACGCTTGTGCACGCCAGAGCACGTCAATGCACGCCAGAGCACGCCAGTGCACGCCAGAGCTCGCCAGGGCACGCCAGAGCACGCCAATTCACACCAGAGCACTCCAGTGTACGCCAGAGCACGCCAATTAACACCAGAGCACGCCAGTGCACGCCAGAGCACGCCAGTGCACGCCAGTACACGCCAGAGCACGCCAGAGCACGCCAATTCACACCAGAGCACGCCAGAGCACGCTTGTGCACGCCAGAGCACGTCAATGCACGCCAGAGCACGCCAGTGCACGCCAATTCACACCAGAGCACTCCAGTGTACGCCAGAGCACGCCAATTAACACCAGAGCACGCCAGTGCACGCAAGAGCACGCCAAAGCACGCCAGTGCACGCCAGAGCACGCCAGTGCACGCCAGAGCAATTCAATGCACGCCAGAGCACGCCAATTCACACCAGAGCACGCCAATTCACACCACAGCACGCCAGTGCACGCCAGAGCACGCCAGTGCACGCAAGAGCACGTCAATGCACGCCAGAGCTCGCCAGTGCACGCCAGAGCACTCAAATGCACGCCAAAGCACGCAAGTGCACGCCAGAGCACGCCAGTGCACGCCAGTGCACGCCAGTGCACGCCAGAGCAAATCAATGCACGCCAGTGCACGCCGGTGCACGCCAGAGCACGCCAGTGCACGCCAGAGCAATTCAATGCACACCAGAGAACTACAGAGCACGCCAGAGCACGCAAGTGCACGCCAGTGCACGCCAATTCACACCAGAGCACGCCAGTGCACGCCAGTGCACGCCAGAGCACGCCAGAGCACGCCAGTGCACGCACGAGCACGTCAATGCACGCCAGAGCACGCCAGTGCACGCCAGTGCACGCCAGTGCACGCCGATTCCCACCAGAGCACGCCAGTGCACGCAAGAGCACGTCAATGCACGCCAGAGCACGCCAGTGCACGCCAGAGCACTCCAGTGCACGCCAAAGCACGCCAGTGCACGCCAGTGCACGCTAGAGCAATTCAATGCACGCCAGAGCACGTCAGAGCACGCCAAAGCACACCAGTGCACGCAAGAGCACGCAAGTGTACGCCAGTGCACGCCAATTCACACCAGAGCACGCCAGTGCACGCCAGAGCACGCCAAAGCACGCCAGTCCACGCCAGAGCACGCCAGAGAACGCCAGTAGACGCCCGAGCACGCCAGTGCACGCCTGAGCTCGCCAATTCACACCTGAGCACGCCAGTGCACGCCAGAGCACGCCAATTCACACCAGAGCACGCCAATTCACACCAGAGCACGTCAATGCACGCCAGAGCACGCCAATTCACACCAGAGCACGCCAGAGCACGTCAATGCACGCCAGAGCACGCCAATTCACACCAGAGCACGCCAGAGCACGCCAGTGCACGCCAGAGCACGTCAATGCACGCCAGAGCACGCCAGAGCACGTCAATGCACGCCAGAGCACGCCAATTCACACCAGAGCACGCCAGAGCACGCCAGTGCACGCCAGAGCACGTCAATGCACGCCAGTGCACGCCAGAGCACGTCAATGCACGCCAGAGCACGCCAGTGCACGCCAGAGCACGCCAGGGCACGCCAGAGCACGCCAGTGCACGCCAGAGCATGCCAGTGCACGCCAGAGCACGCCAATTCACACCAGAGCACTCCAGTGCACGCCAGAGCACGCCAATTAACACCAGAGCACGCCAATGCACGCCAGAGCACGCCAGTGCACGCCAGTGCACGCCAGAGCACGCCAGTGCACGCCAGTGCACGCCAGAGCACGCCATTGCACGCCAGTGCACGCAAGAGCACGTCAATGCACGCCAGAGCAAGCCAGAGCAAGCCAGAGCACGCCAGAGCACGCCAGTGCACGCAAGAGCACGGTAGAGCACAGCAGAGAACAGCTCAGCACTTGAAGTTGCTATAATATTTTTTTCACTTGTTAAAATCATTTTTTTATTACAGGATGTGTAAATCAATGTCCAATACACCATTTCAAGTCTATTTAATCAATAATTTTATAGAGCAAATCATGAACAAAAAGTTTGAGAAAAATGCACATCACAGCACTTGAATTTTTAAAAATTATTCAAGTTATTTGAGTTCTATTGTCGGGTAGTGGATTTCTATTGTCAAGCACTTGAGTTCTGCATAGCAGAGCACGCCAGAGCACGACAGAGCACGCAAGTGCACGCAAGAGCACGTCAATGCACGCCAGAGCACGCCAGTGCACGCCAGAGCACGCCAGTGCACGCCAGAGCAATTCAATGCACGCCAGAGCACGACAGAGCACGCCAGAGCACGCAAGTGCACGCCAGTGCACGCCAATTCACACCAGAGCACGCCAGTGCACGCCACTGCACGCCAGAGCACGCTAGAGCACGCCAGTGCACGCACGAGCACGTCAATGCACGCCAGAGCACGCCAGTGCACGCCAGTGCACGCCGATTCCCACCAGAGCACGCCAGTGCACGCCAGAGCACGCCAGTGCACGCAAGAGCACGTCAATGCACGCCAGAGCACGCCAGTGCACGCCAGAGCACTCCAGTGCACGCCAAAGCACGCCAGTGCACGCCAGTGCACGCCAGAGCAATTCAATGCACGCCAGAGCACGCCAGAGCACGCCAAAGCACACCAGTGCACGCAAGAGCACGCAAGTGCACGCCAGTGCACGCCAATTCACACCAGAGCACGCCAGTGCACGCCAGAGCACGCCAAAGCACGCCAGTCCACGCCAGAGCACGCCAGTGCACGCCAGAGCACTCCAGTGCACGCCAAAGCACGCCAGTGCACGCCAGTGCACGCCATAGCACGCCAGTGCACGCCAGAGCACGCCAATTCACACCAGAGCACGCCAATTCACACCAGAGCACGTCAATGCACGCCAGAGCACGCCAATTCACACCAGAGCACGCCAGAGCACGTCAATGCACGCCAGAGCACGCCAATTCACACCAGAGCACGCCAGAGCACGCTTGTGCACGCCAGAGCACGTCAATGCACGCCAGAGCACGCCAGTGCACGCCAGAGCACGCCAGGGCACGCCAGAGCACGCCAATTCACACCAGAGCACTCCAGTGTACGCCAGAGCACGCCAATTAACACCAGAGCACGCCAGTGCACGCCAGAGCACGCCAGTGCACGCCAGTACACGCCAGAGCACGCCAGAGCACGCCAATTCACACCAGAGCACGCCAGAGCACGCTTGTGCACGCCAGAGCACGTCAATGCACGCCAGAGCACGCCAGTGCACGCCAATTCACACCAGAGCACTCCAGTGTACGCCAGAGCACGCCAATTAACACCAGAGCACGCCAGTGCACGCAAGAGCACGCCAAAGCACGCCAGTGCACGCCAGAGCACGCCAGTGCACGCCAGAGCAATTCAATGCACGCCAGAGCACGCCAATTCACACCAGAGCACGCCAATTCACACCACAGCACGCCAGTGCACGCCAGAGCACGCCAGTGCACGCAAGAGCACGTCAATGCACGCCAGAGCTCGCCAGTGCACGCCAGAGCACTCAAATGCACGCCAAAGCACGCAAGTGCACGCCAGAGCACGCCAGTGCACGCCAGTGCACGCCAGTGCACGCCAGAGCAAATCAATGCACGCCAGTGCACGCCGGTGCACGCCAGAGCACGCCAGTGCACGCCAGAGCAATTCAATGCACACCAGAGAACTACAGAGCACGCCAGAGCACGCAAGTGCACGCCAGTGCACGCCAATTCACACCAGAGCACGCCAGTGCACGCCAGTGCACGCCAGAGCACGCCAGAGCACGCCAGTGCACGCACGAGCACGTCAATGCACGCCAGAGCACGCCAGTGCACGCCAGTGCACGCCAGTGCACGCCGATTCCCACCAGAGCACGCCAGTGCACGCAAGAGCACGTCAATGCACGCCAGAGCACGCCAGTGCCCGCCAGAGCACTCCAGTGCACGCCAAAGCACGCCAGTGCACGCCAGTGCACGCTAGAGCAATTCAATGCACGCCAGAGCACGTCAGAGCACGCCAAAGCACACCAGTGCACGCAAGAGCACGCAAGTGTACGCCAGTGCACGCCAATTCACACCAGAGCACGCCAGTGCACGCCAGAGCACGCCAAAGCACGCCAGTCCACGCCAGAGCACGCCAGAGAACGCCAGTAGACGCCCGAGCACGCCAGTGCACGCCTGAGCTCGCCAATTCACACCTGAGCACGCCAGTGCACGCCAGAGCACGCCAATTCACACCAGAGCACGCCAATTCACACCAGAGCACGTCAATGCACGCCAGAGCACGCCAATTCACACCAGAGCACGCCAGAGCACGTCAATGCACGCCAGAGCACGCCAATTCACACCAGAGCACGCCAGAGCACGCCAGTGCACGCCAGAGCACGTCAATGCACGCCAGAGCACGCCAGAGCACGTCAATGCACGCCAGAGCACGCCAATTCACACCAGAGCACGCCAGAGCACGCCAGTGCACGCCAGAGCACGTCAATGCACGCCAGTGCACGCCAGAGCACGTCAATGCACGCCAGAGCACGCCAGTGCACGCCAGAGCACGCCAGGGCACGCCAGAGCACGCCAGTGCACGCCAGAGCATGCCAGTGCACGCCAGAGCACGCCAATTCACACCAGAGCACTCCAGTGCACGCCAGAGCACGCCAATTAACACCAGAGCACGCCAATGCACGCCAGAGCACGCCAGTGCACGCCAGTGCACGCCAGAGCACGCCAGTGCACGCCAGTGCACGCCAGAGCACGCCATTGCACGCCAGTGCACGCAAGAGCACGTCAATGCACGCCAGAGCAAGCCAGAGCAAGCCAGAGCACGCCAGAGCACGCCAGTGCACGCAAGAGCACGGTAGAGCACAGCAGAGAACAGCTCAGCACTTGAAGTTGCTATAATATTTTTTTCACTTGTTAAAATCATTTTTTTATTACAGGATGTGTAAATCAATGTCCAATACACCATTTCAAGTCTATTTAATCAATAATTTTATAGAGCAAATCATGAACAAAAAGTTTGAGAAAAATGCACATCACAGCACTTGAATTTTTAAAAATTATTCAAGTTATTTGAGTTCTATTGTCGGGTAGTGGATTTCTATTGTCAAGCACTTGAGTTCTGCATAGCAGAGCACGCCAGAGCACGACAGAGCACGCAAGTGCACGCAAGAGCACGTCAATGCACGCCAGAGCACGCCAGTGCACGCCAGAGCACGCAAGTGCACGCCAGAGAACGCCAGTGCACGCACGAGCTCGTCAATGCACGCCAGAGCACGCAACTGCACGCCAGAGCATGCCAGTGCACGCTAGAGCACGCCAGTGCACGCCAGAGCACGCCAGTGCACGCCAGTGCACGCCAGAGCACGCCAATTCACACCAGAGCACGCCAGTGCACGCCAGAGCACGCCAATTCACACCAGAGCACGCCAGTACACGCCAGAGCACGCCAGAGCACGCCAGTGCACGCCAGAGTACGCCAATTCACACCAGAGCACGTCAATGCACGCCAGAGCACGCCAATTCACACCAGAGCACGCCAGAGCACGCCAGTGCACGCCAGAGCACGCCAGTGCACGCCAGAGCACGCCAGTGCACGCCAGAGCATGCCAGAGCACGCCAGAGCACGCCAGTGCACGCCAGTGCACGCCAGAGCACGCCAGTGCACGCCAGAGCACGCCAGAGCACGCCAGAGCACGCCAGAGCACGCCAGAGCACGCCAGTGCACGCCAGAGCACGCCAGAGCACGCCAGAGCACGTCAGTGCACGCCAGAGCACGCCAGTGCACACCAGAGCACGCCAGTGCACGTCAGAGCACGCCAATTCACACCAGAGCATGCCAGTGCACGCCAGTGCACGCCAGAGCATTCTAGTGCACGCCAAAGCACGCCAGTGCACGCCAGAGCACGCCAGTGCACGCGAGAGCACGCCAGTGCACGCCAGTGTACGCCAGTTCACACCAGAGCACGCCAGTGCACGCCAGAGCAAGTCAATGCACGCCAGAGCACGCCAGTGCACGGCAGAGCACGCCAGTGCACACCAGTGCACGCCAGAGCAATTCAATGCACGCCAGAGCACGCCAGTGCACGCCAGAGCACGCCAGTGCACGCCAGAGCACGCCAGTGCACGCCAGAGCACGCCAGTGCACGCCAGAGCACGCCAGTGCACGCCAGAGCACGCCAGTGCACGCCAGAGCACGCCAGTGCACGCCAGAGCACGCCAGTGCACGCCAGAGCACGCTAGAGCACAGCAGCACAGCAGATAAAAGCTCAGCACTTGAAGTTGCTATAATATTTTTTTCACTTGTTAAAATCATTTTTTAATTACAGGATGTGTAAATCAATGTCCAATACACCATATCAAGTCTATTTAATCAATAAATTTATAGAGCAAATCATGAACAAAAAGTCTGAGAAAAACGCACATCACAGCACTTGAATTTTTAAAAATTATTCAAGTTATTTGAGTTCTATTGTTGGGTAGTGGATTTCTATTGTCAAGCACTTGAGTTCTGCATAGCAGAGCACGCCAGAGCACGACAGAGCACGCCAGTGCACGCAAGAGCACGTCAATGCACGCCAGAGCACGCCAGTGCACGCCAGAGCACGCAAGTGCACGCTAGAGAACGCCAGTACACGCCAGAGCACGCCAGTGCACGCCAGTGCACGCAAATGCACGCTAGAAAACGCCAGTGCACGCCAGAGCACGCTAGTGCACGCCAGAGCACGCCAGTGCAAGCACGAGCACGTCAATGCACGCCAGTGCACGCCAGAGCACGCCAATTCACACCAGAGCACGCCAGAGCACGCCAGTGCACGCCAGAGCACGCCAATTCACACCAGAGCACGCCAGTGCACGCAAGAGCACGTCAATGCACGCCAGAGCACGCCAGTGCACGCCAGAGAACTCCAGTGCACGCCAAAGCACGCCAGAGCACACCAGAGCACGCCATTGCACGCCAGTGTACGCCAATTCACACCAGAGCACCCAGTGCACGCCAGAGCACGCCAGTGCACGCCAGAGCAAGTCAATGCACGCCAGATCACGCCAGAGCACGCCAGTGCACGCCAGAGCAAGCCAGTGCAAGCAAGAGCACGCCAGTGCACGCCAGAGCAATTCAACGCACGCCAGAGCACGCCATTGCACGCCACAGCACGCCAAAGCACGCCAGAGCACGCAAGTGCACGCCAGTGCACGCCAATTCACACCAGAGCACGCCAGTGCACGCCAGAGCACGCCAGAGCACGCCAGTGCACGCCAGAGCACGCCAGTGCACGCCAGAGCAATTCAATGCACGCCAGAGCACGCCTATTCACACCAGAGCACGCCAATTCACACCAGAGCATGCCAGTGCACGCCAGTGCACGCCAGAGCATTCTAGTGCACGCCAAAGCACGCCAGTGCACGCCAGAGCACGCCAGTTTACGCCAGTTCACACCAGAGCACGCCAGAGCAAGTCAATGCACGCCAGAGCACGTCAGTGCACGGCAGAGCACGCCAGTGCACGCCAGTGCACACCAGTGCACGCCAGAGCAATTCAATGCACGCCAGAGCACGCCAGTTCACGCCAGAGCACGGTAGAGCACAGCAGAGAACAGCTCAGCACTTGAAGTTGCTAAAATATTTTTTCACTTGTTAAAATCATTTTTTAATTTAAGGATGTGTAAATCAATGTACAATACACCATTTCAAGTCTATTTAATCAATAAATTTATAGAGCAAATCATGAACAAAAAGTCTGAGAAAAACGCAAATCACAGCACTTGAATTTTTAAAAATTATTCAAGTTATTTGAGTTCTATTGTCGGGTAGTGGATTTCTATTGTCAAGCACTTGAGTTCTGCATAGCATAGCACGCCAGAGCACGACAGAGCACGCCAGAGCATGCCAGTGCACGCCAGAGCACGCCAATTCACACCAGAGCACGCCAGAGCTCGCCAGTGCACGCCAGAGCACGCCATTGCACGCCAGTGTACGCCAATTCACACCAGAGCATGCCAGTGCACGCCAGAGCACGCCAGTGCACGCCAGAGCAAGTCAATGCACGCCAGATCACGCCAGAGCACGCCAGTGCACGCAAGAGCACGGAAGAGCACGGAAGAGCACGCCAGTGGACGCCAGTGCCACCAGAGCACGCCAGTGGACGCCAGAGCAATTCAATGCACGCCAGAACACGCCAATTCACACCAGAGCACGCCAGTGCACGTCAGAGCCCGCCAATTCACACTAGAGCAAGCCAGTTCACGCCAGTGCTCAACAGAGCATTCTAGTGCACGCCAAAGCACGCCAGTGCACGCCAGAGCACGCCAGTGCACGCCAGTGTACGCCAGTTCACACCAGAGCACGACAGTGCACGCCAGTGCACACCAGTGCACGTCAGAGCAATTCAATGCACGCCAGAGCACGCCAGTGCACGCCAGAGCACGCCAGTGCACGCCAGAGCACGCCAGTGCACGCCAGAGCACGCCAGTGCACGCCAGAGCACGCCAGTGCACGCCAGAGCACGCCAGTGCATGCCAGAGCACGCCAGAGCACGCCAGTGCACGCCAGAGCACGCAAGAGCACGCCAGTGAACGCCAGAGCACGGTAGAGCACAGCAGAGAACAGCTCAGCACTTGAAGTTGCTATAATATTTTTTTCACTTGTTAAAATCATTTTTTAATTACAGGATGTGTAAATCAATGTCCAATACACCATTTTAAGTCTATTTAATCAATAAATTTATAGAGCAAATCATGAACAAAAAGTCTGAGAAAAACGCACATCACAGCACTTGAATTTTTAAAAATGATTCAAGTTATTTGAGTTCTATTGTCGGGTAGTGGATTTCTATTGTCAAGCACTTGAGTTCTGCATAGCAGAGCACGCCAGAGCACGACAGAGCACGCCATTGCACGCAAGAGCACGTCAATGCACGCCAGAGCACGCCAGTGCACGCCAGTGCACGCCAGAGCACGCAAGTGCACGCTACAGAACGCCAGTGCACGCCAGAGCACGCCAGTGCAGGCCAGAGCACGCAAGTGCACGCTAGAGAACGCCAGTGCACGCCAGAGCACGCCAGTGCACGCCAGAGCACGCCAGTGCAAGCACGAGCACGTCAATGCACGCCAGAGCACGCAAGTGCACGCCAGAGCACGCCAGTGAACGCCAGAGAACGCCAATTCACACAAGAGCACGCCAGAGCACGCCAGAGCACGCCAGTGCACGCCAGAGCACGTCAATGCACGCCAGAGCACGCCAGTGCACGCAAGAGCACGCCAGTGCACGCCAGAGCACGCCAGTGCACGCCAGTGCACGCCAGTGCACGCCAGAGCACGCCAATTCACACCAGAGCGTGCCAGTGAACGCCAGAGCACGCCAGTGCACGCCAGAGCACGCCAATTCACACCAGAGCACGCCAGTGCACGCCAGAGCACGCCAATTCACACCAGAGCACGCCAGTGCACGCCAGTGCACGCCAGAGAACGCCAATTCACACCAGAGCACGCCAGTGCACGCAAGAGCACGTCAATGCACGCCAGAGCACGCCAGTGCACGCCAGAGAACTCCAGTGAACACCAAAGCACGCCAGAGCACGCCAGAGCACGCCATTGCACGCCAGTGTACGCCAGAGCACGCCAGTGCACGCAAGAGCACGCCAGTGTACGCCAGTGCACGCCAGAGCACGCCAATTCACACCAGAGCGTGCCAGTGCACGCCAGAGCACGCCAGTGCACGCCAGAGCACGCCAATTCACACCAGAGCACGCCAGTGCACGCCAGAGCACGCCAATTCACACCAGAGCACGCCAGTGCACGCCAGAGCACGCCGATTCACACCAGAGCACGCCAGTGCACGCCAAAGCACGCCAGAGCACGCCAATTCACACTAGAGCACGTCAATGCACGCCAGAGCACGCCAGAGCACGCCAGTGCACGCAAGAGCACGCCAGTGCACGCCAGAGCACGCCAATTCACACTAGAGCACGTCAATGCACGCCAGAGCACGCCAGAGCACGCCAGTGCACGCAAGAGCACGCCAGTGCACGCCAGATTACGCCAGTGCACGCAAGTGCACGCCAGTGTACGCCAGAGCACGCCAGAGCACGCCAGTGCACGCCAGAGCACGCCAGTGCACGCCAGAGCACGCCAATTCACACCAGAGCACGTCAATGCACGCCAGAGCACGCAAGTGCACGCCAGAGCACGCCAATTCACACCAGAGCACGCCAGTGCACGCCAGAGCACGCCAATTCACACCAGAGCACGCCAGTGCACGCCAGAGCACGCCAGAGCACGCCAGTGCACGCCAGAGCACGGTAGAGCACAGCAGAGAACAGCTCAGCACTTGAAGTTGCTATAATATTTTTTTCACTTGTTAAAATCATTTTTTAATTACAGGATGTGTAAATCAATGTCCAATAAACCATTTCAAGTCTATTTAATCAATAAATTTATAGAGCAAATCATGAACAAAAAGTTTGAGAAAAACGCACATCACAGCACTTGAATTTTTAAAAATTATTCAAGTTATTTGAGTTCTATTGTCGGGTAGTGGATTTCTATTGTCAAGCACTTGAGTTCTGCATAGCAGAGCACGCCAGAGCACGCCAGAGCACGCCAGTGCACGCCAGAGCACGTCAATGCACGCTAGAGCACGCCAGTGCACGCCAGAGCACGCAAGTGCACGCAAAAGCACGCCAGAGTACGCCAGTGCACGCCAGAGCACGCCAGTGCACACCAGAGCAATTCAATGCACGCCAGAGCACGCCAATTCACACCAGAGCACGCCAATTCACACCAGAGCACGCCAGTGCTCGCCAGAGCACGCAAGTGCACGCCAGAGAACGCCAGTGCACGCCAGAGAACGCCTTTGCACGCCAGAGCACGCCAGTGTACGCACGAGCACGTCAATGCACGACAGTGAACGCCAAAGCACGCCAGAGCACGCCAGAGCACGCCAGTGTACGCCAGAGCACACCAATTAACACCAGAGCACGTCAATGCACGCCAGAACACGCCAGTGCACGCCAGAGCACGTCAATGCACGCCAGAGCACGCCAGTGCACGCTAGAGCACGCCAGAGCACGCCAGAGAACGCCAGTGCACGCCAGAGCACGCCAGTGCACGCCAGAGCATGCCAGTGCACGCCAGAGCATGCCAGTGCACGCCAGAGCAATTCAATGCACGCCAGAGCACGCCAATTCACACCAGAGCACGCCAGTGCACGCCAGAGCACGCCAGTGCATGCCAAAGCACGCCAGTGCACGCAAGAGCACGTCAATGCACGCCAGAGCACGCCAGTGCACGCCAGAGCACGCCAGTGCACGCCAAAGCACGCCAGTGCACGCCAAAGCACGCCAGTGCACGCCAGAGCAAGTCAATGCACGCCAGAGCACGCCAGTGCACGCCAGAGCACGCCAATTCACACCAGAGCACGCCAGTGCACGCCAGAGCACGCTAATTCACACCAGAGCACGCCAGTGCACGCCAGAGCACGCCAGTGCACGCAAGAGCACGTCAATGTACGCCAGAGCACGCCAGTGCACGCCAGAGCACGCAAGTGCAAGCCAATTCACACCAGAGCACGCCAGAACGTCAATGCACGCCAGAGCACGCCAATTCACACCAGAGCACGCCAGTGCACGCCAGAGCACGCCAGTGCACGCAAAAGCACGTCAATGTACGCCAGAGCACGCTAGTGCACGCCAGAGCACGCCAGTGCACGCCAATTCACACCAGAGCACGCCAGAGCACGCCAGTGCACGCAAGAGCAAGTCAATGCACGCCAGAGCACGCCAGTGCACGCCAGAGCACTCCAGTGCACGCCAATGCACGCCAGAGCACGCCAGTGCACGCCGGAGCACGCCAGTGTACGCCAGAGCAAGTCAATGCACGCCAGAGCACGCCAGAGAACTCCAGAGCACGCCAATGCACGCCAGAGCACGCCAGTGCACGCCAGAGCAATTCAATGCACGCCAGAGCACGCCATTGCACGCCAGAGCACGCCAAAGCACGCCAGTGCACGCCAGAGCACGCCAGAGCACGGCAATTCACACTAGAGCACGCCAGTGCACGCCAGAGCACGCCAGAGCACGCCAGTGCACGCCAGTAAACGCCAGAGCACGTCAATGCACGCCAGAGCAAGCCAGTGCAAGCCAGAGCACGCCAGTGCATGCCAGAGTACGCCAGTGCACGCACGAGCATGACAATGCACGCCAGAACACGCAAGTGCACGCCAGAGCACGCCAGTGCACGCCAGAGTACGCCAGAGCACGCCAATTCACACCAGAGCACGCCAGTGCACGCCAGAGCACGCCAATTCACACCAGAGCACGCCAGTGCACGCCAGAGCACGCCAGTGCACGCCAGAGCAATTCAATGCACGCCAGAGCACGCCATTGCACGCCAGAGCACGCCAGAGCACGCCAGTGCACGCCAGAGCACGCCAGTGCACGCCAAAGCACGCCAGTGCACGCCAGAGCAAGTCAATGCACGCCAGAGCACGCCAGTGCACGCCAGAGCACGCCAATTCACACCAGAGCACGCCAGTGCACGCCAGAGCACGCTAATTCACACCAGAGCACGCCAGTGCACGCCAGAGCACGCCAGTGCACGCAAGAGCACGTCAATGTACGCCAGAGCACGCCAGTGCACGCCAGAGCACGCAAGTGCAAGCCAATTCACACCAGAGCACGCCAGAACGTCAATGCACGCCAGAGCACGCCAATTCACACCAGAGCACGCCAGTGCACGCCAGAGCACGCCAGTGCACGCAAAAGCACGTCAATGTACGCCAGAGCACGCCAGTGCACGCCAGAGCACGCCAGTGCACGCCAATTCACACCAGAGCACGCCAGAGCACGCCAGTGCACGCAAGAGCAAGTCAATGCACGCCAGAGCACGCCAGTGCACGCCAGAGCACTCCAGTGCACGCCAATGCACGCCAGAGCACGCCAGTGCACGCCGGAGCACGCCAGTGTACGCCAGAGCAAGTCAATGCACGCCAGAGCACGCCAGAGAACTCCAGAGCACGCCAATGCACGCCAGAGCACGCCAGTGCACGCCAGAGCAATTCAATGCACGCCAGAGCACGCCATTGCACGCCAGAGCACGCCAAAGCACGCCAGTGCACGCCAGAGCACGCCAGAGCACGGCAATTCACACTAGAGCACGCCAGTGCACGCCAGAGCACGCCAGAGCACGCCAGTGCACGCCAGTAAACGCCAGAGCACGTCAATGCACGCCAGAGCAAGCCAGTGCAAGCCAGAGCACGCCAGTGCATGCCAGAGTACGCCAGTGCACGCACGAGCATGACAATGCACGCCAGAACACGCAAGTGCACGCCAGAGCACGCCAGTGCACGCCAGAGTACGCCAGAGCACGCCAATTCACACCAGAGCACGCCAGTGCACGCCAGAGCACGCCAATTCACACCAGAGCACGCCAGTGCACGCCAGAGCACGCCAGTGCACGCCAGAGCAATTCAATGCACGCCAAAGCACGCCATTGCACGCCAGAGCTCGCCAGAGCACGCCAGTGCACGCCAGAGCACGCCAGTGCACGCCAAAGCACGCCAGTGCACGCCAGAGCAAGTCAATGCACGCCAGAGCACGCCAGTGCACGCCAGAGCACGCCAATTCACACCAGAGCACGCCAGTGCACGCCAGAGCACGCTAATTCACACCAGAGCACGCCAGTGCACGCCAGAGCACGCCAGTGCACGCAAGAGCACGTCAATGTACGCCAGAGCACGCCAGTGCACGCCAGAGCACGCAAGTGCAAGCCAATTCACACCAGAGCACGCCAGAACGTCAATGCACGCCAGAGCACGCCAATTCACACCAGAGCACGCCAGTGCACGACAGAGCACGCCAGTGCACGCAAAAGCACGTCAATGTACGCCAGAGCACGCCAGTGCACGCCAGAGCACGCCAGTGCACGCAAATTCACACCAGAGCACGCCAGAGCACGCCAGTGCACGCAAGAGCAAGTCAATGCACGCCAGAGCACGCCAGTGCACGCCAGAGCACTCCAGTGCACGCCAATGCACGCCAGAGCACGCCAGTGCACGCCGGAGCACGCCAGTGTACGCCAGAGCAAGTCAATGCACGCCAGAGCACGCCAGAGAACTCCAGAGCACGCCAATGCACGCCAGAGCACGCCAGTGCACGCCAGAGCAATTCAATGCACGCCAGAGCACGCCATTGCACGCCAGAGCACGCCAAAGCACGCCAGTGCACGCCAGAGCACGGCAATTCACACTAGAGCACGCCAGTGCACGCCAGAGCACGCCAGAGCACGCCAGTGCACGCCAGTAAACGCCAGAGCACGTCAATGCACGCCAGAGCAAGCCAGTGCAAGCCAGAGCACGCCAGTGCATGCCAGAGTACGCCAGTGCACGCACGAGCATGACAATGCACGCCAGAACACGCAAGTGCACGCCAGAGCACGCCAGTGCACGCCAGAGTACGCCAGAGCACGCCAATTCACACCAGAGCACGCCAGTGCACGCCAGAGCACGCCAATTCACACCAGAGCACGCCAGTGCACGCCAGAGCACGCCAGTGCACGCCAGAGCAATTCAATGCACGCCAGAGCACGCCATTGCACGCCAGAGCACGCCAAAGCACGCAAGTGCACGCCAGAGCACGCCAGTGCACGCCAGAGCACGCCAGTGCACGCCAGAGCACGCCAGTGCACGGCAATTCACACCAGAGCACGCCAGAACACGCCAGTGCACGCCAGTAAACGTCAGAGCACGTCAATGCACGCCAGAGCAAGCCAGAGCACGCCAGAGCACGCCAGTGCATGCCAGAGCACGCCAGTGCACGCACGAGCACGACAATGCACGCCAGAACACGCAAGTGCACGCCAGAGCATGCCAGTGCACGCAAGAGCACGTCAATGTACGCCAGAGCACGCCAGTGCACGCCAGAGCACTACAGAGCACGCCAATGCACGCCAGAGCACGCCAGTGCACGCCAGAGCAATTCAATGCACGCCAGAGCACGCCATTGCACGCCAGAGCACGCCAAAGCACGCAAGTGCACGCCAGAGCACGCCAGTGCACGCCAGAGTACGCCAGTGCACGCCAGTGCACGCCAGATCACGCCAATTCACACCAGAGCACGCCAGTGCACGCCAGAGCACGCCAGAGCACGCCAGAGCACGCCAGTGCACGAACGAGTACGTCAATGCACGCCAGTGCACGCCAGAGCACGCCAGAGCACGACAGTGAACGCCAGAGCACGCCAGAGCACGCCAGTGTACGCCAGAGCACACCAATTCACACCAGAGCACGTCAATGCACGCCAGAGCACGCCAGTGCACGCCAGAGCACGTCAATGCACGCCAGAGAACGGCAGTGCACGCCAGAGCACGCCAGAGCACGCCAGAGCACGCCAGTGCACGCCAGAGCACGCCAGTGCACGCCAGAGCACGCCAGTGCACGCCAGAGCAATTCAATGCACGCCAGAGCACGCCAATTTACACCAGAGCACGCCAGTGCACGCCAGAGCACGCCAATTCACACCAGAGCACGCCAGTGCACGCCAGAGCACGCCAGTGCATGCCAAAGCACGCCATTGCACGCAAGAGCACGTCAATGCACGCCAGAGCACGCCAGTGCACGTCAGAGCACGCCAATTCACACCAGAGCACGCCAGTGCACGCCAGAGCACGCCAATTCACACCAGAGCACGCCAGTGCACGCCAGAGCACGCCAGTGCACGCAAGAGCACGTCAATGTACGCCAGAGCACGCAAGTGCACGCCAGAGCACGCAAGTGCACGCCAATTCACACCAGAGCACGCCAGAGCACGTCAATGCACGCAAGAGCAAGCCAGAGCACGCCAGAGCACGCCAGAGCACTTCAGTGCACGCCAGTACACGCCAGAGCACACCAATTCACACCAGAGCACGTCAATGCACGCCAGAGCACGCCAGTGCACGCCAGAGCACGCCAGTGCACGGCAATTCTGACCAGAGCACGCCAGAACACGCCAGTGCACGCCAGTAAACGCCAGAGCACGTCAATGCACGCCAGAGCAAGCCAGAGCACGCCAGAGCACGCCAGTGCATGCCAGAGCACGCCAGTGCACGCACGAGCACGACAATGCACGCCAGAACACGCAAGTGCACGCCAGAGCACGCCAGTGCACGCCAGAGCACGCCAGTGCACGCCAGAGCACGCCAGTGCACGCCAGAGCACGCCAGTGCACGGCAATTCTGACCAGAGCACGCCAGAACACGCCAGTGCACGCCAGTAAACGCCAGAGCACGTCAATGCACGCCAGAGCAAGCCAGAGCACGCCAGAGCACGCCAGTGCATGCCAGAGCACGCCAGTGCACGCACGAGCACGACAATGCACGCCAGAACACGCAAATGCACGCCAGAGCACGCCAGTGCACGCCAGATTACGCCAGTGCACGCCAGTGCACGCCAGAGCACGCCAATTCACACCAGAGCACGCCAGTCCACGCCAGAGAACGCCAGTGCACGCCCGAGCACGCCAGAGCACGCCAGAGCACGCCAGTGCACGCACGAGTACGTCAATGCACGCCAGTGCACGCCAGAGCACGCCAGAGCACGCCAGAGCACGCCAGTGCACGCCGGAGCACGCCAATTCACACCAGAGCACGTCAATGCACGCCAGAGCACGCAAGTGCACGCCAGAGCACGCCAATTCACACCAGAGCACGCCAGTGCACGCCAGAGCACGCCAGAGCACGCCAGTGCACGCCAGAGCACGGTAGAGCACAGCAGAGAACAGCTCAGCACTTGAAGTTGCTATAATATTTTTTTCACTTGTTAAAATCATTTTTTAATTACAGGATGTGTAAATCAATGTCCAATACACCATTTCAAGTCTATTTAATCAATAAATTTATAGAGCAAATCATGAACAAAAAGTTTGAGAAAAACGCACATCACAGCACTTGAATTTTTAAAAATTATTCAAGTTATTTGAGTTCTATTGTCGGGTAGTGGATTTCTATTGTCAAGCACTTGAGTTCTGCATAGCAGAGCACGCCAGAGCACGCCAGAGCACGCCAGTGCACGCCAGAGCACGTCAATGCACGCTAGAGCACGCCAGTGCACGCCAGAGCACGCAAGTGCACGCAAAAAAAAGCAAGTGCACGCCAGAGTACGCCAGTGCACACCAGAGCACGCCAGTGCACACCAGAGCACGCCAATTCACGTCAGAGCACGCCAGTGCACGCCAGTTCACGCCAGTGCACGCCAGAGCACGCCAGTGCACGCCAGAGAAATTCAATGCACGCCAGAGCACGCCAATTCACACCAGAGCACGCCAATTCACACCAGAGCACGCCAGTGCTCGCCAGAGCAAACAAGTGCAAGCCAGAGAACGCCAGTGCACGCCAGAGAACGCCAGTGCACGCCAGAGCACGCCAGTGCACGCACGAGCACGTCAATGCACGACAGTGAACGCCAGAGCACGCCAGAGCACGCCAGAGCACGCCAGTGTACACCAGAGCACACCAATTAACACCAGAGCACGTCAATGCACGCCAGAGCACGCCAGTGCACGCCAGAGCACGTCAATGCACGCCAGAGCACGCCAGGGCACGCTAGAGCACGCCAGAGCACGCCAGAGCACGCCAGTGCACGCCAGAGCACGCCAGTGCACGCCAGAGCACGCCAGTGCACGCCAGAGCAATTCAATGCACGCCAGAGCACGCCAATTTACACCAGAGCACGCCAATTCACACCAGAGCACGCCAGTGCACGCCAGAGCACGCCAGCGCATGCAAAAGCACGCCAGTGCACGCAAGAGCACGTCAATGCACGCCAGAGCACGTTAGTGCACGCCAGAGCACGCCAGTGCACGCCAAAGCAGCCCAGTGCACGCCAGAGCAAGTCAATGCACGCCAGAGCACGCCAGTGCACGCCAGAGCACGCCAATTCACACCAGAGCACGCCAGTGCACGCCAGAGCACGCCAATTCACACCAGAGCACGCCAGTGCACGCCAGAGCACGCCAGTGCACGCCAGAGCACGTCAATGTACGCCAGAGCACGCCAGTGCACGCCAGAGCAGGCCAGTGCACGCCAGAGCACGCCAGTGCACGCCAGAGCAATTCAATGCACGCCAGAGCACGCCAATTTACACCAGAGCACGCCAGTGCACGCCAGAGCACGCCAATTCACACCAGAGCACGCCAGTGCACGCCAGAGCACGCCAGTGCATGCCAAAGCACGCCAGTGTACGCAAGAGCACGTCAATGCACGCCAGAGCACGCCAGTGCACGCCAGAGCACGCCAGTGCACGCCAAAGCACGCCAGTGCACGCCAGAGCAAGTCAATGCACGCCAGAGCACGCCAGTGCACGCCAGAGCACGCCAATTCACACCAGAGCACACCAGTGCACACCAGAGCACGCCAATTTACACCAGAGCACGCCAGTGCACGCCAGAGCACGCCAGTGCACGCAAGAGCACGTCAATGTACGCCAGAGCACGCCAGTGCACGCCAGAGCACGCAAGTGCACGCCAATTCACACCAGAGCACGCATGAGCACGTCAATGCACGCCAGAGCAAGCCAGATCACGCCAGAGCACGCCAGAGCACTTCAGTGCACGCCAGTACACGCCAGAGCACACCAATTCACACCAGAGCACGTCAATGCACGCCAGAGCACGCCAGTGCACGCCAGAGCAATTCAATGCACGCCAGAGCACGCCAATTCACACCAGAGCACGCCAGTGCACGCCAGAGCACGCCAATTCACACCAGAGCACGCCAGAGCACGCCAGTGCATGCCAAAGCACGGCAGTGCACGCAAAAGCACGTCAATGCACGCAAGAGCACGCCAGTGCACGCCAGAGCACGCAAGTGCACGCCAAAGCACGCCAGTGCACGCCAGAGCACGCCAGTGCACGCAAGAGCACGTCAATGCACGCCAGAGCACGCCAGTGCACGCCAGAGCACGCAAGTGCACGCCAAAGCACGCCAGTGCACGCCAGAGCACGCCAGTGCACGCCAGTGCACGCCAATTCACACCAGAGCACGCCAATTCACACCAGAGCACGCCAGTGCACGCCAGAGCACGCCAGTGCACGCAAGAGCACGTCAATGTACGCCAGAGCACGCAAGTGCACGCCAGAGCACGCAAGTGCACGCCAATTCACACCAGAGCACGCCAGAGCACGTCAATGCACGCAAGAGCAAGCCAGAGCACGCCAGAGCACGCCAGAGCACTTCAGTGCACGCCAGTACACGCCAGAGCACACCAATTCACACCAGAGCACGTCAATGCACGCCAGAGCACGCCAGTGCACGCCAGAGCACGCCAGTGCACGGCAATTCTGACCAGAGCACGCCAGAACACGCCAGTGCACGCCAGTAAACGCCAGAGCACGTCAATGCACGCCAGAGCAAGCCAGAGCACGCCAGAGCACGCCAGTGCATGCCAGAGCACGCCAGTGCACGCACGAGCACGACAATGCACGCCAGAACACGCAAGTGCACGCCAGAGCACGCCAGTGCACGCCAGAGCACGCCAGTGCACGCCAGAGCACGCCAGTGCACGGCAATTCTGACCAGAGCACGCCAGAACACGCCAGTGCACGCCAGTAAACGCCAGAGCACGTCAATGCACGCCAGAGCAAGCCAGAGCACGCCAGAGCACGCCAGTGCATGCCAGAGCACGCCAGTGCACGCACGAGCACGACAATGCACGCCAGAACACGCAAATGCACGCCAGAGCACGCCAGTGCACGCCAGATTACGCCAGTGCACGCCAGAGCACGCCAGAGCACGCCAATTCACACCAGAGCACGCCAGTGCACGCCAGAGCACGCCAATTCACACCAGAGAACGCCAGTGCACGCCCGAGCACGCCAGAGCACGCCAGAGCACGCCAGTGCACGCACGAGTACGTCAATGCACGCCAGTGCACGCCAGAGCACGCCAGAGCACGCCAGAGCACGCCAGTGCACGCCGGAGCACGCCAATTCACACCAGAGCACGTCAATGCACGCCAGAGCACGCCAATTCACACCAGAGCACGCCAATTCACACCAGAGCACGCCAGTGCACGCCAGAGCACGCCAGTGCACGCAAGAGCACGTCAATGTACGCCAGAGCACGCAAGTGCACGCCAGAGCACGCAAGTGCACGCCAATTCACACCAGAGCACGCCAGAGCACGTCAATGCACGCAAGAGCAAGCCAGAGCACGCCAGAGCACGCCAGAGCACTTCAGTGCACGCCAGTACACGCCAGAGCACACCAATTCACACCAGAGCACGTCAATGCACGCCAGAGCACGCCAGTGCACGCCAGAGCACGCCAGTGCACGGCAATTCTGACCAGAGCACGCCAGAACACGCCAGTGCACGCCAGTAAACGCCAGAGCACGTCAATGCACGCCAGAGCAAGCCAGAGCACGCCAGAGCACGCCAGTGCATGCCAGAGCACGCCAGTGCACGCACGAGCACGACAATGCACGCCAGAACACGCAAGTGCACGCCAGAGCACGCCAGTGCACGCCAGAGCACGCCAGTGCACGCCAGAGCACGCCAGTGCACGGCAATTCTGACCAGAGCACGCCAGAACACGCCAGTGCACGCCAGTAAACGCCAGAGCACGTCAATGCACGCCAGAGCAAGCCAGAGCACGCCAGAGCACGCCAGTGCATGCCAGAGCACGCCAGTGCACGCACGAGCACGACAATGCACGCCAGAACACGCAAATGCACGCCAGAGCACGCCAGTGCACGCCAGATTACGCCAGTGCACGCCAGAGCACGCCAGAGCACGCCAATTCACACCAGAGCACGCCAGTGCACGCCAGAGCACGCCAATTCACACCAGAGAACGCCAGTGCACGCCCGAGCACGCCAGAGCACGCCAGAGCACGCCAGTGCACGCACGAGTACGTCAATGCACGCCAGTGCACGCCAGAGCACGCCAGAGCACGCCAGAGCACGCCAGTGCACGCCGGAGCACGCCAATTCACACCAGAGCACGTCAATGCACGCCAGAGCACGCAAGTGCACGCCAGAGCACGCCAATTCACACCAGAGCACGCCAGTGCACGCCAGAGCACGCCAGAGCACGCCAGTGCACGCCAGAGCACGGTAGAGCACAGCAGAGAACAGCTCAGCACTTGAAGTTGCTATAATATTTTTTTCACTTGTTAAAATCATTTTTTAATTACAGGATGTGTAAATCAATGTCCAATACACCATTTCAAGTCTATTTAATCAATAAATTTATAGAGCAAATCATGAACAAAAAGTTTGAGAAAAACGCACATCACAGCACTTGAATTTTTAAAAATTATTCAAGTTATTTGAGTTCTATTGTCGGGTAGTGGATTTCTATTGTCAAGCACTTGAGTTCTGCATAGCAGAGCACGCCAGAGCACGCCAGAGCACGCCAGTGCACGCCAGAGCACGTCAATGCACGCTAGAGCACGCCAGTGCACGCCAGAGCACGCAAGTGCACGCAAAAAAAAGCCAGTGCACGCCAGAGTACGCCAGTGCACACCAGAGCACGCCAGTGCATTCCAGAGCACGCCAATTCACGTCAGAGCACGCCAGTGCACGCCAGTTCACGCCAGTGCACGCCAGAGCACGCCAGTGCACGCCAGAGAAATTCAATGCACGCCAGAGCACGCCAATTCACACCAGAGCACGCCAATTCACACCAGAGCACGCCAGTGCTCGCCAGAGCAAACAAGTGCAAGCCAGAGAACGCCAGTGCACGCCAGAGAACGCCAGTGCACGCCAGAGCACGCCAGTGCACGCACGAGCACGTCAATGCACGACAGTGAACGCCAGAGCACGCCAGAGCACGCCAGAGCACGCCAGTGTACACCAGAGCACACCAATTAACACCAGAGCACGTCAATGCACGCCAGAGCACGCCAGTGCACGCCAGAGCACGTCAATGCACGCCAGAGCACGCCAGGGCACGCTAGAGCACGCCAGAGCACGCCAGAGCACGCCAGTGCACGCCAGAGCACGCCAGTGCACGCCAGAGCACGCCAGTGCACGCCAGAGCAATTCAATGCACGCCAGAGCACGCCAATTTACACCAGAGCACGCCAATTCACACCAGAGCACGCCAGTGCACGCCAGAGCACGCCAGCGCATGCCAAAGCACGCCAGTGCACGCAAGAGCACGTCAATGCACGCCAGAGCACGCCAGTGCACGCCAGAGCACGCCAGTGCACGCCAAAGCAGCCCAGTGCACGCCAGAGCAAGTCAATGCACGCCAGAGCACGCCAGTGCACGCCAGAGCACGCCAATTCACACCAGAGCACGCCAGTGCACGCCAGAGCACGCCAATTCACACCAGAGCACGCCAGTGCACGCCAGAGCACGCCAGTGCACGCCAGAGCACGTCAATGTACGCCAGAGCACGCCAGTGCACGCCAGAGCAGGCCAGTGCACGCCAGAGCACGCCAGTGCACGACAGAGCAATTCAATGCACGCCAGAGCACGCCAATTTACACCAGAGCACGCCAGTGCACGCCAGAGCACGCCAATTCACACCAGAGCACGCCAGTGCACGCCAGAGCACGCCAGTGCATGCCAAAGCACGCCAGTGCACGCAAGAGCACGTCAATGCACGCCAGAGCACGCCAGTGCACGCCAGAGCACGCCAGTGCACGCCAAAGCACGCCAGTGCACGCCAGAGCAAGTCAATGCACGCCAGAGCACGCCAGTGCACGCCAGAGCACGCCAATTCACACCAGAGCACACCAGTGCACACCAGAGCACGCCAATTTACACCAGAGCACGCCAGTGCACGCCAGAGCACGCCAGTGCACGCAAGAGCACGTCAATGTACGCCAGAGCACGCCAGTGCACGCCAGAGCACGCAAGTGCACGCCAATTCACACCAGAGCACGCATGAGCACGTCAATGCACGCCAGAGCAAGCCAGATCACGCCAGAGCACGCCAGAGCACTTCAGTGCACGCCAGTACACGCCAGAGCACACCAATTCACACCAGAGCACGTCAATGCACGCCAGAGCACGCCAGTGCACGCCAGAGCAATTCAATGCACGCCAGAGCACGCCAATTCACACCAGAGCACGCCAGTGCACGCCAGAGCACGCCAATTCACACCAGAGCACGCCAGAGCACGCCAGTGCATGCCAAAGCACGCCAGTGCACGCAAAAGCACGTCAATGCACGCAAGAGCACGCCAGTGCACGCCAGAGCACGCAAGTGCACGCCAAAGCACGCCAGTGCACGCCAGAGCACGCCAGTGCACGCAAGAGCACGTCAATGCACGCCAGAGCACGCCAGTGCACGCCAGAGCACGCAAGTGCACGCCAAAGCACGCCAGTGCACGCCAGAGCACGCCAGTGCACGCCAGTGCACGCCAATTCACACCAGAGCACGCCAGTGCACGCCAGAGCACGCCAGTGCACGCCAGTTCAAGTCAATGCACGCCAGAGCACGCCACTTCACACCAGAGCACGCCAGTGCACGCCAGAGCACGTCAATTCACACCAGAGCACGCAAGTGCACGCCAAATCACGCCAGTGCACGCCAGTGAACGCCAATTCACACCAGAGCACACCAGTGCACGCAAGAGCACGCAAGTGCACGCCAGAGCAAGCCAGAGCACGCCAGAGCACGCCAGAGCACGCCAGAGCACGCCAGTGCACGCCAGAGCACGGTAGAGCACAGCAGAGAACAGCTCAGCACTTGAAGTTGCTATAATATTTTTTTCACTTGTTAAAACCATTTTTTAATTACAGGATGTGTAAATCAATGTCCAATGCACCATTTCAAGTCTATTTAATCAATAAATTTATAGAGCAAATCATGAACAAAAAGTTTGAGAAAAACGCACATCACAGCACTTGAATTTTTAAAAATTATTCAAGTTATTTGAGTTCTACTGTCGGGTAGTGGATTTGTTTTGTCAAACACTTGAGTTCTGCATAGCAGAGCACGCCAGTGCACGCCAGAGTACGTCAATGCACGCCAGACCACGCCAGTGCACGCCAGAGCACGCAAGTGCACGTCAATACATGCCAGAGCAAGCCAGAGCACGCCAGTGCACGCCAGTGCAAGCCAATTCACACCAGAGCACGCCAATGCACGCCAGAGTACGCCAGAGCACGCCAGAGCACGCCAGTGCACGCCAGAGCACGCCAGTGCACGCCAGAGCACGCCAGTGCACGCCAGTGCACGCCAGTGCACGCCAGAGCACGCCAGAGCACGCCAGTGCACGCCAAAGCAATTCAATGCACGCCATAGCACGCCAATTCACACCAGAGCACGCCAGTGCACGCCAGAGCACGCCAATTCACACCAGAGCACGCTAGTGCACGCCAGTGCACGCCAGTGCACGCCAGAGCACGTCAATGCACGCCAGAGCACGCCAGTGCACGCCAGAGCACGCCAGTGCACGCCAGAGTACGCCAGTGCACGTCAATGCATGCCAGAGCAAGCCAGAGCACGCCAGTGCACGCCAGAGCACGCCAGAGCACGTCAGAGCACGCCAATGCACGCCAGAGCATGCCAATTCACACCAGAGCACGCCAGTGCACGCCAGAGCACGCCAGTGCACGCCAAAGTACGCCAGTGCACGCCAGTGCACGCCAAAGCACACCAGTGCACGGCAGTTCACGCCAATTCACACCAGAGCACACCAGTGCACGCAAGAGCTCGCCAGAGCACGACAGTGCACGCCAGAGCAAGCCAGACCACGCCAGAGCACGCCAGAGCACGCCAGTGCACGCCAGAGCACGGTAGAGCACTGCAGAGAACAGCTCAGCACTTGAAGTTGCTATAATATTTTTTTCACTTGTTAAAACCATTTTTTAATAACAGGATGTGTAAATCAATGTCCAATACACCATTTCAAGTCTATTTAATCAATAAATTTATAGAGCAAATCATGAACAAAAAGTTTGAGAAAAACGCAAATCACAGCACTTGAATTTTTAAAAATTATTCAAGTTATTTGAGTTCTATTGTCGGGTAGTGGATTTCTTTTGTCAAACACTTGAGTTCTGCATAGCAAAGCACGCCAGTGCACGCCAGAGCACGTCAATGCACGCCAGACCACGCCAGTGCACGCCAGAGCACGCAAGTGCACGCCAAAGCAAGCCAGTGCACGCCAGAGCACGCCAGTGCACGCCAGTGCAAGCCAATTCACACCAGAGCACGCCAGTGCACGCCAGATCACGCCGGTGCACGCAAGACCAAGTCAATGCACGCCAGAGCACGCCAGTGCACGCCAGAGCACGCCAGTGCACGCCAGAGCACGCCAGAGCACGCCAGAGCACGCCAGTGCACGCCAGAGCACGCCAGAGCACGCCAGTGCACGCCAAAGCAATTCAATGCACGCCATAGCACGCCAATTCACACCAGAGCACGCCAGTGCACAACAGAGCACGCCAATTCACACCAGAGCACGCCAGTGCACGCCAGAGCACGCCAGAGCACGCCAGAGCACGTCAATGCACGCCAGAGCACGCCAGTGCACGCCAGAGCACGCCAGTGCATGCCAGAGTACGCCAGTGCACGTCAATGCATGCCAGAGCAAGCCAGAGCACGCCAGTGCACGCCAGAGCACGCCAGAGCACGCCAGAGCACGCCAATGCACGCCAGAGCACGCCAGAGCACGCCAGAGCACGCCAGAGCACGCCAGAGCACGCCAGTGCACGCCAAAGCAATTCAATGCACGCCATAGCACGCCATTTCACACCAGAGCACGCCAGTGCACGCCAGAGCACGCCAATTCACACCAGAGCACGCCAGTGCATGCCAGAGCACGCCAGTGCACGCCAGAGCACGTCAATGCACGCCAGAGCGCGCCAGTGCACGCCAGAGCACATCAATGCACGCCAGACCACGCCAGTGCACGCCAGAAAACGCAAGTGCACGCCAAAGAACGCCAGTGCACGCCAGAGCACGCCAGTGCACACCATTGCAAGCCAATTCACACCAGAGAACGCTAGTGCACGCCAGAGCACGCCAGTGCACGCCAGTGCACGCCAGAGCAAGTCAATGCACGCCAGAGCACGCCAGTGCACGCCAGAGCACGCCAAGGCACGCCAGAGCACGCCAGTGCACGCCAAAGCAATTCAATGCACGCCATAGAACGCCAATTCACACCAGAGCACGCCAGTGCACGCAAGAGCACGCCAATTCACACCAGAGCACGCCAGTGCACGCCAGAGCACGCCAGTGCACGCCAGAGCACGCCAGTGCACGCCAGAGCACGTCAATGCACGCCAGAGCACGCCAGTGCACGCCAGACCACGCCACTGCACGCCAGAGTACGCCAGTGCACGTCAATGCATGCCAGAGCAAGCCAGAGCACGCCAGTGCACGCCAGAGTACGCCAGTGCACGCAAGTGCACGCCAGTTCACGCCAATTCACACCAGAGCACACCAGTGCACGCCAGAGCACGCCAGAGCACGCCAGTGCACGCCAGTGCACGTCAATGCATGCCAGAGCAAGCCAGAGCACGCCAGAGCACGCCAGAGCACGCCAGAGCACGCCAGTGCACGCCAGAGCACGCCAATGCACGCCAGACCACGCCAGTGCACGCCAGAGCACGCAAGTGCAAGTCAATGCATGCCAGAGCAAGCCAATTCACACCAGAGAATGCCAGTGCACGCCAGAGCACGCCAGTGCACGCCAGTGCACGCCAGAGCAAGTCAATGCACGCAAGAGCACGCCAGTGCACGCCAGAGCACGCCAGTGAACGCCAGAGCACGCCAAAGCACGCCAGTGCACGCCAGTTCACGCCAATTCACACCAGAGCACACCAGTGCACGCCAGAGCACGCCAGAACACGCCAGTGCACGCCAGTGCACGTCAATGCATGCCAGTGCACGCCAGAGCACTCCAATTCACACCAGAGCACGCCAGAGCACGTCAATGCACGCCAGAGCACGACAGTGCACGCCAGAGCACGACAGTGCACGCCAGAGCACGCCAGTGCACGCCAGAGCACGCCAGAGCACGCCAGAGCACGCAAGTGCACGCCAGAGTACGCCAGTGCAACCCCAGAGCACGCCAGTGCACGCCAGAGCACGCAAGTGCACGCAAGTAAACGTCAATGCACGCCAGAGTACGCCAGTGCACGCCAGTGCACGCCAGAGCTTGCCAATTCACACCAGAAAACGCCAATGCACGCAAGAGCACGTCAATGCACGCCACAGCACGCCAGTGCACGCCAGAGCACGGTAGAGCACAGCAGAGAACAGCTCAGCACTTGAAGTTGCTATAATATTTTTTTCACTTGTTAAAACCATTTTTTAATTACAGGATGTGTAAATCAATGTCAAATACACCATTTCAAGTCTATTTAATCAATAAATTTATAGAGCAAATCATGAACAAAAAGTTTGAGAAAAACGCACACCACAGCACTTGAATTTTTAAAAATTATTCAAGTTATTTGAGTTCTATTGTCGGGTAGTGGATTTCTTTTGTCAAACACTTGAGTTCTGCATAGCAGAGCACGCCAGTGCACGCCAGAGCACGTCAATGCACGCCAGACCACGCCAGTGCACGCCAGAGCACGCAAGTGCACGTCAATGCATGCCAGAGCAAGCCAGAGCACGCAAGTGCACGCCAGTGCAAGCCAATTCACACCAGATCACGCCAATGAACGCCAGAGCACGCCATTGCACGCCAGAGCACGCCAGAGCACGCCAGAGCACGCCAGTGCACGCCAGTGCACGCCAGAGCACGCCAGTGCACGCCAAAGCACGCCAGTGCACACCAGAGCACGCCAGAGCACGCCAGTGCACGCCAAAGCAATTCAATGCACGCCATAGCACGCCAATTCACACCAGAGCACGCCAGTGCACGCCAGAGCACGCCAATTCACACCAGAGCACGCCGGTGCACGCCAGAGCACGCCAGTGCACGCCAGAGCACGTCAATGCACGCCAGAGCACGCCAGTGCACGCCAGAGCACGCCAGTGCACGCCAGAGTACGCCAGTGCACGTCAAAGCATGCCAGAGCAAGCCAGAGCACGCCAGTGCACGCCAGAGCACGCCAGAGCACGCCAGAGCACGCCAATGCACGACAGAGCATGCCAATTCACACCAGAGCACGCCAGTGCACGCCAGAGCACGCCAGTGCACGCCAAAGTACGCCAGTGCACGCAAGTGCACGCCAAAGCACACCAGTGCACGCCAGTTCACGCCAATTCACACCAGAGCACACCAGTGCACGCAAGAGCACGCAAGTGCACGCCAGAGCAAGCCAGAGCACGCCAAAGCACGCCAAAGCACGCCAGAGCACGCCAGTGCACGCCAGAGCACGGTAGAGCACAGCAGAGAACAGCTCAGCACTTGAAGTTGCTATAATATTTTTTTCACTTGTTAAAACCATTTTTTAATTACAGGATGTGTAAATCAATGTCCAATACACCATTTCAAGTCTATTTAATCAATAAATTTATAGAGCAAATCATGAACAAAAAGTTTGAGAAAAACGCACATCACAGCACTTGAATTTTTAAAAATTATTCAAGTTATTTGAGTTCTATTGTCGGGTAGTGGATTTCTTTTGTCAAACACTTGAGTTCTGCATAGCAGAGCACGCCAGTGCACGCCAGAGCACGTCAATGCACGCCAGACCACGCCAGTGCACGCAAGTGCACGTCAATACATGCCAGAGCAAGCAAGAGCACGCCAGTGCACGCCAGAGCACGCCAGAGCACGCCAGTGCACGCCAAAGCAGTTCAATGCACGCCATAGCACGCCAATTCACACCAGAGCACGCCAGTGCACGCCAGAGCACGCCAGTGCACGCCAGAGCACGTCAATGCACGCCAGAGCACGCAAGTGCACGCCAGAGCACGCCAGTGCACGCCAGAGTACGCCAGTGCACGTCAATGCATGCCAGAGCAAGCCAGAGCACGCCAGTGCACGCCAGAGCACGCCAGAGCACGTCAGAGCACGCCAATGCACGCCAGAGCATGCCAATTCACACCAGAGCACGCCAGTGCACGCCAGAGCAATTCAATGCACGCCATAGAACGCCAATTCACACAAGAGCACGCCAGTGCACGCAAGAGCACGCCAATTCACACCAGAGCACGCCAGTGCACGCCAGAGCACGCCAGTGCACGCCAGAGCACGTCAATGCACGCCAGAGCACGTCAATGCACGCCAGAGCACGCCAGTGCACGCCAGAGTACGCCAGTGCACGTCAATGCATGCCAGAGCAAGCCAGAGCACGCCAGTGCTCGCCAGAGTACGCCAGTGCACGCAAGTGCACGCCAAAGCACGCCAGTGCACGCCAGTTCACGCCAATTCACACCAGAGCACACCAGTGCACGCCAGAGCACGCCAGAGCACGCCAGTGCACGCCAGTGCACGTCAATGCATGCCAGAGCAAGCCAGAGCACGCCAGAGCACGCCAGAGCACGCCAGAGCACGCCAGTGCACGCCAGAGCACGGTAGAGCACAGCAGAGAACAGCTCAGCACTTGAAGTTGCTATAATATTTTTTTCACTTGTTAAAACCATTTTTTAATTACAGGATGTGTAAATCAATGTCCAATGCACCATTTCAAGTCTATTTAATCAATAAATTTATAGAGCAAATCATGAACAAAAAGTTTGAGAAAAACGCACACCACAGCACTTGAATTTTTAAAAATTATTCAAGTTATTTGAGTTCTATTGTCGGGTAGTGGATTTCTTTTGTCAAACACTTGAGTTCTGCATAGCAGAGCACGCCAGTGCACGCCAGAGCACGTCAATGCACGCCAGACCACGCCAGTGCACGCCAGAGCACGCAAGTGCACGTCAATGCATGCCAGAGCAAGCCAGAGCACGCCAGTGCACGCCAGTGCAAGCCAATTCACACCAGAGCACGCCAATGCACGCCAGAGCACGCTAGAGCACGCCAGAGCACGCCAGAGCACGCCAGAGCACGCCAGTGCACGCCAGAGCACGCCAGTGCACGCCAGAGCACGCCAGAGCACGCCAGTGCACGCCAAAGCAATTCAATGCACGCCATAGCACGCCAATTCACACCAGAGCACGCCAGTGCACGCCAGAGCACGCCAATTCACACCAGAGCACGCCAGTGCACGCCAGAGCACGCCAGTGCACGCCAGAGCACGTCAATGCACGCCAGAGCACGCCAGTGCACGCCAGTTCACGCCAGAGTACGCCAGTGCACGTCAATGCATGCCAGAGCAAGCCAGAGCACGCCAGTGCACGCCAGAGCACGCCAGAGCACGTCAGAGCACGCCAATGCACGCCAGAGCATGCCAATTCACACCAGAGCACGCCAGTGCACGCCAGAGCACGCCATTGCACGCCAGAGCACGCCAGTGCACGCCAAAGTACGCCAGTGCACGCCAGTGCACGCCAAAGCACACCAGTGCACGCCAGTTCACGCCAATTCACACCAGAGCACACCAGTGCACGCAAGAGCACGCCAGAGCACGACAGTGCACGCCAGAGCAAGCCAGAGCACGCCAGAGCACGCCAGAGCACGCCAGTGCACGCCAGAGCACGGTAGAGCACTGCAGAGAACAGCTCAGCACTTGAAGTTGCTATAATATTTTTTTCACTTGTTAAAACCATTTTTTAATTACAGGATGTGTAAATCAATGTCCAATACACCATTTCAAGTCTATTTAATCAATAAATTTATAGAGCAAATCATGAACAAAAAGTTTGAGAAAAACGCAAATCACAGCACTTGAATTTTTAAAAATTATTCAAGTTATTTGAGTTCTATTGTCGGGTAGTGGATTTCTTTTGTCAAACACTTGAGTTCTGCATAGCAGAGCACGCCAGTGCACGCCAGAGCACGTCAATGCACGCCAGACCACGCAAGTGCACGCCAGAGCACGCAAGTGCACGCCAGAGCACGCAAGTGCCCGCCAAAGCAAGCCAGTGCACGCCAGAGCACGCCAGTGCACGCCAGTGCAAGCCAATTCACACCAGAGCACGCCAGTGCACGCCAGATCACGCCGGTGCACGCCAGAGAAAGTCAATGCACGCCAGAGCACGCCAGTGCACGCCAGAGCACGCCAGTGCACACCATTGCAAGCCAATTCACACCAGAGAACGCCAGTGCACGCCAGAGCACGCCAGTGCACGCCAGTGCACGCCAGAGCAAGTCAATGCACGCCAGAGCACGCCAGTGCACGCCAGAGCACGCCAAGGCACGCCAGAGCACGCCAGTGCACGCCAGAGCACGCCAGTGCACGCCAGAGCACGCCAGTGCACGCCAGAGCACGCCAGAGCACGCCAGTGCACGCCAAAGCAATTCAATGCACGCCATAGAACGCCAATTCACACCAGAGCACGCCAGTGCACGCAAGAGCACGCCAATTCACACCAGAGCACGCCAGTGCACGCCAGAGCACGCCAGTGCACGCCACAGCACGTCAATGCACGCCAGAGCACGCCAGTGCACGCCAGACCACGCCAGTGCACGCCAGAGCACGGTAGAGCACAGCAGAGAACAGCTCAGCACTTGAAGTTGCTATAATATTTTTTTCACTTGTTAAAACCATTTTTTAATTACAGGATGTGTAAATCAATGTCCAATGCACCATTTCAAGTCTATTTAATCAATAAATTTATAGAGCAAATCATGAACAAAAAGTTTGAGAAAAACGCACACCACAGCACTTGAATTTTTAAAAATTATTCAAGTTATTTGAGTTCTATTGTCGGGTAGTGGATTTGTTTTGTCAAACACTTGAGTTCTGCATAGCAGAGCACGCCAGTGCACGCCAGAGCACGTCAATGCACGCCAGACCACGCCAGTGCACGCCAGAGCACGCAAGTGCACGTCAATGCATGCCAGAGCAAGCCAGAGCACGCCAGTGCACGCCAGTGCAAGCCAATTCACACCAGAGCACGCCAATGAACGCCAGAGCACGCCATTGCACGCCAGAGCACGCCAGAGCACGCCAGTGCACGCCAGTGCACGCCAGAGCACGCCATTGCACGCCAGAGCACGCCAGTGCACGCCAGAGCACGCCAGAGCACGCCAGTGCACGCCAAAGCAAGTCAATGCACGCCATAGCACGCCAATTCACACCAGAGCACGCCAGTGCACGCCAGAGCACGCCAATTCACACCAGAGCACGCCAGTGCACGCCAGTGCACGCCAGAGCACGCCAGTGCACGCCAGAGCATGTCAATGCAAGCCAGAGCACGCCAGTGCACGCCAGAGCACGCCAGAGCACGCCAGAGCACGCCAGAGCACGCCAATGCACGGCAGAGCATGCCAATTCACACCAGAGCACGCCAGTGCACGCCAGAGCACGCCAGTGCACGCCAGAGCACGCCAGTGCACGCCAAAGTACGCCAGTGCACGCAAGTGCACGCCAAAGCACACCAGTGCACGCCAGTTCACGCCAATTCACACCAGAGCACACCAGTGCACGCAAGAGCACGCAAGTGCACGCCAGAGCAAGCCAGAGCACGCCAGAGCACGCCAGAGCACGCCAGAGCACGCCAGTGCACGCCAGAGCACGGTAGAGCACAGCAGAGAACAGCTCAGCACTTGAAGTTGCTTTAATATTTTTTTCACTTGTTAAAACCATTTTTTAATTACAGGATGTGTAAATCAATGTCCAATACACCATTTCAAGTCTATTTAATCAATAAATTTATAGAGCAAATCATGAACAAAAAGTTTGAGAAAAACGCACATCACAGCACTTGAATTTTTAAAAATTATTCAAGTTATTTGAGTTCTATTGTCGGGTAGTGGATTTCTTTTGTCAAACACTTGAGTTCTGCATAGCAGAGCACGCCAGTGCACGCCAGAGCACGTCAATGCACGCCAGACCACGCCAGTGCACGCCAGAGCACGCAAGTGCACGTCAATACATGCCAGAGCAAGCCAGAGCACGCCAGTGCACGCCAGTGCAAGCCAATTCACACCAGAGCACGCCAATGCACGCCAGAGCACGCTAGAGCACGCCAGAGCACGCTAGAGCACGCCAGAGCACGCCAGAGCACGCCAGAGCACGCCAGTGCACGCCAGAGCACGCCAGTGCACGCCAGAGCACGCCAGAGCACGCCAGTGCACGCCAAAGCAATTCAATGCACGCCATAGCACGCCAATTCACACCAGAGCACGCCAGTGCACGCCAGAGCACGCCAATTCACACCAGAGCACGCCAGTGCACGCCAGAGCACGCCAGTGCACGCCAGAGCACGTCAATGCACGCCAGAGCACGCCAGTGCACGCCAGTTCACGCCAGTGCACGCCAGAGTACGCCAGTGCACGTCAATGCATGCCAGAGCAAGCCAGAGCACGCCAGTGCACGCCAGAGCACGCCAGAGCACGTCAGAGCACGCCAATGCACGCCAGAGCATGCCAATTCACACCAGAGCACGCCAGTGCACGCCAGAGCACGCCATTGCACGCCAGAGCACGCCAGTGCACGCCAAAGTACGCCAGTGCACGCCAGTGCACGCCAAAGCACACCAGTGCACGCCAGTTCACGCCAATTCACACCAGAGCACACCAGTGCACGCAAGAGCACGCCAGAGCACGACAGTGCACGCCAGACCAAGCCAGAGCACGCCAGAGCACGCCAGAGCACGCCAGTGCACGCCAGAGCACGGTAGAGCACTGCAGAGAACAGCTCAGCACTTGAAGTTGCTATAATATTTTTTTCACTTGTTAAAACCATTTTTTAATTACAGGATGTGTAAATCAATGTCCAATACACCATTTCAAGTCTATTTAATCAATAAATTTATAGAGCAAATCATGAACAAAAAGTTTGAGAAAAACGCAAATCACAGCACTTGAATTTTTAAAAATTATTCAAGTTATTTGAGTTCTATTGTCGGGTAGTGGATTTCTTTTGTCAAACACTTGAGTTCTGCATAGCAGAGCACGTCAATGCACGCCAGACCACGCCAGTGCACGCCAGAGCACGCAAGTGCACGCCAAAGCAAGCCAGTGCACGCCAGAGCACGCCAGTGCACGCCAGTGCAAGCCAATTCACACCAGAGCACGCCAGTGCACGCCAGATCACGCCGGTGCACGCCAGAGAAAGTCAATGCACGCCAGAGCACGCCAGTGCACGCCAGAGCACGCCAGTGCACACCATTGCAAGCCAATTCACACCAGAGAACGCCAGTGCACGCCAGAGCACGCCAGTGCACGCCAGTGCACGCCAGAGCAAGTCAATGCACGCCAGAGCACGCCAGTGCACGCCAGAGCACGCCAAGGCACGCCAGAGCACGCCAGTGCACGCCAGAGCACGCCAGTGCACGCCAGAGCACGCCAGTGCACGCCAGAGCACGCCAGAGCACGCCAGTGCACGCCAAAGCAATTCAATGCACGCCATAGAACGCCAATTCACACCAGAGCACGCCAGTGCACGCAAGAGCACGCCAATTCACACCAGAGCACGCCAGTGCACGCCAGAGCACGCCAGTGCACGCCAGAGCACGTCAATGCACGCCAGAGCACGCCAGTGCACGCCAGACCACGCCAGTGCACGCCAGAGTACGCCAGTGCACGCCAGAGCACGCCAGTGCACGCCAGAGCACGCCAGTGCACGCCAGAGTACGCCAGTGCACGCAAGTACACGCCAAAGCACGCCAGTGCACGCCAGTTCACGCCAATTCACACCAGAGCACACCAGTGCACGCCAGAGCACGCCAGAGCACGCCAGTGCACGCCAGTGCACGTCAATGCAAACCAGAGCAAGCCAGAGCACGCCAGAGCACGCCAGAGCACGCCAGAGCACGCCAGTGCACGCCAGAGCACGTCAATGCACGCCAGACCACGCCAGTGCACGCTAGAGCACGCAAGTGCAAGTCAATGCATGCCAGAGCAAGCCAGAGCACGCCAGTGCACGCCAGTGCAAGCCAATTCACACCAGAGCACGCCAATGCACGCCAGATCACGCCATTGCACGCCAGAGCACGCCAGAGCACGCCAGAGCACGCCACTGCACGCCAGAGCACGCCAGTGCACGCCAGAGCACGCAAGTGCACGCCAGAGCACGCCAGTGAACGTCAGAGCACGCCAGTGCACGCCAGAGCACGCCAGTGCACGCCAGAGCACGCCAGTAAACGCCAGAGCAAGCCAGAGCACGCCAGTGCACGCCAAAGCAATTCAATGCACGCCATAGCACGCCAATTCACACCAGAGCACGACAGTGCACGCCAGAGCACGCCAATTCACACCAGAGCACGCCAGTGCACGCTAGAGCACGCCAGTGCACGCCAGAGCACGTCAATGCACGCCAGAGCACGCCAGTGCAAGCCAGAGCACGCCAGTGCACGCCAGAGTACGCCAGTGCACGTCAATGCATGCCAGAGCAAGCCAGAGCACGCCAGTGCACGCCAGAGCACGCCAGAGCACGCCAGAGCACGCCAATGCACGCCAGAGCATGCCAATTCACACCAGAGCTGGCCAGTGCACGCCAGAGCACGCCAGTGCACGCCAAAGCACGCCAGTGCACGCCAAAGTACGCCAGTGCACGCAAGTTCACGCCAAAGCACACCAGTGCACGCCAGTTCACGCCAATTCACACCAGAGCACACCAGTTTACGCAAGAGCACGCCAGAGCACGCCAGTGCACGCCAGAGCAAGCCAGAGCACGCCAGAGCACGCCAGAGCACGCCAGTGCACGCAAGAGCACGGTAGAGCACAGCAGAGAACAGCTCAGCACTTGAAGTTGCTATAATATTTTTTTCACTTGTTAAAACCATTTTTTAATTACAGGATGTGTAAATCAATGTCCAATACACCATTTCAAGTCTATTTAATCAATAAATTTATAGAGCAAATCATGAACAAAAAGTTTGAGAAAAACGCACATCACAGCACTTGAATTTTTAAAAATTATTCAAGTTATTTGAGTTCTATTGTCGGGTAGTGGATTTCTTTTGTCAAACACTTGAGTTCTGCATAGCAGAGCACGCCAGTGCACGCCAGAGCACGTCAATGCACGCCAGACCACGCCAGTGCACGCCAGAGCACACAAGTGCACGCCAAAGCAAGCCAGTGCACGCCAGAGCACGCCAGTGCACGCCAGAGCACGCCAGTGCACGCCAGAGCACGCCAGTGCACGCCAGTGCAAGCCAATTCACACCAGAGCACGCCAGTGCACGCCAGATCACGCCAGTGCACGCCAGAGCAAGTCAATGCACGCAAGAGCACGCCAGTGCACGCCAGAGCACGCCAGTGCATGCCAGAGCACGCCAGTGCACGCCAGAGCACGCCAGTGCACGCCAGAGCACGCCAGTGCACGCCAGAGCACGCCAGAGCACGCCAGTGCACGCCAAAGCAATTCAATGCACGCCATAGCACGCCAATTCACACCAGAGCACGCCAGTGCACGCCAGAGCACGCCAATTCACACCAGAGCACGCCAGTGCACGCCAGAGCACGCCAGTGCACGCTAGAGCACGTCAATGCACGCCAGAGCACGCCAGTGCACGCCAGAGCACGCCAGTGCACGCCAGAGTACGCCAGTGCACGTCAATGCATGCCAGAGCAAGCCAGAACACGCCAGTGCACGCCAATGCACGCAAGAGCATGCCAATTCACACCAGAGCACGCCAGTGCACGCCAGAGCATGCCAATTCACACCAGAGCACGCCAGTGCACGCCAGAGCACGCCAGTGCACGCCAGAGCACGCCAGTGCACGCCAATGCATGCCAGAGCACGCCAGAGCACGCCAGAGCACGCCAATGCACGCCAGAGCATGCCAATTTACACCAGAGCACGCCAGTGCACGCCAGAGCACGCCAGTGCACGCCAGAGCACGCCAGTGCACGCCAAAGTACGCCAGTGCACGCAAGTGCACGCCAAAGCACACCAGTGCACGCCAGTTCACGCCAATTCACACCAGAGCACACCAGTGCACGCAAGAGCACGCAAGTGCACGCCAGAGAAAGCCAGAGCACGCCAGAGCACGCCAGTGCACGCCAGAGCACGCCAGTGCACGCCAGAGCACGCCAGTGCACGCCAGAGCACGGTAGAGCACAGCAGAGAACAGCTCAGCACTTAAAGTTGCTATAATATTTTTTTCACTTGTTAAAACCATTTTTAATTACAGGATGTGTAAATCAATGTCCAATACACCATTTCAAGTCTATTTAATCAATAAATTTATAGAGCAAATCATGAACAAAAAGTTTGAGAAAAACGCACATCACAGCACTTGAATTTTTAAAAATTATTCAAGTTATTTGAGTTCTATTGTCGGGTAGTGGATTTCTTTTGTCAAACACTTGAGTTCTGCATAGCAGAGCACGCCAGTGCACGCCAGAGCACGTCAATGCACGCCAGACCACGCCAGTGCACGCCAGAGCACGCAAGTGCACGCCAGAGCACGCAAGTGCCCGCCAAAGCAAGCCAGTGCACGCCAGAGCACGCCAGTGCACGCCAGTGCAAGCCAATTCACACCAGAGCACGCCAGTGCACGCCAGATCACGCCGGTGCACGCCAGAGAAAGTCAATGCACGCCAGAGCACGCCAGTGCACGCCAGAGCACGCCAGTGCACACCATTGCAAGCCAATTCACACCAGAGAACGCCAGTGCACGCCAGAGCACGCCAGTGCACGCCAGTGCACGCCAGAGCAAGTCAATGCACGCCAGAGCACGCCAGTGCACGCCAGAGCACGCCAAGGCACGCCAGAGCACGCCAGTGCACGCCAGAGCACGCCAGTGCACGCCAGAGCACGCCAGTGCACGCCAGAGCACGCCAGTGCACGCCAGAGCACGCCAGTGCACGCCAGAGCACGCCAGAGCACGCCAGTGCACGCCAAAGCAATTCAATGCACGCCATAGAACGCCAATTCACACCAGAGCACGCCAGTGCACGCAAGAGCACGCCAATTCACACCAGAGCACGCCAGTGCACGCCAGAGCACGCCAGTGCACGCCAGAGCACGTCAATGCACGCCAGAGCACGCCAGTGCACGCCAGACCACGCCAGTGCACGCCAGTGCACGCCAGAGCACGGTAGAGCACAGCAGAGAACAGCTCAGCACTTGAAGTTGCTATAATATTTTTTTCACTTGTTAAAACCATTTTTTAATTACAGGATGTGTAAATCAATGTCCAATGCACCATTTCAAGTCTATTTAATCAATAAATTTATAGAGCAAATCATGAACAAAAAGTTTGAGAAAAACGCACACCACAGCACTTGAATTTTTAAAAATTATTCAAGTTATTTGAGTTCTATTGTCGGGTAGTGGATTTGTTTTGTCAAACACTTGAGTTCTGCATAGCAGAGCACGCCAGTGCACGCCAGAGCACGTCAATGCACGCCAGACCACGCCAGTGCACGCCAGAGCACGCAAGTGCACGTCAATGCATGCCAGAGCAAGCCAGAGCACGCCAGTGCACGCCAGTGCAAGCCAATTCACACCAGAGCACGCCAATGAACGCCAGAGCACGCCATTGCACGCCAGAGCACGCCAGAGCACGCCAGTGCACGCCAGTGCACGCCAGAGCACGCCATTGCACGCCAGAGCACGCCAGTGCACGCCAGAGCACGCCAGAGCACGCCAGTGCACGCCAAAGCAAGTCAATGCACGCCATAGCACGCCAATTCACACCAGAGCACGCCAGTGCACGCCAGAGCACGCCAATCCACACCAGAGCACGCCAGTGCACGCCAGTGCACGCCAGAGCACGCCAGTGCACGCCAGAGCATGTCAATGCACGCCAGAGCACGCCAGTGCACGCCAGAGCACGCCAGTGCACGCCAGAGTACGCCAGTGCACGTCAAAGCATGCCAGAGCAAGCCAGAGCACGCCAGTGCACGCCAGAGCACGCCAGAGCACGCCAGAGCACGCCAATGCACGGCAGAGCATGCCAATTCACACCAGAGCACGCCAGTGCACGCCAGAGCACGCCAGTGCACGCCAGAGCACGCCAGTGCACGCCAAAGTACGCTAGTGCACGCAAGTGCACGCCAAAGCACACCAGTGCACGCCAGTTCACGCCAATTCACACCAGAGCACACCAGTGCACGCAAGAGCACGCAAGTGCACGCCAGAGCAAGCCAGAGCACGCCAGAGCACGCCAGAGCACGCCAGAGCACGCCAGTGCACGCCAGAGCACGGTAGAGCACAGCAGAGAACAGCTCAGCACTTGAAGTTGCTTTAATATTTTTTTCACTTGTTAAAACCATTTTTTAATTACAGGATGTGTAAATCAATGTCCAATACACCATTTCAAGTCTATTTAATCAATAAATTTATAGAGCAAATCATGAACAAAAAGTTTGAGAAAAACGCACATCACAGCACTTGAATTTTTAAAAATTATTCAAGTTATTTGAGTTCTATTCTCGGGTAGTGGATTTCTTTTGTCAAACACTTGAGTTCTGCATAGCAGAGCACGCCAGTGCACGCCAGAGCACGTCAATGCACGCCAGACCACGCCAGAGCACGCAAGTGCACGTCAATACATGCCAGAGCAAGCCAGAGCACGCCAGTGCACGCCAGTGCAAGCCAATTCACACCAGAGCACGCCAATGCACGCCAGAGCACGCTAGAGCACGCCAGAGCACGCCAGAGCACGCCAGAGCACGCCAGTGCACGCCAGAGCACGCCAGTGCACGCCAGAGCACGCCAGAGCACGCCAGTGCACGCCAAAGCAATTCAATGCACGCCATAGCACGCCAATTCACACCAGAGCACGCCAGTGCACGCCAGAGCACGCCAATTCACACCAGAGCACGCCAGTGCACGCCAGAGCACGCCAGTGCACGCCAGAGCACGTCAATGCACGCCAGAGCACGCCAGTGCACGCCAGTTCACGCCAGTGCACGCCAGAGTACGCCAGTGCACGTCAATGCATGCCAGAGCAAGCCAGAGCACGCCAGTGCACACCAGAGCACGTCAGAGCACGTCAGAGCACGCCAATGCACGCCAGAGCATGCCAATTCACACCAGAGCACGCCAGTGCACGCCAGAGCACGCCATTGCACGCCAAAGCACACCAGTGCACGCCAGTTCACGCCAATTCACACCAGAGCACACCAGTGCACGCAAGAGCACGCCAGAGCACGACAGTGCACGCCAGAGCAAGCCAGAGCACGCCAGAGCACGCCAGAGCACGCCAGTGCACGCCAGAGCACGGTAGAGCACTGCAGAGAACAGCTCAGCACTTGAAGTTGCTATAATATTTTTTTCACTTGTTAAAACCATTTTTTAATTACAGGATGTGTAAATCAATGTCCAATACACCATTTCAAGTCTATTTAATCAATAAATTTATAGAGCAAATCATGAACAAAAAGTTTGAGAAAAACGCAAATCACAGCACTTGAATTTTTAAAAATTATTCAAGTTATTTGAGTTCTATTGTCGGGTAGTGGATTTCTTTTGTCAAACACTTGAGTTCTGCATAGCAGAGCACGCCAGTGCACGCCAGTGCACGTCAATGCACGCCAAAGCAAGCCAGTGCACGCCAGAGCACGCCAGTGCACGCCAGTGCAAGCCAATTCACACCAGAGCACGCCAGTGCACGCCAGATCACGCCGGTGCACGCCAGAGAAAGTCAATGCACGCCAGAGCACGCCAGTGCACGCCAGAGCACGCCAGTGCACACCATTGCAAGCCAATTCACACCAGAGAACGCCAGTGCACGCCAGAGCACGCCAGTGCACGCCAGTGCACGCCAGAGCAAGTCAATGCACGCCAGAGCACGCCAAGGCACGCCAGAGCACGCCAGTGCACGCCAGAGCACGCCAGTGCACGCCAGAGCACGCCAGTGCACGCCAGAGCACGCCAGTGCACGCCAGAGCACGCCAGAGCACGCCAGTGCACGCCAAAGCAATTCAATGCACGCCATAGAACGCCAATTCACACCAGAGCACGCCAGTGCACGCAAGAGCACGCCAATTCACACCAGAGCACGCCAGTGCACGCCAGAGCACGCCAGTGCACGCCAGAGCACGTCAATGCACGCCAGAGCACGCCAGTGCACGCCAGACCACGCCAGTGCACGCCAGAGTACGCCAGTGCACGCCAGAGCACGCCAGTGCACGCCAGAGCACGCCAGTGCACGCCAGAGTACGCCAGTGCACGCAAGTACACGCCAAAGCACGCCAGTGCACGCCAGTTCACGCCAATTCACACCAGAGCACACCAGTGCACGCCAGAGCACGCCAGAGCACGCCAGTGCACGCCAGTGCACGTCAATGCAAACCAGAGCAAGCCAGAGCACGCCAGAGCACGCCAGAGCACGCCAGAGCACGCCAGTGCACGCCAGAGCACGTCAATGCACGCCAGACCACGCCAGTGCACGCTAGAGCACGCAAGTGCAAGTCAATGCATGCCAGAGCAAGCCAGAGCACGCCAGTGCACGCCAGTGCAAGCCAATTCACACCAGAGCACGCCAATGCACGCCAGAGCACGCCATTGCACGCCAGAGCACGCCAGAGCACGCCAGAGCACGCCACTGCACGCCAGAGCACGCCAGTGCACGCCAGAGCACGCAAGTGCACGCCAGAGCACGCCAGTGAACGTCAGAGCACGCCAGTGCACGCCAGAGCACGCCAGTAAACGCCAGAGCAAGCCAGAGCACGCCAGTGCACGCCAAAGCAATTCAATGCACGCCATAGCACGCCAATTCACACCAGAGCACGCCAGTGCACGCCAGAGCACGCCAATTCACACCAGAGCACGCCAGTGCACGCTAGAGCACGCCAGTGCACGCCAGAGCACGTCAATGCACGCCAGAGCACGCCAGTGCAAGCCAGAGCACGCCAGTGCACGCCAGAGTACGCCAGTGCACGTCAATGCATGCCAGAGCAAGCCAGAGCACGCCAGTGCACGCCAGTGCACGCCAGTGCACGCCAGAGCACGCCAGAGCACGCCAGAGCACGCCAATGCACGCCAGAGCATGCCAATTCACACCAGAGCTGGCCAGTGCACGCCAGAGCACGCCAGTGCACGCCAAAGCACGCCAGTGCACGCCAAAGTACGCCAGTGCACGCAAGTTCACGCCAAACCACACCAGTGCACGCCAGTTCACGCCAATTCACACCAGAGCACACCAGTTTACGCAAGAGCACGCCAGAGCACGCCAGTGCACGCCAGAGCAAGCCAGAGCACGCCAGAGCACGCCAGAGCACGCCAGTGCACGCAAGAGCACGGTAGAGCACAGCAGAGAACAGCTCAGCACTTGAAGTTGCTATAATATTTTTTTCACTTGTTAAAACCATTTTTTAATTACAGGATGTGTAAATCAATGTCCAATACACCATTTCAAGTCTATTTAATCAATAAATTTATAGAGCAAATCATGAACAAAAAGTTTGAGAAAACGCACATCACAGCACTTGAATTTTTAAAAATTATTCAAGTTATTTGAGTTCTATTGTCGGGTAGTGGATTTCTTTTGTCAAACACTTGAGTTCTGCATAGCAGAGCACGCCAGTGCACGCCAGAGCACGTCAATGCACGCCAGACCACGCCAGTGCACGCCAGAGCACACAAGTGCACGCCAAAGCAAGCCAGTGCACGCCAGAGCACGCCAGTGCACGCCAGAGCACGCCAGTGCACGCCAGTGCAAGCCAATTCACACCAGAGCACGCCAGTGCACGCCAGATCACGCCAGTGCACGCCAGAGCAAGTCAATGCACGCAAGAGCACGCCAATGCACGCCAGAGCACGCCAGTGCATGCCAGAGCACGCCAGTGCACGCCAGAGCACGCCAGTGCACGCCAGAGCACGCCAGTGCACGCCAGAGCACGCCAGAGCACGCCAGTGCACGCCAAAGCAATTCCATGCACGCCATAGCACGCCAATTCACACCAGAGCACGCCAGTGCACGCCAGAGCACGCCAATTCACACCAGAGCACGCCAGTGCACGCCAGAGCACGCCAGTGCACGCTAGAGCACGTCAATGCACGCCAGAGCACGCCAGTGCACGCCAGAGCACGCCAGTGCACGCCAGAGTACGCCAGTGCACGTCAATGCATGCCAGAGCAAGCCAGAACACGCCAGTGCACGCCAATGCACGCAAGAGCATGCCAATTCACACCAGAGCACGCCAGTGCACGCCAGAGCATGCCAATTCACACCAGAGCACGCCAGTGCACGCCAGAGCACGCCAGTGCACGCCAGAGCACGCCAGTGCACGCCAATGCATGCCAGAGCACGCCAGAGCACGCCAGAGCACGCCAATGCACGCCAGAGCATGCCAATTTACACCAGAGCACGCCAGTGCACGCCAGAGCACGCCAGTGCACGCCAGAGCACGCCAGTGCACGCCAAAGTACGCCAGTGCACGCAAGTGCACGCCAAAGCACACCAGTGCACGCCAGTTCACGCCAATTCACACCAGAGCACACCAGTGCACGCAAGAGCACGCAAGTGCACGCCAGAGAAAGCCAGAGCACGCCAGAGCACGCCAGTGCACGCCAGAGCACGCCAGTGCACGCCAGAGCACGGTAGAGCACAGCAGAGAACAGCTCAGCACTTAAAGTTGCTATAATATTTTTTTCACTTGTTAAAACCATTTTTAATTACAGGATGTGTAAATCAATGTCCAATACACCATTTCAAGTCTATTTAATCAATAAATTTATAGAGCAAATCATGAACAAAAAGTTTGAGAAAAACGCACATCACAGCACTTGAATTTTTAAAAATTATTCAAGTTATTTCAGTTCTATTGTCGGGTAGTGGATTTCTATTGTCAAGCACTTGAGTTCTGCATAGCGGAGCACGCCAGAGCACGCCAGAGCACGCCAGTGCACGCCAGAGCACGTCAATGCACGCCAGAGCAAGCCAGAGCACGCCAGTGCACGGCAGAGCACGCCAATTCACACCAGAGCACGCCAGTGCACGCCAAAACACGCCAGTGCACGCAAGAGCACGTCAATGCACGCCAGAGCACGCCAGTGCACGCCAGTGCACGCCAGAGCACGCCAAAGCACGCCAAAGCACGCCAGTGCACGCCAGAGCACGTCAATGCACGCCAGAGCAAGCCAGAGCACGCCAGAGCACGCCAGAGCACGCCAGAGCACGCCAGAGCACGCCAGTGCACGCCAGAGCACGTCAATGCACGCCAGAGCAAGCCAGAGCACAACAGAGCACGCAAGTGCACGCCAAAGCACGCAAGTGCTCGCCAGTGCACGCCGATTCACACCAGAGCACGCCAGTGCACGCCAGAGCAAGTCAATGCACGCCAAAGCACGCCAGTGCACGCCAGAGCAAGTCAATGCACGCCAGAGCACGCCAATTCACACCAGAGCACGCCAGTGCACGCCAATTCACACCAGAGCACGCCAGTGCACGCAAGAGCACGCCAGTGCACGCCAGAGCAAGTCAATGCACGCCAGAGCACGCAAGTGCACGCCAAAGCACGCCAGTGCACGCCGATTCACACCAGAGCACGCCAGTGCACGCCAGAGCACGCCAGTGCACGCCAAAACAAGTCAATGCACGCCAGAGCACGCCAGTGCACGCCAGTGCACGTCAATGCACGCCAGAGCAAGCCAGAGCACGCCAGAGCACGCCAGAGCACGCCAGAGCACGCCAGAGCACGCCAGAGCACGCCAGTGCACGCCAGAGCACGGTAGAGCACAGCAGAAAACAGCTCAGCACTTGAAGTTGCTGTAATATTTTTTTTCACTTGTTAAAATCATTTTTTAATTACAGGATGTGTAAATCAATGTCCAATACACCATTTCTATTTAATCAATAAATTTATAGAGCAAATCATAAACAAAAAGTTTGAGAAAAATGCACATCACAGCACTTGAATTTTTAAAAATTATTCAAGTTATTTGAGTTCTATTGTCGGGTAGTAGATTTCTATTGTCAAACACTTGAGTTCTGCATAGCAGAGCACGCCAGTGCACGCCAGAGCACGCAAGTGCACGCCAAAGCACGCCAGTGCACGCCAGAGCACGCCAGTGCACGCCAGTGCAAGCCAATTCACACCAGAGCACGCCAGTGCACGCCAGAGCACGCCAGTGCACGCAAGAGCACGTCAATGCACGCCAGAGCACGCCAGTGCACAACAGAGCACGCCATTAGCACGCCAGTGCACGCCAGAGCACGCCAATTCACACCAGAGCACGCCAGTGCACGCCAGAGCACGCCAGTGCACGCAAGAGCACGTCAATGCACGCCAGAGCACGCCAGTGCACGCCAGAGCACGCAAGTGCACGCCAAAGCACGCCAGTGCACGCCAGTGCACGCCAATTCACCCCAGAGCACGCCAGTGCACGCAAGAGCACGCCAGTGCTCGCCAGAGCAAGCAAGTGCACGCCAGAGCACGCCAGTGCACGCCAGAGCACGCCAGTGCACGCCAGAGCACGCCAGTGCACGCCAGAGCACGCCAGTGCACGCCAAAGCACGCCAAAGCACGCCAGTGCACGCCAGAGCACGTCAATGCACGCCAGAGCAAGCCAGAGCACGCCAGAGCACGCCAGAGCACTTCAGTGCACGCCAGAGCACGGTAGATTACAGCAGAGAACAGCTCAGCACTTGAAGTTGCTATAATTTTTTTTTCACTTGTTAAAACCATTTTTTAATTACAGGATGTGTAAATCAATGTCCAATACACCATATCAAGTCTATTTAATCAATAAATTTATAGAGCAAATCATGAACAAAAAGTTTGAGAAAAACGCACATCACAGCACTTGAATTTTTAAAAATTTTTCAAGTTATTTGAGTTCTATTGTCGGGTAGTGGATTTCTATTGTCAAGCACTTGAGTTCTGCATAGCAGAGCACGCTAGAGCACGACAGAGCATGCCAGTGCACGCAAGAGCACGTCAATGCACGCCAGAGAATGCTAGTGCACGCCAGAGCACGAAAGTGCACGCCAGAGAACGCCAGTGCACGCCAGAGCACGCCAGTGCACGCCAGAGCAATTCAATGCACGCCAGAGCACGCTAATTCACACCAGAGCACGCCAGTGCACGCCAGAGCACGCCAATTTACACCAGAGCACGCCAGTGAACGCCAGAGCACGCCAGAGCACGCCAGTGCACGCCAGAGCACGCCAATTCACACCAGAGCACGCCAGTGCACGCCAGTGCACGCCAGAGCAAGTCATTGCACGCCACAGCACGCCAGTATACGCCAGAGCACGCCAGTGCACGCCAAAGCACGCCAGTGCACGCCAGAGCACGCCAGTGCACGCCAGTGCACGCCAATTCACACCAGAGCACGCCAGTGCACGCCAGAGCACGCCAGTGCATGCCAGAGCACGCCAATTCACACCAGAGCACGCCAATTCACACCAGAGAACGCCAGTGTACGCCAGAGCACGCCAATTTACACCAGAGCACGCCAGTGCACGCCAGAGCACGCCAGTGCACGCAAGAGCACGTCAATGCACGCCAGAGCACGCCAGTGCACGCCAGAGCACGCCAAAGCACGCTAGTGCACGCCAGTGCACGCCAGTGCACGCCAATTCACACCAGAGCACGCCAGTGCACGCCAGAGCACGCCAGTGCACGCCAGAGCAAGTCAATGCACACCAGAATACGCCAGTGCACGCCAGAGCACGCCAGTGCACGCCAGAGCAGAAAAGTGCACGCCAAAGCACTCCAGTAAACGCCAGAGCACGCCAGTGCACGCCAGTGCACGCCAATTCACACCAGAGCACGCCAGTGCACGCCAGAGCACGCCAGATTACGCCAGTGCACGCCAGAGCACGCAAGTGCACGCCAAAGCACGCCAGTAAACGCCAGTGCACGCCAGTGCACGCCAATTCACACCAGAGAACGCCAGAGCAAGTCAATGCACGCCAGAGCACGCCAGTGCACGCCAGAGCACGCCAATGCACGCCAAAGCACGCCAATGCACGCCAAAGCACGCAAGTGCACGCTAGTGCACGCCAGAGCACGCCAGAGCACGCCAGTGCACGCCAGAGCAAGTCAATGCACGCCAGAGCACGCCAATTCACACCAGAGCACGCCAGTGCACGCCAGAGCACTCCAATTCACACCAGAGCACGCCAGTGCACGCCAGAGCACGCCAGTGCACGCAAGAGCACGCCAGTGCACGCCAGAGCAAGCCAGTGCACGCCAGAGCACGCCAGTGCACGCCAGAGCACGCCAGTGCACGCCAGAGCACGCCAGAGTGCACGCCAGAGCACGCCAGTGCACGCCAGTGCACGCCAGTGCACGCCAGTGCACGCTAGAGCACGCAAGTGCACGCCAAAGCACGCCAGTAAACGCCAGAGCACGCCAGTGCACGCCAATTAACCCCTGAGCACGCCAGTGCACGCAAGTGCACGCCAAAGCACGCCAGTGCACGCCAATTAACCCCTGAGCACGCCAGTGCACGCAAGTGCACGCCAAAGCACGCAAGTGCACGCTAGTGCACGCCAGAGCACGCCAGAGCACGCCAGTGCACGACAGAGCACGCCAGTGCACGCAAGAGCACGTCAATGCACGCCAGAGCACGCCAGTGCACGCCAGAGCACGCAAGTGCACGCCAGAGAACGCCAGTGAACGCCAGAGCACGCCAGTGCACGCACGAGCACGTCAATGCACGCCAGTGCACGCCAGAGCACGCCAGAGCACGCCAGTGCACGCCAGTGCACACCAATTCACACCAGAGCACGTCAATGCACGCCAGAGCACGCCAGTGCACGCCAGAGCACGTCAATGCACGCCAGAGCACGCCAGTGCACGCCAGAGCACGCCAGAGCACGCCAGAGCACGCCAGTGCACGCCAGAGCACGCCAGTGCACGCCAGAGCACGCCAGTGCACGCCAGAGCAATTCAATGCACGCCAGAGCACGCCAATTCACACCAGAGCACGCAAGTGCAAGCCAGAGCACGCCAGTGCACGCCAGAGCACGCCAATTCACACCAGAGCACGCCAGTGCACGCCAGAGCACGCCAGTGCATGCCAAAGCACGCCAGTGCACGCAAAAGCACGTCAATGCACGCCAGAAAACGCCAATGCACGCCAGAGCGCGCAAGTGCACGCCAAAGCACGCCAGTGCACGCCAGTGCACGCCAGAGCACGCCAGTGCACGCCAGAGCACGCCAGTGCACGCCAGAGCACGCCAGTGCACGCCAGAGCACGCCAGTGCACGCCAGAGCACGCCAGTGCACGCCAGAGCACGCCAGTGCACGCCAGAGCACGCCAGTGCACGCCAGAGCACGCCAGTGCACGCCAGTGCACGCCAATTAACACCAGAGCACGCCAATTCACACAAGAGCACGCCAGTGCACGCCAGAGCACGCCAGTGCACGCAAGAGCACGTCAATGCACGCCAGAGCACGCCAGTGCACGCCAGAGCACGCAAGTGCACGTTAAAGCACGCCAGTGAACGCCAATTCACACCAGAGCACGCCAGTGCACGCCAGAGCAAGTCAATGCACGCCAGAGCACGCCAGAGCACGCCAGAGCACGCCAGAGCACGCCAGTGCACGCCCGAGCACACCAATTCACACCAGAGCACGTCAATGCACGCCAGAGAACGCCAGTGCACGCCAGAGCACGCCAGAGCACGCCAGAGCACGCCAGTGAACGCCAGAGCACGCCAGTGCACGCCAGAGCAATTCAATGCACGCCAGAGCACGCCAATTCACACCAGAGCACGCCAGTGCACGCCACAGCTTGCCAATTCACACCAAACCACGCCAGTGCACGCCAGAGCACGCCAGTGCATGCCAAAGCACGCCAATGCACGCCAGAGCACGCCAGTGCACGCCAAAGGACGCCAGTGCACGCCAGATAACGCCAGTGCACGCAAGAGCACGCCAGAGCACGCCAGTGCACGCCAGAGCAATTCAATGCACGCCAGAGCACGACAATTCACACCAGAGCACGCCAGTGCACGCAAGAGCACGTCAATGCACGCCAGTGCACGCCAATTCTTACCAGAGCACGCCAGTGTACGCCAGAGCACGCCAGAGCACGCCAGTGCACGCCAGAGCACGCCAATTCACACCAGAGAACGCCAGTGCACGCCAGAGCCCGCAAGTGCACGCCAAAGCACTCCAGTGAAGGCCAGAGCACGCCAGTGCACGCCAGAGCACGCCAGTGCACGTCAGAGCACTCCAGTGCCCGCCAGAGCACGCCAGTGCACGGCAGTGCATGCCAGAGCAATTCAATGCACGCCAGAGCACGCCAGTGCATGCCAGAGCACGCCAGAGCACGCCAGTGCACGCCAGATTACGTCAATACACGCCAGAGCAAGCCAGAGCACGCCAGAGCACGCCAGAGCACGCCAGTGCACGCCAGAACACGGTAGAGCACAACAGAGAACAGCTCAGCACTTGAAGTTGCTATAATATTTATTTCACTTGTTAAAACCATTTTTTAATTACAGGATGTGTAAATCAATGTCCAATACACCATTTCAAGTCTATTGAATCAATAAATTTATAGAGCAAATCATGAACAAAAAGTTTTAGAAAAACGCACATCACAGCACTTGCATTTTTAAAAATTATTCAAGTTATTTGAGTTCTATTGTCGGGTATTGGATTTCTATTGTCAAGCACTTGAGTTCTGCATAGCAGAGCACGCCAGAGCACGCCAGAGCAAACCATTGCACGCCATTGCACGCCAGAGCACGCCAGTGCACGCCATAGCACGCCAGTACACGCCAGAGCACGCAAGAGCACGCAAGAGAACGCCAGTGCACGCCAATTCACACCAGAGCAAGCCAGTTCACGACAGAGCACGCCAATGCACGCCATAGCACGCCAATTCACACCAGAGCACACCAGAGCACGCCAATGCACGCCAGTGCACGCCAGAGCATGCCAGGGCACGCCAGTGAATGCCAGAGCACGCAATTGCACGCCAGAGCACGCAATTGCACGCCAGAGCACGCCAGTGCACGCCAGAGCACCCCAGAGTACGCCAGAGCACGCCAGTTCACGCCAGGGCACGGTAGAGCACGCCAGAGCACGCCAGAGTACGCCAGTGCAGGCCTTTGCACGCCAATTCACACCAGAGCACGCCAGAGCACGCTAGAGCACTTTGCACGCCAGAGCACGTTAGAGCACGCCAGAGCACGCCAGAGCACGCCAGTGCACGCCAATTCACACCAGAGCACGCCAATTCACACCGGAGCATGCCAGAGCACGCCAGTGCACGCCAGAGCACGCCAGTGCACGCCAGAGCACGCCAATGCACGCCAGTGTACGCCAGTGCACGCCAGATCATGCCAGTACACGCCAGAGAACAGCTAAGAACTTGAAGTTGCTATAATATTTATTTCACTTGTTAAAACCATTTTTTAATTACAGGATATGTAAATCAATGTCCAATACACCGTTTCAAGTCTTTTGAATCAATAAATTTATAGAGCAAATCATAAACAAAAAGTTTTAGAAATACGCTCATCACAGCACTTGAATTTTTTTAAATTATTCAAGTTATTTGAGTTCTATTGTCGGGTAGTGGATTTCTATTGTCAAGCACTTGAGTTCTGCATAGCAGAGCACTCCAGTTCACGCCAGAGCACGCCAGTGCATGCCAGTGCACGCCAGTGCACGCCAGTGCACGTTAGAGCACGCCAGAGCACGGCAGTGCACGCCAGAGCACGCCAGAGCACTCCAGTGCACGCCAGAGAACGCCAGTGCACGCCAGAGTACGCCAGTGCACGCAGGAGCACGTTAATGCACGCCAGAGCACGCCAGAGCACGCCAGAGCACGCCAGAGCACGCCAGTGCTCGCCAGAGCAAGTAAATGCACGCCAGAGCACGCCAGTGCACTCCACAGCACGCCAGTGCACGCCACAGCACGCCAGTGCACGCCAGAGCACGCCAGTGCACGCCAGTGCACGCCAATTCACACCAGAGCACGCCAGTGCACGCCAGAGCAAGTCAATGCACGCCGGTGTACGCCAGTGCACGCCAGAGCACGCCAGTGCACGCCAGAGCACGCCAGTGCACGCCAGAGCACGCCAGTGCACGCCAGAGCAAGTCAATGCACACCAGAATACGCCAGTGCACGCCAGAGCACGCCAGTGCACGCCAGAGCAGAAAAGTGCACGCCAAAGCACTCCAGTAAACGCCAGAGCACGCCAGTGCACGCCAGTGCACGCCAATTCACACCAGAGCACGCCAGTGCACGCCAGAGCACGCCAGAGCACGCCAGTGCACGCCAGAGCACGCAAGTGCACGCCAAAGCACGCCAGTAAACGCCAGTGCACGCCAGTGCACGCCAATTCACACCAGAGAACGCCAGAGCAAGTCAATGCACGCCAGAGCACGCCAGTGCACGCCAGAGCAAGCCAATGCACGCCAAAGCACGCCAATGCACGCCAAAGCACGCAAGTGCACGCTAGTGCACGCCAGAGCACGCCAGAGCACGCCAGTGCACGCCAGAGCAAGTCAATGCACGCCAGAGCACGCCAATTCACACCAGAGCACGCCAGTGCACGCCAGAGCACTCCAATTCACACCAGAGCACGCCAGTGCACGCCAGAGCACGCCAGTGCACGCAAGAGCACGCCAGTGCACGCCAGAGCAAGCCAGTGCACGCCAGAGCACGCCAGTGCACGCCAGAGCACGCCAGTGCACGCCAGAGCACGCCAGAGTGCACGCCAGAGCACGCCAGTGCACGCCAGTGCACGCCAGTGCACGCCAGTGCACGCCAGTGCACGCCAGTGCACGCCAGTGCACGCTAGAGCACGCAAGTGCACGCCAAAGCACGCCAGTAAACGCCAGAGCACGCCAGTGCACGCCAATTAACCCCTGAGCACGCCAGTGCACGCAAGTGCACGCCAAAGCACGCCAGTGCACGCCAATTAACCCCTGAGCACGCCAGTGCACGCAAGTGCACGCCAAAGCACGCAAGTGCACGCTAGTGCACGCCAGAGCACGCCAGAGCACGCCAGTGCACGACAGAGCACGCCAGTGCACGCAAGAGCACGTCAATGCACGCCAGAGCACGCCAGTGCACGCCAGAGCAATTCAATGCACGCCAGAGCACGCCAATTCACACCAGAGCACGCAAGTGCAAGCCAGAGCACGCCAGTGCACGCCAGAGCACGCCAATTCACACCAGAGCACGCCAGTGCACGCCAGAGCACGCCAGTGCATGCCAAAGCACGCCAGTGCACGCAAAAGCACGTCAATGCACGCCAGAAAACGCCAATGCACGCCAGAGCGCGCAAGTGCACGCCAAAGCACGCCAGTGCACGCCAGTGCACGCCAGAGCACGCCAGTGCACGCCAGAGCACGCCAGTGCACGCCAGAGCACGCCAGTGCACGCCAGAGCACGCCAGTGCACGCCAGAGCACGCCAGTGCACGCCAGAGCACGCCAGTGCACGCCAGAGCACGCCAGTGCACGCCAGAGCACGCCAGTGCACGCCAGAGCACGTCAATGCACGTCAGAGCAAGCCAGAGCACGCCAGAGCACGCAAGTGCACGCCAAAGCACGCCAGTGCACGCCGATTCACACAAGAGCACGCCGGTGCACGCCAGTGCACGCCAGTGCACGCCAGTGCACGCCAGAGCAATTCAATGCACGCCAGAGCACGCCAATTCACACTAGAGCACGCCAGTGCACGCAAGAGCACGCCAATTCACACCAGAGCACGCCAGTGCACGCCAGAGCACGCCAGTGCACGCCAAAGCACGCCAGTGCACGCCAGAGCACGCCAGTGCACGCCAGTGCACGCCAATTAACACCAGAGCACGCCAATTCACACAAGAGCACGCCAGTGCACGCCAGAGCACGCCAGTGCACGCAAGAGCACGTCAATGCACGCCAGAGCACGCCAGTGCACGCCAGAGCACGCAAGTGCACGTTAAAGCACGCCAGTGAACGCCAATTCACACCAGAGCACGCCAGTGCACGCCAGAGCAAGTCAATGCACGCCAGAGCACGCCAGAGCACGCCAGAGCACGCCAGAGCACGCCAGTGCACGCCCGAGCACACCAATTCACACCAGAGCACGTCAATGCACGCCAGAGAACGCCAGTGCACGCCAGAGCACGCCAGAGCACGCCAGAGCACGCCAGTGAACGCCAGAGCACGCCAGTGCACGCCAGAGCAATTCAATGCACGCCAGAGCACGCCAATTCACACCAGAGCACGCCAGTGCACGCCACAGCTTGCCAATTCACACCAAAGCACGCCAGTGCACGCCAGAGCACGCCAGTGCACGCCAAAGGACGCCAATGCACGCCAGAGCACGCCAGTGCACGCCAAAGGACGCCAGTGCACGCCAGATAACGCCAGTGCACGCAAGAGCACGCCAGAGCACGCCAGTGCACGCCAGAGCAATTCAATGCACGCCAGAGCACGACAATTCACACCAGAGCACGCCAGTGCACGCAAGAGCACGTCAATGCACGCCAGTGCACGCCAATTCTTACCAGAGCACGCCAGTGTACGCCAGAGCACGCCAGAGCACGCCAGTGCACGCCAGAGCACGCCAATTCACACCAGAGAACGCCAGTGCACGCCAGAGCCCGCAAGTGCACGCCAAAGCACTCCAGTGAAGGCCAGAGCACGCCAGTGCACGCCAGAGCACGCCAGTGCACGTCAGAGCACTCCAGTGCCCGCCAGAGCACGCCAGTGCACGGCAGTGCATGCCAAAGCAATTCAATGCACGCCAGAGCACGCCAGTGCATGCCAGAGCACGCCAGAGCACGCCAGTGCACGCCAGATTACGTCAATACACGCCAGAGCAAGCCAGAGCACGCCAGAGCACGCCAGAGCACGCCAGTGCACGCCAGAACACGGTAGAGCACAACAGAGAACAGCTCAGCACTTGAAGTTGCTATAATATTTATTTCACTTGTTAAAACCATTTTTTAATTACAGGATGTGTAAATCAATGTCCAATACACCATTTCAAGTCTATTGAATCAATAAATTTATAGAGCAAATCATGAACAAAAAGTTTTAGAAAAACGCACATCACAGCACTTGCATTTTTAAAAATTATTCAAGTTATTTGAGTTCTATTGTCGGGTATTGGATTTCTATTGTCAAGCACTTGAGTTCTGCATAGCAGAGCACGCCAGAGCACGCCAGAGCAAACCATTGCACGCCATTGCACGCCAGAGCACGCCAGTGCACGCCATAGCACGCCAGTACACGCCAGAGCACGCCAGAGCACGCAAGAGAACGCCAGTGCACGCCAATTCACACCAGAGCAAGCCAGTTCACGACAGAGCACGCCAATGCACGCCATAGCACGCCAATTCACACCAGAGCACACCAGAGCACGCCAATGCACGCCAGTGCACGCCAGAGCATGCCAGGGCACGCCAGTGAATGCCAGAGCACGCAATTGCACGCCAGAGCACGCAATTGCACGCCAGAGCACGCCAGTGCACGCCAGAGCACCCCAGAGTACGCCAGAGCACGCCAGTTCACGCCAGGGCACGGTAGAGCACGCCAGAGCACGCCAGAGTACGCCAGTGCAGGCCTTTGCACGCCAATTCACACCAGAGCACGCCAGAGCACGCTAGAGCACTTTGCACGCCAGAGCACGTTAGAGCACGCCAGAGCACGCCAGAGCACGCCAGTGCACGCCAATTCACACCAGAGCACGCCAATTCACACCGGAGCATGCCAGAGCACGCCAGTGCACGCCAGAGCACGCCAGTGCACGCCAGAGCACGCCAATGCACGCCAGTGTACGCCAGTGCACGCCAGATCATGCCAGTACACGCCAGAGAACAGCTAAGAACTTGAAGTTGCTATAATATTTATTTCACTTGTTAAAACCATTTTTTAATTACAGGATATGTAAATCAATGTCCAATACACCGTTTCAAGTCTTTTGAATCAATAAATTTATAGAGCAAATCATAAACAAAAAGTTTTAGAAATACGCTCATCACAGCACTTGAATTTTTTTAAATTATTCAAGTTATTTGAGTTCTATTGTCGGGTAGTGGATTTCTATTGTCAAGCACTTGAGTTCTGCATAGCAGAGCACTCCAGTTCACGCCAGAGCACGCCAGTGCATGCCAGTGCACGCCAGTGCACGCCAGTGCACGTTAGAGCACGCCAGAGCACGGCAGTGCACGCCAGAGCACGCCAGAGCACTCCAGTGCACGCCAGAGAACGCCAGTGCACGCCAGAGTACGCCAGTGCACGCAGGAGCACGTTAATGCACGCCAGAGCACGCCAGAGCACGCCAGAGCACGCCAGAGCACGCCAGTGCTCGCCAGAGCAAGTAAATGCACGCCAGAGCACGCCAGTGCACTCCACAGCACGCCAGTGCACGCCACAGCACGCCAGTGCACGCCAGAGCACGCCAGTGCACGCCAGTGCACGCCAATTCACACCAGAGCACGCCAGTGCACGCCAGAGCAAGTCAATGCACGCCGGTGTACGCCAGTGCACGCCAGAGCACGCCAGTGCACGCCAGAGCACGCCAGTGCACGCCAGAGCACGCCAATGCACGCCAGTGTACGCCAGTGCACGCCAGATCATGCCAGTACACGCCAGAGAACAGCTAAGAACTTGAAGTTGCTATAATATTTATTTCACTTGTTAAAACCATTTTTTAATTACAGGATATGTAAATCAATGTCCAATACACCGTTTCAAGTCTTTTGAATCAATAAATTTATAGAGCAAATCATAAACAAAAAGTTTTAGAAATACGCTCATCACAGCACTTGAATTTTTTTAAATTATTCAAGTTATTTGAGTTCTATTGTCGGGTAGTGGATTTCTATTGTCAAGCACTTGAGTTCTGCATAGCAGAGCACTCCAGTTCACGCCAGAGCACGCCAGTGCATGCCAGTGCACGCCAGTGCACGCCAGTGCACGTTAGAGCACGCCAGAGCACGGCAGTGCACGCCAGAGCACGCCAGAGCACTCCAGTGCACGCCAGAGAACGCCAGTGCACGCCAGAGTACGCCAGTGCACGCAGGAGCACGTTAATGCACGCCAGAGCACGCCAGAGCACGCCAGAGCACGCCAGAGCACGCCAGTGCTCGCCAGAGCAAGTAAATGCACGCCAGAGCACGCCAGTGCACTCCACAGCACGCCAGTGCACGCCACAGCACGCCAGTGCACGCCAGAGCACGCCAGTGCACGCCAGTGCACGCCAATTCACACCAGAGCACGCCAGTGCACGCCAGAGCAAGTCAATGCACGCCGGTGTACGCCAGTGCACGCCAGAGCACGCCAGTGCACGCCAGAGCACGCCAGTGCACGCCAGAGCACGCCAATGCACGCCAGTGTACGCCAGTGCACGCCAGATCATGCCAGTACACGCCAGAGAACAGCTAAGAACTTGAAGTTGCTATAATATTTATTTCACTTGTTAAAACCATTTTTTAATTACAGGATATGTAAATCAATGTCCAATACACCGTTTCAAGTCTTTTGAATCAATAAATTTATAGAGCAAATCATAAACAAAAAGTTTTAGAAATACGCTCATCACAGCACTTGAATTTTTTTAAATTATTCAAGTTATTTGAGTTCTATTGTCGGGTAGTGGATTTCTATTGTCAAGCACTTGAGTTCTGCATAGCAGAGCACTCCAGTTCATGCCAGAGCACGCCAGTGCATGCCAGTGCACGCCAGTGCACGCCAGTGCACGTTAGAGCACGCCAGAGCACGGCAGTGCACGCCAGAGCACGCCAGAGCACTCCAGTGCACGCCAGAGAACGCCAGTGCACGCCAGAGTACGCCAGTGCACGCAGGAGCACGTTAATGCACGCCAGAGCACGCCAGAGCACGCCAGAGCACGCCAGAGCACGCCAGTGCTCGCCAGAGCAAGTAAATGCACGCCAGAGCACGCCAGTGCACTCCACAGCACGCCAGTGCACGCCACAGCACGCCAGTGCACGCCAGAGCACGCCAGTGCACGCCAGTGCACGCCAATTCACACCAGAGCACGCCAGTGCACGCCAGAGCAAGTCAATGCACGCCGGTGTACGCCAGTGCACGCCAGAGCACGCCAGTGCACGCCAGAGCACGCCACTGCACGCCAGAGCAATTCAATGCACGCCAGAGCATGCCAATTCACACCAGAGCACGCCAGTGCACGCCAGAGCACGCCAATTCAAACAAGAGCACGCCAGTGCACGCAAGAGCACTTCAATGCACGCCAGAGTACGCCAGTGCACGCCAGAGCACGCCAGTGTACTCCAAAGAACGCCAGTGCACGCAAGAGCACGCAAAAGCACGGAAATTCACACCAGAGCACGTCAGTGCACGCCAGAGCACGCCAGAGCACGCCAGAGCACGCCAGAGCACGCCAGTGCACGCCAGAGCACGCCAGTGCACGCACGAGCACGTCAATGCACGCCAGAGCATGCCAGTGCACGCCAGAGCACGCCAGTGCACGCCAGAGCACGCCAATTCACACCAGAGCACGTCAATGCACGTCAGAGCACGCCAGTGCACGCCAGAGCACGCCAATTCACACCAGAGCACGCCAGTACACGTCAGAGCACGCCAGAGCACGCCAGTGCACGCCAGAACACGTCAAAGCACGCCAGAGCACGCCAGTGCACGCCAGAGCACGCCAGTGCACGCCAGAGCACGCCAGTGCACGCCAGAGTACGCCAGTGCACGCCAGAGCATGCCAGTGCACGACAGAGCAATTCAATGCACGCCAGAGTACGCCAATTCACACCAGAGCACGCCAGTGCACGCAAAAGCACGTCAATGCACGCCAGAGCACGCCAGTGCACGCCAGAGCACGCAAGTGCCAAAGCACGCCAATGCACGCCAGAGCACGCCAGTGCACGCCAATTCACACCTGAGCACGCCAGTGCACGCCAGAGCAAGTCAATGCATGCCAGAGCACGCCCCTGCACGCCAGTGCACGCCAGAGCATGCCAGTGCACGCCAGAGCAATTCAATGCACGCCAGAGTACGCCAATTCATACCAGAGCACGCCAGTGCATGCAAGAGCACGTCAATGCACGCCAGAGCACGCCAGTGCACTCCAGAGCACGCAAGTGCACGCCAAAAAACGCCAATGCACGCCAGAGCACGCCAGTGCACGCCAGAGCACACCAGTGCACGCCAGAGCAATTCAATGCACGCCAGAGCACGCCAATTCACACCAGAGCACGCCAGTGCACGCCAGAGCACGCCAATTCAGCCAGAGCACGCCAGTGCACGCCAGAGCACGCCAGTGCACGCAAGAGCACGTAAATGCACGCCAGAGCACGCAAGTCCACGCCAGAGCACGCCAGTGCACGCCAGTGCACGCCAATTCACACCAGAGCACGCCAGAGCACGCCAGAGCACGCCAGTGCACGCCAGTGCACGCCAGAGCACGTCAATGCACGCCAGAGCAAGCCAGAGCACGCCAGAGCACGCCAGAGCACGGTAGAGCACAGCAGAGAACAGCTCAGCACTTCAAGTTGCTATAATATTTTTTTCACTTGTTAAAACCATTTTGTAATTACAGGATGTGTAAATCAATGTCCAATACACCATTTCAAGTCTATTTAATCAATAAATTTATAAAGAAAATCATGAACCAAAAGTTTGAGAAAAACGAACATCACAGCACTTGAATTTTTAAAAATTATTCAAGTTATTTGAGTTCTATTGTCGGGTAGTGGATTTCTATTGTCAAGCACTTGTGTTCTGCATAGCAGAGCACGCCAGAGCACGCCAGAGCACGACAGAGCACGCCAGAGCACGCAAGTGCACGCCAGAGCACGCCAATGCACGCCAGAGCACGACAGAGCACGCCAATTAACACCAGAGCACGCCAGTGCACGCCAGAGTACGCCAGAGCACGCCAATTCACACCAGAGCACGCCAGTGCACGCCAGAGCACGCCAGTGCACGCTAGAGCACGCCAGTGCACGCTAGAGCACGCAAGTGCACGCCAGAGCATGCCAGTGCACGCCAGAGCACGCCAGTGCACGCCAGAGCACGCCAGTGCACGCCAGAGCACGCCAATTCACACCAGAGCACGTCAATGCACGCCAGAGCACGCCAGTGCACGCTAGAGCACGCAAGTGCACGCTAGAGCACGCAAGTGCACGCCAGAGCATGCCAGTGCACGCCAGAGCATGCCAATTCACACCAGAGCACGCCAGTGCACCCCAGAGCACGCCAGTGCACGCAAGAGCACGTCAATGCACGCCAGAGCACGCCAGTCCACGCCAGAGCACGCCAGTGCACGCCAAAGCACGCCAGTGTACGCCAGAGCACGCCAGTGCACGCCAATTCACACCAGAGCCCGCCATTGCACGCCAGAGCACACCAGAGCACTCCAGTGCACACCAGAGCACGTCAATGCACGCCAGAGCAAGCCAGAGCACGCCAGAGCACGCCAGAGCACGGTAGAGCACAGCAGAGAACAGCTCAGCACTTCAAGTTGCTATAATATTTTTTTCACTTGTTAAAACCATTTTGTAATTACAGGATGTGTAAATCAATGTCCAATACACCATTTCAAGTCTATTTAATCAATAAATTTATAAAGAAAATCATGAACAAAAAGTTTGAGAAAAACGCACATCACAGCACTTGAATTTTTTAAAATTATTCAAGGTATTTGAGTTCTATTGTCGGGTAGTGGATTTCTATTGTCAAGCACTTGTGTTCTGCATAGCAGAGCACGACAGAGTACGCCAGAGCACGCAAGTGCACGCCAGAGCACGCCAGAGCACGCAAATTCACACCAGAGCACGCCAGTGCACGCCAGAGTACGCCAGAGAACGCCAATTCACACCAGAGCACGCCAGTGCATGCCAGAGCACGCCAGTGCACGCTAGAGCACGCAAGTGCACCCCAGAGCATGCCAGTGCACGCCAGAGCACGCCAGTGCACGCCAGAGCACGCCAATTCACACCAGAGCACGTCAATGCACGCCAGAGCACGCCAGTGAACGCCAGAGCACGCCAGTGCACGCTAGAGAACGCAACTGCACGCCAGAGCATGCCAGTGCACGCCAGAGCCCGCCAATTCACACCAGAGCACGTCAATGCACGCCAGAGCACGCCAGTGCACGCCAGAGCACGCCAGTGCACGCCAGAGCACGCCAGTGCACGCCAGAGCACGCCAGTGCACGCCAGTGCACGCCAGTGCACGCCAGTGCACGCCAGTGCACGCCAGAGCAAGTCAATGCACGCCAGAGCACGCAAGTGCACGCCAGTGCACGCCAGAGCACGCCAATGCACGCCAGAGCACGCCAATGCACGCCAGAGCAATTCAATGCACGCCAGAGCACGCCAGTGCACGCCAGAGCACGCAAGTGCCAAAGCACGCCAATGCACGCCAGAGCACGTTAGTGCACGCCAATTCACACCTGAGCACGCCAGTGCACGCCAGAGCAAGTCAATGCATGCCAGAGCACGCCCCTGCACGCCAGTGCACGCCAGAGCATGCCAGTGCACGCCAGAACAATTCAATGCACGCCAGAGTACGCCAATTCATACCAGAGCACGCCAGTGCACGCAAAAGCACGTCAATGCACGCCAGAGCACGCCAGTGCACTCCAGAGCACGCAAGTGCACGCCAAAAAACGCCAATGCACGCCAGAGCACGCCAGTGCACGCCAGTGCACGCCAGTGCACGCCAATGCACGCCAGTGCACGCCAGAGCAAGTCAATGCACGCCAGAGCACGCAAGTGCACGCCAGTGCACGCCAGAGCACGCCAATGCACGCCAGAGCACGCCAATGCACGCCAGAGCAATTCAATGCACGCCAGAGCACGCCAGTGCACGCCAGAGCACGCAAGTGCACGCCAGAGCACGCAAGCGCCAAAGCACGCCAATGCACGCCAGAGCACGCCAGTGCACGCCAATTCACACCTGAGCACGCCAGTGCACGCCAGAGCAAGTCAATGCATGGTAGAGCACGCCCCTGCACGCCAGTGCACGCCAGAGCATGCCAGTGCACGCCAGAACAATTCAATGCACGCCAGAGTACGCCAATTCATACCAGAGCACGCCAGTGCACGCAAAAGCACGTCAATGCACGCCAGAGCACGCCAGTGCACTCCAGAGCACGCAAGTGCACGCCAAAAAACGCCAATGCACGCCAGAGCACGCCAGTGCACGCCAGAGCACACCAGTGCACGCCAGAGCAATTCAATGCACGCCAGAGCACGCCAATTCACACCAGAGCACGCCAGTGCACGCCAGAGCACGCCAATTCAGCCAGAGCACGCCAGTGCACGCCAGAGCACGCCAGTGCACGCAAGAGCACGTAAATGCACGCCAGAGCACGCAAGTCCACGCCAGAGCACGCCAGTGCACGCCAGTGCACGCCAATTCACACCAGAGCACGCCAGTGCACGCCAAAGCACGCCAGTGCACGCCAGTGCACGCCAGAGCACGTCAATGCACGCCAGAGCAAGCCAGAGCACGCCAGAGCACGCCAGAGCACGGTAGAGCACAGCAGAGAACAGCTCAGCACTTCAAGTTGCTATAATATTTTTTTCACTTGTTAAAACCATTTTGTAATTACAGGATGTGTAAATCAATGTCCAATACACCATTTCAAGTCTATTTAATCAATAAATTTATAAAGAAAATCATGAACAAAAAGTTTGAGAAAAACGCACATCACAGCACTTGAATTTTTAAAAATTATTCAAGTTATTTGAGTTCTATTGTCGGGTAGTGGATTTCTATTGTCAAGCACTTGTGTTCTGCATAGCAGAGCACGCCAGAGCACGCCAGAGCACGACAGAGCACGCCAGAGCACGCAAGTGCACGCCAGAGCACGCCAATGCACGCCAGAGCACGCCAGAGCACGCCAATTAACACCAGAGCACGCCAGTGCACGCCAGAGTACGCCAGAGCACGCCAATTCACACCAGAGCACGCCAGTGCACGCCAGAGCACGCCAGTGCACGCTAGAGCACGCAAGTGCACGCCAGAGCATGCCAGTGCACGCCAGAGCACGCCAGTGCACGCCAGAGCACGCCAGTGCACGCAAGAGCACGTCAATGCACGCCAGAGCACGCCAGTCCACGCCAGAGCACGCCAGTGCACGCCAAAGCACGCCAGTGTACGCCAGAGCACGCCAGTGCACGCCAATTCACACCAGAGCCCGCCATTGCACGCCAGAGCACACCAGAGCACTCCAGTGCACACCAGAGCACGTCAATGCACGCCAGAGCAAGCCAGAGCACGCCAGAGCACGCCAGAGCACGGTAGAGCACAGCAGAGAACAGCTCAGCACTTGAAGTTGCTATAATATTTTTTTCACTTGTTAAAACCATTTTGTAATTACAGGATGTGTAAATCAATGTCCAATACACCATTTCAAGTCTATTTAATCAATAAATTTATAAAGAAAATCATGAACAAAAAGTTTGAGAAAAACGCACATCACAGCACTTGAATTTTTTAAAATTATTCAAGGTATTTGAGTTCTATTGTCGGGTAGTGGATTTCTATTGTCAAGCACTTGTGTTCTGCATAGCAGAGCACGACAGAGCACGCCAGAGCACGCAAGTGCATGCCAGAGCACGCCAGAGCACGCAAATTCACACCAGAGCACGCCAGTGCACGCCAGAGTACGCCAGAGAACGCCAATTCACACCAGAGCACGCCAGTGCATGCCAGAGCACGCCAGTGCACGCTAGAGCACGCAAGTGCACCCCAGAGCATGCCAGTGCACGCCAGAGCACGCCAGTGCACGCCAGAGCACGCCAATTCACACCAGAGCACGTCAATGCACGCCAGAGCATGCCAGTGAACGCCAGAGTACGCCAGTGCACGCTAGAGCACGCAACTGCACGCCAGAGCATGCCAGTGCACGCCAGAGCCCGCCAATTCACACCAGAGCACGTCAATGCACGCCAGAGCACGCCAGTGCACGCCAGAGCACGCCAGTGCACGCCAGTGCACGCCAATGCACGCAAGTGCACGCCAGAGCAAGTCAATGCACGCCAGTGCACGCCAGAGCACGCCAATGCACGCCAGAGCACGCCAATGCACGCCAGAGCAATTCAATGCACGCCAGAGCAATTCAATGCACGCCAGAGCACGCCAATTCACACCAGAGCACGCCAGTGCACGCAAGAGCACTTCAATGCACGCCAGAGCACGCCAGTGCACGCCAAAGCACGCCAGTGCACGCAAGAGCACGGCAGAGCACGGCAATTCACACCAGAGCACGTGAGTGCACGCCAGAGCACGCCAGAGCACGCCAGAGCACGCCAGTGCACGTCAGACCACGCAAGTGCACGCACGAGCACGTCAATGCACGCCAGAGCATGCCAGTGCACGCCAGAGCACGCCAATTCACACCAGAGCACGTCAATGCACGTCAGAGCATGCCAATTCACACCAGAGCACGTCAATGCACGTCAGAGCACGCCAGTGCACGCCAGAGCACGCCAATTCACACCAGAGCACGCCAATTCACACCAGAGCAAGTCAATGCATGCCAGAGCACGCCAGTGCACGCCAGAGCAATTCAATGCACGCCAGAGCACGCCAATTCACACCAGAGCACGCCAGTGCACGCCAGAACAAGCCAGTGCACGCCAGAGCACGCCAGTGCACGCCAGAGCAATTCAATGCACGCCAAAGCACGCCAATTCACACCAGAGCACGCCAGTGCACGCCAGAGCACACCAGTGCACGCCAGAGAAATTCAATGCACGCCAGAGCACGCCAATTCACACCAGAGCACTCCAGTGCACGCCAGAGCACGCCAATTCAGCCAGAGCACGCCAGTGCACGCCAGAGCACGCCAATTCACAACAGAGCACGCCATTGCACGCCAGAGCACACCAGAGCACGCCAGTGCACGCCAGAGCACGACAGAGCACGCCAGAGCACGCCAGAGCACGCAAGTGCACGCCAGAGCACGCCAGTGCACGCCAGAGCACGCCAGTGCACGCCAGAGCACGCCACTGTACGCCAGAGCACGCCAGTGCACGCTAGAGCACGCAAGTGCACGCCAGAGCATGCCAGTGCACGCCAGAGCACGCCAGTGCACGCCAGAGCACGCCAATTCACACCAGAGCACGTCAATGCACGCCAGAGCACGCCAGTGCACGCAAGAGCACGCCAGTGCACGCCAGAGCATGACACTTTACACCAGAGCACGCCAGTGCACGCCAGAGCACGCCATTGCACGCCAGAGCACGCCAGTGCACGCCAGAGCACGCCAATTCACACCAGAGCACGCCAGTGCACGCCAGAGTACGCCAAAGAACGCCAATTCACACCAGAGCACGCCAGTGCACGCTAGAGCACGCAAGTGCACGCCAGAGCATGCCAGTGCACGCCAGAGCACGCCAGTGCACGCAAGAGCACCTCAATGCACGCCAGAGCACGCCAGTCCACGCAAGAGCACGCCAGTGTACGCCAGAGCACGCCAGTGCACCCCAGTGCACGCCAATTCACACCAGAGCACGTCAGTGCACGCCAGAGCACACCAGAGCACGCCAGTGCCCGCCAGAGCAGGTCAATGCACGCCAGAGCAAGCCAGAGCACGCCAGAGCACGCCAGAGCACGGTAGAGCACAGCAGAGAACAGCTCAGCACTTGAAGTTGCTATAATATTTTTTTCACTTGTTAAAACCATTTTTTAATTACTGGATGTGTAAATCAATGTCCAATACACCATTTCAAGTCTATTGAATCAATAAATTTATAGAGCAAATCATGAACAAAAATTTTAGAAAAACACACATCACAGCACTTGCATTTTTAAAAATTTTTCAAGTTATTTGAGTTCTATTGTCGGGTATTGGATTTCTATTGTCAAGCACTTTCAGTTCTGCATAGCAGAGCACGCCAGAGCACGCCAGAGCACGCCATTGCACGCCATTGCACGCCAGAGCACGCCAGAGCACGCCATTGCACGCCATTGCACGCCAGAGAACGCCAGTGCACGCCAATTCACACCAGAGCAAGCCAGTGCACGACAGAGCACGCCAATGCACGCCATAGCACGCCAATTCACACCAGAGCACACCAGAGCACGCCAATGCACGCCAGAGCATGCCAGGGCACGCCAGAGAATGCCAGAGCACAAAATTGCACGCCAGAGCACGCAATTGCACGGCAGAGCACGCCAGAGCAATTCAATGCACGCCAGAGCACGCCAGTGCACGCCAGAGCACGCCAGTGCACGCCAGAGCACGCCAGAGCACGCCAGTGCACGCCAGATTACGTCAATACACGCCAGAGCAAGCCAGAGCACGCCAGAGCACGCCAGTGCACGCCAGTGCACGCCAGTGCACGCCAGTGCACGCCAGAACACGGTAGAGCACAACAGAGAACAGCTCAGCACTTGAAGTTGCTATAATATTTTTTTCACTTGTTAAAACCATTTTTTAATTACAGGATGTGTAAATCAATGTCCAATACACCATTTCAAGTCTATTTAATCAATAAATTTATAGAGCAAATCATGAACAAAAAGTTTGAGAAAAACGCACATCACAGAACTTGAATATTTAAAAATTATTCAAGTTATTTGAGTTCTATTGTCGGGTAGTGGATTTCTATTGTCAAGCACTTGAGTTCTGCATAGCAGAGCACGAAAGAGCACGACAGAGCACGCCAGAGCACGCCAGTGCACGCCAGAGCACGCCAGAGCACGCCAGAGCACTCCAGTGCACGCCAGAGAACGCCATTGCACGCCAGAGAACGCCAGTGCACGCAGGAGCACGTCAATGCACGCCAGAGCACGCAAGTGCACGCAAGAGCACGCCAGAGCACGCCAGAGCACGCCAGTGCATGCCAGAGCACGCCAATTCACACCAGAGCACGCCAGTGCACGCCAGTGCACGCCAGTGCAGCCAGAGCACGCCAGTGCACGCCAGAGCACGCCATTGCACGCACGAGCACGTCAATGCACGCCAGAGCATGCCAGTGCACGCCAGAGCAATTCAATGCACGCCAGAGCACGCCAATTCACACCAGAGCACGCCAGTGCACGCCAGATAACGCCAGTGCACGCAAGAGCACGCCAGAGAACGCCAGTGCACGCCAGAGCAATTCAATGCACGCCAGAGCACGCCAATTCACACCAGAGCACGCCAGTGCACGCAAGAGCACGTCAATGCACGCCAGTGCACGCCAGTGCACGCCAATTCTTACCAGAGCACGCCAGTGTACGCCAGAGCACGCCAGAGCACGCCAGTGCACGCCAGAGCACGCCAATTCACACCAGAGCACGCCAGTGCACGCCAGAGCACGCAAGTGCACGCCAAAGCACTCCAGTGCAGGCCAGAGCACGCCAGTGCAAACCAGAGCACGCCAGTGCACGTCAGAGCACTCCAGTGCCCGCCAGAGCATGCCAGTGCACGCCAGAGCAATTCAATGCACGCCAGAGCACGCCAATTCACACCAGAGCACGCCAGTGCACGCCAGATAACGCCAGTGCACGCAAGAGCACGCCAGAGCACGCCAGTGCACGCCAGAGCAATTCAATGCACGCCAGAGCAATTCAATGCACGCCAGAGCACGCCAGTGCACGCCAGAGCACGCCAGTGCACGCCAGATTACGTCAATACACGCCAGAGCAAGCCAGAGCACGCCAGAGCACGCCAGAGCACGCCAGAGCAAGCCAGTGCACGCCAGAACACGGTAGAGCACAACAGAGAACAGCTCAGCACTTGAAGTTTCTATAATATTTATTTCACTTGTTAAAACCATTTTTTAATTACAGGATGTGTAAATCAATGTCCAATACACCATTTCAAGTCTATTTAATCAATAAATTTATAGAGCAAATCATGAACAAAAAGTTTTAGAAAAACGCACATCACAGCACTTGCATTTTTAAAAATTATTCAAGTTATTTGAGTTCTATTGTCGGGTAGTGGATTTCTATTGTCAAGCACTTGTGTTCTGCATAGCAGAGCACGTCAGAGCACGCCAGAGCACGACAGAGCACGCCAGAGCACGCCAGAGCACGCAAGTGCACGCCAGAGCACGCAAGTGCACGCAAGAGCACGCAAGTGCACGCCAGATCACGCCAATGCACGCCAGAGCACGCCAATTAACACCAGAGCACGCCAGTGCACGCCAGAGTACGCCAGAGCACGCCAATTCACACCAGAGCACGCCATTGCACGCCAGAGCACGCCAGTGCACGCTCGAGCACGCAAGTGCACGCCAGAGCATGCCAGTGTACGCCAGAGCACGCCAGTGCACGCCAGAGCACGCCAATTCACACCAGAGCACGTCAATGCACGCCAGAGCACGCCAGTGCACGCCAGAGCACGCCAGTGCACGCCAGAGCATGCAAATTCACACCAGAGCACGCCAGTGCTTGCCAGAGCACGCCAGTGCACGCAAGAGCACGTCAATGCACGCCAGAGCACGCCAGTCCACGCCAGAGCACGCCAGTGCACGCCAAAGCACGCCAGTGTACGCCAGAGCACGCCAGTGCACGCCAATTCACACCAGAGCAAACCATTGCACGCCAGAGCTCACCAGAGCACGCCAGTGCACGCCAGAGCACGTCAATGCACGCCAGAGCAAGCCAGAGCAAGCCAGATTACGCCAGAGCACGGTAGAGCACAGCAGAGAACAGCTCAGCACTTGAAGTTGCTATAATATTTTTTTCACTTGTTAAAACCATTTTGTAATTACAGGATGTGTAAATCAATGTCCAATACACCATTTCAAGTCTATTTAATCAATAAATTTATAAAGAAAATCATGAACAAAAAGTTTGAGAAAAACGCACATCACAGCACTTGAATTTTTAAAAATTATTCAAGTTATTTGAGTTCTATTGTCGGGTAGTGGATTTCTATTGTCAAGCACTTGTGTTCTGCATAGCAGAGCACGCCAGTGCACGCCAGAGCACGCCAGAGAACGCCAGTGCACGCCAATTCACACCAGAGCAAGCCAGTGCACGACAGAGCACGCCAATGCACGCCATAGCACGCCAATTCACACCAGAGCACACCAGAGCACGCAAATGCACGCCAGTGAACGCCAGAGCATGCCAGGGCACGCCAGAGAATGCCAGAGCACGCAATTGCACGCCAGAGCACGCAATTGCACGCCAGAGCACGCCAGTGCACGCCAGAGCACGCCAGTGCACGCCAGAGCACGCCAGTGCACGCCAGAGCACGCCAGAGCACGCCAGAGCACGCCAGTGCACGCCAGATTACGTCAATACACGCCAGAGCAAGCCAGAGCACGCCAGAGCACGCCAATGCACGCCAGTGCACGCCAGAACACGGTAGAGCACAACAGAGAACAGCTCAGCACTTGAAGTTGCTATAATAATTTTTTCACTTGTTAAAACCATTTTTTATTTACAGGATGTGTCAATCAATGTCCAATACACCATTTCAAGTCTATTTAATCAATAAATTCATAGAGCAAATCATGAACAAAAAGTTTGAGAAAAACGCACATCACAGCACTTGAATATTTAAAAATTATTCAAGTTATTTGAGTTCTATTGTCGGGTAGTGGATTTCTATTGTCAAGCACTTGTGTTCTGCATAGCAGAGCACGTCAGAGCACGCCAGAGCACGACAGAGCACGCCAGAGCACGCAAGTGCACGCCAGAGCACGCAAGTGCACGCCAGAGCACGCCAATGCACGCCAGAGCACGCCAGAGCACGCCAATTAACACCAGAGCACGCCAGTGCACGCTAGAGTACGCCAGAGCACGCCAATTCACACCAGAGCACGCCATTGCACGCCAGAGCACGCCACTGCACGCTCGAGCACGCAAGTGCACGCCAGAGCATGCCAGTGTACGCCAGAGCACGCCAGTGCACGCCAGAGCACGCCAATTCACACCAGAGCACGTCAATGCACGCCAGAGCACGCCAGTGCACGCCAGAGCACGCCAGTGCACGCCAGAGCATGCAAATTCACACCAGAGCACGCCAGTGCTTGCCAGAGCACGCCAGTGCACGCAAGAGCACGTCAATGCACGCCAGAGCACGCCAGTCCACGCCAGAGCACGCCAGTGCACGCCAAAGCACGCCAGTGTACGCCAGAGCACGCCAGTGCACGCCAATTCACACCAGAGCAAACCATTGCACGCCAGAGCACACCAGAGCACGCCAGTGCACGCCAGAGCACGTCAATGCACGCCAGAGCAAGCCAGAGCAAGCCAGATTACGCCAGAGCACGGTAGAGCACAGCAGAGAACAGCTCAGCACTTGAAGTTGCTATAATATTTTTTTCACTTGTTAAAACCATTTTGTAATTACAGGATGTGTAAATCAATGTCCAATACACCATTTCAAGTCTATTTAATCAATAAATTTATAAAGAAAATCATGAACAAAAAGTTTGAGAAAAACGCACATCACAGCACTTGAATTTTTAAAAATTATTCAAGTTATTTGAGTTCTATTGTCGGGTAGTGGATTTCTATTGTCAAGCACTTGTGTTCTGCATAGCAGAGCACGCCAGAGCACGCCAGAGCACGCCAGTGCACGCCAGAGCACGCCAGTGCACGCCAGAGCACGCCAGAGAACGCCAGTGCACGCCAATTCACACCAGAGCAAGCCAGTGCACGACAGAGCACGCCAATGCACGCCATAGCACGCCAATTCACACCAGAGCACACCAGAGCACGCAAATGCACGCCAGTGAACGCCAGAGCATGCCAGGGCACGCCAGAGAATGCCAGAGCACGCAATTGCACGCCAGAGCACGCAATTGCACGCCAGAGCACGCCAGAGCAATTCAATGCACGCCAGAGCACGCCAGTGCACGCCAGAGCACGCCAGTGCACGCCAGAGCACGCCAGAGCACGCCAGAGCACGCCAGTGCACGCCAGATTACGTCAATACACGCCAGAGCAAGCCAGAGCACGCCAGAGCACGCCAATGCACGCCAGTGCACGCCAGAACACGGTAGAGCACAACAGAGAACAGCTCATTACTTGAAGTTGCTATAATAATTTTTTCACTTGTTAAAACCATTTTTTATTTACAGGATGTGTCAATCAATGTCCAATACACCATTTCAAGTCTATTTAATCAATAAATTCATAGAGCAAATCATGAACAAAAAGTTTGAGAAAAACGCACATCACAGCACTTGAATATTTAAAAATTATTCAAGTTATTTGAGTTCTATTGTCGGGTAGTGGATTTCTATTGTCAAGCACTTGAGTTCTGAAATAGCAGAGCACGCCAGAGCACGACAGAGCACGCCAGAGCACGCCAGTGCACGCCAGAGCACGCCAGAGCACTCCAGTGCACGCCAGAGAACGCCAGTGCACGCCAGAGTACGCCAGTGCACGCAGGAGCACGTCAATGCACGCCAGAGCACGCCAGTGCACGCCAGAGCACGCCAGAGCACGCCAGAGCACGCCAGTGCACGCCAGAGCACGCCAATTCACACCAGAGCACGCCAGTGCACGCCAGAGCACGCCAATTCACACCAGAGCACGCCAGTGTACGCCAGAGCACGCCAGTGCACGCCAGTGCAGCCAGAGCACGCCAGTGCACGCCAGAGCACGCCATTGCACGCCAGTGAACGCCAGAGCACGCCAGTGCACGCACGAGCACGTCAATGCACGCCAGAGCATGCCAGTGCACGCCAGAGCAATTCAATGCACGCCAGAGCACGCCAATTCACACCAGAGCACGCCAGTGCACGCCAGATAACGCCAGTGCACGCAACAGCACGCCAGAGCACGCCAGTGCACGCCAGAGCAATTGAATGCACGCCAGAGCACGCCAATTCACACCAGAGCACGCCAGTGCACGCAAGAGCACGTCAATGCACGCCAGTGCACGCCAGTGCACGCCAATTCTTACCAGAGCACGCCAGTGTACGCCAGAGCACGCCAGAGCACGCCAGTGCACGCCAAAGCACGCCAATTCACACCAGAGCACGCCAGTGCACGCCAGAGCACGCAAGTGCACGCCAAAAAACTCCAGTGCAGGCCAGAGCACGCCAGTGCACGCCAGAGCACGCAAGTGCACGTCAGAGCACTCCAGTGCCCGCCAGAGCATGCCAGTGCACGCCAGAGCAATTCAATGCACGCCAGAGCACGCCAATTCACACCAGAGCACGCCAGTGCACGCCAGATAACGCCAGTGCACGCAAGAGCACGCCAGAGCACGCCAGTGCACGCCAGAGCAATTCAATGCACGCCAGAGCAATTCAATGCACGCCAGAGCACGCCAGTGCACGCCAGAGCACGCCAGTGCACGCCAGATTACGTCAATACACGCCAGAGCAAGCCAGAGCACGCCAGAGCACGCCAATTAACACCAGAGCACGCCAGTGCACGCCAGAGTACGCCGGAGAACGCCAATTCACACCAGAGCACGCCAGTGCATGCCAGAGCACGCCAGTGCACGCTAGAGCACGCAAGTGCACCCCAGAGCATGCCAGAGCACGCCAGTGCACGCCAGAGCACGCCAGAGCACGCCAATTCACACCAGAGCACGTCAATGCACGCCAGAGTTTGCCAGAGAACGCCAGAGCACCCCAGAGCACGCCAGTGCATGCCAGAGCACGCCAGTGCACGCTAGAGCACGCAAGTGCACGCCAGAGCATGCCAGTGCACGCCAGAGCACGCCAGTGCACGCTAGAGCTTGCCAATTCACACCAGAGCACGTCAATGCACGCCAGAGCACGCCAGTGAACGCCAGAGCACGCCAGTGCACGCTAGAGCACGCAACTGCACGCCAGAGCATGCCAGTGCACGCCAGAGCATTCCAATTCACACCAGAGCACGTCAATGCACGCCAGAGCACGCCAGTGCACGCCAGAGCACGCCAGTGCACGCCAGTGCACGCCAGTGCACGCCATAGCAAGTCAATGCACGCCAGAGCACGCCAGTGCACGCCAGAGCACGCCAGTGCACGCCAGAGCACGCCAATACACGCTAGAGCACGCAACTGCACGCCAGAGCATGCCAGTGCACGCCAGAGCACGCCAATTCACACCAGAGCACGTCAATGCACGCCAGAGAACGCCAGTGCACGCTAGAGCACGCAACTGCACGCCAGAGCATGCCAGTGCACGCCAGATCCCGGCAATTCACACCATAGCACGCCAGTGCACGCCAGAGCACGCCAGTGCAAGTCAATGCACGCCAGAGCACGCAAGTGCACGCAAGTGCACGCCAGAGCACGCCAATGCACGCCAGAGCACGCCACTGCACGTCAGAGCAATTCAATGCACGCCAGAGCACGCCAATTAAAACCAGAGCACGCCAGTGCACGCAAGAGCACTTCAATGCACGCCAGAGCACGCCAGTGCACGCCAAAGCACGCCAGTGCACGCAAGAGCACGCCAGAGCACGGCAATTCACACCAGAGCACGTGAGTGCACGCCAGAGTACGCCAGAGCACGCCAGAGCACGTCAGTGCACGTCAGACCACGCCAGTGCACGCACGAGCACGTCAATGCACGCCAGAGCATGCCAGTGCACGCCAGAGCACGCCAATTCACACCAGAGCACGTCAATGCACGTCAGAGCATGCCAATTCACACCAGAGCACGTCAATGCACGTCAGAGCACGCCAGAGCACGCCAATTCACACCAGAGCATGCCAGTGCACGTCAGAGCACGCCAGAGCACGACAAAGCACGCCAATGCACGCAAGAGCACGCCAGTGCACGCCAGAGCAAGTCAATGCATGCCAGAGCACGCCAGTGCACGCCAGAGCACGCCAGTGCACGCCAGAGCATGCCAGTGCACGCCAGAGCAATTCAATGCACGCCAGAGCACGCCAATTCACACCAGAGCACGCCAGTGCACGCAAGAGCACGTCAATGCACGCCAGATCACGCCAGTGCACGCCAGAGCACGCAAGTACACGCCAAAGCACGCCAATGCACGCCAGAGCACGCCAGTGCACGCCAGTGCACGCCAATTCACACCAGAGCACGCCAGTGCACGCCAGAGCAAGTCAATGCAGGCCAGAGCACGCCAGTGCACGCCAGAGCACACCAGTGCACGCCAGAGCATGCCAGTGCACGCCAGAGCACGCCAGTGCACGCCAGAGCACGCCAGTGCACGCCAGAGCAAGCCACTGCACGCCAGAGCAATTCAATGCACGCCAGAGCACGCCAATTCACACCAGAGCACGCCAGTGCACGCCAGAGCACGCCAATTCAGCCAGAGCACGCCAGTGCACGCCAGAGCACACCAGTGCACGCCAGAGAAATTCAATGCACGCCAGAGCACGCCAATTCACACCAGAGCACTCCAGTGCACACCAGAGCACGCCAATTCAGCCAGAGCACGCCAGTGCACGCCAGAGCACGCCAATTCACACCAGAGCACGCCAGTGCACGCCAGAGCACGCCAGAGCACGCCAGTGCATGCCAGAGCACGTCAATGCACGCCAGAGCAAGCCAGAGCACGCTGAGCTCGCCAGAGCACGGTAGAGCACAGCAGAGAACAGCTCAGCACTTGAAGTTGCTATTATATTTTTTTCACTTGTTAAAACCATTTTGTAATTACAGGATGTGTAAATCAATGTCCAATATACCATTTCAAGTCTATTTAATCAATAGATTTATAAAGAAAATCATGAACAAAAAGTTTGAGAAAAACGCACATCACAGCACTTGAATTTTTAAAAATTATTCAAGTTATTTGAGTTCTATTGTCGGGTAGTGGATTTCTATTGTCAAGCACTTGTGTTCTGCATAGCAGAGCACGCCAGAGCACGCCAGAGCACGCCAGAGCACGCCAGAGCACGCAAGTGCACGCCAGAGCACGCCAGTGCACGCCAGAGCACGCCAGTGAACGCCAGAGTACGCCAATTCACACCAGAGCACGTCAATGCACGCCAGAGCACGCCAGTGCACGCAAGAGCACGCCAGTGCACGCAAGAGCACGCCAGTGCACGCCAGAGCATGACACTTCACATCAGAGCACGCCAGTGCACGCCAGAGCACGCCAGTGCACGCCAGAGCACGCCAGTGCACGCCAGAGCACGCCAATTCACATCAGAGCACGCCAGTGCACGCCAGAGTACGCCAGAGTACGCCAAAGAACGCCAATTCACACCAGAGCACGCCAGTGCACGCCAGAGCACGCCAGTGCACGCTAGAGCACGCAAGTGCACGCCAGAGCACGCCAGTGCACGCAAGAGCACCTCAATGCACGCCAGAGCACGCCAGTCCACGCCAGAGCACGCCAGTGCACGCCAAAGCACGCCAGTGTACGCCAGAGCACGCCAGTGCACGCCAGTGCACGCCAATTCACACCAGAGCACGTCAGTGCACGCCAGAGCACACCAGAGCACGCCAGTGCACGTCAGAGCACGTCAATGCACGCCAGAGCAAGCCAGAAAACGCCAAAGCACGCCAGAGCACGGTAGAGCACAGCAGAGAACAGCTCAGCACTTGAAGTTGCTAAAATATTTTTTTCAATTGTTAAAACCATTTTGTAATTACAGGATGTGTAAATAAATGTCCAATACACCATTTCAAGTCTATTTGATCAATAAATTTATAAAGAAAATCATGATCAAAAAGTTTGAGAAAAACGCACATCACAGCACTTGAATTTTTAAAAATTATTCAAGTTATTTGAGTTCTATTGTCGGGTAGTGGATTTCTATTGTCAAGCACTTGTGTTCTGCATAGCAGAGCACGCTAGTGCACGCCAGAGCACGCCAATGCACGCCAGAGCACGCCAGTGCACGCCAGAGCAATTCAATGCACGCCAGAGCACGCCAATTCACACCAGAGCACGCCAGTGCACGCCAGAGTACGCCAGAGAACGCCAATTCACACCAGAGCACGCCAGTGCACGCTAGAGCACGCAAGTGCACGCCAGAGCATGCCAGTGCACGCCAGAGCACGCCAGTGCACGCCAGAGCACGCCAATTCACACCAGAGCACGCCAGTGAACGCCAGAGCACGCAACTGCACGCCAGAGCATGCCAGTGCACGCCAGAGCACGCCAATTCACACCAGAGCACGTAAATGCACGCCAGAGCACGCCACTGCACGCCAGAGCACGCCAGTGCACGCCACTGCACGCTAGGGCACGCCAGTGCACGCTAGTGCACGCCAGAGCAAGTCAATGCAAGCCAGAGCACGCCAATTCACACCAGAGCACGCCAGTGCACGCCAGAGTACGGCAGAGCACGTCAATTCACACCAGAGCACGCCAGTGCACGCCAGAGCACGCCAGTGCACGCCAGAGCACGCCAGTGCACGCCAGAGCACGCCAGTGCACGCCAGAGCACGCCAGAGCACGCCAGTGCAAGCCAGAGCACTCCAGTGCACGCTAGAGCACGCAAGTGCACGCCAGAGCATGCCAGTGCACGCCAGAGCACGCCAGTGCACGCCAGAGCACGCCAATTCACACCAGAGCACGTCAATGCACGCCAGAGCACGCCAGTGCACGCCAGAGCACACCAGTGCACGCCAGAGCATGACAATTCACACCAGAGCACGACAGTGCACGCCAGAGAACGCCAGTGCACGCCAGAGCACGCCAATGCACGCCAGAGCACGCCAGTGCACGCCAGAGCACGCCAGTGAACGCCAAAGCACGCAAGTGCACGCAAGAGCACGCCAGAGCACGGCAATTCACAACAGAGCACGTGAGTGCACGCCAGATTACGGCAGAGCACGGCAGAGCACACCAGAGCACGCCAGAGCACGCCAGTGCACGCCAGAGCACGTCAAAGCACGCCAGAGCACGCCAGTGCACGCCAGAGCACGCCAGTGCACGCCAGAGCACGCCAGTGCACGCCAGAGCACGCCAGTGCACGCCAGAGCAAGCCAGTGCACGCCAGAGCAATTCAATGCACGCCAGACACGCCAATTCACACCAGAGCACGCCAGTGCACGCCAGAGGACGCCAGTGAACGCAAGAAGACGTCAATGCACGCAGAGCACGACAGTGCACGCCAGAGCACGCAAGTGCACGCAAGTGCACGCCAAAGCACGCCAATGCACGCCAGAGCACGCCAGTGCACGCCAATTCACACCTGAGCACGCCAGTGCACGCCAGAGCAAGTCAATGCATGCCAGAGCACGCCAGTGCACGCCAGAGCATGCCAGTGCACGCCAGAGCAATTCAATGCACGCCAGAGCACGCCAATTCACACCAGAGCACGCCAGTGCACGCAAGAGCACGTCAATGCACGCCAGATCACGCCAGTGCACGCCAGAGCACGCAAGTACACGCCAAAGCACGCCAATGCACGCCAGAGCACGTCAGTGCACGCCATTGCCCGCCAATTCACACCAGAGTACGCCAGTGCACGCCAGAGCAAGTCAATGCATGCCAGAGCACGCCAGTGCACGCCAGTGCACGCCAGAGCACGCCAGTGCACCCCAGAGCAATTCAATGCACGCCAGAGCACGCCAATTCACACCAGAGCACGCCAGTGCACGCCAGAGCACGCCAATTCAGCCAGAGCACGTCAATGCACGCCAGAGCAAGCCAGAGCACGCCAGAGCACGCCAGAGCACGGTAGAGCACAGCAGAACACAGCTCAGCACTTGAAGTTGCTAAAATATTTTTTTCACTTGTTAAAACCATTTTTTAATTACAGGATATGTAAATAAATGTTCAATACACCATTTCAAGTCTATTGAATCAATAAATTTATAAAGAAAATCATGATAAAAAAGTTTGAGAAAAACGCACATCACAGCACTTGAATTTTTAAAAATTATTGAAGTTATTTGAGTTCTATTGTCGGGTAGTGGATTTCTATTGTCAAGCACTTGTGTTCTGCGTGGCAGAGCACGCTAGTGCACGCCAGAGCACGCCAATGCACGCCAAAACACGCCACTGCACGCCAGAGCAATTCAATGCACGCCAGAGCACGCCAATTCACACCAGAGCACGCCAGTGCACGCCAGAGTACGCCAGAGAACGCCAATTCACACCAGAGCACGCCAGAGCACGCTAGTGCACGCCAGAGTAAGTCAATTCACACCAGAGCACGCAAGTGCACGCCAGAGCACGCCAATTCACACCAGAACACGCCAGTGCACGCCAGAGCACGCCAGTGCACGCCAGAGCAATTCAATGCACGCCAGAGCACACCAGTGCACTCCAATTCACACCTGAGCACGCAAGTGCACGCCAGAGCACGCCAGAGCACGCTAGTGCACGCCGGAGCACGTCAATGCACGCCAGTTTAAGCAAGGGCACGCCAGAGCACGCCAGAGCACGGTAGAGCACAGCAGAGAACAGCTCAGCACTTGAAGTTGCTATAATATTTTTTTCACTTGTTAAAACCATTTTGTAAGTACAGGATGTGTAAATAAATGTCCAATACACCATTTCAAGTCTATTTAATCAATAAATTTATAAAGAAAATCATGATCAAAAAGTTTGAGAAAAACGCACATCACAGCACTTGAATTTTTAAAAATTATTCAAGTTATTTGAATTCTATTGTCGGGTAGTGGATTTCTATTGTCAGGCACTTGTGTTCTGCATAGCAGAGCACGCTAGTGCACGCCAGAGCACGCCAATGCACGCCAGAGCACGCCACTGCACGCCAGAGCAATTCAATGCACGCCAGAGCACGCCAATTGACACCAGAGAACGCCAGTGCACGCCAGAGCACGCCAATTCACACCAGAGCACGCCAGTTCACGCAAGAGCACTTCAATGCACGCCAGAGCACGCCAGTGCACGCCTGAGCACGCCAGTGCACGCCAAAGCACGCCAGTGCACGCCAATTCACACCAGAGCACGTTAGTGCACGCCAGAGCACGCCAGAGCACGCCAGAGCACGCCAGTGCACCCCAGAGCACGCCAGTGCACGCACGAGCACGTCAATGCAAGCCAGAGCATGCCAGTGCAAGCCAGAGCACGCCAGTGCACGCCAGAGCACGCCAATTCACACCAGAGCACGTCAATGCACGCCAGAGCACGCCAGTACACGCCAGAGTACGCTAATTCACACCAGAGCACGCCAGTGCACGTCAGAGCACGCCAGTGCACGCCAGAGCACGCCAATTCACACCAGAGCACGCCAGAGCACGCCAGAGCACACCAGTGCACGCCAGAGCACGCCAGTGCACGCCAGAGCACGCCAGTGCACGCCAGTGCACGCCAGTGCACGCCAGTGAATGCCAGAGCACGCCAGAGCATGCCAGTGCAAGCCAGAGGAATTCAATACACGCCAGAGCACGCCAATTCACACCAGAGCACGCCAGTGCACGCCAGAGCACGCAAATTCACACCAGAGCACGCCAGTGCACGCCAGTGCACGCCAGTGCACGCCAGTGCACGCCAGTGCACGCCAGTGCACGCCAGTGCACGCCAGTGCACGCAAGAGTACGTCAATGCACGCCAGAGCACGCAAGTGCTTTCCAGAGCACGCAAGTGCACGCCAAAGCACGCCAATGCACGCAAGAGCACGCCAGTGCACGCCAGTGCACGCCCATTCACACCAGAGCACGCCAGTGCACGCCAGAGCACACCAGTGCACGCCAGAGCACGCCAGTGCACGCCAGAGCAAGTCAATGCATGCCAGAGCACGCCAGTGCACGCCAGAGCAATTCAATGCACGCCAGAGCACGCCAATTCACACCAGAGCACGCCAGTGCACGCCAAAGCACGCCAATTCAGCCAGAGCACGCCAGTGCACGCAAGAGCACGTAAATGAACGTAAATGCACGCCAGTCCACGCCAGAGCACGCCAAAGCACGCCAAAGCACGCCAGTGTACGCCAGAGCATGCCAGTGCACGCCAGTGCACGCCAATTCACACCAGAGCACGCCAGTGCACGCCAGAGCAATTCAATGCACACCAGAGCACGCCAATTCACACCAGAGCACGCAAGTGCACGCCAGAGCTTGCCAATTCACACCAGAGCACGCAAGTGCACGCCAGAGCACGCCAGTGCACGCAAGAGCACGTCAATACACGCCAGAGCATGACCGGTCCACGCCAGAGCACGCCAGTGAACGCCAAAGCACGCCAGTGTACGCCAGAGCACGCCAGTGCACGCCAATTCACACCAGAGCACGCCAGTGCACGCCAGAGCACGCCAGAACATGCCAGTGCACGCCAGAGCACGTCAATGCACGCCAGAGCAAGCCAGAGCACGCCAGAGCACGCCAGAGAACGGTAGAGCACAGCAGAGAACAGCTCAGCACTTGAAGTTGCTATAATATTTTTTTCACTTGTTAAAACAATTTTGTAATTACAGGATGTGTAAATCAATGTCCAATACACCATTTCAAGTCTATTTAATCAATAAATTTATAAAGAAAATCATGAACAAAAAGTTTGAGAAAAGCGCACATCACAGCACTTGAATTTTTAAAAATTATTCAATTTATTTGAGTTCTATTGTCGGGTAGTGGATTTCTATTGACAAACACTTGTGTTCTGCATAGCAGAGCACGCCAGAGCACTAGAGCACGACAGAGCACGCCAGAGCACGCAAGTGCACGCCAGTGCACGCCAGTGCACGCCAAAGCACGCCAATGCACGCAAGAGCACGCCAGTGCACGCCAGTGCACGCCAATTCACACCAGAGACCGCCAGTGCACGCCAGAGCACACCAGTGCACGCCAGAGTACGCCAGTGCACGCCAGAGCAAGTCAATGCATGCCAGAGCACGCCAGTGCACGCCAGAGCAATTCAATGCACGTCAGAGCACGCCAATTCACACCAGAGCACGCCGGTGCACGCCAGAGCACGCCAATTCAGCCAGAGCACGCCAGTGCACGCAAAAGCACGTAAACGCACGTAAATGTACGCCAGTCCACGCCAGAGCACGCCAGTGCACGCCAAAGCACGCCAGTGTACGCCAGAGCACGCCAGTGCACGCCAGTGCACGCCAATTCACACCAGAGCACGCCAGTGCACGCCAGAGCACGCCAGTGCACGCAAGAGCACGTCAATACACGCCAGAGCATGACCGGTCCACGCCAGAGCACGCCAGTGAACGCCAAAGCACGCCAGTGTACGCCAGAGCACGCCAGTGCACGCCAATTCACACCAGAGCACGCCAGTGCACGCCAGAGCACGCCAGAACATGCCAGTGCACGGCAGAGCACGTCAATGCACGCCAGAGCAAGCCAGAGCACGCCAGAGCACGCCAGAGAACGGTAGAGCACAGCAGAGAACAGCTCAGCACTTGAAGTTGCTATAATATTTTTTTCACTTGTTAAAACAATTTTGTAATTACAGGATGTGTAAATCAATGTCCAATACACCATTTCAAGTCTATTTAATCAATAAATTTATAAAGAAAATCATGAACAAAAAGTTTGAGAAAAGCGCACATCACAGCACTTGAATTTTTAAAAATTATTCAATTTATTTGAGTTCTATTGTCGGGTAGTGGATTTCTATTGACAAACACTTGTGTTCTGCATAGCAGAGCACGCCAGAGCACTAGAGCACGACAGAGCACGCCAGAGCACGCAAGTGCACGCCAGTGCACGCCAGTGCACGCCAAAGCACGCCAATGCACGCAAGAGCACGCCAGTGCACGCCAGTGCACGCCAATTCACACCAGAGACCGCCAGTGCACGCCAGAGCACACCAGTGCACGCCAGAGTACGCCAGTGCACGCCAGAGCAAGTCAATGCATGCCAGAGCACGCCAGTGCACGCCAGAGCAATTCAATGCACGTCAGAGCACGCCAATTCACACCAGAGCACGCCGGTGCACGCCAGAGCACGCCAATTCAGCCAGAGCACGCCAGTGCACGCAAAAGCACGTAAACGCACGTAAATGTACGCCAGTCCACGCCAGAGCACGCCAGTGCACGCCAAAGCACGCCAGTGTACGCCAGAGCACGCCAGTGCACGCCAGTGCACGCCAATTCACACCAGAGCACGCCAGTGCACGCCAGAGCACGCCAGTGCACGCAAGAGCACGTCAATACACGCCAGAGCATGACCGGTCCACGCCAGAGCACGCCAGTGCACGCCAAAGCACGCCAGTGTACGCCAGAGCACGCCAGTGCACGCCAATTCACACCAGAGCACGCCAGTGCACGCCAGAGCACGTCAGAGCATGCCAGTGCACGCCAGAGCACGTCAATGCACGCAAGAGCAAGCCAGAGCACGCCAGTGCACGCCAGAGCACGCCAGTGCACGCTAGAGCACCCAAGTGCACGCCAGAGCCAATTCACACCAGAGCACGTCAATGCACGCCAGAGCACGCCAGTGAACGCCAGAGCACGCCAGTGCACGCTAGAGCACGCAACTGCACGCCAGAGCATGCCAGTGCACGCCAGAGCATTCCAATTCACACCAGAGCACGTCAATGCACGCCAGAGCACGCCAGTGCACGCCAGAGCACGCCAGTGCACGCCAGTGCACGCCAGTGCACGCCAGAGCAAGTCAATGCACGCCAGAGCACGCCAGTGCACGCCAGAGCACGCCAGTGCACGCCAGAGCACGCCAATACACGCTAGAGCACGCAACTGCACGCCAGAGCATGCCAGTGCACGCCAGAGCACGCCAATTCACACCAGAGCACGTCAATGCACGCCAGAGAACGCCAGTGCACGCTAGAGCACGCAACTGCACGCCAGAGCATGCCAGTGCACGCCAGATCCCGGCAATTCACACCAGAGCACGCCAGTGCACGCCAGAGCACGCCAGTGCAAGTCAATGCACGCCAGAGCACGCAAGTGCACGCCAGAGCACGCCAATGCACGCCAGAGCACGCCACTGCACGCCAGAGCAATTCAATGCACGCCAGAGCACGCCAATTAACACCAGAGCACGCCAGTGCACGCAAGAGCACTTCAATGCACGCAAGAGCACGCCAGTGCACGCCAAAGCACGCCAGTGCACGCAAGAGCACGCCAGAGCACGGCAATTCACACCAGAGCACGTGAGTGCACGCCAGAGTACGCCAGAGCACGCCAGAGCACGTCAGTGCACGTCAGACCACGCCAGTGCACGCACGAGCACGTCAATGCACGCCAGAGCATGCCAGTGCACGCCAGAGCACGCCAATTCACACCAGAGCACGTCAATGCACGTCAGAGCATGCCAATTCACACCAGAGCACGTCAATGCACGTCAGAGCACGCCAGAGCACGCCAATTCACACCAGAGCATGCCAGTGCACGTCAGAGCACGCCAGAGCACGACAAAGCACGCCAATGCACGCAAGAGCACGCCAGTGCACGCCAATTCACACCTGAGCACGCCAGTGCACGCCAGAGCAAGTCAATGCATGCCAGAGCACGCCAGTGCACGCCAGAGCACGCCAGTGCACGCCAGAGCATGCCAGTGCACGCCAGAGCAATTCAATGCACGCCAGAGCACGCCAATTCACACCAGAGCACGCCAGTGCACGCAAGAGCACGTCAATGCACGCCAGATCACGCCAGTGCACGCCAGAGCACGCAAGTACACGCCAAAGCACGCCAATGCACGCCAGAGCACGCCAGTGCACGCCAGTGCACGCCAATTCACACCAGAGCACGCCAGTGCACGCCAGAGCAAGTCAATGCAGGCCAGAGCACGCCAGTGCACGCCAGAGCACACCAGTGCACGCCAGAGCATGCCAGTGCACGCCAGAGCACGCCAGTGCACGCCAGAGCACGCCACTGCACGCCAGAGAAAAACAATGCACGCCAGAGCACGCCAATTCACACCAGAGCACGCCAGTGCACGCCAGAGCACGCCAATTCACACCAGAGCACACCAGAGCACGCAAATGCACGCCAGAGCACACCAGTGCACGCCAGAGAAATTCAATGCACGCCAGAGCACGCCAATTCACACCAGAGCACTCCAGTGCACACCAGAGCACGCCAATTCAGCCAGAGCACGCCAGTGCACGCCAGAGCACGCCAATTCACACCAGAGCACGCCAGTGCACGCCAGAGCACGCCAGAAAACGCCAGAGCACGCCAGAAAACGCCAGTGCATGCCAGAGCACGTCAATGCACGCCAGAGCAAGCCAGAGCACGCTGAGCTCGCCAGAGCACGGTAGAGCACAGCAGAGAACAGCTCAGCACTTGAAGTTGCTATTATATTTTTTTCACTTGTTAAAACCATTTTGTAATTACAGGATGTGTAAATCAATGTCCAATATACCATTTCAAGTCTATTTAATCAATAGATTTATAAAGAAAATCATGAACAAAAAGTTTGAGAAAAACGCACATCACAGCACTTGAATTTTTAAAAATTATTCAAGTTATTTGAGTTCTATTGTCGGGTAGTGGATTTCTATTGTCAAGCACTTGTGTTCTGCATAGCAGAGCACGCCAGAGCACGCCAGAGCACGCCAGAGCACGCCAGAGCACGCAAGTGCACGCCAGAGCACGCCAGTGCACGCCAGAGCACGCCAGTGAACGCCAGAGCACGCCAATTCACACCAGAGCACGTCAATGCACGCCAGAGCACGCCAGTGCACGCAAGAGCACGCCAGTGCACGCCAGAGCACGCCAGTGCACGCCAGAGCACGCCAGTTTACGCCAGAGCACGCCAATTCACATCAGAGCACGCCAGTGCACGCCAGAGTACGCCAGAGTACGCCAAAGAACGCCAATTCACACCAGAGCACGCCAGTGCACGCCAGAGCACGCCAGTGCACGCTAGAGCACGCAAGTGCACGCCAGAGCACGCCAGTGCACGCAAGAGCACCTCAATGCACGCCAGAGCACGCCAGTCCACGCCAGAGCACGCCAGTGCACGCCAAAGCACGCCAGTGTACGCCAGAGCACGCCAGTGCACGCCAGTGCACGCCAATTCACACCAGAGCACGTCAGTGCACGCCAGAGCACACCAGAGCACGTCAATGCACGCCAGAGCAAGCCAGAAAACGCCAAAGCACGCCAGAGCACGGTAGAGCACAGCAGAGAACAGCTCAGCACTTGAAGTTGCTAAAATATTTTTTTCAATTGTTAAAACCATTTTGTAATTACAGGATGTGTAAATAAATGTCCAATACACCATTTCAAGTCTATTTGATCAATAAATTTATAAAGAAAATCATGATCAAAAAGTTTGAGAAAAACGCACATCACAGCACTTGAATTTTTAAAAATTATTCAAGTTATTTGAGTTCTATTGTCGGGTAGTGGATTTCTATTGTCAAGCACTTGTGTTCTGCATAGCAGAGCACGCTAGTGCACGCCAGAGCACGCCAATGCACGCCAGAGCACGCCAGTGCACGCCAGAGCAATTCAATGCACGCCAGAGCACGCCAATTCACACCAGAGCACGCCAGTGCACGCCAGAGTACGCCAGAGAACGCCAATTCACACCAGAGCACGCCAGTGCACGCCAGAGCACGCCAGTGCACGCTAGAGCACGCAAGTGCACGCCAGAGCATGCCAGTGCACGCCAGAGCACGCCAGTGCACGCCAGAGCACGCCAATTCACACCAGAGCACGCCAGTGAACGCCAGAGCACGCAACTGCACGCCAGAGCATGCCAGTGCACGCCAGAGCACGCCAATTCACACCAGAGCACGTCAATGCACGCCAGAGCACGCCACTGCACGCCAGAGCACGCCAGTGCACGCCAGTGCACGCTAGGGCACGCCAGTGCACGCTAGTGCACGCCAGAGCAAGTCAATGCAAGCCAGAGCACGCCAGTTCACACCAGAGCACGCCAGTGCACGCCAGAGTACGGCAGAGCACGTCAATTCACACCAGAGCACGCCAGTGCACGCCAGAGCACGCCAGTGCACGCCAGAGCACGCCAGAGCACGCCAGTGCAAGCCAGAGCACTCCAGTGCACGCTAGAGCACGCAAGTGCACGCCAGAGCATGCCAGTGCACGCCAGAGCACGCCAGTGCACGCCAGAGCACGCCAATTCACACCAGAGCACGTCAATGCACGCCAGAGTACGCCAGTGCACGCCAGAGCACGCCAGTGCACGCCAGAGCATGAAAATTCACACCAGAGCACGACAGTGCACGCCAGAGAACGCCAGTGCACGCCAGAGCACGCCAATGCACGCCAGAGCACGCCACTGCACGCCAGAGCAATTCAATGCACGCCAGAGCACGCCAATTCACACAAGAGCACGCCAGTGCACGCCAGAGCACGCCAATTCACACCAGAGCACGCCAGTGCACGCAAGAGCACTTCAATGCACGCCAGAGCACGCCAGTGCACGCCAGAGCACGCCAGTGAACGCCAAAGCACGCAAGTGCACGCAAGAGCACGCCAGTGCACGCAAGAGCACGCCAGAGCACGGCAATTCACAACAGAGCACGTGAGTGCACGCCAGAGCACGGCAGAGCACGGCAGAGCACACCAGAGCACGCCAGAGCACGCCAGTGCACGCCAGAGCACGTCAAAGCACGCCAGAGCACGCCAGTGCACGCCAGAGCACGCCAGTGCACGCCAGAGCACGCCAGTGCACGCCAGAGCACGCCAGTGCACGCCAGAGCACGCCAGTGCACGCCAGAGCAAGCCAGTGCACGCCAGAGCAATTCAATGCACGCCAGAGCACGCCAATTCACACCAGAGCACGCCAGTGCACGCCAGAGGACGCCAGTGAACGCAAGAAGACGTCAATGCACGCAGAGCACGACAGTGCACGCCAGAGCACGCAAGTGCACGCAAGTGCACGCCAAAGCACGCCAATGCACGCCAGAGCACGCCAGTGCACGCCAATTCACACCTGAGCACGCCAGTGCACGCCAGAGCAAGTCAATGCATGCCAGAGCACGCCAGTGCACGCCAGAGCATGCCAGTGCACGCCAGAGCAATTCAATGCACGCAAGAGCACGCCAATTCACACCAGAGCACGCCAGTGCACGCAAGAGCACGTCAATGCACGCCAGATCACGCCAGTGCACGCCAGAGCACGCAAGTACACGCCAAAGCACACCAATGCACGCCAGAGCACGCCAGTGCACGCCATTGCACGCCAATTCACACCAGAGTACGCCAGTGCACGCCAGAGCAAGTCAATGCATGCCAGAGCACGCCAGTGCACGCCAGTGCACGCCAGAGCACGCCAGTGCACCCCAGAGCAATTCAATGCACGCCAGAGCACGCCAATTCACACCAGAGCACGCCAGTGCACGCCAGAGCACGCCAATTCAGCCAGAGCACGTCAATGCACGCCAGAGCAAGCCAGAGCACGCCAGAGCACGCCAGAGCACGGTAGAGCACAGCAGAACACAGCTCAGCACTTGAAGTTGCTAAAATATTTTTTTCACTTGTTAAAACCATTTTTTAATTACAGGATGTGTAAATAAATGTTCAATACACCATTTCAAGTCTATTGAATCAATAAATTTATAAAGAAAATCATGATAAAAAAGTTTGAGAAAAACGCACATCACAGCACTTGAATTTTTAAAAATTATTGAAGTTATTTGAGTTCTATTGTCGGGTAGTGGATTTCTATTGTCAAGCACTTGTGTTCTGCGTGGCAGAGCACGCTAGTGCACGCCAGAGCACGCCAATGCACGCCAGAACACGCCACTGCACGCCAGAGCAATTCAATGCACGCCAGAGCACGCCAATTCACACCAGAGCACGCCAGTGCACGCCAGAGTACGCCAGAGAACGCCAATTCACACCAGAGCACACCAGAGCACGCTAGTGCACGCCAGAGCAAGTCAATTCACACCAGAGCACGCAAGTGCACGCCAGAGCACGCCAATTCACACCAGAACACGCCAGTGCACGCCAGAGCACGCCAGTGCACGCCAGAGCAATTCAATGCACGCCAGAGCACACCAGTGCACTCCAATTCACACCTGAGCACGCAAGTGCACGCCAGAGCACGCCAGAGCACGCCAGAGCACGCTAGTGCACGCCGGAGCACGTCAATGCACGCCAGTTTAAGCAAGGGCACGCCAGAGCACACCAGAGCACGGTAGAGCACAGCAGAGAACAGCTCAGCACTTGAAGTTGCTATAATATTTTTTTCACTTGTTAAAACCATTTTGTAATTACAGGATGTGTAAATAAATGTCCAATACACCATTTCAAGTCTATTTAATCAATAAATTTATAAAAAAAATCATGATCAAAAAGTTTGAGAAAAACGCACATCACAGCACTTGAATTTTTAAAAATTATTCAAGTTATTTGAATTCTATTGTCGGGTAGTGGATTTCTATTGTCAGACACTTGTGTTCTGCATAGCAGAGCACGCTAGTGCACGCCAGAGCACGCCAATGCACGCCAGAGCACGCCACTGCACGCCAGAGCAATTCAATGCACGCCAGAGCACGCCAATTGACACCAGAGAACGCCAGTGCACGCCAGAGCACGCCAATTCACACCAGAGCACGCCAGTTCACGCAAGAGCACTTCAATGCACGCCAGAGCACGCCAGTGCACGCAAGAGCACGCCAGTGCACGCCAGTGCACGCCAAAGCACGCCAGTGCACGCCAATTCACACCAGAGCACGTTAGTGCACGCCAGAGCACGCCAGAGCACGCCAGAGCACGCCAGTGCACCCCAGAGCACGCCAGTGCACGCACGAGCACGTCAATGCAAGCCAGAGCATGCCAGTGCAAGCCAGAGCACGCCAGTGCACGCCAGAGCACGCCAATTCACACCAGAGCACGTCAATGCACGCCAGAGCACGCCAGTACACGCCAGAGTACGCTAATTCACACCAGAGCACGCCAGTGCACGTCAGAGCACGCCAGTGCACGCCAGAGCACGCCAATTCACACCAGAGCACGCCAGAGCACGCCAGAGCACACCAGTGCACGCCAGAGCACGCCAGTGCACGCCAGAGCACGCCAGTGCACGCCAGTGCACGCCAGTGCACGCCAGTGAATGCCAGAGCACGCCAGAGCATGCCAGTGCAAGCCAGAGGAATTCAATACACGCCAGAGCACGCCAATTCACACCAGAGCACGCCAGTGCACGCCAGAGCACGCAAATTCACACCAGAGCACGCCAGTGCACGCCAGAGCACGCCAGTGCACGCCAGTGCACGCAAGAGTACGTCAATGCACGCCAGAGCACGCAAGTGCACGCCAAAGCACGCCAATGCACGCAAGAGCACGCCAGTGCACGCCAATTCACACCAGAGCACGCCAGTGCACGCCAGAGCACACCAGTGCACGCCAGAGCACGCCAGTGCACGCCAGAGCAAGTCAATGCATGCCAGAGCACGCCAGTGCACGCCAGAGCAATTCAATGCACGCCAGAGCACGCCAATTCACACCAGAGCACGCCAGTGCACGCCAAAGCACGCCAATTCAGCCAGAGCACGCCAGTGCACGCAAGAGCACGTAAATGAACGTAAATGCACGCCAGTCCACGCCAGAGCACGCCAAAGCACGCCAAAGCACGCCAGTGTACGCCAGAGCATGCCAGTGCACGCCAGTGCACGCCAATTCACACCAGAGCACGCCAGTGCACGCCAGAGCAATTCAATGCACGCCAGAGCACGCCAATTCACACCAGAGCACGCAAGTGCACGCCAGAGCACGCCAATTCACACCAGAGCACGCAAGTGCACGCCAGAGCACGCCAGTGCACGCAAGAGCACGTCAATACACGCCAGAGCATGACCGGTCCACGCCAGAGCACGCCAGTGAACGCCAAAGCACGCCAGTGTACGCCAGAGCACGCCAGTGCACGCCAATTCACACCAGAGCACGCCAGTGCACGCCAGAGCACGCCAGAACATGCCAGTGCACGCCAGAGCACGTCAATGCACGCCAGAGCAAGCCAGAGCACGCCAGAGCACGCCAGAGAACGGTAGAGCACAGCAGAGAACAGCTCAGCACTTGAAGTTGCTATAATATTTTTTTCACTTGTTAAAACAATTTTGTAATTACAGGATGTGTAAATCAATGTCCAATACACCATTTCAAGTCTATTTAAGCAATAAATTTATAAAGAAAATCATGATCAAAAAGTTTGAGAAAAACGCACATCACAGCACTTGAATTTTTAAAAATTATTCAAGTTATTTGAATTCTATTGTCGGGTAGTGGATTTCTATTGTCAGGCACTTGTGTTCTGCATAGCAGAGCACGCTAGTGCACGCCAGAGCACGCCAATGCACGCCAGAGCACGCCACTGCACGCCAGAGCAATTCAATGCACGCCAGAGCACGCCAATTGACACCAGAGAACGCCAGTGCACGCCAGAGCACGCCAATTCACACCAGAGCACGCCAGTTCACGAAAGAGCACTTCAATGCACGCCAGAGCACGCCAGTGCACGCAAGAGCACGCCAGTGCACGCCAGTGCACGCCAAAGCACGCCAGTGCACGCCAATTCACACCAGAGCACGTTAGTGCACGCCAGAGCACGCCAGAGCACGCCAGAGCACGCCAGTGCACCCCAGAGCACGCCAGTGCACCCCAGAGCACGCCAGTGCACGCACGAGCACGTCAATGCAAGCCAGAGCATGCCAGTGCAAGCCAGAGCACGCCAGTGCACGCCAGAGCACGCCAATTCACACCAGAGCACGTCAATGCACGCCAGAGCACGCCAGTACACGCCAGAGTACGCTAATTCACACCAGAGCACGCCAGTGCACGTCAGAGCTTGCCAGTGCACGCCAGAGCACGCCAATTCACACCAGAGCACGCCAGAGCACGCCAGAGCACACCAGTGCACGCCAGAGCACGCCAGTGCACGCCAGAGCACGCCAGTGCACGCCAGTGCACGCCAGTGCACGCCAGTGAATGCCAGAGCACGCCAGAGCATGCCAGTGCAAGCCAGAGGAATTCAATACACGCCAGAGCACGCCAATTCACACCAGAGCACGCCAGTGCACGCCAGAGCACGCAAATTCACACCAGAGCACGCCAGTGCACGCCAGAGCACGCCAGTGCACGCCAGTGCACGCAAGAGTACGTCAATGCACGCCAGAGCACGCAAGTGCTTTCCAGAGCACGCAAGTGCACGCCAAAGCACGCCAATGCACGCAAGAGCACGCCAGTGCACGCCAATTCACACCAGAGCACGCCAGTGCACGCCAGAGCACACCAGTGAAAGCCAGAGCACGCCAGTGCACGCCAGAGCAAGTCAATGCATGCCAGAGCACGCCAGTGCACGCCAGAGCAATTCAATGCACGCCAGAGCACGCCAATTCACACCAGAGCACGCCAGTGCACGCCAAAGCACGCCAATTCAGCCAGAGCACGCCAGTGCACGCAAGAGCACGTAAATGAACGTAAATGCACGCCAGTCCACGCCAGAGCACGCCAAAGCACGCCAAAGCACGCCAGTGTACGCCAGAGCATGCCAGTGCACGCCAGTGCACGCCAATTCACACCAGAGCACGCCAGTGCACGCCAGAGCAATTCAATGCACACCAGAGCACGCCAATTCACACCAGAGCACGCAAGTGCACGCCAGAGCTTGCCAATTCACACCAGAGCACGCAAGTGCACGCCAGAGCACGCCAGTGCACGCAAGAGCACGTCAATACACGCCAGAGCATGACCGGTCCACGCCAGAGCACGCCAGTGAACGCCAAAGCACGCCAGTGTACGCCAGAGCACGCCAGTGCACGCCAATTCACACCAGAGCACGCCAGTGCACGCCAGAGCACGCCAGAACATGCCAGTGCACGCCAGAGCACGTCAATGCACGCCAGAGCAAGCCAGAGCACGCCAGAGCACGCCAGAGAACGGTAGAGCACAGCAGAGAACAGCTCAGCACTTGAAGTTGCTATAATATTTTTTTCACTTGTTAAAACAATTTTGTAATTACAGGATGTGTAAATCAATGTCCAATACACCATTTCAAGTCTATTTAATCAATAAATTTATAAAGAAAATCATGAACAAAAAGTTTGAGAAAAGCGCACATCACAGCACTTGAATTTTTAAAAATTATTCAAGTTATTTGAGTTCTATTGTCGGGTAGTGGATTTCTATTGTCAAACACTTGTGTTCTGCATAGCAGAGCACGCCAGAGCACTAGAGCACGACAGAGCACGCCAGAGCACGCAAGTGCACGCCAGTGCACGCCAGTGCACGCCAAAGCACGCCAATGCACGCAAGAGCACGCCAGTGCACGCCAGTGCACGCCAATTCACACCAGAGACCGCCAGTGCACGCCAGAGCACACCAGTGCACGCCAGAGTACGCCAGTGCACGCCAGAGCAAGTCAATGCATGCCAGAGCACGCCAGTGCACGCCAGAGCAATTCAATGCACGTCAGAGCACGCCAATTCACACCAGAGCACGCCGGTGCACGCCAGAGCACGCCAATTCAGCCAGAGCACGCCAGTGCACGCAAAAGCACGTAAATGCACGTAAATGTACGCCAGTCCACGCCAGAGCACGCCAGTGCACGCCAAAGCACGCCAGTGTACGCCAGAGCACGCCAGTGCACGCCAGTGCACGCCAATTCACACCAGAGCACGCCAGTGCACGCCAGAGCACGCCAGTGCACGCAAGAGCACGTCAATACACGCCAGAGCATGACCGGTCCACGCCAGAGCACGCCAGTGCACGCCAAAGCACGCCAGTGTACGCCAGAGCACGCCAGTGCACGCCAATTCACACCAGAGCACGCCAGTGCACGCCAGAGCACGCCAGAGCATGCCAGTGCACGCCAGAGCACGTCAATGCACGCCAGAGCAAGCCAGAGCAAGCCAGTGCACGCCAGAGCACGCCAGTGCACGCTAGAGCACCCAAGTGCACGCCAGAGCACGCAAGTGCACGCCAGAGCACGCAAGTGCACGCCAAAGCACGCCAATGCACGCAAGAGCACGCCAGTGCACGCCAGTGCACGCCAGTGCACGCCAATCCACACCAGAGCACGCCAGTGCACGCCAGAGCAAGTCAATGCACGCCAGATCACGCCAGTGCATGCCAGAGCACGCCAATCCACACCAGAGCACGTCAATGCACGCCAGAGCACGCCAGTGCACGCCAGAGCACACCAATTCACAACATAGCATGCCTGAGCACGCCAGTGCACGCCAGAGCACGTCAGTGCACGCCAGAGCACGCAAGTGCACGCCAGAGCACGCCAGTGCACGCTAGAGCACGCAAGTACGAGCCAGAGCATGACAGTGCACGCCAGAGCACGCCAGTGCACGCCAGAGCACGCCAATTCACACCAGAGCACGTCAATGCACGCTAGAGCACGCCAGTGCACGCCAGAGCACGCCAGTGCACGCCAGAACACGCCAATTCACACCAGAGCACGCCAGTGCACGCCAGAGCACGCCAGTGCACGCAAGAGCACGTCAATGCACGCCAGTCCACGCCAGAGCACGCCAGTGCACGCCAAAGCACGTCAGTGTACGCCAGAGCACGCCAGTGCACGCCAGTGCACGCCAGTAACGCCAATTGACACCAGAGCACGCCAGTGCACGCCAGAGCACACCAGAGCACGCCAGTGCACGCCAGAGCACGTCAATGCACGCCAGAGCAAGCCATAGCACGCCAGAGCACGCTAGATCACGGTAGAGCACAGCAGAGAACAGCTCAGCACTTGAAGTTGCTATAATATTTTTTTCAATTGTTAAAACCATTTTGTAATTACAGGATGTGTAAATCAATGTCCAATACACCATTTCAAGTCTATTTAATCAATAAATTTATAAAGAAAATCATGAACAAAAAGTTTGAGAAAAACACACATCACAGCACTTGAATTTTTAAAAATTATTCAAGTTATTTGAGTTCTATTGTCGGGTTGTGGATTTCTATTGTCAAGCACTTGTTTTCTGCATAGCCGAGCACGGTAGATTACGCCAGAGCACGCAAGTGCACGCCAGAGCACGCCAGTGCACGCCAGAGCACGCCAATTCACACCAGAGCACGCCAGTGCACGCCAGAGCACGCCAGAGCACGCCAATTCACACCAGAGCACGCCAGTGCACGCCAGAGCACGCCAGTGCACGCTAGAGCACGCAAGTGAACGCCAGAGCATGCCAGTGCACGCCAGAGCACGCCAGTGCACGCCAGAGCACGCCAATTCACACCAGAGCACGTCAATGCACGTCAGAGCACGCCAGTGCACGCCAGAGCACGCCAGTTCACACCAGAGCACGCCAGAGCACGCCAGTGCACGCCAGAGCACGTCAATGCACGCCAGAGCACGCCAGTGCACGCCAGTGCACGCCACTGCACGCCAGAGCAATTCAATGCACGCCAGAGCACGCTAATTCACACAAGAGCACGCCAGTGCACGCCAGAGCACGCCAATTCACACCAGAGCACGCCAGTGCACGCCAGAGCACGCCAGTGCACGCCAGAGCACGTCAATGCACGCCAGAGCACGTCAATGCACGCCAGAGCACGTCAATGCACGCCAGAGCACGCCAGTGCACGCCATAGCACGCCAATTCACACCAGAGCACGCCAGTGCACGTTAGAGCACGCCAGTGCACGCTAGAGCACGCAAGTGCACGCTAGAGCACGCAAATGCACGCCAGAGCATGCCAGTGCACGCAAGAGCACGCCAGTGCACGCCAGAGCACGCCAATTCACACCAGAGCACGTCAATGCACGCCAGAGCACGCCATTGCACGCCAGAGCACGCCAGTGCACGCCAGAGCACGCCAATTCACACCAGAGCACGCCAGTGCACGCCAGAGCACGCCAGTGCACACAAGAGCACGTCAATGCATGCCAGAGCAAACCAGTCCACGCCAGAGCACGCCAGTGCACGCCACAGCACGCCAGTGTACGCCAGAGCACGACAGTGCACGCCAGTGCACGCCAATTCACACCAGAGCACGCTAGTGCACGCCAGAGCACACCAGAGCACGCCAGTGCACGCCAGAGCACGCCAGTGCACGCCAGAGCACGCCAGTGCACGCCAGAGCACGCCAGTGCACGCCAGAGCACGCCAGTGCACGCCAGAGCACGCCAGTGCACACAAGAGCACGCCAGTGCACGCCAGAGCACGTCAATGCACGCCAGAGCACGCCAGTGCACGCCAGAGCACGCCACTGCACGCCACTGCACGCCAGAGCAATTCAATGCACGCCAGAGCACGCTAATTAACACAAGATCACGCCAGTGCACGCCAGAGCACGCCAATTCACACCAGAGCACGCCAGTGCACGCCAGAGCACGCCAGTGCACGCCAGAGCACGCCAATTCACACCAGAGCACGCCAGTGCACGCCAGAGAACGCCAGTGCACGCAAGAGCAATTCAATTCACACCAGAGAACGCCAGTGCACGCAAGAGCACTTCAATGCACGCCAGAGCACGCCAGAGCACGCCAGAGCACGCCCATTCACACCAGAGCACGTCAATGCAAGCCAGAGTACGCCAGTGCACGCAAGAACACGCAAGTGCACGCCAAAGCACGCTAATGCACGCCAGAGCACGCCAGTGCACGCCAATTTACACCAGAACACGCCATTGCACGCCAGAGCACGCCAGTGCACGCCAGAGCAAGTCAATGCATGCCAGATTACGCCAGTGCACGCCAGAGCACGCCAGTGCACGCCAGAGCAATTCAATGCACGCCAGAGCACGCCAATTCACAGCAGAGCACGACAGTGCACGCCAGAGCACGCCAGTGCACGCCAGAGCACGCCAATTCACACCAGAGCACGCCAGTGCACGCCAGAGAACGCCAGTGCACGCAAGAGCACGTAAATGCAAGACAGAGCACGCCAGTGCACGCCAGAGCACGCCAGTGCACGCCAGAGCACGCCAGTGCACGCCAAAGCTCGCCAGTGTACGCCAGAGCACGCCAGTGCACGCCAATTCACACCAAAGCACGCCAGAGCACGCCAGTGCACGCCAGTGCACGCCAGAGCTCGTCAATGCACGCCAGAGCAAGCCAGAGCCCGCCAGAGCACGACAGAGCACGGTAGAGCACAGCAGAGAACAGCTCAGCACTTGAAGTTGCTATAATATTTTTTTCACTTGTTAAAACCATTTTGTAATTATAGGATGTGTAAATCAATGTCCAATACACCATTTCAAGTCTATTTAATCAATAAATTGATAAAGAAAATCATGAACAAAAAGTTTGAGAAAAACGCACATCACAGCATTTGAATTTTTAAAAATTATTCAAGTTATTTGAGTTTTATTGTCGGGTAGTGGATTTCTATTGTCAAGCACTTGTGTTCTGCATAGCAGAGCACGCCAGAGCACGCCAGAGCACGACAGAGCACGCCAGAGCACGCCAGTGCACGCCAGAGCACGCCAGTGCACGCCAGAGAACGCCAATTCACACTAGAGCACGCCAGTGCACGCCAGAGCACGCCAGAGCACGCCAATTCACTACAGAGCACAACAGTGCACGCCAGAGCACGCCAGAGCACGCTAGAGAACGCAAGTGCACGCTAGAGCACGCAAGTGCACGCCAGAGCATGCCAGTGCACGCAAGAGCACGCCGGTGCACGCCAGAGCACGCCAATTCACACCAGAGCACGTCAATGCACGCCAGAGCGCGCCAATTCACACCAGAGCACGCCAGTGCACGCCAGAGCACGCCAATTTACACCAGAGCACCCCAGTGCACGCAAGAGCACTTCAATGCACGCCAGAGCACGCCAGTGCACACTAGAGCACGCCAGTGCACGCCAAAGAACGCAAGTGCACGCCAGAGCACGCCAGAGCACGCCAATTTACACAAGAGCACGTCAATGCACGCCAGAGTACGCCAGAGCACGCAAGAGCACGCAAGTGCACGCCAAAGCACGCCAATGCACGCCAGAGCACGCCAGTGCACGCCAGTGCACGCTAATTCACACCAGAACACGCCAGTGCACGCCAGAGCACGCCAGTGCACGCCAGAGCAAGTCAATCCATGCCAGAGCACGCCAGTGCACGCCAGAGCACGCCAGTGCACGTCAGAGCACGCCAGTGCACGCCAGAGCACGCCAGTGCACGCCAGAGCACGCCAGTGCACGCCAGAGCACGCCAGTGCACGCCAGAGCACGCCAGTGCACGCTAGAGCACGCCAGTGCACGCAAGAGCACGCAAGTGCACGCCAAAGCACGCCAATGCACGCCAGAGCACGCCGGTGCACGCCAGTGCACGCCAATTCACCCCAGAGCACGCCAATTCACACCAGAGCACGCCAGTGCACGCCAGAGCACGCCAATTCACACCAGAGCACGCAAGTGCACGCCAGAGCACGCAAGTGCACGCAAGAGCACGTAAATGCACGCCAGAGCACGCCAGTGCACGCCAGAGCACGCCAGTGCACGCCAAAGCTCGCCAGTGTACGCCAGAGCACGCCAGTGCACGCTAATTCACACCAAAGCACGCCAGAGCACGCCAGAGCACGCCAGTGCACGCCAGAGCACGTCAATATACGCCAGAGCAAGCCAGAGCCCGCCAGAGCACGCCAGAGCACGGTAGAGCACAGCAGAGAACAGCTCAGCACTTGAAGTTGCTATAATATTTTTTTCACTTGTTAAAACCATTTTGTAATTATAGGATATGTAAATCAATGTCCAATACACCATTTAAAGTCTATTTAATCAATAAATTGATAAAGAAAATCATGAACAAAAAATTTGAGAAAAACGCACATCACAGCACTTGAATTTTTTAAAATTATTCAAGTTATTTGAGTTCTATTGTCGGGTAGTGGATTTCTATGGTCAAGCACTTGTGTTCTGCATAGCAGAGCACGCCAGAGCACGACAGAGCACGCAAGAGCAATTCAATGCACGCCAGAGCACGCCAGTGCACGCCAGTGCACGCCAGAGCACGCCAATTCACACCAGAACACGCCAGTGCACGCCAGAGCACGCCAGAGCACGCCAATTCACACCAGAGCACGCCAGTGCACGCCAGAGCACGCCAATGCACGCCAATGCACGCCAGAGCAATTCAATGCACGCCAGAACACGCTAATTCACACAAGAGCTTGCCAGTGCACGCCAGAGCACGCCAATTCACACCAGAGCACGCCAGTGCACGCCAGAGCCCGCCAGTGCACGCCAGAGCACGCCAGTGCACGCCAGAGCACGCCAATTCACACCAGAGCACGCAAGTGCACGCCAGAGCACGCCAATTCACACCAGAGCACGTCAATGCACGCCAGAGCACGCCATTGCACGCCAGAGCACGCCAGTGCACGCCAGAGCAGGCCAATTCACACCAGAGCACGCCAGTGCACGCCAGAGCACGCCAGTGCACACAAGAGCACGTCAATGCATGCCAGAGCACGCCAGAGCACGCCAATTCACACCAGAGCACGTAAATGCACGCCAGAGTACGCCAGTGCACGCAAGTGCACGCCAAAGCACGCCAATGCACGCCAGAGCACGCCAGTGCACGCCAGTGCACGCCAATTCACACCAGAACACGCCAGTGCACGCCAGAGCAAGTCAATGCATGCCAGAGCACGCCAGTGCACGCAAGAGCACGCCAGTGCACGCCAGAGCACGCAAGTGCACGCCAGAGCACGCCAGTGCACGCCAGAGCACGCCAGTGCATGCCAGAGCACGCCAGTGCACGCCAGAGCACGCCAGTGCACGCCAGAGCAATTCAATGCACGCCAGAGCACGCCAATTCACACCAGAGCACGCCAGTGCACGCCAGAGCACGCCAGTGCACGCCAGAGCACGCCAGTGCACGCCACAGCACTTGAATTTTAAAAAAATATTCAAGTTATTTAAGTTCTATTGTCGGGTAGTGGATTTCTATTGTCAAGCACTTGAGATCTGCATAGCAGAGCATGCCAGAGCACGACAGAGCACGCCAGAGCCCGCCAACGCACGCCAAAGCACGCCAATTCACACCAGAGCACGCCAGTGCACGACAGAGCACGTCAATGCACGCCAGCGCACGACAGTGCACGCCAGAGCACGAAAGAGCACGCCAGAGCACGACAGAGCACGCCAGAGCACGACAGAGCACGCCAGAGCAAGCCAGAGCACGCCAATTCACACCAGAGCACGCCAATTCACACCAGAGCACGCCAGTGCACGCCAAAGCACGCCAGTGCACGCCAGAGCACGCCAGAGCACGCCAGTGCAAGCCAGAGCACGCCAGTGCACGCAAGAGCACGCCAATTCACACCAGAGCACGCCAGTGCACGCCAAAGCACGCCAGAGCACGCCAGAGCACGCCAGAGCACGCCAGTGCAAGCCAGAGCACGCCAGTGCACGCCAGAGCACGCCAGTGCACGCCAGAGCACGCCAGTGCACGCCAGAGCACGCCAGTGCAAGCCAGAGCACGCCAGTGCACGCCAGAGCACGCCAATTCACACCAGAGCACGCTAGAGCACAGCAGTGCACGCCAGAGCACGCCAGAGCACACCAGATCAAGCCAGTGCACGCCAGAGCACGCCAGTGCACGCCAGAGCACGCCAGTGCACGCCAGAGCACGCCAGTGCACGCCAGAGCACGCCAGTGCACGCCAGAGCACGCCAATTCACACCAGAGCACGCCAGTGCACGCCAAAGCACGTCAATGCACGCCACAGCACGCCAGTGCACGCCAGAGCACGTCAATGCACGCCAGAGCACGCCAGTGCACGCCAGAGCACGCCAGAGCACGCCAGAGCACGCCAGTGCACGCCAATGCACGTTAGTGCACGGTAGAGTACAGCAGACAACAGCTCAGAACTTGAAGTTGCTATAATATTTTTGTCACTTGTTAAAACCATTTTTTTATAAAAGGATTTGTACATCAATGTCCAATATACCATTTCAAGTCTATTGAATCAATAAATTTATAGAGCAAATCATGAACAAAAAGTTTTAGAAAAACGCACATCAAAGCACTTGAATTTTTAAAAATTATTCAAGTTATTTGAGTTCTATTGTCGGGTAGTGGATTTCTATTGTCAAGCACTTGAGTTCTGCATAGCAGAGCACGCCAGAGCACGACAGAGCACGCCAGAGCACGCCAATTCACACCAGAGCACTTCAGTGCACGCCAAAGCATGCCAGTGCACGCCAGAGCACGCCAGATTACGCCAGTGCAAGTTAGAGCACGCCAGTGCACGCCAGAGCACGCCAATTCACACCAGAGCACGCCAGAGCACGCCAATACACGCCAGAGCACGCCAGTGCACACCAGAGCACGCCAGAGCTGCTAGTGCACGCCAGAGCACTCCAATTCACACCAGAGCACGCCAGAGCACGTCAATGCACGCCAGAGCACGCCAGTGCACGCCAGAGCACGCCAGTGCACGCCAGAGCACGCCAGTGCACGCCAGTGCACGCCAGAGCACGCCAGAGCACGCCAGTGCACACCAGAGCACGCCAGTGCACGCCAGAGCACGCCAGTGCACGTCAATGCAAGCCAGAGCACGCCAGTGCACGCCAGAGCACGCCAGAGCACGCAAATTCACACCAGAGCACGCCAATGCACGCAAGATTACGTCAATGCACGCCACAGCACGCCAGTGCACGCCAGAGCACGCCAGTGCACGCCAGAGCACGCCAATTCAAACCAGAGCACGCCAGTGCACGCCAGAGCACGCCAGTGCACGCCAGAGCACGCCAGTGCACGTCAATGCAAGCCAGAGCACGCCAGTGCACGCCAGAGCACGCAAATTCACACCAGAGCACGCCAATGCACGCAAGAGCACGTCAATGCACGCCACAGCACGCCAGTGCACGCCAGAGCACGCCAGTGCACGCCAGAGCACGCCAGAGCACGCCAGTGCACGCCAGAGCACGCCAGTGCACGCCAGAGCACGCCAGTGCACGCCAGAGCACGCCAGAGCACGCCAGAGCATGCCAGTACACGCCAGAGCACGCCAATGCACGCCAGTTCACGCCAGAGCACGCCAGAGCACGCCAGTGCACGCCAGTGCACGCCAGAACACGCCAATTCACACCAGAGCACACCAGTGCACGCCATAGCATGCCAGTGCACGCCAGAGCACGCCAGATTACGCCATTGCAAGTTAGAGCACGCCAGTGCACGCCAGAGCACGCCAGTGCACGCCAGAGCACGCCAGTGCACGCCAGAGCACGCCAGAGCACGCAAATTCACACCAGAGCACGCCAGAGCACGTCAGTGCACGCCAGTGCACGCCAGAGCACGCCAGTGCACGCCAGTGCACGCCAGAGCACGCCAGTGCACGCCAGTGCACGCCAGAGCACGCCAGTGCACGCCAGAGCACGCCATTGCACGCCAGAGCAAGCCAATTCACACCAGAGAACGTCAATGCACGCCAGTGCACGCCAGAGCACGCCAGTGCACACCGGAGCACGCCAGTGCACGCCAGAGCACGCAAGTGCACGTCAATGAACGCCAGAGCACGCCAGAGCACGCCGGAGCACGCCAGTGCATGCCAGTGCACGCCAGAGCACGCCAATTCACACCAGAGCACGCCAGTGCACGCCAAAGCATGCCAGTGCACGCCAGAGCACGCCAATTCACACCAGAGCAAGCCAATGCACGCAAGAGCACGTCAATGCACGCCACAGCACGCCAGTGCACGCCAGAGCACTCCAGTGCACGCCAGAGCACGCCAGTGCACGCCAGAGCACGCCAGTGCACGCCAGAGCACGCCAGTGCACGCCAGAGCACGCCAATTCACACCAGAGCACGCCAGTGCACGCCAGAGCACGCCAGTGCACGCCAGTGCACGCCTGAGCACGCCAATTCACACCAGAGCACGCCAATTCACACCAGAGCACGGCAGTGCACGGCAGTGCACGCCAGAGCACGCCAGTGTACGCCAGAGAACGCCAGTGCACGCCAGAGCACGCCAGTGCACGCCAGAGCACGCCAGTGCACGCCAGAGCAAGCCAGTGCACGCCAGAGCATGCCAGTGCACGCCAGAGCATGCCAGTGCACGCCAGAACATGCCAGTGCACGCCAGAGCACGCAAGTGCACGTCAATGCACGCCAGAGCACGCCAGTGCACGCCAGAGCACGCCAATTCACACCAGAGCACGCCAGTGCACGCCAGAGCACGTCAATGCACGCCAGAGCACGCCAGTGCACGCCAGAACTCGCCAGAGCACGCCAGAGCACGCCAGAGCACGCCAGTGCACGCCAGAGCACGGTAGAGTACAGCAGACAACAGCTCAGAACTTGAAGTTGCTATAATATTTTTGTCACTTGTTAAAACCATTTTTTTTATAAAAGGATGTGTAAATCAATGTCCAATATACCATTTCAAGTCTATTGAATCAATAAATTTATAGAGCAAATCATGAACAAAATGTTTTAGAAAAACGCACATCAAAGCACTTGAATTTTTAAAAATTATTCAAGTTATTTTAATTCTATTGTCGGGTATTGGATTTCTATTGTCAAGCACTTGAGATCTGCATAGCAGAGCATGCCAGAGCACGGCAGAGCACGCCAGAGCCCGCCAGTGCACGCCAGGGCACGTCAATTCACACCAGAGCACGCAAGTGCACGCCAGAGCACGTCAATGCACGCCAGCGCACGCCAGTGCATGCCAGAGCATGCCAGTGCAAGCCAGAGCACACCAGTGCACACCGGAGCACGCCAGTGCACGCCAGAGCATGCCAGAGCACGCCAGTGCACGCCAGTGCACGCCAGTGCACGCCAGAACACGCCAATTCACACCAGAGCACGCCAGTGCACGCCAGAGCACGTCACTGCACGCCAGAGCACGCCAGTGCACGCCAGAGCACGCCAGTGCACGCCAGAGCACGCCAGTGGACGCCAGAGCACGCCAATTCACACCAGAGCACGCCAGTGCACGCCAGAGCACGCCAGTGCACACCGGAGCACGCCAGTGAACGCCAGAGCACGCCAGTGCACGTCAATGCACGCCAGAGCACGCCAGAGCACGCCAATTAACACCAGAGCACGCCAGAGCACGCCAGAGCACGCCAGTGCACGCCAGAGCACGCCAGAGCACGCCAGTAAACGTCAATGCACGCCAGAGCACGCCAGTGCACGCCAGAGCACGCCAGTGCACGCCAGAGCACGCCAGTGCACGCCAGAGCACGACAGTGCACGCCAGAGCATGCCAGTGCACGCCAGAGCACGCCAGTGCACGCCAGAGCACGCCAGTGCACGCCAGAGCACGCCAGAGCACGCCAGAGCACGCCAGAGCACGCCAGTGCACGCCAGAGCACGCCAGAGCACGCCAGAGCACGCCAGTGCACGTCAATGCACGCCAGAGCACGCCAGTGCACGCCAGAGCACGCCAGTGCACGCCAGAGCACGCCAGTGCACGCCAGATCACGCCAGTGCACGCCACAGCAATTCAATGCACGCCAGAGCACGCCAATTCACACCAGAGCACGCCAGTGCACGCCAGAAGACGCCAGTGCACGCCAGAGCACGTCAATGCACGCAGAGCACGACAATGCACGCCAAAGCACGCAAGTGCACGCCAAAGCACGCCAATTCACGCCAGAGCACGCCAGTGCACGCCAATTCACACCTGAGCACGCCAGTGCACGCCAGAGCAAGTCAATGCATGCCAGAGCACGCCAGTGCACGCCAGAGCATGCCAGTGCACGCCAGAGCAATTCAATGCACGCCAGAGCACGCCAATTCACACCAGAGCACGCCAGTGCACGCCAGAGCAAAACAGTGCACGCGAGAGCACGTCAATGCACGCCAGATCACGCCAGTGCACGCCAGAGCACGCAAGTACACGCCAAAGCACGCCAATGCACGCCAGAGCACGCCAGTGCACGCCAGTGCACGGCAATTCACACCAGAGAACGCCAGTGCACGCCAGAGCAAGTCAATGCATGCCAGAGCACGCCAGTGCACGCCAGAGCACGCCAGTGCACGCACGAGCACGTCAATGCAAGCCAGAGCATGCAAGTGCAAGCAAGAGCACGCCAGTGCACGCCAGAGCACGCCAATTCACACCAGAGCACGTCAATGCACGTCAGAGCACGCCAGTACACGCCAGAGTACGCCAATTCACACCAGAGCACGCCAGTGCACGTCAGAGCACGCCAGTGCACGTCAGAGCACGCCAGTGCACACCAGAGCACGCCAATTCACACCAGAGCACGCCAGAGCACGCCAGTGCACGCCAGAGCACGTCTATGCACGCCAGAGCACGCCAGTGAATGCCAGTGCACGCCAGAGCATGCCAGTGCAAGCCAGAGCAATTCAATACACGCCAGAGCACGCCAATTCACACCAGAGCACGCCAGTGCGCGCCAGAGCACGCAAATTCACACCAGAGCACGCCAGTGCACGCCAGAGCACGCCAGTGCACGCCAGAGCACGCCAGAGCACGCCAGTGCACGCCAGAGCACGCCAGAGCACGCCAGAGCACGCCAGTGCACGTCAATGCACGCCAGAGCACGCCAGTGCACGCCAGAGCACGCCAGTGCACGCCAGAGCACGCCAGTGCACGCCAGATCACGCCAGTGCACGCCACAGCAATTCAATGCACGCCAGAGCACGCCAATTCACACCAGAGCACGCCAGTGCACGCCAGAAGACGCCAGTGCACGCCAGAGCACGTCAATGCACGCAGAGCACGACAGTGCACGCCAGAGCACGCAAGTGCACGCCAAAGCACGCCAATTCACGCCAGAGCACGCCAGTGCACGCCAATTCACACCTGAGCACGCCAGTGCACGCCAGAGCAAGTCAATGCATGCCAGAGCACGCCAGTGCACGCCAGAGCATGCCAGTGCACGCCAGAGCAATTCAATGCACGCCAGAGCACGCCAATTCACACCAGAGCACGCCAGTGCACGCCAGAGCAAAACAGTGCACGCAAGAGCACGTCAATGCACGCCAGATCACGCCAGTGCACGCCAGAGCACGCAAGTACACGCCAAAGCACGCCAATGCACGCCAGAGCACGCCAGTGCACGCCAGTGCACGGCAATTCACACCAGAGAACGCCAGTGCACGCCAGAGCAAGTCAATGCATGCCAGAGCACGCCAGTGCACGCCAGAGCACGCCAGTGCACGCCAGTGCACGCAAGAGCACGCCAGTGCACCCCAGAGCAATTCAATGCACGCCAGAGCACGCCAATTCACACCAGAGCACGCCAGAGCACGCCAATTCAGCCAGAGCACTTCAATGCACGCCAGAGCACGCCAGTGCACGCCAGAGCACGCCAGTGCACGCCACTGCACGCCAAAGCACGCCAGTGCACGCCAGTGCACGCCAATTCACACCAGAACACGTCAGTACACGCCAGAGCACGCCACAGCACGCCAGAGCACGCCAGTGCACGCCAGAGCACGCCAGTGCACGCACGAGCACGTCAATGCAAGCCAGAGCATGCAAGTGCAAGCAAGAGCACGCCAGTGCACGCCAGAGCACGCCAATTCACACCAGAGCACGTCAATGCACGTCAGAGCACGCCAGTACACGCCAGAGTACGCCAATTCACACCAGAGCACGCCAGTGCACGTCAGAGCACGCCAGTGCACGTCAGAGCACGCCAGTGCACACCAGAGCACGCCAATTCACACCAGAGCACGCCAGAGCACGCCAGTGCACGCCAGAGCACGTCTATGCACGCCAGAGCACGCCAGTGAATGCCAGTGCACGCCAGAGCATGCCAGTGCAAGCCAGAGCAATTCAATACACGCCAGAGCACGCCAATTCACACCAGAGCACGCCAGTGCACGCCAGTGCACGCCAATTCACACCAGAGCACGCCATTGCACACCAGAGCAAGTCAATGCATGCCAGAGCACGCCAGTGCACGCCAGAGCACGCCAGTGCACGCCAGAGCACGCCAGTGCACGCCAGAGCACGCCAGTGCACGCCAGAGCACGCCAGTGCACGCCAGAGCACGCCATTGCACGCCAGAGCACGCCAATTCACACCAGAGCACGCCAGTGCACGCCAGAGCACGCCAATTCAGCCAGAGCACGCCAGTGCACGCCAGAGCACACCAGTGCACGCCAGAGCAATTCAATGCACGCCAGAGCACGCCAATTCACACCAGAGCACGCCAGTGCACGCCAGAGCACGCCAATTCAGCCAGAGCACGCCAGTGCACGCCAGAGCACACCAGTGCACGCCAGAGCAATTCAATGCACGCCAGAGCAATTCAATGGACGCCAAAGCACGCCAATTCACACCAGAGCACGCCAGTGCACGCCAGAGCACGCCAATTCAGCCAGAGCACGCCAGTGCACGCCAGAGCACACCAGTGCACGCCAGAGCACACCAGTGCACGCCAGAGCAATTCAATGCACGCCAGAGCACGCCAATTCACACCAGAGCACGCCAGTGCACGCCAGAGCACGCCAATTCACACCAGAGCACGCCAGTGCACGCCAGAGCACGCCAATTCAGCCAGAGCACGCCAGTGCACGCCAGAGCACACCAGTGCACGCCAGAGCAATTCAATGCACGCCAGAGCACGCCAATTCACACCAGAGCACGCCAGTGCACGCCAGAGCACGCCAATTCAGCCAGAGCACGCCAGTGCACGCCAGAGCACACCAGTGCACGCCAGAGCAATTCAATGCACGCCAGAGCACGCCAATTCACACCAGAGCACGCCAGTGCACGCCAGAGCACGCCAATTCAGCAAGAGCACGCCAGTGCACGCCAGAGCACACCAGTGCACGCCAGAGCACACCAGTGCACGCCAGAGCAATTCAATGCACGCCAGAGCACGCCAATTCACACCAGAGCACGCCAGTGCACGCCAGAGCACGCCAATTCAGCCAGAGCACGCCAATGCACGCCAGAGCACGCCAGTGCACACCAGAGCACGCCAGTGCACGCCAGAGCACGCCAGAGCACGCCAGTGCACGCCAGAGCACGTCAATGCACGCCAGAGCAAGCCAGAGCACGCCAGAGCACGCCAGAGCACGGTAGAGCACAGCAGAGAACAGCTCAGCACTTGAAGTTGCTATAATATTTTTTTCACTTGTTAAAACCATTTTGTAATTACAGGATGTGTAAATCAATGTCCAATACACCATTTCAAGTCTTTTTAATCAATAAATTTATAAAGAAAATCATGAACAAAAAGTTTGAGAAAAACGCACATCACAGCACTTGAATTTTTAAAAATTATTCAAGTTATTTGAGTTCTATTGTCGGGTAGTGGATTTCTATTGTCAAGCACTTGTGTTCTGCATAGCAGAGCGCGCCAGAGCACGCCAGAGCACGCAAATTCACGCCAGAGCACGCCAGTGCACACCAGAGCACGCCAAAGCACGCCAATTCACACCAGAGCACGCCAGTAAACCCCAGAGTACGCCAGAGCACGCCAATTCACACCAGAGCCCGCCAGTGCACGCCAGAGCACGCCTATGCTTGCTAGAGCACGCCAGAGCATGCCAGTGCACGCCAGAGCACGCCAGTGCACGCCAGATTACGCCAATTCACACCAGAGCACGTCAATGCACGCCAGAGCACGCCAGTGCACGCCAGAGCACGCCAGTGCACGCCAGAGCAAGCCAATTCACACCAGAGCACGCCAGTGTACGCCAGAGCACGCCAGTGCACGCAAGAGCACGCCAGTGCACGCAAGAGCACGTCAATGCACGCCAGAGCACGCCAGAGCAAGCCAGAGCACGCCAGTGCACGCCAAAGCACGCCAAAGCACGCCAGTGTACGCCAGAGCACGCCAGTGCACGCTAGTGCACGCCAGTGCACGCCAATTCACACCAGAGCACGCCATTGCACGCCAGAGCACACCAGAGCACGCCAGTGCACGCCAGAGCACGTCAATGCACGCCAGAGCAAGCCAGAGCACGGCAGAGCACGCCAGAGCACGGTAGAGCACAGCAGAGAACAGCTCAGCACTTGAAGTTGCTATAATATTTTTTTCACTTGTTAAAACCATTTTGTAATTACAAGATGTGTAAATCAATGTCCAATACACCATTTCAAGTCTATTTAATCAATAAATTTATAAAGAAAATCATGAACAAAAAGTTTGAGAAAAACGCACATCACAGCACTTGAATTTTTAAAAATTATTCAAGTTATTTGAGTTCTATTGTCGGGTAGTGGATTTCTATTGTCAAGCACTTGTATTCTGCATAGCAGAGCACGACAGAGCACGCCAGAGCATGCAAGTGCACGCCAGAGCACGCCAGTGCACGCCAGAGCACGCCAGTGCACGCCAGAGCACGCCAGTGCACGCCAGTGAACGCCAGAGCACGCCAGTGCACGCCAGAGCAAGTCAATTCATGCCAGAGCATGCCAGTGCACGCCAGAGCAATTCAATGCACGCCAGAGTACGCCAATTCACACCAGAGCACGCCAGTGCACGCCAGAGCACGCCAATTCAGCCAGAGCACGCCAGTGCACGCAAAAGCACGCAAGAGCACGTAAATGCACGTAAATGCACGAAAGTCCACGCCAGAGCACGCCAGTGCACGCCAAAAAACGCCTGTGTACGCCGGAGCACGCCAGTGCACGCCAGTGCACGCCAATTCACACCAGAGCACGTCAATGCACGCCAGAGCACGCCAGTGCACGCCAGAGCACGCCAGTGCACGCCAGAGCACGCCAGTGCACGCCAGAGCACGCCAGAGCACGCTAGAGCATGCAACTGCACGCCAGAGCATGCCAGTGCACGCCAGAGCACGCCAATTCACACCAGAGCACGTCAATGCACGCCAGAGCAAGCCAGTGCACGCCAGAGCACGCCAGTGCACGCCAGAGCACGCCAGTGCACGCCAGAGCACGCCAGTGCACGCCAGAGCACGCCAGTGCACGCCAGAGCACGCCAGTGCACGCAAGAGCACGTCAATGCACGCCAGAGCACGCCAGTGCACGCCAGTGAATGCCAGTGCACGCCAGAGCATGCCAGTGCACGCCAGAGCATGCCAGTGCACGCCAGAGCATGCCAGTGCACGCCAGAGCACGCCAGTGCACGCCAGAGCACGCCAGTGCACGCAAGAGCACGTCAATGCACGCCAGAGCACGCCAGTGCACGCCAGTGAATGCCAGTGCACGCCAGAGCATGCCAGTGCACGCCAGAGCATGCCAGTGCACGCCAGAGCATGCCAGTGCACGCCAGAGCACTTGTGTTCTGCATAGCAGAGCACGCCAGTGCACGCCAGAGCACGCCAATGCACGCCAGAGCACGCCACTGCACGCCAGAGCAATTCAATGCACGCCAGAGCACGCCAATTCACACCAGAGCACGCCAGTGCACGCCAGAGCACGCCAATTAACACCAGAGCATGCCAGTGCACGCAAGAGCACTTCAATGCACGCCAGAGCACGCCAGTGCACGCAAGATTACGCCAGTGCACGCCAAAGCACGCCAGTGCACGCCAATTCAAACCAGAGCACGTCAGTGCACGCCAGAGCACGCCAGAGCACGCCAGTGCACGCCAGAGCACGCCAGTGAACGCCAGAGCACGCCAGTGCACGCCAGAGCAAGTCAATTCATGCCAGAGCATGCCAGTGCACGCCAGAGCAATTCAATGCACGCCAGAGTACGCCAATTCACACCAGAGCACGCCAGTGCACGCCAGAGCACGCCAATTCAGCCAGAGCACGCAAGTGCACGCAAAAGCACGCAAGAGCACGTAAATGCACGTAAATGCACGCAAGTCCACGCCAGAGCACGCCAGTGCACGCCAAAAAACGCCTGTGTACGCCAGAGCACGCCAGTGCACGCCAGTGCACGCCAATTCACACCAGAGCACGTCAATGCACGCCAGAGCACGCCAGTGCACGCCAGAGCACGCCAGTGCACGCCAGAGCACGCCAGTGCACGCTAGAGCATGCAACTGCACGCCAGAGCATGCCAGTGCACGCCAGAGCACGCCAATTCACACCAGAGCACGTCAATGCACGCCAGAGCACGTCAATGCACGCCAGAGAACGCCAGTCCACGCCAGAGCACGCCAGTGCACGCCAAAGCACGCCAGTGTACGCCAGAGCACGCCAGAGCACGCCAATTCACACCAGAGCACGCCAGTGCACGCCAGAGCACACCAGAGCACGCCAGTGCACGCCAGAGCACGTCAATGCACGCCAGAGCAAGCCAGAGCACGCCAGAGCATGCCAGTAAACGCCAGAGCACGCCAGTGCACGCCAGAGCACGCCAGTGCACGCTAGAGCATGCAACTGCACGCCAGAGCATGCCAGTGCACGCCAGAGCACGCCAATTCACGCCAGAGCACGCCAATTCACACCAGAGCACGCCAGTGCACGCCAGAGCACGCAAATTCACACCAGTGCACCCCAGTGCACGCCAGAGCACGCCAGTGCACGCCAGAGCACGTCAATGCACGCCAGAGCACGCCAGTGCACGCCAGAGCAAGCAAGTGCACGCCAAAGCACGCCAATGCACGCCAGAGCACGCCAGTGCACGCCAGTGCACGCCAATTCACACCAGAGCACGCCAGTGCACGCCAGAGCACGCTAGTGAACGCCAGAGCACGCCAGTGCACGCCAGAGCAAGTCAATTCATGCCAGAGCATGCCAGTGCACGCCAGAGCAATTCAATGCACGCCAGAGTACGCCAATTCACACCAGAGCACGCCAGTGCACGCCAGAGCACGCCAATTCAGCCAGAGCACGCCAGTGCACGCAAAAGCACGCAAGAGAACGTAAATGCACGTAAATGCACGCAAGTCCACGCCAGAGCACGCCAGTGCACGCCAAAGCACGCCTGTGTACGCCAGAGCACGCCAGTGCACGCCAGTGCACGCCAATTCACACCAAAGCACGTCAATGCACGCCAGAGCACGCCAGTGCACGCCAGAGCACGTCAATGCACGCCAGAGCACGCCAGTCCACGCCAGAGCACGCCAGTGCACGCCAAAGCACGCCAGAGCACGCCAATTCACACCAGAGCATGCCAGTGCACGCTAGAGTACACCAGAGCACTCCAGTGCACGCCAGAGCACGTCAATGCACGCCAGAGCAAGCCAGAGCACGCCAGAGCACGCCAGAGCACGGTAGAGCACAGCAGAGAACAGCTCAGCACTTGAAGTTGCTATAATATTTTTTTCACTTGTTAAAATTATTTTGTAATTACAGGATGTGTAAATAAATGTCCAATACACCATTTCAAGTCTATTTAATCAATAAATTTATAAAGAAAATCATGAACAAAAAGTTTGAGAAAAACGCACATCACAGCACTTGAATTTTTAAAAATTATTCAAGTTATTTGAGTTCTATTGTCGGGTAGTGGATTTCTACTGTCAAGCACTTGTGTTCTGCATATCAGAGCACGCCAGTGCACGCCAGAGCACGCCAATGCACGCCAGAGCACGCCACTGCACGCCAGAGCAATTCAATGCACGCCAGAGCACGCCAATTCACACCAGAGCACGCCAGTGCACGCAAGAGCACTTCAATGCACGCCAGAGCACTCCAGTGCACGCCAGATTACGCCAGTGCACGCCAAAGCACACCAGTGCACGCCAATTCACACCAGAGCACGTCAGTGCACGCCAGAGCACGCCAGTGCACGCCAGAGCACGCCAGTGCACGCCAGAGCACGCCAATTCACACCAGAGCACGCCAGTGCACGTCAGAGCACGCCAGTGCACGTCAGAGCACGCCAGTGCACGTCAGAGCACGCCAGTGCACGTCAGAGCACGCCAGTGCACGCCACAGCACGCCAATTCACACCAGAGCACGCCAGAGCACGCCAGTGCACGCCAGAGCACGTCAATGCACGCCAGAGCACGCCAGTGCACGCCAGAGCACGCCAGTGCACGCCAGAGCACTCCAGTGCACGCCAGAGCACGCCAGTGCACGCAAGTGAATGCCAGTGCACGCCAGAGCATGCCAGTGCACGCCAGAGCAATTCAATACACGCCAGAGCACGCCAATTCACACCAGAGCACGCCAGTGCACGCCAGAGCACGCAAATTCACACCAGTGCACACCAGTGCACGCCAGAGCACGCCAGTGCACGCAAGAGCACGTCAATGCACGCAAAAGCACGCCAGTGCACGCCAGAGCAAGCAAGTGCACGCCAAAGCACGCCAATGCACGCCAGAGCACGCCAGTGCACGCCAGTGCACGCCAATTCACACCAGAGCACGCCAGTGCACGCCAGAGCACGCCAGTGAACGCCAAAGCTCGCCAGTGCACGCCAGAGCAAGTCAATTCATGCCAGAGCATGCCAGTGCACGCCAGAGCAATTCAATGCACGCCAGAGTACGCCAATTCACACCAGAGCACGCCAGTGCACGCCAGAGCACGCCAATTCAGCCAGAGCACGCCAGTGCACGCAAAAGCACGCAAGAGAACGTAAATGCACGTAAATGCACGCAAGTCCATGCCAGAGCACGCCAGTGCACGCCAAAGCACGCCTGTGTACGCCAGAGCACGCCAGTGCACGCAAGTGAATGCCAGTGCACGCCAGAGCATGCCAGTGCACGCCAGAGCATGCCAGTGCACGTCAGAGCAATTCAATACACGCCAGAGCACGCCAATTCACACCAGAGCACGCCAGTGCACGCCAGAGCACGCCAATTCACACCAGAGCACGCCAGTGCACGCAAGAGCACTTCAATGCACGCCAGAGCACGCCACTGCACGCCAGATTACGCCAGTGCACGCCAAAGCACGCCATTGCACGCCAATTCACACCAGAGCACGTCAGTGCACGCCAGAGCACGCCACAGCACGCCAGAGCACGCCAGTGCACGCCAGAGCACGCCAGTGCACGCCAGAGCACGCCAATTCACACCAGAGCACGCCAGTGCACGTCAGAGCACGCGAGTGCACGTCAGAGCACGCCAGTGCACGTCAGAGCACGCCAGTGCACGCCACAGCACGCCAATTCACACCAGAGCACGCCAGAGCACGCCAGTGCACGCCAGAGCACGTCTTTGCACGCCAGAGCACGCCAGTGCACGCCAGAGCACGCCAGTTCACGCCAGAGCACTCCAGTGCACGCCAGAGCACGCCAGTGCACGCAAGTGAATGCCAGTGCACGCCAGAGCATGCCAGTGCACGCCAGAGCATGCCAGTGCACGCCAGAGCAATTCAATACACGCCAGAGCACGCCAATTCACACCAGAGCACGCCAGTGCACGCCAGAGCACGCAAATTCACACCAGTGCACACCAGTGCACGCCAGAGCACGCCAGTGCACGCAAGAGCACGTCAATGCACGCAAAAGCACGCCAGTGCACGCCAGAGCAAGCAAGTGCACGCCAAAGCACGCCAATGCACGCCAGAGCACGCCAGTTCACGCCAGTGCACGCCAATTCACACCAGAGCACGCCAGTGCACGCCAGAGCACGCCAGTGAACGCCAAAGCACGCCAGTGCACGCCAGAGCAAGTCAATTCATGCCAGAGCATGCCAGTGCACGCCAGAGCAATTCAATGCACGCCAGAGTACGCCAATTCACACCAGAGCACGCCAGTGCACGCCAGAGCACGCCAATTCAGCCAGAGCACGCCAGTGCACGCAAAAGCACGCAAGAGAACGTAAATGCACGTAAATGCACGCAAGTCCACGCCAGAGCACGCCAGTGCACGCCAAAGCACGCCTGTGTACGCCAGAGCACGCCACTGCACGCAAGTGAATGCCAGTGCACGCCAGAGCATGCCAGTGCACGCCAGAGCAATTCAATACACGCCAGAGCACGCCAATTCACACCAGAGCACGCCAGTGCACGCCAGAGCACGCAAATTCACACCAGTGCACACCAGTGCACGCCAGAGCACGCCAGTGCACGCAAGAGCACGTCAATGCACGCAAAAGCACGCCAGTGCACGCCAGAGCAAGCAAGTGCACGCCAAAGCACGCCAATGCACGCCAGAGCACGCCAGTGCACGCCAGTGCACGCCAATTCACACCAGAGCACGCCAGTGCACGCCAGAGCACGCCAGTGAACGCCAAAGCACGCCAGTGCACGCCAGAGCAAGTCAATTCATGCCAGAGCATGCCAGTGCACGCCAGAGCAATTCAATGCACGCCAGAGTACGCCAATTCACACCAGAGCACGCCAGTGCACGCCAGAGCACGCCAATTCAGCCAGAGCACGCCAGTGCACGCCAAAGCACGCCTGTGTACGCCAGAGCACGCCAGTGCACGCCAATTCACACCAGAGCACGTCAATGCACGCCAGAGCACGCCAGTGCACGCCAGAGCACGCCAGTGCACGCCAGAGCACGCCAGTGCACGCCAGTGCACGCCAGAGCACGCCAATTCACACCAGAGCACGCCAGTGCACGCCAGAGCACGCCACTGCACGCCAGAGCAATTCAATGCACGCCAGAGCACGCCAATTCACACCAGAGCACACCAGTGCACGCCAATTCACACCAGAGCACACCAGTGCACGCCAGAGCACGCCAATTCACACCAGAGCACGCCTGTGCACGCAAGAGCACTTCAATGCACGCCAGAGCACGCCAGTGCACGCCAGATTACGCCAGTGCACGCCAAAGCACGCCAGTGCACGCCAATTCACACCAGAGCACGTCAGTGCACGCCAGAGCACGCCAGTGCACGCCAGAGCACGCCAGTGCACGCCAGAGCACGCCAATTCACACCAGAGCACGCCAGTGCACGTCAGAGCACGCCAGTGCACGTCAGAGCACGCCAGTGCACGTCAGAGCACGCCAGTGCACGCCACAGCACGCCAATTCACACCAGAGCACGCCAGACCACGCCAGTGCACGCCAGAGCACGTCAATGCACGCCAGAGCACGCCAGTGCACGCCAGAGCACGCCAGTGCACGCCAGAGCACGCCAGTGCACGCAAGTGAATGCCAGTGCACGCCAGAGCATGCCAGTGCACGCCAGAGCATGCCAGTGCACGCCAGAGCAATTCAATACACGCCAGAGCACGCCAATTCACACCAGAGCACGCCAGTGCACGCAAGAGCACGTAAATTCACATTAGTGCACACCAGTGCACGCCAGAGCACGACAGTGCACGCAAGAGCACGTCAATGCACGCAAGAGCACGTCAATGCACGCCAGAGCACGCCAGTGCACGCCAGAGCAAGCAAGTGCACGCCAAAGCACGCCAATGCACGCCAGAGCACGCCAGTGCACGCCAGTGCACGCCAATTCACACCAGAGCACGCCAGTGCACGCCAGAGCACGCCAGTGAACGCCAGAGCACGCCAGTGCACGCCAGAGCAAGTCAATTCATGCCAGAGCATGCCAGTGCACGCCAGAGCAATTCAATGCACGCCAGAGTACGCCAATTCACACCAGAGCACGCCAGTGCACGCCAGAGCACGCCAATTCAGCCAGAGCACGCCAGTGCACGCAAAAGCACGCAAGAGAACGTAAATGCACGTAAATGCACGCAAGTCCACGCCAGAGCACGCCAGTGCACGCCAAAGCACGCCTGTGTACGCCAGAGCACGCCAGTGCACGCCAATTCACACCAGAGCATGTCAATGCACGCCAGAGCACGCCAGTGCACGCCAGAGCACGCCAGTGCACGCTAGAGCATGCAACTGCACGCCAGAGCATGCCAGTGCACGCCAGAGCACGCCAATTCACAATAGAGCACGTCAATGCACGCCAGAGCACGCCAGTGCACGCCAGAGCACGCCAGTGCACGCCAGAGCACGCCAGTGCACGCCAATTCACACCAGAGCACGCCAGTGCACGCCAGAGCACGCCAGTGCACGCAAGAGCACGTCAATGCACGCCAGAGCACGCCAGTCCACGCCAGAGCACGCCAGTGCACGCCAAAGCACGCCAGTGTACGCCAGAGCACGCCAATTCACACCAGAGCACGCCAGTGCACGCCAGAGCACACCAGAGCACTCCAGTGCACGCCAGAGCACGTCAATGCACGCCAGAGCAAGCCAGAGCACGCCAGAGCACGCCAGAGCACGGTAGAGCACAGCAGAGAACAGCTCAGCACTTGAAGTTGCTATAATATTTTTTTCACTTGTTAAAATTATTTTGTAATTACAGGATGTGTAAATAAATGTCCAATACACCATTTCAAGTCTATTTAATCAATAAATTTATAAAGAAAATCATGAACAAAAAGTTTGAGAAAAACGCGCATCACAGCACTTGAATTTTTAAAAATTATTCAAGTTATTTGAGTTCTATTGTCGGGTAGTGGATTTCTGCTGTCAAGCACTTGTGTTCTGCATATCAGAGCACGCCAGTGCACGCCAGAGCACGCCAATGCACGCCAGAGCACGCCACTGCACGCCAGAGCAATTCAATGCACGCCAGAGCACGCCAATTCACACCAGAGCACACCAGTGCACGCCAGAGCACGCCAATTCACACCAGAGCACGCCAGTGCACGAAAGAGCACTTCAATGCACGCCAGAGCACGCCAGTGCACGCCAGATTACGCCAGTGCACGCCAAAGCACGCCAGTGCACGCCAATTCACACCAGAGCACGTCAGTGCACGCCAGAGCACGCCACAGCACGCCAGAGCACGCCAGTGCACGCCAGAGCACGCCAGTGCACGCCAGAGCACGCCAATTCACACCAGAGCATGCCAGTGCACGTCAGAGCACGCCATTGCACGTCAGAGCACGCCAGTGCACGCCACAGCACGCCAATTCACACCAGAGCACGCCAGAGCACGCCAGTGCACGCCAGAGCACGTCAATGCACGCCAGAGCACGCCAGTGCACGCCAGAGCACGCCAGTGCACGCCAGAGAACGCCAGTGCACGCCAGTGAATGCCAGTGCACGCCAGAGCATGCCAGTGCACGCCAGAGCAATTCAATACACGCCAGAGCACGCCAATTCACACCAGAGCACGCCAGTGCACGCCAGAGCACGCAAATTCACACCAGTGCACACCAGTGCACGCCAGAGCACGCCAGTGCACGCAAGAGCACGTCAATGCACGCCAGAGCACGCCAGTGCACGCCAGAGCAAGCAAGTGCACGCTAAAGCACGCCAATGCACGCCAGAGCACGCCAGTGCACGCCAGTGCACGCCAATTCACACCAGAGCACGCCAGTGCACGCCAGAGCACGCCAGTGAACGCCAGTGAACGCCAGAGCACGCCAGAGCACGCCAGAGCAAGTCAATTCATGCCAGAGCATGCCAGTGCACGCCAGAGCAATTCAATGCACGCCAGAGTACGCCAATTCACACCAGAGCACGCCAGTGCACGCCAGAGCACGCCAATTCAGCCAGAGCACGCCAGTGCACGCAAAAGCACGCAAGAGAACGTAAATGCACGTAAATGCACGCAAGTCCACGCCAGAGCACGCCAGTGCACGCCAAAGCACGCCTGTGTACGCCAGAGCACGCCAGTGCACGCCAATTCACACCAGAGCACGTCAATGCACGCCAGAGCACGCCAGTGCACGTCAGAGCACGCCAGTGCACGCTAGAGCATGCAACTGCACGCCAGAGCATGCCAGTGCACGCCAGAGCACGCCAATTCACACCAGAGCACGTCAATGCACGCCAGAGCACGCCAGTGCACGCCAGAGCACGCCAGTACACGCCAGAGCACGCCAGTGCAAGTGAGTGCACGCCAGAGCACGCCAATTCACACCAGAGCACGCCAGTGCACGCCAGAGCACGCCAGTGCACGCAAGAGCACGCCAGTGCACGCAAGAGCACGTCAATGCACGCCAGAGCACGCCAGTTCACGCCAGAGCACGCCAGTGCACGCCAAAGCACGCCAGTGTACGCCAGAGCACGCCAGAGCACGCCAATTCACACCAGAGCACGCCAGTGCACGCCAGAGCACACCAGAGCACTCCAGTGCACGCCAGAGCACGTCAATGCACGCCAGAGCAAGCCAGAGCACGCCAGAGCACGCCAGAGCACGGTAGAGCACAGCAGAGAACAGCTCAGCACTTGAAGTTGCTATAATATTTTTTTCACTTGTTAAAATTATTTTGTAATTACAGGATGTGTAAATAAATGTCCAATACACCATTTCAAGTCTATTTAATCAATAAATTTATAAAGAAAATCTTAAACAAAAAGTTTGAGAAAAACGAACATCACAGCACTTGAATTTTTAAAAATTATTCAAGTTATTTGAGTTCTATTGTCGGGTAGTGGATTTCTACTGTCAAGCACTTGTGTTCTGCATATCAGAGCACGCCAGTGCATGCCAGAGCACGCCAATGCACGCCAGAGCACGCCACTGCACGCCAGAGCAATTCAATGCACGCCAGAGCACGCCAATTCACACCAGAGCACACCAGTGCACGCCAGAGCACGCCAATTCACACCAGAGCACGCCAGTGCACGCAAGAGCACTTCAATGCACGCCAGAGCACGCCAGTGCACGCCAGATTACGCCAGTGCACGCCAAAGCACGCCAGTGCACGCCAATTCACACCAGAGCACGTCAGTGCACGCCAGAGCACGCCACAGCACGCCAGAGCACGCCAGTGCACGCCAGAGCACGCCAGTGCACGCCAGAGCACGCCAATTCACACCAGAGCACGCCAGTGCACGTCAGAGCACGCCAGTGCACGCCACAGCACGCCAATTCACACCAGAGCACGCCAGAGCACGCCAGTGCACGCCAGAGCACGTCAATGCACGCCAGAGCACGCCAGTGCACGCCAGAGCACGCCAGTGCACGCCAGAGCACGCCAGTGCACGCCAGTGCATGCCAGAGCACGCCAATGCACGCCAGAGCACGCCACTGCACGCCAGAGCAATTCAATGCACGCCAGAGCACGCCAATTCACACCAGAGCACACCAGTGCACGCCAGAGCACGCCAATTCACACCAGAGCACGCCAGTGCACGCAAGAGCACTTCAATGCACGCCAGAGCACGCCAGTGCACGCCAGATTACGCCAGTGCACGCCAAAGCACGCCAGTGCACGCCAATTCACACCAGAGCACGTCAGTGCACGCCAGAGCACGCCACAGCACGCCAGAGCAGGCCAGTGCACGCCAGAGCACGCCAGTGCACGCCAGAGCACGCCTGTGCACGCCAGAGCACGCCAGTGCACGCCAGAGCACGCCAATTCACACCAGAGCACGCCAGTGCACGTCAGAGCAGGCCAGTGCACGTCAGAGCACGCCAGTGCACGCCACAGCACGCCAATTCACACCAGAGCACGCCAGAGCACGCCAGTGCACGCCAGAGCACGTCAATGCACGCCAGAGCACGCCAGTGCACGCCAGAGCACGCCAGTGCACGCCAGAGCACGCCAGTGCACGCCAGTGCATGCCAGAGCACGCCAATGCACGCCAGAGCACGCCACTGCACGCCAGAGCAATTCAATGCACGCCAGAGCACGCCAATTCACACCAGAGCACACCAGTGCACGCCAGAGCACGCCAATTCACACCAGAGCACGCCAGTGCACGCAAGAGCACTTCAATGCACGCCAGAGCACGCCAGTGCACGCCAGATTACGCCAGTGCACGCCAAAGCACGCCAGTGCACGCCAATTCACACCAGAGCACGTCAGTGCACGCCAGAGCACGCCACAGCACGCCAGAGCACGCCAGTGCACGCCAGAGCACGCCAGTGCACGCCAGAGCACGCCAATTCACACCAGAGCACGCCAGTGCACGTCAGAGCACGCCAGTGCACGTCAGAGCACGCCAGTGCACGCCACAGCACGCCAATTCACACCAGAGCACGCCAGAGCACGCCAGTGCACGCCAGAGCACGTCAATGCACGCCAGAGCACGCCAGTGCACGCCAGAGCACGCCAGTGCACGCCAGAGCACGCCAGTGCACGCCAGTGAATGCCAGTGCACGCCAGAGCATGCCAGTGGACGCCAGAGCATGCCAGTGCACGCCAGAGCAATTCAATACACGCCAGAGCACGCCAATTCACACCAGAGCACGCCAGTGCACGCCAGAGCACGCAAATTCACACCAGAGCACACCAGTGCACGCAAGAGCACGTAAATGCACGTAAATGCACGCAAGTCAACGCCAGAGCACGCCAGTGCACGCCAAAGCACGTCAGTGTACGCCAGAGCACGTCAGTGCACGCCAGTGCACGCCAATTCACACCAGAGCACGCCAGTGCACGCCAGAGCACGCCAATTCACACCAGAGCACGCCAGTGCACGCCAGAGCACGCCAGTGCACGCAAGAGCACGTCAATGCACGCCAGAGCATGACCGGTCCACGCCAGAGCACGCCAGTGCACGCCAAAGCACGCCAGTGTACGCCAGTGCACGCCAATTCACACCAGAGCACGCCAGTGTACGCCACAGCACGCCAGAGCATGCCAGAGCACGCCAGAGCACGTCAATGCACGCCAGAGCAAGCCAGAGCACGCCAGCGTACGCAAATTCACACCAGAGCACGCCAGTGCACGCCAGAGCACGCCAGTGCACGCCAGTGCACGCAAGAGCACGTCAATGCAGGCCACTCCACGCCAGAGCACGCCAGTGCACGCCAAAGCTCGCAAGAGCACGCCAGTGCACGCCAGTGCACGCAAGAGCACTTCAATGCACGCCAGTCCACGCCAGTGCACGCTAATACACGCCAGTGCACGCCAGAGCACGCCAATTCACACCAGAGCACGCCAGAGCACGCAAATGTACGCCAAAGCACGCCAGTGCACGCCAGAGTACGCCAGTGCACGCCAGTGCACGCCAATTCACACCAGAGCACGCCAGTGCACGCCAGTGCACGCCAGTGCACGCAAGAGCAAGTAAATGCACGCCAGAGCACGCCAGTGCACGCTAGAGCACGCCAATGCACGCCAGAGCACGCCACTGCACGCCAGAGCAATTCAATGCACGCCAGAGCACGCCAATTCACACCAGAGCACGCCAGTGCACGCCAGAGCACGCCAATTTACACCAGAGCACGCCAGTGCACGCAAGAGCACTTCAATGCACGCCAGAGCACGCCAGTGCACGCAAGAGCACGCCAGTGCATGCCAAAGCACGCCAGTGCACGCCAGAGCACGCCAGAGCACGCCAATTTACACCAGAGCACGTCAATGCACGCCAGAGTACGCCAGTGCACGCAAGAGCACGCAAGTGCACGCCAAAGCACGCCAATGCACGCCAGAGCACGCCAGTGCACGCCAGAACACGCCAATTCACACCAGAGCACGCCAGTGCACGCCAGAGCAAGTCAATGCATGCCAGAGCACGCCAGTGCACGCCAGAGCAATTCAATGCACGACAGAGCACGCCAATTCACACCAGAGCACGCCAATGCACGCCAGAGCACGCCAATTCACACCAGAGCACGCCAGTGCAAGCCAATTCACACCAGAGCACGCCAGTGCACGCCAGAGCACACCAAAACACGCCAGAGCACGCCAGTGCACGCCAAAGCACGCCAATGCACGCCAGAGCACGCCAGTGCACGCCAGTGCAAGCCAATTCACACCAGAGCACGCCAGTGCACGCAAGAGCACACCAGAACACGCCAGAGCACGCCAGTGCACGCCAGAGCAAGTCAATGCATGCCAGAGCACGCCAGTGCACGCAAGAGCAATTCAATGCACGCCAGAGCACGCCAATTCACACCAGAGTACGCCAGTGCACGCCAGAGCACACCAATTCAGCCAGAGCACGCCAGTGCACGCAAGAGCACGTAAATGCACGTAAATGCACGCCAGTCCACGCCAGAGCACGCCAGTGCACGCCAAAGTACGCCAGTGTACGCCAGAGCACGCCAGTGCACGCCAGTGCACGCCAATTCACACCAGAGCACTCCAGTGCACGCCAGAGCAATTCAATGCACGCCAGAGCACGACAATTCACACCAGAGCACGCAAGTGCACGCCAGAGCACGCCAATTCACACCAGAGCACGCCAGTGCAAGCCAGAGCACGCCAGTGCACGCAAGAGCACGTCAATGCACGCCAGAGCATGACCGGTCCACGCCAGAGCACGCCAGTGCACGCCAAAGCACGCCAGTGTACGCCAGAGCACGCCAGTGCACGCCAATTCACACCAGAGCACGCCAGTGCACGCCAGAGCACGCCAAAGCACGCCAGTGCACGCCAGAGCACGTCAATGGACGCCAAAGCAAGCCAGAGCACGCCATAGCACGCCAGAGACGGTAGAGCACAGCAGAGAACAGCTCAGCACTTGAAGTTGCTATAATATTTTTTTCACTTGTTAAAACAATTTTGTAATTACAGGATGTGTAAATCAATGTCCAATACACCATTTCAAGTCTATTTAATCAATAAATTTATAAAGAAAATCATGAACAAAAAGTTTGAGAAAACGCACATATCACAGCACTTGAATTTTTAAAAATTATTCAAGTTATTTGAGTTCTATTGTCGGATAGTGGATTTCTATTGTCAAGCACTTGTGTTCTGCATAGCAGAGCACGCCAGAGCACAAGAGAGCACGACAGAGCACGCCAGAGCACGCAAGTGCACGCCAGAGCAGGCCAGTACACGCCAGAGCAATTCAATGCACGCCAGAGCACGCCAATTCAAACCAGAGCACGCAAGTGCACGCCAGAGCATAACAATTCACACCAGAGCACGCCAGTGCACGCCAGAGCACGCCAGTGCACGCAAAAACACGCCAGTGTACGCCAGAGCACGCCAGTGCACTCCAATTCACACCAGAGCACGCCAGTGCACGCCAGAGCACGCCAGAGCACGCCAGAGCACGCCAGTGCACGCCAGAGCACGCCAGTGCAAGCTAGAGCACGCAAGTGCACGCCAGAGCATGCCAGTGCACGCCAGAGCACGCCAGTGCACGCCAGAGCACGCCAATTCACACCAGAGCACGTCAATGCACGTCAGAGCACGCCAGTGCACGCCAGAGCACGCCAATTCACACCAGAGCACGCCAGAGCACGCCAGTGCACGCCAGAGCACGTCAATGCACGCCAGAGCACGCCAGTGCACGCCAGAGCACGCCAGTGCACGCCAGTGCACGCCAGAGCAATTCAATGCACGCCAGAGCACGCAAATTCACACAAGAGCACGCCAGTGCACACCAGAGCTCGCAAATTCACACCAGACTACGCCAGTGCACGCCAGAGCACGCCAGTGCACGCCAGAATACGCCAGTGCACGCCAGAGCAAGTCAATGCATGCCAGAGCACGCCAGAGCACGCCAGTGCACGCCAGAGCAATTCAATGCACGCCAGAGCACGCCAATTCACACCAGAGCACGCCAGTGCACGCCAGAGCATGCCAATTCACAACAGAGCACGCCAGTGCACGCCAGAGCATGCCAATGTACGCAAGAGCAGGTAAATGCACGCCAGAGCACGCCAGTGCACGCCAGAGCACGCCAGTGCACGCCAGAGCATGCCAGTGCACGCCAGAGCACGCCAGTGCACGCCAAAGCTCGCCAGTGTACGCCAGAGCACGCCAGTGCACGCCTATTCACACCAAAGCACGCCAAAGCACGACAGAGCACGCCAGATTACGCCAGTGCACGCCAGAGCACGCCAGTGCACGTCAGAGCACGCCAATTCACACCAGAGCACGCCAGTGCACGTCAGAGCACGCCAGAGCACGCCAATTCACACCAGAGCACGCCAGTGCACGCCAGAGCACGCCAGTGCACGCTAGAGCCCGCAAGTGCAAGCTAGAGCACGCAAGTGCACGCCAGAGCATGCCAGTGCACGCAAGAGCACGCCAGTGCACGCAAAGCACGCCAATTCACACCAGAGCACGTCAATGCACGCCAGAGCACGCCATTGCACGCCAGAGCACGCCAGTGCACGCCAGAGCACGCCAATTCACACCAGAGCACGCCAGTGCACGCAAGAGCACGCCAGTGCACACAAGAGCACGTCAATGCATGTAAGAGCACGCCAGTCCACGCCAGAGCACGCCAGTGCACGCCACAGCACGCCAGTGTACGCCAGAGCACGCCAGTGCACGCCAGAGCACGCCAGTGCACGCCAAAGCACGCCAGTGCACGCCAGATTACGCCAATTCACACCAGAGCACGTCAATGCACGCCAGAGTACGCCAGTGCACGCAAGAGCACGCAAGTGCACGCCAAAGCACGCCAATGCACGCCAGAGCACGCCAGTGCACGCCAGTGCACGCCAATTCCACCAGAGCACGCAAGTGCACGCCAGAGCACGCCAGTGCACGCCAGAGCAAGTCAATGCATGCCAGAGCACGCCAGTGCACGCCAGAGCACGCCAGTGCACGCAAGAGCACGTAAATGCACACCAGAGCACGCCAGTGCACGCCAGAGCAGGCCAGTGCACGCCAAAGCACGCCAGTGTACGCCAGAGCACGCCAGTGCACGCCAGAGCACGTCAATGCACGCCAGAGCAAGCCAGAGCACGCCATAGCACGGTAGAGCACAGCAGAGAACAGCTCAGCACTTGAAGTTGCTATAATATTTTTTTCACTTGTTAAAACCATTTTGTAATTATAGGATGTGTAAATTAATGTCCAATACACCATTTCAATTCTATTTAATCAATAAATTTTTAAAGAAAATCATGAAAAAAAAGTTTGAGAAAAACGCACATCACAGCACTTGAATTTTTAAAAATTATTCAAGTTATTTGAGTTCTATTGTCGGGTAGTGGATTTCTATTGTCAAGCACTTGTGTTCTGCATAGCAGAGCACGCCAGTGCACGCCAGAGCACAAAAGAGCACGCCAGAGCAGGCAACTGCACGCCAGAGCACTACAGTGCACGCCAGAGCACGCCAATTCACACATCAGCACTCCAGAGCTCGCCAATTCACACCAGAGCACGCCAGTGCACGCCAGAGCACGCCAGTGCACGCTAGAGCACGCAAGTGCACGCCAGAGCATGCCAGTGCACGCAAGAGCACGCCAGTGCACGCCAGAGCACGCCAATTCACACCAGAGCACGTCAATGCACGCCAGAGCACGCCATTGCACGCCAGAGAACGCCAGTTCACGCCAGTTCACGCCAGTGCACGCCAGTGCACGCCAATTCACACCAGAGTACGCCAGTGCACGCCAGAGCACGCCAGTGCACGCAAGAGCACGTCAATGCATGCCAGAGCACGCCAGTCCACGCCAGAGCACGCCAGTGTACGCAGAGCACGCCAATGCACGCCAGTGCACGCCAATTCACACCAGAGCACGCCAGTGCACGCCAGAGCACACCAGAGCACGCCAGTGCACGCCAGTGCACGCCAGAGCACGCAAGTGTACGCCAAAGCACGCCAGTGCACGCCAGTGCACGCCAGAGCAAGTCAATGCACGCCAGAGCACGCCAGTGCAAGACAGAGCACGCCAATACACGCCAGAGCACGCCACTGCACGCCAGAGCAATTCAATGCACGCAAGAGCATGCCAATTCACACCAGAGCACGCCAGTGCACTCCAGAGCACGCCAATTCACACCAGAGCGCGCCAGTGCACGCAAGAGCACTTCAATGCACGCCAGAGCACGCCAGTGCACGCTAGGGCACGCCAGTGCACGCCAGGGCACGCCAGTGCACGCTAGGGCACGCCAGTGCACGCCAGAGCACGCCAGAGCACGCCAATTCACACCAGAGCACTTCAGTGCACCCCAGAGCACGCCAAAGCACGCCAGAGCACGCCAGAGCACGCCAGTGCACGCCAGAGCACGCCAGTGCACGCACGAGCACGTCAATGCACGCACGAGCACGTCAATGCACGTTAGAGCATGCCAGTGCACGCCAGAGCACGTCAGTGCACGCCATAGCACGCCAGTGCACGCCAGAGCACGCCAATTCACACCAGAGCAAGTCAATGCACGTTAGAGCATGCCAGTGCACGCCAGAGCACGTCAGTGCACGCCATAGCACGCCAGTGCACGCCAGAGCACGCCAGTGCACGCCAGAGCACGCCAGTGCACGTCAGAGCACGCCAGTGCACGCAAGAGCACGCCAATTCACACCAGAGCACGCCAGTGCACGTCAGAGCACGCCAGTGCACGCCAGAGCACGCCAGTGCACGTCAGAGCACGCCAGTGCACGCCAGAGCACGCCAATTCACACCAGAGCACGCCAGTGCACGCCAGAGCACGCCAATTCACACCAGAGCACGCCAGTGCACGCCAGAGCACGCCAGTGCACGCAAGAGCACGCCAGTGCACGCCAGAGCACGCCAATTCACACCAGAGCACGCCAGTACACGCCAGAGCACGCCAGAGCAAGCCAATTTACACCAGAGCACGCCAGTGCACGCCAGAGCACGCCAGAGCACGCTAGAGCACGCAAGTGCACGCCAGAGCATGCCAGTGCACGCCAGTGCACGCCAGAGCATGCCAATTCACACCAGAGCACGTCAATGCACGCCAGAGCACGCCAGTGCACGCCAGAGCACGCAAGAGCACGCAAGAGCACGCCAGAGCACGTCAATGCACGCCAGAGCAAGCCAGAGCACGTTAGAGCACGCCAGAGCACGTCAATGCACGCCAGAGCAAGCCAGAGTACACCAGAGTACGCCAGAGCACGCAAGTGCACGCCAGAGCATGGTAGAGCACAGCAGAGAACAGCTCAGCACTTGAAGTTGCTATAATATTTTTTTCACTTCTTAAAACCAATTTTTTATATTACAGGATGTGTAAATCAATGTCCAATACACCATTTCAAGTCTATTGAATCAATAAATTTATAGAGCAAATCATGAACAAAAAGTTTTAGAAAAACGCAGATCACAGCACTTAAAAATTATTCAAGATATTTGAGTTCTATTGTCGTGTTGTGGATTTCTATTGTCAAGTACTTGAGTTCTGCATAGCAGAGCACGCCAGTGCACGCCAGAGCACGCCAATTCACACCAGAGCACGCCAGTGCACGCAAGAGCACGCCAGTGCACGCCAGAGCACGTCAATGCACGCCAGAGCACGCCAGAACACGCCAGAAAACGCCAGTGCACGCCAGAGAACGTAAATGCATGCCAGAGCAAGCCAGTGCAGGCCAGAGCACGCCAATTCACAACAGAACACGCCAGTGCACGACAATTCACACCAGTGCATGCCAGAGCACGCCAAAGCACGCCAGAGCACGTCAATGCACACCAGAGCAATCCAGAGCAACCCATAGCACGCAAGTGCACGCCAGAGCACGCCAATTCACACCAGAGCACGCCAGTGCACGCCAGAGCACGCAAGTGCACGCCAGGGCACGTTAATGCACGCCAGAGCAAGCCAGAGCACGCCAGATTACGCCAGAACACGCCAGTGCACGCCAGAGCACGGTAGAGCACAGCAGAGAACATTTCAGCACTTGAAGTTGCTATAATATTTTTTTCACTTGTTAAAACCATTTTTTAATTACAGGATGTGTAAATCAATGTCCAATACACCATTTTAAGTCTATTGAATCAATAAATTTATAGAGAAAATCATGAACAAAAAGTTTTAGAAAAACGCACATCACAGCACTTGAAGTTTTAAAAATTATTCAAGTTATTTGTGTTCTATTGTCGTGTTGTGGATTTCTATTGTCAAGCACTTGAGTTCTGCATAGCAGAGCACGCCAGAGCACGACAGAGAACGCCAGAGCACGCCAGTGCACGCCAGAGCACGTCAATTCACACCAGAGCACGCCAATTTAAGCCAGAGCACGCCAGAGCACGCCAATTCACACCAGAGCACGCCAGAGCACGCCAGAGCACGTCAATGTACGCCAGAGCACGCCAGTGCACGCCAGAGCATGCCAATTCACACCAGAGCACGCCAGTGCGCGCCAGAGTACACCAATTCACACCAGAGCACGCCAGTGCACGCCAGTGCACGCCAGAGCACGCCAATTCACACCAGAGCACGCCAGTGCACGCCAGAGCACGCCAGTGCACACCAGAGCACGCCAGTGCACGCCAGAGCACGCCAGTGCACGCCAGTGCACGCCAGAGCACGCCAGTGCACTCCAGAGCACGCCAGTGCACCCAGAGCACGCCAGTGCGCGCCAGAGCACGCCTATTCACACCAGAGCACGCCAATGCAAGCCAGAGCACGCCAGTGCACGCCAATTCACACTAGAGCACGCCACTGCACGCCAGAGCACGTCAATGCACGCCAGAGCACGCCAGTGCATTCCAGAGCACGCCAATTCACACTAGAGCACGCCAATGCACGCCAGAGCACGCCAGAGCACGAAAGAGCACGTCAATGCTGCCAGAGCAAGCCAGTGCACGCCAGAGCACGCCAGTGCACGCCAATCCACACTAGAGAACGCCAGTGCACGCCAGAGCACGCCAGTGCATTCCAGAGCACGCCAGAGCACGCCAGAGCACGTCAATGCACGCCAGAGCAAGCCAGAGCACGCCAGAGCACGCCAGAGCACGCCAGTGCACGCCAGAGCACGCCAATTCACACTAGAGCACTCCAGTGCACGCCAGAGCACGCCAGTTCACGCCAGAGCACGCCAGTGCACGCCAGAGCACGCCAGTGCACGCCAGAGCACGCCAGTGCACGCCAGAGCACGTCAATGCACGCCAGAGCAATCCAGAGTACGCCAGAGCACGCCAGAGCACGCCAGTGCACGCCAGAGCATGGTAGAGCACAGCAGAGAACAGCTCAGCACTTGAAATTACTATAATATTTTTTTTTTCACTTGTTAAAACCATTTTTTAATTACAGGATGTGTAAATCAATGTCCGATACACCATTTCAAGTCTATTGAATCAATAAATTTATAGAGAAAATCATGAACAAAAAGTTTTAGAAAAACGCACATCACAGCACTTGAATTTTTAAAAATTATTCAAGTTATTTGATTTCTATTGTCGGGTAGTGGATTTCTATACGCCAGAGCACGTCAATGCACGCCAAAGCAAGCCAGAGCACGCCAAAGCACGCCAGAGCACGGTAGAGCACATTAGAGAACAGCTCAGCACTTGAAGTTGCTATAATATTTTTTTCACTTCTTAAAACAATTTTTTAATTACAAGATGTGTAAATCAATGTCCAATACACCATTTCAAGTCTATTGAATCAATAAATTTATAGAAGAAATCATGAACAAAAAGTTTTAGAAAAACGCACATCACAGCACTTGAAGTTTTAAAAATTATTCAAGTTATTTGAGTTCTATTGTCGTGTTGTGGATTTCTATTGTCAAGCACTTGAGTTCTGCAAAGCAGAGCACGCCAGAGCACGACAGAGAACGCCAGAGCACGCCAGTGCACGCCAGAGCACGCCAATTCACACCAGAGCACGCCAGTGCACGCAAGAGCACGCAAGTGCACGCAAGAGCACGCCAGTGCACGCAAGAGAACGCCAGTGCACGCAAGAGCACGCCAGTGCACGCAAGAGAACGCCAGTGCACGCCAGAGCACGTCAATGCACGCCAGAGCACGCCAGTGCACGCCAGAGCACGCCAGTGCACGCCAGAGCAAGCCAGTGAACGCCAGAGCACGGCAATTCACAACAGAACAAGCCAATGCACGCCAATTCACACCAGTGCATGTCAGAGCACGCCAAAGCACGCCAGAGCACGTCAATGCACACCAGAGCAATCCAGAGCAACCCAGAGCACGCCAGAGAACGCCAGTGCACGCCAGAGCACGCCAATTCACACCAGAGCACGCCAGTGCACGCCAGAGCACGCCAGTGCACGCCAGAGCACGCCAGTGCACGCCAGAGCACGCCAGTGCACGCCAGAGCACGTCAATGCACGCCAGAGCAAGCCAGAGCACGCCAGAGCACGCCAGAACACGCCAGTGCACGCCAGAGCACGGTAGAGCACAGCAGAGAACAGCTCAGCACTTGAAGTTGCTATAATATTTTTTTCACTTGTTAAAACCATTTTTTAATTACAGGATGTGTAAATCAATGTCCAATACACCATTTTAAGTCTATTGAATCTATAAATTTATAGAGCAAATTATGAACAAAAAGTTTTAGAAAAACGCACATCACAGCACTTGAATTTTTAAAAATTATTCAAGTAATTTGAGTTCTTTTGTCGGGTAGTGGATTTCTATTGTCAAGCACTTGAGTTCTGCATAGCAGAGCACGCCAGAGCACGACAGAGCACGCCAGAGCTCACCAGTGCACGCCAGTGCACGCCACAGCACTTGAATTTTTAAAAATTATTCAAGTTATTTGAGTTCTATTGTCGGGTAGTGGATTTCTGTTGTCAAGCACTTGAGATCTGCATAGCAGAGCATGCCAGAGCACGACAGAGCACGCCAGAGCCCGCCAGTGCACGCCAGAGCACGCCAATTCACACCAGAGCACGTCAATGCACGCCAGCGCACGCCAGTGCACGCCAGAGCACGACAGAGCACGCCAGTGCACGCCAGAGCACGCCAATTCACACCAGAGCACGTTAATGCACGCCAGCGCACGCCAGTGCACGCCAGAGCACGACAGAGCACGACAGAGCACGCCAGTGCACGCCAATTCACACCAGAGCACGCCAGTGCACGCCTAAGCACGCCAGTGCACGCCAGAGCACGCCAGAGCACGCCAGTGCAAGCCAGAGCACGCCAGTGCACGCCAGAGCACGCCAGTGCACGCCAGAGCAAGCCAGAGCACGCCAGAGCACGCCATGTTGAGATTAAATAAACAAGTACACAGAAAGAGTTAGTCTCATTAATCCAATTCTGTATTGTAACCTGGGAGGTTTTCACTGCTGGGACATATAGCAAGCAATAAAGTGCAATAATTCACACAAGATAATTTCTTACAATTATTTTACTAGCAATAGACTTTACCTCTTTACCAGATGACAGTTGAACACAGAGAACCCGAACAGCAGACGAATGAAAGTCAACGAAGACTGACATGAGATACTAAACTGTATCTCCGTCAGCGCGCATGTTTATTTGACATGAGATGCTAAACAGCATCTCCGTCGGCGCGAATGTTTATTTGGTTTGATTTATAGAAAATAAAACTCAACACTCTCCCTCAAACCAATAACCCTCATTCATCAAAAGAAATTAACAAACATAACATTACACAAAACATAAACATGGACATAAGATTTTTAGTCAGATCTTTTTCCAACACCAATTCTTTTTCGCATAGTTATAAATTTTAGACTTGGAAGTGCTTTAGTAAAAATATCTGCCAGTTGATCATTAGTAGAAATGTACTTGACTTCAATTTTTCCTTTTGCAACTTGTTGTCGAATATAGTGGTATCGAACCAGCACGTGCTTTGTTCTCTGGTGAAATTCAGCATTGTACGCCAGCCGAACGGCGCTTTCGTTATCACAGAACATTGGGACCTTTCGTTGTTCCGTTCCAGAGAAATCTTGGAGGAGGCAGCTAAGCCATACAGCAGTCTTCGTAGCCTCGCATGCAGCAATGTATTCAGCTTCGGTCGTGGACAAAGCCGTGCAGGTTTGTTTCTTACTTGACCACGATACCGGACCTTCGTGGAAGAAGAAAATACTTCCAGATGTTGATCGATAATCATTTTTGTCGCCGGCGTAATCAGCATCGGTGTAACCAATTAGTCCCGTCCGCTCTCCACCAAGCCAGATGCCAAAATCCATAGTTCCGTTTAAATAAGCAAATATTTGAGTAACGGCATTCCAATGAGATTCGTTGGGGTTTTGACAATATTTGGATACTTGGCCTACTGCGTAGGAAATGTCCGGACGGGTCATTAGAGCAAGTTATAGAAGAGCGCCAACCGCTTCTCTGTACGGGTAAGGTGAAGTGGTCTTCTCTCCCTCGCTCTTCGGAGACTTGTTCGCAATAAGACGGATTGATGGATCTGCCGGAATGGATTTTGGAGCTAGATTAGACATTCCGAATCGGCTAGACAGTTTTTCAATCATGTGAGACTGGGATACAAAGATTCTCTTATTTGGTCGATCACGCGAAATATTAAGGCCAATGTAGCGAGTGGGTGGAACACTGTGCATTATAAATTCAGCGCCAAGATGTGTCCCGATGTCAACGAGGACGCTCCTCTTGCTGCTTGCTGCAATGCCGTCGTCCACGTGAGCTATTACGATAGTCGTTTCATCTGGGGTGCGTCGAATATAGATGCATCGATCAGCCGCACAGTTTTTAAGTCCAAATTTGATCAAAACTTCGTCGAGTCTGTGGTGCCACAATCGGGGAGCTTGTTTGAGTCCGTAGAGAGATTTGACGAGTAAACATACGTGATCCTCTTTTCCCGGAACAACAAATCCTTCGGGTTGTTTCATGTAGATAGTCTTGTCGAGTTTTGCATACAAAAAGGCAGTCTTGATGTCAAACTGTATGATTTCAAGATCAAGGGATGCTATTTCAGCAAATGCGGCTTTGACGGCTTCTTGATGTGGAACCGGAGCAAAAACGTCATCGTAGTCAACGCCATATTTTTGTCTCGAACCAATAGCCACAAGTCTTCCTTTGTAGCGTTCAGGAATGCTGTCGTAAGCTGGTTTAATTTTCCCAATCCACTTGCAATTGATTGCGGTACTGCCGGGAGGAAGAGGAACAATTTCCCAAGTCTTGTTTGCAATCAACGAATCATATTCTTCTTTAAATGCCGCCATCCATTTGTCTACATGTTCAGATTCAAGAGCTTCCTTGTAGCTCTGTGGTTCAAAAGACTCGGTGAACAAAGCAGTGGCATGCTTAATTTTGAAATGATCGATTAGTGTTGTCAACCCGAGTGATCGTCGGAACTCTTGATATCTCGCACTGTACTTTGGAGTGCGGTCTGATCTTCGCAAAGCATTTTCCTGTTCAGTATCATGTTGGTCAAGAGGTTCAATAACTTCAGGAAGTAGAGCATTATCCTCGAGTCCACGTTGAGCATTTTGAGGGAGTGGAAGGTTTTCAAGCTCTACCACTTGATGATCATCACTGATTTCCATATCAAGGTTAGGTGGTTCATCTGCTGGTTCCAAGACGTTCATTGGCTGATCTTCCTCGTGTTGAATGTCGACGTCATGCTGCTCTTCAACCAGATTAATCATATCGGGACCCGTCGTTTCATCCTCAAGTGGTGTATCAGGGTCCTAATTTGACACATTGGGAAAAAATACGAATACTGTTTATCACATGCACGATCTAAGAAATAAAAACATGATATACCAGGCCAAGTATTCCAGTTGCCAGCAAGAATGGATCAAATATAGTACTGTAGGACTGGTTCGATGCGTTGTGATTGGAGTCGTCTTTGAAGTCACTAATCAGCAGATTCTCATCAAATGTCACGTCCCGGCTTAGGATAATTTTTCTAGAGACGGGGTCCCATAGTCTCCATCCCTTCGTTTCTTCACCATACCCTACCAGCCAACATGGAGTTGCCTTCGAGTCCAGCTTCTTTCTTTTACAATCGGGAACATGGACATAGGCCCTGCAGCCAATTACGCGAAGATTCTCGATGTTTGGTTTCTTCTTGTAGAACAATTCATGAGGTGTCTTGGTGGATGAATTAGACGTGGCAGAACTAGACAGAGTGCGGTTCAGTACGTAAATAGCGCTTTTCAAAAATTCTCCCCACAGCTCCAGAATTGAGTTGTCGGCTTTCTTAAACAGATTTGTAAGTCTGTTGCTTCTCATGTGTAAGCTGCTTCGGGTTGACTCCATTGCTGTCCGGTTCATTCTTTCAGAGACACCATTCTGTTGAGGAGTGTAGGAGTTGCTTGTTTGGTGAACGATTCCGGAGGTGGCCAGGAAGTTGTTAAGGTAACCATTGTCATACTCTTTACCGCCGTCCGTCCTTAAAATTTTCACCGTTTTTCCGGTTGCAGTTTTTACAAACGCAACAAAACTAATGAAAAAGTCAGCTGCATCGGATTTCTTTTTCATAAGCGCCATCGATGTCCAGTTGCTATAGTCGTCTTTAAAAATTGAATAGTAGCGTTCGCCATTAGGAGTCGGAACAGGAACGATTCCGATGTCCGAGTGGATGATGTGACCTACATGTTCTGCCTGAGTGGAGCTGGTAGGAAAAGGAGACCTGCTCATCTTTCCGAATATACATCCTTCACATAGTTGGTAGTCAAGATTGCTTAAGTCGATATCGAGTCCAACGACAGCATTACTTCTTGCCATTTTCAAAATAGTCTTGCAGTTGAGATGGGCTAGACGTTGATGCCAGATTGGAATGGGACGAGTAGTGCTGGCAGCGGCTGCATAAGTGCTGTCTTGGTCGGAATTCTTGGCTATTACTTTAAGATGATACAGTGACTTGCCGACTCTCTGGCCAGACATTATCTCTGTGCCATTCTTCACAAATGCAACAGTGTCCTTGATGAAGTGCGCGTCAATACCAGAGTCGGTTGCAATTCCAATCGAGAAAAGATTCGTTCCCAGTCCAGGGACAAAAAGGACATCATGAAATTCGCCATTTTTTCTTTCTCCGTGGACATAGGAATGAACTGGGATAGTGCCGATTCCCAACGCGTTTAGCTGAGCACCACCGATGCCGTTCACCTTCCAAGTTTCACAGTCGATTTCCTTAAATGAGCTGAAAAAGGAACGTTGATCAGTCATATGATGCGTCGCGCCAGAGTCGGCATACCAGTCGATGGGTTTTCGTGCAACAAAACAGAGAGAAGAGAGAGCGGCAAAGGAGTTGTTTTTGGAGTCGTAGTCGCGGTTTTTGTCAAACTGATCATTTCTTGCATCTTTTCTTTCTTCATCTTTCTTGTTTCTGCAGTTGTAGGATTTGTGGTTTGTCATTCCGCAACTCCAACAGCCTCTTCCACCTCTTCCACGTTGTCCACCGCGATGGCTGTAGCTACGTTGATTGTGATCGTTGCGGTAGCCTGACTGTTCGCCACGGAAATTATGCTTATTTCCCCGGTTGTAGTAGTCACCTTTTGAGCCTATAAGTTGCAGAAATATGATTTTAGTTCCACTTACTTAGCGAACTGTACTGTTGATAAAAGAATACAACCTCGGCTCCGAGCAGGATTAGCTTCTGAGTGATGTTGTTGTATCATTTGTTGTTGCTGGATTCTTGATGGATGTGAGGCAAAGAAGGCAACATCAGCAGGATCTGCTACACCATGGGTTTTGGCTCTGAGTTCTTCCGTTACGAGTCTCCCCGTTAGGTTAGCGATAGTTTGATCAGCTCGTGGAACACTATCCCAGGCCGACAAAAAGGATCGATAACTGGGTGGTAGTGTTTGAAGAATTCTCACAATTAGAGTTTCTTCAGATATTGGGGAATTGACACTCTTTAGTTCGTCAGCCATCAATCTGAGTCTATTTATGTGAGCCATGACTGAATGATCTGGTGAATAAAGAAAATTTCAAACATTATTCAATCATTCACATTTCGTGTCTAAACGAGTTCCTTCAATAATTATTTACCGGGATCCATTCGATATTGATGGAACTTTCCAAGAAGATGGGCAGAGTTGGCCACAGCTACTTGGGCATATTGCAGTTTCAACCTATTCCACATTTCATGAGCAGTAGCAGATCCTTCGATGGAGGTTTGATACGTTGGCTCAATGTTGTAAAATATGATGGAACAGGCATCCACGTCTCTTTCGTTCCATGAGTCAATTGCATTCTGATTAGTACATTTACTCCATCTCTCTCTTCAGGCACCTGTTGTTGTGATTCAAAAATAGAACTCTCTGAATATATGTCAAAATGATATCCACAACACAGTACTGTTTCAAATTCTATCATCAAGAATAGATTGAAATAATTATAGAATCCTCTGTAGTTTCAAAATACACACTCGTTTTCACAGTCAGCTATTAAGTTACCTGTGCTACTCAATCATCGCAATCGGTAAGTTGCTTGCGGTATTCTCAATATTCAATCAACAGACATATTCAATATGTTACCTGTGATACTCAAATCACAGTCAATATGTCGCATAAGTTACCTGTTACCGAACAGTCAATGTCACTCATGACACAGCCAACAATGAGTTACCTGTTGCACTCAACAGTCAATTTCACATTTGTCAGTTCATTTTGAATCAATCACTTGTGTCTCACTCGTTGAAATATTTGACTAATACTTTGTTACAAATATGAATCATTGTTCGATGACACATTCAGGCTATACAGAATTTCTACGAGTGTGACACATGTGTGTGAGACAACTTAGTCAATACAGGAAAAATCTAAAGTTTCAAGTTGTCTAATTATTGGAATGAATTTTGTTACCTCAACTGGTCTTGTTTCAGTCCCAAGCACTATTCCGTCAAGCTTTTTCTTCTTCAGCTTAAGCATGACAGCAAATTTCCATTGGGGAAAGTTGATTCCATTGAATTTGACATAGTCACGTCGTCTATCGGGACTTTCGGCCATGATGAATGAATATACTTAAATAACACGTGAATATCCTGGGCCCATAACCTGTTGAGATTAAATAAACAAGTACACAGAAAGAGTTAGTCTCATTAATCATAGCCTACTTTATTATAGGAAGCCCAAAGGAAGGATATCTCTCGCGTGTTGGAAAAGTGAAGCCTACTTTGCTCACCTTTCCTCCGATTTCGCATCTTCCAAGTGGACCCAGGGGGGCCATCTGGTGAGCGAAATAATGACACGCCCTCCGAAATTTCGAATGTTATGGTTTGGGGGGATTACCCTGTAATTTATGAACGCACCATTAATATGTTGCCGTGAGGGATTTCATGACAATGTTACATGGAACGGTGGACATTATTGTTTAGTGAATGGCCCTTCGTAGCCATTTAACACGTCCTATCGTCCAATCTGATTCCATTCCTTCGCGAATGAAATCATATCGATAGAAACGTAAACAAATCCGTGTTTTCAAATATCGCCACTAGACGATAAATTGGTTCCCGTGGGTCCACTTAGGGCGGAGCCAAATAAGAGGAAGGGAACCCAAATTGGCTTCCAAAAAAAACCCAAACCGTTGGGCTTCCTATAATAAAGTAGGCTATGCATTAATCCAATACTGTATTGTAACCTGGGAGGTTTTCACTGCTGGGACATATAGCAAGCAATACAGTGCAATAATTCACACAAGATAATTTCTTACAATTATTTTACTAGCAATAGACTTTACCTCTTTACCAGATGACAGTTGAACACAGAGAACCCGAACAGCAGACGAATGAAAGTCAACGAAGACTGACATGAGATACTAAACAGTATCTCCGTCAGCGCGCATGTTTATTTGGTTTGATTTATAGAAAATAAAACTCAACACGCCAGAACACGCCAGTGCACGCCAGAGCACGGTAGAGCACAGCAGAGAACATTTCAGCACTTGAAGTTGCTATAATATTTTTTTCACTTCTTAAAACCATTTTTTAATTACAGGATGTGTAAATCAATGTCCAATACACCATTTCAAGTCTATTGAATCAATAAATTTATAGAGCAAATCATGAACAAATAGTTTTAGAAACACGCACATCACAGCACTTGAATTTTTAAAAATTATTCAAGTTATTTGAGTTCTTTTGTCTTGTTGTGGATTTCTATTGTCAAGCACTTGAGTTCTGCATAGCAGAGCACGCCAGAGCACGACAGAGCACGCCAGAGCACGCCAGTGCACGCCAGAGCACGCCAGTGCACGCCAATGCACGCCAGAGCACGCCAGTGCACGCAAGAGCACGCCAGTGCACGCCAGAGCACGTCAATACACGCCAGAACACGCCAGTTCACGCCAGAGCACGCCAGTGCACGCCAGAGCACGTAAATAAACGCCAGAGCACGCCAAAGCACGCCAGTTTACGCCACAGCACGCCAATTCACACCAGTGCAAGCCTGAGCACGCCAGTGCACGCCAGAGAACGCCAGTGCACGCTAGAGCACGCCAGAGCACGCCAGAGCACGCCAGTGAACGCCAGAGCACGCCAATTCACACCAGAGCACCCCAGTGCACGCCAGTGCACGCCAGAGCACGCCAATTCACACCAGAGCACGCCAGTGCACGCCAGAGCACGCCAGTCTGCGCCAGAGCACGCCAATTCACACCAGAGCACGCCAATGCAAGCCAGAGCACGGCAGTGCACGCCAATTCACACTAGAGCACGCCAGTGCACGCCAGAGCACGTTAATGCACGCCAGAGCACGCCAGTGCATTCCAGAGTACGCCAATTCACACTAGAGCACGCCAATGCACGCCAGAGCACGCCAGAGCACGAAAGAGCACGTCAATGCTGCCAGAGCAAGCCAGTGCACGCCAGAGCACGCCAGTGCACGCCAGAGCAAGCCAGTGCACGCCAGAGCACGCCAATTCACAACAGAACACGCCAATGCACGCCAATTCACACCAGTGCATGCCAGAGCATGCCAGAGCACGCCAGAGCACGTCAATGCACACCAGAGCAATCCAGAGCAACCCAGAGCACGCCAGAGCACGCCAATTCACACCAGAGCACGCCAGTGCACGCCAGAGCACGCCAGTGCACGCCAGAGCACGCCAGTGCACGCCAGAGCACGTCAATGCACGCCAGAGCAAGCCAGAGCACGCCAGAGCACGCCAGAACACGCCAGTGCACGCCAGAGCACGCCAGTGCACGCAAGAGCACGACAGAGCACACCAGAGCTCACCAGTGCACGCCAGTGCACGCCAGAGCACTTGAATTTTTAAAAATTATTCAAGTTATTTGAGTTCTTTTGTCGGGTAGTGGATTTCTATTGTCAAGCACTTGAGATCTGCATAGCAGAGCATGCCAGAGCACGACAGAGCACGCCAGAGCCCGCCAGTGCACGCCAGAGCACGCCAATTCACACCAGAGCACGCCAGGACACGCCAGAGCACGTCAATGTACTTCAGCTCACGCCAGTGCACGCCAGAGCACGACAGAGCACGCCAGAGCACGCCAGTGCACGCAAGAGAACGCCAGTGCACGCCAGAGCATGCCAATTCACACCAGAGCACGCCAGTGCACGCCTAAGTACGCCAGTGCACGCCAGAGCACGCCAGAGCACGCCAGTGCAAGCCAGAGCACGCCTGTGCACGCCAGAGCACGCCAGTGCACGGCAGAGCACGCCAGAGCACGCCAGAGCACGCCAGAGCACGCCACAGCACCCCTATTCACACCAGTGCACGCCAGTGCACGCCAGAGCACGGCAGAGCACGGCAGTGCACGCCTGAGCACGCTAGTGCACGCCACAGCACGCCAGTGTACGTCAGAGCACGCCAGTGCACGCCAGAGCACACTAGTGCACGCTAGAGCACGCCAGTGCACGCCAGAGCACGCCAGTGAACGCCAGAGCACGACAATTCACACCAGAGCACGCCAATTCACACCAGAGCACGCCAGTGCACGCCAGAGCACGCCAGTTCACGCCAGAGCACGCCAGTGCACGCCAGTGCACGCCAGTGCACGCCAGAGCACGCCAGTGCACGCCAGAGCACGTCAATGCATGCCAGAGTACGCCAGAGCACGCCAGAGCACGCCAGTGCACGCCAGATTATGGTAGAGCACAGCAGAGAACAGCTCAGCACTTGAAGTTGCTATAATATTTTTTTTTTCACAAGTTAAAACAATTTTTTAATTACAGGATGTGTAAATCAATGTCCGATACACCATTTCAAGTCTGTTGAATCAATAAATTTATAGAGAAAATCATGAACAAAAAGTTTTAGAAAAACGCACATCACAGCACTTGAATTTTTAAAAATTATTCAAGTTATTTGATTTCTATTGTCGGGTAGTGGATTTCTATACGCCAGAGCACGTCAATGCACGCCAGAGCACGCCAATTCACACCAGAGCACGCCAGTGCACGCAAGAGCATGTCAATGCACGCCAAAGCAAGCCAGAGCACGCCAGAGCACGCCAGAGCACGGTAGAGCACATTAGAGAACAGCTCAGCACTTGAAGTTGCTATAATATTTTTTTCACTTCTTAAAACCATTTTTTAATTACAGGATGTGTAAATCAATGTCCAATACACCATTTCAAGTCTATTGAATCAATAAATTTATAGAGAAAATCATGAACAAAACGTTTTAGAAAAACGCACATCACAGCACTTGAAGTTTTAAAAATTATTCAAGTTATTTTAGTTCTATTTTCGTGTTGTGGATTTCTATTGTCAAGCACTTGAGTTCTGCATAGCAGAGCACGCCAGAGCACGACAGAGCACGCCAGAGCACGCCAGTGCAAGCCAGAGCACGCCAATTCTCACCAGAGCACGCAAGTGCACGCAAGAGCACGCCAGTGCACGCCAGAGCACGTCAATGCACGCCAGAACAAGCCAGTGCACGCCAGAGCACGCCAGTGCACGCCAGAGCACGTCAATGCACGCCAGAGCAAGCCAGTGTACGCCAGAGCACGCCAGTGAACGCCAGAGCAAGCCAGTGCACGCCAGAGCACGCCAATTCAAAACAGAACACGCCAATGCACGCCAATTCACACCAGTGCATGCTAGAGCACGCCAAAGCTCGCCAGAGCACGTCAATGCACACCAGAGAAATCCAGAGCAACCCAGAGCACGCAAGAGCACGCCAGTGCACGCCAGAGCACGTCAATTCACACCAGAGCACGCCAGTGCACGCCAGAGCACGCCAGTGCACGCCAATGCACGCCAGTGCACGCCAGAGCACGCCGGTGCACGCCAGAGCACGTCAATGCACGCCAGAGCAAGCCAGAGCACGCCAGATCACGCCAGTGCACGCCAGAGCACGCCAGTGCACGACAGAGCACGACAGAGCACGCCAGAGCTCACCAGTGCACGCCAGTGCACGCCAGACGTGCTCGAATCAATAAATTTATAGAGCAAATCATGAACAAAAAGTTTTAGAAAAACGCACATCACAGCACTTGAATTTTTAAAAATTATTCAAGTTATTTGAGTTCTATTGTCGTGTTGTGGATTTCTATTGTCAAGCACTTGAGTTCTGCATAGCAGAGCACGCCAGAGCACGACAGAGCACGCCAGAGCACGCCAGTGCACGCCAGAGCACGTCAATTCACACCAGAGCACGCCAATTTAAGTGCACGCCAGAGCACGCCAATTCACACCAGAGCACGCCAGTGCACGCCAGAGTACACCAATTCACACCAGAGCACGCCAGAGCACGCCAGTGCACGCCAGAGCACGCCAATTCACACCAGAGCACGCCAGTGCACCCCAGAGCACGCCAGTGCACGCCAGAGCACGCCAGAGCACGCCAGAGCACGCCAGTGCACGCCAGAGCACGCCAGTGCACGCCAGAGCACGCCAGTGCACGCTAGAGCAGGCCAATTCACACCAGAGCACGCCAATGCAAGCCAGAGCACGCCAGTGCACGCCAATTCACATTAGAGCACGCCAGTGCACGCCAGAGCACGTCAATGCACGCCAGAGCACGCCAGTGCATTCCAGAGCACGCCAATTCACACTAGAGCACGCCAATGCACGCCAGAGCACGCCAGAGCACGAAAGAGCACGTCAATGCTGCCAGAGCAGGCCAGTGCACGCCAGAGCACGCCAATGCACGCCAATTCACGCTAGTGCACGCCAGAGCACGGCAGTTCACGCCAGAGCACGCCAGTGCACGCCAGAGCACGCCAGTGCACGCCAGAGCACGCCAGTGCACGCCAGAGCACGCCAGTGAACGCCAGAGCACGCCAGTGCACGCCAGAGCACGCCAGTGCACGCCAGAGCACGCCAATTCACACCAGAGCACGCCAATGCACGCCAGAGCACGTCACTGCACGCCAGAGCACGCCAGTGCACGCCAGAGCAAACCAGTGCACGCCAGAGCACGACAGTGCACACCGGAGCACGCCAGTGCACGCCAGAGCACGCCAGAGCACGCCAGTGCACGCCAGAGCACGCCAATTCACACCAGAGCACGCCAGTGCACGCCAGAGCACGTCAATGCACGCCAGAGCACGCCAGTGCACGCCAGAGCACGCCAGAGCACGCCAGAGCACGCCAGAGCACGCCAGTGCACGCCAGAGCACGCCAGATTACGCCAGTGCAAGTTAGAGCACGCCAGTGCACGCCAGAGCACGCCAGTGCACGCCAGAGCACGCCAATTCACAACAGAGCACGCCAGAGCACGGCAGTGCACGCCAGTGAACGCCAGAGAACGCCAGTGCACGCCAGAGCACGCCAGTGCACGCCAGAGCACGCCAGTGCACGCCAGAGCACTCCAATTCACACCAGAGCACGCCAGAGGACGTCAATGCACGCCAGAGCACGCCAGTGCACGCCAGAGCACGCTAGTGCACGCCAGAGCACGCCAGTGCACGCCAGAGCACGCCAGTGCACGCCAGAGCACGCCAGTGCACGCCAGAGCACGCCAGTGCACGCCAGAGCACGCCAGTGCACGCCAGAGCACGCCAGTGCACGCCAGAGCACGCCAGTGCACGCCAGAGCACGCCAGTGCACGCCAGAGCACGCCAGTGCACGCCAGAGCACGCCAGTGCACGTCAATGCACGCCAGAGCACGCCAGTGCACGCCAGAGCTTGCCAATTCACACCAGAAAACGCCAATGCACGCAAGAGCACGTCAATGCACGCCACAGCACGCCAGAGCACGGTAGAGTACAGCAGACAACAGCTCAGAACTTGAAGTTGCTATAATATTTTTGTCACTTGTTAAAACCATTTTTTTATAAAAGGATGTGTAAATCAATGTCCAAAATACCATTTCAAGTCTATTGAATCAATAAAATTATAGAGCAAATCATGAACAAAATGTTTTAGAAAAACGCACATCAAAGCACTTGAATTTTTAAAAATTATTCAAGTTATTTGAGTTCTATTGTTGGGTAGTGGATTTCTATTGTCAAGCACTTGAGATCTGCATAGCAGAGCATGCTAGAGCACGACAGAGCACGCCAGAGCCCGCCAGTGCACGCCAGAGCACGCCAATTCACACCAGAGCACGGCAGTGCACGCCAGAGCCCGCCAGTGCACGCCAGAGCACGCCAGTGCACGCCAGAGCACGCCAGTGCACGCCAGAGCACGCCAGTGCACGCCAGAGCACGCCAGTGCACGCCAGAGCACGCCAGTGCACGCCAGAGCACGCCAGTGCACGCCAGAGCACGCCAGTGCACGCCAGAGCACGCCAGTGCACGCCATAGCACTCCAATTCACACCAGAGCACGCCAGAGCACGTCAATACACGCCAGAGCACGCCAGTGCACGCCAGAGCACGCCAGTGCACGCCAGAGCACGCCAGTGCACGCCAGAGCACGCCAGTGTACGCCAGAGCATGCCAGTGCACACAAGAGCACGCAAGTGCAGGCCAGAGCACGCCAGTGCACGTCAATGCACGCCAGAGCACGCCAGTGCACGCCAGAGCACGCCAATTCACACTAGAGCACGCCAATGCACGCAAGAGCACGTCAATGCACGCCACAGCACGCCAGTGCACGCCAGAGCACGCCAGTGCACGCCAGAGCAAGCCAGTGCACGCCAGAGCACGCCAGTGCACGCCAGAGCACGCCAATTCACACCAGAGCACGCCAGTGCACGCCAGATTACGGCAGTGCACGGCAGTGCACGCCAGAGAACGCCAGTGCACGCCAGAGCACGCCAGTGCACGCCAGAGCACGCCAGTGCACGCCAGAGCACGCCAGTGCACGCCAGAGCACGCCAGTGCACGCCAGAGCACGCCAGTGCACGCCAGAGCACGCCAGTGCACGCCAGAGCACGCCAATTCACACCAGAGCACGCCAATGCACGCCAGAGCACGTCACTGCACGCCAGAGCACGCCAGTGCACGCCAGAGCACGACAGTGCACACCGGAGCACGCCAGTGCACGCCAGAGCACGCCAGTGCATGTCAATGCACGCCAGAGCACGCTAGTGCACGCCAGAGCACGCCAATTCACACCAGAGCACGCCAGTGCACGCCAGAGCACGTCAATGCACGCCAGAGCACGCCAGTGCACGCCAGAGCACGCCAGAGCACGCCAGAAAACGCCAGAGCACGCCAGTGCACGCCAGAGCACGCCAGATTACGCCAGTGCAAGTTAGAGCACGCCAGTGAACGCCAGAGCACGCCAGTGCACGCCAGAGCACGCCAATTCACAACAGAGCACGCCAGAGCACGGCAGTGCACGCCAGTGAACGCCAGAGAACGCCAGTGCACGCCAGAGCACGCCAGTGCACGCCAGTGCACGCCAGAGCACGCCAGTGCACACCAGAGCACGCCAGTGCACGTCAATGCACGCCAGAGCACGCCAGTGCACGCCAGAGCTTGCCAATTCACACCAGAAAACGCCAATGCACGCAAGAGCACGCCAGAGAACGGTAGAGTACAGCAGACAACAGCTCAGAACTTGAAGTTGCTATAATATTTTTGTCACTTGTAAAACCATTTTTTTATAAAAGGATGTGTAAATCAATGTCCAATATACCATTTCAAGTCTATTGAATCAAAAAAATTATAGAGCAAATCATGAAAAAAATGTTTTAGAAAAACGCACATCAAAGCACTTGAATTTTTAAAAATTATTCAAGTTATTTGAGTTCTATTGTCGGGTAGTGGATTTCTATTGTCAAGCACTTGAGATCTGCATAGCAGAGCATGCCAGAGCACGACAGAGCACGCCAGAGCACGCCAGTGCACGCCAGAGCACGCCAGTGCACGCCAGAGCACGCCATTGCACGCCAGAGCACGCCAGAGCACGCCAGTGCACGCCATAGCACGCCAATTCACACCAGAGAACGCCAGTGCACGCCAGAGCACGCCAGTGCATCCCAGAGCACGCCAGTGCACGCCAGAGCACGCCAGTGCACGCCAGAGCACGCCAGTGCACGCCAATTCACACCAGAGCACGCCAGTGCACGCCAGAGCACGCCAGAGCACGCCAATTCACACCAGAGCACGCCAGTGCACGCCAGAGCACGGCAGTTCACGCCAGTGCACGCCAGAGCACGCCAGTGCACGCCAGAGCACGCCAGTGCACGCCAGAGCACGCCAGTGCACGCCAGAGCACGCCAGTGAACGCCAGAGCACGCCAGTGCACGCCAGAGCACGCCAGTGCACGCCAGAGCACGCCAATTCACACCAGAGCACGCCAATGCACGCCAGAGCACGTCACTGCACGCCAGAGCACGCCAGTGCACGCCAGAGCAAGCCAGTGCACGCCAGAGCACGACAGTGCACACCGGAGCACGCCAGTGCACGCCAGAGCACGCCAGAGCACGCCAGTGCACGCCAGAGCACGCCAATTCACACCAGAGCACGCCAGTGCACGCCAGAGCACGTCAATGCACGCCAGAGCACGCCAGAGCACGCCAGAGCACGCCAGAGCACGCCAGTGCACGCCAGAGCACGCCAGATTACGCCAGTGCAAGTTAGAGCACGCCAGTGCACGCCAGAGCACGCCAGTGCACGCCAGAGCACGCCAATTCACAACAGAGCACGCCAGAGCACGGAAGTGCACGCCAGTGAACGCCAGAGAACGCCAGTGCACGCCAGAGCACGCCAGTGCACGCCAGAGCACGCCAGTGCACGCCAGAGCACTCCAATTCACACCAGAGCACGCCAGAGGACGTCAATGCACGCCAGAGCACGCCAGTGCACGCCAGAGCACGCTAGTGCACGCCAGAGCACGCCAGTGCACGCCAGAGCACGCCAGTGCACGCCAGAGCACGCCAGTGCACGCCAGAGCACGCCAGTGCACGCCAGAGCACGCCAGTGCACGCCAGAGCACGCCAGTGCACGCCAGAGCACGCCAGTGCACGCCAGAGCACGCCAGTGCACGCCAGAGCACGCCAGTGCACGCCAGAGCACGCAAGTGCACGCCAGAGCACGCCAGTGCACACCAGAGCACGCCAGTGCACGTCAATGCACGCCAGAGCACGCCAGTGCACGCCAGAGCTTGCCAATTCACACCAGAAAACGCCAATGCACGCAAGAGCACGTCAATGCACGCCACAGCACGCCAGAGCACGGTAGAGTACAGCAGACAACAGCTCAGAACTTGAAGTTGCTATAATATTTTTGTCACTTGTTAAAACCATTTTTTTATAAAAGGATGTGTAAATCAATGTCCAAAATACCATTTCAAGTCTATTGAATCAATAAAATTATAGAGCAAATCATGAACAAAATGTTTTAGAAAAACGCACATCAAAGCACTTGAATTTTTAAAAATTATTCAAGTTATTTGAGTTCTATTGTTGGGTAGTGGATTTCTATTGTCAAGCACTTGAGATCTGCATAGCAGAGCATGCCAGAGCACGACAGAGCACGCCAGAGCCCGCCAGTGCACGCCAGAGCACGCCAATTCACACCAGAGCACGGCAGTGCACGCCAGAGCCCGCCAGTGCACGCCAGAGCACGCCAGTGCACGCCAGAGCACGCCAGTGCACGCCAGAGCACGCCAGTGCACGCCAGAGCACGCCAGTGCACGCCAGAGCACTCCAATTCACACCAGAGCACGCCAGAGCACGTCAATACACGCCAGAGCACGCCAGTGCACGCCAGAGCACGCCAGTGCACGCCAGAGCACGCCAGTGCACGCCAGAGCACGCCAGTGTACGCCAGAGCATGCCAGTGCACACAAGAGCACGCAAGTGCAGGCCAGAGCACGCCAGAGCACGCCAGTGCACGCCAGAGCACGCCAATTCACACTAGAGCACGCCAATGCACGCAAGAGCACGTCAATGCACGCCACAGCACGCCAGTGCACGCCAGAGCACGCCAGTGCACGCCAGAGCAAGCCAGTGCACGCCAGAGCACGCCAGTGCACGCCAGAGCACGCCAATTCACACCAGAGCACGCCAGTGCACGCCAGATTACGGCAGTGCACGGCAGTGCACGCCAGAGAACGCCAGTGCACGCCAGAGCACGCCAGTGCACGCCAGAGCACGCCAGTGCACGCCAGAGCACGCCAGTGCACGCCAGAGCACGCCAATTCACACCAGAGCACGCCAATGCACGCCAGAGCACGTCACTGCACGCCAGAGCACGCCAGTGCACGCCAGAGCAAGCCAGTGCACGCCAGACCACGCCAGTGCACACCGCAGCACGCCAGTGCACGCCAGAGCACGCCAGTGCATGTCAATGCACGCCAGAGCACGCCAGTGCACGCCAGAGCACGCCAATTCACACCAGAGCACGCCAGTGCACGCCAGAGCACGTCAATGCATTCCAAAACACGCCAGTGCACGCCAGAGCACGCCAGAGCACGCCAGAGCACGCCAGAGCACGCCAGTGCACGCCAGAGCACGCCAGATTACGCCAGTGCAAGTTAGAGCACGCCAGTGCACGCCAGAGCACGCCAGTGCACGCCAGAGCACGCCAGTGCACGCCAGAGCACGCCAATTACACCAGAGCACGCCAGAGCACGGCAGTGCACGCCAGTGCACGCCAGAGAACGCCAGTGCACGCCAGAGCACGCCAGTGCACGCTAGAGCACGCCAGTGCACGCCAGAGCACTCCAATTCACACCAGAGCACGCCAGAGCACGTCAATGCACGCCAGAGCACGCCAGTGCACGCCAGAGCACGCCAGTGCACGCCAGAGCACGCAAGTGCACGCCAGAGCACGCCAGTGCACACCAGAGCACGCCAGTGCACGCCAGATCACGCCAGTGCACGTCAATGCACGCCAGAGCACGCCAGTGCACGCCAGTGCACGCCAGTGCACGCCAGTGCACGCCAGTGCACGCCAGTGCACGCCAGTGCACGCCAGTGCACGCCAGTGCACGCCAGTGCACGCCAGAGCTTGCCAATTCACACCAGAAAACGCCAATGCACGCAAGAGCACGTCAATGCACGCCACAGCACGCCAGAGCACGGTAGAGTACAGCAGACAACAGCTCAGAACTTGAAGTTGCTATAATATTTTTGTCACTTGTTAAAACCATTTTTTTATAAAAGGATGTGTAAATCAATGTCCAATATACCATTTCAAGTCTATTGAATCAATAAAATTATAGAGCAAATCATGAACAAAATGTTTTAGAAAAACGCACATCAAAGCACTTGAATTTTTAAAAATTATTCTAGTTATTTGAGTTCTATTGTCGGGTAGTGGATTTCTATTGTCAAGCACTTGAGATCTGCATAGCAGAGCATGCCAGAGCACGACAGAGCACGCCAGAGCCCGCCAGTGCACGCCAGAGCACGCCAATTCACACCAGAGCACGGCAGTGCACGCCAGAGCCCACCAGTGCACGCCAGAGCACGCCAGTGCACGCCAGAGCACGCCAGTGCACGCCAGAGCACGCCAGTGCACGCCAGAGCACGCCAGTGCACGCCAGAGCACTCCAATTCACACCAGAGCACGCCAGAGCACGTCAATACACGCCAGAGCACGCCAGTGCACGCCAGAGCACGCCAGTGCACGCCAGAGCACGCCAGTGCACGCCAGAGCACGCCAGTGCACGCCAGAACACGCCAGTGCACACCAGAGCACGCCAGTGCACGCCAGAGCACGCCAGTGCACGTCAATGCACGCCAGAGCACGCCAGTGCACGCCAGAGCACGCCAATTCACACTAGAGCACGCCAATGCACGCAAGAGCACGTCAATGCACGCCACAGCACGCCAGTGCACGCCAGAGCACGCCAGTGCACGCCAGAGCACGCCAGTGCACGCCAGAGCACGCCAGTGCACGCCAGAGCACGCCAATTCACACCAGAGCACGCCAGTGCACGCCAGAGCACGGCAGTGCACGGCAGTGCACGCCGGAGAACGCCAGTGCACGCCAGAGCACGCCACTGCACGCCAGAGCACGCCAGTGCACGCCAGAGCACGCCAGTGCACGCCAGAGCACGCCAGTGCAAGCCAGAGCACGCCAGTGCACGCCAGAGCACGCCAGTGCACGCCAGAGCACGCCAGTGCACGCCAGAGCACGCCAATTCACACCAGAGCACGCCAATGCACGCCAGAGCACGTCACTGCACGCCAGAGCACGCCAGTGCACGCCAGAGCAAGCCAGTGCACGCCAGAGCACGCCAGTGCTCACCGCAGCACGCCAGTGCACGCCCTTGCACGCCAGTGCATGTCAATGCACGCCAGAGCACGCCAGTGCACGCCAATTCACACCAGAGCACGCCAGTGCACGCCAGAGCACGTCAATGCACGCCAGAGCACGCCAGAGCACGCCAGAGCACGCCAGAGCACGCCAGTGCACGCCAGAGCACGCCAGATTACGCCAGTGCAAGTTAGAGCACGCCAGTGCACGCCAGAGCACGTCAGTGCACGACAGAGCACGCCGATTACACCAGAGCACGCCAGAGCACGGCATTGCACGCCAGTGCACGCCAGAGAACGCCAGTGCACGCCAGAGCACGCCAGTGCACGCTAGAGCACGCCAGTGCACGCCAGAGCACTCCAATTCACACCAGAGCACGCCAGAGCACGTCAATGCACGCCAGAGCACGCCAGTGCACGCCAGAGCACGCCAGTGCACGCCAGAGCACGCAAGTGCACGCCAGAGCACGCCAGTGCACACCAGAGCACGCCAGTGCACGCCAGATCACGCAAGTGCACGTCAATGCACGCCAGAGCACGCCAGTGCACGCCAGTGCACGCCAGTGCACGCCAGAGCTTGCCAATTCACACCAGAAAACGCCAATGCACGCAAGAGCACGTCAATGCACGCCACAGCACGCCAGTGCACGCCAGAGCACGGTAGAGTACAGCAGACAACAGCTCAGAACTTGAAGTTGCTATAATATTTTTGTCACTTGTTAAAACCATTTTTTAATAAAAGGATGTGTAAATCAATGTCCAATATACCATTTCAAGTCTATTGAATCAATAAAATTATAGAGCAAATCATGAACAAAATGTTTTAGAAAAACGCACATCAAAGCACTTGAATTTTTAAAAATTATTCAAGTTATTTGAGTTCTATTGTCGGGTAGTGGATTTCTATTGTCAAGCACTTGAGATCTGCATAGCAGAGCATGCCAGAGCACGACAGAGCACACCAGAGCCCGCCAGTGCACGCCAGAGCACGCCAATTCACACCAGAGCACGCCAGTGCACGCCAGAGCACGTCAATGCACGCTAGCGCACGCCAGAGCACGCCAGAGCACGCCAGTGCACGCCAGAGCACGCCAGTGCACGCCAGAGCACGCCAGTGCACGCCAGAGCACGCCAGAGCACGCCAATTCACACCAGAGCACGCCAGTGCACGCCAGAGCACGCCAGTGCACGCCAGAGCACGCCAGTGCACGCCAGAGCACGCCAATTCACACCAGAGCACGCCAGTGCATTCCAGAGCACGTCAATGCACGCCAGAGCACGCCAGTGCACGCCAGAGCACGCCAATTCACACCAGAGCACGCCAATGCACGCCAGAGCACGCCACTGCACGCCAGAGCACGCCAGTGCACGCCAGAGCAAGCCAGTGCACGCCAGAGCACGCCAGTGCACACCGCAGCACGCCAGTGCACGCCAGAGCACGCCAGTGCATGTCAATGCACGCCAGAGCACGCCAGTGCACGCCAATTCACACCAGAGCACGCCAGTGCACGCCAGAGCACGTCAATGCACGCCAGAGCACGCCAGTGCACGCCAGAGCACGCCAGAGCACGCCAGAGCACGCCAGAGCACGCCAGAGCACGCCAGTGCACGCCAGAGCACGCCAGATTACGCCAGTGCAAGTTAGAGCACGCCAGTGCACGCCAGAGCACGCCAGTGCACGACAGAGCACGCCGATTACACCAGAGCACGCCAGAGCACGGCATTGCACGCCAGTGCACGCCAGAGAACGCCAGTGCACGCCAGAGCACGCCAGTGCACGCTAGAGCACGCCAGTGCACGCCAGAGCACTCCAATTCACACCAGAGCACGCCAGAGCACGTCAATGCACGCCAGAGCACGCCAGTGCACGCCAGAGCACGCCAGTGCACGCCAGAGCACGCCAGTGCACGCCAGAGCACGCAAGTGCACGCCAGAGCACGCAAGTGCACGCCAGAGCACGCCAGTGCACACCAGAGCACGCCAGTGCACGCCAGATCACGCAAGTGCACGTCAATGCACGCTAGAGCACGCCAGTGCACGCCAGTGCACGCCAGTGCACGCCAGAGCTTGCCAATTCACACCAGAAAACGCCAATGCACGCAAGAGCACGTCAATGCACGCCACAGCACGCCAGTGCACGCCAGAGCACGGTAGAGTACAGCAGACAACAGCTCAGAACTTGAAGTTGCTATAATATTTTTGTCACTTGTTAAAACCATTTTTTAATAAAAGGATGTGTAAATCAATGTCCAATATACCATTTCAAGTCTATTGAATCAATAAAATTATAGAGCAAATCATGAACAAAATGTTTTAGAAAAACGCACATCAAAGCATTTGAATTTTTAAAAATTATTCAAGTTATTTGAGTTCTATTGTCGGGTAGTGGATTTCTATTGTCAAGCACTTGAGATCTGCATAGCAGAGCATGCCAGAGCACGACAGAGCACACCAGAGCCCGCCAGTGCACGCCAGAGCACGCCAATTCACACCAGAGCACGCCAGTGCACGCCAGAGCACGTCAATGCACGCTAGCGCACGCCAGAGCACGCCAGAGCACGCCAGTGCACGCCAGAGCACGCCAGTGCACGCCAGAGCACGCCAGTGCACGCCAGAGCACGCCAGTGCACGCCAGAGCACGCCAGAGCACGCCAATTCACACCAGAGCACGCCAGTGCACGCCAGAGCACGCCAGTGCACGCCAGAGCACGCCAGTGCACGCCAGAGCACGCCAATTCACACCAGAGCACGCCAGTGCATTCCAGAGCACGTCAATGCACGCCAGAGCACGCCAGTGCACGCCAGAGCACGCCAGAGCACGCCAGAGCACGCCAGAGCACGCCAGAGCACGCCAGTGCACGCCAGAGCACGCCAGATTACGCCAGTGCAAGTTAGAGCACGCCAGTGCACGCCAGAGCACGCCATTGCACGCCAGAGCACGCCAATTCACACCAGAGCACGCCAGAGCACGCCAGTGCACGCCAGAGCACTCCAATTCACACCAGAGCACGCCAGAGCACGTCAATGCACGCCAGAGCACGACAGTGCACGCCAGAGCACGACAGTGCACGCCAGAGCACGCCAGTGCACGCCAGAGCACGCCAGAGCACGCCAGAGCACGCAAGTGCACGCCAGAGTACGCCAGTGCACCCCAGAGCACGCCAGTGCACGCCAGAGCACGCAAGTGCACGCAAGTAAACGTCAATGCACGCCAGAGTACGCCAGTGCACGCCAGTGCACGCCAGAGCTTGCCAATTCACACCAGAAAACGCCAATGCACGCAAGAGCACGTCAATGCACGCCACAGCACGCCAGTGCACGCCAGAGCACGGTAGAGTACGGCAGACAACAGCTCAGAACTTGAAGTTGCTATAATATTTTTGTCACTTGTTAAAACCATTTTTTAATAAAAGGATGTGTAAATCAATGTCCAATATACCATTTCAAGTCTATTGAATCAATAAAATTATAGAGCAAATCATGAACAAAATGTTTTAGAAAAACGCACATCAAAGCACTTGAATTTTTAAAAATTATTCAAGTTATTTGAGTTCTATTGTCGGGTAGTGGATTTCTATTATCAAGCACTTGAGATCTGCATAGCAGAGCATGCCAGAGCACGACAGAGCACACCAGAGCCCGCCAGTGCACGCCAGAGCACGCCAATTCACACCAGAGCACGCCAGTGCACGCCAGAGCACGTCAATGCACGCTAGCGCACGCCAGAGCACGCCAGAGCACGCCAGTGCACGCCAAAGCACGCCAGTGCACGCCAGTGCACGCCAGAGCACGCCAGTGCACGCCAGAGCACGCCAGAGCACGCCAATTCACACCAGAGCACGCCAGTGCACGCCAGAGCACGCCAGTGCACGCCAGAGCACGCCACTGCACGCCAGAGCACGCCAATTCACACCAGAGCACGCCAGTGCATTCCAGAGCACGTCAATGCACGCCAGAGCACGCCAGTGCACGCCAGAGCACGCCAGAGCACGCCAGAGCACGCCAGAGCACGCCAGAGCACGCCAGTGCACGCCAGAGCACGCCAGATTACGCCAGTGCAAGTTAGAGCACGCCAGTGCACGCCAGAGCACGCCATTGCACGCCAGAGCACGCCAATTCACACCAGAGCACGCCAGAGCACGCCAGTGCACGCCAGAGCACTCCAATTCACACCAGAGCACGCCAGAGCACGTCAATGCACGCCAGAGCACGACAGTGCACGCCAGAGCACGACAGTGCACGCCAGAGCACGCCAGTGCACGCCAGAGCACGCCAGAGCACGCCAGAGCACGCAAGTGCACGCCAGAGTACGCCAGTGCACCCCAGAGCACGCCAGTGCACGCCAGAGCACGCAAGTGCACGCAAGTAAACGTCAATGCACGCCAGAGTACGCCAGTGCACGCCAGTGCACGCCAGAGCTTGCCAATTCACACCAGAAAACGCCAATGCACGCAAGAGCACGTCAATGCACGCCACAGCACGCCAGTGCACGCCAGAGCACGGTAGAGTACAGCAGACAACAGCTCAGAACTTGAAGTTGCTATAATATTTTTGTCACTTGTTAAAACCATTTTTTTATAAAAGGATGTGTAAATCAATGTCCAATATACCATTTCAAGTCTATTGAATCAATAAAATTATAGAGCAAATCATGAACAAAATGTTTTAGAAAAACGCACATCAAAGCATTTGAATTTTTAAAAATTATTCAAGTTATTTGAGTTCTATTGTCGGGTAGTGGATTTCTATTGTCAAGCACTTGAGATCTGCATAGCAGAGCATGCCAGAGCACGACAGAGCACACCAGAGCCCGCCAGTGCACGCCAGAGCACGCCAATTCACACCAGAGCACGCCAGTGCACGCCAGAGCACGTCAATGCACGCTAGCGCACGCCAGAGCACGCCAGAGCACGCCAGTGCACGCCAGAGCACGCCAGTGCACGCCAGAGCACGCCAGTGCACGCCAGAGCACGCCAGTGCACGCCAGAGCACGCCAGAGCACGCCAATTCACACCAGAGCACGCCAGTGCACGCCAGAGCACGCCAGTGCACGCCAGAGCACGCCAGTGCACGCCAGAGCACGCCAATTCACACCAGAGCACGCCAGTGCATTCCAGAGCACGTCAATGCACGCCAGAGCACGCCAGTGCACGCCAGAGCACGCCAGAGCACGCCAGAGCACGCCAGAGCACGCCAGAGCACGCCAGTGCACGCCAGAGCACGCCAGATTACGCCAGTGCAAGTTAGAGCACGCCAGTGCACGCCAGAGCACGCCATTGCACGCCAGAGCACGCCAATTCACACCAGAGCACGCCAGAGCACGCCAGTGCACGCCAGAGCACTCCAATTCACACCAGAGCACGCCAGAGCACGTCAATGCACGCCAGAGCACGACAGTGCACGCCAGAGCACGACAGTGCACGCCAGAGCACGCCAGTGCACGCCAGAGCACGCCAGAGCACGCCAGAGCACGCAAGTGCACGCCAGAGTACGCCAGTGCACCCCAGAGCACGCCAGTGCACGCCAGAGCACGCAAGTGCACGCAAGTAAACGTCAATGCACGCCAGAGTACGCCAGTGCACGCCAGTGCACGCCAGAGCTTGCCAATTCACACCAGAAAACGCCAATGCACGCAAGAGCACGTCAATGCACGCCACAGCACGCCAGTGCACGCCAGAGCACGGTAGAGTACGGCAGACAACAGCTCAGAACTTGAAGTTGCTATAATATTTTTGTCACTTGTTAAAACCATTTTTTAATAAAAGGATGTGTAAATCAATGTCCAATATACCATTTCAAGTCTATTGAATCAATAAAATTATAGAGCAAATCATGAACAAAATGTTTTAGAAAAACGCACATCAAAGCACTTGAATTTTTAAAAATTATTCAAGTTATTTGAGTTCTATTGTCGGGTAGTGGATTTCTATTATCAAGCACTTGAGATCTGCATAGCAGAGCATGCCAGAGCACGACAGAGCACACCAGAGCCCGCCAGTGCACGCCAGAGCACGCCAATTCACACCAGAGCACGCCAGTGCACGCCAGAGCACGTCAATGCACGCTAGCGCACGCCAGAGCACGCCAGAGCACGCCAGTGCACGCCAAAGCACGCCAGTGCACGCCAGTGCACGCCAGAGCACGCCAGTGCACGCCAGAGCACGCCAGAGCACGCCAATTCACACCAGAGCACGCCAGTGCACGCCAGAGCACGCCAGTGCACGCCAGAGCACGCCACTGCACGCCAGAGCACGCCAATTCACACCAGAGCACGCCAGTGCATTCCAGAGCACGTCAATGCACGCCAGAGCACGCCAGTGCACGCCAGAGCACGCCAGAGCACGCCAGAGCACGCCAGAGCACGCCAGTGCACGCCAGAGCACGCCAGATTACGCCAGTGCAAGTTAGAGCACGCCAGTGCACGCCAGAGCACGCCATTGCACGCCAGAGCACGCCAATTCACACCAGAGCACGCCAGAGCACGCCAGTGCACGCCAGAGCACTCCAATTCACACCAGAGCACGCCAGAGCACGTCAATGCACGCCAGAGCACGACAGTGCACGCCAGAGCACGACAGTGCACGCCAGAGCACGCCAGTGCACGCCAGAGCACGCCAGAGCACGCCAGAGCACGCAAGTGCACGCCAGAGTACGCCAGTGCACCCCAGAGCACGCCAGTGCACGCCAGAGCACGCAAGTGCACGCAAGTAAACGTCAATGCACGCCAGAGTACGCCAGTGCACGCCAGTGCACGCCAGAGCTTGCCAATTCACACCAGAAAACGCCAATGCACGCAAGAGCACGTCAATGCACGCCACAGCACGCCAGTGCACGCCAGAGCACGGTAGAGTACAGCAGACAACAGCTCAGAACTTGAAGTTGCTATAATATTTTTGTCACTTGTTAAAACCATTTTTTTATAAAAGGATGTGTAAATCAATGTCCAATATACCATTTCAAGTCTATTGAATCAATAAAATTATAGAGCAAATCATGAACAAAATGTTTTAGAAAAACGCACATCAAAGCACTTGAATTTTTAAAAATTATTCAAGTTATTTGAGTTCTATTGTCGGGTAGTGGATTTCTATTGTCAAGCACTTGAGATCTGCATAGCAGAGCATGCCAGAGCACGACAGAGCACGCCAGAGCCCGCCAGTGCACGCCAGAGCACGCCAATTCACACCAGAGCACGCCAGTGCACGCCAGAGCACGTCAATGCACGCCAGCGCACGCCAGAGCACGCTAGAGCACGCCCGTGCACGCCAGTGCACGCCAGAGCACGCCAATTCACACCAGAGCACGCCAGTGCACGCCAAAGCATGCCAGTGCACGCCAGAGCACGCCAGATTACGCCAGTGCAAGTTAGAGCACGCCAGTGTATGCCAGAGCACGCCAATTCACACCAGAGCACGCCAGAGCACGGCAGTGCACAGCAGTGCACGCCAGAGAACGCCAGTGCACGCCAGAGCACGCCAGTGCACGCCAGAGCACTCCAATTCACACCAGAGCACGCCAGAGCACGTCAATGCACGCCAGAGCACGCCAGTGCACACCAGAGCACGCCAGTGCACGCCAGAGCACGCCAGTGCACGCCAGAGCACGCCAGTGCACGCCAGTGCACGCCAGTGCACGTAAATGCACGCCAGAGCACGCCAGTGCACGCCAGAGCACGCCAGTGCACGCCAGTGCACGCAAATTCACACCAGAGCACGTCAATGCACGCCACAGCACGCCAGTGCACGCCAGAGCACGCCAGTGCACGCCAGAGCCCGCCAGTGCACGCCAGAGCACGCCAGTGCACGCCAGAGCACGCCAGTGCACGCCAGAGCACGCCAGTGCACGCCAGAGCACGCCAGTGCAAGCCAGACCACGCCAGTGCACGCCAGACCACGCCAGTGCACGCAAGACCACGCCAGTGCACGCCAAAGCACGCCAATTCACACCAGAGAACGCCAGTGCACGCCAGAGCACGCCAGTGCACGCCAGTGCACGCCAGAGCACGCCAGTGCACGCCAGAGCACGCCAGTGCACGCCAGAGCACGCGAGTGCACACCGGAGCACGCCAGTGCACACCGGAGCACGCCAGTGCACGCCAGAGCACGCCAGTGCACGTCAATGCACGCCAGAGCACGCCAAAGCACGCCAATTCACACCAGAGCACGCCAGAGCACGCCAGAGCACGCCAGTGCATGCCAGTGCACGCCAGACCACGCCAATTCACACCAGAGCACGCCAGTGCACGCCAGAGCACGCCAATTCACACCAGAGCACGCCAATTCACACCAGAGCACGCCAGAGCACGCCAGAGAACGCCAGTGCATGCCAGTGCACGCCAGAGCACGCCAATTCACACCAGAGCACGCCAGTGCACGCCAAAGCATGCCAGTGCACGCCAGAGCACGCCAATTCACACCAGAGCACCCCAATGCACGCAAGAGAAAGTCAATGCACGCCACAGCACGCCAGTGCACGCCAGAGCACGCCAGTGCACGCCAGAGCACGCCAGTGCACGCCAGAGCACACCAGTGCACGCCAGAGCACGCCAGTGCACGCCAGAGCACGCCAGAGCACGCCAGAGCACGCCAGTGCACGCCAGAGAACGCCAGTGCACGCCAGTGCACGCCAGAGCACGCCAATTCACACCAGACGCGCCAGTGCACGCTAGAGCACGCCAGTGCACGCCAGAGCATGCCAGTGCACTCCAGAGCACGCCAGTGCACACCGGAGCACGCCAGTGCACGCCAGAGCACGCCAGTGCACGTCAATGCACGCCAGAGCACGCCAATGCACGCCAGAGCACGCCAATTCACACAAGAGCACGCCAGTGCACGCCAGAGCACGTCAATGCACTCCAGAGCACGCCAGAGCACGTCAGAGCACGCCAGAGTACGCCAGTGCACGCCAGAGCACGGTAGAGTACAGCAGACAACAGCTCAGAACTTGAAGTTGCTATAATATTTTTGTCACTTGTTTAAACCATTTTTTTTATAAAAGGATGTGTAAATCAATGTCCAATATACCATTTCAAGTCTATTGAATCAATAAATTTATAGAGCAAATCATGAACAAAATGTTTTAGAAAAACGCACATCAAAGCACTAGAATTTTTAAAAATTATTCAAGTTATTTGAGTTCTATTGTCGGGTAGTGGATTTCTATTGTCAAGCACTTGAGATCTGCATAGCAGAGCATGCCAGAGCACGCCAGAGCACGCCAGAGCCCGCCAGTGCACGCCAGGGAACGTCAATTCACACCAGAGCACGCAAGTGCACGCCAGAGCACGCCAATGCACGCCAGCGCACGCCAGTGCATGCCAGAGCACACCAGAGCACGCCAGTGCACGCCAGTGCACGCCAGAACACGCCAATTCACACCAGAGCACACCAGTGCACGCAAAAGCATGCCAGTGCACGCCAGAGCACGCCAGATTACGCCAGTGCAAGTTAGAGCACACCAGTGCACGCCAGAGAACGCCAGTGCACGCCAGAGCACGCCAATTCACACCAGAGCACGCCAGAGCACGGCAGTGCACGCCAGTGCACGCCAGAGAACGCAAGTGCAAGCCCGAGCACGCCAGTGCACGGCAGAGCACGCCAGTGCACGCCAGAGCACGCCAATTCACACCAGAGCACGCCAGTGCACGCCAGAGCAAGCCAGTGCACGCCAGAGCACGCCAATTCACACCAGAGCACGCCAGTGCACGCCAATTCACACCAGAGCACGCCAGTGCACGCCAGATTACGGCAGTGCACGGCAGTGCACGCCAGAGCACGCCAGTGCACGCCAGAGCACGCCAGTGCACGCCAGAGCACGCCAGTGCACGCCAGAGCACGCCAGTGCACGCCAGAGCACGCCAGTGCACACCAAGCACGCCAGAGCACGCCAGTGCACGTCAATGCACGCCAGAGCACGCCAGTGCACGCCAGAGCACGCTAGTGCACGCCAGAGCACGCCAGTGCACGCCTGAGCACGGTAGAGTACAGCAGACAACAGCTCAGAACTTGAAGTTTCTATAATATTTTTGTCACTTGTTAAAACCATTTTTTTATAAAAGAATTTGTAAATCAACGTCCAATATACCATTTCAAGTCTATTGAATCAATAAATTTATAGAGCAAATCATGAACAAAAAGTTTTAGAAAAACGCACATCAAAGCACTTGAATTTTTAAAAATTATTCAAGTTATTTGAGTTCTATTGTCGGGTAGTGGATTTCTATTGTCAAGCACTTGAGTTCTGCATAGCAGAGCACGCCAGAGCATGACAGAGCACGCCAGAGTTCGCCAGAGCACGTCAGTGCACGCCAGAGCACGCCAGTGCACGCCAGAGCACGCCAGTGCACGCCAGAGCACGCCAGTGCACGCCGGAGCACGCCAGTGCACGCCAGAGCACGCCAGTGCACGTCAATGCACGCCAGAGCACGCCAGTGCACGCCAGAACACGCCAATAGACACCAGAGCACGCCAGTGCACGCCAGAGCACGTCAATGCACGCCAGAGCACGCCAGTGCACGCCAGAGCACGCCAGAGCACGCCAGTGCACGCCTGAGCACGGTAGAGTACAGCAGACAACAGCTCATAACTTGAAGTTGATTTAATATTTTTGTCACTTGTTAAAACCATTTTTTTATAAAAGGATGTGTAAATCAATGTCCAATATACCATTTCAATTCTATTGAATCAATAAATTTATAGAGCAAATCATGAACAAAAAGTTTTAGAAAAATGCACATCAATGCACTTGAATTTTTAAAAATTATTCAAGTTATTTGAGTTCTATTGTCGGGTAGTGGATTTCTATTGTCAAGCACTTGAGTTCTGCATAGCAGAGCATGCCAGAGTACGACAGAGCACGCCAGAGCCCGCCAGTGCACGCCAGAGTACGCCAATTCACACCAGAGCACGCCAGTGCACGCCAGAGCACGCCAGTGCACACCATAGCACGCCAGTGCACGCCAGAGCACGCCAGTGCACGCCAGAGCACGCCAGTGCACGCCAGAGCACGCCAGTGCACGCCAGAGCACGCCAATTCACACCAGAGCACGCCAGTGCACGCCAGAGCACGTCAATGCACGCCAGAGCACGACAGTGCACGTCAGAGCACGCCAATTCACACCAGAGCACGCCAGTGCACGCCAGAGCACGCTAGTGCACGCCAAAGCACGCCAGTGCACGCCAGAGCACGCCAGAGCACGCCAGAGCACGCCAATTCACACCAGAGCACGCAAGTGCACGCCAGAGCATGGCGGTGCACGCCAGTGCACGCAAGAGCACGCCAGAGCACCTCAATGCACGCCAGCGCTCGCCAGAGCACGTCAATGCACGCCATAGCACGCAAGTGCACGTCAATGCACGCCAGAGCACGCCAGAGCACGCCAGAGCATGCCAGTGCACGCCAGAGCACGCCAGATTACGCCAGTGCAAGTTAGAGCACGCCAGTGCACGCCAAAGCACGCCAATTCACACCAGAGCACGCCAGAGCACGGCAGTGCACGCCAGTGCACGCCAGAGCACGGCAGTGCACGCCAGTGCACGCCAGAGAACGCCAGTGCACGCCAGAGCACGCCAGTGCACGCCAGAGCACGCCAGTGCACGCCAGAGCACGCCAGAGCACGCCAGTGCACGCCAGTGCACGCCAGAGCACGCCAGTGCACGCCAGAGAACGCCAATTCACACGAGAGCACGCCAGTGCATGCCAGAGCACGGCAGTGCACGGCAGTGCACGCCAGAGCACGGCAGTACACGGCAGTGCACGCCAGAGCACGGCAGTGCACGCCAGAGCACGCCAATTCACACCAGAGCACGTCAATGCACGCAAGTGCACGCCAGAGCACGCCAGTGCACGCCAGAGCAAGCCAGTGCACGCCAGAGCACGCCAGTGCACGCCAGAGCACGCCAGTGCACGCCAGAGCACGCCAGTGCACGTCAATGCACGCCAGTGCACGTCAATGCACGCCAGAGCACGCCAGTGCACGCCAGAGCACGCCAGTGCACGCCTGAGCACGGTAGAGTACAGCAGACAACAGCTCAGAACTTGAAGTTGATTTAATATTTTTGTCACTTGTTAAAACCATTTTTTTATAAAAGGATGTGTAAATCAATGTCCAATATACCATTTCAAGTCTATTGAATCAATAAATTTATAGAGCAAATCATGAACAAAAAGTTTTAGAAAAACGCACATCAAAGCACTTGAATTTTTAAAAATTATTCAAGTTATTTGAGTTCTATTGTCGGGTAGTGGATTTCTATTGTCAAGCACTTGAGTTCTGCATAGCAGAGCATGCCAGAGCACGACAGAGCACGCCAGAGCCCGCCAGTGCACGCCAGAGTACGCCAATTCACACCAGAGCATGCCAGTGCACGCCAGAGCACGCCAGTGCACACCATAGCACGCCAGTGCACGCCAGAGCACGCCAGTGCACGCCAGAGCACATCAATGCACGCCAGAGCACGACAGTGCACGTCAGAGCACGCCAATTCACACCAGAGCACGCCAGTGCACGCCAGAGCACGCTAGTGCACGCCAAAGCACGCCAGTGCACGCCAGAGCACGCCAGAGCACGCCAGAGCACGCCAATTCACACCAGAGCACGCCAGTGCACGCCAGAGCATGGCGGTGCACGCCAGTGCACGCAAGAGCACGCCAGAGCACGTCAATGCACGCCAGCGCTCGCCAGAGCACGTCAATGCACGCCATAGCACGCCAGTGCACGTCAATGCACGCCAGAGCACGCCAGAATACGCCAGAGCATGCCAGTGCACGCCAGAGCACGCCAGATTACGCCAGTGCAAGTTAGAGCACGCCAGTTCACGCCAGAGCACGCCAGTGCACGCCAAAGCACGCCAATTCACACCAGAGCACGCCAGAGCACGCCAGAGCACGCCAGTGCACGCCAGAGCACGGCAGTGCACGGCAGTGCACGCCAGAGAACGCCAGTGCACGCCAGAGCACGCCAGTGCACGCCAGAGCACACCAGTGCACGCCAGAGCACGCCAGTGCACGCCAGAGCACGCCAGAGCACGGCAGAGCACGCCAGTGCACGCCAGAGCACGCCAGTGCACGTCAATGTACGCCAGAGCACGCCAGTGCACGCCAGTGCACGCCAATTCACGCCAGTGCACGTCAGTGCACGCCAGAGCACGCCAGTGCACGTCAGTGCACGCCAGAGCACGCCAGTGCACGCCAGAGCACGCCAGTGCACGCCAGAGCACGCCAGTGCACGCCAGAGCACGCCAGTGCACGCCAGAGCACGCCAGTGCACGCCAGAGCACGCCAGTGCACGCCAGAGCACGCCAGTGCACGCCAGAGCACGCCAGTGCACGCCAGAACACGCCAATTCACACCAGAGCACGCCAGTGCACGCCAGAGCACGGGAAAGCACGGCAGTGCACGCCAGAGCACGCCAATTCACACCAGAGCACGCCAGTGCACGCCAGAGCACGTCACTGCACGCCAGAGCACGCCAGTGCACGCCAGAGCACGCCAGTGCACGCCAGAGCACGCCAGTGCACGCCAGAGCACGCCAGTGCACGCCAGTGCACGCCAGTGCACGCCAGTGCACACCGGAGCACGCCAGTGCACGCCAGAGCACGCCAGTGCACGTCAATGCACGCCAGAGCACGCCAGTGCACGCCAGAGCACGCCAATTCACACCAGAGCACGCCAGTGCACGCCAGAGCACGTCATTGCACGCCAGAGCACGCCAGTGCACGCCAGAGCAATCCAATTCACACCAGAGCACACCAGAGCAGGTCAATGCACGCCAGAGCACGCCAGTGCACGCCAGAGCACGCCAGTGCACGCCAGAGCACGCCAGTGCACGCCAGAGAACGCCAGTGCACGCCAGAGCACGCCAGTGCACGCCAGTGCACGCCAGAGCACGCCAGTGCACGCCAGAGCACGCCAGTGCACGTCAATGCACGCAAGACCACGCCAATGCACGCCAGGGCACGCCAGTGCACGCCAGAGCACGCCAATTCACACCAGAGCACGTCAATGAACGCCAGAGCACGCCAGTGCACGCCAGAGCACGCCAGTGCACGCCAGAGCACGCCAGAGCACGCCAGTGCACGCCAGAGCACGCCAGAGCACGCCAGAGCACAGAAGTGCACGCCAGAGCACGCCAGATCACGCAAGATCACGCCAGTGCACGCCAGAGCACGCCAGTGCACGCCTGAGCACGCCAGTGCATACCAGAGCACGCCAATTCACACCAGAGCACGCCAGTGCACGCCAGAGCACGTCAATGCATGCCAGAGCACGCCAGTGCACGCCAGAGCATGTCAATGCACGCCAGAGCACGCCAGTGCACGCCAGAGCACGCCAGAGCACGCCAGAGCACGCCAGAGCACGGTAGAGTACAGCAGACAACAGCTCAGAACTTGAAGTTGCTATAATATTTTTGTCACTTGTTAAAACCATATTTTTATAAAAGGATGTGTAAATCAATGTCCAATATACCATTTCAAGTCTATTGAATCAATAAATTTATAGAGCAAATCATGAACAAAATTTTTAGAAAAACGCACATCAAAGCACTTGAATTTTTAAAAATTATTCAAGTTATTTGAGTTCTATTGTCGGGTAGTGGATTTCTATTGTCAAGCACTTGAGATCTGCATAGCAGAGCATGCCAGAGCACGATAGAGCAAACCAGAACCCGCCAGTGCACGCCAGAGCACGCCAATTCTCACCAGAGCATGCCAGTGCACGCAAGAGCACGTCAATGCACGTCAGCGCACGCCAGTGCCCGCCAGTGCACGCCAGAGAAAGCCAGTGCACGCCAGTGCACGCCAGGGCACTTCAATTCACACCAGAGCACGCCAGTGCACGCCAAAGCATGTCAGTGCACGCCAGAGCACGCCAGATTACGCCAGTGCAAGTTAGAGCACGCCAGTGCACGCTAGAGCACGCCAGTGCACGCCAGAGCACGCCAATTCACACCAGAGCACGCCAGAGCATGGCAGTGCACGCCAGTGCACGCCACAGCACGCCAGTGCACGCCAGAGCACGCCAGTGCACGCCAGAGCACGCCAGTGCACGCCAGTGCACGCCAGTGTACGCCAGAGCACGCCAGAGCACGCCAGAGCACAGCAGTGCACGCTAGTGCACGTCAGAGCACGCCAGAGCACGCCAGAGCACGCAAGATCACGCCAGTGCACGCCAGAGCACGCCAGTGCACGCCAGAGCACGCCAGAGCACGCCAGAGCACGCCAGTGCACACCAGAGCACGCCAATTCACACCAGATTACGCCAGTGCACGCCAGAGCACGTCAATGCATGCCAGAGCACGCCAGTGCACGCCAGAGCACGTCAATGCACGCCAGAGCACGCCAGTGCACGCCAGAGCACGCCAGAGCACGCCAGAGCACGCCAGAGCACGCCAGAGCACGCCAGAGCACGCCAGTGCACGCCAGAGCACGGTAGAGTACAGCAGACAACAGCTCAGAGCTTGAAGTTGCTATAATATTTTTGTCACTTGTTAAAACCATTTTTTAATAAAAGGATGTGTAAATCAATGTCCAATATACCTTTTCAAGTCTATTGAATCAATAAATTTATAGAGCAAATCATGAACAAAAAGTTTTAGAAAAACGCACATCAAAGCACTTGAATTTTTAAAAATTATTCAAGTTATTTGAGTTCTATTGTCGGGTAGTGGATTTCTATTGTCAAGCACTTGAGTTCTGCATAGCAAAGCACGCCAGAGCACGAAAGAGCACGCCAGAGCTCGCCAGTGCACGCCAGTGCACGCCACAGCACTTGAATTTTTAAAAATTATTCAAGTTATTTGAGTTCTATTGTCGGGTAGTGGATTTCTATTGTCAAGCACTTGAGATCTGCATAGCAGAGCATGCCAGAGCACAGAGCACGCCAGAGCCCGCCAGTGCATACCAGAGCAAGCCAATTCACACCAGAGCACGCCAGTGCGCGCCAGAGCACGTCAATGCATGCCAGAGCACGCCAGTGCACGCCAGAGCAAATCAATGCACGCCAGAGCACGCCAGTGCACGCCAGAGCACGCCAGTGCACGCCAGAGCACGCCAGAGCACGCCAGAGCACGCCAGAGCACGGTAGAGTATAGCAGACAACAGCTCAGAACTTGAAGTTGCTATAATATTTTTGTCACCTGTTAAAACCATATTTTTATAAAAGGATGTGTAAATCAATGTCCAATATACCATTTCAAGTCTATTGAATCAATAAATTTATAGAGCAAATCATGAACAAAAAGTTTAAGAAAAACGCACATCAAAGCACTTGAATTTTTAAAAATTATTCAAGTTATTTGAGTTCTATTGTCGGGTAGTGGATTTCTATTGTCAAGCACTTGAGTTCTGCATAGCAAAGCACGCCAGAGCACGAAAGAGCACGCCAGAGCTCGCCATTGCACGCCAGTGCACGCCAGTGCACGCCACAGCACTTGAATTTTTAAAAATTATTCAAGTTATTTGAGTTCTATTGTCGGGTAGAGGATTTCTATTGTCAAGCAATTGAGATCTGCATAGCAGAGCATGCCAGAGCACAGAGCACGCCAGAGCCCGCCAGTGCACGCCACAGCACGCCAGTGCACGCCAGAGCACGCCAATTCACACCAGAGCACGCCAGTGCACGCCAAAGCACGCCAGTGCAAGCCAGAGCACGCCAGTGCACGCCAGTGCACGCGAGAGCACGCCAGTGCACGCCAGAGCACGCCAATTCACATCAGAGCATTCCAGTGCACGCCAGAGCACGTCAATGCACGCCAGAGCAATCCAGTGCACCCCAGAGCAAGCCAGTGCACGCCAGAGTACGCCAATTCACACCAGAGCACGCCAGTGCACGAGAGTACGCCAGTGCACGCCAGAGCTCGTCAATTCACACCAGAGCACGCCACTCCACGCCAGAGCACGCCACTGCACGCCAGAGCACGCCAGTGCACGCCACAGCACGCCAGTGCACGCCACAGCACGCCAGTGCACGCCAGAGCACGCCAGTGCACGCCAGTGCACGCCAGAGCACGCCAGTGCACGCCAGAGCACGCCAGAGCACGCCAGAGCACGCCAGAGCACGCCAGTGCACGCCAGATTACGCAAATTCACACCAGAGCACGCCAGTGCACGCCAGAGCACGCCAGTGCACGCCAGAGCACGTCAATGCACGCCAGAGCACGCCAGTGCACGCCAGAGCACGCCAGTGCACGCCAGAGCAAGCCAGTGCACGCCAGAGCACGCCAGTGCACGCCAGAGCACGCCAGAGCACGCCCTTGCACGCCAGTGCACGCCAATTTACACCAGAGCACGCCAGAGCACGCCAGTGCAAGCCAATTCACACCGGAGCACGCCAGAGCACGACAGAACACGACAGAGCACGCCAGAGCACGCCAGTGCACGCCAGAGCACGCAAATTCACACCAGAGCACGCCAGTGCACGCCAAAGCACGCCAGTGCACGACAAAGCACGCCAGTGCACGCCAGAGCACTCCAGTGCACGCCAGAGCACGTCAATTCACACCAGAGCACGCCAGTGCAAGCAAGAGCACGTCAATGCAAGCCAGAGCACGCCAGTGCACGCGAGAGCACGCCAGTGCACGCCAGAGCACGCCAATTCACATCAGAGCATTCCAGTGCACGCCAGAGCACGTCAATGCACGCCAAAGCAATCCAGTGCACGCCAGAGCAAGCCAGTGCACGCCAGAGTACGCCAATTCACACCAGAGCACGCCAGTGCACGAGAGTACGCCAGTGCACGCCAGAGCACGCCAGTGCACGCCAGAGCTCGCCAATTCACACCAGAGCACGCCACTGCACGCCAGAGCACGCCACTGCACGCCACTGCACGCCAGTGCACGCCACTGCACGCCAGTGCACGCCAGAGCACGCCAGTGCACGCCAGTGCAAGCCAGAGCACGCCAGAGCAAGCCAGTGCACGCCACTGCACGCCAGAGCACGCCAGTGCACGCCAGAGCACGCCAGAGCACGCCAGAGCACGCCAGTGCCCGCCAGAGCACGCCAGTGCGCGCCAGAGCACGCCAGAGCACGCCAGAGTACGCCAGTGCACGCCAGTGCACGCAAGTGCACGCCACAGCACTTGAATTTTAAAAAATTATTCAACTTATTTGACTTCTATTGTCGGGTAGTGGATTTCTATTGTCAAGCACTTGAGATCTGCATAGCAGAGCATGCCAGAGCACGACAGACCACGCCAGAGCCCGCCAGTGCACGCCAAAGCACGCCAATTCACACCAGAGCACGCCAGTGCACGCCAGAGCACGTCAATGCACGCCAGCGCACGCCAGTGCACGCAACAGCACGCCAGAGCACTCCAGAGCACGACAGAGCACGCCAGAGCACGCCAGAGCACGCCAGTGCACGCCAGAGCACGCCAATTCACACCAGAGCACGCCAGTGCACGCCAAAGCACGCCAGTGCACGCCAGAGCACGCCAGTGCACGCCAAAGCACGCCAATGCACGCCAGAGCACTCCAGTGCACGCCAGAGCACGTCAATTTACACCAGAGCACGCCAGTGCACGCAAGAGCACGTAAATGCAAGCCAGAGCACGCCAGTGCACGCGAGAGCACGCCAGTGCACGCCAGAGCACGCCAATTCACAACAGAGAATTCCAGTGCACGCCAGAGCACGTCAATGCACGCCAGAGCAATCCAGTGCACGCCAGAGCAAGCCAGTGCACGCCAGAGTACGCCAATTCACACCAGAGCACGCCAGTGCACGAGAGTACGCCAGTGCACGCCAGAGCACGCCAGTGCACGCCAGAGCTCGCCAATTCACACCAGAGCACGCCAGAGCACGCCAGAGCACGCCAGTGCACGCCAGAGCACGCCAGTGCACGCCAGAGCACGCCAGTGCACGCCAGAGCACGCCAGTGCACGCCAGAGCACGCCAATTCACACCAGAGCACGCCAGTGCACGCCAGAGCACGCCAGTGCACGCCAGAGCACGCCAGTGCACGCCAAAGCACGTCAATGCACGCCAGAGCACGCCACTGCACGCCAGAGCACGCCAGTGCACGCCAGAGCACGCCAGTGCACGCCAGAGCACGCCAGTGCACGCCAGAGCACGCCAGTGCACGCAAGAGCACTCCAGTGCACGCCAATGCACTTTAATTCACACCAGAGCACGCCAGTGCACGCAAGTGCACGTCAATGCAAGCCAGAGCACGCCAGTGCACGCGAGAGCACGCCAGTGCACGCCAGAGCACGCCAGTGCACGCCAGAGCTCGCCAATTCACACCAGAGCACGCCACTGCACGCCAGAGCACGCCAGTGCACGCCAGAGCACGCCAGTGCACGCCAGAGCACGCCAGTGCACGCCAGTGCACGCCAGTGCACGCCAGAGCACGCCAGTGCACGCCAATTCACACCAGAGCACGCCAGTGCACGCCAGAGCACGTCAATGCACGCCAGAGCACGCCAGTGCACGCCAGAGCACGCCAGAGCACGCCAGAGCACGCCAGAGCACGCCAGAGCACGCCAGTGCACGCCAGAGCACGCAATAGCACGCCAGTGCACGCCAGAGCACGCCAATTCACACCAGAGCACGCCAGAGCACGCCAGTGCAAGCCAGAGCACGCCAGTGCACGTCAGAGCAAGCCAGTGCACGGCAGAGCACGGCAGTGCATGGAAGAGCATTGCAGTGAACGGCAGTGCACGCCAGAGCACGCCAGAGCACTCCAGTGCACGCCAGAGCACGTCAATTCACACCAGAGCACGCCAGTGCACGCAAGAGCACGTCAATGCAAGCCAGAGCACGCCAGTGCACGCCAGAGTACGCCAATTCACATCAGAGCATTCCAGTGCACGCCAGAGCACGTTAATGCACGCCAGAGCGATCCAGTGCACGCCAGAGCTCGCCAATTCACACCAGAGCACGCCACTGCACGCCAGAGCACGCCACTGCACGCCAGAGCACGCCAGTGCACGCCACAGCACGCCAGTGCACGCCACTGCACGCCAGTGCCCGCCACAGCACGCCAGTGCACGCCAGAGCACGCCAGTGCACGCCAGTGCACGCCAGAGCACGCCAGTGCACGCCAGAGCACGCCAGAGCACGCCAGAGCACGCCAGAGCACGCCAGAGCACGCCAGAGCACGCCAGTGCACGCCAGATTACGCCAATTCACACCAGAGCACGCAAGTGCACGCCAGAGCACGCCAGTGCACGCCAGAGCACGTCAATGCACGCCAGAGCACTCCAGTGCACGCCAGAGCACGCCAGTGCACGCCAGAGCACGCCAGTGCACGGCAGAGCACGGCAGTGCACGCCAGTGCACGCCAGAGCAGGGCAGTGCACGCCAGAGCACGCCAGTGCACGCCAGAGCACGCCAGAGCACGCCAGAGCACGCCAGTGCACGCCAGAGCACGCCAATTCACACCAGAGCACGCCAGAGCACGTCACTGCATGCCAGAGAACGCCAGAGCACGCCAGTGCACGCCAGAGCACGTCAATGCACGCCAGTGCACGCCAGTGCACGCCAGAGCACGCAAGTGCACGCCAGAGCACGTCAATTCACGCCAGACAACGCCAGTGTACGCCAGAGCACGCCAATTCACACCGGAGCACGCCAGAGCACGCCAGTGCACGCCAGAAAACGCCAGTGCACGCCAGAGCACGCCAGTGCACGCCATTGCACGCCAGTGCACGCCAGAGCACGCCAGAGCACGCCAGAGCACGCCAGAGCACGCCAGAGCACGCCAGTGCACGCCAGAGCACGTCACTGCACGCCAGAGAACGCCAGTGCACGCCAGAGCACGCCAGTGCACGCCAGTGCACGCCAGTGCACGCCAGAGCACGCCAGTGCACGCCAGAGCACGCCAGTGCACGCCAGAGCACGCCAGTGCACGCCAGAGCACGCCAGTGCACGCCAGAGCACGCCAGTGCACGCCAGAGCACGCCAATTCACACCAGAGCACGTCAATGCACGCCAGAGCACGCCAGTGCACGCCAGAGCACGCCAGTGCACGCCAGAGCCCCCAGTGCACGCCAGAGCACGCCAGTGCACGCCAGAGCACGCCAGTGCACGCCAGAGCACGCCAGTGCACGCCAGAGCACGCCAGTGCACGCCAGAGCACGCCAGTGCACGCCAGAGCACGCCAGTGCACGCCAGAGCACGCCAGTGCACGCCAGTGCACGCCAGAGCCCCCAGTGCACGCCAGAGAACGCCAGTGCACGCCAGAGAGCACGCCAGTGCACGCCAGAGCACGCCAATTCACACCAGAGCACGTCACTGCACGCCAGAGAACGCCAGAGCACGCCAGTGCACGCCAGAGCACGCCAGTGCACGCCAGAGCACGCCAGAGCACGCCAGAGCACGCCAGAGCACGCCAGAGCACGCCAGTGCACGCCAGAGCACGCCATTGAACGCCAGAGCACGCTAGTTCTCGCCAGAGCACGCCAGTGCACTTCAATGCACGCCAGAGCAAGTCAGAGCACGCCAGAGCACGCCAGAGCACGCCAGTGCATGCCAGAGCACGGTAGAGCACAGCAGAGAACAGCTCAGCACTTGAAGTTGCTATAATATTTTTTTCACATCTTAAAACCAATTTTTTAATTACAGGATGTGTAAATCAATGTCCAATATACCATTTCAAGTCTATTGAATCAATAAATTTATAGAGCAAATCATGAACGAAAAGTTTTATAAAATCGCACATTACAGCACTTGAATTTTTTTAAATTATTCAAGTTATTTGAGTTCTATTGTCGGGTAGTGGATTTCTATTGTCAAGCACTTGAGTTCTGCATAGCAGAGCACGACAGAGCACGACAGAGCACGCCAGTGCACGCCAGAGCACGCCAGTGCACGCCAGAGCACGCCAGTGCACGCCAGAGCACGCCAGTGCACGCCAGAGCACGCCAGTGCACGCCAGAGCACGCCAGTGCACGCCAGAGCACGCCAGTGCACGCCAGAGCACGCCAGAGCACGCCAGAGCACGCCAGTGCACGCCAGTGCACGCCAGAGCCCCCAGTGCACGCCAGAGAACGCAAGTGCACGCCAGAGAGCACGCCAGTGCACGCCAGAGCACGCCAATTCACACCAGAGCACGCCAGAGCACGTCACTGCACGCCAGAGAACGCCAGAGCACGCCAGTGCACGCCAGAGCACGCCAGTGCACGCCAGAGCACGCCAGAGCACGCCAGAGCACGCCAGTGCACGCTAGAGCACGCCATTGAACGCCAGAGCACGCTAGTTCTCGCCAGAGCACGCCAGTGCACTTCAATGCACGCCAGAGCAAGTCAGAGCACGCCAGAGCACACCAGAGCACGCCAGTGCATGCCAGAGCACGGTAGAGCACAGCAGAGAACAGCTCAGCACTTGAAGTTGCTATAATATTTTTTTCACTTGTTAAAACCATTTTTTAATTACAGGATGTGTAAATCAATGTCCAATATACCATTTCAAGTCTATTGAATCAATAAATTTATAGAGCAAATCATGAACGAAAAGTTTTATAAAATCGCATATTACAGCACTTGAATTTTTTAAAATTATTCAAGTTATTTGAGTTCTATTGTCGGGTAGTGGATTTCTATTGTCAAGCACTTGAGTTCTGCATAGCAGAGCACGACAGAGCACGACAGAGCACGCCAGAGCACGCCAGTGCACGCCAGAGCACGCCAATTCACACCAGAGCACGCCAGTGCACGCCGGAGCAAGCCAGAGCACGCCAGAGCATGCCAGTGCACGCCAGAGCACGCAAGTGAACGCCAGAGCACGCCAGTGCACGCCAGAGCACGTCAATGCACGCAAAAGCACGCCAGTGCACGCCAGAGCACGCCAGTGCACGCCAGAGCACGCCAATTCACACTAGAGCACGCCAGTGCACGCCAGAGCACGCCAGTGCACGCCAGAGCACGCCAGTGCACGCCAGTGCACGCCAGAGCACGCCATTGCACGCCGGACCATTTCAATGTACGCCAGAGCGCGGTAGAGCACTGCAGAGAACAGCTCAGCACTTGAAGTTGCTATAATATTTTCTTCACTTTTTAAAACCATTTTTTAATTACAGGATGTGTAAATCAATGTCCAAAACACCATTTCAAGTCCATTGAATCAATAAATTTATAGAGCAAATCATGAACAAAAAGTTTTAGAAAAACGCACATCACAGCACTTAAATTTTTAAAAATTGTTCAAGTTATTTGAGTTATATTGTCGGGTAGTGGATTTCTATTGTCAAGCACTTTAGTTCTGCATAGCAGAGCACGCCAGAGCACGACAGAGCACGCCAGAGCATGCCAGTGCACGCCAGAGCACGCCAGTGCACGCCAAAGCACGCCAGTGCACGACAAAGCACGCCAGTGCACGCCAGAGCACTCCAGTGCACGCCAGAGCACGCCAATTCAAACCGGAGCACGCCAGTGCACGGCAGAGCACGCCAGTGCACGCCAGAGCACGCCAATGCACGCCAGAGCACGCCAGTGCACGCCAGAGCACGCCAGTGCACGCCAGAGCACGCCAGTGCACGCCAGTGCACGCCAGAGCACGCCAGTGCACGCCAGAGCACGCCAGAGCACGCCAGAGCACGCCAGTGCACGCCAGAGCACGCCAATTCACACCAGAGCACGCCAGAGCACGTCACTGCATGCCAGAGAACGCCAGAGCACGCCAGTGCACGCCAGAGCACGTCAATGCACGCCAGTGCACGCCAGTGCACGCCAGAGCACGCAAGTGCACGCCAGAGCACGTCAATTCACGCCAGACAACGCCAGTGTACGCCAGAGCACGCCAATTCACACCGGAGCAAGCCAGAGCACGCTAGTGCACGCCAGAGCACGCCAGTGCACGCCAGAGCACGCCAGTGCACGCCAGAGCACGCCAGAGCACGCCAGAGCACGCCAGTGCACGCCAGAGCACGCCAGTGCACGCCAGAGCACGTCACTGCACGCCAGAGAACGCCAGTGCACGCCAGAGCACGCCAGTGCACGCCAGTGCACGCCAGAGCACGCCAGTGCACGCCAGAGCACGCCAGTGCACGCCAGAGCACGCCAGTGCACGCTAGAGCACGCCAGTGCACGCCAGAGCACGCCAATTCACACCAGAGCACGTCAATGCACGCCAGAGCACGCCAGTGCACGCCAGAGCACGCCAGTGCACGCCAGAGCCCCCAGTGCACGCCAGAGCACGCCAGTGCACGCCAGAGCACGCCAGTGCACGCCAGAGCACGCCAGTGCACGCCAGAGCACGCCAGTGCACGCCAGAGCACGCCAGTGCACGCCAGAGCACGCCAGTGCACGCCAGTGCACGCCAGAGCCCCCCAGTGCACGCCAGAGAACGCAAGTGCACGCCAGAGAGCACGCCAGTGCACGCCAGAGCACGCCAATTCACACCAGAGCACGCCAGAGCACGTCACTGCACGCCAGAGAACGCCAGAGCACGCCAGTGCACGCCAGAGCACGCCAGTGCACGCCAGAGCACGCCAGAGCACGCCAGAGCACGCCAGTGCACGCTAGAGCACGCCATTGAACGCCAGAGCACGCTAGTTCTCGCCAGAGCACGCCAGTGCACTTCAATGCACGCCAGAGCAAGTCAGAGCACGCCAGAGCACACCAGAGCACGCCAGTGCATGCCAGAGCACGGTAGAGCACAGCAGAGAACAGCTCAGCACTTGAAGTTGCTATAATATTTTTTTCACTTGTTAAAACCATTTTTTAATTACAGGATGTGTAAATCAATGTCCAATATACCATTTCAAGTCTATTGAATCAATAAATTTATAGAGCAAATCATGAACGAAAAGTTTTATAAAATCGCATATTACAGCACTTGAATTTTTTAAAATTATTCAAGTTATTTGAGTTCTATTGTCGGGTAGTGGATTTCTATTGTCAAGCACTTGAGTTCTGCATAGCAGAGCACGACAGAGCACGACAGAGCACGCCAGAGCACGCCAGTGCACGCCAGAGCACGCCAATTCACACCAGAGCACGCCAGTGCACGCCGGAGCAAGCCAGAGCACGCCAGAGCATGCCAGTGCACGCCAGAGCACGCAAGTGAACGCCAGAGCACGCCAGTGCACGCCAGAGCACGTCAATGCACGCAAAAGCACGCCAGTGCACGCCAGAGCACGCCAGTGCACGCCAGAGCACGCCAATTCACACTAGAGCACGCCAGTGCACGCCAGAGCACGCCAGTGCACGCCAGAGCACGCCAGTGCACGCCAGTGCACGCCAGAGCACGCCATTGCACGCCGGACCATTTCAATGTACGCCAGAGCGCGGTAGAGCACTGCAGAGAACAGCTCAGCACTTGAAGTTGCTATAATATTTTCTTCACTTTTTAAAACCATTTTTTAATTACAGGATGTGTAAATCAATGTCCAAAACACCATTTCAAGTCCATTGAATCAATAAATTTATAGAGCAAATCATGAACAAAAAGTTTTAGAAAAACGCACATCACAGCACTTAAATTTTTAAAAATTGTTCAAGTTATTTGAGTTATATTGTCGGGTAGTGGATTTCTATTGTCAAGCACTTTAGTTCTGCATAGCAGAGCACGCCAGAGCACGACAGAGCACGCCAGAGCATGCCAGTGCACGCCAGAGCACGCCAGTGCACGCCAAAGCACGCCAGTGCACGACAAAGCACGCCAGTGCACGCCAGAGCACTCCAGTGCACGCCAGAGCACGCCAATTCAAACCGGAGCACGCCAGTGCACGGCAGAGCACGCCAGTGCACGCCAGAGCACGCCAATGCACGCCAGAGCACGCCAGTGCACGCCAGAGCACGCCAGTGCACGCCAGAGCACGCCAGTGCACGCCAGTGCACGCCAGAGCACGCCAGTGCACGCCAGAGCACGCCAGAGCACGCCAGAGCACGCCAGTGCACGCCAGAGCACGCCAATTCACACCAGAGCACGCCAGAGCACGTCACTGCATGCCAGAGAACGCCAGAGCACGCCAGTGCACGCCAGAGCACGTCAATGCACGCCAGTGCACGCCAGTGCACGCCAATGCACGCCAGAGCACGCCAGTGCACGCCAGAGCACGCCAGTGCACGCCAGAGCACGCCAGTGCACGCCAGTGCACGCCAGAGCACGCCAGTGCACGCCAGAGCACGCCAGAGCACGCCAGAGCACGCCAGTGCACGCCAGAGCACGCCAATTCACACCAGAGCACGCCAGAGCACGTCACTGCATGCCAGAGAACGCCAGAGCACGCCAGTGCACGCCAGAGCACGTCAATGCACGCCAGTGCACGCCAGTGCACGCCAGAGCACGCAAGTGCACGCCAGAGCACGTCAATTCACGCCAGACAACGCCAGTGTACGCCAGAGCACGCCAATTCACACCGGAGCAAGCCAGAGCACGCTAGTGCACGCCAGAGCACGCCAGTGCACGCCAGAGCACGCCAGTGCACGCCAGAGCACGCCAGAGCACGCCAGAGCACGCCAGTGCACGCCAGAGCACGCCAGTGCACGCCAGAGCACGTCACTGCACGCCAGAGAACGCCAGTGCACGCCAGAGCACGCCAGTGCACGCCAGTGCACGCCAGAGCACGCCAGTGCACGCCAGAGCACGCCAGTGCACGCCAGAGCACGCCAGTGCACGCTAGAGCACGCCAGTGCACGCCAGAGCACGCCAATTCACACCAGAGCACGTCAATGCACGCCAGAGCACGCCAGTGCACGCCAGAGCACGCCAGTGCACGCCAGAGCCCCCAGTGCACGCCAGAGCACGCCAGTGCACGCCAGAGCACGCCAGTGCACGCCAGAGCACGCCAGTGCACGCCAGAGCACGCCAGTGCACGCCAGAGCACGCCAGTGCACGCCAGAGCACGCCAGTGCACGCCAGTGCACGCCAGAGCCCCCAGTGCACGCCAGAGAACGCAAGTGCACGCCAGAGAGCACGCCAGTGCACGCCAGAGCACGCCAATTCACACCAGAGCACGCCAGAGCACGTCACTGCACGCCAGAGAACGCCAGAGCACGCCAGTGCACGCCAGAGCACGCCAGTGCACGCCAGAGCACGCCAGAGCACGCCAGAGCACGCCAGTGCACGCTAGAGCACGCCATTGAACGCCAGAGCACGCTAGTTCTCGCCAGAGCACGCCAGTGCACTTCAATGCACGCCAGAGCAAGTCAGAGCACGCCAGAGCACACCAGAGCACGCCAGTGCATGCCAGAGCACGGTAGAGCACAGCAGAGAACAGCTCAGCACTTGAAGTTGCTATAATATTTTTTTCACTTGTTAAAACCATTTTTTAATTACAGGATGTGTAAATCAATGTCCAATATACCATTTCAAGTCTATTGAATCAATAAATTTATAGAGCAAATCATGAACGAAAAGTTTTATAAAATCGCATATTACAGCACTTGAATTTTTTAAAATTATTCAAGTTATTTGAGTTCTATTGTCGGGTAGTGGATTTCTATTGTCAAGCACTTGAGTTCTGCATAGCAGAGCACGACAGAGCACGACAGAGCACGCCAGAGCACGCCAGTGCACGCCAGAGCACGCCAATTCACACCAGAGCACGCCAGTGCACGCCGGAGCAAGCCAGAGCACGCCAGAGCATGCCAGTGCACGCCAGAGCACGCCAGTGAACGCCAGAGCACGCCAGTGCACGCCAGAGCACGTCAATGCACGCAAAAGCACGCCAGTGCACGCCAGAGCACGCCAGTGCACGCCAGAGCACGCCAATTCACACTAGAGCACGCCAGTGCACGCCAGAGCACGCCAGTGCACGCCAGAGCACGCCATTGCACGCCGGACCATTTCAATTTACGCCAGAGCACGTCAATGTACGCCAGAGCGCGGTAGAGCACTGCAGAGAACAGCTCAGCACTTGAAGTTGCTATAATATTTTCTTCACTTTTTAAAACCATTTTTTAATTACAGGATGTGTAAATCAATGTCCAAAACACCATTTCAAGTCCATTGAATCAATAAATTTATAGAGCAAATCATGAACAAAAAGTTTTAGAAAAACGCACATCACAGCACTTAAATTTTTAAAAATTGTTCAAGTTATTTGAGTTATATTGTCGGGTAGTGGATTTCTATTGTCAAGCACTTGAGTTCTGCATAGCAGAGCACGCCAGAGCACGACAGAGCACGCCAGAGCATGCCAGTGCACGCCAGAGCACGCCAGTGCACGCCAAAGCACGCCAGTGCACGACAAAGCACGCCAGTGCACGCCAGAGCACTCCAGTGCACGCCAGAGCACGCCAATTCACACCACAGCACGCCAGTGCACGCCAGAGCACGCCAGAGCACGCCAGTGCACGCCAGTGCACGCAAAAGCACGTCAATGCAAGCCAGAGCACGCCAGTGCACATCAGAGCACGCCAGTGCACGCCAGAGCACGCCAGAGCACGCTAGAGCACGCCAGTTCACATCAGAGCATTCCAGTGCACGCCAGAGCAAGCCAGTGCACGCCAGAGCAAGCAAGTGCACGCCAGAGCACGCCAATTCAAACCAGAGCACGCCAGTGCACGAGAGCACGCCAGTGCACGCCAGTGCACGCCAGTGCACGCCAGTGCACGCCAGAGCTCGCCAATTCACACCAGAGCACGCCACTGCACGCCAGAGCACGCCAGTGCACGCCAGAGCACGCCAGTGCCCGCCACAGCACGCCAGTGCACGCCAGAGCACGCCAGTGCACGCCAGAGCACGCCAGTGCACGCCAGAGCACGCCAGAGCAAGCCAGAGCACGGTAGAGCACAGCAGAGAACAGCACAGCATTTGAAGTTGCTATAATATTTTTTTTACTTGTTAAAACCATTTTTTAATTACAGGATGTGTAAATCAATGTCCAATACACCATTTCAAGTCTATTGAATCAATAAAGTTATAAAGCAAATCATGAACAAAAAGTTTTAGAAAAACGCACATTACAGCACTTTTCAAAAATTATTCAAGTTATTTGAGTTCTATTGTCGGGTATTGGATTTCTATTGTCAAGCACTTTAGTTCTGCATAGCAGAGCACGCCAGAGCACGCCAGTGCACGCCAGAGCACGCCAGAGCACGCAAGAGCACGCCAGTGCACGCCAGAGCACACCAATTCACCCCAGAGCACGCCAATGCACTCCAGAGCACGCAAGTGCACGCCAGAGCACGCCAGAGCACGCCAATACACGCCAGAGCACGCCAGTGCACACCAGAGCACGTCAATGCACGCCAGAGAACGTCAATGCACGCCAGAGCACGCCAGTGCACGCCAGAGCACGCCAGGGCACGCCAAAGAAAAACCAGTGCACGCCAGAGCACGCCAGTGCACGCCAGAGCACGCAAGAGCACGCCAATTCACGCCAGAGCACGCAGGTGCACGCCAGAGCACGCCAGTGAACGCCAGAGCACGCCAGTGCACGCCAGAGCACGCCAATTCACGCCAGAGCACGCAAGTGCACGCCAGAGCACGCCAGTGCACGCCAGAGCACGCCAATTCACACCAGAGCACGCAAGTGCACGCCAAAGCACGCCAGTGCACGCCAGAGCACGCCAGTGCACGCCAGTGCACGCCAGTGCACGCCAGTGCACGCCAATTCACACCAGAGCCCACCAGTGCACGCCAGAGCACGCCAGTGCACGCCAGTGCACGCCAGTGCACGCCAGTGCACACACGAGCACGTCAATGCACGCCAAAGCAAGTCAATGCACGCCAGAGCACGCCAGTGCACGCCAGAGCACGCCACTGCACGCCAGATTAATTCAATGCACGCAAGAGCACGCCAATTCACACCAGAGCACGCCAGTACACGCCAGATTACGCCAATTCACACTAGAGCACGCCATTGCACGCCAGAGCACGCCAGTGCACGCCAGAGCACGCCAGTGCACGCCAGAGCACGCCAGTGCACGCCAGAGCACGCCAGTGCACGCCAGAGCACGCCAGTGCACGCCAGAGCACGCCAGAGCACGCCAGAGCACGCCAATTTACACCAGAGCACGCCAGTGCACGCCAGAGCACGCCAGAGCACGCCAGAGCACGCCAGTGCACGCCAGAGCACGCCAGTGCACGCCAGAGCACGCCAGTGCACACACGAGCACGTCAATGCACGCCAGAGAATGCCAGTGCACGCCAGAGCACGCCAATTCACAGCAGAGCACGTCAATGCACGTCAGAGCACACCAGTGCACGCCAGAGAACGCCAATTCACACCAGAGCACGCCAGTGCACGTCAATGCACGCCAGTGCACGCCAGAGCACGTCAATGCACGCCAGAGCACGCCAGTGCATGCCAGAGCAAGCTAGTGCACGCCAGAGCACGCCAGTGCACGCCAGAGCACGCCAGTGCACGCCAGAGCACGCCAGTGCACGCCAGAGCACGCCAGTGCACGCCAGAGCACGCCAGTGCACGCCAGAGCACGCCAGTGCACGCCAAAGCACGCCAGTGCACGCCAGAGCAATTCAATGCACGCCAGAGCACGCAAATTCACACCAGAGCACGCCAGTGCACGCCAGTGCACGCCAGTGCACGCCAGAGCACACCAGAGCAAGCCAGTGCATGCCAGAGCACGCCAGTGTACGCAAGAGCACGTCAATGCACGCCAGAGCACGCCAGTGCACGCCAGAGCACGCAAGTGCACGCCAAAGCACGCCAATGCACGCCAGAGCACGCCAGTGCACGCCAGTGCACGCCAATTCACACCAGAGCACGCCAGTGCACGCTAGAGAACGCAAGTGAACGCCAGAGCACGCCAGTGCACGCCAGAGCACGCCAGTGCACGCCAGAGCACGCCAGTGCACGCCAGAGCACGCCAGTGCATGCAGGAGCACGTCAATGCATGCCAGAGCATGCCAGTGCACGCCAGAGCACGCCAATGCACGCCAGAGCACGCCAATTCACACAAGAGCACGCCAGAGCACGCCAGAGCACGCCAGAGCACGTCAATGCACGCCAGAGCACGCCAGTGCACGCCAGAGCACGCCAATTCACACCAGAGAACGCCATTGCACGCCAGAGCACGCCAGTGCACGCCAGAGCACGCCAGTGCACGCCAGAGCACGCCAGTGCACGCCAGAGCACGCCAGTGCACGACAGAGCTCGCCAGTGCTTGCCAGAGCACGCCAATTCACACCAGAGCACGCCAGTGCACGCCAGTGCACGCCAGTGCACGCGAGAGCACGCCAGAGCATGCCAGTGCACGCCAGAGCACGTCATTGCACGCCAGAGCACGCCAGTGCACGCCAGTGCACGCCGGTGCACGCCAGAGCACGTCAATGCACGCCAGAGCAAGCCAGAGTACGCCAGAGCACGCCAGAGCACCCCAGTGCACACCAGAGCACGCCAGTGCACGTCAGAGCACGTCAATGCACGCCAGAGCACGCCAGTGCACGCCAGAGCACGCCAGTGCACGCCAGAGCTCGCCAGTGCACGCCAGAGCACGACAGTGCACGCCAGAGCACGCCAGTGCACGCCAGCGCACGCCAGTGCACGCCAAAGCACGCCATTGCACGCCAGAGCACGCCAATTCACACTAGAGCACGCCAGTGCACGCCATAGCACGCCAGTGCACGCCAGAGCACGCCAGTGCACGCCAGAGCACGCCAGTGCACGCCAGAGCACGCCAGTGCACGCCAGAGCACGCCAGTGCACGCCAGAGCACGCCAGTGCACGCCAGAGCACGCCAGTGCACGCCAGAGCACGCCAGTGCACGCCAGAGCACGCCAGAGCACGCCAGAGCACGCCAATGCACGCCAATTCACACTAGAGCACGCCAGTTTACGCCAGAGCACGCCAGTGCATGCCAGAGCACGCCAGAGCACGCCAGAGCACGTCAATGCACGCCAGAGCAAGCCAGAGCACGCCAGAGCACGCCAGTGCACGCCAGAGCACGCCAATTCACACCAGAGCACGCCATTGCACGCCAGAGCATGCCAGTGCACGCCAGAGCACGTCAATGCACGCCAGAGCAATCCAGAGTACGCCAGAGCACGCAAGTGCACGCCAGAGCATGGTAGAGCACAGCAGAGAACAGCTCAGCTCTTGAAGTTGCTATAATATTTTTTTCACTTGTTAAAACCATTTTTTAATTACAGGATGTGTAAATCAATGTCCAATTCACCATTTCAAGTCTATTGAATCAATAAATTTATAGAGAAAATCATGAACAAAAAGTTTTAGAAAAATGCACATCACAGCACTTGAATTTTTAAAAATTATTCAAGTTATTTGAGTTCTATTGTCGAGTAGTGGATTTCTATTGTCAAGCACGCCAGAGCATGCCAATTCACATCAGAGCACACCAGAGCACGCAAGTGCACGCCAGAGCACGCCAGAGCACGCCAGTGCACGCCAGAGCACGCCAGTGCACGCCAGAGCACGCCAGTGCACGCCAGTGCACGCCAGTGCACGCCAGAGCACGCCAGTGCACGCCAGAGCACGCCAGTGCACGCCAGAGCACGCCAGTGCACGCCAGAGCACGCCAGTGCACGCCAGAGCACGTCAATGCACGCCAGAGCACGTCAATGAACGCCAGAGCACGCCAGTGCACGCCAGAGCACGCCAGTGCACGCCAGAGCACGCCAGTGCACGCCAGAGCACGTCAATTCATGCCAGAGCACGCCAGTGCACGCCAGAGCACTCCAATTCACACAAGAGCACGCCAGTACACGCCAGAGCAAGCCAGTGCACGCCAGAGCACGCCAGTGCACGCCAATTCACACTAGAGCACGCTAGTGCACGCCAGAGCACGCCAGTGCACGCCAGAGCACGCCAATGCACGCAAGAGCAATCCAGAGAACGCCAGAGTACGCCAGAGCACGCAAGTGCACGCCAGAGCATGGTAGAGCACAGCAGAGAACAGCTCAGCACTTGAAGTTGCTAAAATATTTTTTTCACTTGTTAAAACCATTTTTTAATTACAGGATGTGTAAATCAATGTCCAATACATCATTTCAAGTCTATTGAATCAATAAATTTATAGAGAAAATCATGAACAAAAAGTTTTAGAAAAACGCACATCACAGCACTTGAATTTTTAAAAATGATTCAAGTTATTTGATTTCTATTGTCGGGTAGTGGATTTCTTTACGCCAGAGCACGCAAGTGCACGCCAGAGCATGGTAGAGCACAGCAGAGAACAGCTCAGCTCTTGAAGTTGCTATAATATTTTCTTCACTTTTTAAAACCATTTTTTAATTACAGGATGTGTAAATCAATGTCCAAAACACCATTTCAAGTCCATTGAATCAATAAATTTATAGAGCAAATCATGAACAAAAAGTTTTAGAAAAACGCACATCACAGCACTTAAATTTTTAAAAATTGTTCAAGTTATTTGAGTTATATTGTCGGGTAGTGGATTTCTATTGTCAAGCACTTGAGTTCTGCATAGCAGAGCACGCCAGAGCACGACAGAGCACGCCAGAGCATGCCAGTGCACGCCAGAGCACGCCAGTGCACGCCAAAGCACGCCAGTGCACGACAAAGCACGCCAGTGCACGCCAGAGCACTCCAGTGCACGCCAGAGCACGCCAATTCACACCACAGCACGCCAGTGCACGCCAGAGCACGCCAGAGCACGCCAGTGCACGCCAGTGCACGCAAAAGCACGTCAATGCAAGCCAGAGCACGCCAGTGCACATCAGAGCACGCCAGTGCACGCCAGAGCACGCCAGAGCACGCTAGAGCACGCCAGTGCACGCCAGAGCACGCCAGTGCACGCCAGAGCACGCCAGTGCACGCCAGAGCACGCCAGTGCAAGCCAGAGCACGCCAGTGCACGTCAGAGCAAGCCAGTGCACGGCAGAGCACGGCAGTGCATGGAAGAGCATTGCAGTGAACGGCAGTGCACGCCAGAGCACGCCAGAGCACTCCAGTGCACGCCAGAGCACGTCAATTCACACCAGAGCACGCCAGTGCACGCAAGAGCACGTCAATGCAAGCCAGAGCACGCCAGTGCACGCGAGAGCACGCCAGTGCACGCCAGAGCACGCCAATTCACATCAGAGCATTCCAGTGCACGCCAGAGCACGTTAATGCACGCCAGAGCAATCCAGTGCACGCCAGAGCTCGCCAATTCACACCAGAGCACGCCACTGCACGCCAGAGCACGCCACTGCACGCCAGAGCACGCCAGTGCACGCCACAGCACGCCAGTGCACGCCACTGCACGCCAGTGCCCGCTACAGCACGCCAGTGAACGCCAGAGCACGCCAGTGCACGCCAGTGCACGCCAGAGCACGCCAGTGCACGCCAGAGCACGCCAGAGCACGCCAGAGCACGCCAGAGCACGCCAGAGCACGCCAGTGCACGCCAGATTACGCCAATTCACACCAGAGCACGCAAGTGCACGCCAGAGCACGCCAGTGCACGCCAGAGCACGTCAATGCACGCCAGAGCACTCCAGTGCACGCCAGAGCACGCCAGTGCACGCCAGAGCACGCCAGTGCACGGCAGAGCACGGCAGTGCACGCCAGTGCACGCCAGAGCAGGGCAGTGCACGCCAGAGCACGCCAGTGCACGCCAGAGCACGCCAGAGCACGCCAGTGCACGCCAGAGCACGCCAATTCAAACCGGAGCACGCCAGAGCACGCCAGTGCACGCCAGAGCACGCCAGTGCACGCCAGAGCACGCCAGAGCACGCCAGTGCACGCCAGAGCACGCCAGTGCACGCCAGAGCACGCCAGTGCACGCCAGAGCACGCCAGTGCACGCCAGAGCACGCCAGTGCACGCCAGAGCACGCCAGAGCACGCCAGAGCACGCCAGTGCACGCCAGAGCACGCCAATTCACACCAGAGCACGCCAGAGCACGTCACTGCATGCCAGAGAACGCCAGAGCACGCCAGTGCACGCCAGAGCACGTCAATGCACGCCAGTGCACGCCAGTGCACGCCAGAGCACGCAAGTGCACGCCAGAGCACGTCAATTCACGCCAGACAACGCCAGTGTACGCCAGAGCACGCCAATTCACACCGGAGCACGCCAGAGCACGCCAGTGCACGCCAGAAAACGCCAGTGCACGCCAGAGCACGCCAGTGCACGCCATTGCACGCCAGTGCACGCCAGAGCACGCCAGAGCACGCCAGAGCACGCCAGAGCACGCCAGAGCACGCCAGTGCACGCCAGAGCACGTCACTGCACGCCAGAGAACGCCAGTGCACGCCAGAGCACGCCAGTGCACGCCAGTGCACGCCAGAGCACGCCAGTGCACGCCAGAGCACGCCAGTGCACGCCAGAGCACGCCAGTGCACGCCAGAGCACGCCAGTGCACGCCAGAGCACGCCAGTGCACGCCAGAGCACGCCAGTGCACGCCAGAGCACGCCAGTGCACGCCAGAGCCCCCAGTGCACGCCAGAGCACGCCAGTGCACGCCAGAGCACGCCAGTGCACGCCAGAGCACGCCAATACACGCCAGAGCACGCCAGTGCACACCAGAGCACGTCAATGCACGCCAGAGAACGTCAATGCACGCCAGAGCACGCCAGTGCACGCCAGAGCACGCAAGAGCACGCCAATTCACGACAGAGCACGCAGGTGCACGCCAGAGCACGCCAGTGCACGCCAGAGCACGCCAGTGCACGCCAGAGCACGCCAATTCACGCCAGAGCACGCAAGTGCACGCCAGAGCACGCCAGTGCACGCCAGAGCACGCCAATTCACACCAGAGCACGCAAGTGCACGCCAAAGCACGCCAGTGCACGCAAGAGCACGCCAGTGCACGCCAGTGCACGCCAGTGCACGCCAGTGCACGCCAATTCACACCAGAGCCCACCAGTGCACGCCAGAGCACGCCAGTGCACGCCAGTGCACGCCAGTGCACGCCAGTGCACGCCAGTGCACACACGAGCACGTCAATGCACGCCAGAGAAAGTCAATGCACGCCAGAGCACGCCAGTGCACGCCAGAGCACGCCACTGCACGCCAGATTAATTCAATGCACGCAAGAGCACGCCAATTCACACCAGAGCACGCCAGTACACGCCAGATTACGCCAATTCACACTAGAGCACGCCATTGCACGCCAGAGCACGCCAGTGCACGCCAGAGCACGCCAGTGCACGCCAGAGCACGCCAGTGCACGCCAGAGCACGCCAGTGCACGCCAGAGCACGCCAGAGCACGCCAGAGCACGCCAATTTACACCAGAGCACGCCAGTGCACGCCAGAGCACGCCAGAGCACGCCAGAGCACGCCAGTGCACGCCAGAGCACGCCAGTGCACGCCAGAGCACGCCAGTGCACACACGAGCACGTCAATGCACGCCAGAGCATGCCAGTGCACGCCAGAGCACGCCAATTCACAGCAGAGCACGTCAATGCACGTCAGAGCACACCAGTGCACGCCAGAGAACGCCAATTCACACCAGAGCACGCCAGTGCACGTCAATGCACGCCAGTGCACGCCAGAGCACGTCAATGCACGCCAGAGCATGCCAGTGCACGCCAGAGCAAGCTAGTGCACGCCAGAGCACGCCAGTGCACGCCAGAGCACGCCAGTGCACGCCAGAGCACGCCAGTGCACGCCAGAGCACGCCAGTGCACGCCAGAGCACGCCAGTGCACGCCAGAGCACGCCAGTGCACGCCAGAGCACGCCAGTGCACGCCAAAGCACGCCAGTGCACGCCAGAGCAATTCAATGCACGCCAGAGCACGCAAATTCACACCAGAGCACGCCAGTGCACGCCAGTGCACGCCAGTGCACGCCAGAGCACACCAGAGCAAGCCAGTGCACGCCAGAGCACGCCAGTGTACGCAAGAGCACGTCAATGCACGCCAGAGCACGCCAGTGCACGCCAGAGCACGCAAGTGCACGCCAAAGCACGCCAATGCACGCCAGAGCACGCCAGTGCACGCCAGTGCACTCCAATTCACACCAGAGCACGCCAGTGCACGCTAGAGAACGCAAGTGAACGCCAGAGCACGCCAGTGCACGCCAGAGCACGCCAGTGCACGCCAGAGCACGCCAGTGCACGCCAGAGCACGCCAGTGCATGCAGGAGCACGTCAATGCATGCCAGAGCATGCCAGTGCACGCCAGAGCACGCCAATGCACGCCAGAGCACGCCAATTCACACAAGAGCACGCCAAAGCACGCCAGAGCACGCCAGAGCACGTCAATGCACGCCAGAGCACGCCAGTGCACGCCAGAGCACGCCAATTCACACCAGAGAACGCCATTGCACGCCAGAGCACGCCAGTGCACGCCAGAGCACGCCAGTGCACGCCAGAGCACGCCAGTGCACGCCAGAGCACGCCAGTGCACGACAGAGCTCGCCAGTGCTTGCCAGAGCACGCCAATTCACACCAGAGCACGCCAGTGCACGCCAGTGCACGCCAGTGCACGCCAGTGCACGCGAGAGCACGCCAGAGCATGCCAGTGCACGCCAGAGCACGTCATTGCACGCCAGAGCACGTCATTGCACGCCAGAGCACGCCAGTGCACGCCAGTGCACGCCGGTGCACGCCAGAGCACGTCAATGCACGCCAGAGCAAGCCAGAGTACGCCAGAGCACGGCAGAGCACCCCAGTGCACACCAGAGCACGCCAGTGCACGTCAGAGCACGTCAATGCACGCCAGAGCACGCCAGTGCACGCCAGAGCACGCCAGTGCACGCCAGAGCACGCCAGTGCACGCCAGAGCTCGCCAGTGCACGCCAGAGCACGACAGTGCACGCCAGAGCACGCCAGTGCACGCCAGAGCACGCCAGTGCACGCCAGCGCACGCCAGTGCACGCCAAAGCACGCCATTGCACGCCAGAGCACGCCAATTCACACTAGAGCACGCCAGTGCACGCCATAGCACGCCAGTGCACGCCAGAGCACGCCAGTGCACGCCAGAGCACGCCAGTGCACGCCAGAGCACGCCAGTGCACGCCAGAGCACGCCAGTGCACGCCAGAGCACGCCAGTGCACGCCAGAGCACGCCAGTGCACGCCAGAGCACGCCAGTGCACGCCAGAGCACGCCAGAGCACGCCAGAGCACGCCAATGCACGCCAATTCACACTAGAGCACGCCAGTTTACGCCAGAGCACGCCAGTGCATGCCAGAGCACGCCAGAGCACGCCAGAGCACGTCAATGCACGCCAGAGCAAGCCAGAGCACGCCAGAGCACGCCAGTGCACGCCAGAGCACGCCAATTCACACCAGAGCACGCCATTGCACGCCAGAGCATGCCAGTGCACGCCAGAGCACGTCAATGCACGCCAGAGCAATCCAGAGTACGCCAGAGCACGCAAGTGCACGCCAGAGCATGGTAGAGCACAGCAGAGAACAGCTCAGCTCTTGAAGTTGCTATAATATTTTTTTCACTTGTTAAAACCATTTTTTAATTACAGGATGTGTAAATCAATGTCCAATTCACCATTTCAAGTCTATTGAATCAATAAATTTATAGAGCAAATCATGAACAAAAAGTTTTAGAAAAATGCACATCACAGCACTTGAATTTTTAAAAATTATTCAAGTTATTTGAGTTCTATTGTCGAGTAGTGGATTTCTATTGTCAAGCACGCAAGAGCATGCCAATTCACATCAGAGCACACCAGAGCACGCAAGTGCACGCCAGAGCACGCCAGAGCACGCCAGTGCACGCCAGAGCACGCCAGTGCACGCCAGAGCACGCCAGTGCACGCCAGTGCACGCCAGTGCACGCCAGAGCACGCCAGTGCACGCCAGAGCACGCCAGTGCACGCCAGAGCACGCCAGTGCACGCCAGAGCACGCCAGTGCACGCCAGAGCACGCCAGTGCACGCCAGAGCACGTCAATGCACGCCAGAGCACGCCAGTGCACGCCAGAGCACGCCAGTTTACGCCAGAGCACGCCAGTGCACGCCAGAGCACGCCAGTGCACGCCAGAGCACGTCAATTCATGCCAGAGCACGCCAGTGCACGCCAGAGCACTCCAATTCACACAAGAGCACGCCAGTACACGCCAGAGCAAGCCAGTGCACGCCAGAGCACGCCAGTGCACGCCAATTCACACTAGAGCACGCTAGTGCACGCCAGAGCACGCCAGTGCACGCCAGAGCACGCCAATGCACGCAAGAGCAATCCAGAGAACGCCAGAGTACGCCAGAGCACGCAAGTGCACGCCAGAGCATGGTAGAGCACAGCAGAGAACAGCTCAGCACTTGAAGTTGCTAAAATATTTTTTTCACTTGTTAAAACCATTTTTTAATTACAGGATGTGTAAATCAATGTCCAATACATCATTTCAAGTCTATTGAATCAATAAATTTATAGAGAAAATCATGAACAAAAAGTTTTAGAAAAACGCACATCACAGCACTTGAATTTTTAAAAATGATTCAAGTTATTTGATTTCTATTGTCGGGTAGTGGATTTCTTTACGCCAGAGCACGTCAATGCACGCCAGAGCACGTCAATGAACGCAAGAGCACGCCAGTGCACTCCAGAGCACGCCAGTACACGCAAGAGCACGCAAATTCACACAATAGCACGCCAATTCACACCAGAGCACGCAAGTGCACGCCAGAGCACGTCAATGCACGCCAGAGCACGTCAATGCACGCCAGAGCACGTCAATGCACGCCAGAGCACGTTAGAGCACAGCAGAGAACAGCTCAGCACATGAAGTTTCTATAATATTTTTTTTCACTTGTTCAAACCATTTTTTTATTACAGGATGTGTAAATCAATGTCCAATACACCATTTCAAGTCTATTGAATCAATAAATTAATAGAGCAAATCATGAACATAAAGTTTTAGAAAAACGCACATCAAAGCACTTGAATTTTTAAAAATTATTCAAGTTATTTGAGTTCTATTGTCGGGTAGTGGATTTCTATTGTCAAGCACTTGAGTTCTGCATAGCAGAGCACGCCAGAGCACACCAGTGTACGCCAGAGCACGCCAGTGCACGCCAGAGCACGCCAGTGCACGCCAGTGCACGCCAGAGCACGCCAGTGCACGCTTGAGCACGCCAGTGCACGCCAGAGCACTTCAATGCACGCCAGAGCACGCCAATTCACACTAGAGCACGCCAGTGCACGCCAGAGGACGCCAGTGCACGCCAGAGCACGTCAATGCACGCCAGAGCAAGCCAGAGTACGCCAGAGCACGCCAGAGCACGCCACTGCACGCCAGAGCATGGTAGAGCACAGCAGAGAACAGCTCAGCACTTGAAGTTGCTATAATATTTTTTTCACTTGTTAAAACCATTTTTAATTACAGGATGTGTAAATCAATGTCCAATATACCATTTCAAGTCTATTGAATCAAAAAATTTATAGAGCAAATCATGAAAAAAAAGTTTTAGAAAAATGCACATCACAGCACTTGAATTTTTAAAAATTATTCAAGTTATTTGAGTTCTATTGTCGGGTAGTGGATTTCTATTGTCAAGCACGCCAGAGTATGCCAATTCACACCAGAGCACGCCAGAGCACGCCAGTGCACGCCAGAGCACGCCAGTGCACGCCAGAGCACGCCAGTGCACGCCAGAGCACGCCAATTCACACCAGAGCACGCCAGTGCACGCCAGAGCACGCCAGAGCACGCCAGAGCACGCCAGAGCACGCCAGTGCACGCCAGAGCACGCCAGAGCACGCCAGAGCACGCCAGTACACGCCAGAGCACGTCAATTCACACCAGAGCACGCCAGTGCACGCCAGAGCACGCCAGTGCACGCCAGAGCACGCCAGTGCACGCCAGATTACGCCAGAGCACGCCAGTGCACACCAGAGCACGCCAGAGCACGCCAGAGCACGCCAGTGAACGCCAGAGCACGCCAATTCACACCAGAGCACGCCAGTGCACGCCAGAGCACGCCAGAGCACGCCAGAGCACGCCAGAGCACGCCAGTGCACGCCAGAGCACGCCAGAGCACGCCAGTGCACGCCAGTGCACGCCAGTGCACGCCAGTGTACGCTAGAGCACGCCAGTGCACGCCAGTGCACGCCAGTGTACGCTAGAGCACGCCAGTGCACGCCAGTGCACGCCAGTGCACGCCAGAGCACGTCAATGCACGCCAGAGCAAGCAAGAGCACGCCAGTGCACGCAAGAGCACGGTAGAGCACAGCAGAGAACAGCTCAGCACTTGAAGTTGCTATAATATTTTTTTCACTTGTTTAAACCATTTTTTAATTACAGGATGTGTAAATCAATGTCCAATACACCATTTCAAGTCTATTTAATCAATACATTTATAGAGCAAATCATGAACAAAAAGTTTGAGAAAAACGCACATCACAGCACTTGAATTTTTAAAAATTATTCATGTTATTTGAGTTCTATATTCGGGTAGTGGATTTCTATTGTCAAGCAATTGAGTTCTGCATAGCAGAGCACGCCAGAGCACGCCAGAGCACGCCAGATCACGCCAGTGCACGCCAGAGCACGCCATTGCACGCCAATTCACACCAGAGCAAGTCAATGCACGCAAAAGCACGCCAATTCACACCAGAGCACGCCAGTGCACGCCAGAGCATGCCAGTGCACGCCAGAGCATATCAATGCACGCCAGAGCACGCCAGTGCACTCCAGAGCACGCCAATACACGCCAGAGCACGCAAATTCACACCAGAGCACGCCAATTCACACCAAAGAACGCCAGTGCCAGTGCACGCCACAGCACGTCAATGCACGCCAGAGCACGCCAGTGCACGCCAGAGCACGCCAGTGCACGCCAGAGCACGCCAGTGCACGCCAGAGCACGCCAGTGCACGCCAGTGCACGCCAGAGCACGCCAGTGCACGCCAGTGCACTCCAGAGCACGTCAATGCACGCCAGAGCAAGCCAGAGAACGCCACAGCACGCCAGTGCACGCCAGAGCACGCCAATGCACGCAAGAGCACGCCAATTCACACCAGAGCACGCCAGTGCACGCCAGAGCACGCCAGTGCACGCCAGAGCACGCCAGTGCACGCCAGAGCACGCCAGTGCACGCCAGAGCACGCCAGTGCACGCCAGAGCACGCCAGTGCACGCCAGTGCACGCCAGTGCACGCCAATTCACACCAGAGCAAGTCAATGCACGCAAAAGCACGCCAATTCACACCAGAGCACGCCAGTGCACGCCAGAGCATGCCAGTGCACGCCAGAGCATATCAATGCACGCCAGAGCACGCCAGTGCACTCCAGAGCACGCCAATGCACGCCAGAGCACGCCAGTGCACGCCAGAGCACGCCAGAGCACGCCAATTCACACCAGAGCACGCCAGTGCACGCCAGTGCACGCTAGAGCACGCCAGAGCACACCAGAGCACGCCAGTGCACGCCACAGAACGCCAGTGCACGCCAGAGCACGCCAGTGTACGCTAGAGCACGCCAGTGCACGCCAGTGCACACCAGTGCACGCCAGAGCACGTCAATGCACGCCAGAATAAGCAAGAGCACGCCTGAGCACGCCAGAGCACGCCAGTGCACGCAAGAGCACGGTAGAGCACAGCAGAGAACAGCTCAGCACTTGAAGTTGCTATAATATTTTTTTCACTTGTTTAAACCATTTTTTAATTACAGGATGTGTAAATCAATGTCCAATACACCATTTCAAGTCTATTTAATCAATACATTTATAGAGCAAATCATGAACAAAAAGTTTGAGAAAAACGCACATCACAGCACTTGAATTTTTAAAAATTATTCATGTTATTTGAGTTCTATATTCGGGTAGTGGATTTCTATTGTCAAGCAATTGAGTTCTGCATAGCAGAGCACGCCAGAGCACGCCAGAGCACGCCAGATCACGCCAGAGCACGCCATTGCACGCCAATTCACACCAGAGCAAGTCAATGCACGCAAAAGCACGCCAATTCACACCAGAGCACGCCAGTGCACGCCAGAGCATGCCAGTGCACGCCAGAGCATATCAATGCACGCCAGAGCACGCCAGTGCACTCCAGAGCACGCCAATACACGCCAGAGCACGCAAATTCACACCAGAGCACGCCAATTCACACCAGAGAACGCCAGTGCCAGTGCACGCCACAGCACGTCAATGCACGCCAGAGCACGCCAGTGCACGCCAGAGCACGCCAGTGCACGCCAGAGCACGCCAGTGCACGCCAGAGCACGCCAGTGCACGCCAGAGCACGCCAGTGCACGCCAGAGCACGCCAGTGCACGCCAGAGCACGCCAGTGCACGCCAGAGCACGCCAGTGCACGCCAGAGCACGCCAGTGCACGCCAGAGCACGCCAATTCACACCAGAGCACGCCAATTCACACCAGAGCACGCCAGTGCACGCCAGAGAACGCCAGAGCACGCCAATTCACACCAGAGCACGCCAGTGCACGCCAGTGCACGCTAGAGCACGCCAGAGCACGCCAGTGTACGCTAGAGCACGCCAGTGCACGCCAGTGCACACCAGTGTACGACAGAGCACGCCAGAGCCCGTCAATGCACGCCAGAATAAGCAAGAGCACGCCTAAGCACGCCAGAGCACGCCAGTGCACGCAAGAGCACGGTAGAGCACAGCAGAGAACAGCTCAGAACTTGAAGTTGCTATAATATTTTTTTCACTTGTTTAAACCATTTTTTAATTACAGGATGTGTAAATCAATGTCCAATACACCATTTCAAGTCTATTTAATCAATCAGTTTATTGAGCAAATCATGAACAAAAAGTTTGAGAAAAACGCACATCACAGCACTTAAATTTTTAAAAATTATTTAAGTTATTTGAGTTCTATATTCGGGTAGTGGATTTCTATTGTCAAGCACTTGAGTTCTGCATAGCAGAGAACGCGAGAGCACGACAGAGCACGCCAGAGCTCACCAGTGCACGCCAGAGCACGCCAGTGCACGCCAGTGCACGCCAGTGCACGCCAGTGCACGCCAGTGCACGCCAGTGCACGCCAGTGCACGCCAGTGCACGCCAGTGCACGCCAGTGCACGCCAGTGCACGCCAGTGCACGCCAGTGCACGCCAGTGCACGCCAGATTATATCAATGCACGCCAGAGCACGCCAGTGCACTCCAGAGCACGCCAGTACACGCCAGAGCACGCAAATTCACACTAGAGCACGCCAATTCACAGCAGAGTACGCCAGTGCCAGTGCACGCCAGTTCACGTCAATGCACGCCAGTGCACGCCAGTGCACGCCAGAGCACGCCAGTTTACGCCAGAGCACGCCAGTGCACGCCAGTGCACGCCAGAGCACGCCAATTCACACCAGAGCACGCCAGTGCACGCCAGAGCACGCCAGTGCACACCAGTGCACGCCGGATTACGCCAGAGCACGCCACAGCACGCCAGTGCACGCCACAGCACGCCAGTGCACGCCAGAGCACGCCAGTGCACGCCAGAGCACACCAGTGCACGCCAGAGCACGCCAGTGCACGCCAGATTACGCCAGAGCACGCCAGTGCACACCAGAGCACGCCAGAGCACGCCAGAGCACGCCAGTGCACGCCAGAGCACGCCAATTCACACCAGAGCACGCCAGTGCACGCCAGAACACGCCAGAGCACGCCAGAGCACGCCAGAGCACGCCAGTGCACGCCAGAGCACGCCAGAGCACGCCAGTGCACGCCAGTGCACGCCAGTGCACGCCAGTGCACGCCAGTGCACGCCAGTGCACGCCAGTGCACGCCAGTGCACGCCAGTGCACGCCAGTGTACGCTAGAGCACGCCAGTGCACGCCAGTGCACGCCAGAGCACGTCAATGCACGCCAGAGCAAGCAAGAGCACGCCTGAGCACGCCAGAGCACGCCAGTGCACGCAAGAGCACGGTAGAGCACAGCAGAGAACAGCTCAGCACTTGAAGTTGCTATAATATTTTTTTCACTTGTTTAAACCATTTTTTAATTACAGGATGTGTAAATCAATGTCCAATACACCATTTCAAGTCTATTTAATCAATACATTTATAGAGCAAATCATGAACAAAAAGTTTGAGAAAAACGCACATCACAGCACTTGAATTTTTAAAAATTATTCATGTTATTTGAGTTCTATATTCGGGTAGTGGATTTCTATTGTCAAGCAATTAAGTTCTGCATAGCAGATCACGCCAGAGCACGCCAGAGCACGCCAGATCACGCCAGTGCACGCCAGAGCACGCCATTGCACGCCAATTCACACCAGAGCAAGTCAATGCACGCAAAAGCACGCCAATTCACACCAGAGCACGCCAGTGCACGCCAGAGCATGCCAGTGCACGCCAGAGCCTATCAATGCACGCCAGAGCACGCCAGTGCACTCCAGAGCACGCCAATGCACGCCAGAGCACGCAAATTCACACCAGAGCACGCCAATTCACACCAGAGAACGCCAGTGCCAGTGCACGCCACAGCACGTCAATGCACGCCAGAGCACGCCAGTGCACGCCAGAGCACGCCAGTGCACGCCAGAGCACGCCAGTGCACGCCAGAGCACGCCAGTGCACGCCAGAGCACGCCAGTGCACGCCAGAGCACGCCAGTGCACGCCAGAGCACGCCAGTGCACGCCAGTGCACGCCAGAGCACGCCAGTGCACGCCAGTGCACTCCAGAGCACGTCAATGCACGCCAGAGCAAGCCAGAGAACGCCAGAGCACGCCAGTGCACGTCAGAGCACGCCAATGCACGCAAGAGCACGCCAATTCACACCAGAGCACGCCAGTGCACGCCAGAGCACGCCAGTGCACGCCAGAGCACGCCAGTGCACGCCAGAGCACGCCAGTGCACGCCAGAGCACGCCAGTGCACGCCAGAGCACGCCAGTGCACGCCAGAGCACGCCAGTGCACGCCAGAGCACGCCAGAGCACGCCAGAGCACGCCAGTGCACGCCAGAGCACGCCAATTCACACCAAAGCACGCCAGAGCACGCCAGAGCACGCCAGTGCACGCCAGAGCACGCCAGAGCACGCCAGTGCACGCCAATTCACACCAGAGCACGCCAATTCACACCAGAGCACGCCAGTGCACGCCAGAGCACGCCAGAGCACACCAATTCACACCAGAGCACGCCAGTGCACGCCAGTGCACGCTAGAGCACGCCAGAGCACGCCAGAGCACGCCAGTGCACGCCACAGAACGCCAGTGCACGCCAGAGCACGCCAGTGTACGCTAGAGCACGCCAGTGCACGCCAGTGCACACCAGTGCACGCCAGAGCACGTCAATGCACGCCAGAATAAGCAAGAGCACGCCTGAGCACGCCAGAGCACGCCAGTGCACGCAAGAGCACGGTAGAGCACAGCAGAGAACAGCTCAGCACTTGAAGTTGCTATAATATTTTTTTCACTTGTTTAAACCATTTTTTAATTACAGGATGTGTAAATCAATGTCCAATACACCATTTCAAGTCTATTTAATCAATACATTTATAGAGCAAATCATGAACAAAAAGTTTGAGAAAAACGCACATCACAGCACTTGAATTTTTTAAAATTATTCATGTTATTTGAGTTCTATATTCGGGTAGTGGAATTCTATTGTCAAGCAATTGAGTTCTGCATAGCAGAGCACGCCAGAGCACGCCAGAGCACGCCAGATCACGCCAGTGCACGCCAGAGCACGCCATTGCACGCCAATTCACACCAGAGCAAGTCAATGCACGCAAAAGCACGCCAATTCACACCAGAGCACGCCAGTGCACGCCAGAGCATGCCAGTGCACGCCAGAGCATATCAATGCACGCCAGAGCACGCCAGTGCACTCCAGAGCACGCCAATACACGCCAGAGCACGCAAATTCACACAAGAGCACGCCAATTCACACCAGAGAACGCCAGTGCCAGTGCACGCCACAGCACGTCAATGCACGCCAGAGCACGCCAGTGCACGCCAGAGCACGCCAGTGCACGCCAGAGCACGCCAGTGCACGCCAGAGCACGCCTGTGCACGCCAGAGCACGCCAGTGCACGCCAGAGCACGCCAGTGCACGCCAGAGCACGCCAGTGCACGCCAGAGCACGCCAGAGCACGCCAGTGCACGCCAGTGCACTCCAGAGCACGTCAATGCACGCCAGAGCAAGCCAGAGAACGCCAGAGCACGCCAGTGCACGCCAGAGCACGCCAATGCACGCAAGAGCACGCCAGTGCACGCCAGAGCACGCCAGTGCACGCCAGAGCACGCCAGTGCACGCCAGAGCACGCCAGTGCACGCCAGAGCACGCCAGTGCACGCCAGAGCACGCCAGTGCACGCCAGTGCACGCCAGAGCACGCCAGTGCACGCCAGAGGACGCCAGAGCACGCAAGTGCACGCCAGAGCATGGTAGAGCACAGCAGAGAACAGCTCAGCACTTGAAGTTGCTATAATATTTTTTTCACTTGTTAAAACCATTTTTTAATTACAATATGTGTAAATCAATGTCCAATACACCATTTCAAGTCTATTTAATCAATAAATTTATAGAGCAAATCATGAACAAAAAGTTTTAGAAAAACGCACATCACAGCACTTGAATTTTTAAAAATTATTCAAGTTATTTGATTTCTATTGTCGGGTAGTGGATTTCTTTACGCCAGAGCACGTCAATGCACGCCAGAGCACGTCAATGAACGCAAGAGCACGCCAGTGCACGCCAGAGCACGCCAGTGCACGCCAGAGCACGCCAGTGCACGCCAGAGCACGCCAGTGCACGCCAGAGCACGCCAGTGCACGCCAGAGCACGCCAGTGCACGCCAGAGCACGCCAGTGCACGCCAGAGCACGCCAGTGCACGCCAGCGCACGCCAGTGCACGCCAGAGCAAGCCAGTGCACGCCACAGCACGCAAATTCACACCAGAGCACGCCATTGCACGCCAGAGAACGCCAGTGCACGCCTGAGCACGCCAATTTACACCAGAGCACCCCAGTGCACGCCAGTGAAAGCCAGTGAACGCCAGAGCACGTCAATGCAGGTAAGAGCACGTCAATGCAAGCCAGAGCAAGCCAGTGAACGCCAGAGCACGCCAATGCACACCAGAGCACGCCAGAGCACGCCAGTGCACGCCAGAGCACGCCAGTGTATGCCAGAGCACGCCAGTGCACGCCAGAGCACGTCAATGCACGCCAAAGCACATCAATGCAAGCCAGAGCACGCCAGTGCACGCCAGAGCACGTCAATGCACGCCAGAGCAAGCCAGTGCACGCCAGAGCACGCCAATTCACACCAGAGCACGCCAGAGCACGCCACTGCACGCCAGAGCACGCCAGTGCATGCCAGAGCACGCCAGTGCACGCCAAAGCACGTCAATGCAAGCCAGAGCACGCCAGTGCACGCCTGAGCACGCCAATTCACACCAGAGCACGCCAGTTTACGCCAGAGCACGCCAGTGCACTCCAGAGCACGCCAGTGCACGCCAGAGCACGTCAATGCACGCCAGAGCAAGCCAGTGCACGCCAGAGCACGCCAATTCACACCAGAGCACGCCAGAGCATGCCGGTGCACGCCAGAGCACGCCAGTGCACGCCAGACTCCGTCAATGCACGCCAGAGCAAGCCAGTGCACGCCAGAGCACGCCAATTCACACCAGAGCACGCCAGTGCACTCCAGAGCACGCCAGAGCACGTCAATGCACGCCAGAGCACGCCAATTCACACCAGAGCACGCCAGAGCACGTCAATGCACGCCAGAACAAGCCAGTGCACGCCAGAGCACGCCAATTCACACCAGAGCACGCCAGTGCACACCAGAGCACGTCAATGCACGCCAGTGCACGCCAGAGCATGTCAATGCACGCCAGAGCACACCAGTGCACGCCAGAGCACGCCAGTGCACGCCAGAGCACGCCAGAGCACGCCAGTGCACGCCAGAGCACGCCAGTGCACTCCAGAGCACGCCAGAGCACGTCAATGCACGCCAGAGCACGCCAATTCACACCAGAGCACGCCAGAGCAAGTCAATGCACGCCAGAACAAGCCAGTGCACGCCAGAGCACGCCAATTCACACCAGAGCACGCCATTGCACACCAGAGCACGTCAATGCACGCCAGTGCACGCCAGAGCATGTCAATGCACGCCAGAGCACACCAGTGCACGCCAGAGCACGCCAGTGCACGCCAGAGCACGCCAGAGCACGCCAGTGCACGCCAGAGCACGCCAGAGGACGCTAGTGCACGCCAGAGCTCGCCAGTGCACGCCAAAGCACGCCAATTCACACCAGAGCACGCCAGAGCACGCCAGTGCACGCCAGAGTACGCCAGTGCACTCCACAGCACGTCAATGCACGCCAGAGCACGCCAATTCACGCCAAAGCACGTCAATGCAAGCCAGAGCACGCCAGTGCACACCAGAGCACGTCAATGCACGCCAGAGCAAGCCAGTGCACGCCAGAGCACGCCAATTCACACCAGAGCACGCCAGAGCACGCCACTGCACGCCAGAGCACGCCAGTGCATGCCAGAGCACGCCAGTGCACGCCAAAGCACGTCAATGCAAGCCAGAGCACGCCAGTGCACGCCTGAGCACGCCAATTCACACCAGAGCACGCCAGTTTACGCCAGAGCACGCCAGTGCACTCCAGAGCACGCCAGTGCACGCCAGAGCACGTCAATGCACGCCAGAGCAAGCCAGTGCACGCCAGAGCACGCCAATTCACACCAGAGCACGCCAGAGCATGCCGTTGCACGCCAGAGCACGCCAGTGCACGCCAGACCCCGTCAATGCACGCCAGAGCACACCAGTGCACGCCAGAGCACGCCAGTGCACGCCAGAGCACGCCAGAGCACGCCAGTGCACGCCAGAGCACGCCAATTCACACCAGAGCACGCCAGTGCACTCCAGAGCACGCCAGAGCACGTCAATGCACGCCAGAGCACGCCAATTCACACCAGAGCACGCCAGAGCACGTCAATGCACGCCAGAACAAGCCAGTGCACGCCAGAAAACGTCAATGCACGCCAGAGCAAGCCAGTGCACGCCAGAGCACGCCAATTCACACCAGAGCACGCCAGAGCATGCCGGTGCACGCCAGAGCACGCCAGTGCACGCCAGAGCACGCCAATTCACACCAGAGCACGCCAGAGCAAGTCAATGCACGCCAGAACAAGCCAGTGCACGCCAGAGCACGCCAATTCACACCAGAGCACGCCAGAGCATGCCGGTGCACGCCAGAGCACGCCAGAGCACGCCAGAGCACGTCAATGCACGCCAGAGCACGCCAATTCACACCAGAGCACGCCAGAGCAAGTCAATGCACGCCAGAACAAGCCAGTGCACGCCAGAGCACGCCAATTCACACCAGAGCACGCCAGTGCACACCAGAGCACGTCAATGCACGCCAGTGCACGCCAGAGCATGTCAATGCACGCCAGAGCACACCAGTGCACGCCAGAGCACGCCAGTGCACGCCAGAGCACGCCAGAGCACGCCAGTGCACGCCAGAGCACGCCAGAGGACGCTAGTGCACGCCAGAGCTCGCCAGTGCACGCCAAAGCACGCCAATTCACACCAGAGCACGCCAGAGCACGCCAGTGCACGCCAGAGCACGCCAGTGCACTCCACAGCACGTCAATGCACGCCAGAGCACGCCAATTCACGCCAAAGCACGTCAATGCAAGCCAGAGCACGCCAGTGCACGCCAGAGCACGTCAATGCACGCCAGAGCAAGCCAGTGCACGCCAGAGCACGCCAATTCACACCAGAGCACGCCAGAGCACGCCACTGCACGCCAGAGCACGCCAGTGCATGCCAGAGCACGCCAGTGCACGCCAAAGCACGTCAATGCAAGCCAGAGCACGCCAGTGCACGCCTGAGCACGCCAATTCACACCAGAGCACGCCAGTTTACGCCAGAGCACGCCAGTGCACTCCAGAGCACGCCAGTGCACGCCAGAGCACGTCAATGCACGCCAGAGGAAGCCAGTGCACGCCAGAGCACGCCAATTCACACCAGAGCACGCCAGAGCATGCCGGTGCACGCCAGAGCACGCCAGTGCACGCCAGACCACGTCAATGCACGCCAGAGCAAGCCAGTGCACGCCAGAGCACGCCAATTCACACCAGAGCACGCCAGTGCACTCCAGAGCACGCCAGAGCACGTCAATGCACGCCAGAGCACGCCAATTCACACCAGAGCACGCCAGAGCACGTCAATGCACGCCAGAACAAGCCAGTGCACGCCAGAGCACGCCAATTCACACCAGAGCACGCCAGTGCACACCAGAGCACGTCAATGCACGCCAGTGCACGCCAGAGCATGTCAATGCACGCCAGAGCACACCAGTGCACGCCAGAGCACGCCAGTGCACGCCAGAGCACGCCAGAGCACGCCAGAGCACGCCAGAGCACGCTAGTGCACGCCAGAGCTCGCCAGTGCACGCCAGAGCACGCCAATTCACACCAGAGCACGCCAGAGCACGCCAGTGCACGCCAGAGCACGCCAGTGCACTCCACAGCACGTCAATGCACGCCAGAGCACTCCAATTCACGCCAGATTACGCCAGTTCATTGGTCGATGAAGGGACCGTTGATGCGGCGGGAACAGAAGGATTCGCCAGGAATGATGGTGAGTCTGCAACCGGAGGATGGCAAGCGACTGGCGGCCGAGAAGGGCTGTGTGGGACGAGAGCAGGGGCACGCAGGCGAAGAAACCGTCTGTTACGGCGGAATAAACGACCAGCCGGGGTTTTAATTCAATAGTCCTTGAAGGCGCCGACTTCCACGATAACCCCCGGGGTTCACCAGCGTTTAGACTTGTGATGCTGGATGACGACACTATCCCCGATGTGAAGAGCTGGAAGGGGGCGCGTTGAACGGTTGTAATGCAGCTTTTGGAGCTCTCTGGCGCGGAGCCCCCGGTTTTCGAGAATTCCAGCAGCCTTTTGCCACTCAGGAGCAAATGAACGCCGGTGAGCCGGAATGACGTCGCGAGTGGGAAGGTTGAAGACAACCTGGGAGGGGGAAGCACCGCCGGCGATAGGGGCATTACGGAAGAGGAGTAGGCCCTTTCCGAACTTGTCCAGGTCGAAGGAACCCGAGGTCCAGGAACCCGCGATGAGCTTTTTCATAGATTTCACGGCGGCCTCCGCGTGACCGTTAGATTTTGGATGATGAGGTGAAGAAAGGCCATGAAAAATGTCCCATTCCTTCAAAAAAGAAAGATATTCATCCGACTTAACCCTTTTTCGACGCCAAAATTATTTTGGCCGTGCTTGACTGAAATTAAAAGTACAGATTGCTGAGGACGTCTTAAACCACTAAATTAAAAAGAAATAAAAAATTCCTTTTTTTACTGTACTTTTTTTGCTTTTTAGTTTTTTGTCCCGTCAAGAAAGTCCCAACTGGCACTTCAGTCACCGAAAAACGGCCAAATTTTCAAGCGATTGCCGTCCGCCGGGACAAAAAAAAATGTCCCGACGGTTACACACAGCAGCCACTTAAAAAAAATTTGTCCCGTCAGACGGCTCGCACTAAACGTCTTAGGGGTTTCAGCGAGTAGAACGCGAAAGATGAAAACAAAAATGATCCGACACTTCGGAAATTCTTCGTCTTTTCTCTTTCTAATTTTTCTCGACCAAAAACGGAATCAAAATGAATCCATTTGAAACGGCGGAAGGAAAGGAGCTTTTCCACGAAGGAATAAACTACTGAACCGGACACTTCTGGTTCATTTTCGCTTATTCCAAACAGCTACATCCGACATCCGCTTCGAATCCATTTCTTTCGACCGTTCCTATTTCAGTTGATATCAATCCAGGCTTTCGCCCGCGCTGGTGACCGCTCATTCAGATCCCTAAACTCAGTAAAATAACAAATTGATACAACATAAAACAGTTTATTTAAGCCATTCGTCTTCATCTAAAAGGACACCATCATTAACAGGATTATTAAGCACGTCAAAATCAGAATCATCAGAGGAATCAGATGAAGGATAAATCCCCAAAGGATCCGTTTCGACGGTTTTGACTGCGATCTCTTCTTCAGGATCGACAGCAAGTACCGTTTCAGCAGCAGCCTTTGTTGGATCGAGTATCCGATCATCGTGAAATTCCAAAAAGCAGTTTCTTTTCTTGGATAGACAAAGAAAAATTTTGCACATAGAGGCCATATATAATAGGCCTAACTCCTGCTAATCAATAGCGACATATATGGGGTGATAAGGCGAGGCCCGACACCCAACGTCACGCCATCCGTGTTAGATTAATTTTTCTGTATAAATTTTATAACTTTAGCCAGAGTTATTAAGGGGGAGGTCAGTCAGTTCCATAAGACTTTTCTCCATAAGGCCGCGAGACAGAGAATCAGAGATTGCTACCAGTACGCTGCTGCCTCTTGTGGGTGTGTGGTGAACTACCAAACGGGAAACTCAGTCTTTCTAGTCTAAGTCCTTGCTGTAGATTATCGCACTAGTGTTTTGCGAATTAGGTTACAGCAGGTACGTAAAAGAAGCGTAAATCACATCAATTAAGTATTATTTTGTCAGTTAAAATTATTTTAAAATTAAAAGACAAAAAATTTGAAAAAAGTTTAATGTGCAAGTCGAGATTCGAACCCCGTACTAGAAGTCATAGACTGCGTCTCTAACCACTACGTCAACCAATTGATGGAAGGAAATGAAAATGTTTAAAACATATACTGTTTTACAGACGTTGGTTCGACTCTTTCCATCTCTTCACATCTTTAGCGCTAGATAGCAGGAATTTCTGGTAGCAATTCACAAGTAGGAGGATGGGAATAGAGGGGAGCTCGGAAAAACCGACTCGCGGCCCCATGTTAAATTTTCTTATGGAACTGACTGACCTCCCCCTTAATGCTCTGCTTTAGCTTCAGTACGAATTTATTGTTTGATTAGACGTAGCCTAAGACTGCAACTTATTTTCTATTTTGTTTTGTTTTATGCATACATTTTCTCGGTATTTTCTTCTTTCTACGGAAACCTCGCAAATCCAAGGAATGTCCAGCAGCATTGTATATATACCGTAGTTTACATTTATATGCTGATATTAGTTTTCCTTCTTCCGACAATGATAGAAACTTTGTTTTGTGCATTTTTAGAAGTGAGGGTATGCAAAACGTGTGAGAGTTGTAGCTACCATTTTTTTTACGTAAGCCCAGTGGTCTTCGAGTTTTTTTTTTTTCATGTTGTTGTACAAATTTGTTTATTATCTTGTAGGTGGTCTAGTAGGTGTTAGATAATTTATCTAACACCTACTACACACAGTGTTGTGACGATCGCAATTGTTCGATTGCACGATCACGACCACGGTCGCTTTTTCGTGATCGGGATCGCAGTCGCGTGACAAATCGCACGATCAGATTTGCGATTTTAATTTTTAAAGATGAATGAAAAACTTTGACTCCCCTTCCTTTGCCACCTAGCGGCCATCGCAAAATAATTCGCGACCGCGATCTTTCAAGTGAAATCACAATCGCGATTGTTTTTTTTGTCTATTAATCGAGACCGGGATCACGGTAAAAAAAAATATGATTGGTCACAATACTGGTGGACACTTCCCCATCCAAAAAAAAGCGCAAAATACTTGCGTAGCGTAGAAACGTTCTACGTAATATATACGTAGGCCTATTAAACTGCCTCGAATGGCTAGTCCGAACGCTAGTATAGACTGAATTCCTTCATTGTAGTCTACTGGCCGTTGTGCGATGTCGCAGAAGGTCTCTTATTACAGCAGATGTAGAAATGACGAACCGATTTACATTTTCTGTCCAAATTGTTCTGGCAGAATGTCTGTAATGTATCTTTAATACCGTACGTTAAAATGCGTGATTCAGTTCTAACGTGTTAGTTGGTTTGAACTTTTTGTAAGGCCTATATTCCGATATTCTTCCTTGCTGGTTCATTTTTCTCCCTCTTCCTGATAATACTGAAGGCATGTTAAGCCATTGAATTTTAAGAACTTTGCTCCAAAGTTTAGCACAATGGCTAACCATTCGATACGTTTTACGTCACGGATGAATAGCTTGCATATAGAAGCAGCTTATTCCAGAAAAACGTTTTCTACTCTGAATGGGAAAAAAACTAGAGGGTTAAGAGTTTTGAGGGGTGTGTTTTGAAGAAGGAAACCGTCAAGAAAACATGGAGAACATGATGGAGAAAAGAAAGAATCGGGTACGGTCGAGACCAGCATAGAGCCATGTGCATACGTATCTTAGGAATGAATAGGCCAGGTGTTGCTTCTCTTTATTCAATCTAGTTCTTTTACCGCATTTGTAGACGTCCCCAATAGTCGCGTATAAAAAGAACGTTACGATATAAAGATGTATAAGGCAGTCCTTATTGCGATACAAATAAATGCATTTGAATCAATCGTATTTATAATTTATCTAATACAACAATATTTTTAGGTTAGAAATACAAAACGTAGCTCAATGCAAAGCGAGCTGATAAGTGAATTCTGATAAAATATGTATAGTAACCGGTTAGGCTATGCCGGTCAACTTCACATTTTTTCGATTTGATTATTTTGAAAGTTCGTACACATTTAATTAATATTTAGCCTCTCCCCACCATTCTCATTCCTTTGTGTCTAAGAATGAAGACTTTCTAAGCTCAATTTAATAATGTAGCCAACAAATATAGCCAGGCGGTATGACTATCTATTTTTTGTTTGCAATTTAACTGAATGGATGGTATTCGTATAACACTTTTGCTCGACTTTGCTTTTAGTTAGCTTTATTCGGATGATTTTGTCGCGTTATTTATACAACAACAATTTATGGTTTCATTTGGCTTTCGGACTTCATCGGTTTACTCAATCAAATCGTTGTCATCTAAATAGTGAAACAGTTTCAGTATTAGGCCATCACAAACAGTCATCTTGTTTGTTTTTTGTCCACTTTGGTCGCGACCTGTCAGCCCCATTTTTCGTCTTTGCCTGTCAGGGACACACTATGATGGATGGCGGTCCTCCGTCGGTCGATTCCGTCTTATCTGTGGGCACACTACTCATTCTTCTTCGATTTCGAGTAACCTCTTATATTGGCTTGTGCCTTCCAGTCCCAGAAATTCACGCGAGGGGGTATTCAGCCAATGGAATATACTTATCTCGCAGCACGTTCTTAACCAACGTACAGCAGTCATCTGAGGATTATTCTTGAATCTTTTGCATCCAAACACTGCATCTTCTTCAGTTTGACTGCTGACCAGCCTTTTGAAAGCTATTTTTTTATCCCGTTTTCTATTATACCACTATCATCACGGCTACTGTATTCCATGCAGCTTTATTCGACTTGATGGATGCGCGATTCCAGCATATGTAGCAGGGTAATAACTTATGCCAGAAAATTGGTGTTTTAAGTTTACCCAGGAACTTTAAATTCAAAATAGATAAGTTAATAGAAATCTTTTCAAAAACTCAATTTGTTAATCTATTATCGTCGTCCGAAAGCTTGCGGTAGATTTATATAAGCAATTCTTTTTGTCATTTACTTACGGTATAAAGTTTAGTTGAGGTGGAAGATTATAGATATAATTAAGGATGTTAAGTAGTTGCTTTTGAATAACAAACAACTCTTTGCTCCTTCGATTTGCAGTGAGCTGGCAGTGAGGCCGCGCTTATAGCGAATCAACAGAAAGTGTTCATCTTCCTCTGAAGAATAAGCACACGTTTACAAAGAACAATGATAAATATAAGAGATCGAGTTGCTAGAGTGAAAAAGATGGGCTTCTTTAAACTCTAAACTGGACAATGGAGGAAGGATGTATGCGGAATCTAATGCACGGCGTTTTTGTCTGTGGGCCTGTGGCACACTAGGCAAGGCAGCTGGTGACTTATTACAATACTGTAATAAAAGACTTGAATTGGCGGAGAGAGCAGAGCGGCGGCATATATGTTGGTTTGCTGGAGTGTAGTTGCAAGATCGTATAGGAACTAGGAAGTTCTTTTGTCGTCACGTGCCTGCTGCCTCTTTTTCTTCTCCATCTTCTACGATTTCCGCTTCAGTAAAGAAAATCTTTGGGCAGAATAAGGCTCCTCCCTCTTCTTCCCGGGCGCCAGCAGTCAGCAGATATCCAAGCCAAAGAATAAAGAAGGGCGGAGACGACAGAGGGTCTTTTGGAGAGGGGGGGGGGAGGGGGGGGGGGAGGATGTAGGAACTAAGCTCTGGCTATATAGGAAGGAACGATGGCAGAGCCAACCGACGAGGTGAAGTAGAAGTAGTTGAGATCGACAGTTTTCCGTTGTCGACTAGTCGATCGACTTCTCCAATATTTCGTTGCGTTGATATTGTCAAAATACGGATTGCAGGGAGCGTAATCGGATCGAAAGAACTTATTCTTCAAGCCAGCTTCAATTCGAACGTTTCTACCAGGTTTTTTTTTCTCTATTTGGTTACTCTTCTACATTTTTTCAAACCGTTTTAATATTTGCCTTATGTTTGGTGTTGGCGTCTATTTTAATATTACAAATTTTACCGCGAAGTCAACACATCGCTTATAGCTTAGCAAGAGTGATCATTTTCTAACACAAATATTATATTCGATTCATTTTATAGCCAAATCAAATTTCACGATCAACAAAAAATTCGATCTGACGTTTAGCCATGAGGATTTTATGGTTCATCATGATTCTAAATAATTTTATGATTTATTTTGATTGATAACGATTTTTTTATTTCAATAGAAAATGGCTATCTGGTGGTAATTTAAAAATATTACATTTTTTAATATTTACTTTTTTTTTAAATGTTTATGAACGAAATGTACTATCTATGACGAGGCCACCTCCTTGTCATAGGCTACCGAGTCTTACTAATAGAGCTTTACTAATTGTTTGTATCTTTTTCTCCTTTTTGTTACTATTTATTTAAGAATTTTTACTGCTTTCATCGTACTAATCCACTGTTAGTGACAGTAACAGTTATTATCACCATCGAAATTTATTTAAAAAGCAAGCACAAAAAAATTTAACAAGTCAGCGTAGTCAATCTAAAAATTTACTTGCGTGTTACGTAATCGTGTTCAAAGTGTCGATCGGCTTTAGATTTCACTGTGAGAATAGTACGCCCTTTTTTACATGCATATTATAAGCGAAAGTTAAATTTAAGTCAAATCCTGTTCTTCCTTCAACACAAAAGACTGCAGGGGTGATGTATGTGTAGGTCCATGGGTTCACAGTATTCTCAATAGGCTACTTACATACAGTTTACTGACGGTGGGAAACGACGAAGTTTTTCTAGCTGTTCAGCAATGTTGATGGATTGAGCTTTAGACGTCTAGCTCTGGAGCTAACTGGAGTGGGAGTGGAAGTAGCCTAGGCGGTATACTGTATATTCTGGACAAACGCATATGAATTCTTCTTTCGTCTTTCTAGCACACAAGAAAGAAAACAATTCTATAAAAAATAGTCCTTTGCATTGAATTATTGAGTATAAGTATCTTGATGAATATATCCTTGAATGTCTGAAAATATTGATGCCGTCAGCCCCATAGAAACATAGACTTATGTGCACGGTTATAATTAACATCTTAGTCTACATATTCATCGCGGTTTTTCCATTATTCCATTTACCACCTAAAATATCCATAATTACTAAATCTGCGCATTAATTTGTTTTTTATCTGATTTTAACGAAACACTGTGACAACGCTCCATATCTCTAAACACTGAAAACAGCAACCATTCAACGAACGTGGAAGAAAAATGTTTTCTAAAACGTTGCAGGCCCTGATTGTCCAAACGCAATTCTTGTACAAATATAATATCAAGAAATGTGTAGGGGCATCGTTGCTTGCACGTATAAATCATCGCTTACTGTCTCACATTTCAAGGCACATCACACTAAATTTACATCCTGGTAACTGAAAAGTGAAAACCATTCAACAATAGAAATTATAATTAACATAAGTTGAGATATGTATTATAACGAGCAATATTTTACGTAAGTCGTTACGAAGGCCTCTCGTATGTAAACTTGTTTACCTGGTTAATCTCTTTTTATTACTTCATACGAATAAAAGTGCAATTCAATCAAATAATTTTAACATAAATTTGTTAAGCGGTTTATTTTTTGCTAGTCGCCGTGTTTCTAAAATCGCTGAAAAAATAAAGACCAAATAAAAACACTTGCATCAGTATTTTCCCCCCATTCAAAAGAGATGTAGCAAACTTGAAAACCAAAGTACTCTGTTTCTCACAAAATGGAGTGTATTCTATGTCCTGGAAATTTTATGTTCATTAAAAATATTTATGATGCTCTCATATTATTGTGATTTTAAAAACCGGAAACGGCTTTATTTTCGAAGGCGTTGGATTAAAATATAAAGACGAGAGGACCTACTGCGCATATTGAATACATGGCATTGTTCCCTTGCTTCTCCGGTTCCCTCACAAAAAATCCAACGGACATGAAAATATGCGCCCTTCGGTGCCCTTCCAGCAATGTTGGATGACAGCTGTGCGAGTTGTACCCGTTACGCGCTTCCGAACAATATAAGATTTCAACCGACATTGTATTGCACATATTCTTATTTTCATTTGTCCTAGAATGCCAATGTAATAAAAATAGTGTGCGATGTTTTATTTCCAATGTTTTGTATTTTGTTTTCAATAAACCCGAATAAACCCTTAAATAAAAAATGTGTCATTATATATTTGTGTTATGAATCATTGGCTACAACTCATAAAAAAGATCGTGTGCTTACAAATTACGGCTCTTCCCTATAGCAAGACAGGTTTTCTAATATCGAAAAAAGAAAGGTATAGGGTTGTAGATCTCGTTAAGCTGATCATTTTTAACATAGGGTTTAGGGTGTCCAAATTACATTTTGATTGTAAAGAAAACGATCGAACTTAGTAATTTCTTATAGTCTACTGCAGTTCTTAATTGACTACCCTGAAAGTAGCCTATATATTTTCCGATATTTTCCTTTTTGTTTCCCTTAACCAGAGCCATTTACTGTAGTACGTAAATGGCTCTGTCTTAACTGATAACTTTCCATCTATTTAAAAATCAAATAAGAACAGAAAATGTTAGTGATGTGGACTTAGGCCTATTGAAATGTTGTCATCTTTTCCAAAAATTCCCCCCCCCCCCCGACAACCCCCACCTCCCAAACAATTACAAGCACTTAGGCTACTCTAGTTGAAAAAAATCAATGATATAGTTTATTTTTAATTTTTCGCCCTTGATAGGATTGAATTTTATAGTCCCTGCCTAGTCTTCGACCATAAGACCCTCGGCACACCCCTCCTCAGGAACACGATCAGAAAAGGACTAGAAAATTAGAGATGATTTAAAAAATATGTAGGCCTATACTGTATATTTTAGAATTTGTTTGTCAATTGAAATTAAGGCGCCCACGCTGTTTTTTTTATTCTTATACTGCATTTACAAAGTCCTGCGCATCTTAGTATAGGAGTTTTTTTTATTGGTTAGTCAGTTAGTTTATTTTGAGGTCATATTTACAAATAAAATAAAATTTAAGTCGAATAAATGATCTAGAGGGAATCGATCGAAGAATCAAATTTACTGCCTTTCCTCTCTCCTCCCCTGCCCACTGTGCTATATGGGTCTGATGTTGCAAGCGGCGCTTTCGGATTCAAAACGAGTAGCAGTAGCCCTTGCGTACACGAATTGGATGAAGCCGTTTCCATGAATGGCGAACGCGCTTTGCATTGGAACGATCCTCAAAACATCTCCCGAACTATGGCGTTTTCTCCGCGCGACACCACGCTTCATAAAAAAGTAGGTACAAATAAGCGGGGAGCCTTTGAGCCTAACATAATTTGGTGGACTCTAGCCGAACTTGTTTGCCTGTATGCCTACTCTAGCGTGCCTTATTTGAGTTATTTATGACTTTTCCCCGATAAAAAAATTGAACAGGACTTGGTCTATACGGGTCTATAGTATACTCTATAGCGCTGACTAAAATCACACCCACATCGATCCAATTTCTATATAAAATTATTGACCACACTTTTGTTTGAATTTTTTTAAATCTTATGTTACATTTTCAGTACGATAATTTATACATCAATACATTGTCAGCAGTCAGATTTAAAATAAAAAAAACGGCAACCTACCATTTTAAAATAAAGTCCCCGACTTCCCGTGTGGTGTAAAAGCAACGAAATTAATAACTGATACATATGGAATGTAGATAGAGCATAGAGGTACCGGTAGTCTACTATATTTAACATCTTTACTGACATCATTGATTTTACCTCCATTTCACTGGAGATGTAGAAGATTTGTTGGCCAAATAAAATTTTGCGATAAAAAGTGATAATCAACTGCTAAGTCAACTATGACGTAACCTCGGTTTGTGTAACGCATAAACAAAAGAGACAAAGACGAAAAAGACGCAGAGATAAGTAGAAAGAACGGAGCCTTTCTTCGGGAACGGGAGTTGCCAATTCTGACACTATAGTATTTATAGTAGCAGACCATAGTTATGGCAAGAGAATGTTTGTAAATACATGCGGTAAATGAATTTTTATGGAATTTTATTTTATGATTTGACCCAGAAAATTTTTGTTTGTTAAATAACATTTAAAAGAAGAATTCGACGAAGTTTCCTCCGCTTGATATAGTCATGTCACTGTGATTTCATTGATTCATGTGATTTGGCCAAGAGCCCAGTCCAGCCCTTATCCAACTCGATTAACCGGCTGTTTACGCTGTGCACGTGTAAGGAGAGAGTGAAAGGGCTAACAGATCTGCCGTGTCCTGTAGAATCGAAACTTTTCCTCCTTCTTTTCTGGAGTCGAGACTCCGTATAACCTCACTGTGCTTTTGCTATTCGCCAAAACCATCTTAATTCCTACTGGACTCTAATTGCAATTTTTTTCTTTTTTTATCTAGATTAAATGTTTGATCAAAAGGACATTCGAAAAATGTTAATTGAAAAGACTAGTTGAACATTTCATTCGATTTTTTTTAATCCATCGAAAGAAACTCTGAAATAGTTAAAGGTAAAAACGGGTAAAAAGGCAAGCAAAAATCGAGTCAAGGGTAGAGACGGAGAAGAGGTCGCAAGTAAAAATCATTAGAGAGTGGAAGAGGAGCAGGAGCAGAGCAGGAGAGTCTAGAAGGTATATAGATGACGTAATAGCGGTGCAATCGTCTCCGTTACAAGTCCAGAGCACACTGCTCTAGAGAGGAAGGGAGGGGGGTGGGGATCCGTACACATTGAAGCTAGGGCCAAAAAAGAGGGAAAAGAATTAAGAAGAGGAAAAGGGAAAAGAGAGAGAAAAAGAAAAAGAAAAAACGAGAAAGAGAGAGAGAGAGGAATAGCCGAGGAATAGTCAAGGCTGTTCCCTTTGTTAGACGCTGGGATTTGATGATAAAAGTATCGAATCCTTCTTCCCCATTTGGCATCCATCCACCAAACGTTCGCGCCGAATTGTGTCCATGGCCATTAACCTGCAAGGAAGTCGGTGAAGAAGTGCTCTCGTCGTGTACTCATGATGTGTCGATGCTGGTCGCTCGCCTTGATTAGCGCAGGGTCGACAAGAGTTCAGTCGTCATAGTTCCAGCACAATCTTGATTATCTTGATCAATATAGCAATCCAGGAATACAGTGTAGGCCGCATGCTTTCACCTACGACAACACCATTGTAGGGACAAATATGTGCTGGTCATTAATTCGTTCGTTTTTAAAAAATTGAGAATTCTTCGATCCGCACCCATCGCATTTTGGTTGTAGCAGTTATAAACGGAGAGCTATGGTGGGATATATACAAACAGGAACTCATAACAAATACTAATGATTATTTCTTCCTAAAATCATGCCGCAATTTCCCTCCCCTAAACATAAAATCAGCATTAATGAAAGGAAACGCGCAAAAAGTTAAACCAATTTAAATAATATTGGGATAGCATGGACTGTTATGCTCTACTGCTGTTATGAATCTAAATAAACATGATCTACTTCTTGAAGAGCATACAATTTCTTCTTCGACCATTTCGCTTCCAAGTTTCGTATTTTCAATTAGTGACTTGACTTTTTCTATCCTCCGACCTACACGCCCGAGAAAATAGCGATAAGAAACAAACAACTGGATGGGGCCAACCCTTTTCATGTTCGATTTGACTTGTTGTCATTGAGAAAGGGGAAAGAAGAAAAAAAATCGACAGGCGAGGGTGGTTCTAGGCCGACTTTGAGAGTCTCTTCGTTGACTATTGATCACAACGCTGGAGTGGTGCTATGTGATGCATTCGGAACTGTAAATGGTATTGGCTCTCGAGCTATAGTGAACCAAAGCGGATTTTCTATCGTATGGGCAGCGACTCAATGGTTTTTATCAGACGTTTTCACTACATTGCTCATTTGATCAATCTGGAACAGCGGAAAAAAAAATTCAGGTCGTTGCGATGATTTTCTGATAGCAGGACACAGAAAATGTTTAACTTACTACAACTGAACGGAAATGAGATTACTTTAAAAGATGTTTCGTTTCAATTGAAATAAGCCTACAAAACACGCACATAAAATAAAATTAACCTTGCATATTTCAGAAACAATTTTCTAAAATTTGAGTGCGTGAAATATATATATTTTTTTTTTGTTAAATCAGATATTTAAATATCTTGATTAATTTCTTTTTAAACATGAATGAACATTACACACAGAAGAAATCAGTGGTTTGAAAATGACGTCAAAAGCTACTGGAGCTAGTGTTAATGACGCGATTATGTTTATTACTCACCAGCATACAACGGGCGCGGCACTGCGTACGTGTTAACATACTTTTTTATTTAATCATATTGATTGAGGGGCTTACTTAGAAGAAAGAAGTATGCACTCCATTTTATGTATTTGAAATTGAGATAATAGGCACGCAAGTTATCAGTGAAGTAACATTTTATCCTCCGTGAAGCGTAGATATGAAAACAATTTCATCCCTATTCTGCAAATTGTAGTCCAATTGTCCCTAATAATAATATTAGCATAATAAGTCTTGGTAGAATGTAAATTAAAATTAAAATTAGTCCAGTAAACTGAACCAGCAGCTCAGAAAAATCAAACATGACTATTTTAAGTATACTGGTTTGTTTTTATAATAACCTACCACTAATTCCCAGTCAGCGTTATTGACTAGTACCAAAATTCCAGGCCTCCTGTAGAAATGAAACCATTGATAAAAATTTTTACTTCAGCACTAAAAGCTGTATCAAATTAGCAATACTATAACATCAAAAAATTACATCTAATAATTATATGGACATGTATATAATCTTTTTTTGTTTATGTGTTGTTCTATAAAAAATAACTGTGTTTCCGTTACCAATATTTTGGACGCAAAAGTTCCCAAATGTTATAAAACTCAACACTATAATGCAAATTGGTCTTACACTGTATCACCTTGAAGAAAAAGTTCTGGTCGTTCCTTAAGCAAATTTTCTTTGATCCATACAAGAAGTTTTTTCATACACCCTATACATTAAAGGCAAAATTCATATATAACCACATGGTGTTGATAAATCAAACATTTAGTAAAATTTACATGTTTCTTGAGAAGGCAGTTTAACAGTGTGAAGCTTAATTTTGCCAAAAAGTAGTTCAGCTCCACCACTAAAAAATATACATGTATTTTAGATAGATATACGATTATTTTAATTTATTATACGAAACCTGAAATTTAACGTGATTTCCAGTTCAGAATTCATGACGCCGTTACTATAGCAACCGTCCGTCTTTCAAAACAGCTGACTGATAAAGCACAGAGTAGTGTATAGTGACATCTGACAGATAAGTTAACGGCTTAACGCTCTAGCTTTAGTTTAGTTAGTTGTGTATCGGGGCTGTAACACTGTAACAGTCTGCAGTGCATATTGGTGAAAAATGGATGCATCTAAAAAAAATAATATTACAGTGTTGTTTTTTAAATGCTTGTTTGGGCCTAGGTTGATCAAAGTGTATGCTTCTTCTGGAAGAAATGTAATGTTTAATTTCATTTTCTAAGTGATATAAATTAATATAAAGTTCTTAATTGATGCCATAGGCTGTTACTTATCTACCATCAGGAGCTGAAAAGCTTGGAGATGGATTTTTAAAATTGGTATGTATTCAAATATAAAATGTATATTGTGAAAGTTTTTGTGAAATCAGAGTAATCTTAACCCCAAACGATGTAATTTTATTTAAAAAACTGGTAAACTATATGAATCTGTAATTCTTTTTAACAGATGAATTGGTCCATACAATTAGGCATCTACACTTCTCCCTTTGTTATTTGGATCTTACACAAGAAAAATTTTTTCTGCTATGATGGAATCCATTCTTTGATGCGCTTCACAGCCATCTGTACCTTTTTGTGTGCCAGCTCATTAACAGCAAGAGCATTTGGACGGCTTAACAATCCCCATTATATCAAATTCATTAACCATCTGGAGGTGGCAAGAGTAGAGAACAAACCTGATATGAAGGTGAAAAAATAATATTTATATTTTAATATTCAATAATTTTTTTATGATGAATATATATTTTTTCACTTCTTTAGAAGTCCCTGTCACAGCATGATTTTGACTTTTCAGCATGGCCAGTAGATTATGATGCCAAAGAGATAGACAAAGATTCAGATAAACCAAGAACATTTGTTGATGAAGAGAGCAAAACAAGATCAATAACAGAGATTGCCAAAATACTGCCTTGTAGGATCCTTGGTTACATGGTCGCTCACTCTATTGGCATTCACCTGCTATATCCAGGAACAATAATACAGCATTTCATTGGTAAATAAATACTTCTGAGTTCTGAAGAAGTTTCATTAAATATATGTGTTTAAATTGAATGAATGTGTTGTTTCTATAGAGTCACATTTGATTGATGGTAGATCACGGTTAATTGAAGATCTTCAAGGAGAAAGACATAAATTGGTGACTCGAGATGGAAACGCTATTGACTGTATTTCTGTTGATAGAAGAGGCAGGTATGTGTCAAATATGTTACTTGCGTCAGCGATGACTGTTACGTTGCTCTGCATATGCTCACGTTATCATTTCACTTGTAGACCACAACACTCAAATGGAGACTTTCTTGTTATTTGCTGTGAAGGAAACGCTGGATTTTATGAAGTGGGAATGATTGGAACCCCTTTGGAGGCTGGGTACTCGGTTCTCGGATGGAATCACCCCGGATTTGGAGGCAGTTCGGTTTGTTTATAATATTGTCCAAAGTTGATTAAATGGAAGGTATTATTATGTCCCATCTCAAACTCTATAGGGGAAACCTTTTCCACGACAAGATCAAAATGCAGTCGATATTGTTATTCAGTTTGCTTTAAATAAACTGAACTTCCCGGCTGAACGCATCATTATATACGGTTGGAGCATTGGCGGCTTTACTGGTTAGTAATCTATATACAACGATTCTATATTGACGTATTTGCCGATTTAAGTGACAGAATTCTAATATATTCTGTAATTTAAAATTAAACAGCGTCGTGGGCTGCCATGAATTACCCAAATGTAAAAGCAGTTATGCTGGATGCAACTTTCGATCATGTTCTTCCATTAGCTGCAAATGTGATGCCTGCTTCCTGGAATTCAATTGTGGCGACAACTGTTAAAGTAGAAAGATAAAAAGTTACACTTTTATTTCTCATATTTATACATATTAACAATTTTTTTAATTTATCGTTTTAAGTACAACCTAAATCTTAACGTCGCAGAACAGCTGATCAAATATAATGGGCCAGTTGTCCTCTTCAGACGAATGCGCGACGAAGTTATTGCTTTGGAGTAATGAATTTTAGTATCGATAAATTACCTAGTTCAGTGTATGTATTTCTTTTTCTCACAATTTAGACCTGGCACATTGTCGACCAACAGGGGTAATGATCTCCTGATCAAACTTTTAAAATTCCGCTATCCACAAATCATCGACTCCACCACAATTCCCACTTTACAATTGTGGCTAAACGCTGATGCATCAGAACGCGAAAAGATGATACGAAAACATGAAGTCGTCAACAGCCCATGTCCCAGTCTTTTAAAACAGTACATTAAAGAAAACTCCAACTCGTTCCCAATGCTCATCGGTCAAAACTGGACGGAAAAACAGAAATCGCAAATGGCAATATTTTTGGTTAGTGTGTATACAAAACGAACTTAATTATAATTTACCAATTTATCTCCCAATTTATTGTATTTCATTTAGGCAAACCGATACATGGTAGATTATGATAGTACACATTGTACGCCGCTGCCAGCCGAAATGTTCCGTTCGCCTCAGGAAATAGGATCAGAAACTGATTTGGTGACGATCTCTGATTTCGAAGTAATCACAGCCCAGTAACTTGTAAAAACGTGCGCAGTATATTGGAGAAGCAAATTTAGGGTTTGATGTTACCGTTTGGCCTTTTAACGTTTGTATTCATAAGCTTATATAATTGATACACACTTGCTAGAATGAAACCAAAACTCACACACAGTGTTTAACGTCTAATGTTGCGTATATATGATAGATTTAAATAATAGTTTTGAAGCACAAGGTTTTCTTGGTTGCACCAAGTAGACTGAAATGCTTCGTCTCAAGTTAGGCACAATTTGTCATTTGGCAGTATTATAGTCAGAGAAGCGGAAGAAAATGTCAAAAGTTTTAATTGGGAAAGTAAAAGTCCCAGTGATTGCTTATTCTTTGTTTTCCCATTCCGAGCAGGAAAATAGCACACACAACAATCAATAACATAAGTAACACAGCTTTCAAGTCTTCCTTTTCCTTATCATCGAATTGAATTCCTCGGCGTTGAAGGTGGTCGCTAAACTGTTGCAGTCCTAACTGAATGATCAAGGTGAATTTTTTAATCAATTAAGTTAGAATAATAATAATAAAACAATAAGCCAATAATTAAAAAAACACCTACTTCAGCTACTCGCTGTGCCATTGAATATGTTTCTGTAGCCGCAACGCAGACACCACTCATTATGTTCCGGGCCGATAAATTTGCAAGTTGCATTGCCAAATCACTAACTGACGGATTACTTGAACCTTCAGTTGGTCCGATCGTCCGATCACCAGTTTCCTCGCTGGAATGAGCCACTGGAGCCCTCACATTACCACGCGAAGGAGTAGGAGTTTCCATGAAAGTTATTGGCTCTTCTTCACGTTGTGAGACGATTTCTTGTGGAACTGACGTTTCCAATTTGTCAGATGGTGTTGACGTGCTAGGATTCGTTCCGTCCTGTCGATTTACTGTCACATCCGGTATCACTTGAACGTCCGATGGAAACGGTTCAGAAGTTTGGGTTTGCAAACTCCTCCTTTCTGTGTCAACTTCATTCGTCTCTCGATGATTGGTCAATAACGGGATGGTTACCCCAGGTCCGATGTTGAACATGAGCTGACCGGAAGCGTTTGATGTCGTCATTTGACACACCTGAGCAAAATTAAGTCATTGGCGTAATGTGATGTTTACATTAGTAAGATTTCACTTTGAGGTACATACCTGTAGCGAGTTTGTGTCAACGGAGGAAACGATCAGGCGCTCAGCCATGACTTCCCGTACGTTTAAGCGCTCAACATCAAGATCAGATAATTGCAGGCGAGTGGGGAAATCGATATGTATCGGAGGCAACGGAGCAATTGAACGGTGAAAATGTGCCGGGATCTGTGAGAAAGAGTCGGCCTCCTCATCCTCTCCGTTTCGAGATGAGGTAGTAGTGCTACTCTTATTCGGCGTTTCTTTCGTCACTTGAGTAGCCCGGACTTGTTGTTGCTGGTGGGATGGAGCAACAATCGATTCAGGAACGGTCTCGCGAAGCAAAACGGGCTCGGGAACAGGAGTAGGATCACGGATTGGGTCGGGATCAGGGTCGGGAGAATTCGCAGCTGACCAAATGATTTGCGGGCAAGAATTGTCTTCCTGTTCGTTCATTATTGCCGGTTCAAGCAGAGGAGGTGGTTCGACTTGCTCTTGCGGAAGCCTTTCGTCTCTCGCTGGTGCGTTCACTTGTTGCTGTTGTTCGTATATTAGGTTATTGTTAATCTCTGGTGTCTCGTCCAACTGTATTTCATTTGGTTCGGCGATGATGACCGACTCGTCGTACTCTGGCAATGGATCAGTTTGAATACCCACTGATATTTCCTCTATTTGAGCGGGATTTTCAATTGGCTCGTATTCATCTATGTTACTGGCCTGCAGTTGATTTGTCGCGTTTTCTGGCGCTGCAACTTCCTCGTTCGGTATGCAAGTGTCTTCCAGTTGCGTAGGATTGTGGCGCTTCAAAGACGATGTACGACTTCGAGGCGGCTTGTGCGGAGGACTGCGACTTCTCTGCCGCTTTGTTCTGGGCGGGGCCGGCAAGGGTCGTGCTCGCATTCGCTCAACAATCGGAGCCGATTGCAAGTCCCTCTCTTCTTTATTGGCTTCATCGCCACCCGAAAATGAATGCCTTCTAGCGAGACTTGATTCGGGTTGATCTGTCGATTCAAAAACGATCTCGTTTGGAGTACGCGGTCGATGTTTTCGTGGCGGTCGATGCGGTCGAATAGTGCAGTATGTCCTGGGCGGTCTCTCCGGAGAAACGCTGTTGCTGATTCCTTTCTTTCGACGTGGAACAGTGTAAATGTAAGAATACGACGAAGTACTAGCAGGTGCGTAAATCGGTGGAGGAGGTCGTGGCGGAGGAGTTCTCTTTTGAAATTGTTTAATTTCCGCATAAGGGTTCTCATCGATGATATCGTCAACATCGGTGACGACATTGCTATTGACCACCGGCTCTGCGGCTATTTCTCCAGTTTTTTCGTTGTCTTTGAGCTCTTGGGGAGTGGCTTCTTGGGGGAAAGTGGAGGCCAAAATTTCCAAAATTTGATCTAAATCCGCTTGGACGGAAGAGGCGCTTTCCCCGTCTCCGTGTTCGTTGGTTTCGTGATCTTCCGAAGGCGTTGAAGCGGGGACTGTCGGCAATTTCTTAGACGGTTTCTCGAGATCCAAGTGAACCACGGTTTCCGTTTTCTCTGTTTTCTTGACGCTGGGCTTGCGGCGCTGTGGAACGGACGGCATTGTTCTCGACATTCTCGGCCATGTAGCGTCCGAGTAGTTAACAGCCGCCGAGTGTTTCGCCTTGCGCAGAGAGTCACTCTTGTTATTCTTGCGCCTGTTCGGTGCCAATGGTTTTGGAATTTTATTGCTGTTGAGAATTTTGGTTTCACTGGGCGATTCTCCTGGAAGATTATAGTTTAATGTGCCACTTTCTATGATGGCCATTTGCTCATTGTGGGGTGATTGCGTCCGATCCAAATCTGTGCCATCTTCGTCAATAAAACGCGATTCGGCACCAAAGAGCGTATCAGCGTCAATAAGGATGTTACTAGCAGCGTTCTCGATTTGTCCTTCTATGTCTCGCACATCGGAAACGTCTTGCTCGTTCACTTTCCTCCTGGAGCGAGCGCGTTTAGGAGCGGTCGGAGGACTATGAACCATCGATCGCCTCGGCCAAGTTTGATAATTGCTGCACACGGGGAAAAGCGGCTTCTTCGCCATTTTCGATTTGCAGCGCTTGGGGACAACCGGTTTCTCAGTTGCCAGCGCCTTACGGGGCCACGTTTTCACATGATTATCCTCGTTCGAAGGTTCAATTGAACCTTTTTTGTGGCCGCGTTTGTTATGCCGAGGAGGGACATTCGAATAGAAATGGTCGTCCGATGCCGAGTTGAGTTCCTTCTTGGATCGTGATCGAACTGGCCTGTCGGGTTTGCGTCCGGATCCCCAGCTGTTGTCGACAGCTTCTAGCGAGTTGACAGGAGCACAGAAAGCTGATAGCATTTCTTGACTGATTGTCGGATAAGCATTTGTCTTCTCAACCCAAGACGATCTAATATTAGATTCGACGTGGGCGCTTTGTGGGCGACCGAATTCTTCATGGAAACCGTGACGGCGATTGCGGTAACGCTGGCGTTTTGGACGAACCACCACGTTCTCCTTGTCTGATTCGGCTTCATCTGTCACAAGGAAAAACATATTGGGGTTAATAGTATATGACACTTTCATCCGTAAATTTGGCATATCATTAAATTACCCTCAGGAAGTGTTTCTGTCGACTGACTCACGGAAGATGGTTGCGGCCTATCAGAGCCGTGGATTGAGAATTCTAATTTAGGTTCCAGTTCGTCCTCCAGATCCTCTTCTGTTTCTTCTTCGATATTTTCACATTCATTGCCATGAGTCAACTGCACAGGCGAATTTTCCACCGGCTGAATAGTCGTCTCCCTGTGCTTAGCTCTCTGTTTAACAGTCGGAGGTTCGGAATCGAATTCCTCCTCCTCAGGCATTGGCTGGTTGTTGTGTTGGATGATTGAATCCTTTGTTTTCCTTTCAACAGGTGTTGAAGTTTCGTATTCCCTTTCGTCTCCCTGAGTGAAAGTGGGGAAAATGCTGTCCTGAGGAACCGACTGAGGCGCTGGCTCTTGAGTCTTGTTCTTCTTCCGGTTCAAAGTGCTGTTTAAAGACGTTTGAAGTTTGTTGCGAGTCGCTTGGAAATTCTCCTTCGATAGGGTTGACTGTAACTTATCGCGAGTGGCTTGCAGATTTCGCTTTGACAAAGTCGACTGCACTTTTTTGCGGGTGGCTTGCAGGTTCTGCTTGGACAGGGTCGACTGGAGTTTATTTCGAGTTGCCTGAAGCTGCTCTTTAGACAAACTTGTTTGAATTTTCGACTTGGTAAGCTCGTAAGCTTTTCGACTGCGCGCGGCGAATCCCGTGGGCTCTGCAACGGCAGTTTTATCTTCTCCGTCGACCTGCTCGATTTCTGTCGGGCCGTCCATGGCTTCATTGTCGTCTTCAAAGTTTTCGTCGATGTCTATGTCGACAAACTCTCCCCGGGTCACTATCACGTCGGCGACTTCTCTGTCGACAACGATTCCATCACCCCTTATGACTTCGGCTTCTTCCGATTCCGGCAGGTTTTCAATATCGTCCATTGTTTCTTCGGCTTCATTGTTTTCATGGCTAGGAGAGAGCCGGGCTTTTTCTTCGGCGCTGTCGACGGTAGCCTTTAAACATGAATTATCTGGCGGGTTGCACTCGGTCGCCTTTGGAGAAGCTGGATCCGAGCGTGGGGGTCCAACTTCTTCGTATTGATTCTCGGGTTCCTTCGATTTGGTTGCCTTCGAGGAGCGTCCCGGCAGGAGAGCTACGAAGCTTTTGATTTGACCATCGCCATTATTACGGCCGCTCCTTGATGCCTTGAATTTCTTTAAACTGTTGTTCCAGCTTTCAAACTGTTGGTTAATCTTTTGTCTCATCGGGCTAGAACTGTGGGGCCGCCGAGGCTTAGTTTGTTTACCGGGGCTTACTACACCCTCTTCAGGTTCTTGCTGGTCCAGCTCCGTGTTATTGGCATCCTTGACTTTTTTTCTACCAGGTCCAAATTTAGGTAGTTTAATGTTTAACTGCGCCTTATTGGGTATAGTTATGTTTGAAAAATTAAATTTCCCTCCTTTACTGGATTTTTTACTTGTGGGTGCTGGTTCTGGCCTCGTTTCTTTCCGTTGAATTTGACTTGCGTTTTCTTGAAAAGCCGCAGCGGACTCCTGTCCCGCGGTTGTGCGTTGAAAAAAATGATCGAAGGCGTTCATGTCCTCGTCAATGGTCGCCGAAGGATCGATGTCCAACTCTCCCTGTTCTTCCAGTCGCTTGCGAGCTTCATCAATGATCCGCAATTCTTCTTTGGTGTAAAAGATGTCGTCGTCGGTTTGCTTCGCCTGCTGGAGCTGATTTTTTTCCAAAATAGCCGCACGGCTCTGGATGTATTCCAGAATGTGATCAGGAATATCCTCATCCAGGTTTCCCTTGTCCGACTGCAAGTAAGCCATTACAAAATCCGGTATGTCCTCGTCGGGCAGCGGGAAATCTTCTAGCTCATCCGACTGCACCGACGGATCGACAGCCATGGCCTGATCCATGGCCGCCGATAAAGAAATGGTGCTGCTGCTTGGCAAACTAGGCGTCGGCTCGCTTCTTGCTCTTCTAGTCCTCTCTCTTTCTTGCAGTCGATTGCGAATGCGTGTTCTCTTGTCAGTTCCGTAAGCAGACCGCCCTCTGATTTTGTCGCCCGCAAATCTTTCATTCGAAATCTCCCTAAAAGAAGGATGACATTGACATTACTGTAGCGAATGAATTATTATTGATTATTATTTAAATTTGATAATGAAGCCACTCACCCTTTCAAGAGCAATTCAATGTCAAGGTAGTCTGGAAGAGGAGGCTTATACAGAATAGTCCAAGGATAGCCCCCTCTGCTCTTGCTCCGTCGCACTTCCTCCCACAGGTAGGTTGGCGGGGGCGTTGGTGGTGGACCCCTACTTCCAGATGATGCTGGAGTCAAATAGAGAAAAGCAACGGCAATCAAAGCACAATTCACCGGTTAATAATCTTAAAAAGGCGGGGGAAATTGATCACTCGCCCACCCTTTGGCTGTTTGACTTGTGAAGTACAGTATAGTATTAGTACATTGCAGTCAAATCTTTAGCGAGCATTGCCGGGCCTGTCAGCAGGTCTGCAGCTCACACACACAATGACATGGCACAGAGTGCGGAGACAGACTGACTAATTCTACGATCGCTAAGCTTTGCTCTGGCTCATCTATTTCTGGTGAAATCTATGGCTCCCGGTGGACAACCTTATCTATCCTTCCCTTTCTCCCTTTCCTCGTTGCGATGCTCACAAACCTACATCACATGCAAATGGTACATCTACAAATAAAAACTTACGGGCCCTAGAATTTGTCTCGATTGCTCTTTAAAATCAAAATAACTTTTAGAACTTAAAATATTACATCAAACTTGAATACTAATTTCCTTTCCAATCTATTAAAACCAAGGCACCTAAAAATAGATCCTACAACTCCCAAACCCAAGGTTCGTTGCTTTTCTTTTTTTTTCCTAAACCCCTCTTTTTTTTATCCTCGTCAAGTAAAATTTGGCTTCTTTGCCAAAAAAATATTGGGTGTTGTTGAGAGTTACAGAGCGCCAGCCATAGCCAATAAAAATGTCGGTCCGAAAATAAAGTTGGCAACATCAGCTGAGGTTCCTTTAAATAAAGATTATACCCTTTCCCTTTCTAGTTTCTACTACCTTTTCCCGGTTATCCGAAGGGATGACGGATTTACCCAAGTGAATTTTTATTTCGTGCCTTACACCTTAAACTGAAGTGCTTCTGTGTTTTTCTTCTAACATTGACTAGCATTGTTTTGTTTTTGTTTTCCCGTTTGATCTCGAATAACGTACTAGAAACCCATGTTACGGAATCACGAACGCGATCAGAATCCCAAGAAACTATCTGAAAGTCTTTCTGAAAGTCATGATTATCAATGCAAACCTTCATTTATGAAAACAGGACATAAACAGGAAAAAACAAACAAAACAAAGCAATAGAAAACATTGACAGAGTTCGAAAAAATGTAAAAAATATCTAGGATTGAAATTCCATATTTACCTCGACTATGCGGACGTTCGAGACTCATTCGAAGAAAAAATCGAGTTTGCTGTTTCTCAAGGTAGGTAGGCTATGCTATTGTTGGACTCGTTTCCACCGCAACACCGCTAGTTTACAAGTAGTGCCTACCAAGTATTTCCAAGGGAACAGGATCGACGTCTGGTGTAATCGCCGACCTGCCGCATACTGACACTTTCACTCCAGAATCAAACACAATCAAATTTGAGTAGTGCACACCTGTATCAGCCTTGTAACAATTTGGCAAACGTTTATGACACTCTAAATATGCATTAAGCGCTTCTTTAGTCAAAAGAAATATTCGTCTGTAATATTTTATAGCTATGATTATAAAGTAACCGGTATTTTAACATTGAAATAATAAAAGTGAAAGACAAATTAAGTTGTTAACAATAATTTTACTCGTCGAAATGAATGACCACAAATAAAAAAAAATTATTTCCATGGTATTTAATAACTATAATAAGCAATACAACTTGTCAAAAGGTGTAAATGGAATAGCAGATAGACTAACAATATTGATTTTTTGTCATTTCAAAGCTTATTGCTGAAATATTTTCTCGGTTATTGGATAGTTTCAACCATGGACTACTCTCACTAAAGGACGGGACTCTTCGCCTATCTTGCCGTGTTAAAGCTTGTCGGGTGGGGTATTTTCATGAAAAAATTAGTAAAAAGTATCAATAAATTCAATTTTTTATGCTATTTCCAACCATGTATACACATCTTAGTGAAATTAGATAATCAAAAAGATATTTTAATTATAATTCGAGCAGCAAGGGGAAAAGGGGGAAACGCCGGTGCCATCTAGCAACCAAGCACCCTAAGCTTTTGCCAATATACGCAACAAAGGTAAAATAGAGTTAGGCAGCTGTCAGACGGAGTAGAGAAAAGAGAGTGGTCTCTCTTTCTCTTGGTATCCAGTACTATCCACGCTGCAAACTTACAAGAGCCAGAGCTATAGCTCTGCAAGAGCTTAAAAAAGGTTTGGTTCCCAGATGGCACAGGTGTTTCCCCCTATTTCAAAATTTCCGTATAACAAATTTAAATATCTCTGTAACAATACATTTTAGGTATAGCTAGGAACATTAGGTAATTCAATAATTACCTAAAATCATGGTAGAAGAGGGGGTGGTATGTTCACGCACTAGAATTTTCCCATAAGGCTAGATCCTCGGTTTTTCAGGGTTTTTTTTCAAAGTCCTTGGCCCTGGTAAATCGTGCTGCCACCTAGCGTAGCGTTACTGAATCGTGTTTTCTTGAATTGTGCTTCCAAAAAGGGTTTTCCCTGAGGGATTTAGTTCACTAAATAACCGAAGGTTTAGAGGTCTTTATAGCAGCATAGGCTCCTCCTCCATCGGTCGACCTGAAAAGCTTTATTGGGATTTTTTTTTCAACCAATAGGAATCGTGGTAAATGAAAATGGTCAGTAATGACGAATTCATTATATTTCCAAGCTAAAACTGGTAGATTTACATTATAGGAAATGTAACTAACGATGGTTCGCATCCTTTTTATGCTTTAAACATGAACCCATGTGACATTCTTATCTTTTATTTGCTTTTTAAAAAATAATCGTCGGCCATTTCGAAAAAAAAAATTCAGCATTTCAGCATTTCAAACATAGATGGCACCACTTGCTAAGTAAACAATAGTAACTAGACTGAATTGTAAGTTTCAAACGGTGGAAACAAGCTTTGGAAAGTGGAACATTTTACTACTTTCGGCACTGGCTATGATGAGTCAGAGAAAGGGATGGGAAAGGCTGGGAAATTCGGAAACAGAGGGATATATAGCCAGTATGTAGACCGTGATGGTAGTAGGCCATGCTTTCATTACAGGACTTTCTGCAAATGAAACATTTCCTAAAGTTCTTAACACTGTATTCAACTAAACTTAAACTAACTTTAAATCCCGAAGGTGCCCAAGGGGCTTTATTATTGGCAATAATAGCCAACCGGATAGGCAATCCGAGCCACAGCGGGTGTGTTGGGAAACAAATTTTTTCCAAGTACCAAAATGAACAAATCAGCAGTCATATTTTTTTGTTTTCTATATTTTTAAAGCGAAATTGATAGAATACCTAGATTATGTAAAAAATTCGAGTTTTTTCACATTTTTTTTTACAAAATCCTAATTGGTTTTTTTTCGCTAGGACATAGAAAAAAACGTGTTCAGACATAGTTCTGGAGAAAATCCGCTTGGTGTCACTCCATATACCGGGGCAACCTGGAATCAAGCCTTATGGGAAAATTCTAGTGCGTGAACATACCATCCCCTCTTCTACCATGCTAAAATTAATTTCAATAATTATCTTAAAATCTGATTCCGATTTTTTTGGAAAAAAATTTACATGACCGATATAGGAAACGACGAAGAGTCCCGTCCTTTAGTTAGAGTAGTCCATGGTTTCAACATTATGATTAATGAATAGACTAGGTAAACATCCGAAGTTGCTAGTTCTATTAAAGCTACCCCAAAAATTTGCGTACTAACCGGTAGTTGGTCTTGCATGGCGGCTTTTGGAGTTTTCGCCGGTGTCATTATTAGTTGTTTTTTCCCCATTCAGTAATCTTCAGTTCCCATTTAGAATTATATAACTACATTCCTTAGTTATCAGGTGACATTTTAAGATTTATTTTACCTCGATATTTATTGTAGTTTATTTATCGCTATTTTTTTTTGTAAACGTCCCTACCGTGTTTCCAACAAAAAACCGCCATTTCCTGCCCCAAGGCAGAGCTATAGAATACTGGTAGCGCCACTGCCATGTTAACTCCACTCGGAAATTTTCTCTGGGGTTGAAGCCAACTTTAGCAATCGATAGTGAAAATCAGAGCTAAGATATCGATCTCGCTCCTTGCCACTCCTCCACTTTTCCCTCCATCCCTATTACCATGCCTATACCCTACTTCCCCACACACCCGCCATGGCGCTTGTAGCTAAGGAGCAGGGCAGGCAAGCAGGCTTCACTTCCAGAGAAAAAAAGCAATGGAAGGGCTCGCCATATGAGTGGTGGTACCAGTATTCTATATCTCTGCCCAAGGGAAGAATGGAAAGAAGAGACGAAGAAGAAAATAAGATAAGACAAAGGGACGCGCGGGGTTCTCTCTTTCCTCGGGGCAGGAATAGTCTTTGCAAACAAAATGCCTTTTTCTAAAAAATTAACGATAAATAATTTACAATGGAAATCGAGACAAAATTAATCTTAAAATTTCACCTGATAACTAAGGAATGTAGTTATCTAATTCTAAAGGAGAACTGAAGATGACTGAATGAAATAAAACAACTAATGTGATAATGACACCGGCGAAAACTCCATAAGCCGCCGTGCAAGACCAACTACCGGTTCAGAGTTATAGATGTATGGTAGAACCATTTATATTGAAAGGCCTTCCATTGTCTTTTCCTTCTGGAAGTGGTCTGGCTGGAGACCTTAGTTACAGAGCCACAGCGGGTGTGTTGGGAAACACATTTTTTCCAAGTACCAAAATGAACAAAGTTTCAGTAGATGGCAGCTGTTGGCGCTGACAATTAGGTCTAAATCGATACTTAAGCTCATGTTTCCACTTTCGATTCGCGATATTTGCTGCAACTTTAGGAAAAATTTCCGAGAGGAAAATTTAACAGGCAGTGGTTCTACCCTTACGAAAAAAACCGCTAGTTTCCAGCTTGTCTTAGTTTGACAATTTGGACCGCCAAGCTTGCAATTAGCTGATAAAGTTTAGGCTGAAAATGGACGATATTATCCTTCTATTTATAAACTGATTTTTAGTTGTTTAGGTTAAGCTTAAAATAAGCTTAATTATTTGAGCTTTTTTCAAGCTTAGTTAATTCAACCAATAACTAGCTGACCAAAATCTAGCTTTTAACAAGCCGATTTTAGTTAACTTGTTTTTGTCAGTTAACTTGAGGCGGAGGGTCGGGCAAATTAAACAAACTAAACATGTTAAAATTTTGAGTTGAATTCGACTTTGCATTTCAAAACACGACATATAATGTTGGGCATAATCACGCACTCTAACGAACAGACATAAACATCACTCAACACAACTAAGAGTAGACAATAGAACAATACAAATAACAAACTTTTGACTTTCGAAGGAACTCCTGCAGTAAGGGGTGACGATGCCTCGTTGGCCAGCATCTTGTTTTTCTGCTTTTTCTCTCTTGTTTGGACCGCAATGAGTTTGGCACTTACAGCTTCTTTAACTTGCTGCTCTGTCAGAATAGATCTAGAGAAATGGGCGCAAAGTTTTTAGAATTCCCAGATTATTCCGATAATAATTGGATAAAGTGAAGCTAATACAACAGTGTCAACGATTGAGATACACCAAAGCCTCCAAAACTCTGTAGCTGGACAACGAAATACAGCCCAGGGAGAAGATAGCAGCTCTTCTCCCCATCTGGGACGAAAGAGACCAAGATCGCGCTCACAAACTAAACAAACTCTTACGAAAGCAGATTTGAAAGTAATCGATGGTGTCCAGTAGGTTCCAACATGAGAACATTTCAAAATTAATCTAAATCAATTCACCAAAAGTTATCGATGGATATCGATGGATATCGATGGACGATATTTCTTAAAAACCCTGAACAATCAAATTGTGCTGTAATTACACCGCCATCTTTATTAAGAGCCATACAAAGATGACAGGGTCTCGGTAAAATGGACAACATCCCAAAACCTGTGGTTTAAAATAGTAATAAAGGCTTTGTATATTACATAGACTTCTAAATATTCTTTTTAGCTGTCCAAATTTTAAGATTTCCATATCCATTATCTTCGCGCGTCTTCTAGTGTAGAACAAAAATAGTCTAATATGTCAAGATTCGTAATGTTGGGCAAATAGGAAGTTATAAATTGTTGTCCCAACGCTGGACCAAACCCTTGCGGATGGGACGAAGGGTACAGAGGAATTTCTAAGATGTTGTATTGCGAGCCATTATTTTAACACGTTGTCGTTTTCATCTTGTCGTAAACGACATTTTTTACTCTCTCTCAGGAGTCTCTGATGCGCCCCATTTTTAGATTTTGGCTCCTTCTCGACACTTTGAAAATTGCAGAGAAATCGTATTTGTCTTTTCGCGGCAAAGATAGATTCTAAATCTAATTATTACCTTTACCTTCCATTCAGTAAATAAGTATTCGTGGCATATCTGTATATAGTACTGGCAGCATACTACGACGATTTGGGTTAGACTCCTGTTTCAGGTAACATATTTAAGCAAACATAATGTTTGAATCCTTTCTGTTGTCTGCCTAATTTGTTTGTCCAGGTGCCCTTGCTGTAGTCTTACTAATGATTAATGATGTTTGTCCGGATACTCGGATCAGCGTTCTTACATATAATCGTATCAACACCACAATCACAATCAGAAAAGGAAAAGCCTATCAAAGAAAGAAGAGTTAAGAAAAGGAAATCAAAATTCAGAGTCAAGAAAAATATTCATTGTTAATGACTTTTGATTTAATTTTGTTCGTCCCAAGTACGTCCAAGGTCAATCCAATGGGATGGGTAGATATACGGGTATTGAATTTTTGCCGATGCAGAAATTACTTGTAAAAGACGGATAATGTCTGAGTCATTATTCGTAAAAGACGTTCTAGGACGAATGTAAACTTGGGAATGTGATATGTCTCAAGTAAGTATCCTTGAACAAAAATACGAGCCGTGATTTTTTTTCAAATAATAAATTCTAAATGACCATAGAAATTCGGGAACTCTATAACCCGGACGATCAGCATTTACGAAATGAATTGGCCAAATCATATTGTAGATCTCGTCACGCGGATCATTTTTAACATAGGGTTTAGGTGTGCAAATGAGTAGGAGTACCCCTAAAACGCATTCAAAGTTTCGAGTTTAACGGGGCTGATGCGCAGCGCAAGCCGGCCAGAAAGGGGATTGAGCAGGGAGGTGGGAGGGACTGCACGCACCCATAGGAGAGGGGTGAGTGAAGGAGGGACATACCATATTCCTACTAACACGGCTCATCCACTTTATGTAAGATGTAAGTAAATATGGGATGAATAGATCCAGGTCGCTATTGGGTGGCCGTAGTATTACGTAGGTATATATTTATTCGAATCTAGGATGGAATCAAATAAAGAATATTCATCGTAGATTCACCAGCTTATATTCATTAATGTACTGATTGTACGTCAAAGTAATGTACCCAGGGGTATGATCTTGTTGTGATACCATTTGGTACACACACAGAATGTGCATTACAGTACAACCATCTTAAGTGTATCCTGCAGAAAAAGACGAAAGCTTTCGTCAAATTCTTTTTCTTTTTTTTTTAATATTTCGGCATTTTTTCTTAACATTAATAACAGAACTTTGTTAAGTTATTAATTCTACACATAATAACAAAATTTGAAAGTTAAAAAAAGAAAATTACATTGAATTTGGCTTTAAAAAAAATCGCATTCGGATTTTTGTGCAGGATACTACAATGTGGACGTAACTGCTAAAAATATCTCAATTTCCATTACTGCTAAAGATTTGGGTCATTATTGTAGAAACAGTTGGATAAGTGGTGAGAGATGTGGGCTACATAATTGAAGATCAGTAGTTCGATCCTGGGGTGAATCTTTTATCTCTAACAGAAATAATTTCCAGAGATGGATGAAATTTATGGATACTGTGTATACGCAAACAGGTATATCCAAGGGACATACAGATGGTACGTACGGGGAAGGGGAAATTAGGAAAAACATGAAGCATTCCATGGATATGCTGTTTGTATCTCCCCTTATCCTTGGAGTACACTGCAGTCATATCCTAGGTACATCACTGTGCTAGTAGAGACTTATTTTAAATTGATACTAATGGACTTTCTTTCGCTCTTTTGAATTTAGAAATTCATATCCAATTAGTTAAGGATTGTTTAAAATTAGACACATAATTTTTTTCATTACTTATGTAAAGGTTGACCCAACACAATCATTGTGTCACCAATACGAAGATACTTAATAACTAAAGAGGCGAATTTACTCACAATGTTATGGCACAAATGATGAAGACAAACATGAACGATTTTGGTTTAACCCGTGTATTTTTACTAGTAAGACAGAACAATAGGCCTAATATAATTTAGACAAGAATAAACGATAGCGACAATTTACTTGAGTAAAAATGGTAGGCGGCGGTCGAGCGTCAGGCTAGGTGATGAACTAGTAAAGGGTCGATACTAGTTTAAAGAAGATTTTGACAACACTTAAATGGAATTGAATTTAATACAAAACAGTACGAAAAGAGGAGCGAACGCCTCGGTAAGTTACGGGTAAAATGAGAGAGAGAAGTGCGGAACAGAGTAGCTTTTACATCGGGTTTTTATACTCATGCCGGCTGCGTTTTTTAACACGCAAGGCATAGGGAAAAACAGGTTCAGACAAGTTAAAAAGTTATATAATCCTGCCCGACCTTGTCGAAAAGAGGCAAAAACCAAGTTCAGACGAGACCGACAAAGGTTATATAACGACTATTTCTAGAGTTCCGAGAAGGGTAAAATGAGTCACAAAATATAATAAAAGGTAAGGTTAAAGGAATAAGAGAAAAACATGAAGTAAAATATAATGGAGTAAAAGATAAAAGGTAAGGGAATAAGAGAAAAATGTAATTAAAGTTAAACGCGCTCTTGTCGCCCGGTTGAGTCTTGCTTTTGCGCTTCTTGATAAATCGCTTCTGGCGGAATAAGCGCGGCTGGCGCTGACATCTAGTAGTCAGAGTTGGCGATTGTTTTGCAGCAGAAAAAGGGAACAGATACGGGAGTGAGCCAAACGTTCTGTTACATCGCTCCCGGCCCTATGAGATTACGTCACGGAATCTAAACAGGAGCCTCGTCATATTCGGAGTGATCCAAATATATAGAACCTTCGGGTGATTTGAATTTCTTATGCAAGAATGCGTAGCGATAATAACATTTGAAGCGCCAATAGTAGTATCTTGAGTGGAACTTTTCGCCGAATTTTCTTTGATTGAGGCCGTGAGATCGGCAATAATATCCATCGGACTTGATTGTGTGTCAGCATATGCAGGATTTGCTTTATGCTGATATTCGAAAAAGTTGACGTCAGTATAGCGAAAAGCGTCGGCAAGATCACGTTGAGGGACCACGATTGAAGTTTCAACTAGCTCCGAGGTGTGATTGCGATACGAATAGAGACGGTCATTAAAATTCACGGTCCCCGTAGTCCAATAACAATGAGTGAAATTGGTCAATTTCCATACGGTTCGGCTGACAGTAAAATTTTTTGAAACGAGGCTGTTGCGACGTTGAGGCGTTGTTCTTCGGATGATGCGAATTAAATCGTTTTCTTTGATGAACAGTTAATAATGATGAGGAGCAACATGATTTGGGATTAATGGAATACGCATTTAACATATGCAGCGTAGTTGTAAGTAAAGGAATTTTAATATAGGAATAAGTAATAATAAATAAGAAAGTTAAAAATAGTGAGAAGAAAAGAGGGAAAGAGAGGAAAAGAGAGGCGCGAAAAGAACAAGGCGACAAAAAAGGGACATATTTTTATCATAGGAAAAAAAAAGTGAAAGGTATAATTAACACTATATTGAGGACACTTGGCTTTTTCCTTTCCCCCAAAAATGTTTTACCAAAATACGGAGAAGAAAAATAGAGAAGGAAGAAAGGCAAGTGTCTGGGGAGTTGGACATTTTTTTCCGCGAACTTATCGGTGGATGGGAGGGCGAAGGAGGTAAACAATAGAACGATGGGACATATCAAATTCAGTAGCTTTTCAGCTTTCGATGAGCGGAGGAGTGTGTCGAGAGTTGTGGAAAAAGGTGCATGCATATATATATATCCGCCCAAATGATTACCAATGGAAAATGTTTCAAGTTCATTTGACGTTATTTGTGTGAAAGTGATATGTGAATATATGTGATTGCATGGATAGTAGGGTGTTTTTTTTTGTTTTGATTTGTGTCGTTGTTGATGACATACATGGTTATACATTTGATTGTAAAATTTTGATATGATTTGATTGATTTGATTGGCAAGTATGCATTGATTTGTTTGTTGATGTTTGCTATTTTTTCAGTATTTTGATTATTCTTTTTACTGAAATCATTTTTTTTTCTACTATTTTATTTTTATTTGTTTTCTTTTTTTGTTTTTATTTTTCAAAAGAGAATTAAAGAAGTTAGAAGGGAGAGTATTTCTTAAAGCGGAAGACCCTAGCTGTATTTCATTTTGAGTTTCATTTCCGAATTGATGAGAATCTGCAACTTTATCATTTTGAAATTTGGTGAATCTCATTTGACTTGTTCGTCAACAATTGCACTTTCTTATCAATGATAAAATAATACCCAGAAAAGTTACAAGTTAAGTCTACACCAAAGTGAATATTTTTAGAACAGACCCAATGAAAAGAGGGGGAATCAAATTGCTTGAGCACGTAGCTTTAAATCTCAGATCACTTAGATCTTATTTAAACATTTGATATAATAACTGGGGGGGGGGGAAATTTTACCGAAGAAGAAGAAAAGTAGCCAGTTTGAATTATTTAAACACAAAAAAAAATTACAAAATCACTTCTTAGCTTGTTTGAACTCCCCTAAGCACTCAGCAAATACAAAACAAACAACTACAATTGGCACATAGCGCATGCAGCAGCAAATATGTTTAAAACCAATTTTAGCACATAGATAGTGGTATAACACGAAAATATCTAGCACATAAAAGTAGTAGAAGATTTTCTTAACTTATTTAGCACATAGCTTAGCAGGTTAATTTTACAAATTACAATATTGAAGCACTTAGCAACCGAGTTTATACTTTACTGACTTAGCACATAGAAAAACTCAGCAATGAATTGTTTCGTTTTAATCTTTTTTTTTAATTCTGTGTTTTCATTTGTTTCTCTGGTTTTTAGAATTTATTATTATTATATTATATATTTTTTTTTGCTTGTGTTCTTTAAATATGTTTTTTTTTGTTCAATCAGTTTTCTTTTTTTATGTCCCTACATGGATATTTGGCCAGGACAGTCTTTGATTTCATGACCCCGTTGACGACAAGAATAGCAAAGTCGCCTTTCACTACCGAATTTTGGCGACGAATAAGGTTCTTCAGATAATTGACTGGGCTGGTGCTGAGTTGTCTGGAGGGACGGTTGCGGAAGTTGGTGAAACTGTGAGGTCGGATAGTGGGAAGGTGGGGCAAGTTGGTGCTGAGACAAATTTGGTTGCGTAAAATGTGGAAGTGGAATCAGAGAGGAATGACCGGAAGAATTAAAGGTTTCCGCAGGAGGTCCAGACGGGAGTTGCTGAAACCTGTTGCCGGGTCGCGATTTATTGAAGTTATTTTGAGGGGCGGGGTTAAAAAAGGACGACAGATTTTGCTGATTGTAGCCATTCGATTGCCCTCCGCGTTGTTGATTACGCGAAATATCTTTTTGAATACTTGAACTAATTAGGCCGCCCAGATTTATAATTGATTCAGTCAATTGCTCCATTTGTTGACTGAAATTTGAATTTACAGTAGCGGGATTTTGAAAAGTTGTAGGCTCAGCGGGTTTGTTACCGAATTTAAGGCTAGTAGCAATAGCATTGATGGAGTCACTTTGTTTCTCAATTGCTTTAATCAGAAGTGAGTCATTCTGATCAGTAGATACCGCATTAACGAATACTTTTTTCTCTTTATCATTTTGCTCTAATTGGACTCGCTTCGCATATTTCTGCGTGATTGCTACAAGTTCCTGAAACGACGAAACTTTTTTGTAGCGGATGATATGCTGTAGTTCAGGTTCAAGCCCTTGTAAAAATTTCTGCCGTAAAAACTGTAATTGACTAGATTTTTCGACCTGAGTTTCTAGCTTATTTGACGGATAGGCTCGCTGATAAATTGTTTTCAAACGAAAAGCGTAATTCAAAATATTTTCTTTCGGCTTCCGTTGCATCTCGTCAAATTTTTCTTGATAAAAATCGGCATCCTCGTCGCCGTGGAAATTTTCTTGAAAAAGGGCTTTTATCTTGTTGTAATCGATGGTATCACTTTCCATGATATTTTGTAAAAAGTCGTATGCCTCGCCAGACATTTTGGTTGACAGCATACTCACAATATCTGAATTGTTCCAATTGGACATCGCCACGACGTTATCGAATAATTTGATCCATCGGTCGAAGCGAACAGCTGGGCTTCCCGTATAATTTTGAATTTGGTTCAGCATAGTTATAGCTCCGCGTCCCTTGTGTGTGTCGGAAAAGGTGCGAACTTCTTTGACACCATTTTCTATTTTCGGCAAAAAGCATCTTATGGGAGAAGAATTATGATAGCGCCTGGGTTTGTTTCCATTAGCTGATTCACCAGCTGGCTGATATTCAAGAAGGAATCGGCGTCGGAATCAGAGGAGGGGGTGTCAGAACTTCGTCGGCTATGTGCAAATTTTCCTTTTCTCCATTGGTCATCGTCAGCGTCGTAATTTCTTTTCTCGTTTCGTCTTCCGTTTCGGTCCCCAGTGGAGAATTCCCTTGCTGCACCTCTGTGCACAGTAGGCCTGAAGGAGTCTCCATATTTGTCGTCGGCCATTTTTCTGTTTGCCGTGTCTCTGTGATTATATTCTGGATGCTGTCCACTGAAATATTCCTCCTGCTTACAAATGTCAATGGGCTTTGACGCTGTAGGCCTATTTGCCCCTTCGGATTTGAAAATTCCTCTATCAATGCTTTCACTCCTATCTGGACGTTGTCTAACTGGTTTTTCGTTGCCCTCGGTCGAATGATTAATAAATCCCCTTCGTTCGTGATTTCGTCGGCGTACTTCGTCTGGAATGCCGTTTTCGTCTCCCAATTCTCGTTGAGCTCCTCTTGAATCAGGAATGCCTTGTACAAAACTAAATCTCTCGTCGGCTGCTGAATGTACTCTTGATGCAAAATTATCAGTACTAAAAGGCGCAGGAATTTCACGCTCAGCTGTGGTCGAAGGATTGAATAGGCTTTGGAATCGATCGAGTTGGTTATTAAATTGAATCTTGTAAGAAAGATAGGGATCGATGAGTAATGATGGCAACTCAGGATAGTTATTAAATGTCTGAGTGGTTTGTGTAGCGAGAGAATGCCCTGTGGTTTCCGAATCCAAACAAATCCTTTTCTTTCTAGTTCCCTCAAGTATATTTTCGCCCGTTTCAAAAATTCCCCCGTCGCACTGATGAATTTGACTATTGCTATCAGTTCGTTTATCGCATTTGTCGCAAATGCAGATAAAAGGACTATCGATTCGTTCGCTGTCGTCCGGGACAAAAAGGACGCGTTCGTCAGCGATATTAATTGCTGAAGGGTTCGAAATACTGGGAATGGAAAGGGAAAGTGGGACAGACGGTCGAACCGATTCTCGGTAGCAGAGTTGATTGCTTCGAGAATTGTTGCTATATCTGTCGTCACTGGCCCCCTCTTGATGATTGCTGTTAATAATTTTATCGTCGCTGTTGGTGTTTTGTAATTTGGGCGCGGTTTCTTCAGTTCCTCCCTGACAATGTAGTCGTATTTGCTGCGAATCGATTGGATTTTGGAGTTGATCACCCACTTGTCCATGAGAATTACTTGTACTCAGGGGAAATTCAATAAGATCTACACTTTTAACAGGGCCAGCCGCGGCGTTGTTATGCGGGTCTAATTCGTTAATAATATCAAATTGAAAATAAGGAGTAAAAGTTACGGGATTATTAATTGCGTCAAGCGTGGAACTATTTTCAGCTGACGGAAAAGGCGCGGATGGAAGATTTATTTGAGCAGGCGGGTTACGTAATAAATCACCCAAACGATTAAGAATTGCAAAAAAAGAATCAGTATCTTCCGCTGAAGATCGACGATTATTTACGGAAATCTCGGAATTATTTTGAATAAAAATGTTATTATTTTCTACAAATTGGGAAGGATTCAAAATGCCGTCGGCAAGCTGAATCAGATTCTCGTCTGTAATATCAATAACAGTATCGGGCGAAGCGACCAGGTTATTTAATACACAATTACTTTCCACGTCTAATTGATTGGGCGGTGTCAATACAGTCGACGGAATTAACACAGGATCAGAAATAATACGTTCGTCGTCTTTTAGAAAAGAGGAACGGTCAAAAATAGGTTTATTAATTGGAGAAAGATTTACTTCAGCAATCGATTTTTTCGGCGAGGGAGTAAAGAAACTTTTGATTTTTGAACCAATCGACTTTTCAGTACGATTGCGTAAAACACGTTTACTGAATAAAACCTCAGGGTTTGGGATACGGTTAAGTGGAACGTAATCTTTGTTTGAACGAGTAGGCCTATCAACGGGAAGATTGCTGATTGGCCGATGCGTACGAGTTGAAGATATACGGGGGGTGGAAGAAAATTGAATAGGAAGAGGGTTTACAGCGGGTACATGAGGAACAGTAGTATCAGGCAAAATATTATCAAATGCGTTCACGTTTTTATGCAAAATACTCTTAGTCTTAGGTCTAGCACCAGTATACGATAACATTGTAAGTGAGTTCGAAAATCGCTGCCACCAGATGTAAAGGTTGACCCAACACAATCATTGTGTCACCAATACGAAGATACTTAATAACTAAAGAGGCGAATTTACTCACAATGTTATGGCACAAATGATGAAGACAAACATGAACGATTTTGGTTTAACCCGTGTATTTTTACTAGTAAGACAGAACAATAGGCCTAATATAATTTAGACAAGAATAAACGATAGCGACAATTTACTTGAGTACAAATGGTAGGCGGCGGTCGAGCGTCAGGCTAGGTGATGAACTAGTAAAGGGTCGATACTAGTTTAAAGAAGATTTTGACAACACTTAAATGGAATTGAATTTAATACAAAACAGTACGAAAAGAGGAGCGAACGCCTCGGTAAGTTACGGGTAAAATGAGAGAGAGAAGTGCGGAACAGAGTAGCTTTTACATCGGGTTTTTATACTCATGCCGGCTGCGTTTTTTAACACGCAAGGCATAGGGAAAAACAGGTTCAGACAAGTTAAAAAGTTATATAATCCTGCCCGACCTTGTCGAAAAGAGGCAAAAACCAAGTTCAGACGAGACCGACAAAGGTTATATAACGACTATTTCTAGAGTTCCGAGAAGGGTAAAATGAGTCACAAAATATAATAAAAGGTAAGGTTAAAGGAATAAGAGAAAAACATGAAGTAAAATATAATGGAGTAAAAGATAAAAGGTAAGGGAATAAGAGAAAAATGTAATTAAAGTTAAACGCGCTCTTGTCGCCCGGTTGAGTCTTGCTTTTGCGCTTCTTGATAAATCGCTTCTGGCGGAATAAGCGCGGCTGGCGCTGACATCTAGTAGTCAGAGTTGGCGATTGTTTTGCAGCAGAAAAAGGGAACAGATACGGGAGTGAGCCGAACGTTCTGTTACACTTATACCATCTTTCATAGCAAAGATGCCTTTAATAAATGTGATGACATGTTTTTTTCATAATATGTAGGACCAATCCATCCATCTTCTGCAATGGCTTTAGCCCAGTTATTTAATATTTAGTTAAATTCATTATCATCATCTCTTTCCAAAGAATTAGGTCTTTTTCCATAAATTAAATCATGATTTTGACATATTGCGTCAACCATTGTTGTTGGAACATAATCCATTGATAGTTCTATGGACAACAAAAGTTGGACTAGACAAAAGTTGGACTTCTAAGTTCAACAAGTTGGACCACAACTTATCCATATCGCTTGGGAACTGAGTTTGGCTTTTAGGCCGAATTTTAGGAAGGGGGTAAGGAACAAAGGGAAAGGTGGCAAAAAAAGAAAAAGGAGCAATTGGCCACTGGTCATGTCTTCCCCCTCTCCCCCGCCAAAAAAAAACAAAACATGAATAAAATCAGACAGGCTGTCTGGCACGAGAAAATTCAATAAGGCTACCTACTTAAAAGCTCATTGCAGATTATTGGACTAGTGAATAAAGGCAATTCCTTTGAATTTGGGGGGTTCTTTCTCCCCACCTTTTGCTTCGTTCCAAAAGAGGCTTAAAGTCTGCGGTAAGTTCTTTCTCTGATTTTGCATTAACGATATGATCTTAATTTTCTCGTGGTTTAATCTGTGTTGATCTGATTTTTTTAATGAACACCTTTTAATTATTTCACTTAAGGTGAATAGAAACAAGATAAGTAAATGAAGAGACGTGGAGGTAGACGATGAATAAGACGACAAGAAAACAATGCAGGAACCAAGGAAGAAGAGGTAGTTGAGACAACCTGTAAAATACCCTCCTTTAAGGATTCAAGAGCTGTTTTTTCCCATCTCTCAAGTATTCACGACGGAGAACTGATGAAAAATCTCTCGCAATCTATTCCCGTAATTCTTGTTTTAAATCACACATTAGCATCAGATACTTTTTAATTTTTCTTATCTTATAATACAGGTGCAATCAAAACTCCGACTACTACGAGGCGGGTCTCGTTCAGTAACCTGCGACTTGTGTTACAGAATGGAATATTCTGATGGAAGTTCTTAAATCAGAATCAAACAAGCAAATAATCGTAAGTCCAAATATTAATTATTCAATTCCTAATAGCGCTAAAACTAAGTACTAAGTCCCAATTTTTCAAGACAAAAGTGGAAGTGACCTAGCCAAAATTGTGAAACGCATTATGAGGGGAGTCGTGACAGACAAATTTGATGCTAGTTATGTTGGATGGATGGGACAGCATGGCAAATATACTGTGTTTAGAACAAAAAGCTTCTTAACCTAATTTTTTATAATAAATTAGTTTACACGTGTGTATGCTTGCATAAAATCATTTAATATCGATTTAGCTTAGGTGGATCAATCTCTGCTGTAGCCGTATGCCACGAGAAAGCAAGTTGAAGGAGAGACTATGAACTATATCAATCGATTTAATTTAATCAACGTTTCAATAGAGAGGAGACTCAAGCTGCTAGATAGAAGTGACGAGGTAGACAGGGAAAAGACCGGCAATCATTTCATTAATCATGGCAATCCCGCATGTCTGGAAGATCGTAAAACATTGCATGTTAATCATTCATTTGTTTTACCTATTTGTTTTCGTCGTTGTGTCTTCTTCATGTTCACAATGCCTTGTGTTATCCTTAAAAAGAAATATGTCATGTGTTCTAGTGGTCCATTATGGGCAAGTTTATTACACTTTACGGATTATTTATTTAAAATTTTAACGGCAAGTAGCAAAGAAAAACATAATAGCTTTATATTAATTCATATTTAATTCACTGCCAATGAACCAAATTGACCCCGTTCACGAACTTGTAAGTTTTTTTGTTCAGTTTTGTTCGTGAAATCTTCATGCAATGAGGACGTAAATAGGGAGGAAATTATACCCTCCCTGTGAGTGAACATTGTTCATGTCTGTTCTCTTTGTTCACTGTCTGTTCATAAACTGTGCGAAATTTTGTTAGGCGGGTAAATACCAAACTCGTAAGGAATGCTATCCATACAAAGTCACTTGATTTTGTTCGTTGCTGAAACGGTAGACTTATTTTCAAGGACGAGAATTCGTGCTGGAAGGCTTGGCGAAGGTTTACAAAAATCTCTTACTCCCTCGCGTTAACCTAGTTCCTGCTAGTATTACGGAAGAATTTTGGTTCTTGCTAATTGATGCAAAATGGTCAATTTCTTCTAAAATATCCATTTGGAGTTAAAATTCTGCCATCGGGTGAAATGATAACACTGATAAAAATTGAAAAATGTTGTAAAAAACCTGACAGAGCCTTTGACAAAAGAAAATAAAAGTTAAATTTGAGCGGTAAATGTCTTAAGTTACAGAAAGAAAAAAGCAAGGTCGGCATATTCTCTGCCTTTTACATTTTTTTGCTTGAAAGTGAGCAAAATATTTGGCAAAATAAGTTGGAAAAAACGACTATATTTTGGTGTAGAACCAAGCTCTATTGTCGCTAGGAAAAGTGAAAAAAAGACTTTCTTCTAGTTTAGGGGGGGGGGGAATTTCGTGCGGCAGCCGCTGTTGGGATTGTCATCTTATAAGGAAGAGGCAGAGTGAAAATACTTTTCAGCTTTACCGATAGGGAAAGCCTGGAGCTCCATCCATTTTTTATTGTCTAAGATAATAAACGCGCGACTGAACTGTGAAGCTGATGTATGGTCCGAGTTGGCCACAGCGTTTATGTTCTCGAAAAGTTTAAGATAAGGATTCGACCAAACGAAAGACTGATTTGATATCGTGTAGGACTTGATTAGCTATACTAATCAAAACGACAGTGTTATTGTTGATTCTGTTTCAGGTAATCTGAAGGAGTCAGATCTGGACGACTGACGGACGATTGTTACCTGAGGTAATCCCTGAGGACGTCTAACGATATCCAGAATGAATGAACCAAGGATCTTTGGTGAGGTTATTCGTCGACGGGTAATTTTGAAAACCCCCCCAAAAGGTGGTAGTCGATTTGAATTGATTGAAGTTCGTGTTGGAGCATAGTGTAGAGCGCATAGAGAGCGCATAGCATAGCGCATAGCAGAGCGGAACACTTATCTCGGAACTTGAGTAGAGAATTGAGTACAAAGATTAGAGGTCACACGAGACAGTGACCACCCTGCGCATTGGAAACAAAAACCCGAATTTAAGATCGTTGAAATGCGGTCAGGTCGCCGATGAAATTGCAAGGACTGTAGCTACAGCACGTGCACGTTGGAAGAAAAAAATATACAAGCGCGTCGTACGAAAATATATTTTAAAACAGTAGAGTATCGTAAAGTCGGACTAGAAAAAAGATTTCATCGTGGAGTTTCATAGCGCCACGGGAGTGATGATTTTTTCAATTTGAGAACTACGCCAAAATATCGTTGTCGTGCGAATCGAACCAACATGTGAAACTAATCAGTCAAACGAAGAGACGAACTGGTCACATCAGTGTTCTTCGTCACAAAAGTTTGTTCTCCTGGCCAACTTACGCCTGTAAACATAATCTTGCACCTTAAAATTAATCCAACCAAACGCAGCAAAACCCTCTCGTTCTCTACTTTTGCTGTTGCTGCAAGAGCATCAATTATAGTGTGGATTAATTTTAAGGCGCACGATTGTGTTTACAGGCGTAAGTCGACGAGGAGAACAAACTTTTGGCGTACCCACAACCAATTAATAAAAAAACAACAACACACATTGTTTTTTTCTCGATATTATTACATTCAAGTTTAGTTTAAAAAATACTTAAACTTATATTTTGTCTAGTTACCCTTAAGTTTTAGACATGTTGAATAAAAAAATATTTTTTGTTATTTTACAAATCTGGCAACAACTGGGCAGACGACGTACTATTTACCCAGTTCGTTTTATGTTAACTTTCAGTAATGGAATCGAGTGAAATAATTTGGAATTTTGGCCATAACATTACTGGTCATAATTTTTATGGGAGCCGTAGTATGGGTTATCGTTTATTTAGAGCATTTTTTGGGACAACCCCACAAGTTTGTGAAGTTGAGCCAGTAGTGGAATAAACGAGGCTTTAGTCGTCTATTTATGTTTATAAATTCCGATTTTACTTCATCTTTTCTTACTTCAGGTTTTTTAATGCGTCCTAAAGTACGTTTTACTCCAGCTCCCGGCGTGAAACCCACGTTAAAAACCACTAGTGACAATATCCCTAAAAAAGTACACGAAGATTTTGTTAATCATACTTTTTAACAAGTTTTGTGTTTGGTCTTTGCATCTCACGGTTTTTGTAGAAAATTTAAATTTTTTCTGTTACACTCCTTATTACAATTTTAACTGTTATATTTTTCTATTTCAAAGCGGTAGAGCTTCGAAACAAAGGAAAATCTGAATTTACTTTGTTTTTTTTTTAAATTGTTGTTTTTAACAGTTTTTCAGTCTCAAATGACTCAACATATTTTTTTTTGTTACTAGGCCTACTCAGACTTGAATTATTTTTCTACTAAGATAAGTATTTTTACTGAATAACTTTTATCTATTTTTCTGTTTTGTAAAATTAAGAAATTCAGACATCATCATTAAAAGGAAGTTAGGAAAAAACGTAATACAGTAAACGATCCGATTATAAACGGCTCTACAAGAAAAAAAGAAAAAAGGTTTACAGTCGCATCATACGGAAAAAATACACACATTTTGAAGAGGAAAACGGAGAGATATTTAAAATATCAAAATCCATTAAGGTTTTCAAAGATGAAAACTTATCATGATTTGTTTTGGGGTAAGCGACAACTTTTTAAAATCTAAAATCACGTAAAAAGTCAGCGTTACGTATACAAAATTGAAAAGAAATAAAAAAATCTTCTACAAATATCTTCCATAACTATTAACTTGCAACTTGCACTATTAGCAAAGTGTTTATTGTTGACCTTGTTATTATTATTGAGTCAGGAATGTCGTCCATTCTGGGACTTCCCTCGTGTGACAAGCTCAACCTCATTTGCAGAATTGATGCTGTCCAGTTTACGGCAACACCTGTGTAGCCACCAATCATGATGGGGTTCATAGATGTCTTCACGGTTATATTTAAACTTCCAGTAGAGTGTGACATCCGTTTATTAACTGACGTTTTTTAACATGTTGGTCTAGTTGTATCTGCAGCTAGTCACCTACCGTTTCACCTGGAAGGTAACGTCTTCAAAAAGTTCGATGAAATGGTGGATGATAATTATTGCCCCCCACTCAGTAGCCCACGGAGTGGGTAAGCCGCATGATGGTGGTGGGAAAACCAGATGGAAAGGTTCAGATTTGCTTAAACCTGGCTGAACTCAATCATTAAAAGACAACACTGTCGTGCCCTACCGTTGAGCACTATTTAGCAAATAAAGTAAAACACGTCATTTTTGCAGGCTTGGAGTTTCTATGAGATTCCGTAGTCCAATTCAGCATTTGTGCACTATGGCAGCACCAAAAAGTCAATACCACTACCTACGCTTGTCATTCGAATGGAAGTCGACTCCTGAACTTTTCCTGATCGAGGTCGTTATCACTAAAAAATACCGCGGTCGTGATCGTGCGATCAAACGATTGCGATCATCACAACTTTTGAGCTCGTGTCCTCTGCAAGCCAGTTCTGCGCTTAGGAGGGTCACATATTTTGTTAATCGTTGTTTTGTAGGCATTAGCATTCGAAGATAAAAAAGGTTTTAGAGTTATCAATTTACATTATAAAAGCTTTTGCATTTTTTTACTTCTCCGTTAAAAATTCTTTTTATTCTCTGTATTTTTGTAGAAAAGTGAGGTTTTTTGTTTTTGGTTTACTTCTTTCAGTAGTAGCAGTAACAATTCTTTGGTTTCTTTTTAAAAAGGCGGGTTTGTTGTGCTGCAATGTTTGCCGAAACAGCAAAACCTGTCTAGGCTAAGATGACAAAAACACCATGGCGTCGAAAGTTTAGAAACCAAATTATGAATATCCAAGACAAGTAGACTTTTGCTATTGGTCTAACAAACTACCAACCATGAGTCAACGTTATGAATTTCTAGGTGAGGAGGTGACCGGGGGGGGGGGAAGGGGGGGTTCAACTCTTTTTTTGGGTTCACTCTTACCAGGTCAATTAGAAAGAGAGTTAGTGATTTTTGAAATGTACCATAGCTGTGGTTTCGATTGTTCCCTAAGTGATGGTAACCTTTTGTTTGGCACGGTTGAAAAGAAGAAACTTGACTTAGAAGAAATTAGCTATTTAAAGTGGAGGAACAATGAACTTTAAATCGAAACTCGAAACCGAAGCCACTTGCGTAAAAAAACAACAAAAAAAACAAACAATACAGTCAGCTAGAACACATTCAGATTTGTGAAGCCCTCTTTATCCCAAAATAATTAGTGATTATAGGAATATAGAATTGCTAAAACTGTTCAGATTTCTGCTGCGACAGAAAAAACTAAATCAGAGAAACGAAAGTCATACCCAATTTGCAACATGTTAATCACATTCTTGATCATTCAAATTATGAAAATATTTTTCCATGTGGCAAACATATGAACTTCATGAAAAATTACAGTGTAAGGGTTCTAAAAAGATGAAGAACGAACTTGTATTGTTGAAATAAAGTTTATTGAATAACAGACGGAAAAAGATACTGCACAAATGGGATTGAAAGAATAGAAACGGGGAAGGGATTCTTGACTTGCGTCTACTTCCCGTTCTAACTCTTATTATACCCCTCGTTGTCCTTTTCTCCCCCTTCGATCTCACTCTGCTTCTTCGCTCAAGGTTTTTGGTATGTCGTCCTTATATACCTATAGTTTGGTACGTGAAGATGGTGTAGCGTTGGAGATAAACCGGAAAAGTTTACGGATTACACGTAGCCGTTTGGGTTGACGTGGCCCTGTGTTGATAATCTCCCCGAACTGGTTGACGTGCATAACTCAGTTCATCGCGAATCTGAGTCATGCCGCTTTGTGGGCTGGTTCCTAAGAAGCTGATATGCTTCGGCATGCGCAAAGTGCCCTTACATGAAAACAGTGGAAAGTTAAAACTAGCAGAGTTACCTCGCAATTTAACTAGCGAAAATATCTAGTTTAAAAATATTTAACTACGAAATTCTCCCAGGTAAATTTTTCTATTCAAAGCTAAAAAATAACATGCAATATAATAAAGTATAATGCAAAAAGTTGTGTCATTCATTCTATAATATATGTAAATATACATAAAAGTATAATAATATATGTTATATGTAAGTAATGATTATCCGTTACATTTAATACGAGTTTTTTATTATAGTTTAAATTTTGTGTTCCCTCGCCATAAAAACAAAACAATAGACAAATGTTAAATGCCTTAAGTTATAGCATCTTATTTTTCACCTGACCTGTCTCCAAAAATAGCAAAAGAAGCAGTAAAAGTGAATTGCCCGTACGCGACAGATAGCTTAAAAGTGCTTTTTTATGTTTTTCCCCGTTTCCCAAGCTTACGTTAGCTTACATTAGCTAATATTGTATATAGTAGCCAAAGAGTTAGGTTTGTTTTGATTGACGTAGCTAGATTTTTTTTATTCCCTCGATGATTTTTTCTGTCAAGCTTTATTCAGCTGAAAATAACTTCTATTTTACCAGGCAGCTTTTTTCTCAGGTCATACTTTTTTTTAGTAAGCTTGAACTTACTTTTACTTTTTCTTCCTAGGTTTTGATTCACCTTAAAGTTACTTGAAATAATAAAAGTAATGAAAAAAAGCTTGGGCAATCTAGGGAAAAAATAAGATGAAAACAGCAATATTTTCTTTTTAATTTTTTGCTATATAATTCTGAATATAATGAAAGCTTATTCTATGCTATGATTAGAAAAGTAACGATTTTATAAGCTGAAAACAGCTAACTTTTCTCAAATTAATCAGCAGATTGCTGCAATCAATATAACATCTGCTCTCTTGATCTAGGTTTTATAATGAAAATTATTATTTTTCACGATAAATTGACTATTTTACACTGTAATTTCTTACGGGTATACCCTGCGCTTTTTTCTATAAATAAAAAATAAAATACGTATATAAATTGCAAGTATTTTTAATAAAAACATGCAAGCCATATAAACTTAGGCTTAATATACATCGAGTAATATATTCAATAAAAAATGTTAAAAGTAATTTTCATAAGTGATAACGATGCATTAAAAGGATTAAGGGAAAGAGAAAAAGAAGAGAAGAGAAAAATATATCTGGTGCTATTTCGATAGTATTCATTATTGAAAACTTAACATATGAAATAATGCCACAACAGGACGAACGGCGACCATCAACAAGGAACGCAGCATCCGCTCATCACATCAGCGATTGGATAGGTGACCCAGAATGTACGAAAAAGCTTATAAATATAAAAGTTAGCTCAGTTAAGTTTAGACAAAGGTGCCTGCGTGCCATTTCTTTATTTTGCCCTGTTTTTCTAGGATAGATGAGAGTAAGCGAGAAATGACGCAATTTGTTTGAGAAAAAAAATCCAGAAAATATTTGGCAGGCTAAAACAAAAAAGTTTTTGGTGTTTTTTTTTGTTTCTATAACAACTGAAGATATTATCCCTATAGTTATACTGATTGTAAACTACTCATGGTAGAACAGCAGACTTGTATATTCTGCTTGGTACGATACTTGCAAGACCATCTGTCGTCACAGTCGCTGCTGGCAAAGGTAGTATAGTTGTATTACTCTCACCTTATATAAGTGACTATACGTGTAATGTGTTATTATGTGTATGTGCTCTACACCCTAGCAAATTGGTAAATTGATCTTGTATCTTTTATGATATAAAGAAAAAAGTAAAAAGTGATCAACTATATGCCTTTATAGGCCTGCAAAAACGCTGCATATTTTTGTAGTAATATACTACTTTTTAGCTATTTCCTAATAAAAATGTATTAAGCATGTTAATGCTCTTTATTCTATTTGTACTGTTACATACATTACCGTTAGTATGTATTTTTATCTATTCCGCAGATGTTGCGTCATTCATTTAAATTTAAGTTAAGTTAATCATCCCAAGATATTTTAAAGGTTTCATTAAAGTAAGGTAAAGTAAGACAAGATCATTTTTTTCTTTCACTCTTTATTACGCACCAAATGAAAAATATTTAGAAATCGTGTGTTTATCTATAAATATTATAATCTGATATTGGTTATATTCGATAACGGTATTGAAATCAGATTTATAGATATTGTAATGGCTGGTTTATTCTGATTACACTACTCGGCAAAATTGGTACACAATAGATGGGAAAACAACTCCATGCTGGTCAGATAAACACAGAAAAGGAGCGGAATCGCCACTATTGGCACAATAACCAGTAAATCGATACACGCAATTCACAAACATAATGAAAGAGAACAAAAGTGGACAACAAAAGAAGAAAGCGTGTGCGTTCTAGAGAGTCTGGGACGAATCTGCCGTCCAAGTGAGTCTAGATTAACGAGGAAGACAAGTTGCGAAAAACAATTCTACGTATGCAAGTAACAAATAATTCTTAGGAACGATGACAATCATAGCTATCTTAGTTCCTAGTCAACGAGACCAACGTTGACTAAATCAACAACAAGGTCGATCACAATAATTTCCAGCGAAAGACCTTCAACTAGGATGCCACAGTGACGTCCCTTCACCAACGTCAATATTCCATCCGTGACAATATTCTCTAGAGAAAATAAAAATATATTTTTATATTTTAATAATCAGTACCTATATGTTTCTCAATCCAGTAGCTTTTTTTTCTAGTACAAGAATAAAGCTAAAATGATGGACTTGGGTGCGCAAGGATAGAACAACGTCACACTGCAGCACCCACGGTGGATTGCACACTGCTCATAGTTGTGATAGGATTGCGCAACGTCTATGGATATCTGCAAATTATATTATCTCAAAAACAGGTGGATTAGCCACGAGTTGCTCCGTTGCGTGAGGATAGCGCAACGTCAGACTGGTTTAACCATCCACTGTGGCATGGCGTTGTGCCTTCAACAAAAGTTATGTTCTTCATGTGATGTTCGAACGATCAGGGAATAACTGATGAAAACCTTCGAAGTTTTTAATGGAAAAGTCAATTTCAGAATATTTCATGAAATCTCCTCTGCTTTCATGCCTTTAGTTCTCCTTATCGACATCAAATATTGGGCGACAAGGTGCATATGAACGTGATAAATAAGCAAAGGAACTAATAAAATGTTGGTTAAAAGAAAAGATCAAGTATGCTGTCATCCACTGGGATTGGAAAATGATTGAGTTCGTCTCAGGGAAAAAGGAGGAGCGAGTTGCGATCATTGCCAGCGGTGCTTCTTCTGGGTATAAAAATTCATCGTTTTTCCAGCTTAGATTAATTTTTCATAAGGAAACTAAATGACTTATTTGTTTAAAATAGACCTAAGATTATTAGGATTCCGTTCATAAAAAACTCTATTGGTCTTTCGCAAAAGCGCAAAAGATTAATGTGTTGGGAACTGGACAATTGACGGATAATGCAATTGCTATGGTTTTCGAGTTTTCGACTTAAGACAGCTAGCAACACTGGAATAAGAAATAAATTATCTGTCTTGATCGAGCATGAACTGAAACACTCATTTCTATGGCTCGCCTGCCTTCAGCATATTTACGAGACGCATATAAAGAATATATTAAAAAAACAATTACTGGAGCGACATCCGGCCCTGACGAGTTACTATTCAAAGGCTTGAAGTGTCAGTGAGAACATCTTGATCATGCCAACCTTGTCTCCAAATTTTCAATCGGATAAGAAAAAGGTAGCATCCAAATCGAAGCTACAGAGGTACTTCAATGGGCATAAGAATGTCTTGCAAACGATTCCTTTCCCAGGGCTGACTACTGGGAACTATTAGACATAGTCATTATTCTCGGGGGTTAACTTCCCGGCTTCCGTAAATTTTATGCCTCCAAGCCGGTTGTGCACCACGCCAGGTTTATGAGCAGGATATAGACTGTTTCAAAATGTATCTCTTATCAGATCATATGAAATTGGATGACAAAGAGTATTTAAAAATACAAAAAATGGGTCTTTTTGTTTTGATGTTTGACACAATTTTTTTCTTCGGTCACGTATGGCTCGTTTTGCTACAATTGACGATCTTAAGTTTATCGGCGCAAAGCCTTCGTATGAAAAGGAATTCAAGGAAATCGCCGATGCTGCTATCATGTCATGTAAGCGTCATTTATGCTATCTAGCCGAAGAACTTGTTGTGTTGTGTATTTTCAATGAAAACTTGTCAGATACTACATGATTTATCCTCGCTCATAAAATGTTCAATACCCCGAAACCTAATAAATTTCCCCACCTATTCTGTCCCGCTTTAAGTTTTTTTTTTTAATTCTTTTACGGCCTTTGAAATTGGGTTGCGTTTCATAATAAGAAATCCAAATCCAAAAAATTAAATAAAAAAAAAATTGCTCATACCCCACCACTTGAAAAACATGTATTTTTTTACCTCAAAATTGTTTTTAAAATATGAAGAAACAAACACATACAGGCATCCTTTCGTTTTAACCAGGTTTTGAGTGTTTAAAAGAAAAAAAAAGAGATTTGAACCATTTGAGAAAGAACGTTGTTTGACAAAAAAATAATGGTATTGATTTCTCACAATATGCTTTTTAGTAAGACTTAACTTTCTTGATTTCTCTATATTTTACTATGATTCAGTTTCACAAAACCTAGGCATACTTTTTCCCACCAACCAGCGACAACGTTTTTTATTTTTCTCCTTTTGGCCTTTCAGCTTTCAAAAAAGCTTAAAAAACACAGCCTTTGTCTGTAAAGCTTCAGTTCACTAACAGCGCGCAAACTAGTTTTTTCAATAGTTTAACAAACCTTGCCGTAGAAATGGAAGAAAAACCCATGACAAATTCATGTAATTGAATTATCCTGTTATAGGTAATCCGTCGTCAGTTATTTTATCTACGCGTCTAAATCCTATCGTTATTCTACCCCACCAATTGGAACTCGATGGAAATTTTTTCATTTTTTTAGATTTTAAAAATTAATTTCAACTCAAATTGATCAAATCCCATTTTGATTCAACTAGAAATGAAATGTTTTGAGATTCAGGTTTATTTCTAGATATTTTTATCTGTGAATTTTGTTTTCCTCTGATCTGGATCCATATTCGATCAGCCCTTAAGACAAGGGCTTTGTAATCTTGATCGGCCAGAGCAGCCGCTTGCAGCTCCTCTAGTAAGTTGTCGGGTAACTGAGTTTTTTAGTTCGCCTCCTCCTTATCACCAACTACACTGCTTTTGTCGTCGGAACCGATGACAGCAATACGGCGAACAATGATGTTGGGGGAAAATGATGTGACATCAACGTTGGTTGCGTCGCCTTCTTTCAACTGGTCGTAGGCCCGGGAGAATTTGTCAGGAATGGTGTTCCTTTTACTCTTTCGCCAGATATTTATGAAAGCGAATGGTAAAAGGTTATCTTTGAGGCGATGAATTTTTCACGGCTTTGAATTTCTCCCAGTAAAAGAAAAGAGGAAAAATGATAAGCACTATCAGAACTTCGGTCGATGGCTGTACAGGATGCGCCTGGTGTGTGCACAGATCGACCACACAATATCAAACAATGCCACTTTCGAATCGAGGAATGGTTGTTGAGTGACCACTCGCTGGCCCTTGCGGATTTTTCACTGTGGGGTGTATGGATGATCTGCTGGACCGAAAGAAACGGAGTGATGCAAACAATTCCATATTCTTATCTATGTCGCGGATGCCTATACTTTTGCGCGTGGCAGTCCAGGAATCGGGACACGCTGTGAACAGCAACAGTATGTTGGAATTGAGAAATTGATTTCAATTCTTGATTTCAATTCTGTTTTCAAATGAGGAACTGGAATTGGATTCAATTTTAATGGAACTAAGTAAAATCGAGTAAAAAGTTTATGCTTTTTTATCCTGTTGCATAACCCAATCTCTACGTGATTTGTATTAGGGCCTGCTATTATGTGTTACTTTGGTACAGTGACAAGTGTCAAATGCCAAAGTTTCAGTGAGCCAGTAGGTATGTCTGAATCAGAAACAAACATGATTGGTCAAAGAGAGATAATGATTATCTACCAGTAGCTGGTCAATATGATTGTGATGAGAAAGACCAAGAAAATGGTAAAACGAAGGAAGGTAGTGCTCCTCCAGAGAAGCATGGAGTGAAAATGTTTTGAAATATTTTGAAAACCTACATCGACCCGAAAATATGCCAGTTATTATGCATGTTGTATATTGTGTAAAGCTAGTGCGACTAAAAATTGAGTTGTTTACGCTAGTATTAACTGAAATTTTGTAACGCAATTTGGAGCAAAACCATCCCGACGAGTTGAAAAGATATCTCTGTTTCCTCTCGCAAAGCCAAAAAACTCATAAATTCATATACATGAAGTTCTGGTGACCATGATTGTCACAGATAACCATCCGTTTCCTGTTCTTGGGCAAAAAGGGTCCAGAGAATTTGTAAAGGTATGCCAAAATAAACCTACGTGGTAACCACGTGGTTAAAAATTACCTTCATACGAGTGCATGAGAAACCATATGATTCTCGCTATGTCTCTTCCCCGATTATAGCGAAATTCCTACCACTGAATATTCTACTAGGATTGACCAAGACTTCAACGAAGATAAAGAATACGAACGGGAATTTCAGGCCAATTTAGATAATTCAGACTAGGCTGAACTAACTGCAGAAACTAAAGTTTATGAATTTTAGGAGAAGAATTTTCATGAATTTAATCTGAAGCTTGATGAAGCTTTTCAGTCCCTGGAAGAAAGAAACGCAGCTACTGGTCAGATATCACCTATTACTGCAATTCTCTTAGACATTACTCTGAGAAATGGTTGCACATCTCATGAATTATAGTTGGTAACAAAAGATGGTCTGAAGATTTCAGCTAACATTGGCTAAAACGCGTAACGCTTGAACTTTCAACTTACTAGTATTAAAGCAGGTTGGTCGGGCACAAAATAGATGATACTTAATGCGAAGCTGTGCCGGCACTTAGTCCCCGCATTTTTATTGGCTCCCACCTGTTGGCGCCCCTGGTGGTGCCACCGAACGACCAAAGGAGAAAACACGTTTGACAAAACACTTTGGGCCATTCGGTGGTATTTCATTTTTTTGTCACGGTACTCAACCGATTTTGATGAAAAACATTACTGTCTTGTAAGTCATGATTATATAATACTGTGAAAATTTCAAATTTTTTGCATCAGTGGTTGAGCGTGAATTGGTGTTCTAAATTTACGGTTTTTGCTGAAGCGTAGGGCGGAATTTTCTCTAAAACTTAAATAAAACGTCGGCGGATTGAACAATTGAGATCGGAAAAAAGGGAAAAAATGTATTTTTTTGGTTTTTTTCCAGTTTGATTAGTCATTAGCAAGGTTACGTAATCATCATTTAGAGAAAAAACTTTAATTGCTAATATCTCCATTCCTGAACGGCGAAGTGGGTCGTGACTTGCGCCATTCGATAGCCCGTCTTCATTTTTACTTATTCTGTAAAAATTTCTATCCTTCTACTCTTCATGTTTTAGTTATGAATTATTTAAATTTGTTCGTTATCCCTAACTCTTCACCTAGGAGAGCTGTAAACGATGCGCACCTCTCTCTCTGGGAGAAGTGTAAGGTGCGATGTTGCCTGTGTTAAAAGATAGGGTTATCTATCACGCTCAAACACTGATCCAAAAAATTGAAATTTTCACAGTATTATATAATCGTGACTTACAACACAAAGTATTTTTTCATCAAAATCGGTGAGGTACCGCGACAAAAAAATAAATACCATGGAATGGCCCTTTGATAAAACACCCATATTGCCAATGGGCCCAAAGTAGCCATTGGTGAAGTGATTAGTGAGCCGTTGACTCTAAAGGTAGGAGGTTCAATCTCCGGATCCGACATTGCTTTTATTTAACTTTGCCGATGCAAGCGGCTGCGTATTTATGCTAAAGAGTGGAGCTCGCGTGGTATAGGCAACGTTGCCAAGTGAGAATGTATTTTCCCCGGTTGCTATGGTTACCAAACTAAGCGATAAGCATCATCTAGTCAATAAGCATCGCCATCAACTAGGGAAAATATACCGGCACAATAAGCATCATCAAGATGTGCGACCATGTTGTATTAATGTTTTTCTTAAAGGTCTAAAGCTAGGACCAAGTTTACAAAACAAATTCCAAGCGTTTAACGAGCACGAAAAATTTTCAACAAGAGAGATAAAAGAAGGAGAATGTTATATGTTTCATATTACAATATAATACAATATACATATTACAATATTACATATCACATTACAACCTTTTCTTGATGCAACTAACAAATGGAAGAGAGACACTGAGAGTGTCGCTTGGTTATCGGTATTTGTACCTTTATCCTTTAATATTAAAAAAAATTGCACAGGTCCAGCACAGAGTATTTGTAAACAAAAAGAAAAACAATCGCAAAATAGGCATTATAATAGGTCATTGTAAACTGATTCGTGTTATCGTAAATCTATGTTAACGTATGAATGAGTAGCTTGACAACAGTAATGCATCTAAGAGGCCTTCTTGGAATGAATTACATCAATGATTGCATAAAGAGTTCTTTTTCATTCAAATGAAAAAGAACTCTTTTTTGAACAGTAATTCACGTCCCAAATCGAAATGCGTAATAAAATGCAAAAATGATGGATGTTCTCCTATCTAGCCATCGCATTAGAAGAAAAAGGAAAATATACCCTCAAATACTTGCGTGAAAATCAGTCGCGCGAAAAAAGTTTGGTCTCGGTAACCTCGATCAGCACTAATTCTTTCACCTAGTCAAGGACATGTATAATTGCATCTCAAGCGAGAAGAAGATCAGGCCAATCATCCGCAAGGTATACCCACATGAACCCAGACTATTTCCCTAGTGCGGATAATTCATATCGCAAACCAGGTCCATGGAATTTGGTTGAATACCATTTTGGAGAAAATTCGCTTGGTTCCATAATTCGAAAGTCTGTCCCGTCAAGTGAAATATAAGTGATTGTTCCTCTTGATGCACGACGATAACGATTGTCCCAGTTAAGCTTGATTTAAAATATCAAATAATAAATATACAAATCTGACTTTTACAAAATTAATTAGTTTTTTACCACTGGAATGTTTGCTAATACAGTACCCACCAAACTATTAGGTACACCCCCCTTTTTTCAGTGCATTCTTATGGCACTACGTGTTTTCAAAAATGCAATAACTCTTGAACCGCTTGGGCTAGATTTTTTTCCTTTTTTACCTGAGTAGATCTAATGATGATCTACATTTTTTATACACATGAAGTCGTCGTAGGATTAACCCCCACGGCGCTACGGTATCGTTCACTTTATTAGGTACACCCCGTTTTCCCCCATATACGCCGTGTTAAATACGGCGTTTTAAAAAATTTACAAAAAATACAAAAAATCAAGCTATAATCTTTTTCTTTGTGCCAAAAGATGCACAATTATCCACCGACATCATAGTAAAAAAACACAAAACCATGGAAATAAATTTACCTTGATTTCGTGTGCTCTATTTACACACTGCAGAATGTCAGCTTTTTAATTTAATTTAACCTTTTAATTGTAATGGAACAATATCAGAAAAAGAAATGTTTTATAAAAAAAGCAAATTTTAATGTTCTGAAAGAGGCAGTGAATACTAAAAAATTAATATTTTCGAAAGTTATGAAAATTTTGATAGTTCAAAAAGTTTTGTTTGCATCGACATACAGCGATAATTTCGAAAGTAACAAAATAAAACAAGCGATTTTTTTACTGCATTCCTAGTTATTGTTTTGTTTGTGAGAAACTTTAATTTGTAGATATATTTTCACCAAGTTTTGTATTGTAACTATAAAAAAAGGTAAAATCACAACGAAACCAAACAATAAAAGTTCGAAACATGCACAATTTAGGAAAAATTGTATTTTCGCTGATCAGTTTCGATGCGATTTCACCTTTTTTATAGTTAGGGCCCAAATTCAAATTCATTGGAATTGTAATGGACTTTTATCTGAAATTGACTTAAAACCAACAATTCCGCAAATTCCAACATACTGCCGTAGAAGTGACAAAAATTTCATAGACCTTAACTTAAGTTTCATATGATGATTCTGGCGGAAGCCAGAATCTTTTGTGCTTTTGTGTAGCTCCAACTCAAAGTTAAAGGTACATTATCTCAGTTTTCGTATTTCTTTAAAGTTGTGGTACTCAATTGTGTATTGGTTTTAGTTGAAAGGATACATTTGGATATTTTTTCCCCAGTTATAAGGTGGAAAAAAATTATGAAAGTGATTAAGTATAAGTTAAACCCTGTAGAGTGGTGTTTTTTGTCGGCATCATTGTTTATCAAAGGATTTTGCTCGAGCCGTGTTCCTTGGGATTGAAGCTACGAGTTCATCTCCTCTTATTGATAAACATTCATACTTTCCGATAAGTGACAGCATTACACATGGTAACCTAACCATGTTGCAACCAGTTGCAACCATGTAGTTCTTATTGTAGTCATTCTGTATCAGTCTACTGACATTTGTTTTTGTTGCCATATTCTTTATGTTTTCTGTTTCAGAATTAAAATGCACATGTTATTGTCACAAGAAGGAATGTAACCTCCCAAGGGAACACGTAGCCTTACTTCATTGCCCCATGCCATCTACAAGTGTGAACTGATTTCTAATCACTTAATTGATGCCCGTCTTGATCTGCTGGCAGTGACTGAAACCTGGCTTAACAGCGACATTGGTGACTCTACTATAAAAGCGGCATGTCCGGATGGCTACACCGCTGTTCAGCTCCCTCGTCTAAATCGAAAGGGTGGTGGTCTGGCTCTGATCCATAAATCCTCTATTGAGGCTAAACGACTTCCTGTGACCATTCATGAGGCCTATGAGTGCATGGATCTGTTGCTTTGTTTTCGGTCGCAACGTGTTAGACTATTGATCATCTATAGACCGCCTTCCTCTCTACCTTCTCGTTTCTTTGATGAATTTTCTTTGACTATGGAAGCTGTCTGCTCTACTCGTGATAAGCTAGTCGTCGTTGGGGATTTCAACTTTCATGTTGATCTGGTGGAAAACTCGGTGGCACAGTCATTTCTCGGTCTCATGGAGGCGTTTGGTCTTACGCAGTGTGTTGCTTCTCCCACCCATATCAAGGGCCATACACTTGATCTGGTATTTACTCGGGATGTAGACAATTTTGTCTCACATACATGTGTTAGCTCCCTCATAAGTGATCACTATGCTGTTCAATGTTGTCTGGCCGTGCGCACACCTAGGTGGCCTATCGGCCGTACGCTCTTTCGATCGTTTAAGTCAATTGATAGTGATCTCTTTGTTGCGGACCTGATTGGTCTGGACTTGTTCACTGATCCGGCTACTACTATCGATGGTCTTATTGATCAGTATAACGTGGGTGTTAGTCAAGTGATTGACAAGCACGCCCCATTGAAAGAGAAACTGATGGTCCTTCGCCCCGCTAATCCCTGGATGAGCGATGATGTGCGAGTTCTGAGGAGAGAGCTTCGGAAAAGAGAACGAATATGGAGGATGAGGAGGCTATACGTCGACTTTCAGACCTACCGGGAGACACAGATGAAGTATTCTCGTCGACTTAAGGCAGCGAAGAAGTTATTCTACAGCAACAAAATTTTGGAGTGTGGCAGTGACGCTAGGGCTCTCTATCGTCTTGTCAACAACCTGATGGGTAAATCTAATGTGCCCACATTACCGAAACAAAAGCTTCCTGATCGGAGTGTTGCGGAGGAGTTCAGTGTCTATTTCTCCACCAAGATAGCGGATATCCGCTCATCCCTTGACTCTTTGGCCAAATCTAGGAATTCTGACAGTGCCGTTGAAGAGGAGTCCTTCCTTTCGCTCTATGGCGAAAATTGTTGTTTGGATAGGCTATTGCCGGTAACAGCTGAGTTTGTGATAAATCTCATTCTGTCTTCACCTGCAAAGTCCTGCTGCCTGGACCCACTTCCTACTCCTTTGCTAAAGAAGTTTGTAAGTACCTTGGCCGCTCCAATAACGAGAATTGTAAACTCTTCGCTGGCATCTGGTCGGTTTCCTGATTCGCTGAAGCATGCTGTCATCACGCCTCTTCTTAAGAAACCGTCACTGGATCCCCAAGATATGGCCAGCTACCGCCCGGTGTCTGGCCTTTCATTCCTCTTGAAGCTTATTGAACGTGTAGTTCTTTTTCGCCTCTCATCGCATGTCGCGGAATTCAATCTGCTGTCTCCTAGTCAATCTGCGTATCGGAAGAACTACTCGACTGAGACTTCTCTGCTTTCCATCTAGAACGACCTACTAGTCGCTGCGGATGCTGGTTTGGGTAGTGCGCTCCTCCTCTTGGATCTCAGCGCCGCATTCGACACGGTTGACCACCGTATTCTGATTGAGAGGATGGCTACAGCTTTCGGTGTCTCTGGATCTGCCTTAAACTGGTTCCGGTCCTACCTCTTTGGCAGAACCCAATCGGTGAAGGCGCTTGGAGTTACATCATTCCCGGTACCTCTTCCGTTTGGCGTTCCGCAAGGATCTGTTCTGGGTCCATGTCTTTTTAACATCTACACCAGTCCGGTTCCCGCCATTGCTGCTGTCCACGGGGTTAAACTCAAGCAGTTTTCTGACGACACCCAAGGGTACGTCCACTTCCACCTTGATTCTCATCATCAGACTATGGCTCTTGGATCTCTCTCCGCCTGTTCTGCGGATATCGAGGACTGGTTTACCGCCAATCGGGTGAAGCTTAACTTCGGAAAGAGTCTGCTACTTTATACCATTCCACCACGTAAAGCCTCGGCCATTGTACTCTCTCCACTTGTTGTTGGTGACTCTGTTCTTCCCCCTTCTAATCAAGCTCGCAATTTGGGTGTAACTTTTGATAGTGAACTCACAATGGTCCCTCATGTAAATGGCATTTGTAAATGTGCTTTCTTCCATCTCACCCTTATTGGTCGGATAAGGAAGTACCTTGATACAAAATCGGCCAAGTCCTTAGTTCATGCTCTTGTGCTTAGTAGACTTCATTATGCAAATTCTCTTTTGTTTGGCCTCCCGAAAACTCTGATGGTGAAACTGCAGCGCGTTCAGAACGCTGCTTCTAGGCTAGTTGTCGGTGCGGGTAGATATGATCGAGTTTCTGATCATATCAAGAACCTTCATTGGCTGCCGGTCGAGCAGCGGGTTGTTTTCAAGACGGCGGTTTTGACGTTTCGTTGCCTGAATGATTCTGCCCCAGTTTATCTGTCTGATTTGGTCAAATTGTACAAGCCCACACGTGATCTTAGGTCTGATAATTCCCGTACCATTGTATCTCCACCTTTTCGACTTGCGAAGTATGGGGGGAGGTCCTTTACATGTGCTGCCCCGTCCATTTGGAATGCGCTCCCTCTTTCAGTGAGATCTGAGACTAACCAGCGACTATTCAAGTCTCGTCTAAAGACTCACTTATTTTCTCTGGCTTTTCCCCGCTGATAAATTTGTTAAATTGTGTGTCTATACTTATGAGCGTCATTAGATCTTTCATTATGGATAGTGCGCTATATAAATATTACAATACAATACAATACAATACAATACAACCAAGATGAAAATCATCATCCTTTATTAGCATCTGCGGCATCAGCATCAGTGGTTGCAACTCTTGCTCTCTCCATGGAAATTGAGAACTCATAATAAAGTAACTATGTACGAAAGTTTGATTGATATTGATATTTTTTTTGCAATTTCGCACTTCTCTTTCGGTAAGAAAATTTGCTCGATAACTGAGAATCAGATGGCAAATTAGGGTGATCTTCTCTGGGGAAGTTTTCGTTAATAATCTTAACAGTTTCTTTTGGTTTCAGTTACAAATTTTTTGCCGCTATGTTTCAAATGTACACACTGTACAGATCCGTTATTTTTTCTTATCTTGAAGCGGATTTCGGTGATTTTTGTTTCGTTTGTAGCCTATTTATTTCGACATTTGTGTCGTTTAAATCGGGAGACCAAGTTCTTGCAGATATTTCATCTATATTGCTTCTCGCATTTTAGCTGAACTTTGTTTATAATTTTTTCTTCTTCTCCTATCTTATACAATTCAAATAAATCTGCGCGGTAATTTAGCACAAGCTTCCGTCTGTATATTTGTCCATTCTTGGGCCTTTAAGCCCATCCTCTTCGAAATTTACGGCACAGTAGAATCTTCAGAAAAAAAGACAGTTCTTCCAAGGAGCCATCTGTCCGATCCAATTGCATTACACCATTTAATTTCATATTCCATTCAGTTTCTAATGCGTAGCTAAACAGATTTGTCTTCCTTACCAGACATTTTTCAGAGTCAGTTGATTTGCGAACATTTTTTGTCTATCTTTGCTGCCTGATACGTAATTGTTGTTGGAAATAATATAGGGGAGACTGGAGTATGCCGAGACCGATGGTCAAGAGGGACAGTGCGGAGAAAAATAGAAAATATTAATTAATTTAAATTTTTTTAGTGTAACATGTAAAAACATGTTATCTAATCGGGGTTGAAGTTTGGTGTGTTTTTGTCAATAACTGTAGTAAAAAAATCTATAAATCTCTAATAATTGAGAAAAAAACGGCTTTTCGATGTAAAAATTTTTCGCCACCATAAAAGGTTATAAAAAAAGGGAAAAATAAAAAAAAATTCAAGCTATATTTACATGGAAAGAAACTTTGTTAATTTCTTTATCGTTTAAAAGAAAATTGGAATTTTAGACCCATTATTTTAGGAAATATGGACATTTTAAAAAGCACTGCAGCAAATTTTACTGCAGTTGACATGGGCAGGGAACTCCGCCCTCAAATCGGGCGTAGCTAAGCTATTTTTTCATAAAATGCAAATCTCAGTTTACACGATAATTCATAAATTTTTTTTACAGACATATAGAATCGATATAGGGAAACACGATTTAAATTTTTTTTTATTTTAACAAATTTTAAGGCTTATAAAAAAAACGTCCCCACCCCAACCCAAATTTTTGAAAACTTTGGCCGTCTCCTACGGGTAAACGGTTCACCCTGAAATTAAATAAAAAAATATGGAAGGTACCTTTACATGTGAAATACATAAAAATGTAATTAAAAATAAAATAGGGTGATTAAATTGGGAAATTGGGAGATATAGGGCTCTTTCACATCTGTTTTATTTAGCCGATTTATCTGGCAACGCAGCATGGCTCTAGACTTATTTGAGGGAAGAACGGGGAGAAGAGGGAGAATGGGACGAATGGGGGAGAAGAGGAAACTTGGGTCCCCTTTTTTTCGTACGCCCTCCTCCCTCCCACTCGTCCCATTCTCCCTCTTCTCCCCGTTCTTCCCTCAAATAAGTCTAGAGCCATGCTGCGTTGCCAGATAAATCGGCTAAATAAAACAGATGTGAAAGAGCCCTATAGGGGGGAAAAGAAAACTGTCCCGGCTTACTTCAGTTTCCCCTACAAACACATAGAACGTAAACGTTACTGAACCCTTCTTGAGATTTCCCAATTGTGTTGTATTATAATGACATCTAGATGGCGTTGACTATGAGGTTGGATCTCTGTATAGTCTTTGTCTGTCTACTGTTTAGGAAAAACCCTCTCTCTCTCTTTTGACAGCCACTGTATCATTGACATGTATTGTATATCGTCGTATAGTCGTACACCTCAAGTTCAAATACATATTATACAACACTAATGTTCTTTACTAATTTACTTATCTCAAAAATTGTGAATCCGTATATAAATAAACACTCTTTGCTGTTGATCTCTGTATTCGCAGTCACCAGACATTCTTACGAGTACACCCCGTCAGTTGATGACTCACAGTCAATTGAAGATATTATTTTATTCTTACAGTCAGCACCTGATTTCATTATTTCAACTTCTTCATTGCAATCAGAATCTAGATCGTCTTCCGAATCAGTTATGGAGTTGTCGTTCAGATCGTTTGAACTATCATTGTCTATCACCACAGTTTTTTCGGTGGTAGCTATAATAAAACTAGTTGAATAGCCTATCCCTAACAGACAAGAATATTATGTAAATTTGTAAACACTAGGGATATTGGGAAATCAACAAAATACCTGAGTATTCAAATCCTTTCATGGAAACAGAATGGCATATTCCGATAGCTTTCTTCTTTATCCGACAAATTAGACATTTCTCTATGCTTTGGCCAGTCAATGTGTTTCAAAACCAGTCGTTCATTCGTTTCTGGCATTTTTTTCATCTTTTCTCGGCTGAGCAGGAAATTCCAACCTTTGTCACCGACTCTCGTTAGCTTGATTAGCTCAGTTATAGAATTAGGCAACCCATAGTGTTTGAAAGCCGTAACTAGATGGCTTGGCGTAACAACGTCATTCCCTATGAAAACACAATTTAAACATGGAGCTGTTAAAGTAAGTTCATTATAGAAAGATAATTACCTTCTTTGCAGTATCCATATACTTTTTGGGTACAGCTTGCGAAATGATCCAACACAGATTTTCCTTCTTGGGTTTCGGTATGGATGTATAACCGAATGCATAAAGAATAATTAAATGCAAGGTAGGGAATTAGAAGCAAGAGCGTGATGTTTTGATAGCAGCTTGCGTTATCTGATTACGGATGCATCATCGTTAGGTGAGAAAATATGAATTTAAGGCCTATAATCACTGCCTCTAGAATGGAAATAACTGACGTTATGTCCTGTTTACTTTCATTCTTCACTACATGATCCATGTAGTACATGTTTTGCAATGTTGTACGAACTCCGTCAGTGTAAAAAGTTATCATGGCTCCGTGCCAACTTCTTTGCCGCTTTCCATAGTGGTCGACTGTTTTTTCCCGAAAGTAAACAGGTTCAAATTTCATGTTATAATCCAGATGAATTACGCACTCATTTACAGTCTTATTCTGAAGGCAATTGATTTTCATTTCTTCCTATATCTTTTTTATTGCATTTTAGAGTCTAGCATTCTGAGGAGATGGTCCATAAAAAACTGTAAGCACCCATCCAAGGCGATTAATGCTAATACTTTCGAAACGCTTGAGTTTAGGATTTTTTCCTTCAGACAATGAAAGAAGTGGAATAGTTTCCAGTAATTACTGCAAGGCGGTGTTGTGGACGTGGCTGCTGGTGCCTATTCTCAAACGAGGCCAACGGATATGTTAAGGACAATGCAGACCTGATTGTTATCTGCCTGAAACCCATAATTCAAATATAAATTGGCGGCTTCTAGTTCACTCAACAAAAGTTGCCTTTCGGGCCCAGCATTAGTGAAATTTTCGATTATTTTTTTTAATAATTAAAAAGCTATAATTTAAAAGAAACCCAGTGACAAAATCAACGACCTTTTTCAGTGCGGATTGATTTTCATATTTGACGGTAAACTGAAGAAGCTGCTTCGCTTTAATTTGTTTTCCGGGACTGTTTTTGTTTCTGTATAGTTGCCATACCTATTTGTACGAGAAATTTTCCGCATCACTAATGGAAATTCACGGGGAATACCATCTACCACTATTATTTTTGTTCCCCATGATGTGTAGCAAACGTGGTCTGATCCTAGAATGAATGCAATCGTATGATCAACAACAGCAAAATTAAATCGTTGCAAGCTACGACGAGTTGGAGAAAGACACTTCATCAACACTTTGGCACTTTGTTACTCAAGTCCTTGTAGAAGTTTGCTAATTGAGATAATTTATTTATTCTTGTTGAATCACACAAATAAGCCCTTGCCACTCGCAGTTCTTTCTTTGACTTTTTTTTAACATACAGTCGTTTGAATGAAAGGCAACGTTAGAGCATGTTGTGCTACACCCCCAAAATTTGTTAAGGCACAAACAATTAAAAGAGGCTGTAAGGCTCGTTCCAGACCATGCTTTACTCGTGTGAAATGAACACACAAGGTATCCTCAGAAGATGACGCTTATTTATTGCAATAAACACTAGCCAGTACAGTACAATTATACATGCACAGTGACAACACAGTATAGTTAAGAGGTAAGCAAAGTCGGAACAGAGTGGAGGAGCCCGGTGGAGAAGCCTTGTAAGGGGGAAACACGGGGCTTTTATTCTGCCGTGAACGCGTGAGTCAGCGTGTGGGAATTCAGGTCACGCTTGTGTCGACATCGTCGCTTTGAAGGTGATGAACCGTATTACTGGCCAGACTCGACGATGCGCTGCCCTTTGAACTGCGACAGTGTGCTGTCCATGCGCACGCAACTGTAGATGCGCCACTTCCTGGCTGGGTATTTGTGCGCTCCCGTGGCTTTGGTCGGTCACAGATCAAGTTAGTTCAGCTGAACAGGGAACTGTGGGGCCACACAATGGCAATTTGGAAAAAAAAATGTTTGTATACCTTAACAACGCTTAGTTTCTTTTTACTCTTCTTCCAAGTTTTTTAGACTGGTCTTTGAAGATTATGAAGATAGCGCCTTCTTCAACGTGAAATGCCTACTGATGTTGAACGCTGCGAAGATATCGACTACGGAACTTATACCTCTCATTGGTAACATGCTTTCACTGTGCATATTATAAAAATGTGCGGAATCAGTTTATAATTCGCTCCCTTCAAAGAAATGGAAAACAAATATGGTTTTACTTCTTCAAAAGATTATACTATAAATAAAACTCATGTAAAAAAATTTGTGAAGAAAAGTAAAAGGCCTACTTCAAAAACCCACTACAATTGAACGCCAAAACGTTCAAAGGGAACTTGACATTTTTGCAGGCCCACAGTATCAGTGCTAGAAGCGCTACGCAGAAGAAAGGCATCTGGATTTCTGGACTTGCAAGAATCATGTGCAAGATGAAAAAGTGGTTTAAAATACACGACATATCGAACCTTACGCAAGCAAAACATCAAAGGCTTCCAAATAAAGCACCTTCTTTATTCAAGTGCTGACGCGAGACAAAAATTACTACTAGACTTTTTACAATGACCTAAAAAATTCTAAAAAAAAAATAACCGACAAAGAACATTTCCTTTCTACAGAAACGTTCACAGTGATAATAATGAAAACAAAATCAATCATCTAAAAAAATTTCCTATTTGCTGAATACTGCCAGATTTTAATTTTTCCTCCGACTCGGAAATTCAATAGCGATAACCTTGATTTAAAGTTTAGCACTTCAGGCAATCAGAGGATATTACAACATGGAAGCCAAAGTGGCGATTTACGGAGTCGATAAATTGCGTCGAACGGAAAAAAACCTACTGTGTGATTAATTGTAAAGTACCACTGGCACGAGAGAAGCAACAAACAGCCAACAATAAAATTTTACGTAGAAATTCCGTGAAAGTACCTAAGAAGAGAGCTCTGGACGTCGTTTATCAACTTGAAACCGAAGCTCTTGCCGAAAAATGATGAATTGAAACCTCCAGCAGGTCCTTCAGTTCGAACCATAATATCACAGTCTACCAGGAGAGGTAGACAAACGCCATGTAAGCAGAATAAGCAAGGGAGCTTCAATATTCTGGCTGATGACAGGGATAGGGCGTTTGACTACCTCTCCTGGTAGACTGTGATCAGCATATTCTTAGAAAAATAATTAACGTGAGCAATCTTGATAGTTTACTTTAGTTTACTAGACAGGTAGAGAATGCGACTGTGGTGATCATTGGATTTCTCTTGTTAGTTCTCGAGAAACGAGAAATATGTATAGAATGAAAGAAGGTCTTAGGCACACCAGAATTAAAGATCCGGAAGCAGACGCTGTCAACACTTTGAATGAGTGTCTAGAAATTAAAAAAATTATATTAAGTTGTCCTCTGAATTATTTCTAACTATAATATTAGATCGTTGATGCGGACTTAATAAAGCTTCGGAGGAGTTCGTGGAACGGATGTGGAACATTTACTCATTCGTTGAAATTAAAATGAAAAAATTACACAACACAAAGAAGATTCACGAAAATATCGTCACTTTCCTTGTGCCAAATATTACTGGTTGTTCGACGTTTTGCTGTTTGCATGGAAAACAACTACCTCCTGCATTAAAACTTAATGAGCAGCTTGCAATTCTAGTTTTGTAGTTCATAAGTCCTATGCTCAACAGGAATTCTATCTGTTGCTAAAAGTAGAAGTATGTACTTTAAGTGCAAAGTTTTGTACTTATTTCTGTACTTTACTGAAATATTGAATTCTAACTCCTACTCGAAAGTTTTTAAGGAGACAAAGGACTCTTAAGTTTAAGCAAAAGTAATCAATTTTTAAATTTAACTATTTATTGGCTTAAACGCAATAAAGTAACTTAAAAACTAAACCCGATTAATGTTCTCCATATTAAGGTGGCGCTATTTAACATGCGTTATTGTTTTTTGACAGTTTCTATTAAAATGAATGACGATAGAGGTTTCAACGAAGAGCTAGAGTTCTATTTAAACGACTTAGACGAAATGAACTACGAATTAACAAGTAGTGTTGACGAAGAAGTTCTGCGTGAAAGGCTCATTGAAGTACGCAGAAGAATGGTTCCTTTTTTATTCTAGACGTACCGATATGTACAACGAGTTTTTTAATGACGATGAGTTATGCAAAACCTTTCGTTTTGATAAAGCGTCACTCCAATTTTATCACACTAATGTTAATGAGCGTACAAAATATTTCTAGTTAATACAGGATTGATAAATGATAAACTCGAAAGAAAGTTAAATGGTCGAAAGTTCCTTACACTGATGCAGCAAATTCTTGCTGCACTAAATTTTTATGCCACTGGAACTTTTCAAAAAGAGGTTGGACATGTTCTTAGCTTAGTTCTATAGCAAGAGAATGGATTTCTTTCCCAGACAATTTAAATATGAAATTATTTTATGGTTTCTCATTCCAATCTTATTGACATTAATTTATAGGTAGGTCTTGAGTTTTAAGAATTTGCTGGTTTTCGTGGTATGATTGGTGCAATTGATGGATGTCATATAAAAAAAGCAAGGCCATGGGTAGACAACGTACCATTATTACCAATTAATCCGTTCAATGAAGAATAATCGAATTAAAACCTAGAAGAATTTTCGTTAAAAAAAAATCACTTGTTAATTTAGTCTGCTATTCGGAATTCCTTATGTGCTTGTAATGACGTTTTTCATTGGCTTATACAAATTGAAATAAGCTCCTCCCCACTGAAGTCTAAGTCGACTTTTTCTACCAAGTACTTAACTAAGTAAAGGAAAAAATTTTAGTTGAGAACATGTTAGAATTCGGGTTTGTCTTTAAAAAAAGTAATACTTAGTTAAGTATAAAATTTTCTTACTTTAACTTAAAACTTAAACTTGACTTTAAGCCACAGTTAGAATTCCACGGGCAGTTACGCAGCTGCAGCAACAACAACTGATTTTTAAATGAAGGCTTCAACTGTTCAAAAAATAAGATTAGCAATAGGAAATACAATGCGCTGTTATAATGAATATAGAATTGTTGGTACCTTCTTCAGTTTTCTATGAGCCATTATGAGGCTGGCGACGTTGAGTTGTTCACATGTTTGTGGAAAATTTGCATAAGCATTGTCAAGGCTTTAATGAAAATGTCAAGAAAAACATCTACAGTCATCTTATGGGTTTTCTTTAAAGAAATAGGTGTAGGGGAGAACATCATGGACACGGGTCATATTGGACAAGTGTCATAAATGCTTCAGTTCATGGATAAAATTTTTTAAATTTTATGCGGATGTCAGTGTATTAGATCATAGAATACATTTTTATTAAGATATCACTATTATTTCTGATGTATTCGCAAAATAAAAATAATCGACACATTTCATGTAATTTTTCTTTTCATTACGACCGTTAAAAAATTACATAAAAACAAAAAATATTATTAAAATAATTACTAACATCATTAGAGTATTCATTCCCTTAATTTTTCCCGTAAAAAAATTATGTCAATTACATTAAAATTTATAAGCAAAATACAAACAAGTATAGGGCTGGGTCAAATTGGATAGCACTCAAGGGGGTGAGTTTGGACCACGCTAACTATCGCAGCGGGAGGAGCTTAGAAGCCGAAGGGCCTAAATTACCGTTAAATGTCCAATTTACCCACCCTCTTTACGAAAATACTCATAACTCATAAGTTTTTTTACATGACTTTATCCCTTTTTCCGTGGATGATTAAAGAATGGACGGAGAATTCAACAATATTTTTTTAAGATTTTTGACCATTATGCCTATAACTAGCACTGTCGAATCTCATACTGAGGTTGTCCAGTTTTGCCCCACCTTTTTCGACGAGAAAACAAAAAATTGACTTTTTTCAAACCAACAACCGAGTTCGCCTTGAGCTTTCACGGCAGTCGGACGCGCGTTAAGTCTCTTCTTCTTTTTTCCTTTTTGTGTGTGTCTCATACCTCTCCTCCTAGGACTATTTTCGCCTCCAGCTACTTTTTCGACCCACGCCGTCTCTCGTACGTAAGTCCACCTAACCTCATTGTCCGTCTGTATCTAAAACCGCTCTCGACCCGCGTGGTTCTCGTTTGTCTAGTAATTTTCAAGATCTTTGATCGTAGACGTAGTATCCCAGAGATGAGCGAAGGAGATGATGAGGATTCGCCTAGTCGCCCACCAAAAGTCTCAGTCGACCATGATAATCCCGTGCAGCCATCACTTTGCATAAGCAGCCTTAGTAAAATTGCCCCAGTAGTTGTCTCCGCGATTGATAAACCCGGGTTTTTCCTGTCTCTCAAATTTGCTGACACTAATTCCTTTGTTGATGATCTTGCACGCTTAGTCAAGCCTGTTAAGAATGTCGAATTCGCGTCAGGGGGAGACCTTTTTGTTTTCCCGTTCGATTTGGAACAAAAACAGGCTATTTTGAATTTAAACTGCATTAACAACCTTAAGGTCTCTTGTAAACTAACCAAATCTGAATCTGAATTTAGAGGAGTCCCTGTGTCGGAATCGGATAGCGAGGCTCTGTTAGATCTCTTGAAAGACAAACACGTTACCCACGTGCATCGGGTTAACAAATTCGTTGATGGGGTTCAGTCTCCATCCACTGTTGTCGTGCTCACCTTTTCGCAACCGTTTCCTTACAGAGTAAGATTGGGCTATAGAAACTTTGTGGTTCGTGCATACTCTCCCAAGCCCATGCAATGTTCAAAATGCCACCGCATTGGGCACACCGCCGCGCATTGTAAGTTTCCAGCTAGATGTCCCAGCTGCGCTGGCAGTCACCCACCGGCAGCCAACTGTGAAAGCAAGGCCAAGTGTTTAAATTGTCAGAAAGATCTCCATCTTACGGGAAGCCCCCTATGCCCTGCGTACATTTCACATTTGAATGCGCTCAAGTTTGCCAGGGCTAACAATGTCTCGATGTTCGAAGCTAAACAGCGTTTATCCACTCTCCGTAGTTCCACACAAACGCCTCCTTCTGCCTCAGGCCCAGCCGCGCCCTCGGCGATCGAACTCGCCCATCAGAAAGAAATTGATAGGCTCCATTTGAAAGTAAAACTGTTGGACTCTAAACTTTCCAAGTTAGTGGTAGATATCCAACCTCTCTTCACTTTGAAAAGCAACGTTGAAAAAATAGTTGATTCCTTTGAAGCTATTCACGAGAAAATCGAGACATTGTCAGGAGTACCCGGTGCGATTCAAGGTCTGCAGAACCAATTTGCGAGATGGCAACCTTCATGAAGTCTGTGAACGTGTCGTCATCTCAGAGCCAGCCCCAGTCCCGTTTCCATAAAACGCCTTATGATAAGTCTCCCCAAAACAACAAATGAATAAAACAATCCCTCATCTTAATATTATTCAATGGAACGCTAGAAGTTTATACCGTGCTAAGTTGGATTTATTTAAAAATAATCTCAGAAGTTCTAATCCCTCAATTGTTTTGTTGAGCGAGACCCATTGGGTCGATTCTCACCCTGTTGCTTTTGATGCCTATAATTGTTTTGTTAAAAATCGCACAGATAAAAACGGTGGCGGAGTAGCCATTCTCGTTAAGAAGTCCATCTCTGCGTCTTTAATTCCTTCTCCTGTTCTTGCTCATATAGAGTGTATCGGGGTTTCGATTTTACTACCCGATGGCAAAAACCTTGTCCTGATTTTGGCGTACTGCCCCAAAGGGGATGCAGAACCGTCGGAAATCGCCTCGTTGCTTGACCAGTCTAATAATTTGTGTGTTATTGGCGGCGATTTTAATGCCCATCACCGTGCGTGGGAGAGCTCACGGGCTAACAATAGATGTGGGAGGTCGATTGTCCAATATCTCAGTTCTAATTATAATATGGTGTTGTGTACGCCCCCAAATCTCCCGACTAGAATTGATCCCTCTACTAATCATTGCTCCACAATTGACCTCACTTTCGCCACTCCAGATTTAGCGCATTTGACTCAAATCTCTCTTGGTCCAACTACATGGGACAGTGATCACGTCCCCATCCGTATTTCTCTAAATATGAAAATGGATTTCATTTCCGACCTTCCGTCTACCTGGAAGTTTGACCCCAACAAGTGGTTAGGGTGGAATAACCTTATTGAAAGCAACCTTACTAACTAAAATGTTTCTTCTTTGTCTGACCCGGTCGTAGCGTACCAAACGTGGTATGATTCCATTGTGAATGCTAGTAACGCGACGTTTAAATTTTCCCCCAGGAATAACCAAGCTAAGGAACCAAGTAGGCCTTGGTGGTCAGCTGATATTAAAAAATCGATTGCCTTAGCAAGGCGCGCCAAGCTACGCTGGTTAAAATCTCCTTGTATTGAAAACAAAATCGAGCTCAATCATTATGATGCTTTGAAAAAAAAGGCTATAGCCAAAGCTAAGTCTGATTCGTGGAATAATTTTATTACAGCTCTGGATGCAAGCAAATCAAATGATAGCTGGCGCTTCACTAATAAAATGATCGGTTCAGCTCCGTCACCCTCCTCCAATTACCCAGTAGTTGATTCTTCTGGCGCACCTTTGATTTCCACCCAGGAGAAAGCGGAACTGTTCTTACACACATTGTCTGCCCATACCTCTACACCCCCCTCCTGCACAGGAGCTGCGGACAAGGAGAAATTCTTTACTAGTAAAACAGATGCCGCTATTTCCTCCGAGGTTCCGAACCCTCTTAACAGTAAAATAACTTTGTCTGAACTGTCGTCGGGCCTTCAGAACCTAAAAAGTAGAGCGTTAGGCCCCGATCTGATCCATAATGAAATGCTTAAACAGCTGTAATGCGCAGCCGAGACTGACCAGAAGAGTGCATATCGTTTACTGTATGTATCGTATGTAAACCCGCCCCCTTCATGCCCCTCTTCTATTAATAGCCATGATCATTCTGTCCCGCCATTTTGGAATCACTGCAATGGCCGACACGTTCAATTATTCAAATATGGCCGCGCGGGAATCAGTATATAAACTCCCGTCGCACCCTCCAAGAGTTAGACTTGTCATCTCACTCCTAAGGCAACAGTTGTAAGTTAAACTCTCTCTCTCTCTCTCTCAGTTTGTATTCTGTGCTATGTAGCAAATAAACTAGTTCAGCCTAAATGTTTGAACCGTTCTTCGAAGTAAGCGCGCCTTTTCGAGTCTCCAAGAAGCGCCTTACATTTGGTGAACGTGCCAACCCGAACAGATTAAATGTGTAATGCACAAAATACCAAACTTTTTTCGTAAGCCTAAGACACAAGAAGGCGACTCTATAGTTTCCCCGACTAAACAAATCTTGACCCCCGAAGAATTAGAAAAACTAAAAGATAAGATTAAAACAGAAATATCAATAGCAGAAATCAGAATCCAATACCTGTTAAACAAAACCACCCGACCAAAAGAAAGAGACCCAAATGAAATAGAAACTCTAGGGAAAGACATAAACAGTTTAAAAGCCAAATACGCAGAATTGATAGACCCAACAGTTACCATATATAAAAGAAAAAAGCAAGTAGTTGAACAATCTGACCAAGCAAGCTCACAGGGCCCTGACAAGCCCAATCCACCTAAAGTTGCCCCAGCGAAATCACCGGTAGTAACCTTGTTCGATTCAATCGACGAAATTGAAGAAGGAGCAAGAGCCCTTCCAACTCAGGTGAAGCAACGAACGACTGAGTGCGCAAAGTGTCACGCCCCTATAACACTCTCGATAACAACTGACAAAGAACAGTGTAGGCAGTGTAACACACACAGAGACACACGCAACGCGGAAGATCAGGAACAGAACACCAGCCAACCCCTGAAGGAAAACCAGCCAAAAGAAAATATAAGACGAGTCGACCCAAAAGAAGAAGTACCACCGCACCCTCCCAGACGTGTACACCTACCACCCACGCAGCACCTAGCCCAACCTCATCAGCAAGTAGCAAGAATTGGAGCACAAGCCCCCACACTTGGAAACATTTTCGACGACGACGACGACGAAATGGCCCTAACAAACGCAGCCGTAACTGCGTGGCAAGAAGCAGTAGATAGGCAAGCTGAAATTCTAGAAAACGGACTAGTATTCATAAATGCACAGAACGTAAAGAAAGAAATACCAGCTTTCACCGGAGAAATCGAAGAAAAAATGGCAATCGAAGAATGGTTTAAAATAGCCGAACGCATAGCAACACACGCAACTTGGACAGACGGGCAAAAGCTACGTTTTTTCCAAGAACGAATGAAAAAATCAGCCGCAAACTTCAACGACTCACTAACAGTAGCCGAAAAAGCTACTTATGCAGTATGGAAACAGGCACTACTAGACGGCCTAACAGATAATACAACAAAAGCAAGGAAAAAGGAACAACTGAAGACCCTCAAACAAAAAGAAACAGAACGAGTCAGAGATTTTAAAATCAGAATCGACGACACCTACAGAATTGCATACGGCGTAAACGCAGCAACAAGTCGTCACGCAGACGTAGTAGCACTGCGTAATGAAACATTAAAAGACGTATTGCTTAACGGACTAAAACCGCAAATAGCAGATCTAGTCTGGAATAGGCCCAATTTGAACGACAAAACATATCCAGAAACTGTAGAATCGGCCGAAGAATGTGAAAAAGTTGTAGAAATGAAAAAAATAACGGAAAATAATGACTTGTCCACTGCCATCATGTTAGCAGCAAAGGAAAGTAAGGAAATGTCGGAAGAAGTCAACAACTTGAAACTACTACTTCAGAAGTTGGAGAGTATGTCAGTCAATCAACAGAAAGCCGAAAACTAAAAAAAAAAACACATCAACAGCTTGTAGTATATATAATCGTAGTAATAGAATAGCTGCATCAAAGAAGAAAGTTAGAAACAAAAATCGCAAAGTAATGAAAGTGCAAGAAAATTATATGTATTTTAAAACATGAAGAAACCAAGTGACAAAAAAAAAAGAAGAAGATGCAAGATAAAAAAACCAATAGCCAATAAATCTGTCTCCTCAGACTAGCCAGAAACATAAAATTTTGCTGAAAAATGCTCACCACAAAGAAGAAGACACGGAAAAGTAATCCGTAGTTAAAGGGCCCGAAGAAAAGGAAGAAAAAGAAGAAAAAAAGAAAATTAAAAAATCTTCCCAGTTATTTAACGAAGTGCCTGATCAGCCCACCAATCTTACGCTATCCGAATCTTTTCGCGAGAGATTCATATTCATAATGATGCGACAAGAATTACGGTGTAGTATCAGTTTTAAATAAGCCAAACGCACACAAATTGGCGTGAAGTGAAAATTTTTCGCCATTGCTTATAACTTCGTGACATTTCAGATAAATGTCGAGAATTTTAAAAGAAAAGCTTACGCAATTGTGCAAGCGGTATAGCTAATTCCCCGTAGAGAAACGGAAGAAAAATCAAGCATTGAGCAACTACAAGCCGTTAGGAAATTTATGAAGAAATAAAAGGAAATTTGCAAAATTTGCTAGATGGGCTTTATGTCTGCAAGTTTGTGATATTGTCATGGACTAAAAAATAAAATCTGGAAAACAAAACGAATAACGAACGGAACCTACAGAACTCCAGATTCCAATCGACAACCTGAAAACGCAACCTGAGCAGCCGCCAGCGAATAACGCGTTATCAAACATAAACTTCGCAGATGAACAGGAAAAGTTTAAGTACTGTTAATGCGCGCGCAAAATATGAGAAATTACAAAGAAGAATAATAATGAAACAGAAACGTCGATTAAGGACAATGCAATCGATGACAGCCCCTGAGACAGCGACCAAGTACACCTTTCAGTTAACGACGTCTTCAATGACAACGATTAAATCAATGAGCTTGACAAAAGTTTAATCGCCACACAAGCTGACAGACTACTGGTACAGGAATCCGTAAAGAAAAAAAAGGAGTAAGAGAAAGATAACGGCACGGATTCAACTTAGATTTTATTGGAAATAATTGGTAAATAAATCAAACAAAATCGTTCGTAGATACGAGATCAGCATCAAAGAAAAGCAGAAGAGCAATACAAAACCACTTTTAACCGATCCCCTCCCCCAGACGATGTCTAACCAACTTTGTTACAGACTCGTGGGACCGTTAACGGAATCGAAAAAAGTGATAAAATAATGTACAGCAGTACTTTAATGCCCACTTCGGATGGCCGTCCAGTGACTGCTAAATAAATGTGACGTCATGAATGTAACTGCCGTGCAGGATCCCAGTGTGTTCTCCCTTCTATTCTACCTCTTGCTCCCCCTCTCATTCTCCCTCTTATTCTCCCTCTCATTCTTCCTCTTATTCTCCCTCTCATTTCAAGCCCCTCAGTATCTCTCTTGTACTACCGCTTAAGACTAGACGCCGTAATACCAGACTTCAGACTAGTCGGCGTTACTCTTTATTGTAAGAAAGAGTACGTATACGTACACATCAGTACTTTCCTATCGGCGGAGAACCACGGACACCCACTACATGAAGACAAGACGATCTCCACGCAAAGCATCGCGAGAACAATTTATTTATGCATTTATACTCGCTAATAGTAATGATTTTTGCTTTCTCGTTGATCTTGTCTTAAGTTCCAAATATTATGAAAAATGTGCAAGAAATTTGGTATAGACACGAGGGCGTGTCTTTTTAAAGAAAGGAGGTATGTAATGCGCAGCCGAGACTGACCAGAAGAGTGCATATCGTTTACTGTATGTATCGTATGTAAACCCGCCCCCTTCATGCCCCTCTTCTATTAATAGCCATGATCATTCTGTCCCGCCATTTTGGAATCACTGCAATGGCCGACACGTTCAACTATTCAAATATGGCCGCGCGGGAATCAGTATATAAACTCCCGTCGCACCCTCCAAGAGTTAGACTTGTCATCTCACTCCTAAGGCAACAGTTGTAAGTTAAACTCTCTCTCTCTCTCTCTCAGTTTGTATTCTGTGCTATGTAGCAAATAAACTAGTTCGGCCTAAATGTTTGAACCGTTCTTCGAAGTAAGCGCGCCTTTTCGAGTCTCCAAAAAGCGCCTTACACAGCTCAGTCCAGTTAACCGCAGGTCCCTTTTACATTTATTTAATCTGTTTTTCGTATCCGGCTTCAGTCCAAATCATTGGAAAACTGCTATTGTTGTCCCTCTCCTTAAACCAGGTAAGCCTCCAAATGACGTCAATTCGTACCGTCCGATCTCCCTTACGTCGTTTTTGAACGCGTTGTAAAATTTTGGCTCCAATGGCACTTTGAACACTTCAATTGCATCCCGAAATTCCAAGCTGGCTTCCGACCAGGTTTTTCCACGTTCGACCATATAGCCAGACTCGAGTCCCACATAAAGGAAAGTTTTAATAAAGGCCAGAATACTTATGCAGTTTTTCTAGACATTTCCAAGGCGTATGATTCAGTCTGGATCTCAGCCCTCTTGTACAAATTATCTAAATTGAAAATTTCTGGTTCTATATTGAATTGGCTCAAACACTTTCTTACTAACCGTTCCTTTACCGTAAGAATTAATAACAACCTATCTTCACCGGCAGCCCTCAAGCGTGGTGTCCCCCAAGGTGGAGTTCTCAGTCCCACACTTTGGCTAGCCTATATGTACGATTTCCCGATTCCGGCTCCTCTGTGCCACACAGCGCTCTTTGCAGACGATATTGAGCTTCATACGTCGTCAAACTCTAACGTGCGGGCGGCCGAGGTGTTGCAACCGTATCTTAATCGTATTGGCCTCTGGGCCACAGATTGGTGCCTAGTCTTTTCAATTGACAAATGTGTCCTTCTCATTTTCTCGAGAAGACGCACTATGAATCAGGATTTAACCTTAACCCTAAACAATCTGCCTATTCCCATTGAAACCACATTTAAATTTCTTGGAGTCCATTTTGATAAAAAACTTAGCTGGAACGCGCATGTCAGCATGACGCTCGCCAAGGCGTCTCGTAATCTGAATGCCATTAAAATTCTTGCGAGAGGTAAGATCGGCCTTAATTTCAGGTCTCTAGTCCGCCTTTATAAATCTCTTATTCGAAGTAGACTTGAATATGGCGCTGTAGTCTTATCGTCTCTCTCTAAGTCCCAGACTTACTCATTTGAAGTGCTCCAGAATGCTGCAATGAGATCTATTATCGGTGCTTTTAAGTCCACTGCAGTCGCTTTTTTGAATTGGGAACTTAACATTGAACCTATCGATTTCCGGTGGAAATCGCTGGCGATCAATTACTTGCTGAACCATAACGCCAAACCGTTTAACATGACCTACCACACTGCCAGCTCTCTTGTTTACGGAAATATTAAATTGAAACCTCGTAGTACCCCGGCCATCGTCCCTCTCTGTAAAAATCTTAACTTAATCGACAATCTCAACATCTTCAATAATAGCGCGTCAACTGTTAGGCCTCTCCCGCCCCCGCCGTGGCAAACACCCCACTCCGAGTTTTCTAAATTTCCCATAACGAAAAAGATGTCCGTTCAGAATCCGGGTCTGGCCCGGGCCACTTTCTTGGAACTTTACCAGCGAATACCATAAATGTGTTCACGGATGGAGCCTTAAGAGACAACCATGCTGCTTGTGCGTTTACCATCCCTTCCCGTGATGTAAATAAAGCTTGGAAACTTCCCGATAACAGTAGCACTTTTTGTGCAATGGTTAATATTTTCAGCGACTCCCTTGCAAGTGTTATGGCTATCCATAGTCAGCGTTTCGATCCCCATCACCTTATTAAAGATATCCGTCAGACTGCATCTAACCTTTTGAGTTCAGGCACCCGTACTAACTTTATTTGGATACCGAGCCACGTAACCATCCCTGGTAATGAACGCGCCGATGAGCTCGCTACTCAATGCTTGTCTGATCCCGTTAGCCCGGTTTTATCAATCACGCCTTCAACATCAGAATTTTTGAACGTTATCCACTCTGTTAGAATTTCTAACCTCAGCCGTTCCCTTAGACTGGCCTGTCCTACTCTCCTTCCCTCATCGAGGTGTCGTATGGGTCTTAGACCGTGGCAGGTCCACAAGTCGAGAGTTATTTCGAGAATCCTTCACAGGCTCAGGAGCGGTCAAAATCGCCTAAATAAAACGTTGAGACATTTTGACGCGGACAATGATGGTTTTTGCCCCAATGGTTGCCCCAATTTAGAAGACTCTAACCACGTTCTTACCGTATGTCCAACTTTTGAAATCTTTCGGGAGCCCCTAAGATCTCTCGTATCCGGTCTCAAACTTGATTTTGTCCTCCCAGTCCTTATTGGCATTTGTGAAAACATTCCTTCTAATAGTCAATTTGAAATCAGAGACGGTTTAGTAAAATTTCTAACTCAGTCTGGCCTCATTAGTCGAATTTAAATTCCATTTCACCCTTTCTCCCTCCCCCCCAAACTATCTATGTGTTTACTCTCTTTCATAGTCTTTTGACTATGACATGTGATTCTACAAGAAGATCTCAGTCAATCGGTCGGTGCGCAAAGGGCTCGTTCATACTTGCCCGTAATCCGAAGAGGTGGGCTGCGCCTTAGCAGCCCCCTTCGGTGGCACCGTTAAAACAAATATCATCATCATCAAACCAACAACCATAACAACTCCCTTATTTTTAAAAGTAAAATTTAAAAAAAAATGGGGAAGTAGACAAAAGAATACTACACCATTTACGTAAAAATAATTTAAAAAAAAGAAATACAACTAGAGATAACTGAAAAATAAAATTTTGTCCACGATGACTCCGTTCTCCCCTTATTAGATTTAGGGTAATATAAAAGAGAAGAACGACGAAACACCAAAAAAAGCAGTCCATAATAAACTTACGTGTGCATTTCTTCAGATTAAAGTTAAACGACTCGATCCCAGTCGCAGCAAATGAAAAACACAGCATCGACCAACAATTTGATTAACATTTTTTTCATTATAATGTGAGAAACTTTCTCACAGGGAAGCTGCAGTCTTCGTTCGATGTGTAAGAGACTACACAGCGCGTGCATCTTGTCTCTTACGGGAACGAATGTATAAAATATGAGGCGTGACTCAACAATGAGAATGTTTATTAATATCAGTCCAGAAGTACAATTGATAGAAAAGGATATAACTAAATAGGAGAGGAAGAATAAGGAATGAGAGACAGTACCTTTACTCAGTTGTAGTTGACGAGTTGCACAACACAATTAACACACACAATTGAAAGAGAGTTGTATTACTTGAACTGAATCGGAAACACCCGATCGTTCAAACTACAGAAAGGATCTGCGCCCAGAAGAGAAGAATATCGCACCCTTTTATACGAAAAGAGGAAGGATGCGGCATTGTATAAAGAAAACGATAGGAAAAGTATCCCATGTAAAACCCACCCCAGAGTGAGTTGACAGTTCTGTCAACTCACTTAATTGGGGTTTAAAGAGCATTTAAATGGGGTAAAAGGGGTTTGAAATATGCGTGGAGGACGCGTAATTTATGCGTGAAGATGCAATCTAGAAAGGGTCAAGAACCCGGCGACGGCAGAAAAGGAAAAGGGGTTGCACCGGAAGCTGTACAGGTGTGATGCGTCACCATAGCCGTAGGCCAAATGACGCACACGCCGTTCTATTACAGATGGTATATTCCCGTACAACGTCAACATAATTTAAACAACAGTCGATACATGCCTCAAAAGGTTGGAGGCATTCACACAGCCGTAGCCGTATAGCCAGCGTCAAGCACAAGAAAGACACAAATACGACAAGTTAAAAACGGGGAACGAGCAGGCCAGTAGAAGGTCGAATGAACTGCCTGACACTTGACTCGCGAAAGGGTGAATCAACACTAGACTGGGTGAACAGCCCAGCTTTGACTGAAGAAAGAACTGCAATTGATGGGGTTTTATACGACAAACAAAGTCAACGCGATCACCAACGCAAGGTGAGCGTTATGAAAGAATGACAAAGGCAAATGACTTGTTTCAAGAAAAAAGGGGGAGGATATTTTTCCAAGAAAGAGTAAGCTAGTGCATTCCTTACAATAAATTCGACGTAGCTGAAATCACCTTAGAAAATCTATTAAACTTGTATTTTTTTTTTAATTTTTAAGTAAAATGGCCTACCTGATAGGCTTTTAAGACATCAACTAAATAGTACTGAGCCCGGTCCTTAATAGAGAGTAATCCATGTTCAGCATCAGCTACAGTTTGACAGCCCAAATCACTATTCCCTGGTTCCACAAATTCATCTATTCAACAACGGACGTAACACGAAAGGGCCACGGACTTCATTGTGTTTTCAGACGCGTCGAAGAAGGCATTTTTTGCTGTTTATTACCTTCACTTCGAGGTGTTGGATTAATCCGTAAAGGTAGCTTTCATAAAATATTTATCGTGTTTTTAATGTTTTTTAACCCCCTCCCCCATTGTTACAAATTGTAACAAAAGTTTGAATCCCACTTTGATTACTGCGTAACAAATACTGACCATCATTTCTCTATGGCGTTTGGTTGCCACACGAAAAGTTATTATCCTTGTTAAAACGATGACGGGTGAACGTGAACGACCATGTGACTCTTTAGCAAAAACTTAGATGTAGAATATAGTGAACATTCTTTGCATCTTTGCTCATGTAGTTTTGACTGAACTGAAGAACAGTACAAGGCATACGGCAAATCCTCAAGTCCTCTAATGGATCTAGGCAATACGTTGCGATTTAGTTTTTGAGAACTACACATAATGATGTGAATTTACTACGAATATAAAAAAATCTGTACGTTTTTGGTCCGTCTTGAGTTTGAAACAAAGGAATGAGTGAGGTAAGAATCTTGACGGGAAAATAGTGAAATAAGAACTCCTAGTAGCCATACAGCATGACGGATCTTAACATTTTACTATTTATGTAAAATATTTTGACGTATAAACATGCTCGGCGAACCACTTTTGATCTTTAGATTTCAAAATTTCCAAATTGAGTTAAGATTTAGAGGAAACAATATACTCCGCCACAGTTGGAAAGCGGTCAATTTCAAACCAAAGATCAGAAATAACTTCCTGCTCAACAAAACAAAAATGTTTGTGTTCCAAGTCGGCATCAAGCTGTGACCCAATGTAATATTAATCCAAACAGCTCTCTACTGAGCGGGGCCATTTTTCACTCCATTCGGTTGTATACGCTTCGACCAGGGGCATTTGAAGTGACAAACATAGCTTCCAAAATTTGCTTCAACAACTGATGAATTGTTATTAGTGTGACTTTTTGATAACGGTATTTTCTCATCTGGGCCGCCATAGACGGTAAAAAAACTCCCTTCACTAATTTTTCCTATCCACTTTTTGGGAGGACGTGATGTGAATCAAACTGAGGCAGCTTCAGTACCCGGTTGAAGGTAATCGAAGGTAATAAGGTAGTCGAGGAAGAATGTTTTTTGGATCGAGCGGCTTTGTAGGTTAAGCCAGAATAGCCTACAACTTCCGGTTTGCCAAGACCGTCACGCCCGATTTCAATGCCGGCAATTATAGAAGGAATCAATTATTGTGGTGTTCTGCTAATACCCGGTCGTGATCAGGAAACGAACTCCTCAACCTTCTGGTGTGTGGTGGTTTTCCCGCTGCCTTCCGTAACTCGTCATCTTTTTTGCTTTAAATACATAGTGCTCGAACGAATTTTACTTAATAATTCTAAAATTGTTCGAGCGCTAGCGCTGAACAATCGGGATTATTTACTCAAATGAAAAGAGAAACAGGACCGTCTCTTCCAACCGCCCACCGCTGTTTTTTAGTATTGTGTATTAATAATTATAAAATTATCCAAATCTTTGTTATTTTACAGTGGAAGTAATAACAATTACTGCGGCCGAAAGAAGGGTCGAGACAACAACAACAATTCGAGCAACTTTACCAACAACAACTCAAGTCTCAACAAGAATTTATAATGTTTCCTCTCTTCGTTATCTTTGCTCCGTGTTGATTTATATTCAGTGCTTCTAAATTCTTATTAGTTTAAGCGCGTTGCGAGCTCCATAGGCTTTACCCACACCTCCCTTTTCTTTTTTAGTATGGCACTGTTGCCATACTGTAAGTCAGGCTTGTTATAAATATGCTAAATATAAAGGGTCACATAGGCTACCTGAAAATCTTTATCGTTTTTCATTGAATTTCACTTTTCGTTTAAATCAGTTTAGCAATTTCATTTTGATTTGACTAGATAAGCATTTACATATGAGTTCTAAAATTCTGAGTAAATTTTAGTTTTATCCATTTATTTTTTATGGAAGCTTCTAGACCTACAGGGACTTAACAGAGGCTGTGTCCAGCAGACGGTATTCTATTCTTAATTTCGATCACATGATTTCCGTCAACCAATGGTGTTGCTGAAATATTAGTCGCAAGTGGAACCACCTATTACTGTGAAAATCAGCTGATCGAAAATTCGATGTTGTCCGACTCTTCCTTTATCTTCAAAATATTTATGAGGTTAGAGCAGCTAGAGGCGACTTCCAGCTTAAGATGGTTATGATTTCCTATCAATAAAAAATTATTTGGTATTTTTATTTATTTTGCTTAGCATTGCTGTTTACCTTCTACATTGTTGTTGGTCCGTCCATGTTGCATGAACTTTGACGATTGTGGCGGTCATACCGTGCTGTTAATCCATGTCCGTTCAATGTAATTGCAGAATTTCTCAAGCAATAAGTTATCGCGCGTCATAGTTACTTCTTCTTCTACAATTCCGTTGAACCTTTTATCAATTTTTTTCCACGGGAAGAAAATTTAAACTCGGAAGTTACACAATCCTTGTTTGTTATGTTATTTCTATATTGGGACCTCAATCCAATTTTCTTAATATTCCGGTTGATAGCTTGATTCAAGTGAAAGCTACATCCTTTCATTTCTACTCGAAGTAGAAAATTTCTAAGGCTGGCCCACACAGCCTTTTCAAAGTGAGATTCACTTTAGGGCGTAGTTATTTTCCGGCTCCGTAACCCCTCTTTTCGTTTTCTCTTATGCGACATTAGAATGGAGGCTAGTGGTACCTTCAAAAGAATTTGTATTATTATGTTGTTTTTTTTTCAATCAAATGGAATGAAAATTTTATTATTTTATCGCATTGCGAATACAGCGTTTTCCCATTAGGGTTTCTCGGGGGTCCATATATTTTTGGTGCTTACTGTATTTGAAACATTAATTTGCGCAGGGGTATGGAGAGGTGGTTCCCAATGACTGTAAAATTTCCCATAAGGGGATTCGACGGGAAGCTACTATTTTTTTACTAACGACTTTTACATGGAGGCATAGGGAGGTCTCTCCGACGGTGGCGCCATCTAGGCTCTCGCGGCATATGGACATACCGAGAGACCTTTTAGTAAAAGAAGCGGACAACCCCTTATGGGAAATTTAACATGGGGTCAATCCATGCGAAATCGACCAAAGCGTGTTGCGACCAAGTCGCCGATTTTGTTTAAAATTTTACCAGTTATAGACCTTATTAAGATCCAAAGGTATGGGTCAAGCCGACCCCTTAGCGGCGCGTTGCAGTGTGAAGGGGTGCCGTGAACAGGAGATTTTTATTTGGCTCGACCGATAATGTTGCTCGCAGGGCTTTTCGGATTAATCGTGCCCGAGGGAAGAAAAGGGAGGAAAGGAAAGAATGGGACCAATGGGAGGGAGGAGGGCGTACGAAAAAAGGGGACCCACGTTTCCTCTTCTCCCCTATTCTTCCCATTTTCCCTCTACTCCCCGTTCTCGCGCTGAAAAAGTGCAAAGCCATGCTGCGTTGTCAGATAAAATGGCTAAAGAAAACTGATCCCTAAGAGCCCTATAGTTTCGTGTAAATCTAAAAAGACTTTAAAACCAGAATTGATTATATTTAAAGAATAGCATACGGAAAAATGCCACTGCGTGTCGGCCTTCGAGATTTTATTCTTGTGAGAGTAATTCGTATTAAAAATGTTGAGATCTTGGCGCTTGTTGTTTTTTTTTGTTTTTTAACAATGGGGGAAACTCCTCGTCTATTGATTTTTCCATAATAACGTTAAGAAATAGGAAAAATCTATTGGTCTGGGGGGGCTAATAGCCAAAATAGCTACTGCTGCCGCCGGGGGGGACTCGGGGAAAGGATTCCGCATCACAGCAGCAATAGCTATTTTGGCTATTGGCCCCCGAAATCCGGGGGTCAATAGGCACGGGGAAATATTATCTATACATCGACTAAATGATTCGTAGGTACTGCGAAACTAGCAGGCGTAATTATTGTCCTGTTCCTTTTTTGTGATGTAATATCCTGCATTGCCAGATCACGAAATAGTCCGTATCACACTCTGTCAATGAAACTCCTCCCATTTCACACATATAAATATTCTTGTAAAATAAACCAAATCAGATGTTGAGATAAAATCTAGCACATTATTTGAAGAATTTGATGGGGAATCGGAAGGAATTCACGCAACAACAAACAAACTTGGAATATGAGTCGCAGCTATCAAAACGTTTTTTTCCGCCCCTTTTGCACGTACAACAATTCGTAACTAATTAACAACTTGTCTTATCGTTGTAAACTTTTGCGCGTTAGTTGGACAAACGTCTAAGGAATCGAATAAAGTTAACGCCAAGGGCTCACGTCAATACATGCGAGCCACACCTGTTCCACAATCTGTAAACTGGTATTCAGACAATCACAGAGAGCCATTGATTCCCTTGGGTTTAAATAATAGTTTTTGGCCCTGTGTTCCTCCCCGCCCATTTATTCCGCTAAAAGCCTTCTATATTTTAATCAAGTTGAAAATCTCTCAGGGATAACCCTGCGTCTATAGTGAGAATGCAGGAGTTACAGCACTCAGAAACGAAGCAAATAAAAGACATACTACTAAACGGAATAGATCAAACATCCATAACGCTACGTGCACACACACTTTTAAAATGGCTGAAGAATGCGAAAAAAAAAGTAGTTGAGATCAAGAAAATATCCAAGAATAAAGATTTATCTTCTGACGTCACAGTTATTTCGAAAGAAAACGAGTATTTAAAGAAGAAATCATAAACTTGAAAGGACATCGACAAATTAATGAAAACTACCATCTTCGGCAGTGTCCTAGAGTGCCACGGAATCTCTAATGCGCAAAAAGGTTCCGAGTTCGATTCCGGTATCGGGTCAAAATTATTTCGCAGAAAAAGGGTATTGCGAAAAAAGAGGGTGATCCTTTAAGGGAAGAGGGGTGGGCTCAGGTGTGGGCTAAGGGACGGCCAAGCCTGGCAAACCCAAAACTTTAAAGTCAATTTACTTTATTAGAGATTCCGTGCCACTCTAGGCCACTGCCCCATCTTCGATACATCCACAGAGACTTAAACAATAGCGGTAGTAAACAGATTATCAGTACACAGAACAGACGGCAAATGGCCAGACCTAACGGAAGAAAATAGAAAAATTCGTCTAATTTCTATCACACATTAGAAGTCGAAGTCAAACACCAGAGCGTAGACAATCAGATTCAAGACCTCTACCCTACAGAGAATATATTCAGAACTCAATTTGGAGAAATCAGAAACCGCACAAAGCTAGAAGGTATTATCTGTGCGACAAAAGAGGACACCTCGATACTGCTTTCGATCCACCCAAACTCCTTACTCTCAACAAAACTGAATCAAACGAGAGAATGGCCAACAAGATTATCGCCGTGGCCAAAACAGGAATCACTCAATTACACAATTTCAGACAATATAATTACTCAAGCTTTAGTAGACACTGTCGCATCAGTGAGCGAATTATCATAATATTTTATCTCTAGATTAAAATAAAGATGTAACTAAAATAATATAGATTGCAAAGTTAAAAACAAAAGTAAATCGATTTGGAAACTTTAAAAAGCGCCTCTAGTGAGTGTGTCAGCTACTTTTGAGAGCCTTGATTTCTCTTTTTAACGTTTCCACTTCCCAAATTCTGACAGGCTCCGCCCTAAAATCTCTGAAAATCGGCTTACTGTTACCCTAAAACCGGGATAGGGAAGCCAACACAGCCGTGAAGCGACCAGTTATTCCAATGAAAAGGTATGGGTCAAGCCGACCCCTTTGCGTCGCGTTGCAGTGTGAAGGGGTGCCGTGGACAGGAGATTTTATTTTGGCTCCCGCCATGTCGCATAGGACTAGGCTTGTCGGGTTAATCGTGCCCGAGGGAAGGAAAGGGAGGAAAGGAAAGAATGAAAAAAAGAGGGGACCAGACTTTCCTTTCCTCCCTATTCTTCCCTCGGGCACGATTAACCCGACAAGCCTAGTCCCATGCCACATGGCGGGAGCCAAAATAAAATCTCCTGTCCACGGCACCCCTTCACACTGCAACGCGACGCAAAGGGGTCGGCTTGACCCATACCTTTTCATTGGAATAAGGTCTATAGCTCTGTCCGTATCATGTCCATACAAATGTCGCTAGTAAAAAAGTTGCTTCTCGTCGAAACCCCTTATGGGAAATTTAACATGGTCATTGGCAACCATCTCTCCATACCCATGTTCTAACCATGTATGCAGAGCTATAGAATACGCTATAGAATAGTATTCTATAGCTCTGATCAGAGCTATAGATACCTGGTCAGTTCATGGCTGTGTTGGCTTCCCTATCCCGGTTTCAGGGTAAACGTAAGCCGATTTGGAAGAATGAATGAGCGCCTCTAGTGAGTGTGTCAGCTACTACGTGAAGCCAGCCAATCAGGAAGGGTCTATGAAAAACTCATTGGCCAATCACAGCTTACTTTTCTACAAGAAGTAAACAATAATAAAAAGGAGAAGTATCCAACTGTCAAACCTCTAAGTTTTATCTAACTTCTAAGTGTCCTATCTTTTTAAATGTCCTCACATTTTTACATTTTATTGTTTGGTTGTGTAAAAAAAATATGTGGTGTAAATACATGGTACGTTTTATTCTTAGTTACTTTGAATTTTATTCTCTTTCTGCAATATTTCGATCTTAACACGCCAGCTGAGTCCAATATACCAGAAAGACGAGATTAAAGGTTAATATTTATGAACCTTTAATGAGGAATGCATGAACAAATTTTTCGATCGTTGAAATCCTTTATCAATTGCGTTATATTTTCAACTGTTGTGAAATGGTTTGACAAAGCAGTAGTGCTTGATGGAATGTTCTTTCTGTTGACATAATACATTACTTCTTGTTTGTTTTGAAAATGTACACTTTTCACATTATAATTTCCATTTGGTAGTTGATCCATCGAAATGCAATAAATCATTTGTTTGATTTGATCAAAAGACCATATCCAATTCTTTGGTATCATTGATAAAGTTACTAGTGACTGAAATGTCACAAAATTAGACTTGAAATTAGTAGAGCTTGCTTCCATAGAAGGTGATGTAACTGTCGAATCTTCAATGACAACAGCAACGTTTTTGTTCATTACATCAGGAAGTGGATCAAAAATAGCTTCTTCAGCAGCCTGGGGAATGTCCATTGATTCTTGAATAGTAGAGGTAGCTTCCATAGAAGGCGATGCAACTGTCGTATCTTCAATGACAACAGCAAGATTTTCTTTGATTGAATCAGGAAGTGGATCAACAATTCCTTCTTCAGCAGCCTGGTGAATGTCGATTGTTTCTTGAATAGTAGAGGTAACTTCCATGGAGGGTGCTATAAGATTAAAATTAAAGCAATTGCTCTTCAAAATAAAATGTAAAGAGAACTATTATCAATACCTGTACTGTCAACTTTTTTTCTCTTTGACGTAGTAGGTGGTTTGTCTACTTTTGGTCGTTTCCTTACTGATGCATTGCTAGCATTTGCTTCCACTGCAATATATATTTAAGAATAGCGTTATTTGATGTTAAACAAAATAAACATATGTAAAAATACCATTAAGGTTATTTCTCCATTTAAAACCATCAACATTTTGCATTGCTTGTCGGCTAGATTGTATCTAAAATGAAAATGGTTTAGTTTCTGTGTGACATTAAAGATTTTACAGGAAAGGAAATACATACCATTTATGAGAAAATGTTTGGGAATTGCTCCAGCATTAAGATTCCTACGTTTGAAAGGATGGAACACGTTCAAAATTTCAATCCCTGATTTAAAGTCACTTTCGTCAAAATGACGGGAGCAAATACGTGAGGTGCTCGTCAAATTGCTACATGGAATTAGTTCTTGCCATTTTGATAATGAAGTTTTAGGAACTGCAAACAAAGTAACATCATTTTCTTTTTGATTTCCTTTGTAATATGTTGTTTTACAACCAGGAACAGCACACCTGCCAACCATTTTTACAGAAATTATGGTTAGGCTTCATTCACGTAATACACGATGATGGCCGCCGTATTCACATATTACACAAAAATGGCCGCCGAAAGTATTCAACGTCTTATCACTAGATGGCGCTGATTCATTCTTCCACTTCACAACTTCTGACAAGCTCCGCCCTAAAATGTCTGAAAATCAGGGATACGTTTACCCTGAAACCGGGATAGGGAAGCCAACACAGCCATGAACTGACCAGGGATCTATAGCTCTGCTCTGATGTATGTTTCAAACAAATCTAAATTTCATGCAACGAGCCTAACTTCTCTAAACTGGCAACGTTCTAGGGTTCCATCGGATCCAACCTCCGAAAGTGGCAGCACTGAGCAAGACACAAGTGAGAAGTCAGAAGTGACAGATCGAAGGTGAAGGACTGAAGGCTGCCAGACGGATCAATAACTGGACGTATAAACAGTATAAATAGCGAATAGTAATAGTTTATTTTAACAGTCAGCTTATCGTGAGATGTTAATTGTGTCATGTCTCTCGAAGATCCATTTTTTGTTGTAAAGGAGTAAGATTTCTAATCACTATTTTATGCACGAAAGATCATTTTTTTTGCAGACAAATTTATTAACCTTCAGAAAACTTTTATTTACCCACTAAAGTGAAGTTACGAAAGCTTTGAATCGCACAAGGGGGCTGTATCAACATTGGCAGCATCTTCGAAAAGAGGGAATTGTATTTTCTAAAGACGAAGTTCAGAAAACAACAGCAGAATTAAGAAATTCAATCAGGAGCATAGAGTGGGATCTAGAAGACCTGGAAGACACCATTGGTAAATATGTCTATTTTATATATTCCCTATTTACACAAAAGTAATACTAGATATCTTTGCATTAATTAATTTTAATAATAAGTTAACTAGAGATACATACTAAGAAGCCCTTCCATGTCTTTAATTGTGGCAGTATAGTTATTGTTCATTTACACTTGTTTCTGCTTATAATAGCTGTATCATTTAGCAGTTTAGGTACAAAATATAAATTTCTTGTGTGAACATGTTTATTGCAGCAATTGTGGAAAAAAATCCTAGCCGATTCCGACTTAATAGTGCCGAAGTTGTCCAACGAAGATTTTTTGTCCAGCAAACCAGAGACGAAATCGGGAATATAAAAGAAAAGCTACAAATCATGAGAGGCCAAGACTTTGATCAATCTGCGAAAAAGGTAATTTTTCTCGTTACCATGCATGAAGTTGCAATGCATGAAGTTAAAAGTTGCGTTAAACTTCGTTTTTTTTTACATTTGTTTACTTCGCAATAAAGCCACTGCTTGAAAATTCGAGTCCTATTCGACATGCCCCCAAGAATTCATCTGCAGGCTATGTTCGGATCCCAATTCAAGTACCAATCCTTTACCGCGATTTTACTGCCTACCTTTAAGATACAATAAAATTGATTATGCTGTTTTACATATATTAAAGGGTGATCAAGAAGATGGAGATGATGATAGACAAATGAAAAGTGTATTGCAGCAGCAGGCCTCATTAGTAAAACAACAGGATGAACAGCTAGTTCTAATATCAGGATCTGTTGGTACTTTGAAAAGTATGTCGCGACGGATCGGTAGCGAACTTGATGAACAAGCACTGTGAGTTAAGACTATTCCAGTAAACTAATGTGGATTTAGTTTATTACCTTTCTTCCTGAATCTTTATATTCCTTACTTTTAAAATTTTAGAATACTTGATGATATGGGACACGAAATGGAAAACACAGAAACAAAAATGGACTCCACTTTAAAAAAAATGGCAAAGGTTCTACGTATGTCTAACGGTAATCACAACAATATTATTTTGATTGTTCTTATGTTTTCGTATGCTTTATATAAATTCATTTTCAAAATATTCTTTTAGATCGCCGCCAATGGATTGCTATAGGAATTTTAACTGGGCTGATGGTTATCGTGATTATACTATTTTATGTTTTGTAACGGGTTTTTTTTCTATAACTTTATCTTTTGTCACTATCTAGAAGTATTTTATTTTAAGCTTTTGCATGTGTCCAAATTTGCTGTCTTTCAAAATTCTATTTATTTGAGGCTATATTTTAAAGAGTACCACTTTTTTCCTAAAGGCCACGTGGACACGTGTGTTATATAGTAGAGTGCATCAAGAAAAAAAAAGGCTGCGAGCAATTCATTCTGCATTCCACTTGTAAATTTCAATTTTGTATTTTTCCATTTGCACGATTTTACTGTTTATGTCTGAATCATCTTTTTGTGAGGATCGTATATATATCGTTTAAACGAAAGAAATATTTTTACTTGCACATTTTTTTCATCAGATGCCGACGATTCCTGCGGTTTCTTTTTCTTGTTGAGGGCAGCTAAAAGTAGTTGTGTGTTGTCTTTTAAACCATCTTAAGAGAAAACAATCGGGATATTTTATTACAATTCAAGTTCAAAATATGAAAATTATTACCCATGAAACGAATTTTGATTTTGCCACTCTGACCAAATGATCCTTCAATTATTCCTATTTCCCCAGTTGACAAAGTAACCTTTAGGTTAATGAACGGCTGAACATTAGTTTCTTTTTTAACTAAGTTCTTTCCAATAACTTCGCACGACGAAGTCATCCGTTCAACGACACCTTCCTGTTCATAGATATGGTTTTATTTGATTGGAGATTACTTGAAGTGTAAACGAATGTACTTACTCTGACTTTTGTTTTATAAACTTTCAACCGTACAAGATCTCCTCTGTAATTTTCGTCCCCAAACACGAAAAGAACATTTCCTTTAAAGGCAATGCGACATGTATTACTGTGGATATCAGTGTCAAACTTAGAACCTATTATCAAGCCTCTGGGAACCACAGGGACCGGATGGTCAAATTCTAAAACAGCAAAGAAAAAATCCCCTCTAAAAAAATGGATCATTAAAAAAAATGGGTCATTAAAAAAAAAGAATAAAAAACAAATTTAATTTAAACAGTGCTTAGTTACGTTTTCTCTGCAATTTCATCACAATATTTGTAATCGATGTCAAAATTCAGCTCTGGAACGGCCGATTGGAATAAATGTATTCGAGCCATTACAGTCTCGTGCCCCAAAGTAATATGATACTTTGTCTTGTTTTTAATGGTTTGTTTGTAGTAAACAACTTTATCCACATTCACTATCAACCCGTAAGCCATCGGCAAGGATCCAGGTGAGCATGCCATTCCTCTTTCCAATAGTTTGGGATCAAACTGTGTAACACATATGCCCAATCGATCGCCTTGAAATGCGCTTTCTACACCTTGATGAAACATTTGCATAGATTTGACTTTCCGCGTTAACTTTAGCATTGGTATTTCGATAGCCTGGAAATCATAAAATAAAATGTGGTATTATTTTCTAATCTGGAAACGCTGGATATCACAGTGAAATTCTCACATCATTGATCGATATTTTTCCTTGAAGAACTGTTCCAGTCATCACAGTTCCTTGCCCTTTTATAGGAAAGCAATGGTCAACTGAAAATAAGAAACTACCAGATGTATCACGTTTTGGAATGAACACCAACTGTTTAAGAATTTCAATGAGATTAGATATCCCATTAGATGCCAATTCTGAAGTATCGGAACACGCTGAAACAGCAACAATGGTACAACTATGGAATTTAGTATTCTTTAGAGTCAGTTGAATTTTTTTAGTCATCTAATAATATGATTAAGATTTAGAAAGCTATCAAACACAATTCATTAAAAACTGATAATACCTTTTCTATTGTTAGCTGGCGTTTTTCATTGGGAATCAAATCAATTTTGTTCAGAACAACTATCATTTGATTACATGTGATTTCTCCTATAACAAGGCACTCAGCTGTTTGTGTTTGCATTCCCTTTGGGAAATTGAGAATTCATTATCTTACAATTTAAGAATGGTTGATAAATAAGATACCTTTGTAATATCAATTACTAATAACATCAAATCGATAATTTGGGCACCTAAGTAAGAATAAAGATTGCAATTTGTTATGATATACTCCTTTAGAAGTAAAATTTAAAACAAAGAAGCAAAACAAACCTCCTATAATTGTTTTGATGAGAGATGCATGTCCTGGGCAGTCAACTATAACCATTATAAAATAAATATTGTATTATACACAAATTTACAAGAGTTAAATTACCAAGGGTAAATTGAAGTTTGGTGTAGAGTGATGAAATATCACATTTGACATGATCAGGTAAATCAACAGAAAACGAACTGAAACCTAAATCAAGTGTGATTCCTCTTTCTTTTGATTGAGGATTTTTATCGAAACATGCTGTGCTTGCAATCGAACTCAAAGCTTTCACCAAAGTAGTCTTCCCACTGTCAACATGACCTAAAACTCCTAAATTGATATTAAGGGTAGACATTTCTTCCGTTCACAAGACCGGCAAAGAAATATACTCATAACTTTTTTTTTCTTATTTATTTTTTTGTTTTGTTTTTTTATTATTATCTTCCCTTGAAATTATTTCTGCATACAGCTACGTTGCACGATAAAAAATATACAATTGATAAATGTATATATTATTATATTCGGCTTTATTGGCTCAAAAATGAAAAAATTGATAACAGAAAAGAGTAGCAACAAAGTAGTTAAATATTTTGTTGTCAAGATTTTTGTTAAAAATGTTCTTTCGTGGCTTAGACAGTATATTTTTTTTTAGATAAATTCTCTCTCAATCCATTGGTCAACCGGCAAGGGCAAGCCCAGCAGTTGTTTGTGTCTGCGAGAACAGTGCAGTTTCACTCAGTCCAGTCTCGTCTGTCATGGCCGATATTGTGGCTTTCATCTAAACAAATCTATATTTGGAAATTGCAAAAAGAAGGTGTTTGTGCCATCATAAAGCAGTTTATTTAGTGAGTAGCCAAAGATTCTACTTTCTTGCTACATTTCGTTTGTTTTGACATCACCAATTTAAAAAAATCAAAATAAATACATGATTCAATGGAATCGCCATTATTTGTAAACGTGGGAAGAAGGGGTGAACAATTCGAGAAAGAGTAATGTGAAAGTGGAAATTAAGTGAAGCGATAGTCAACGCAGAAATTAGGGCTTTTAGATTATTCTGTACTTAATATTCGTGTATTGTGAAACGGGTTAGTTCAATGGAACTCAGGGAGCTAAACTAAAACTTTGAAATTTTCCGACGCAACCGTGGGGAAAGAAACTGAGAGTGTTACGTTAACTTATCTGTTGCATTTCACTTTGGGGCTTGAGCGTACAAGAACAGCAGATGAAATTTTTTTAGCCGGGGGCTACTTGAGTTGGGCAGTACAGAGAACGATGAGAAACTGCTGTCGGGTTTCGCTCCGGTATCATTTTCTTGACCGAAAATGTCTTTACGTCCTTTTGCTTGGCCTAACTGTAACAGTGTTTAACTTCCTTTTTGTCTGGACAGGAAAATAAAAGTATTAAAATAGGAAAGCTTCGTCGGACATAATGTCGGTGGGAAGCAGTGTCCCACGACTGCATTTACGAGAAGACGATGTGGTTCGACTTGTCTTGGAATTCATCTGCAGTCGTCAATTCCACATCAGCCAGGTGTGTAAAAATATCATCGTTTTTATGTCAACAGAATGTGTAGCTTTTTCTTTAAAAAAAAATTCCAGTTGAGCCTGGAACGAGAGACGGGAGTGATTAATGGCATCTATTCGGATGATGTTCTGTTTCTGCGCCAACTCATCTTGGACGGCCAATGGGATGATGTTACAGAATTTATTCAACCGTTGGAAGCCATTGCCACCTTCGACGCACATACTTTTCACTACCTCATTCTCCGTCAAAAATATATCGAGCTTCTCTGCATCAAGTCTGAAGCGGGGTTAATCGCCAATGTCGATGCCGCTGTCGAAGAAGTGGTCAAAGTCCTCAGCGACTTGGAGAAATTGTGCCCGTCCAGAGAAGTTTACAACCATCTCTGTCTCCTGTTGACCTTGCCGAAATTGATCGATCACGCTGACTATCACGACTGGAACCCTTCCAGTGCTCGGGTTCGTTGCTTCCAGGACATCTACCCGTTGGTGGAGAAATTTTTGCCTTACGAGAAACCAGCCAAGGACCGACATGCCTTGCAGGAAGCCACAAACGATCGACTAATCCATCTACTTATCAAAGGTCAGAAAATACGATTAATATGCTATTCATTCTCAGGTGTTAAAGGCATTTATTCTTTACACACGTGCAACAGAAATTTATTTTGATGTTGGTCTTTTATAAGTAGATGAAAGTATAATCTATCGTATAATATGTTAGATTTACCATTTATGTTGAAATATCAATGTGATTTAGCCCAAATTCTACGGTACCCAATTATCAGCACACCATTCTGATTGAGTACCTTGTGAAAATTGGATAAGTTTGGATATTGTCCAAGGGAAAGACAAATTTTTAAAGTAGAGAAAATATTGAAATACTTGGCCTAAAAATAGGGCCAGATTCATTCCTTAATTTTGTTCTTTGAAATTTAACTGTAAAACAACCCGCCCAATTTTAAATACTGATTGTCCTGTTTGCTTGAAATTGCTATAAAGATAGGACTTTTGTCGTATATCGTCTGAATTGTCATTAAGTAGCGATAAAATAAAGACGAGAGTGTTTTATGACCATATCCTCCTGACAATTGTAGGTGAAAGATATATGCTAACGCAAAATTGTTGCATCTATTTAGGTCTTTTATACGAATCGTGTGTGGAATTCTGTCAGCGTCGAGCCTTATCGGGTAGCGTCAAGGAGCGGTCTCCTCCTCAATTGCGATTTGGCTCGCTTCTGAGTTCTAGCAAAAAATTCCACGATTCGGATTTGAGTCTATTGTCCTGGCTCCAGAGCATTCCAGCGCAAACTTTTGCTCATCCCTTCGAGCAGCGAACGTTGGATGTTGACGTGGAGAGATTGGATAAGCCATCGCTGGAAACGTCATGGACCGAGCACATGCTGGTTACACCCATCAAGCCCAAACTTTTCCCCTACTCAGCCATGCCTTTTGGAAGACCCCGCTCTGTTGATCTCATGTCTCGCTCTCTGAACCCTTCCCTGGATGGTCTACCGTTTGGCAGCGGGACAATGTGGCGCTCTAGCCTAGCCAGCTTTCATCTGACTGGGAAAAAATCCATGACGACATCGGTTTGAGACTTTTTTTTTCTATTACAATTTTTGAATATCTCGTTGTATTAAATCATTCTATTTTATTAAAGGTGGATCGACTCTTTGAAAGTGACGAGAAAGGATCGAAGACTGTCCAACCGCCTTCTGTTAGTACGGTGAATGAACTTGCTAAGGAACACAGCCCTTTTAATGAAACGGAAGATAATAAAAGGTTTGTATGTTGTTAATATTATGTGATTTTAACAAGAATTTTTTTAATGTTGCTCCGTGCAACAGTGAAGAAGATTATAAGATTTATTTGAGAATATCGTCAGCTTACGATGGATGGTCATGCATTATTTTCTTTTATGATAGAGTAATCGCATCCGACATTCCGGAGAAACCCCCGCGGGCTGAACCAGCTAGTGGAGATTTACTGCGTGAATTCCAGCGGTTAAAACATTCTCCGAGTGCGTCCGCCAATAAGTAAGTACCCGGTGCATACATATGCGGTATAATATTAAGGGCAGCTGCTTTAAATAGCGTCCACGGTTTCCACGAGTCGACGGCGTAGACTCAGTGTTTTATGCCCATTGGCACGCAATGAGTGGAGTTGAACAGGACCCCCCTCCCTTTTGTTTGGAAATTCTTCCTGATTGGGAATAGGTGGAAACGCTTTTTACCTTTTACGGAGTGCTCCTTTTTGATTGCTATCAAAATTGTTGGCGAGAAGGTGACAGCTAATCTTTCATTTTGTATGTGCGTACAGGTTGGCAGCGCCGCCGCCCCAAGCGTTGTCTGATCCGACCAACGAGCCAGCCGAGGATAAGGTAAGACGCTATTTATTCACAGAAAAAGCTGCTGATCGATGGGCGTAACCATTTTCATCACGGCTGTTCGTCGTCATCGAAACACAATTGTCATGATTCGCCTAAGCGAAATCGAATGATGGTTCAGGAATGCTGGCGGAATGTCACGAAAGATGAGCGGAATGATTTAGTTGAATACCCATAAGTTCCGTAAGTGTTTCGGGTAACCCGGATGCTGTCGCTGGACTTGTCGAGTTGAAAACAGCCATTGAATAATGAATACTCAACTACATTGTGGTTTAATGTCGATTACCTAAAATGGAATTTAGTGTGTCGATGGTATCAACAAGCAAGCGCGTTCCGCTGGCAGGTTTCGTTACATTTGGCCGTCGCTGCTCTGTGTGTTACTTGGCCATTGGTCAACAGGTTTCTTTTCTGTTTTCAAAAATTTATTCTTTATGAATAAATCCATTTGAGAGTGTTTCAGAGATTGGTGTGAGATGGCGCCCGACTTTGCCGCGGTTGCGGGCGTGGTACCTTTTTTATTTTATTTTACGCCTTGTCTCTTCGTCGTCATTTCCAACCTTGATGCGAGCAAAGGCTCAAAAAGAGCCCAGTTAGGACAGCAGAAAAGCTCGTGTATGAGATATACGCAATAGCCGAGTCTAAATTGATCTCTCTCCTCTCTTGTTGTCATCTTGATGGATGGGGGCTGAACCACACAGGGAGAGCCCTTGGCATACTTGTACGTTGTAAATAGAGCCATATACAGTGCTGGATGATGCGCACTGTAAGCTTTCTTCTCGGAGCTTATTTCAACTATGCATGATCAAGATAGTCTGCAGGCAATCGACCTAGGGTGGAGTGGCCAATATCCTTGTTTGTTTGCCCCACTATATTTCTTCCACGTACCCAAAAAAGCTAGAGAATATCCCGGCTTCTATTTTGATTTACACCTAACCTCATGGTTGGGTTTGATGATGATTTTTCTGGGTGACGCCCTTACCTTGCCACACGTCACATTCCGAATGGGGAGAAAAGGGTGTTAGCTCGCTCATCTTTAATCAAGTTTCCAATTTTCCATCGGTGCGTTTTTTTACTTTTGGGAAATACATAATCGCCGATAATCGCGTACTAATGAATTCGTGTTGTGACTTGTAGCTTCGTCAAGAAAAGAAAGATATTGAAAATCGGAGATACTACTGCCTATCTTTCATTAACGTCTTGGTGAATGAATAGCATATTTACGCAAATGTGTTCAGAAGGAATTGGAAATTTTCTTTTCTTAGTGGGAGGGGGTTAGTTTAGATTGGTACAAACTTTACATTGGTCGGGGGCTGCTCTTGGTTTCCTTTTTTGGCCTAATATGGCGTGGTTCCTTCTTTTTTATTATTTTGTATTTCTCCTCCTCTTTTGTGTGCGCATGTGTGCATGCTGTGTTGTTTGAGAAGTATTCCCGCTAGCGTGAGCTGGCGCACACCTATTGCGGCTTCGCCAGTCAGGAAGGAAAGACCTCCAACACCACATACGGCTCAAAACAGGTCTCAGTCATCAGCCAGTCGTCCCACTTGACGCGTGTCAGATTGGTTACAGCGCCAAAGCTTTCTCCAACATTTATTGTCTGCCTTGATAGTGCCAGCGAGAAAATGGAGGAAGCCACTCTTCGCAAGTTGGATGAAATGTTCAGCGAATTGCGGCAGGAAATCAAGGAAAATCATTTGCAGAAAGTGCACCAACAAAAGGAGCAACAGCAACACCAAGGGCACTGTCTTTCGTCTCGATCCAGTTCTAATTTGAATATCGGTAGACGGCAGTCACTGCCGACCCACGTCACGTCAGGCCGACGAGTGTCAATGCCCGCCAAGTTGGTGTCGCCGGCGACGTCGTCCGTTAGACGCGGATCGCTTCCCATTGAAGTTGACGTACGCCGGTCTAGTCTGCCCACTTTCCCTGCTCGGCGTTCGTCGGTTGAATTGCCACCGCAGCACCGCGAATCGCCCAACGCCCGGAGATTCTCTCGTGATTCTCTTGACCTAGATTTGGTTATTGAAGACGCTTCCGAAGCGGATGCCGACTCTGATTACAACAATTCGATCATAGTCGAGGAAGACGAAGAAGTAGACGCTGAGGTATGTCTTTTTATGAATGGTTTCTCTTATTATGTTTTTTTTTCTCTCATTTTTCTTCCGTTGAAATATTATAATTGAGCCACGTCAGCTTGTCATTGCAGAGAGGAGAGAAAAGAAAAAAGGTGCAATTACGTCGGGGTTTCTTTTGGCACTCTGATTTTATGGTTGTCGTGAGTCGTTTGATGATTGCTGCCTTATCTCGTTTGTTTTAACGGCATTGTGGCCGATCCCTTTATCGCCGTCTTCTCACGATTTCTTGCAGACTAGGCTACTAAATCGTGGTTTTTCGATTGATGTTATTTATTTTTATTTATTTTTTTACTTTTTTTTACTTCTCATCGTAATGCCAATGAATCACAGTTATTGTAGACTAGCTTGTAACTACTCCCATCTAGCGATGTTATTTGCAAGTTTTTATTTTGCTGGAGGCGTCCTCGAAATCCCCACCTTTTCACGGTTTTATTGACGCACGAACACGAATCACTGTCCAGTTTTTATTGGAACTATTTATTCACAATATGCCCTTCTTTTTCTTTGCATGTCTGGCGGTATTGACATTCTCATATTTCTTGTTTCTCAATCGAGTCGAGAAAGAAAAAAAGGAAATGTTGCATGTCCAAAATGGTCGAGTCCCCGTGTATCTGATTGAAATTGTTTTTTTTTTTTTTATTATTATTATTTTTTGTTTTGTTTTGTTTCGTGTTATGGTCCTCAATTTGAAGGGATGTCAAGTTATGTATATCTGGATCACTCGGAATTATGCCAAATGGGCGTTGTACGCGGATCAGCAAAACTGCCAATCGCAATGGCTTCATCACAAATCCGATCAGTATTTGCCATTAGCTTTTTATTGTACGTCGTAATGATCCGCGTCTTTACGGAATGTTGCTATTCTCTGAGTTGGTTCTTTCAATGAAACTTTTTGGTGAACGCCAACTAGCGTTAGAAACGGTCTCTTTTCAAATAGAACCGAAATGCCGTCGATCGTGAAGTAGGTTACAGCCGCGTACGTCTTGTAAGGCACCTAAAAAGGGGTTGACCATATGTTGCATTGTTTACCTTTTAACGACCTACAAACAAGTGGCTCTGATTCTTCTTTTTTCGTCCTTATCCGTAGTCTTGCCACTTCTCTCCGACCGTACGGACATGCAAAGTATTTTGACGTTGACGCGAAATTTGAATTTGATTGGCGCAGCAACGCAAACTTCACCGTCGTCATTAACCGTCCCGCCGTTTTCGAATGCGTTTGGTGTACGTAGTGTGCGTTCCTCAATATCGTTCAGTCACCATGCCCAGGTGGTCTCATGGATATACGTCTTGGGTACGTGTATACATCATTGTAACATTCCCGCTGCTTTTCACATTTATTTCGTGTTTTTGCATACGATTCGCATCCCGTTTATTTCTCTTGGTCGTTTTTTCTTTCAAATATGGAACGCGGATTTGGGCCCATCTTTTTGTTGTTGTTGTTGTTGTTGTTGTTGTTGTTTTACCGGAAAAACATACAAGATGAGCGTGATGATGATGACTTACATGTAAAATCGTGGTCGGCCAAACAAGTCGTACAAGTGAGAAATTGTTCTCTCTTCTGCGTTCCCCTTTTCATTCTGGTTTAGAATCTTAAGACGAAAATGAAGAAAACGATATTCCCACGCATCTCTTTATGTTTGGTTAAACTTCGAATCCTGTACAGCAACAGCAACAGCCACTCGACTCGGCCATGTGGATCGGTTCGGAATGGCGCCTATTGGTGATTCATCCGGATAGCCAGTCCTTCTTTAGCTCGTTTTGGAGAAGCATTGTAGTCTTTTTGTTTGTAGCGTCGTAAAGGAATGAATACCTCGAGGCCAGTCGTTTACCGTCTTTTGGATGAATGAGCAAACAACTCAAAGCATGTGGCGAAATCGAGTGGCAGCAGCAGCAGCAGCAGAGGGAGCAGCAGCCTTCTCTTTCTTGAGCCTTTGCTGCCATCTGCTTGAATACCAAACTCGATTCAGTCCTTGTATCAACGTAGATGGTCCTAGGTCGATGCTGGTCTTTAGAGAGCCGAAAATTGTTGGAAATTTTTAAGGGGTCATGGCCGTCCCGATTTTTTAATGACAACGTAGCTTTCGTAGACAAATTTTGTTGGATTTTCGGTTTTAAAAAGGAACTGCAATTCCCGCCTTGGAAATGCCGCTTGCCCGACAGATATTCCAGCCGTCATTCTTGTGGCTTTGTTTTGTTTTGTTTTTTCTCTCCTTGGCGAACCCGTGTGGCGCCACACTGTCGCCTGACTAAGGGCTATTTCTTTTATGATTTTCAATTCGTTTTGGTGCTTGACGCAAACCAGACGTCAAACAGGATTAATGACTATTTTCAACGCAATTTCAAATTGGCTCAAAGTCTCAAACGCTGATTGATTATTGATTATTACCAATTCTTCAGACAGGTTTCTTTTCTTTTTTTTTCACTTCTATTTTGAACAAAATGTTAGCCAACCGTAAGGTTGTTGCCCGCGTGCAGCGTTTTAAATTAAGGGTTGCGATAAACTGATTTTATTCCTTTTTTCTACCAGAAATTGGGCAGCTCTAATGATCGTGGTATTTAAAAATAGAAGTAGAGTAAGAAAACACCAATCTCCCAAATGGTCCACACAAATTGCAGTTGTAGCGTTCTCATTTAGATTTCCTATATTCTGTGTGTCATTTGCATTCCACCTTCACACTTTGAATAATAATATCGCTTAATAATAAGGTACAAAAGGCTTGGAAGGAATGTACAGCCATGTGTATGACAACTTCCGTGTCTGTGTGAGAGTCGTGAATATGTAATGAGGTGAGCATCATCTTCCGTCTCGAATGGTTAGCAAAATGTTGTTGCATCCGTTATTTTGTCAAGGAAAGATAACCCCGTTTCGTTGGCATAACGTTTCCCTTTTCGTCTTGTCACACAAAGGGCCTTGCGCTTGATCAAGAGAGAGTTGCTCGAAATGATTGCCAGCGATCAACAACAAAAAATAGAAAACAGGAACTTCAAGTCTTTTCTTCCGAACTAGAAATCCGTTGGAAAGGTGAATAACGACTCGAGAAAAACAACTCCTCCCACCCGGCTCTCTTTTGATGGCAAAGGGCAATGCATTGGCTGGAGAAAACTTTTTTTTTGTTTTTTGTTTTTTTCGGTTTTTGAAACCTCAATGGTACTGGCTCAAAATGAGGACTGAGGGAGGGAAGGAAATAGCGGGAATGTTGTTTCTCTCTTCTGGCTTCCTCCTTTATGCTTCTGTTGCTGCTGCTGCTGCTGCTGCTACTACTACCATACCAAATTGCTTCAGGTCTTGAAAAGACTTCGCCTCTTTTTTTCTTTCGGCTTTTTAAAAGTTGGTGTACTCGAGTGCAGGTGTAAGGCTGCGTCAGTCAGCCTCGTACGTTCAGATGCTCTGGGTGTTTTACCCAAAGGGAAAAGAGTAGTTGTTTTTGTGTTGGGCGTTTGAATTGTGCTAAGCATACGCGATGGCAGTTTAATCGTTGATTCAGCCAAGTGATTAGTTCTTCATTCGAGATGCATCGCAATCAGTTCATTCCCCGGCGTTATCCAGTGTTAAACCAAATTGCGCAAAATGACCGAAAGAATTCCATGGAATCGCTGCTGTGTCACAATGACAAGTATCCAGCGAAACGCTCTGAATTTGTGCACGCTACTGTTGAAGACGATCTGATTGGGCCGGGTCATATGCGATCACGATCGCGGTCGCGAACGCGGGAAGTCATTCGTCGTGGGCCCAGATCAAGTTCGAGTTCGAAGCCTCATTCGGCGGCTGTTAGACCGGGACTAGAAATACACGTTCCGCAACGAGGTCGCTACATTGTCGTCGAAGATGTTCGGAACGCTAGAAAGCGGAGTTCGACGCCGGAATTTGTTTTGGTCAACAAAGAGAACGGCCGGGCCATTCCACTCCACTCGATTTACCAAAATCCTCAGCAGCCCCGCCCCATGAGTACCTTCAAATCGGCGACACCTACCGATCCGCCGGTGGATTACGACAAAGTCGATTTCCAACAATCTCAGCGAAGATTTAGCAAAGAACAAATGCGTAAAGCGAGATCCATGAGCGATCTGAGTGACGACGGCCGTTATAGCCGTTCGCCTGCCCATTCGGCTTCGTCCTTTGAATCTCCACGCCAATCCTCGGTAACTAATAGACCCTCATCTCTCTGTCTCTCTGTCTCTCTGTCTCGAGACAAAAACATGGCTCGACGTATTCACCGTTAGGAAAGACAGAAGAAAATGTTCTCTCTGAAAATAGGCCAACGACGTGTAGCCCGACCTGACCTTTCACGTTTTGCTTCGTGTAGCGCAATCTCTTGATAATGACTATGTAACCTCTGCTCTTTCCTATTTTTCGGTCGGGTATTTCTAATGCGGTTTGCCCTGTTTCTCCATCCGGGGCCATAAAGACAGTCCCCTCCGGAACATTGTTACCAGTCTCTCTCATTATACCTGTCGACTTGATCACATTTTACTCGCCGTGATGGCTTTTGTTCCGGTAGCGATACGACACTGTTGCAACCATTGCAACCTGTTGGTACCGTCGTGGCAAGCGCATTTCGATGGGCACGAGTAACGACCGTGCCATTCAACACCTCGTGCAAGGCCCTATGTTGTTTCGCTGGTTGGAATGTCTTTTCAACACCGTATGGCCATGATGTGAACTTTTAGTTACTTTTCGCTGAATCATACACTTTTTGAGAATTCCATCCAGTGGATGGAGGAAAGATAGAAGAAAAGTCACGCCATCTGTTTGGCTGTGTACGTACGGTCATCATCGAGGGAAAACGCGCGTGTATAAGGAAAAAAATGAAATGTAGAAACTAGAAAGGCGTTTCGAATATTCGCCACGTATACGACACATTTCTTTCTTTCGCATTTTTTTCCTGATTTCGAAAGTTCTGTCAATTTTATTTAAAAAATGTCGACGTTGACATTGCGTCAATATTTTATGATATTGAGATCAACCCACTTTTGGCATTCTCGAAATAAACTTGTGGAACGCGAATTCGTAACGAGAAAGTGTTTGGCCATCTGCACTTTGTTAAGACAAAAGAAAAAGGAAAAAATGCGTTAAATCTGTTAAGAACTTCAATTAGAATCTATCTGCTTCGAAAATGTAATCCGTAGTACAATCGTGAAAATCAATTACTTTTATTCGTCTTTTGAGAGAAAAGTGAAACCCCCCAAATGTTTTTTCATGTAGCGTGATAATTGTTAACGCCTTTCGGACTTTATTTTTATAACACGTTTGGTTCTCAGGTCGTTTGAGGTTCTTCTCCGTTTTATCAATTCGGCTTGTTATTACACATTTCCGCTCTCTTCCGGATTTAAAAAAAAAAAAAAAAAAAAAAAAAAAAAAAAAAAAAATCTTATTGCCGGATTTCTTACCACCATATGGTGTATTATGACGACAAGTGTCTGCCATTAACCCCACCCGTCCCTTATTTGTTTTCCTAGAATAGTTGGTGAACGGCCTTTGAAAAATCTTTGCCTTTACCTTTGCATGATTGAAAAGCAACTTTTCTATTTTGGCTTCGATCTTCCAACATACCATTTAAATGCCAGAAAACTAGAAATTCCAGTTGTTTCGCTTGTGAGCCCCAAAATGGTCAATAAGGAAGCGCGTGCGCCAGTTTGCAATTCAACGTCACAACTGTCGATGGCTGTGTACGTGAATGTTTCTGGGGTTTTTTCTTTTCTTTATTTTAAATTGTTTTTTTTGGTGGAGTGATTTCCGCCGTCGCTCACCCATAGCCCAGGCTCATTTGTGTGTATCTGGTGTTATCACCAGAAAAATTCCCTTCGCTTCCCATGTATAGAAACGGGGCCGCCTCGTGTCGATAGCGCGGGACTGGGTACCGGCCATTGTGGTCAGTCGCGTCGTAGCTCTCGATTGGAGCACTACGTTTGATGCTGCCGTGTTTTTGCCATTTATTCGTTTCGAGTTTGTTGATTGGCTGTGCGTTTTTGTTGATTGGAACAACAATGAGCTATTATGCTCTGACGTCATGGTGAACAACACATCAGCCCACCGTCCGGCAGTGCTTCGCAACACCAAACGACCAGCGCCACCAATTGTACCACTTAACTTTTCACACTTTAATCTCATTTGCTGACGTTTCGGCATCGCAATTAAGGCCCTTTGAGAAGCGAAGAAATTTCATTTCATAACCGTCCTCTGTTTATTGTGCATCATTTTATTATATTTTTCAACCGAGAAAGTTTGAATTTGTTGAATTTGAAGTAGAAATGTTCTCCTTTTTCCAGTTGTTAGAAACCTGTTGAGTATTTTTACGGAATCAAAGGCGAGATGCCGTTGGGTTCCGCTAAGCGAATAGCAAATCTGAATATAAGTCACAGTTGAGAGCGCCGCAGTTGTGGGTTTATTTTATCCAGCAGGAAAGATTGTTGTTATTTTTATTACAACTGTGGGATGCCTACGAGAGACAATGCGTTTCTCCTGCTACTGTTATACCCATGGTGGTCAATAGAAAATCTAACTGGAAATTTCTTTTTTGTTTTCTTTTCCTTTCCTATTGCAGCCTCAATTACCGGCCAACCAGAATGGGTCAGCCGCTTCAACATCGGGCCCAACATCAGGCTCGGGATCGCTGGGATCGGGATCAGTATCTGCGTCGACCGCAATGCCCGGTAGCGGTTTGTCGGGCAAACCTCGTTTCATAGCCGTCACGTCATTGGACGATGTTCAGGTGAAACTTACCGGTCGACTGATGGATCTGGTTTGGTTCTGTAACCAATCATTATTTTCTGAATTTAGGCCGTACGTTGTGCCGAATTTCATCCTAGCGGCCGACTTTATGCGGTAGGCTCCAACTCAAAGACGTTACGCATCTGCTCCTATCCAAAGTTGTCGGACCTGAGGTATGTCCATAGTCCTTTGACGTTCAAGGACGTCAGACACATGTTCTGCACAGCTGTTACTCTCTTTCTCCTTCTCGCCCGTCCGTTCATCTGTGTCTCCCTCTTTTGTTCTCTGCGCATTTCATCTCCGTCAACGCCTTGATACATGTCCGCTTTCGTTAACACTATTCCAACCCTATTTCAGTCGTCGGCGTCCGAAACCACCTCTTTTACATTATCATTACAGCATAGCCTCCTGTTTGTTGTTTATTTCCAGCCGAAAAATATGATTTCGACGTCGTTTAGATTCGCTCCAATGCGCTTCATTTCATTTTTTCTTTCTTTTTTCTTTCTTTTTTGGGGGGTCTTTTGTCACAGGGATGACCACACTACGTGCCAGTCCACCGTTCTCTTCAAGCGTACCAAACATCATAAAGGATCGATTTACTGTCTTGCCTGGAGCCCGGCAGGTGATTTGATCGCCACGGGGAGCAACGACAAAACGGTCAAATTGATGAGATTCAATGCCGATACCTGCAATATGGAAGGTAAATCTAAACGACTTTTTTTTTTAATTGGTTTATATTTACTGGAAAATAACTGATCATTCTTTTTAAAAAAAAAAAAAAAAAAAAAAAAAAAAAAAAAAAAAACAGGGCAAGAAATTGAATTGGCAATGCACGACGGAACAGTCAGAGACGTTTGTTTTATTGAGGATATGAGTAACAAATCCAGTTTGCTCGTCAGCGGAGGAGCTGGAGATTGTAAAATCTACGTGACGGATTGCGTTACCGGAACACCTTTTCAAGCGCTAACCGGACACTCTGGTGCGTTTCTTAAACTTTTGAAACATTGAACACGATTTACAACGCTTAACCTGGGTGTCACTTTCTTTTAACAGGACACGTCTTGTCTCTTTACACTTGGGGCGGTGCCATGTTTATTAGCGGCTCTCAAGATAAAACAGTCCGCATGTGGGACTTGCGAACCAGGGGCTGTGTTAACATGATTACGCCGCTAACCACGCCCAGCTCCCCTGTCAACAAGGTACACTCATTACTGAACTGATTTGACAGCTCATGTGTCACAGAAATGAATCATATTGAAATAGGGTTCTCCTGTTGCTTCGGTCGCCGTTGATCCGTCGGGACGTCTGATGGTTTCCGGCCACGAAGATGCCTCGTGCATCCTCTACGATATTCGAGGCAATCGGACTATTCAGAGCTTTAAACCTCATTCAGCTGATGTCCGTTCGGTCCGTTTTTCGCCGTCCGCTTACTATCTTTTGACGGGCGGTTATGACAACAAATTGGTGCTGACAGATTTACAGGTGGGTTGATTGTTTGAATTGTTAATTGGCTGTGTGATTTTACTTACTTCTTTTTTTCTGGTTTTATTTAGGGAGATTTAACCATGTCTTTACCGAGCATAGTCGTAGCGCAACATCAGGATAAGGTCATATCGGGCCGCTGGCATCCCAACGAATTTTCGTTCATCAGTTCAAGCGCCGATAAAACGAGTGCTTTATGGGCATTGCCTCCACTTTAAATAATATTTAATAATCCACAGATTGTTTGCTTTTGTACAAATTGCAAATGAGTTGGAAGACGAAGAGCTTCTGCCCGTTGTGAAAGAATGATGATGGGACAGGACTAATAATAATATGAATTGTTAAACCCATACGCATTGATATTTAAACTTATTTTTTCTGCTTTAAAAAGTTTAGCTTTTTGAAAAAGAATGAAAACAGCAATCCCGTTTGTGCTTCCAATTTGTTGCATTTTCCGTTGTTTTTACAAGTTGGCTTATTCCTTTATATATTTTAGATATTTCGACGCCTTAACCGAACCTTAATGAAATAAGGACGATCCTTTCTTGTTGTACCCTCGCGCCCTATCTGTTTTGTCATCTTCTTTGGACTTGGGAAGGTTCGTTACCGTCCACAGAATATCGGATGGATTTAATACAATTTGTTGATCTGCAATCACATACAATTCGTATTCAGAGCTGTGGAGTTGGATGATTAACTTAAAATCAAGATTTTTTCTTTTCTCTTTTTCAGGCGAAGCTCATTGATGCAATGACTATTACTTCCGTATGATGTTTGATAAGATATTGCAGTAAAAGACTAAATGGACAAAGAATGAAAGGCTCTGTCCTTGTGGGGGCGTGGCGAAGCGACCTAAGTTGCATCATTTACTGTACATTATAAATAGATTGGTTTGGATTTTTGGCAGAGTTTTTATGATTTCGTCAATGATCAGTTTTAATAGATAATCTTAAAATCTGATGGAATAATTACTGCAACTTGAGCTTACAAAGTGCGACGTGGTATGGTAGGGCCCCGTCACATGTAAGTCGCAATTTTTGTAGAATCTCTTTACTTTTTGTTTACTTCTTTGAAATTGAACTAAGAAAAAGTCGTTACAATCAATGCTCTTTTCCACCCATTCAGCTTTCCAGCTTCGAAATCTCTAAATCTCTTTTTTTGTTTAGTTGTTGCAGCTCCATTTGAACCAAACAAGCTAATTATCACGACATTTATCCAAATTTTCCCTCGATCGAATTAGCGTACCATTTCTTTTATGACCCCGTCCTGTTAAAGGACGGTTTCTCCGTCTTATAAACACCGCTTGTTACGCGTCACTTTTCAATTTCTGGACATCTTGTAAAAGACAATAAGATTTTTACATGTCGTAATTCGTATTTTTAGTTCAGCCAATAAAACCTTCCAATAAACAATACGGGGACACCACATAGCATAGCCGATCGAGCATGGCGAAGAAAACGAATCTCAAAATGAGAAATATGTCGTCGTATGGGCAGTATCCAATTATGAAATCAAATCAAAACGTTGGCCTATCACCACTTGAATATGGGAAATCAGTTTGCCATAGGAATATCAATGGAATATCAATCGCTATTCTGCGTATTTGGCTTACTGGAATCGGAGTATCGCGAAAGTCATCCTCTTCGCCGATGAGCCGATGGTGGCATTTTTATTAAGCCCATAACTCATACAAAAAGGAGCGTCGTTTGTTTACAAAGTAAAAAAATCATGATCAGCGATGGTATAGTTTGACAGCTTGACTGGTTAGGAAGGGGCGAGGCTCGAAAAGGAAATTCAGGCGGATGGATCTGGAAATCTGGATGGCATAGAAAAAGTTTGATTCCGATCAGATTTTGATGGTCATTCAGTTCAGGGTCCAGTTGATGATAAGACTGGCCATCCAGCGAACACCACAGGATGGAATCATTCGAATAATACAGTAAGTCAGAGAATAAAGCGAATCGTTCCTGGCAAAAGCAATATGTTTCGAATTGACGGGAGCTTCCGCCAACGTTGCCAATGTAGAAAATACTACTAACGGTATGACGGGGGAATCCCGGTGGAAATATGATATTGCATTCGGGTCTGGTTAAAATTATACGAATAAATGGTCACGTCTGATGTCATGCTAAGTCTAAGAGAAAAAAATGTAACTATTTTTGGGTGGATTGGATTTGCTCATTGCTGCTCACAAATTTGACAAAAAACGTCAAATTGGTCGACTTTCATGGACGTCTGGATGGACTTAAACAACCAAAAAAGCGTCTGGTCTTGTACCTCAACGTTCCCTATATGTTTCTTGGTCTAATCATGTAGGCTAATTATATATTCCTGCCCTCAGTTTAATAAAAGCCGTCTTTCACGTCAATTTTGACGACGCCTCACGAGTGAGCGCAACCGCTGCCACCCACCATCCCGTGTTTTAGTTCACCCCAACCTCCATTTACCGGTGAAAGTCTCCAAACCATTTGCCGTTAGGTTTGAAATGATTTGATAGCTGTCTCGTAGTCGGATGCCAGCATATTTGCATTTCCGTTACCCGCAAGGCCGAAGCCGAAAGGTTACTGGCCGAAGTTTTTATTTGCTATACTACAAGCCGCTAGTTCCGTCTCTTTTTTTGTGTGGCCTATTCCCTTCAGTTATTAGATTTATACATAGAAGGCTGTGACATTTATCTAGCCCTGATCTAGCCTATTCAAAGACGACTTCTATATTTCTTTTTTTGTTTTCTTTTGATATAAATTACAGGTTTAAATTTTTTGCTATAACTTTGCAGTAATTAAGATTTTTCATTCAAACATATCTTTCCTCACTCTTTTAAGTCTTATGAGCTATGACATTGATATTTATATTTTCTTAATGCTTTGTTGATTAAACAGGGGGCTGTTAGAAGTTATATTATATTATTTTGTAACCCCTGTGGAAGAATTTCAGCGATCCAGAAATTCAGTTGTTTTGGCGCATTGCTCATTTTTTTTTTTTTTTTTTTACTTTTAACGACTTTTAATGATAGGACTGGCTTCAAAAGCATTTATTAGAAATGAAATTATTAACGGGAAAAAAATCCCATAAAATATGATCGTCAAGATGCGTTGAAACATGATAGAGGTCAGCGGAAAGATAAGAGTAGGCTAGTTACAAACCTAATGTGAGTGCGGTTCACGTTCTTCTCTGAAGTGGAAATCATAAATGTCACAACTACTACGATTTTCGTGTTCACGATATGAAGAGAAATCTGTCCTGTTTATCATGTTTTGTTTTGACAAGGACTTGTATAGGCGACTGTAACAAAGCAACCAGGTTATTAATCCAGAAAAAAAGTGAACCATGAATACGCACGAATAAGTAGCTCCTCTACCTTATTGAGGCAACTATTGTTTTGGGGGGTATTCTCACCATTAGTTACTAAGTGGCTACATCATAATGCTTTCAAAGATGCGACCCCATGAATCATACAATAGAGTGATAAGAAATTCACTTCAGTTTCATTGTCATCGCTTCAGTGAACGGTGAGAACGAAAATCTCTGTTAAGATGAAAACCGTCTCAGTAAAAATTCGTGGCGTAAAGTTTGACCAAGTTTTATGTTCCACACGGAAAACAACGAATATTTTATTCTTACGTCACTATTGGCGGCACCATTTAAAAGAATGTAGCTTAATACGTTTTCGACGTTCAATAATGGTAGAAATATGACGTTTAAGTTTTTTTTCAACTTTTCACTCGTCGCATTGCCTATTCTGAATTCTCCATTGCTCTTATTTGAATATATGTCATTACGTCAGTACTCGATATAATCTTGGACGCCAAAAATGCATAAAATAGATAGCCTGCATGTGTCTAAACGAAACTTAACATGCGTGGGTATGCGCACACATATTTTATGACTGACCATCAATAAGAACATAAATTTATTTCTTCATTTATTTATTTAAGTTCCAATCAGTATTATATCAATCAAAACAGATATAGATTAAATCCTTGAAACCTGCATCATTTTCCATAAAACTGACTAAATATTGACACGACTGCCAATAGTTGCAATATTACTACAATAAATAATTAATAGTTTCGTTTGCTTTAATTTTCCTCGTCTCGTTACTCGTTAGTCACTAATTCATTCTTCGAATTACCAGGGTTTGCAACAAACCAAATATGCAGTACAGACCACGACCGATAGGGGGCTGCATAAGAGCCCGAGACCGGCAAGTTTCAAGTTTCAACCAGTTTCAACATTTTTGACGCAATAACCTTGTGTTAATTCACGATGTAGAATTGTATTTCTCCAACAAAGGCCATTAAACTTTCAAATTCAAATAGGAATCTTAGCACACTTGCGTTATTTGCCAAAAGTCGCATTTAAGTAAAATAGTTAAATCCAAAAATATGGTCATCTAGACTTTGCGACTGACAAACTCTGGTTGCTCTTCGAAGTTCCTAGATTGATGACACTAAAATTTTAAAAAATTGTGTTAGAAGACGCCTTGTCTGATAGGAATTTTACCTATGGTATTTTCTATTTCATTATGTTGTAGGAAAGTAAGATAATATGAAAACGAATCAGTAAAACGAAAGCAAGAAAAGAAAAGCATAGATATAAACAGCTGAGATCAGCAAGTTCGCACGTTGCTAAAGAAGTTCACACGAATGTTAAAGAAAATAAATGGACCTATTTTTTGAAACTGTAGATTCACTGCTGAATTTGTTGGATCGAGTTAGGCTACCTAAACCCTTAACATAAAGCATATTAGAGAAGCACATCGCTATTGGTTTTCTACGCAACATGTCAATAATTAAAATCATATTACACAATGTCATGAGTTCCATGAAGTATTCAGTTGAGCTTTCGACGAACTCATCAATCACATCTCGAATATAAATGAGGATTGTGAAAGATTTTTCAGGAATCGAATTCGTCTGGCTAGTCATTTGTAAATCTCAACCCTCATTAGGCTACATCCTATATGTCGTATCATATTCCTAAGAAGATCTTCCTTGTTTAAGCCGGTCTCAAAGTAATAGCTACATTCTAGTGTAGAATTACTTTCTGCAACAGAAATTGCATTTTCAATGGACGAGACGTTTGATTCGATTAAATTCGAAATAATTCAACGCTTTTGCCTCTTGATTAGCTGAATATCAATTATATCTGAAAAATAGAGTTATGATTAATTTATTTGTGAGCTTTTATTCAACTATTTCAGGCAAGTTCTCAAAAAAAGTATTTGATCAACTAACATGTAGGCCTAATTCGTTTCCCGACAAATCAACAAAAGGTCTTTTTTAGCAGGTTGGTAAATTCAGAGCACATCCAATCAACTCTAAAATCTATTACACTTTTGACCAGAACCAGAAATTCCGTACAGGAACAAGTTGGTTTAGTTCTAAGTTTGGGTATCTCGTTAACCCTTTTATCCCAACGGGAAAGACCTGATGATTTTCGTGTCTAACTGCACGGTAGATGATGAGAACCAATCAGCGCGGATCGAATGTAAAATGGGGAAAAAAAAGGAAATTTCGGTTCGAGGCGTATATGACACAAATAAAAATATGAATGATGCAGAGCCATAGGCAGAAGAAGAAATGCATATAAATATGATGAAAGGCGCATCACGCAATGGGTAGAACGTAGAAGATGATTCCGGCGGCGCCAGTTGAATGATCAATCACGGTCTACATGATGCGGCCTTCGGATTCCTGGAGCTTGATGATGATTGCCGGTCATCTAGTTTCTACCTTCTTTTTCCGTTTTTCGTATGGTGCATCAGACTGTTTCTTTCTCAATTGCATTATTTTTTTGTGGGCTCGACAACGAGCTGCTTTCGTGATGTAGCCCACTTTTACGGCTGATTATACCATGCGCGGAATGGCAGAAAAACAATGGACGGACATGTCAACTGGATGAGGAGCTTAAAGGCGTCACGATCCCAGTCAAAAACAAATCGACAGGTCCTTTTTTCCAATCGGCTTCACTAAAAGGGAAAGTTGCTGGAAAGATTTGGACGATGTCACTTTTTCCCCTGTATGATGGATGGGGGGATATTTCATCCCTACGGAAATCAGACAATATAAAAATATATTTCTAGGCCTAGTATTCCTCTTGGGTCTTTTATGATCGGCCCCAAAATTCTTTGAGAAGCTCCCTTCTTTCGGCTTTAATTACTTTCTTCGGGGAATTGTACCAGCCAGGCTACCATGTTAGTGAACTCAAAGTCTAAGCTAAGTCATGAAAGTGTTTGACTCGCAATCAAAGTTGAAAGTTTCAACTAGAATAGACCACAAATGCAAATAACTCTGTGGTTGAGAAAAATCGTTGTGATAGACGGGCACATTTGGCCGAGTGACAGAATGCTGGAAAAGAATAGGCGCAATTTCAATTTTGTTCTTGTGTATTATAATTTTTCTTCTCTGTGTGCAGCAAGAAAACCCGCGGAGATTGCAAGGAGAAAGGAAGAGAACAAGTCGGACTCTGATTGGTTGTCGGTGGTTTTGCCTCGAGGCCACGTGCTGTGATAGAGCGACACCCTCCGGCCAGTCGAGAAGCGTCCGTTGAACGCGAAGGATGTACTGTGTCGCTGCTGCTTGAATTTCTTCCATTTTTCTCTGTGTGCAACATCCGAGTTTAATCGAAAAAGAATCTCTTTACTGGAAAAGTGTGTAAAAACAAGAGAAAAAGTGCATCACCATGACCCAGTGGTTGAAAGTGTTGGTGTTTTGAGTGATTTAACTTTTGATCTATTCAACACAAAGAGGGAGAGAAGAAAGAAAGAAACGTTAAGTGTGTGTGAGTCCCTGTTTTTGTTGCTGCCATTAAAAATGGGGACCGACCGCAGTGGATTACTGATGCTGTTGCTGGGCATTCTCGTCTTCTTCTCAGCTTCAGTTCAAGGTAACCTTGACGTTTTTGTCTGGAATATTCGTGTGGCTTAAAAATTACCTCATGACGATTGTTTCATTAAAGGTAGGGGGGAGTCTGAAAAAAGTAGTTGGGATGACGGTTAGAGTTTTGTTGCATCTGCTCTTCTTTTCAAAAAAAGACGCCGGGCCCCGTAGGGCTTTACATTTCCCACGCATTTAAATCCCCCCTCCAACCGACGCTCTCATTGTCCTTCTCTCTCCCCCCCCCCCCTCTCCGACCTGTTGATCGACGTTGCCGAGATCTCAGCAAATCATTTTATTTATTTTTTAAAAGTAAAAAAAAGAATATGGTGATGACCAACATATCCGGCGAATAAAGACATCGTGAGATGATTAAGTTTCAAGACATTTTCATCAGCCAAGACATTTTGGTGGTGTCACATAGCGTTAGGCCACATGTTATTTGATAGTCATGAGTTAATGATGTTAGACAATAGCGTCGTATGTCCATTGAATCGTATCCTCTATCAGGGCGGAAGTGCTTGATAGTGGACCCGTTTCCGTTGCTCTTTTTGTGTGTGTGTATTATCATTCACTCAAATCAATAATAATAATTAACTGTATTTTTTTTTCCTTTTTTTTATTTATTCCAGGATTCGTTTCGTGTTCGCCCAATCCCTGCAAGAATGGAGCGTCGTGCGTCTCCAACCCGCGCGGCGAGTCTTACTGCAGGTAACGTCCATTGTTGAAAGTCTACAGGGGAGATCTATCCCCCCCCCCCTCTCTCTCTCTCTCCAATGGTTGAGTCTCTCGCTCAGAAGCGTGGGAAACAAGCTGGTCTGCATAGTTTGGGCTATTGAAACCACCTACCGTCAGCCACCCTACCACCACCACCACCTTGTCCACTTTTTTTTTTGTTCCATCCGGTTTGGGCCCGAGCTGCTCACGTACTGCCTCCAGCTCTTTTTCTTTGTCTGGTAGTGGAGGTGGTAGTAAGTAGAAGGAGGGGGGGACGTTGATTTTTTAAAAATGATTTGACGACGACGAGGATTTTTCGATCCATTTTGACATTCACAAGGAAAAACAGACCACGCACTTGAACACCATCTGCCTCTGCCAAGATCAGTGCGGCTGCAACACCAACAAAGATGATGCGGGTTTTAAGGCAAACAACCTTCGAGGCTTTTCTTCTCTTATCTTTCGTGTTGTGTCCGTCCAACAACATCTCCCCTACGAAAAAAACAACCAAGCCTCTGGCTATGGCATTCCTCCCCATGGGCTGACCTCGACGTTGACCTCTTCTCCGCCACACCAACTCTGGCGCCACTGGATGGAAACATCTGTACTCGTTTCTTTCTCCCCTCTCTCTTCTGAAGCAATAAACAAAAGGGAAGAAGAAGAAGAAGAAGAAAAAAAGCAGTAAAAAAATTCATATTCCAAACCACCTGCCCCTGGGGCTTTGGCGCCATCTTTGTTCACCACCACTTTGGGATTCATCAAGTTCATAATAATTAAAAAAGACGAAAAAAGAGTGTGTTTCAAGGTTGATATCTGTGGTACTACCGAGGGCGGGATACCTCCGTGTTGGGTCGGGTTGCGTTTTTTTGACCGCAAAATAAGATTTTTTTTTTCATTTCTTTACTCAAAAACTAACGGCCGGAACATTCCCACGCTTGCCATTGTCGTGGTATTATCTGGAAAGCCAGGTGCACTTGCCAATGACCACTGATAATCACCGTGATTTAGAAAAAAAAAGAAACAAAATTAATATCTAAAACTTGTTGATAACAAGTTTTCAAAACCTATACGACGACGACGTCGACGCATTGGCTCTGTCCGGTGTTTGCATCTACTCACGAACGACAAATGATTTCATTGTCCCGATTATCAATTTTGACAGATCTAGACACGGGGTCAACGGTTGCGCTCCACACGACTGGAGAAATAGGTTGGATCGATTTATCACGAAGCGAATTTTCCTTTTCTTTTTTAGAGGCCTAGAAACGAGTTTTTTTTTATTCCGTTCCCACGGATAACCATTTCACCCCTCTCCATTTGATCGTTTGATTCAATTCTCCCCCTCCTTCTTTGTGATCCGTTTGAGTGGTTTACATGTGCAACAGTTGCTGCCAATCTGTCGCAACTACCCCACCACCACTTGCGGTGAAGGGGGTTTGGTCACGTGACCATCGATAGAGTATAGAGTTGATTGTTTGGGGGGATTATACGCTTGAGGTTGATACACATGAACGAGTTGCTCCAATCACTTGAAATGTAGTGAAACAAATGACTAACTCTTTTTCCTTTTTATTTTTACAGCTGCCCGCCGCAATACGTGGGCGAGTACTGCCAATTTGCCAACCCCTGCCATACGGGACCCGGACCTCGGTGCCAAAATGGCGGCACTTGCGCCGTCAAAATGTCGACTAATGCCGTGCCCAGCTTCTCCTGTTCGTGTCCGCTGGGTTACTCGGCCTCGCTATGCGAGATTCCCGTGCCCAACGCCTGCGACACTGGACCGTGCCAACACGGCGGAACGTGTCTACTCCGCACGCTGGATAACTACACCTGTGCCTGCTCTTCGGGATTCCGCGGCGCCAAATGCGAAGCTGTCGACCACTGCGCCCTGCATCCGTGCAAAAACGGTGCCCAGTGCACGTCTTTGTCGGACTCTCACCGCTGCACTTGCGCTCCTGGATTCGCTGGCCCGACGTGCGCTGTGGACATTGACGAGTGTAAACGCAACCCGTGCATCCACGGTCGCTGTGTCAACACCCACGGATCATACAAGTGAGTCCAGTCGTATTGACTCTTGTCGTCAACCATCTGTTGATCTTTCTTGGCATCCTTATCTCGACGTCATGATTGTCAAATGATTACCAAGCTGACTCGACAAAGTTGTTGACGCCGACCAAAGAAAGTCCGAGGGGAAATTTTTTCGTCACATCTTTATTATTATCTTCTATTCAACATTTTTTTTTTAAATGTAGTTTCCTTCCAAAAATATTAAAAGAGGACAAAAAAGAAATTAAATTTTTCAAGGCTTTCATTGTCGAGTTAGCGTGGGAACGGCCGAGGCGAAAACAAGTCCATTAAATCGCCGTGGTCAGTAGACACCAGATTGAATTTATTTGTACTTTCTCGTCACGTGTCTGTGTGTGTGTCTCGTCTCATGTTTGTTTCATGCCGGGCGCTAATCATCCGTTTGTATCCGTTTACTTTTTTATTTTCCAGATGTAACTGCCACACGGGTTATACTGGCCAGAATTGCGAAAATCAGTATGTGCCATGCAGTCCGTCTCCATGCCAGAATGGTGGTGCGTGCAAAGCCATCGATTCTCTCAACTACGAATGCCGTTGTCCGCCTGGTAAATCTCATAAAATTTGATTGAACCTTTTATTCCTCTTCTTTCCGGTAAATTTATGACAACTGAAACGAATTGTTGGTCCCAACAACCAAAAAGAAACAACAACAACAACAACATTGAATCTGGTTAGAGTAGCCATAAAGTCATTGTCGGCTGTTAAAATGAAGTTTAAATCTAAAGTCATCAGATTTCGGATGTGCTTGGTTTCCATCGGTGGGAACATTCCCACACACACAAGAAAGCCAAAACTTGTTATACCCTCGGGGCAAACCTCGTCCATCCAGAGAGACTTGAATATAAATATCCGAGCCCCTCTCTCTCTCTCTCTCAAATCTCTCCAGGCTCTTTTATGTTCCGACCCCTCCACCTTTCTCTAAAAAAAAAGAACACCTGGGCGATGACCAACAAAGAATTCTTTCCTGTCTACTTACAGCGTTGCCATTTTCCCTTTAACACGAATCTAATATTTCCCCCCTTTCTTCTGATTATCAAAATTCTAGGCTTTGCTGGTACCAATTGCCAAGAAAATGTCAACGACTGTCCCGGTCATTTATGCCAGAATGGAGCCACTTGCGTCGATGGCGTCAATTCCTACACATGCCAGTGTCCACCGTCCTTTACGGGACCTTATTGTAATCAAGACGTCGATGAATGTGCTTTGAGGCCTAGCGTCTGCAAGAACGGCGCTACTTGTACCAACACCCACGGTGGATTCTCCTGCATTTGCGTCAACGGCTGGACTGGATCCGACTGCTCGGAGAATATCGATGATTGCGCTGGTGCCGCTTGCTTCAATGGCGCCACTTGTCACGATCGAGTCGGCAGTTTCTTTTGCCAATGCGCTCCAGGTACTGCCGAGAGAGAATAACTTAAACTTAAAAACCGGTTCTTCTTTATTAATTCTATAAATATGGTTTATTCAATTCAAGGCAAAACCGGATTGTTGTGCCATTTGGACGATGCCTGCGCTTCAAACCCTTGTCACGCCGGAGCCATTTGTGATACTAGTCCCATCGACGGCACCTACATGTGTTCCTGCCCCAACGGCTACAAAGGAGTCGACTGCACTGAAGATATCGACGAATGCGAAGCCGGATCGCCTTGCGAGCACGACGGACTCTGCGTCAACACGCCCGGCTCATTCCGCTGCAATTGCACGCGGGGTTTCACCGGCCCTCGCTGCGAGATCAACATCAATGAATGCGATTCCAACCCCTGCCAAAATGACGGCACTTGTCTGGATGAACGTGGAGCCTTCCGCTGTGTCTGCATGCCAGGTATGTGATTCTTGATCTCTTCCGGGTGTGGCAATAAGAGGTCAAAGTTCGTGAGACTTTCCCCCCCTTCCGTTGGGAAAGTGAAGGTTAGCTTGGCGTGGGAAACCATATGAGCTTCTCAAAAACCATGTGTTTGTCTCAAATTCTCAAGTTGGGCCTTAAGTGGCAGTTGGTAATTTGAGATAAACCACCCCGCTCCGGTCCAGTTTCACTCGACGCAATCCATCACGAGTGCCGATGTCGATAGAGAGAGAGATCCAACAGCTGCCTGCAGGAGGAAAAGGCCCCGATGCATCATTGACACTTTTTCTCATTTTCTGTAGGCTACACGGGTGTCCATTGCGAAGTTGACATCGACGAGTGCGCTTCCAGCCCTTGCATCAACGGTGGCATCTGTACCGACATGATTAATGGCTACAAATGTGTCTGTCCGCCCGGTTTCTCCGGCAAGAAATGCCACATCAACATCGACGATTGCGTCAGCTCGCCATGCCAAAACGGAGGCGTTTGCAGAGACTCGGTGGCCGGCTACACTTGCAACTGTCCTCAGGGATTCACCGGACTCAACTGCGAAGTCAACATCAACGATTGCCAGAGCTCACCCTGCCATCATGGAGATTGCGTCGACGGCGTCAATTCCTTCACCTGCCAATGTCATCCAGGCTACAACGGACTCTTGTGCCAGACGCAAATCAATGAATGCGAATCCAATCCTTGCCAATTCGGCGGCCATTGCGAAGACCTTATTGGTGGCTATCAATGCCGATGCCAGCCTGGAACATCGGGCCGTAATTGCGAGTACAACGTCAATGAATGTTTCAGCAATCCTTGTCGTAATGGAGCCACTTGTATCGACGGAATCAACCGATACACTTGCGACTGTGTGCCAGGATTCACCGGGCAACATTGCGAGACTAACATTAACGAATGTGCCAGCAATCCCTGCTCGAACGGAGGTAACTGGTTATATTTATTCCTTAATTTATTTTTAAATCAAATTTGGTATTTAATGCTTGGTTTTTCTAGGTAAATGTACGGACTTGGTCAACGGCTTCAAATGTGACTGCCCTCGCGGTTATTTCGACGCCCGCTGTTTGAGTGACGTCAACGAATGCGAGTCTAATCCTTGCATGAATGGAGGAAGCTGTGAAGATGGCGTCAGCCAATTCATTTGCAATTGCCCTAAAGGATACGGCGGCAGAAGATGCGAACTCAACATTGACGAGTGCCAATCCAACCCGTGCCAACACGGAGGCACATGCCGTGACGCCCTCAATAACTACACATGCACGTGCACCAAAGGTTACAGCGGACGAAACTGCGAGGTAGGATTTTTCTCAAACTGAAAATGATTATAGAGTAGTTTTTTTTTTAATGATTTCATTTCTTTTTGTAGCTCAACGTTGACGATTGCGCCTCGACACCTTGTCGTCACGGAGGTTCGTGCATCGATTTGGTCCATGATTACCAATGCGTTTGCGACCTGCCTTACACTGGCCGCAATTGCGACGCGGAATTGGATCCGTGTGCGCCCAACAAGTGTCGCAATGGAGCCAAATGCACACCGTCCAGTAATTTCCTGGATTTCGCTTGCACTTGCGAGTTGGGCTACACTGGGCGTTTGTGCGATGAAGACATTGACGAGTGCGCCATTTCGTCACCTTGTCGCAACGGAGCCACATGTCAAAATACCAACGGATCTTACGTTTGTCTTTGCGCCAAAGGCTACGAAGGCCGCGATTGCTTGACCAACACGGACGATTGTGCTACATTTCCCTGCAAGAACGGCGGAACTTGCCTGGATGGCATCGGCGAGTACACGTGTCTCTGCGTCGATGGATTTGGTGGCAAACATTGCGAGGCCGACATGGACGAATGTGCTTCCAGTCCGTGCCGAAACGGAGCCACTTGTCGCGACTACGTCAACTCGTACACTTGCACTTGTCCCTTGGGTTTCTCCAGCACCAATTGCCAGACCAACGACGAGGATTGCACCACAAGCTCGTGCATGAATAACGGAACTTGCGTCGACGGCATCAATACCTACACTTGTCTCTGCCCACCCGGATACACTGGATCCAACTGTCAGTTCCGGATCAACGAATGCGACTCAAATCCTTGCCTCAATGGCGCCACTTGCAGCGATCGACTTGGATCTTACCTCTGTCATTGCCCGTATGGATTCACTGGAACGCGCTGTGAAAGCTTCGTCGACTGGTGCTCTATGGGTGGCATCTCGCACACGGGATCACAACTGCTGCCAGGTCAGCCTGGTCAAGGGCCTTGCTTTAATGGGGCCACTTGCAAACAGGTCAATCAAACTTACCAGTGTACCTGCGCACCTGGTTGGACGGGAATTCTATGCGACGTTGAAATGGTTTCCTGCAAGGACGCTGCTCTTCGCAAAGGATCCGCCGTTTCCGAACTCTGTCGTCACGGCGGCAAGTGTGAAGATATTGGCAACAGCCATCGTTGTGTCTGCGCTGAAGGTAAGATTCATCATTTGTTGTTTTTCAATACTCATCAATTAACACTGGATTTTCGGTCACAGGTTACACGGGTAGTTACTGTCAACACGAAATCAACGAGTGTGATTCCGCTCCCTGTCAAAATGGAGCCACCTGCAAAGATCTGATCGGCTCCCACTCGTGCACCTGTCCGCCTGGTTTCCAGGGTCCCAATTGCGAATACAACATCAACGACTGCTATTCGAATCCATGCCAGAACGGTGGTGTCTGCCACGACTTGGTCAACGCCTTTTCCTGTTCTTGTCCGCACGGCACGCTGGGCATTCTCTGTGAGATCAACGTCAATGAATGTTTCGAAGGAGCCTGCCATCACGGCGGCGCCTGTATCGACAAGATCGGTGCCTTCGAATGTCAATGCCCACCTGGTTTTGTTGGACCACGCTGCGAAGGTGACGTCAATGAATGTCTATCCGATCCTTGCTCGGCTACTGGAACCCTCAACTGCGTGCAGCTCGTCAACAACTACAGTTGCCATTGCAAGCCGGGCTACATGGGCCGACATTGCGAGCTCAAAATCAATTTCTGCGAAATCTCTCCGTGCAATAATGGAGGCATGTGCGTCAACGGAGAACTGGGTCACACCTGCGTCTGCCCGGCAGGCTTCTCCGGGAAGAATTGCGATTCCAGCTCCGAGTGTGACTCGACACCTTGTCAGAATGGCGGAACTTGTCGACCCTACCAACAAGGATTCCTGTGCACCTGTCCGCCCGGCATTAGTGGCGCTCGGTGTGAGTTGGATTCATACGATGAATGCCAATCTAATCCTTGCAAAAACAACGGAGTTTGTCGGGTAAGTTTGCTTTTTTAATTCTTGTTAAAATTCGAATGTTGTTTTAATAAATCGAAATTATTTGAAATAGAATCGAATGGGCAAGTTTGAATGCCACTGTCCGGCTACCTGGAATGGCCAGCAATGTGATTCGTATGACCCGCGGTTCATGGGCGGCGTCGGTCGTAAAGCAGCTCCAAATGGCATTTCAGAAGAATTGCTCCGGGATAAGATTCAGTGTGCCAGCCAAGGATGCCACGACAAGGCTGGCAACGGCATTTGCGATGAGGATTGCAACACGCCCGGATGTGATTTCGACGGAGGCGATTGTTCTCTGGGTGTCAGCCCCTGGGCTAATTGCACTTCCCCACTACGATGCTGGGAACTGTTCAAGAACAAAATATGCGACGAAGAATGCAACAACCCGGAATGCCTTTTCGATGGCCACGACTGCGACGTACGAGGTGATGTGCAACCATGCAACCCCATCTACGACGCCTATTGCCAGAGCCATTACGCCAACGGGCGATGCGACGATGGTTGTAACAACGCCGAATGCAACTGGGACGGACTTGATTGCGAAAATGAGCCATCGATTTTAGCCCTCGGTTCCGTCTCCATGGTTCTCGAAATGGATTTGCCCACTTTTAAAAATATGAGCGTCGCCTTTGTTCGCTCTATCGGGCGACAGCTTCGCACTACTGTCCGCATTAAACTCGATCAGCAGGTAATTTTAGTCTTTGATTTATTAAATTTGTGAAAGCGTTAACCAACAACTTTATTTATTTATTTATAGGGTTACGAAATGGTCTATCCATGGAATTTGGGCGATGAACCGTCCAAAGCCCTTTCGTCTGGATCTTCACACATTTATCCGCACGGAGCCCCAGGAGTCATTGTCTTTATTGAAATTGATAACCGGAAATGCAGCCAGATTCTCGGTGGGGAATGTTTTGCCCGGGCCAGTCAAGTCGCTCAATTTTTAGCCGCATCGGCTTCCGATCATTCTTTGGATGCCGATTTCCCTATCCACCGAGTGTTGGCACTCGATGCCGGACCCTCTGAAGCGCCTGTCGATCCGACAAACACCAAATTGACTTACGTCATCGCCGGCGCCGCCCTCGTGGTGTTTGTTGCCATTGCAGTCGGCGTGATGGTCACAACGTCTCGCAAGCGACAGCGAGGCATCACTTGGTTCCCTGACGGATTCCTGAGTAACAGCGTCAGTGTCCAGCGGAGAACATCCCGCCGTCGGGGACCCGATGGCCAGGAGATGCGCAATTTGCACAAACAACCGTCGACCAACCGACTGGACATTGATCCCTCCATGGGCATGGGAATGCCTCCCGACATGTCCGGTTATATGGATCACGGCAACATGGGCATGGATGGGTCCCGCTGGTCTGACGATGAAGACTCGATGGACCGGCCACCGATGAAGCGCATCCGTTCCTCTGAAGGTGGCTATTCGAGTGATCAAACAGCCATGACGGAATACGATGAGAACGACCCACGCCCTTGGACTCAACAGCATTTGGATGCAGCTGACGTCCGACCGGACATGTCTTCCGGTGTGGCTTTCACTCCACCCAATCAGTACGGGTCACCAGATATCTCGGGCGTTGAAGTTGACGTCCGCGGACCTTACGGATTCACACCGTTGATGATTGCCTCCTACCGCGGCAACGGCCTTGACACGGGCGAAGATGACGAAGAAGATGGTTCAGCTGCGATTATCCAAGACCTTTTGATGCAAGGAGCCAAACCCAACGCCACCATGGACAAAACAGGCGAGACATCCCTTCATTTGGCCGCCAGATACGCCAGGGCTGATGCTGCCAAGCGTTTGCTGGAGGCTGGAGCAGACGCCAACTCTCAAGATAATACCGGCCGCACCCCACTCCACGCTGCTGTTGCTTCTGATGCTCAAGGAGTCTTCCAAATATTGCTCCGCAATCGTGCCACTAATTTGAATTCCCGGATGCACGACGGCACCACTCCGCTCATCCTTGCAGCTCGTCTGGCAATCGAAGGAATGGTCGAAGACTTGATCAACGCTGACGTTGATATCAACTCGGCCGATGATCAAGGAAAGACGGCCCTGCATTGGGCTGCTGCCGTTAACAATATCGAAGCTGTCAACATTTTGCTCTCCCATGGTGCCAATAAAGACGCACAGGACAACAAGGTTAGTTCATTTTTGTTTTGGTTTTTGCTTTAGGGAGGATTTAAACTAATAATTTATTTGATATTAGGACGAGACCCCATTGTTTCTGGCTGCTCGGGAAGGCTCCTTTGAAGCCGTTCGTTCCATGCTGGATCACCATGCCAACAGAGATATTCCAGATCACATGGACAGACTTCCACGCGATGTGGCTCAGGAGCGACTTCACCACGACATCGTTCGTCTCTTGGACGAGCACATTCCCAGAAGTAATCACCATGTCATGCCAATGAGTAGCTCCCAGGCGAGCAGTGCCAACAGAAACAATGATGTCGCTGCTCAGAATGAGCCGGTTCTGACCGGAACGACTGGACGACCACCCAAACCCAAGAAGCGTCCAAAGTCCACTGTGGCGGCTGCTCGCGAAACTCAGCGCCATCTCGGTAGCAGCGTCTCTAATTTAGAAGAGGCTCCAGTCGCTGCAGCCACCAACACGGCCACCAAGCGGCGGACCAATACCAACAGCCGCAAGAAGAAGAGCGATAATGCCGGAAGTACCAACACCGTTCAAAGCGTCGACAGCATCTCCACTGTGTCGTTGACTCTCTCGCCAGCCAATTCTCATTCTCTGGAATCTCCTCCAACTGGTAAGATTAATTTTGTCAATCGATTGATAACTGGTAGCTTCAATTTTGAAATTTCTCTTCCAGTTGACATGGGCGCAACTCCTAGCCCTTACAGCGTCATGACGTACGGCGGAAGTCACCCACACATGCCTTCCGGCAATCCACCGCAGCCGCCTCCTTATGACGAGTGCATGAAAACGGCCGCTTCGATGCAGGCGATTCACATGTCCAACATGGATCCTTCCACCAACTACGGTTACGTCCACTACGACTACCGGAATCACCTTCCTCAGCAACAGCATCAACAGCAATCGACCATCCATCAGCGACAGACTTCATTGCCGGCCTCGACCGTCTCGTCAGCCATGAATACCAACCTCCAGCAACAGGCCATGTCCTACAATGTCCTGGCTGTTAATACGGCTTACCAGTCGTCGTTATCGCCCCCGCAGTTTGCTCTGTCGCCGCCAGCGAGTAGTTACGCAGGTTCGCCTCCTCAACAGAACCTGGTCCAGAATGGCATCACGTCGCCATCCAAAGGAGGCAGTCGGCCGTCTCTGCCCACTTCTCCCACTCACATAGCGGCAATGAGAGCAGCGGCTCAACAGCGGACGGGCTTCGAATTCCCCGAGACGATGATGAGTTACCGGAATACCAATACGGGCGGAATGCCGCAGTACTACCAGCAGCACTACCCGACGCCACCACACTCGCACATGGATCCTTCGCCTTCACAGCATGCTTTGCATCCACCCGAAGCTTATTTGACCCCTTCACCAGAATCTCCAGGACAGTGGAGCTCAGCTTCGCCTCATTCGACCTCTGACTGGTCGGAAGGCATGTCCAGCCCACCCAATCCCAACATGTCGTTTGTACCACCTTCACACGCGAAACACACGGAAGGCATTTACATTTAAGTGCCGATATAAAAGAAAAAGAAAAGTGTGTGAGAGTGATCTCTTTCTTGTTTTTCATTTTATGCAACCGCTCTTTTATTTTTGTTGTACATACTACCATCATTTGATTGAAAACCAAGTGTACCCCGATTGAAAATGACCTTTAAATTAATTACTGTTCCTGTTAATTACCAACTTCCAGCTTCCATCGTCTGCCTGTTTTTTCGTGGGGGGAAAAACCAGGGGAAACATCCATTGTCGTGCCGATTTTTTTTTTTCTGTTGTGTGTGTTGTACATTAGCCCCGCCCATGACGTGCGTGCAAGCTGGCATCGCCATCGTTTAAGCGATGCGACCTTTCTCTACTTGTCAACTTAACCTCGTGTTTTATGCAATTTGTACCCCCCAAACGTTTCAAACTGTAATAGACTGTCCAGTTGGTGAAATACAGTTTCAATTTTTAAATAATGCATTCGGATTTTACCGATGTTTGTTTTTATTAATATTTAGCGTCTCAATACAGCAGTAACTGAATTTAATTCATTCTGACATTTATTCAATAATTACTAAAAATCTAATTGGTTTTTCTTAATTATGACCTTTCCTCTCGAAAGGTACTGTTGCTTGTTTGCTGTTAGTGTCTTGGCTTCTCAACTGACAATTGTCGGTGAAATTATTTTAAAGCTCAACTTTTTAACTTGCAGACTTTATGTGTCAAAAACTTTTATATGGTTCAGAATAATTTTTGAGTAACAAATATTAATGTTTTAACATCGCAAAAGGTGTAATTCAAATTGCTCATGTTAAATAGCCTAGCTAGTAGCTACGCTGCTACACAATTCGTCACAATGTAGCCAACACGTTTCGTTTGATAGTTCCATCACCAACATCAACCTCGGATGCTTTGGATTCCGTCCCGTAACTTGCCCGTAACCCAGGATCAATTTCTGAGTGCGATTCTTGTAGATTGATGTTAGCTAGTGGTACTGAAGAGAAAATGAGCTAATCATTAACCGGCAAGCGGCAACCATCATATTGAGCGGTAGCGATCGCTCTTTCGTGGTCAGCTGTTCTAGCGCGGCAGTTGGCATTGCAGTGGCAATATTGCATGAGCTAGGTCGTTTTCATGACCGATTAATTTGTCACGCATGTCACTGGAGGTTAGCCTTGATATCTCAGATTGTAATATGCTTTCTTCACTTAAATATTTCAAAGCTGTCTAAAGCGTTTGGTTCCACACTAAAGCGGAGTAAAAATGACCGCTTATTCTACTTCTACCTCCCAAGTCCCATTCTTTCTCCTTTTCTACCGTAGAATAGGAGGGAGAATCAAAAGAAGAGGAGGCGGTGCCTCTTCTAGTCTTTTACTGTGATGTGGGTGGAGTCGAGCTGTACGCATCCAAATTTGGCTAACTGCGCTGTCCAGAGAAAATCAGAAAAGGGAGGGTCTACGTCATTTTCCTCGGATGGTTATACTGAAATAGGAAATATACTGGCGCCGTGTGAATAGAGCCCTCACAACAGTGTAGCGCGATTTGTTTAATTCAATCGTGCAACACTGTAGTGGGGGCTTTATTCATAGGGAAGAGGGTGTCACATAAAACTACGATAAAAGTACGATTCGGCCAGAAAATATTTGGCCGAATGCAACCAAAATTATTTGTATGATTCGGCCCCTGTCCGAATGTTACACAAAAATTTGTATGTTTCGGCCAATGGCCAAATTACACATAAAAATTTATATGATTCGGCCATCCTTTTTTTTCGGCCAGCACAAGTTTTTCGGCCAAAAAAATAATTTCGGGGACGTTGAAAAATGCAACTGGCCGAATTGTATATTAAAATTTGTAAGATTCGGCCGGATTCGGCTTGTGACCGGGGTTCGAGTATTTGAATAATTGAAAGTGAAAAGTTAGCCATGAAGTGGCTGGGGTTCAAGTATTTGAATAATTGAAAGTGAAAAAGTTAGCCATTAAGTGATTTTATTTTTTACACATATTTTTACATTCGATTAGTTTCTCATTCAACAACGACAATTTTTTTGGTGTAAAGAATAGCTACTCTTTTCAGCAACTTGTAGCTCCCATTCTTTTCTCTCTTTTCATCGTAATTTTCCCACAAACGAAAAAGTTTGGCTTGCATCAATTTCTGATCAAGTCTTGTGTGGCGAGTGGTCTGATTTTGCTTTAAATATTAAAGCTTCCTCTACCTCAACGAACTCGGATTCCAAATAGAGCATTTGCACAAGTTTATAGAAATGCAGCCCTGCGCCTTTTCCCTTCTTGTTTAGTTTATTGTGCCAGCCTTCAGCATCATTATTGGTCCAAATTATTTGAAAGAATACGGACCATGCTTCTGGTGACCAAATACCTGGCTGCATCCAGTTATTGTCTATGTAGTTAAAGAATTTGTCCAGCAAACCAATTTTGAGGTTTGCGGCCTTTTTCTTCAACTTTAAGAATACTTTTCTTATTTTGGTTTGCACAAAACTTTAACTCTGGAATTGGAGTGATAATTTTTTGGCCGAATTACATATTTTTTTGTTTTGGCCGAATCATACAAAAAAAATACCGTGGCCGAATAAATAAAATACAAAAGTTTTTAGCCGAATGCGATTTTATTTCATTGTTTGATTCGGCCTTTGGCCAAATACAACATTAAAAAATGTAGAATTCGGCCAACGGCCGAATCATATAAAAATAATTACATGATTCGGCTAAAATTATTGGCCGAATCGTACGGATACCTCAAAATGAGATGCAACAATTTCAAGCTAGTTCAAGAAACTATCGTTGAACATTGAACACATGTAATTGATCAACTTCCCTCCACTCGTCAACCAAATTTTTAACTTTCCTTCTGCGCCCCAACACCATTCATTAAAACAAACTTTTTCATGTTTTATAAAACAATCTATGAAAATTTGATCCAACTAGTTTGAAGATATGGTAGTTTTACTAATCAATGTTATTTCTTTTAGATGGCTGATGATGCGCCAGGATTGGATGCCAATGATGATGCTCCTGAATTGGATGCGAAAGAAGAATGGGACTGCTTCAAGTAATTTTATTAATCTGTCTATTGTTTCAATTCCACGTTTTAAATTTTTCAATTGCATATTTTTCTAGATGTGGGGCAAAAAACGATCGCAATTTTAAATTTTGCCAAAGGTGTTTTAGATGCGGTAAGTGAGGCTGCAAAATGGGGAGTCCCTAATTTGCACGAAATACCTGCGCGCTCAAGCCTTAACCTAACTTAACCTAACCTAACCTATTTAGTTTATTTCTAATCATCTTTTTTTTTTTTTTTTTTTTTTTTTTTAGAAACCGATGTGGACTCTTCAGAAAGTATCTGCTCCGATTCTTTCTTCCAATTTGATTATTATGGAGGAGAAGATGAAGCCGAGATAGAAGTAGAAGAAGAACAAGAGATCGAAGAACAAGAGATCGAAGAACAAGAGATCGAAGAACGAGAAGAAGTTGTCCCGGTCGAGAACGAGGAAGCAGTCGCCGGTCCGAGTAAGCCGAAGGAAATTCTCAAAAAGGAGGCTAAACGCCGGACTTACAAGGAGAGGGAGAGAATGAGGCGTGAGGAGGAGAAAAAGAAAGTAACTGACGATGTCAATTCTCTGGCTAAAACTTTTGATGAGCAATGTAGCTCTGGTAAGTATAGTATGGTATGTGTGATTTCAACTAAATTTTTTCTAATATCATGTCTTATTCTACAGATGAGGATGATTCGTCAGCAAATTTGAAGAAATAGTTCAAGCACAACTAGAATTCCCGTCCATTCTCTTTCTTGCTGGATGACGAGTCGTCATACATGCACACTGGAAAATAGCTAATGAGATTCTTATAGGCTAATTACTCGAAAAATTTGATTCAATGGATGTTCAACCAATAACTGTTCAACTTTGTAAACTTAGGGCTATTTTGTTTACAAGATCAATCTGATTAAGTAAATTTTTGATCGCTCAGCTTTCACGGTTTGATCGCGAAGGCTTTAAATACCTGGTCAAAGTGTCGGGACTTTCGAATGAGTAAACATTTAGGAAAGCAGCCTAATCATTCTGGCCAAAGAGGATCATATGGATGGATTTCTCCCTATCCCCCCAAGAATGATGCTCAGGAGATTAAAACACATCCTTCCGAAGATGTTAGATACGTTAATCATCGTAGTTGATTAACGGTAAATTTTCCTTGTAAATTTGAAAAGAGACAAATCAAAAGGAAAGGGTTCTAAAGGGGAGGGGGCAATTGCCTCAGGGTTAAGGAGGGAGTTAGGAAATGCCTTCGGCAGTGTTAAAAACGAATCACTGACATGTATAGTGCAAGCGCAAAAAAAAGGAGGAGCAGGAGGAACATTGAAACGAGGTAGATATGTAAAACAACATTATTGAAACAAACGGGAAAAATGATCGTACGCTATTACGCTAAAGTAAACGTGACAACGATAAGGAGCATGAATAAATCCATGTTCGTGGGTCACAAAAGGTGAAAAAATATAACGAAATATTTCTAGATTTTATACCAGATTGTTTTGCAAATGAAATTATTCATGACTCAACACTAGTAGCCTACACTAACTTATATCGACAAATTCGAATTTTTAAACCGTATTGATTTGACTACGGCATTGGAGAAAAGGGAGGGTCAACAAAATTTTCGCCAAATGGTAATGGACTAATGGTTACTAAAGTCGGAAGTACCAACGAGAGAAAAAATATGAATGATGACAGGGACGTCAGCATACTACAATCGCTAAGGGTGTTGGAAGTGCCTTCGGCTATGTAAAAGAGATGCGTGATCCACCCGATCCACCCATGTACTGTTATTTTGGATATGATAAAGGGAGGGGAAGGAAAGAAAAGACCGAGAATGATTTTTGTATTAAAACGACGAGAGTAGTCTATTAAGACAAAAACGTAACAAACCGCAGAAAAATTAAACGTAAGATATTAGATAATATAATGTATGCGTGAGCGTGACTACGATAAATTGGCATCGATCGTGAGTTACCTCCGAACTTTAATCAAAGATTTTTTTTATGGCATATTTTTGTTTTGCTTTGCTTTATTTATACGTTCTGCCGCATTGCACAGCACACGGCAAGTATAGTAGCACAGCATGGACGGAAACTAGGCCTATCGCGAATTAACGAAATAGAAAAAATTAACGAAATTTCTCTTACAGATCTCTTCTATTAGTTGTTTTACAAATGAAATTGTTCATGGCTCAGCACGGCTCAGCATTAGTATTACATTACTCACTAATAACGTAAAGCTGATTAATATTTGAGTTTTGGGTTGTTTATTACTACCATGGTTTTACTTTACTTCTTTAGCTTCTTAACTCGCTCCTTAACGACTCCGACGAAACATATTGAAGTGTGATCAGTATATCTTTTCATGGTTATTAAAAAAAAAAGGTTTTCAATGGTCTGTACCGTATTTCTTTTATAAGCAGTTGCAGCGCTTTTAGTCAATTGTAACTTAGTACCGGTAAGAACTTTCGCTTTGCAATACCTTAAGGGCTTTAGGATTGAATTAGCTTAACAATATCTGAACAATATACAGTTTAGTATACTGCTGAGACGGAAGACTGTAGGAACGTGTGCCAAAATCCTAAAGTGAATTTCGGAGTTTTTCACTGTCACAAACGGGTTTATGCGAATGCGAAAAAATACCTCAGGCTGGGAAATCGGCGGCTTGCCATATTAAAAGATTCGTATGTCACTAGGAATCAAGCGCTCATTCGTTGCATCAAGGACAAGACGACAAAAACATCTAAGGGTGTGCTGATACAAGGCGGGACAGCCGCTTTGGTTTATTCAACCCATTGACTCTATATAGGACAGTCTACTATATATATTCCACTTGAGATTGTTGCAACATATTCAGTCTAGCTACAAAAACCAGACCCTTAATTATAAATTTCCCAGTTTTCCGAAGCAGAACTCCAGCAAAATGGCCGCAAAACCTGAGAACTCGAATACAAATTTAGGTAAATACAAATTTTCATCTTGAATATTATGGAATATTTTATCGTACAAAGCAAGATAAATATGTAATAACTGGCACATGTAGTTGAAGTTCGAAAATTGCATTATTTCGTTTATTTCGATTCAACATTTAGAGCGCAAAGGGAAACTAAGTTTTGATAAATCACTAAGCTGTCCAAACGAAACCGGAGAAAATCCCACTACATTCAAAACTCACGTTTTTCGAGGGACTTTTGAAAACAAGATGTTTGCCCGTATACGACGGTATGAAAAAGACAGTTTGAAATTGAATCTTATGTGTCACACAAGAGAAACCCCACCAGGAGAAGTAAGTCTCTCATTCGCATATATGGCACTTTTGAAATTTTTCCATTAATTGTGACAATTTCACAAGGGTAAAGCGATCGATGAAATCCAAAGAGACATCGACGTCCTTCAACAACCAAAGCATCTACAAGAAAATTTCATTCGTTATTTATGTAGTGAAAAAGATGACGACTTTTTGCAAGTACCGTACATAATTTGCTCTTTTTAAAAAATTTCACGAAAGATAACAGATATTTCTCACAAATAATTCCCAGTTATGTCGCCACCGAGTGGTGCATCTGTTCCGTGGAAGACCTCTACGAAGGTAAAGGCAACGGATTCAACTGGGCGAAGGAGAAGATTGACAAGGAACTAATCAAGGAATCACTGGGAGAAAAAGAAATATTACGACAAGCGGCCGAAGGACTTGCATTTTTACATGCGCTGGGGTTTGTCCACCGAAACCTAAAGCCCAGCAACTTTCTGATCGCCCAGCTTCAACAGTTTCGTTGCGATCGATTTCACTACTTGGTCAAACTCTCGGATTTTCGTATGAGTAAAAAACCGATTGATTGTCCCATTGTTTCTGACACGAAAGGGTCGAAAGGATGGACCTACCCGAAACCGGCAACACTGAATACCGAAGCAGAAACGTCGACCTATACAAGCGCGGGGATGTATTTTTCCTTGGTTGCTTTTTTCATTACGTTTTAACCAAAGGCAAACATCCATTCGGAGATACCAACTCCATCCGCGAAAGAAATATCAATGATCCTAATCATTTTGTGTATCGCAATGATTGGAATCCAAACATTTTCGGAGAGAATGATGACCGACGAGCCGTCACTCTTCTAAAGGATATGATTAAATTCAATCTGAATGACATATGTGCTCTAGACAAAATCTTTGGATCGCGTTATTTTTTACCGCATAATTTTTACAAGCTATACGGTCTACCGGGTGTCAAACCGGGGCTGTGCGTCATATTTAACCAGGAGAAATTTGAAAATGTAAATTTCTTATTGATCTATAATTTATTTGAATAATGCAATAATGAAGCATGTGTAATAATTATTTTCAGAAATCCTTTCGCGATGGAAGTCATGTTGACAAAGAGTCCCTAAGGCGTGTGTTTAAAGAATTTTGATTTGACGTAAGAATTTTTGAGGACTTGAAAGTTAAAAATCTTTGCTATAGCATCGAAGATTTGGCAAAGTATGATTTCTCTTCCTACGCCAGCCTCGTTGTTTGCATCCTTTCGCATAGAAATGAAGGTGCCGTTGCAGGAGTTGATGGTAAAATAATTAAGATCAATGAACTCAAGTATAAATTCAACAGCAACCACTGCCCCACCCTGAACGGCAAGCCGAAAATTTGGATTATACAAGCGTGTCAGGGTAGTGGCATTCAATATCCCATACAACCAAATAGTTGCCAAGGTGGGAAAAATTATACGATTTTGTTTGCAACGAATAATTGAAAAATTTTTTATAGGTTACACATCCTCAAGTTCAGATAGTGGAACGAACGTTTCGCAACAAGGTTTTACTGGAATGCCAGTCCCGATTAAGCAACGGAAAGTTTAATTAAATTTGAGGTAAATGTTATAAATTAGGATCGTAATTTGAACAATGAATTATCTACATAAAGTAGAATCACCGAAAGCAGAAAACTAAAAAAAACGGCCACCTTAATTGATGGATTTTCTTGATGTAAGAGCCTCTATTCTTGGTTATGCATCACATATCGTCGCGGAGACGTTGGTATAATTTTGATACTCGTGTTCTTTTCTTATTTCAGTTTGTCATTAGTATAGCTTATGATTTGTCAACTTATGTAATCCAAGATCTCACATGATTATGTATATCTGTGCAGAGAAATGGAAGAGGAATATTTGAACAGCAACACATTAAACCGGGAACTAAAATCATTAAAAGATATTCTCAAAAACGTGCAAAACCATATAAGTTCTGCAAATATTATATGGAAAGACGAAAATGGGGAAAATACTGAAGTCAAGCAGACTATGGAATGGAGAGCGTCTATGAGTGCCGAATTGCATTTAAGAAAGCCGATACACCGGGTGTTGCAAGCTTTACTAGCTTAGAACGTTAATAGTTCATATAAGTTTATAACCTTAATATAAATTACAAGTAGGCTAGAAAGAATATTTAAATATTTCTTTTCATATTCCTTTTTGGCCCAATTTTTGTATTAACTGACACAAGTGTGGAATAACGTAGCCTGAGTAAGAAAAACCATTTTAACCTTATACTTTAAAGATAAGATAAGACTGGTTTTCGTTCAAATTCCATCTAATATAATGTTTCATTCAGTGTGGCATCGATTCAATGCGTTGCAACTTTCAACATGTTTTGAAATATATACTATCTCAGCACTATCTTTTTATTCTGCGGGTTCTGAGATAGCTGCCTTCGCTATCCCATGATTTGGGAGCTGCTTGCAATAAGTAGTTCTCACTTAAGAGCAGTATCCACAACACATCAAGTAACGTTCTGGGAGCATAAAAAGGAGTCAATAGTGCGGTCAAAATTTAAATAATCGTAATATATCGAATATCCTTAAGTTCAATATTTCCTCCGTTATTTCTAAATTGAAAATAGAGATCACCCTCTTTTCTCATTCACGCATCTCTCACTTACGATTATATTTTGAAGTCTTGATCTGCTGAAAAACATTTCTCTATAATCGTACCTGTTCTAGTGTGATTAATATCTAAAAGAGCGAGAAAGTGAGTTAATTAAGCATGGCCTCTGGGGAATCAGGTAAGAGGAAGCGAAACTTTAATGGTAACTTTTTTTTATATATAGCACCACATATCAGCTAGCTGCAAATTAATTATTTTCTTATCTGTATTATTTAAGAATCGGACGAGAATTCCATCCAAGTTGAAAACATAACATATTTCGAATCAAAAAATCAAAGTAAGTTCTCTAAAAAACCAAATACAACTTGTCAAATTTTCCGTGGTAAGTTAGAAAACGGAACAAAGGCCTTCATTCGAAAGTTTGAGGTAGCAAGAGTTCAACAGAAAGATTTAGAGTTCCAACGAGACATCGAACTCCTCCGTGAGCCAGAAAGAACATCACACATGCACAAAAGTTTCATTCATTACTTCTGCTTCATAAAGCATGGCGAGTTTTAGTAAGCAGATTTATATATTATTGCTCGAGTCTGTAATTTTTTAAAATAATGTTTCAAAAATTTCAAATAGCTATGTCGCTACTGAATGGTGCATTTGCTCCGTAGAAGATCTTTACGATATTAGAAGGAATGGACACAATTGGGAAGGGAATGAGATTGACACGAAATTAATCAAGGAATCACTGGGAGGAAAAAAAGAATTATTACGACAAGCTACAGAAGGAGTTGCATTTTTACATGCGATGGGCTTTGTCCACCGAAACCTAAAGCCAAGTAACTTTTTGATCGCTCAGCTTTCACGGCTTGATCGCGAAGGCTTTAAATACCTGGTCAAAGTGTCGGACTTTCGAATGAGTAAACATTTAGGAAAGCAGCCTAATCATTCTGGCCAAAGAGGATCAGATGGATGGATTTCTCCCTATCCCCCCAAGAATTATCCTCAGGAGATTAAAACACATCCGTCCGAAGATGTGTTTATTCTCGGCTGCTTTTTCCACTACGTTTTGACCAATGGCAAACATCCATTTGGAGACAACGGAATCGAACGAGAGCTTAACGTAAAAAAACATGATTATGAAGTCTATCTTGCCAAATGGAAACCAGAAATTGAAGAAATACAAGCTATTAGTCTTGTAAAGGATATGATTAAATACGACCCAGAAGAAAGACCAGCTCTCAAAACAATTCTTGGTCGGGCTTACTTTTTACCCGATGATTACTACAAGCTTTACGACTTACAAGCTGAAGTAAAACCGGGACTCTGCGTTATCTTCAACCAAGAGACTTTTGATAATGTAAAAATGTTTTATTTGCTGACTAAATCGAATTATTATTTTAAAATTGTCATATAAATATTTGCAGAAAGACGACAACCGCGAAGGTACCAATAAAGACGCAGAAGAATTAAACGACGTTTTCAAAGAAATGGGCTTTGACGTGGAAAACCACAAAAACTTAACGGCGAAACAACTTTGCAATGAAATAGAAAAGTTGAGAGAAAAAAATTTTTCCAATTATGCTTCTCTTGTTGTGTGCATTCTCTCGCACGGCGATGAAGGAACAGTTTTTGGCACAGACGGCGATCAGGTGTCGATTGAAGATGTCAAGAAACAATTTAACAATTTCAATTGCCGTGATCTTATTGACAAGCCCAAAATTTGGATCATTCAAGCTTGTCAGGGAAATCAACTGCAAGAAGATTTGGAAAAATCAATAAAGTCACTTACACCAAAGAAGCCTGAATCAATAGGAAATTTAGTTTGGCTGATACTAACCCGCATAACCAATTATTTCTTTAATAATAGCGTCAAACAAGAAATTCAACGTCAACAAGTTATTTTAAAACCCCCAGATATTCCACGACCTTCTGTGTCGGATGTTCTTGATATAAGGGCCACTGTACCTGGATTCTTAAGTTACCGTAACGCAAACACAGGTAAGAAGAAAATAAATCGCCTTTATTTATTAATCTATTTTTTTAAATAAATATGATCAGGTAGTACCTTGATACGAAACCTTTGCAAGCAACTGCGAGCGGCATTCTTGAAAGAGGACGGCGAACAATCGAATCGCCATCTAGAAGATGTACTTAAAATGGTCCAGAAATCGATTAGTAAAGAAATTGGTTGGTTGCCGGCCACCAAAATTGATTGGGAAAGCTTAGACGCCATGAAAAAGCGAATCGAAGAAAACATCGAAATTCTTGAAGAGGAAAAAGCAACGAACATGGAAGAAAGAATTAAAGCAGAAAAAAATAAACTTACTAAAAAGGGTTACTGAAAAAGATGTAACAGAAAGCGGAAACAAAATCAATCTTACATTCAAAAAAATTTTTGATGAAGAAAAACAAAAATCAATATTTGTTCGTCCTTGTCATCAGACCATCGAGTGGCGTTCTACTTTGATGAATTTTATTAGGTTTGAAAAAAATAACGGGAATTTTTCTCGATCGTTTTCTTTTCCTGTAAAAGTTTCGCAATATAGTCAGGTTTGATATACAATACATTCAGATTGGTTATACATTCTCTTAATTATGATCAAGACCAAATGAGCGATGGATAAAAAAATAAGAGTAAATACTGTAGATATTTAAGTAACTACCGGTACTAAATTTAATTTTCAAGTTTTTACTATAGGCCTACGCCTACCGGTACTTAGATTATTAATTATGATTTTATTATTAATGAGTAAAGCTGGATGTTATGTTATTGATGAAAGCCAAAGAGAAAGAGAGACATCAACAACGCCCTTCAATAAGAACCACACCATCTAAACGAAACATTTATTCGTATTTTTTATTTCTTGACGAACATAATGACTTTTTGTACGGAAAGAATTTTCTCTTACAAAATTTCATGTAAAAGATTAAATTATTATATTATTTATTCAAATACTATAATATTAAGTTAAATTATTCAATTCCATTAAGCAAGGCTGAGATGTTCAATTCTTTTCAGCGTAGATTCTTCCAAAAAATTTTCTTCTTCGGCGTTCATAATTAATTTAGAAAAAAAAATTTGTAAATACAGATTAAAATTTATCTCCTTTGCTTTCTACTACTAGACTACAAGTTGCTACAATAAGCACTTCTTGGTACTTGGTTACAAAATTTAATTTCTCTTTTAATAAATTATCACCAATAGCTTTTGCTTAGCTAATACATTTATTGTTAATGTTACTATAAATTTAGTGGCATACGGTATTTCAATTTTATAGGGAACATTCACGCAGGGAACTTTACATCAAAGGGAAGTTTAAATAACCGCCGTTATACTGTTAAATTTCCTTACAGTTCACAAATAAAATAGAAAGGGGTATAGCCTTCGCCACTACAAATGATGTCACTCCAACGTCCAGCATAGTCGGTCCCATAAAACAATCTGAAATTTAATTTAATCATGGAACTTTGAATCACTCTTAACAATTTACTAATTATCGTAGGAAAAAAATATATATATCACCTGACGCAGTAACCAGTGGCCATGTCATCAGGCTATAAAAAAAAAATAAAAATAAATAACGTTCATTTTAGTACCAAAGTTAAATGAACTACCTGACCAGGATACCAGTTCCTTTGAAAAACAAGGAAGTAAACAGAGAATAGCACGGTTCGCGTCACGAGCAAAGTATTTGTTGCCAAAATTTGTTGACGAGATTGGTATTGCGCCAAAAAAAAAATTTGGCGCATATTAGTCCTGATTATACATAGCTATAGTGTTATTGAGGCTACGCTTACGTGGCAGTAAAGGGTTGGTTAGATCCAGTCCATACGTAACCGGTTCCTCCCCATTGCCCTGAAGTCCAGTAAGCATATTTATCTAGACCTATAATTTAATAAGAATTAAAAAGTATAAGTAAAACTGAAGAAGAAACTCTTTATATTAATCTGAATATAATAAATAAAAATAAAAATATGGAAACGGCAAAAAAGCAGATCAAAAGTGCTGGATAGTGGATACCAGAACTTGCACTCGTAATATAGTTGTCAATGAGTGAAATTTCTGTCTGTGTTTCTAAACCGAGTAAAGTTGCTCCGTTGCTTCGACAATACGAATCGCCAATATACCAACTGTCAACCTTGGAAGAAAGGCGGGATAATAAATGTATTCATCATTTTAAATCATGTTTGCAGAAGAATGCCTAATTTTGTATAAGTTTTAGTTACCTTGTAAAGCGAGAAACAGTAACACTTTCCATTCAATGTTTCACACCTGACTGATTCCGAGCCGAGGTTCGAGGGACAAGAGCCTATAAAGGAAACAGGGCAGAGAAGAGAAAGTCTACATAAAACACTTTTTAAATTGTAAATGTGGCAAGGTAAATAAATACCTGGAAGCGGAGTCGTTGATGAAGAAAAAGTGGAACCGGTGCTTTGTGTTGACAACGGTGGGGTTACCGTTTGATCTATTTAAAAATATTATGTGGAACACGTTTCAAAATGACAAACAAAACCACGAAATTTAAATAAAATAAAAAGGAAAATTCTCCGCTTCAAGACAGCCCTACCTGATGATTCGACAACGAGATTATCGATTGCCACAGCGTCCGAATTGCCAGAATTACAGAACCCATATATCGAAATCTAAATAACTCGTAAGATGTTTGTTTTAAATTAAAATTATTAAAATTATCCTTAAATAATCTACTAATTATAAAATGACAAAAAGAAATAAAAGTAAAAAAAAAAAAGAAAACACGATTTAATTAATTAAAACTCACTCTCGTTTGAGCGGATTGAGTGGCTGGAATCAAAACAGATATACTACGCCATTCAAAGTTGGTTGGTGTTGAATATTCTACCAAACTTAATATCCTCTCTTGAATACCGTTATTTGACCAATAGACCTTTGAAAATGAGAGACTAACATAATGAACATGTTATTCCTTTTAAACAGATTAATAACGTATATACTTGAATATTGTTAACTTGAGTTGGATCTGAGGCAGAAAGAATTAAAACCATTTAAAACACAATCAATTAAATAATCACAAAAAGTTATTGTTATTGTCAACACAAAAACCTGATCGTATCCAGAAGGATAGACGAAGCTGATCTCCCGGATCAACAGTGAATTGTTCTGATCGTAAAACAGCTTGACCTTATTCAAAGATAAAAAGATTTGCATCTGTATTTCAAATTGGAAACGATTATAACATAAAATAACAAACCAGAAGTGTCAGTCGGACGGTTAACGCGGAGGTATTTTGTACCCGATGGTGGTGTAGGAGCAGGTTGCGTGGGATCAAAGGGCGTACTCAAATCTTCTATATTCCATCTTGCATCAGCTGCTGATTCATCTATCCATGGTGACATGGTTCCTTTTGAATATAAATTGTTTCTTTAAAGAGCAACAGCCTTACAAATATTTCAATAACATTTCGCTATACCTGATTCAAAATCACTCAGCTGGAGTACGCGTTCGCTTGCACGATCTGGAAATGCGTTGGAAACTTCATTCAACTTTTCTCCATCACTTAATCGGAAAGAAGTCGACAGTAGGGGAAATGAAAAAAATAAAATGAATGCCACCGACACTTCCATATTGATTGTGTTGTACTAAAAATTCTAGCGCGCACTGTCCTTTATTTTTAACAGCAGTACGAGATCGAAATCATGAAGGACATCTCTCAATTTGACCATCTTATCAGTGGGACGGCTCAAATACGATCTCGTGATATCAATAACATATTATTGCTGACGACATTGGGTAAACCAATATTACTAACTGACAATGCAAAATTGTGAGATAGGTGATTGCAAGTATCTTTCATGTCTCAACTATCGTAGACCTGTCTATACGAAAGTTTATCAGCGCCGATCAGCGCCTATGCTATGATGGTTATGTGCTTTGTATAAAACTTATTTTTGTCTGGTTTTTCATTTTAAAAATCATCATTTTTAAATCGTGTAAGTCACATGTTGCGCGTGCATTTTACTTTGCGCAAATTTTTATTTAAAAAACTTACTTCTAACGGTACTATTGCAAATTTTACTTAATAAAGTACTTCATAAAGTATCTCCGAAGAAATCTAAAGCTCAGTTGAAGTAATATTTTTATGACCGCTGACCGCTGATTTTCATTGTACTGAATGTACTACTAGGCTCGACTAGGCTACGGTAGGGGCTACGTTTGCCCTGCTCATCGCCATTCGTCGAGAGAGGAGGAGAAATGGGAGTGACCGAATTTGCCTTGTGGTAGATAGCCGAATGCAGGGAAAAGAAACCTTACATCGGAAGCGAAAAATAAACAAGTAGAAAAATACGAGAGAAAGAAATCGTTACAGCAGAACAAATTTTCAAGTTGACATTTATTTTCTCATGCCCCATTTTCAGTTGATTTAATCGCTTGATAAATGATAGATACTCGAAACAATGTAAGCAGTGTATCTGCATGCAAAGTGCAAACCTTTTTAGTGATAAATGGGTTGGTAAAGCCTTCTCTATCCAGTAACAGATGTCGCTGACGTTTTGCAGTGGTTGAGCGTGATAATTATGTTTAAACGGTTTATTAAGCATGCACAGCAGGTCTATATTTCACATACTTACTACTTCACTGGCAATTGTTTGCAAATAAAATAGTATCGTTCGTAATAAAATAACAAGTGTCAAATAGGGCAGGAATCGGAGCTCCGTCTGTAAGCGGCGCCATGCTCCGCTTGTCTTCCAATACAAATCCTCGCTACATAGTACATACTACAACACCCGCCAAGCTCATGGTTTATAATAAATATATTTCACCTAGAAAATCCCATCTACTTCCCCGCGCTCTCCCTACCGTCGGCTCTGCACCTATTAACGGTGGTTTATGGGCCGGCAGCCACGAGTCCACGACTAGCTGGGCAGACGCCGGTCAGTGAATGTAAAATGTCAGTCATCGATTTTTTAAACCGGCTTTACACACCTAGTCACACTCATATGCCCTACAAAATGTCTACCTCTGCATTTGTATTTCTCCAGTCAACAACCTCCGGCAATTCAAAACTCTTATTGGCTTTATTAGTTGCTTCTCGTGACCGCACCCCCTTCAAACAAAATAATCAAACCAAACCCAAAAGTAATCACAATGAAATATAATTTTATGCATATCGTCAAATTCGCACTGTTAACACCAATATTATACAGTGTGATCGTGAATAAAATTTGGTTTCAAAAAACGAATCAAAGCTGAGGTGATAAGCAAAAATCACAACAATGAAGGTTTAGCAGTTTTACAGTATTCAGTGGTATACCATTTTTAAAATAAGAAAGTCTCACACGATAACAATTTGACTGAAAAAAGAACGGAAAATTGCAAGAGAGAGAACACGTACGTACTACACTGTGGAGCACACGTCGGGATATTGGTATACCATAATACGACACAAACTCATATATATATCAATACATCATTGCTTTATTCATTAAAATTCATTTGCTGAGTGGTTAAGAGAAATGGCAGCTAGTGGAGAATACAGTTGGAATGGCCCGAATGTAGGGAAAAAAGGATTCCGGATTTCTGTTGAGATCGTTACTGCATAATAAAGGTTGGCAATAAGCAGCTGGTGATCGGCTGTCGGGCATCGGAGGCAGTGTTGCAGAAACAGAATAGGAGGAAGCCATACTTGGGTCTGTCTGCTGTTGCTGCTGAGCTTGTCTTTTCCATTTAGTTCTGTCAAGAAAAAGTTCGACGTAAATCAACAACACACGTTGCGGATTTGTAGTAGGTCAGCGGTCAGCTATGTCAAGTCAGTTCTGAAATACAGTATATTTCACGGCTCTTTTGACGAGTTATACCAATTAATTCAGCTTCGAGTTCTATGGCCGTCCGTCTATAATACAGCGTTACTTAAAGCCGCAGATCGATTCCATTTTCCATTGCATTAAAAAAGAAACTAGATGGGTCTACTATAAATTTCTATAAGAATCGAATTGTTTCATCCCTTGAAACCTTATCACATCATTATACCAGTCGTTAGAGATAGTCAGCGCATGTCAAGAATGCGGAAAGGGAAAGGGGCTGGGACTGGGGAAAAAGGGGCATGTCCGCAAGCTAACTGAACAGCAGCCACGAATTTGTGTAACTTTTAAAATGTTTGTTTGCTCATATATTCCACTAGCGGCTATCCCATGATTATTTTTCAATTGCTTTTTTTAAGTATAATTGTTTAATGTATAAAGAGGGATGCATAACCCAAACAAAAATATATTTTACTTCTTTTCAATAACACTTGAACGTTGGCTATGTAACGCAAAAGAAAATTGAAGAGATTAGTCTTACAGCAAACAAACAATTAGTTTTTAATGTAATTTGTTAGGTAGTGAGTCCGGAACACACTACATGAAGCAAATGAATGAGGCTTATACGCGGCTTACGTATCTTATTATGCAATTCTATCAATAGAACTAAATATGTAGATCGTATTTATATTTGCCCATTTTAAATGGGCCATTTATGAGTGCCTGCATCCAATTGTGTTTCACAACATTTCGGCTGGATTTTTCAGTTATAATTTTAGATAGATTTCCGTAATGTAGAAAATTTGTGGTATAATGTATGTAAAACAATTTTGGTACGAATCGTTGTGCACCGGTGCACGGTTTTGAGTTGTAGTTCTTACGATAAATGAGCTTTTTAACTTCTGTTTCCAGCCGGCGAAAGAAAGGGCAAAGGGTGTGAATTGTACATATTTTAATAACAGTTTTATAATTATGCATTTTTCTGAAACATAAAAACAACTAGCTAGCTGCTAGCTGCTTCTCTAAAGTTGTCAAGGCTGGCTTGGACTATAGGCGCAAAAGGACGCAACAAGCAGATAGGCTACGACAGTCTCGACTTGTAAACTGCGCAGCCGAATTGATTTCAAATAAATTTGTTTAGGCTATTTACTTGTTCCTTTGGATATTTGTAACTCAGATGCCGTATTCAATCCCATACATTTTACACGTATGAACTGGCAAAACAATGAAACCCAACCAAAAATAGATAAGATCTATATTATAGATAGGATTAAAGAAACGTAACCCATACGGTATATATAGGGATACACATAGTACATACTAACGAATAATAATCGCATCAAATACTGTGCATCTGGGAAATACGCTAAACTTTTCTATCAGACAACTCGCTGGTCATCCGTAAAGACATACGAATGCAGATATCGTTGGCAGAGGAAGGAAGGCGGAAGAGGAACGCAAACACTAAGGTGACGTCTCCCTTCGAACCGCCTAGCTATTGAAATCCTACACTAACGAGAAGCCATTCAGTGTTCTTCCTCACCTTTTGAAATCTCTAGTTCTATTTCTATGTCATAACGGAAGCAACGAACGAAAACATACCGTATCCTAAATTGGATGTTACACTTACGGCCCATTCCCCTCCATTCGCTTAGATACGACAAAATATACACATAGTCTATATGTTTGTAATAGATGCCAATATGCAAATCCATAAAAAATCAATCAGGTCTATATTGTGACATATTTAGGAAATGTGCAACCATCGCTGGAAATGACTACCAACATTTATTTGTGTCAAATTTGTCTTATTAAAGGTATTTATGTGCAAGAACTAAGAAGCCTTTCATAACTAAGCAATGCGTGATAGAAAAAGTGGATTTCATGAATAACGCTGGAATAACGCGATGGAGAGAGCACGTTTTCCGGACATCGCCGATTGTACCGAAATGGTGATATTTATGGTCAACCTTTCTATACCCATTTCAGAATGGTCAATTGCCGCTGGAAACCTCCCTGGCATATTGACTTATAGGCCATAATTTCATTTGTTGAACATACCTTCTGTTTTGATACCAGGTTTTCACTTGGGTTTCAGTGAGATTTAGAAGCTCTGCAACGTTTCCTCTGTCTGCGACTGAAAGATATTTTTGCGATCGAAATCTGCGCTCAAGAAATGCCAGCTGGGCATGGGTGAAAGCAGTTCGGCGACGACGAGGTTTCTTGTTGCTGCAGAGCATGCTCCCCTCCAGCTCAGAGCTCCGACGATGAACACGGCTGAATTGGCTTTCTTCTTTCTTAAAGTTGTGCTGTCCATTCTGGGAAGACTCGTTAACGAACAAGGGAGAGGTAGTTTTGCTGAAGAGTTTTTCGTCGTTGCTAGACGAGTTCAAATCGTCTTCATCTGTAAATTTTGAAAATACAAATATGACCCACAAAAACAGATGGTCGATTAGGCCTAAATATTTTAGTATTTAAAGGCGAGAATTTAGTATGCATACAAGAATTGCCGGCTCAAGTTATTGATTCCACCGCATATTGTTATTTTTACTTGTTGCGATTGCGAGCTACGTAGTTAAGTCATCAGTCATGTTAAAATTGTTTTTATTGCTCATTATTGAGTTCACTTTTAGTCTTATGTTATTAACATTTTACGGGGATTTTTTTAAAAATTATTTAAGAGCTTCAACTTAACATTTTAATCCCAAAAAAATTTTTTTAGCTAAAGAAGTTGTAAGATTAATGAAAACCATGGAAATGTGCGTTCATTTAAGAAAAACAACCAGGAAAATGGTAAAGAAGATCAAAGATTGAAATTGAACTGTACAAGTGTTACAAGGTGACGAAAATTCAAAAAGCGAAAATATTGGCTGATAAATTAATTGAAAGTGAAATTGATTTTTGGTGTGCAGATATAGGAACACGACCATTTAAGTCAATTAGTGAATTGAACCATGTTCATGATCGGACTGCCAGTTCTAATGACTAGAATGAAAAACACGAGGACGATGATACCGCTTATCGACGTATCATTCGCTTTGAACTATAAAGTTTGTGTATGACTACAGATGAACGATTTTTCAAGCAAGCAAAGTAACCATCATCGGAAGCTAAAATAAGCTTAAATTGACTGTCATAAATACGGCCGCTTAGTAATAATGGCTTCAAAATTTATTCTGCGAAATCAACAAAAATGAAAATGAAAAAAATGAAAATCTAAACGAATAACAACGATAGAACTGATCTGAAATAGACAAACGAATCTGTTTGTCATGTGGGGTGTAAGGAGATTGGTCTAACAAGTTATCGCTTGAGAAAGAGTCAAGTGGATGCCATGCACGCGCACACACACACACCGACAGAGAAATCAAGAGCGAGTATATAAGGAATTCTATGGAGGAGGGGAGAGAGAGCGAAACTGCGAGACTGTTAGGAGATTGAGAACGTTATACTGTTAGAGCTCGAGAGAGTCGAGGGGTAACTAGGATGAAGAAGCGCCAAGCAGCCAAGCTGTGCCGTTTGTCGAGGAAAGAGAAAGAGGGGTGACTCTTTGATGTTTTGAAAAATACCAATTCACAGCATGGCAATTATTCCTCTTTTGTGTGTCTCAATTACCTCTAATCGTCCTAACATCCGTACATCAGACGTCGGGTCTTTTTATCATTTTTTTTCTTCCTTTTTTTACTTTCCTTTTAAACAAGCTAGCGCGTCAGCCTTCCTAATGACTCTATACACCAATAAACTAACCCGGCTCATTTGTTTCTCATTAAGCTCTTTCTCGTGTAAAGCTACGACAAATTTGCTAGTAATTATCAATGCGTTGATACTTCTGTATCAGGCTTTAACTTTCAAAAAGATTGACACATGCAGTCTATAAAATAGATCTCTTTTGGTATAATCACACCAGGTATTTTTTTAAAGATATTGCGTAGCTAACCACGATTGCTAATGACTATATCCCTCCACCAGCACCAGTAACTAGAATCGTTTAAATTCTTACATAGTCCTTTTACAGGGGGCGGGGCTACATTGTCGTTTTCTATAGGTGCGCATTTGATGCTACGAATATCGTCCACTATGCGTCGTGTCTTCCATATGTTAAAATGTGTTTACCTTTTATGTGCAATTTTATAATTATGGGAAATAAGATTTGTGAAAATATTCTCTCATGATAAATGATGATACTGATCTTGCTTGTATTTCATGCACTAATAGGTTAGAAACTAGAAAGTTAGAGCGACTATACAGGTTATATAACATGTCTGTAGAAAAGCCCAAGCTGCAAACGTGATAACACTTACGAATTTAGTGTCAAGACGCTGAATGAAATAGCAGAAAACAAAGGACTTGTCGTTGAAAGAGGGAAAGATGAAGTGTGTAGAGCAAACAAAGGATTCCGCTTTTCTTTGAAGTTTCAGCTTCTTGATCTTACACCTTGGTCTTGGAGTCATTAGAGACTTTTTTACTCGTTTTCTTACTTGTGCACTCAGTGTTTGTTATCTTCGAGACGAATTGTCTACTCAACACCCGAGGAAATCCCCACCTTGCAGCAGCGCGATTACTCATCATCTCAAGTCTCTCAAGTGTTCAGTTCAAAGAACCTCCAGCGATTCAGTCCAATTAACAATATTCATTTTTATCAGAAATATTCTATGCCAACAAGTCTTTGATCTCTCATTAGCTGCACTGTTTTCTCTGCGCAGCACTTGACGGCTCTTACAGTCACCCATTTCTCTTTGTTAATTGCGATGTGATAGCTCATATAATACTACCTAGTACCTACCTCACTTAGGTATCGTACGGTATGCGTTATTAATAGTGTCAGCCCGTCATTACCATCACGGGCTGACAAGCAACACATAAGGTTCGAAATAATAAGACAACTTTTAGGCAAAGTCGTAGTATAGCCTAAACTATTAGGTAAAAATACCTATATAAAATATAGTGAATCGAAACTTACCGATATTAGATTTGGGGGCTGAAATCGTCTCACCGAGCAAATCACGAATAAAGAAAGATCGCAACTTTCCAGCCATTTTTTCAAAATTCGAATGGAATGTTCGCGATTATCCCAGCCTTTTTCGTTACTCGTGGTTTTAATTTGGAATTAAATTGTGTTGGTAGACATTGAAACAATAGGTTTTCACTGTTTTGTTCAACTGTTGAGCTCGGTAAAGTGGGAAGCTGCTAGACGAGAGCGAGAGCGAGTGTGAGTCTGACTGTGAGATTGGTTGATTGACTAGGTATTCACGTGTATTTACACGTATGCTTATAGAATGTGGCGGTGAGTTGACAGTCGAGCGGCGATGGGAGGAAGCAAGCCGAAAGATGCTGAGCAGTCTCTCAACCCAGTTAGATGCAGCAAACGAAGCTGATTGGTCGCCAAGGTTATAACTGAATTGTCCCGAGGTTTCCAGCTACCACATCTGCGCCGAAGCAACAGAGACTTGCATGGGGGCAAAAAATTTGACAATATAATATCATCTTCCAGCCACCCAAAAAAAAGGTCGGAGAATGGTATTATGCATTGAGATATTGCCGACGTTACTGTATACATTAACATTCAAACAGCCATCAAATGCGATTTTCTTTTATTGATTCTATATGCTTGGTTCTTATTTTTGTTCCGGCTTTCTAGGCTTCCAACCCCCCTCAAAACCAACAAATCTACGCAATCGAAATGAAGTGTTCACAATGGAAATCAGATCACTTTACAGCAGGGATTGTCAATTTGCTTTGACAGGCTCCGACGCGCATTGTGCAATGTATATTTAAATATAGCCAGTCGGCCGGGCCGCCTACTCATCGACGTTTACGTGAGAGATTGAGAAATTCTCTCGGCACGATGGAATCGAATTGCTGCACGGACGGGAAATGAAATCCTGAGGCTGAGAGAAAGCGGTTACGTCAAAAATGACTGAAAAATGCAGCTAACTGGAATCAACGAATTTCAAAAACAACTCCCCATCGAGAGATATGTGTCTACCAGTATCAGATATTGAAGTAGGCCTAGCTCTATTGCTTACTGCAACCGAGCGAGAAAATGTCATTGCTTCCATTGGATTACGCTCTGCGCCAAAAGCATAAGTCATTTTCGGAATAAATCTCAAACAAGAACAAGAAAAATGAATACAATGTCAGTATAAGTTTACCGCCAAGTCCAAATCAGCGTCAAATGAAACAATTCTTCCCTAGCGTGTAGTTATGGTATTCACCCGTTACCATTACATATAAAATAAAAAAAAAAATAAAAAACTAATGGGGCTTCTTTTAAAGATTGCGATACATGGCAAATGTGTCGGCTTTGTGCAAAGTCCTTCATTTTGTGTGCATCGTCTTTGCCTGGGTGCTCTTGAAATGAATGTTGGAATATCATGACTGATAATGACTCTTGAATGATTCGTCCTCGAGTGATACATTATTTAGCTGGCATCTCTTAGGTCAAGTTATTTGAATTATATTTCGTGCCTCATAAAACTTAAGCTCGCGAGCATTACCGAGAAAGTCGAGGAGTATAGAAAAGAAGAAGAAGACCAGCTAGTGGTGTCCAGTGAAGCGTTTTGTCAGGTCGTTAGTGGAGGACGACGCGTGCTGAAGAGGCCGTCCGGTGTTGCCGCTCGGTCTCCCTTGGACATATAGGACGGAAAAACCACCCGTATAACAAAGGCACAGACGGTGGCCGTGTTTCGTCATTGTGGACTATAATGAAGTCTTTAAGTTGTCCCTTGCTGTGGGCATTTGCCTTGTTAAGCGAGAGTCTAGCTCCTGCTGCTGCACTGTGCTGGCGTCGATCCCATTGAATTATAATAGTTCTCCTACCACAGCACGGTTTGGAACATCAACATGGAGGGCCTCACTTGCAAACCTCTTAGACAAGACGTGACCCCAAAACCATAAAACACCCAAAGGCATGTACATTTTTGTTTTTTCTTTTACTTTCTAGTCGCGAATGGAACAAAATAAAATAAAAAAGAAAACAAAAACAAAACAAAACAAAAAAAACACACACTTCAATTTGTCGTTGCTTTATTCGCCAAGCATCCCTATTTGTAATCCTTCCATTGAAATGAAATTGCTTTCTAAAACAACTATTCTATAGTCAATGTGGGTTAGGTTAGCTGCTCCCCAAAAATAATGAGGTTTTTACAGTGGACATTAAAACGATTTGGGTTGATTTCAAGCCAGAATATGCAAAATGAAACTGGTATACTTTTTCTGTACACGATCTCACTCTCGTTATAATATATAGTCACTGCTCTCTTCCTCTTTTTGATTCCTGTCGGCGTTCTCGTTGTCATCGTGCAGTGCAACACTCGTAGCAATAAGCTGCGATTGTGCACTAAATTGCCGAGATGATAGGAGAGCATGTTGATTAAAGACCGTTGACAATATGACGCTGTTGCTGCGCCATGCTACCAAAGTTAGCTCAATTTAGTCCTTGTCGTTGGTTCCTTGATAATGTACAGCAGTAGTCACTCATCGGTGATGTTTCACGTGTCGTGTGTATCGTCTGTACTCTGTACTCTCTATTCCTGCTCTATTCGTACGCATGTAATTCCCTTGGTAAAACCGCACCATCACAGAGAGAAGAGGAGCGGGGAGGATTAAAGCGCCCAAATAATAGAGCAAGCAATGGAGAGTACCACCAATCACGAGGGAAGTAGCATGCCGCGGAGTTGTGCTGCGCAATCAGCATCCAATTTCTCCCCTTCTCCCGTCATCGTTGATCTCTCTCTCTCTCACTCACACATACACACAATGTGCATATAGGTACTACACGACTGCACCCTTCCTTCCTGTTGGCGATCATTACTCCCCATAGTGTGTATACAGTATAGTATATGCAATGCGTCCTCATTTGCAAGGTCAAAGCCGCGATGATTAGCGGCGAATGTTATCCAGCCTTGCAAATTACAACGACGGTAGGTAACACCCCCAAATCACTTAATCCCATTATGCAGCTCTCCGTTAGTATACTCTCTTTTTCAACTTGAACAATAGTCCATACCGGTATTGATACGTACGACTCGAGTTGGCAAAGAAAGTGTTTACAGGCTCGGTGTTTATTCGCGCCCTCCATAGCCCACTCCTTTCAAGTATATAGAGAGGGATTTTTGTCAGACCCGAAGAAGCCGACAAAGCATGAGCAGCCGTGCCTACTTAAGCCACGGTCCCCTGACTTTTATGAACAGTATATAAACCTTCAAGTTCAATACTAGTTTGGAGTTCGGGGGAGCGTTTTCTCTTCTATTTATTTCCAACAACGTTGCACAATATTACCACCAGTATATTCATCAGTTGAAAGTGTGGAAAGAGAGCCCGAGTCGGTTCAGAGATTTTCTCACTTTTCTTTTTCTTGGTTGATGCCAAAGGAAGCGCGTTTGTTGAACGGTGAGTGATTCATCTATAGAAATACTGAAATAGATTTGATTGCTAACAAATTTGTCGGCGAGTCGGCGAGAACACAGTTTTATTGTTAAATCGAAATGACTTTATCCGTGTAGCTATGTTTAAACGTATACGGATAAATTGTTGGTAATTTTTTTTTTTAAAGAAATTTTTCAAATGATTCAAAAGAAAAAAAAAACTGTAACACAATTGACATTACCGGTACTAGAACCAAAAACCTATCCTAAAACACGATTTTGAACATTTTTCTGTTAGCGCCATCTTGCAATTAAAATACTGCACCGAAATGTCTCTTCCATCAATGAACCAAATTTATGCAGCTGATCTTTATATCGGTCGATACCGTTCCCTATGAGTTTCAGGCGTTGAATTGTAAAGATGAGCGAGTTATCTAAATTTCATATTTGAGAGGGTTTGAAGCGTATAAAAAAAGCTCCCTGGAAAGTTATAAGGCACACGTCTACCATACAAGCTCATTTGATAGTCTTCCTTCAAACAAAGTTGTTCTATTCGATGATGGCCCAACCTTTAGAGAACCGTTGTCTGGCACCGCATTTGAGAAGCCATAAGAGCAGGGAGACAGCCTTGGTCGACGTAATCCTTTTAGATGTGTATAATAAGCTTGAAAAAGTCTAATGAAAGGGAGGTGAATGGGGTGTTGGGCGAGGAAAGGGACACGCGCCTGGCTTTGCAGGAAATTCGACGTAGGCTACCTACCAAGCAACGCCACCCTCAGTTATACTCATTCAATTTTGTATAGAAAACGATGCTCCCCAGACGAATGTACTCCATGGAAGTGACCAACACTGGTCATTCCATCATGGTAATCGCTTCGCTACTGGTCACTTGTGCCATCTTCGTGGGGGCTACCACCGGCATCCTAGAAGATGAGACGAAGAATCTGCAGCCCTGCCCGTTCAACTTGCTGTGTCGATGCTCGAGAGGAGGACCTGAAGTAGGATTGATTTATTGTGAGGATATTCCTTTGGCCAACGTCCCGGTGGGAATCAACAACACCAAAGCTTTCGCCCTCAATCTCAGACGCAATGGGCTTCGCAGAGTAGAAGAAAATGCATTCCATCGAACAGGTAAGAGCAAGACTCGTCTGATTTTCGGTTGTGTAATCGTATTTACTTGTATTTACTCTATGTAGAGAATGCATAACTAGCCTAGTTAAGAAAGCAATTGACAACGAGAATTTACTAATGTGTATAGTAGCAACTAGCAACATACGACCTTTGTGTGCATGTTCCTAAAAAATGATGGGGATTCGCTTGTATTTAATAAAAAAGAATCTGCTTAGATAGAATAATGAATATTATGATACATTATTTAGCAGCACCTTTATAATGATTTTTATGGGGCATCGTGTGTAAGAAAAATAGATTTATACATATAACATATCTAGTTGATGGTAGGCTTATCTAATATTTAATACATGATACATATTATCTACGTATACAAATTATACTTTTGATGTATACGAAACTGCTATACATAAATATGTGCTGTTGCCTGTTGGCTACTATCAAATTAACTTCCTAAATTGCAATTTTATTTAATGTCATGGAAAAAGTAAAAAAAAACTAAGACAAATGCAATATCTTTGATTTTTAGGCTTGTGGCGGATAGATATTCGCAATAATCATTTGTACAGTGTCCCGGAGATGGCTTTTGCCGGTCTCGAACGTTCACTGGGAGAACTGTACTTGCCATTCAACCGCTTGCAACGCGTGCCGCAAAAGGCTTTACAGAACTTGGAGAAATTGAAAGTACTGGATCTTGGGGCCAATCTCATCGTCGAAGTGAATCGCGAAGATTTTTCTGGCGTAGAAGATTCACTCCAGCATTTGTCACTGGCCGATAATTATCTGGTTACACTGCAGCTGGAGTCCTTCACCGGCTTTCAGCGGCTCGAACGTCTCGACTTACGCGGAAATAGCATTCTCACTGTTGCTCCACTCGGTAGTAGTGGCACCTTAAAGCTCTCTCATCTCAATCTAGCCGACAATGCTCTCGAGCATATTCCTTTCATCAGTTTGGCACAGATGAGATCCCTTAATACCATCAATCTTGCCAACAATCGCATCAGCACCACATTCGACGTCTTCTTCCAAGGTCGCATCTCCATCGACACACTTATTCTTGACAACAACATGATCGGCAACTTACCTCCGTTCGCGTTTCAAAATTTCAATCTCATTAACAAGACTTCGCTTAACGGCAACTTGATCAGAGAAATTGCAGAGGATGCCTTCAAAGATGCCAAAATTCGAGACTTGAGTCTTAGTGACTGCTCCGTTCACGGCGTCGACGCGAGATCCTTCCGTGGGCTAGAATCTTCATTGCAGCGACTCGATCTGAGTTACAACAACCTAAGCACACTGCCCGAAAACTTACTCGACAAATTCGACTTTTTGAAAGCGCTCATTTTGAATGACAATCCGCTTACTTTCAAAGCTGAGGAAGTTCTCAGCGGATTTCGTTACACCTTGCAAACAATCAATCTGGTTGGAGAAAAAATGGGTCAGATACCCGTCAAGCAAATGAACGACATCCGCAACTTACGGTCGCTGGGTTTGAGTTCGTTGAATGACCGCGTCTCCATTGGTGACTTTGAAGGCTTCGGCGCTGCCCTAGAACATTTGAGTTTGTCGAAAAACAAACTGAAGACTATTTCGTCTAATTCTTTCCGACACGTACCAGGTCTCAAGGTTTTAGATCTGTCCGAAAATCGCATTTCTCAGATCGAAGCGGACGCTTTTGCAGATGTGGGGACATCTCTCACTCATCTCCATTTGACGAATGGTATCGGAGTTGGAACTTTGCCATCAGATCCGTTCAAAAAACTCATCGCTCTTCAGTCAATCGATCTTAGCAACAATCGCATTACTAATCTGCCGGACGACTTTTTCCATTCCATGAAAGAAATTCGATCCATCAACCTGCAAGATAACTCAATAGAGAAAGTTCCACAACAAATGTTCGATAATGAGCATACACCAAACTTGGTTAACATCTCCTTGAACTTTAATTTTATCAACGCTATTGAAGCGCAAACATTTTCTGACTTGCCGCATTTGAAAATTTTGAATCTTGAAGACAATAAGATCAACCGCATTGCCAAGGGAGCATTTCAAAATATCGAAAGTCTGGAGTACATTTCACTAGAAGGAAATATGATTAACACTATCGAAGCAGAAGCTTTTCACAATTTGCCCAAGTTAGAAACCCTCAATCTCGGTCATAACAACTTGGAAAAGTTGTCATTTGACTGGTTGGATCAGGTTGGCACATTGTCTGCTATCAAACTTGATGTCAGTCACAATCTTATTCAGCAGCTGTCTTCGAATCGGACAGGATGGTCGTCATATTCTAGCATCCGTTCCCTGGATTTGGGTTATAATAACATATCTTTCATTTCCCGCAATTACTTTGAGCCTATCCGCAGCTCATTGACTCACTTAGTCCTGCAGCACAATCAACTTCGAAATATTTCCAGAGATGTAAATAAAATTTTTTTTATCATTTATTAGCTATTTTTTTGAAGCTATTTTTCAAAGTAATCTTTAAATATTTTTCATCCATTTGTTTAGGTATATAGTGATATGCAGCATTTACTATGGCTGGATATCTCAGACAACAATATCCAACTGGTATAAAATATTATAAAAAAATTTGCAACAGAAAAAAAGGACAGCTAAAATAGGATAACTGAAATCGCAAATATTTTTCATTGTAGGTTGATTCAGATGCTTTTGCTAATGCAAAGAGTCTCCAAGTACTTTTACTTGACCACAATGATATTAGTGAAATATATCAAGACATGTTGAGTCGTTCATCGACGCTTCGTGTTATCAATATTTCACACAATAGGCTCCGATTTTTGCCCGACACACTGTTTAAAGATACTCAGCTGGAAATCCTCGATGTCTCACATAATCAGATAAGCAAAATCCCTGACGGATGTCTCAGTCGCATCGCTACTACTCTCCGACACCTTGATGCTTCTCATAATGAAATCACCTCAATCACCCCAGATCAGGTAACTAGCGCTGAATCCTTAGTTTTGTAGATTTTAGTTGAAAAGAGAGTCGAAAAACGACTCAGTGAATGTTTTCACTGTCATAAGTCATAATGTAGCAAAAATGCATCCAATTGCTGTAACATTGGTTCATCGTGTGTCACCGGATGGTTGCGCTAAATCTAAAGTGATATTTTGTTTAATTGATAAAGTAACATTTTGTTTAATTGAAAAATATTACTAAAAATAATTAATAAAATTAATACTTAAAAGTACAACTATTTTTACCCTAATCCAAACAAGTATATTTTTTATATTTTTTTTTATGTAGTTGAAGAAATTAACTGACCTAGTATATTTGGACCTTTCCAACAACGCGATTTCAACATTGAGCGAGAAAACCTTTTCTTCACTGAACCGGTTATCTTATCTGGATTTAAGCAGCAATCCCATTCAAACAGTTGCCGATCACATATTCGATAACCTCCTTCAATCATTGGTGCATCTTAACTTGGCAGATATAGGAAGTATAAATCTCGGTGATTTCCATCTACCGGAGTTACTTTCACTCAACATTTCTTACAATACGTAAGTATAACATAATTAACAAAAGAAAAAAAAATGTAAAATTTTTTCCTTTAATCTATTGAAACTACTGTTGGTATTGAAGGGTGGAGAATTTGCCCTCAGATTTCTTTACTCGATACGCCAATCTCAAAGATTTTGACATAAGCTATTGCCAGCTAACAGTACTGCCAGAATCGCCATGGTCCACAGCGTCAAAACTAAGATCACTCAATCTAAGTGGTAACAATTTAACAGTTATGGCAAATGGAACACTAGCGAGCATGAAAAGTCTGGAATATTTGAACATTAAAAATCTTCCACTGCATACATTTGAGGTATACTACTTTCGCTATGCCGGCCACCTCAAGTCCTCATGTAATTGTCACATAATAAAATTTTTCTTCAAAAGGAGGGAAGCCTTTTCCAGATGACCAATCTTCGGCACTTGGCAATTGGGACATATGAGAGAGTCAAGGGCATGGATATTCCTAAACTTTTGGATTTCAACCATGCCATCAAGCATCTTGAAATCGATGTAAATGCGGAAGAAAACATTTCTGACGGATTAGTTCGTGAGTTTTAAGCGTGACTTACATATGAAATTTTTACTACAGGTTGAAGCTGGAACATTCGAAAATCAGTTAAGAGGAAAGTTACCATTTAAACTAGGTAATATTACAATCAGTGGCAATAAATTAAAAACCATTGGAGGCAACGCTCTTAAGGTGACTATAATAAAACCATAATGTAAGTTAACATCGCTGAAGCAATTTTTGTCCCACCGTTCGACCTTCCATTGTAAAGGATATTCAAGGGAAATCGTTGACTCTTACATTGCGAGATAACAGTGTAACAGAATTGAGTAGGGCACTTTTCCAAAATCTTGGCAATGTTCGTTGGCTCCAACTCGACATACGCCATAATAAATTATCATCTGTGGCAGAGCCATCAACCACTATTCATCCCGGAACCAGCGGTTCAGTTTTCCTAACTCAATTACATATGGCGGACAACCCTTGGAGCTGTGACTGCAGCGTAGGGTTAGTTTTTTCTTTCTATGTTCACACGTTATTGGCTTAACATTACGAATTCGTGACTGGTGGAAACTAACAGACATTCAGAAACTTTAAAAAAAAAACTGGTTTAGGATGTTAACAAATTATGTAATCCTACTTGACTTATAGAACAAACTTACTAAATAAGATATTAACTTATTAATTAAAATTTTATTGCCAATGATACATTTAAATTTAGTTGTAAATCCCGTCAGATCATCATAGTGAGATTTTAATTTAACTTTATGGTAATTTCGCAGATGGGTGGAATTTTGGATGCGCAAATGGCGTCAATCAATGTGTAAAGATCGATGCAGCAGCTATCAAACCATTATCAGAGATCTCCGTGCAGCAAGTTGCCGCAACAAAGGTGAAAAACCTTTCATAACAGTACTGAAAAACGATTTGGAATGTGGCTGGTCCTCCTCAAGCACTGTTACCAGCAGTTGGTTCCAATGGACCCTTGTTGTCGCCTTTGGCATGGCATTCGTTCAACAACTAAAATCTTTTTAGCATTGAAATATAATTTTGGTTGTAAGCTTTGACTATTTAAACTACCAACAAGCTTCTCATGCCAAAGCGAACTATTCAATAAATTAGCGGCGTTAATAATTCATATTTAATATGTTTTAACTGTGTGCCTGGCTATCCACGAAAACACTTTATCATCTTTCCCTCTCTCAAACGGCACCATGTTATCAGCCGAAAGCCTCTCTAGATTTATCTCAAATATGAAGCTCCTCGAAGTGGTTGTCACGTATGCTTTTGGTTTTCATGATGATAAAATGATTTTCGTGTAAATGCTAAAATGATAAATGGAGAAATTCTACAAAAGGACGTAAGAAGACGCTGCTAGCGATGAAAGGGATTTGTTTTGTCTCGTTATAAGAAGGCTTTGTTAGCTAACTTCCCAGTTATTGTTCAATTATCCAAATTATTATTTTGACTCAACCTTGTCCAAAGATAATAAAAAAGGAATTAAGCCATTATTATTATTTCTGATGGTGCAAACTGAAAATACAGTACAAGTACCTCTAGCGCTTGGAATTTTGTACAGTTGGCAAATAGCACTCTATGCCTTAATTTGAACTTGTGAGGCAATAAGACATTCCTCTCCTTCTTGTGCTTTTCGCCCCCTTTTCTGTCCATTCCTTCGCTTTTTCCCTGTTTCCTATGTATAAAGGCCTTGTACATCGATACAGATGGGACTTGATACATAGGAAACAATGGAAAAAGCGAAGGAGTGGGGGCGAAGTCTCATATACGGCAATCGGCAACGCCGAATAAAATGCCTGAAAAATGTGTCGAAATGGGGGTATCACGAAAATCGTGATATCTCGGACATCTTAAAGAATTATTTAAAATCCCTATGGATTCTGAAAGAAGGATAGAAGGGCTACATTTTGTATCAATTAGTTTTTGTGTAGAAGCCGAATATACGGCTAAAAGCGATGTAATCGGAGGGGAAGACTTTGGGTTTTCGTGATATTTCACGATTTTCAATCCCGATTATCTCGGGAACGAAACAAGATAAAAATACGGACTTTATTCCGTTGGAATCACCTTGCGATTCTGAGCAGAATTGATCTAATCCGGATTTTTAGAGTCCTTTTCCGGATTACAATCCGAAAACGACCTCCGGAAAAAATGGGGTTTTTCGGTGCGGTTGAGTGGGAGATTGCTTGTTAAAGTTTCCACTTCACAATTCTAACAGGCCCCACCCGAAAATCTCTGAAAATCGGCTTACTTTTACCCTAAAACCGAGATGGGGAAGCAACACAGCCGTGAAGCGACCAGGAGTCTATAACTTTGCCAGAGCCATGAAGTTGCTAATGAAATTGGTTATCGGGTTCCAGCGGGTCTGTGATTGGCTACAAAAAGGAAAGAATTTTTGCGTGTAAACAGGGCTATTTAGTTTTCATTTATTTTTTAGTCAATTCGCCGTACACGTCAACGTGCCTGCCTGCCAAATTTTCTTACAAAAATTTATGTTGCAATGTTGCACCCCCCCTCATTTTTTTGCATACCTTTCTCAGCCCCCAATTTTCAACATCCACCTTTTCTTTGTTCTAGAAACGGCAGAACACGTCCAGCTCTCGCATCGACAGATAGCTGTCTTTCCCTCTCCCTCGTCTTAATTTCCTGATTTATGAAGGGGGAAATAAAAATAAAAGGGAAGGAGTGGCTTCCGCAAGCTCCTTTACATGCAACAGCTCCCTATCTTGCAAAAGCTTTTTGAGGCAGACCTTGGTCTGGGGGACAAGAAGAAGAAACAAAACTAGTAGAAGCTTACCTGTTAACTTAGGTGCAAAAGAAATACTTGAAAGAAATATGTTTTAAAAAAGTCAAGGGGACAAGAAGAAGAAAAAAAAAACTAGTAGAAGCTTACCTGTTAACTTAGGGGCAATAGAAATACTTGGCTTGAAACGTTCATCTTTAAAAAATTTATCCATTATCTGTTGTAACCACTGTTTCGGAATGTTTCGGACTAAGAGTTTGTATCTACCTATGTTCGAGTTGGTGGATCCTCATTTTCTTCTTTCCGGGAGACCAAATCTCAATGACAATACGTGTTATTGCTCTCGCACTGATACCTCTAGAGGCGACTAGCTCCCCTTTCAGATGATGAGCCATATTACATAATTTCACTTTTGAAGGCATCGGTGACCAAGACGTTTTTTCCTGGCCGCCTTTTTGTCACTCACGTCTTCCAGTGCGGTTCTATCCATATCAGGATCTTCAGTGGATTCATGTTCTTCCAAATGCTTCCTCAGGAAATGAGCACGGGCGTTTGAATGTGACAAGTACGTAGGTTCTAAAGCACCACTCATAAGATGAGGTGCATTGATATCTTGTTGAAAAAAAATACAACAGTTTAAGAGATGGCATGATTAATTTATAGTTAAAGCATGGTATAAGAGCTTAATGGTAGGGACACTCCTATCCCTGAGAAGTGTTGTCGTTTTCAGGAATTTCTGTTTTGCAGCGCCAACTACAATCCTGAAAACAACACTTCAGGTATAGGGGTATCCAAGAGGAGTGATCCTACCCTTAAGCTCCTATACCATGATTATAAAGGATCTTACCTTCCATGAATTTTCCGACGGTGGATTTTCATCGCTTTTTTCCTGTCGCGTCCCATTTTGTGCGTTGTGTCGCCTTTCTGCCCCTTCTTTATTGTCCAGTCACAACGAACCTAAATATTATAAAATGAGAAAGTTGATTATTATTAAAACCTTTAACAAAAAAAGGTAAAATTTAATTACCATGTTGACCTCTAGGATTGCCCCTACCAACTTTTTTTCCTCAGCTTCCGTCATGTTCTAGCAAATCCAGGGAAAGAGCGAGCTATCGTATATTCATAGAGAGAGAGACTATAGAGTATAGACGGGCAAGCTGGCAAGATTTCGGGCCAGCCGAAAAAGGTGAGTAACGACCCGACAGGTGATCATTGCTGTTCCCTCCTCGAACACACCCGAAACGGATCGAGCCCGTCGAAAAAAAGAAAGGAAGAAAAAAGAGCTGCAGGGCTCTCTGTCCGTTTCCTAAATGAACGTCACGGAAACTGGGCAGTGAAAAATGACTGGACTCAGCGCGCCCCGTCCCCAAAGGTCCCAATCATTTCCAATAGCGATTCGTTTCTTCGACAGTGAGACGGACGGACGGACGGGCCAAATGAAAGAAGAGATTCCAGCCGAGAATTTTTTCATCTCTCTCTCTATACACACGAAATGCCAATAATGTCGGCTACGGCCGATAACTGATAGGGAAAAAATCGAGTGTACACACGCGTTTGATATCGAAATCTCCGCCCCGCCATTTTTTTCTCTCCCGCTCTTGATTTCGATTTGATTTCCAGAGATGACTAATTCGATCAGTTCCGTTGTTTTCACATGGGAGAAAATAAAAGAATCGCAATCAAAAAAGCCAAAAAACAAAAAAAAGTTCATAGGGGAAGGAGGGGTCCATAGGGGAGACCTGAGAGAAACCCTCTGGCTGTGTTTGCTACACCTGTAAGAGCCAACAGCAGACGGAGAACGTAGCGAGAGAGTAATGATAAGACAAAGAGGGGGGAAGAAGAAGAAGAAGAAAAACAATTTGATTGAATGGTGATGATGGTCTGTCTAGCTTCTTCCTGATGTTTTTCTTTCATATGGCCGCCAACATTGTCCGGTCGATTATAATGTCGATAGCATGTTGGATCTTGGCTCTCGCACTGATACCTATTACAAAAAAAAATGTTTTTAAACTATTTCGACCTCCGATTCTCGAATTTGATTTTCTAGTACAGATTTTTCAGTGGCACTCAAAATATCTAAACTGCTGCAAATAGGATGAGATTTTTATTAACGCGTAAACAAAGACAAATTTTGACAAATACTTCGACTTGTCGACAGTTTCGTCCGTCCGTGCCGCCCCCTGACGTGGCACGTCGGCCAGAGGGGGCCTCGTTTTCTTGGTGGGTGTTGGCTCTTCCTCATGTTTATCTATCACGTGGGGTTTGACATGGTCTTGTCAGCTATAATGGAGATAGCATTTTGTATCTTTGCTCTCGCACTGATACCTTTTACGAAATATACGAAATTAATAATACGAAATAATACGAATTCCTCATGTTTATCTATCATGTGGGGTTTGACATTGTCGTGTCGGCTATAATGGAGATAGCATTTTGTATCTTTGCTCTCGCACTGATACCTTTTACGAAATATACGAAATTAATAATACGGAATAATACGAAATTAAATACGAAATTTTTACAAATACTTCGACTTGTCAGCAGTTTCGTCCGCCCGTGCCGCCCCCTGACGAGGCACGTCGGCCAGAAGGGACTCGTTTTCTTGGTGGGTGTTGGCTCATCTTCATGTTTATCTATCGGGTGGGGTTGGACATGGTCGTGTAGGCTATAATAAAGATAGCATTTTGTATCTTTGCTCTCGCACTGATACCTTTTACGAAAAAAAAAATTGATTAACGATGGCAAGTACAGGCCGTTAACGATTTACCTCGTATGTCCATGGACTCGGTGGATCCTCATTTTCTCCTTTCCCGCGAGCCCGTTCTCGAATTTTACTTCGCAATTTCTCCCTTCTTTCAGAATCCAACATGCTACCTAAATTTGAACCTTTGTTAATATTTCAAGCCAAAAGCTAAAATTGATTATCTTATCCCCTTCCTGTTTATCCCCTTTTTGGGTAGCAACAGCTATGGGGTAAGCGCCGGACTCGTAAGCGCCGAGCAGTGCTATTTGAGTGGCACTTGAAATGCAAATAGGAAAAGACATTATTATTAACAACAACAAAGAAAAAGCTTAATAAATTACCTAGTTTTACTCTTTGAATGATCCGTTTCGTCCGACAAAGTGTTTACTGCACTTTTCTCTCCTTAGTCTGGTACTTAAGGTTTTTGTTCGTGTTACTATCGGTCACATCGCCAAGTGCCTTCCTTCTCTTAGGCTTAGGCTTAGGCTTAGGCTCAGTCTCAGTCTCGGGCTCAGTTTCTCCTGTATGATATTTGTTGATGTGCCTTTTTATGTTACGTTTGTGTTGGAATGTTACGTAACACCAACCATTTGATGTCAATGGGCATTGAAATCTGAAAAAAAACAAAATTTAATTAATTGAAATGACGATAAAGGATATCGGATCCTTTACATTTTATGTATTGCTAGTCGGTGATCCTTCATTTCACCTTTCCCCTCGAGTCCTTTAGGATATTTCACGTCACAGATCGTTCCATCATCATTATCAATTAAACAACATACCTAAATTTGATTTAATGTGAAAGTGGATTAAAACCTTTAAGAAAAAAAGGTTAAATTTTTTTACCATGTTATCGACTTCTTTGGCCCCTACAAACTTGTTGACCACAGCTTCGGCCATATTGTAGAAAATCTAGGGAAAGAGCGAGCTATCATATATTCATAAAGACTATAGACGGACAAGCTGGCAAGCTCTCGGGCCAGCCAAAAAGGTGAGTAACGAAACGACAGTTGATCATTACCGTTCCCTCTTCGAACCCACCCGAAACGAATCGAGCCCGACGAAGAAAAGAAACGAAAAAAAATTGATCGTTTTTTATTTCGGTAGAAAGGAAATAGCTGAGAGCGCAGGTTGGGAACGAATATTAAGTATAATACGATCCCCATCAAACTAATCCCATCAAACATTGCCATTTTTCTCGATCTCTGCTGCCTTTTTTTGCGCGTTATGGGTTCGATTCAGACGGAAAAGAGCACTTTTTTCCAGCAGTAACTGAAGTCACTTAACAAGATCACAACCTCCTATCCTTCATCTGAAAAAAAAGAAGGGAAGAAGAAAAAAAGTCCAATAGAGACCTCCTCCCTCACATCACACCTCCCTCCTGGGATCCTCCTAAAAGGCTCTTAGCCTCCCAAAGATTACGGAAATCATGGGTTGAATTCTGCAACAAACTTGAATATATCCTCCTAAAAAAATTTTATTAGTAAGAGAAATAAAATATAGAACAATATAACTCATTTTTAAGTCAAAATTTTGTTGCTCGAGGATGGTACAGTCTAACACAGTGATTGTTTCTTGCTTTGAGGCATTTTCGATTTCCGATTCTTTAATTCTCAGAATTAAAATCATCAAACCATTTTCAGCAAACCAATTTAAAGGGAAGCCCAGACACCGGCGTGGAGAAATGACCAGACCCTGGCGATCCCATAGGACGTAAAAGACAACTTTCTTTCTGGTGTTTCCTCATAGTTTGTTTGGAAACAAATGAGGCTCGACATTGACAAATTTCACTAAATTTCAAACTCAGATATATATAGATATTAAAAAACAACTAAAATAAACATACGGGTTGTGAGTCTTCTTGTGTAAAGCTGCATAATATTTAGAAGTTGACTTGTGGGAACAGTCTTTCATTTCATACTCTGCCGTTCATCGCGTGGGAGAAATACAAAAGATGGTTAAGAGACGGAATATATATATGTGTGTGTGTGTGTGTGTATAAAGGAGGAGTTATTTCAACGTCAAGCGCGCTCTCTCCGTCTGAATGTCAAAAGAGGCCGTCGCATCGGCCTGTGTGGAATTGTAATCCATTATGCCAATCCCCATGTAGACTGTTGGAAATTGGAATTCCTCTTATGTCAATAAATTAGTTAAACATTGCGTTACGCTCGGCCCTGTCCTGACCCACAAGCCAGATCTCAGCTCTCTTCGTTCGACCGTTCTTCTTGCCTTCGTGCCCCTTACTGCCCTTTTTCTCTCCCCTATTTCCATTCGATGGCCAACCTCCGTCGTAAACTCGAGGCCACATCACGTTGATTCCTTCACCCAAATTTCCCTTCCTAGAACCCAGCCTCCCCTATAATTCAAGATCATAACAATTGTGTCAGGCAGTTTACAAAGATTGCTGTTGCTGTCACCCAATGTTTAAGTTCATTTTGTACTTGTTTTACATTTTTGGATTTTTCACGAGCAGAAGTAACTTCAAAAATCAAACCGCACTGAAAACCCTTTACTTCTTGTTGTTGTACTACTGGAGCTTAGTGGTGGGGTGATTTTGATTTAATAAGAACAAACAGAACAATTGTAGCACTCATATGTGCTTTTAACAAAGGAACGATTGAAAAATTCAATGTTGAGAAAACAATGCCTTACATTTTTTTTTTGCGCCAATGTGATATGGTCAAATGGGCTGTTTTTTTTTACATTTCCTTGATTTGACTGCTTCGTTTCAACCACTCAAGGGAGTTACGGGACACCCCTAGGTGGCACAGGTTATAGCAAATCGAGAAACAAAAGCAAATTTTTCTATGAAAAGATTCGTTTGTCAACTGCTCACTACCATCAAACAATCAATCAACAGATTGGAACTTTGCAACAATATGATGATAGATGCCTGATGGCAGCCAGGCAAAATCTATTAACTAATTATGGCTGTTTTGTTAATAATTGCATTGCACCATAGCATACTACATTTGGTGGAGTAGGTTAAGCATTGCAGACTTAGTATGGTTTTTTGGCATTACACCTAAAACAAATTGTTAAAAGCGATTTTTAATGAGCTTTATTAATACCAATAATGTTTTCTTACTCTGTGTAAAACCCACTCAAGAAAAAATAAAGGGATCCTATTTCTGTTTAATTTCAATGTAATTTAGTATTTAAAAAAAATCTATTGAAAAATCGGTGAACCGTCGAAATTTCTTTGCGCGTTTTAACATGGCGCTTATGGGGAAACGAAAAGTTTTAAATCTCTCCCATTTGTAACCTAAACAACCTAAAAATACAATCTTAGTCTCGTTTAATTCATTATTTCTTCTATTTCAAGTTTATATAAGTTTTTTGAAGGCGGGATCGATTTAGTTATTCATGTTTTTATAGAGTGGTTCGAGGTTGCCATCTTGGTTAGCTTTTACCCCCGGTTTTGTGCAACTTCAAACAAAAAATCTTTGACGTTGTCCATAAGAAAAGGGTACGAAAGGAAGGACAGTCAAGGAAGGGATGAATAGAGTGGGGAAGAGAGGGGTTGGTCCCTCTTTTTTTCACTCTCCTTTTTTTCTTTCCATTCGTTCACTTTCTTATAGGTTTCAATCCAATCGTCAATTTCAGTTTTAGTAATCAACACACCCGCTGGGGGCTTCTAGTCATTGCCGCTGCAATTTATTATATACCCTACGTTTTCACATTTTCTCAAGTGTTCAGTATTAGTGTTGAACACACCCGCTTGGTTTTGAAATGACACCAATGAAGTAAACAAAGCAGAAGCATATAGAGTGGTTCGAGGTTGCCATCTTGGATGGGTTTTAGCCCAGTTTGGTGCAACCGCAACCCAAAAGCATTGACGTTGTCCATAAGAAAAGAGTACGAAAAGAAGAAAAGTCAAGGAAGGGAAGAATGGAGTGGGGAAGAAAGAGGTCGGTCCCTCTTTTTTCACTCTCCCTTTGTCTTTCCATTCGTACAGTTTCTTATGGACAACGTCAATGCTTTTTTGTTTGAGGTGCCACCAAACTGGGCTAAAACCCATCCAAGATGGCAACCTCGAACCACTCTATATATGTGACGCACCAAGCGAGTGTGTTAAACACTAATTAGCGCTCCCACCCGGATTGCGTTTGATTGGAATCAATTCGAATTGATTCGAATCGATTCAACTTGAATTGCGTTTTTTGAGATTTTTCGAATATTCAGTTCAACTCGAATTGAAAAAATCCAAATTCATATTAATTTGAATTGTGATATTTTTGGGTAAATATTCATGGAAATTTACCTAAATATTCATTTCCCGATTCATGAATATTCATTGTAAATATTCACGAATATTTGGGTCAATTCGTGTCAAATTTGACAACATTTTTGCAAATATTTATGGTTTCAATTTCGACCACTAGATGAGCCGACTCTTTTTTCAATAAACGGAGGGGATGGGTATTGTTTGGGTTCTTTCAAATGGACAAGTATTCTATTATTATTGAATTATAACTAAATCCAGTCGATTTATGTGATATTCTACTGCAATTAATTAAAACAAAAAATTATCGATGTTTTAGTGTAATATATCTTGCCTAAAAAACAATTTTTTTTTTTTTTAATTTTTCTTCATTTCATTCGAATCGATTTGAATTGAGTTCATGGCAATTTAAATCAATTCATATTCAACTCAAATTGCGTTTTCAAAAAAGCAATTCAGCTCGAATCGCGATTTTTGACGCGAAATGATTCGAGTGGGAGCGCTAAAAAGTAATAATAAATTCAATTCATGTTAATGACTTCCCAGATAGGAATTATTGTCCCAAGGCGGGACCAAAGCCGTGCGGATGGTGCGGTGGGCACAGGGGAATCTCTAAGATGTCCCATTGCGAGCCCTTATTTGAACACGTTACTCATTTTCATCTTGTCGGATACGTCATTTTTTACTCCCTCTCGTAGAAGTCTCTGATGCGTCCCGTTTTTATTTTTTGGCTCCTTCTCGACACTTGGAAAATTTCGGAGAAACTGTCTTTGTCTTTTCGCGGCAAAGTTTGATTCTAAAATTCCATTATAAGCTTTATCTTCAAAGCTCAGATATGATTTCGTGGCCCATCTGTATAGTACTGGCTTCTCACCACGATGATCCGGGTTCGATCCCCGGGTCAGGTTCCATATTTCCTCAACTATGATGGTTATATGCAGTTGAATTATGATGTGTGCCTGGTAACCCTTTGCATACTCTGAAAAATAAACTTTGTCCGGATATCCGGAACACCGTTCGTGAAAAAATGTCGGCACAGCAAACACGCATAAGAAAAAAGGAGAGTAAAGAAAAAAGGAACGAAATTCAGAGTCCAGAAAAAGATTTATTATTAATGACTTCTTGAGATCCTTTTTCCGTCCCAAGTACGTCTAAAGTCCATCCAATGGGACGGGATAAGGACCGCTATGAGATCCCGGCGAAGCGGACATTGGTCATACGTAAAAGACGTTCTAGGAATGTAAACTTGGGAATCTGCTATGTGCCAAGTACATCCCAGACGTCTCAAAGTGACGTGTTTTGGGCGTCTATGGGACTGCAGTGTGCTATCTGGGTTCAGTAGTAAAGACATGATTCAAACCTGATCACTTTCTGTCCAAAACAAGTAGTTGTTCTTACAATTAGTATTATTCGTTAAATAACATGGGTATATAGCGCAATGGATAACGCGCCTGACGATGGATCAGGGGATTCCAGGTTCGACTCCTGGCAAGCTCGATTTACTTGCGTTCCAAGGAAGGCAGTTGGTACCACTTTGTTATAGCGTTCAAGGACAATGACGGCCACGATAGCGCAGTAGGCAACACGCGAGTCTCATAATCTCGAGGTCTCGAGTTCGAACCTCAATCGGGGCATTTGTTTCATTTTACCTCTTGTTAAAACTCAAGTCCAACTTGAGAAGGAGCATCGTTTTGAAAAGGATAGAAAGAGTTGTGGTGTTTACGTCGATTATGGTTTTTACGTCGATGGGGTTGTGCTCGCCACTACGAAAGTGTTGTTTGCTAATTGTAGGCTGTTTGCAAGATATAGTGTCCCTCGGATGTATTTGGGGATGGATGCAAACAGACATACTTTGAAGTGGCAATGGCGGTGACTTGAAGAAATAACGATTTGCAACGAACATGTACAGCACCCTCCGACAGCCTGGCGTAATAACGTACTGTTGTACAATAACTCACCATAATCATGTACCCTAATCCATCAGCAACGCAGTGCATAAACTCTAAAAGAGAGGGTTGCACTGTGGGAAAAAGTCTTGACTGGCCTTTCTTGCAACGATCTCGCTATCTAGTAAAAAAAGGTCTTACCGAGATTTCAACTCAGATTGTCAGAGTCAGTGTCTGAAGTGCTAACCATTACACCATAGAACCTTGATAAATTTCCTACCGTGGCTTGAAGACTAAGTTTCTACATTGAAATGCTATGAACCTCTGATCACTGCATAGCAATTGGAGTGCGTTATAGTTGCCAATATCTCTAACTACTCCTTTCGACGAGGATGGGATTCGAACCCATGCGTGCAATGCACAATGGATTAGCAATCCATCACCTTAACCGCTCGGTCACCTCGTCGACATTTTATTCCTTAACGTTTTTCATCTAAAGCCAGATTATCTCAGTTTATCTGCACCATTGAATTACAGAATAATTATACCGTATCGAACACCACCACATATCTAGTACACATCCCACGTTTCAAGCCCGATGAGGGAACGTATGAAGTATAAGATCGTATGAACAGTAATAATAAATTCAATTCTTGTTAAAGGCTTAAAACAAGACTTCACTAGTAAAGACATGATTCAAACCTGATCACTTTCTGTCCAAAACAAGTAGTTGTTTCTTACAATTAGTATTGTTCGTCGTGTAACATGGGGTTTGTTTAAAGGCTTAAAACATGACTTCACTAGTAAAGACATGATTCAAACCTGATCACTTTCTGTCCAAAACAAGTAGTTGTTTCTTTCATTTAGTATTGTTTGTCGTATAACATGGGTTTGTGGCGCAATGGATAACGCGCCTGACTACGGATCAGGAGATTCCAGGTTCGACTCCTGGCAAGCTCGATTGACTTGCGTTTCAAGGAAGGCAGTAGGTACCACTTTGTTATAGCGTTCAAGGACGATGGCCGCCTCGATAGCGCAGTAGGCAGCGCGCGAGTCTTATAATCTCGAGGTCGTGAGTTCGAACCTCACTCGGGGCATTTGTTTCATTTTACCTCTTGAAAAAATTCATGTCAAACTTTAGAAAGAGCAAAATACTAAACTGTGCTTCGCTTTGAAAAGGATAGAAAGGGTTGTGGTGTTTACGTCGATTATGGTTTTGTAAGGCTCGTTCCAGCCTTACTTTACTTGTAAGAAATGGAGACGCAACGACTTGTACGAGGATGACGTTTGTATTTGAATACACGAGATTGAACATAAAAGTACACGAATGCGACTATTCAATATCAGAATAATAAGAGAGAAAGAGTTTACCAGCGTGAAGGCCTGCTCGGAGAAGACTGGTTATACAAGGGAAACAAGGGGGCTTTTATACTGGTCAAGGCGGAAGTCAGCGTCGTAGATTGATCTCTTTATTGCCGTTATTGCCGTGTTGGGATTGATACTCTGGCTGATGTCGATATCACGGTGTTGGGAATGGATACCTCCCGTGTGTCGACATCAGGGTGTCAGCAAGGGATACTTCCCGTGAGTCAGCCTCACGGTGTCGGCACTGGATACCTTCCGTGAGTCAGCCTCACGGCGTCGGCACTGGATACTTCCCGTGAGTCAGCATCACGGTGTCCGTGAGCGGATCCTATTTGCTCAACGGACTCGTTTGTGCAGACGTCTTTTGAATTGCGCGCTTATGGCTGACTGTGCTATAGATGCGCCGCTTGTTTGCTGGTTGCGGGTGCCCTCCCGTGGCTGGGTTCGGGTACTACTCTCTGCCAGAGCGGTGAGTTAACCCGATCCTTACACACTCCCCCCCTTTAAATTTGCACTCCCGGGCAAATAAAATATTAAGCTAAGCTAAGGATCGGTTAATAGAATGCATTGAAAAAACATTTAAACAGGTAATGTACGATAATTTCACAGCTTTTACGGCGCTGTACAATACATATGCATGGGGTGGCCTTGAAACTTTCATCGGAATTTATCTGCCCGCCGGCTACTGCAGTGTCACGTATGCGCGACTGGTACGCGTTGGTTACACTGGCTCGTCGTCGGCTCTTTTGTTTCTTTTTCTTGCGCGTTTTTTCAATAATTCGCCTTTGATTAAATGACATCGCCTTCTTTTTTTTTTTTTTTGTTCCTTCACCTTTGATGGTTTCAAGATTTTTCGACTTTCTATAATGGCATCATGGGGCATAACATGGATATCATGGGACATAACATGGTTATCATGGGACATAACATGGTTATCATGGGACATAACATGGTCGTAATGGAAAAATAGGTTAATTATTGAAGCTAAAAATGTAGCGTAAACAATTTGAAATACAACATACATGTGCTCTATATTGTCATCCTCTTTGGTTAATATTTCTACTTCTTAAGCTTTGTAGTAGGACAAAATACACATTTTTTTTTTTTTTTTCTTTTAGCATTGTGTTACATGTTATTGGTGTGCGTCCTGTTTCTTGGATATATATGTATATAGGGGGAAGCATAGTGTAAATGTATTCTTTTTTTTTTTGTTTGGTCTTTATACGATCTTTTAGCTACTTGAAACGAGAATTTGGTGGGTGTCCTTACTTGCTGACGATGGTTTAACGGGTGGTCCTTTTATTTTCGTCAGAGATTTCACTATTTCTGTTCATTGCCTATTTCGCCTCGCCCTAGTGCGCATCTATCGTTCTTTTACTTTGAGTGAAAAAGTTGCACCTCTCTGATCTAACTTTAAAAATGGTGCGCCCCAAAAGATTTAAGCGCGTCGCTTATGCGGAGTCCTCCGCTAGTTCTATTGTGGGGATTCCCCAGTTGCCCTCCACTTCGGTAGTTCCCCCCCTCGTCATTCGGGTTCGTCCCGAATCACCTCGAATTGTTCCGTCCGCTGGCCCTTCTGGATTCGTTCAGCCGCCGTCTCGAAGCCAAGCTGGCTCCGTTGTGCCTCCGGCGGCTTGTCGTTCCGGCCCATGTCGGCCGACGGCTAGGAAAAGTTGTGCGGTGCCTTTGCGTGTCCCGGCGGGTGGCCTTTCCGGCCCATCCGTTGTCGAGTCGTTTGTGCGACCGACCAGCCCGGCCCGCTCGGCTTTCCGGGCGTTTGTAGCCACCCCGGTGCCTCAGCCCCCGCCCGCGTCGCCGTCCGGAAGGGTGCAAAGCGCAGGTGGTATGCCAGCGCTTGTCCCCATCCGACCGCCGACGTTGGTGTCTCCGAGTGTTTCGGTTTCCGGCTGCCCGACGCCACTGGTGTCGTCGGAGGGCTCCTCTTCTTCGAGCCCTTTAGAGCCTTTTGACTTTGAGACCCAGTATTCGCTTGAGGCGAATTACCTGGCCTCTCTGCTGACTAGTGAGTATCTAAATCGTTTTGTTGCCACCTTTTTTTTTTTTTTTGTTTTATGTGTTAACTGACTACTTTTCTTTCTCTTTTTTTTTTTTTTTTTTTTTTTTTTTAGGCTATACTACGCAGGAACGCATCGCGGCATACTACGCCTTTCGGCGTCATATGGATGCTCATCTATCTAATCTAGAACAGGACGACCAATATCGGATTCTTCCCCCTCATCGGGACAATTGATTGTCTGTTCAAAAAAATTTTTTTTTTTGGTTGAAACTTTGTATTTACTATGTCTGCCGTCAAATAAAACAAGGTTTTCTTTCAAATTCATTTTGTTTTGTTTCTTTTTTTTTCGTTGGCTATTAAAAAAAATTTTCTTCATGTATTCTCCTGCCTTCGATCAATAAAAGTTTTTAATTCTGACTTTTCTTTTTCGCTTCGTATTATTTTTTTTTTTTGAAAGAAAGCAGTACAAAAAAAAAATGGCGTAAAAATGGGAAAAAAAAAATGGGACGAAAGCTATACTAGAGTAAGACGAGGTAAAATGTATGGCTCAATAGGACAAGAAAATGAAGTATAAAAATGCGTTGGATCAATAGGAAAATGGAGTATAAAAATGCATTTAATCAATAGAAAAATGGCGTGTAAAATGCGTTAAATCCATAGGAAAATGGAGCGTAAAAATGCGTTGAATCAATAGAAAAATGGAGTGAAAAAAATGCGTTAAATCAATAGGACAAGGTAATAATGTGTCCGTTCTATTTGTTACTACGGTTAAACATAGGGGGAAATGCAATGACCTTCTTATCATTACACGTACAATACTTGGTTACTCGTCGTCTTCGGTGTCCATCTCCTGCTCTCCTACCAGCTGTTGTATTCCGTTTTCTACGATATCGCCATCGTACGCGAGTCGTCTTATTTGGTCCAGATTTCGGCGGGCGGCTGTTGCTGCCTCCCGTAGGCGCAACAATATACGCCTAAGTTGTTTTAGGTAACTCGGCAGAGTCCTATTTTCTGGATCGTAGTCCTTTTCTTGTTGATTTTCTTCACCTCTTCTTGACTGTGGGCGGTCGTGACTCACCGTCACTACCGGAGAAGATTGAGTCAGCTCCCAATTTTCTTGTTCTTTCATCAGATCTTCTATTTCCTTGTTTGTTGTATATCCGGATGTTCTTTTCATCTTGATCGGCTGAACGTGCACGCCGGACGGCGGTCCTTCTGGTGAATCTGGTGACTCTTGAATTTCTTGATTTTTCTTCTTGCTTGGCGTCCTGCAAAATTCTTCCCATTCTTGAATTATTTCTTCGGCTAGGTCTTCATTTCCGGGGCCTGCTTGGCTGCTTCCTCCGACTTGCCGTGTCTCTTTTGCCCATTCTTCTCTTCGGGTCACCATCGTTTCCGTCCGCGTTCTATAGGTTGGTGTCTTAAGAATTTCTGGTGCGTGAATGACCGTTAATACCTTGTATTTGTTTTTTCGTGCCGCATCGTCCGCGCTCGCCGACCTTGAGCGTGGCCGCAAGTTGTATCCGGGTCCGTGCAGCTCTTCTTCTTCGGCTCTTTCTCCTGCTGGGTCGCGTCTCATCATTTTTGGAAAAAATCTTTTCTGTTGCAATGTCTATTGTTGGCCGATGCGCTGCTGCTTTCTTACTGCATCGTTTTAATGTGTAGGCGTTCGTCTTTATATACCGACTTTCTGCTGACTGGCTTGTTTGATTGCATTTGGCTATTTGTTTGCAGCTGTTTGATGCTGCGTAGGCGTTCGAGCTATTTGAATGCGATACTCTGCGTGTTAATTAGTTATCTGGCATATGACTACGGATGTGCAACTGATATGCTGCTATATATATATTCTTCGAATGATGAGTCTTGCAACCGTTAACCTATGGCAGATCGTATGTTGCTATATGCGTCCGTCTTTGACGGCGCGATCGTATGGCCTGTGTGTTGTTCACAGAAGGGGGTTGGGCTTAGCTTTTTCCTTTGCCGACGATGCTCATTGGCTGTGGGCGGGCCAATGGCGTTGGGTTTGGGATTTTATGCGGCCGGTCCCTCCCTTTTTGTGATGGCCGCTCGGCTGCAGTTGCATTGACTCTGTCTTTCTTTCTTTCTTTCCTTGGCTTTTCTTATGATAGGCTTGTGTGTTGATGATGCTTGATGGGTGAATTTTTTAATGATTAATTGATACATATATATTCGGTCATTTGGTCTGTTGCTTACGGTGGGCTCATTAGTTGATTTGCCTGAAGCCGTAGAGCGAACTCTGTCAGCTCTTTTTGATGCTTTATCTGCTTTAGTCTAAAATAGGCCAATGCCAGACAGGCAAATGATGCTATTGGGATGATCACTGTTGCTGATATTAAGCTCGTTTTTAATGATGTGGTCCAGTTGCTCAGGCTCCAAAATCGCGACTCAGCGTGTTTATTTAATGTGATCTCTGAAATTGATTCTCCATTGTCTTCGTGGATCCTTGTTATCAGCTCGTTTATAACATTTTGTTGCTCGAATTCGCTCGTTTCGTAGGCTTTGTGTTGCAGTAGTTGATACTCCAGCTCGTTGTCATCGAGATCTGGGAACTTTTGTTGTAAGTTGATCGTTGCCAGGTGGTAGGTTGGATATACTCTTGTATAATTCTCAGATGTGCTATTCCAGGAATACGAATGACCATTTAAATTAATTATCTGATCCTTCCAGAAGCATTCTTGGAATGGGTGGAGCGAATAGCCATCCCGACCGACAGTATAATTGTCGAATCGAGGCTCGAAACCGCACTTCGTTTTCTGTCCTCGAATGGTGACATTCTTCGCTTCACATTGTTGAATTATCAAGTGTACTCCGTTTGGTTTCAATCGACTACAAATAGGTAAGTTGTTAGCCATAGCTGCCTGCAATCCATTATTTTCTGCCAGTAGTTGTGTCGTATATTTTCTGAGCTGTAAGTTGCCGCAGTATATTTCTTTTATTTCCTTCAGCAGTGCGTTTTCTCGTTCTAGTGTTTTATCTTCGATATATTGATGATGTTGAGCCAATAGTGGTCCAATTTCTTCTGTTTTGCCACTTGTTTTCCTCCTCTCGGGTTCGAATATCCACTGCTGGTTTGTTTTTGTGGGTGAGCAATTTACCGCCTTTACTCGCTTGTCTTCGTAGGCCTCCAAACAATAAACACCGTCTGTTAGTGCTTTCGTTTGTGGATTCCAAACAAGGGGTATTATTGGTCTGTAGTTCTTGCGTCCTGAATCGCCTATGTAGGGCAACTTTTGTTTATCGCAACTTTCTTTTATTCTTTGTAACTTGTGGTCGAAAAAGCCCATGCAAAAAGTTGGATTTTTAAAATATTGCACGACTAGCGTTTGGGAGATTTTATACCATTGCTCATCCACCGGCCTGCACTGATCCAATTCTAGTGTCTGAAAGCTCAAACACATTCCGTGTTGACGGTTAAATAATTGCATGCCCTCTTTTTTCGCTCTGTTGGGCAGCTCGATATATCCGTTTTTTAAGTTTGCTAATTTGTGAAACGTGTGATTGCAGAATTCATACGTTTTGTCTTCATAGTGAAATTCCAATTGGTTTATTTCATCTACTAGCTTGAAAGATCCGTCGTCTTGTTTTGTCGCGGTCCCTGTTGCGCATATTACTTTCTTTAATTTACATTTTTCGTCTTTTTGTAGGGTCGGTGTCTCCCAGATGATGGTGACGTCGCGGGATACTACTGATGTCTCGTCCGTTTTGTTTGTCAACACGCCGAACGGAGACATCACAGGGCAGGTAAGACAATCTCTATGTAGTTTTATCTTCTTTGTTGCGCAGTTCTTTTTAGTTTCGACTACCTCTTGCATCCAGGTGCCTTTTTGTGTAGGGTTTCCTTTGAATTCGTAAGCATTTTCGTTTAGCTCTGTCATCTTGTTGCCATCGCAAACATGACTTTTAACTAGTTGCCTACACTCGTCTGCCGTAGTCACGGACGTGACCATGGTGTCGATTGTGTCGAATGAGCCAAAAAAATATCCAGACGTTGTCCTTGTTTTTCGCCATGTCATGCATAAATCTGCGCTCCACACGGTGTGTGGTTCTTCCGTTACATAAAAATCATACGCTTCTATCACCGATTGGGTTGAAGTGATGTTATCGTCGCAATACGAGGGTAGGTTGATGTCCATCAAGCCGATTACTTCTGCGCGTCCGCAGTCGCATACGGTAATGTTGTTTCCTCCCGTCGTTTGAGAACTCGCTCCAATGATGAGTAGTACGAAGAACATCTGTAAGGGAAGGCGTTGCAGATTTGTATTGATTGGTGAAATACTTGTTCAACACTAAAGGTACAGAGAGGAGGGATGTGATCCTTTTTTTTTTTTTTTGTTTTGTTTTGTTTTGTTTTTTTTTTTTTTTTTTTTTTGATATCCTTCCTTCTGTTGTTCCTCTAGTTTCTTCTTGTTTGTACGACGAAATCCTTGTATTTTCTTGGGAAGATGACTTCTCGCGTGAGTATTCTTCTTGGCGCTGCGACCTTAGTACCAGCATTTGTCACAGCAGTTTTTGAAGCTGTGACTCTTGCTTGTGTTACAGTCGCTGTCGCCGCTGAATCTCCTTTGCTCTCTTGTGCTTCATTCCCTATTATAGGTTGCGGATTTTTGGTGGCTGCTACTCGAGCATCAGATTTTTCCTTAGCGTTCGATGACGCTAAGGTCATTTCTTTTGCTCTCGTCGCGGCCGCCGTTGAATCTCCTTTGCTTTTTTGTGCTGCATTCTCTTTTACAGGTGGCGGGTTTTTGGTGGCCGTTACTCGAGCATTAGATTTTGCCGTAGCCTTTGTTGACGCTACGGTCATCTCTTCTGCTCCCGTCGCGGCCGCCGTTGTTGCTTCTTGATTCTGATTTTCATTTGTGTGTATCCTGTTGTTTGGGTTGTTGTCAACTGGCGCTCGAGTGCGTGATTCCACGACAGTCAATTTTTTATCAGCTGTGAGGGTTTCACTCACTCTCGTTCCGGTTGCTTCTGAAGCTGCTTTTTCAATGTTGTCTGTTTGTTTTTCACTGTTACACTTTTTCATTCGATCCACATGCGTGACGTATTCTTTTCCTTTCGGCGTCAGCAATTTATAGTTCACTTCTGATTTCTTTTCTAGTATTGTATACGGTCCTTTCCACCTCATGTTGAATTTTCCTGGGATATCTTCGTCCACTTTTATCATTACTTTGGTGCCTACGTCGTATGTCTTTGCTGCTTTCACTTTTCTGTCGTAGTATTGTTTTTGAATTTCTTGGGCTTCCATTAGGCGGTCTCTTGCCGTTGATTTTGCCAAGGTCCACATTTTGGCGAACGCCATATTTGGATCCGTTATGAGTTCGTTTCTTACCGGTGCTAGAACGTCTCCTGGTTCTCTTGCATCTCTTCCATACATTAAGTAATGCGGTGTATATCCGGTGCTGGCGTGTACCGACGTGTTGTACGCGAATGTCGCATGTGAAATGTAGTCGTCCCAATTCGTCCGTCCTTTTGACAGATAGCTGGCCAACATGTCTGTCAAAGTACGGTTGAATCTTTCGACTAATCCGTCACAGCAGGGTCTGTACGCAGTCGTTTTCTTTCTTTTTACACCAAGTTGACTGTAGAAATCGTCCATTGTTTTTGATAAGAAATTTGTACCTTGGTCCGTCAGTACTTCTTCTGGTACTCCATGCGTTAAGATGATTTTATCTCTGAACGCTTCATGGACACTATCCCCCGTTTGATCTTTCATAGCTGCTGCTATCATATACCTTGTTGAATACTCGCCCATCACGAGTATATACTTATTTCCTTTTTCTGTGAGGTCCATTGGTCCTTGAATGTCCATTGCCATTAGTTGCCATGGCTTATCCGGAGGTGTTATGGGATTAAGTGGTGCTTTACTTGACCCTAAAGCTTTTCTCTTTTCGCAGATTGCACATTTCTTTACGTACGTTTTTATCTCTTTAATCATTCCAGGCCAGAAATACCTGCAGCGTATTCTGCCTATTGTTTTCTTTGTTCCTAAATGGCCTGCCAATGGGTCGTCATGATATCTGAATAGGATTTTTTCTCTTAGCGCTTCTGGGGCTAGTATCTTTCCGTAACTGGTTGCTAATAATCCGTTGTTTAGCACCGTAAATTGCTCTTCTTCTGAATCCGATTCTTGCGGGTCTGTTGCCAAATCGTAAGTGGGTGGGTTGAGGGTACTTCTTTTACCTGATTTCTTTTCTTTAGTGTTGCCTTGTATTTTGTGATACACTTCCTCCCTTACTGCGAGTCTCTTGACTTGTCTGTCGTACGTCTCCCGGGCTGCCTTGCAGTAAGCATCTTTTCCTTGTTCTGTTGTAAGACTCTCCACGATGAGACAGATTGGCGCCGTTGTCACATGTGGAGGGAGATACGTTTTTGTAGGGAGTGGAATTCGACTTAATCCGTCTGCGTTTGCGTTTGCCGATCCTGGGCGAAACTTCACTTCCAGATTATACTTTTGTGCTTGTAGGACCCACCGTGTTACTTTGGCCGTTTCGTTTTTTAATGGGTTTTTAAATATCTTCACCAATGCCTGACAATCAGTATATACTGTAAACTTTGGACCGTAAAGGTATGTGTGGAATTTTTCTAGCGCGTAAATTATTGCATATAGTTCTTTGTCGAGTGTGCTCCATCTTGCCTGAGTGTCAGTCAGATGTTTGGATCCGTATGCAATTACTACGTCTCTTCTCTTGCCTTCCACCCATTGGGTTTGTCCCAATACTACTCCAACGCCGTATCCTGACGCGTCGGTTTGCACTATATATTCCTCCGTGAAATCCGGGTGTGCTAAGATGGGTGCCGTAGTCAATTTGAGCTTAAGTTTTTGGAACGCGTTTTCTTGTTCCGTGCCCCACACAAAATCGACGTCGTTTTTAGTCAGTTCTGTGAGTGGGTGGGCGATTTTGCCGAAATTTCTTATGTACTTTCTGTAAAATCCAACAAATCCTAGAAAGCTTTTTACATGCTGTTTATTTTCTGGTACAGGGTAATTTTTTACTGCCTCAATTTTCTTTGGGTCTGTCGCGGAACCCTCTTCTGAGATTATGTGTCCTAGGTATAGTACACTTAATTCGAAGAAACAGCACTTGGAGAGTTTTAGTTTCATCCCTGATTTTGCGATGAGGGAAAATATTTCTTCGATATGCTTGATGTGTTCTTCTTCTGTTTTCGAGAATATGATCACATCATCCAAGTACACTAATGCAAATTTCCCAATAACTTTCCTCAGAATTCCAGTCATAATTCTTTGGAAGCAAGGAGGTGCATTGGTCAAACCAAATGGCATTCTTTTGAATTGGTAATGACCATTTTGCGTTGTGAAGGCTGTCTTGTGCCTATCCTCCTTCTTTATTGGTATTTGCCAGTATCCACTGATGAAATCAAGCGTCGAGAAATATTTTGCTCCCTTCAAGTCGTCTTTTATTGCTTCGATACTAGGGATTGGAAATTTGTCCTTGATTGTTACATCATTTACGAATCTGAAATCGACACAGAATCGTATTGTTCCATCCTTCTTTTTCACTAATAGGATTGGTGAACTGTACGGACTTTTACTTTCTTCAATCACATCGTTTGCTAACATCATTTCTACATGTTTTTCTATAACCGGCAACATCACTCGTGGCTGGCGTCTTGGTGGTATATATACTGGAGGGCCCACTGTCGGAATGCTATGTTCTTCTCCAATGGCTTCGCCGAAGTCCGAATCTGAAGTGGCGAATATATGTTTATTTCTTTCCAGTACTTTTCGGAGATCTTCTTTTCTGATTTCTGTTTTTCCGATCAATTCTTTGATTTCTTCTTCGAGTTTTTGATGTATAATGACGCATACTTGACACGGTTGAATTTCTGATACCTTGGCCACGATGTGGTACTGTTTGCCGTTATTTTTGTATGATATCCGCCTGCTGGCGGTGTTTATTCGAAACTCCAGATTTGTTATGAAATCCATCCCTAAGATGCAACTAACCGCTAGATTTGGTACTACGTGGAAGTTGTTTTTAATCGGGTCGCTATCCACCGAATGTAATTTCACTTGCAGTTCTACTGTTTTAACTTTTGGCATTGGATCCCCACATGCTGTAATGAGATTGAGGTTCTCTATTGATCTTTCCTTCTTTGCTGTTTGCGGTATCTGTTTTTCGAAGTCGGAAGAGATTACACTCGTCGTGGAGCCCGTGTCTATTAAAGCTGCTACTCGTCTGCTGCCTACTGTCACTAATATTGTAAATGGCTTATACTGTATTTTACACTGGGATGGGTCGCATTGTTTTGTTGATACATGTCCGAATGCGATTATTTCCGTACGTTCTTGTGGTTGTTGAACGGTCTCCTGGTTGGGTCTCTGGGAGCTTGACTTCTTCTCACATTTTCTTCGCGCCATCTTTGGTATTTGCGACAGGCTCTTTTTATGTGTCCTTTATTCTTGCAAAAGAAACAGGTTCTGTCTTCTAGTCCTCCCGGGAATCCTCCGTTCCTTTGGTTATCCCAATTTCCTGGAGTACGATTTAGCGAATTACTCCTTTGTGGTTGTGTTTCTTGTGCTCCTTGACGGCGATTCTGTCTCCAGTCGTTATCACTTTGCGATCTTTGTCCCAGCGGGTAATACCGCGTGCGTCCGTCCACGTCCTCCGGGTTTTGCCTTTCTCTATATCTTGGGCTATAACTTCTGCTCCTTCCGGAAAAACGGACTTGTTTCTCTCCCTCTTGCTTCTGTTCGGATATGTGTGCTACCGTTCCTGCTGCTACACCTGCGGGGCCAGCAGACAACTGTATGTTAGCTATAGCTTGCATAATCTGTTGCAATTCGGGGTTTTTGTTTTTCTCGTTTTCTTGTTGCTCCGCTTTTTTATGGGCTTCTGATTCCTCTGTCAGGCGTCGCAAGTCCACGACTTGTTCGCATACTTGTGCTTTTTCCACTACTTCTTCGTACGTATCCGTTGCTTTCAAGCTATTCCATAGGCTTGTCCTGATGGTTAGGCGCATTCCTTTCAACAAAGCCTCCTTTTTAACAGCGTTTCTTAGTTGAATTACTTCAGCGTCCTGGCTTTCTGCGGCTGCCCTTCCGTAGGCCGATTTGTATAGCTCATCGATGCGGTGTCTGTATTCTCTTATACGTTCGTTGAATTTCTGCTCTACCTTGCTGAGTTGTGCTCTTCTCATATCTTGTATCGTCGCGTCATCGAATCCCGCTTCCATGGCTGCTGTCCACGCTGCAAGGTTCGCTTTGATATTTACTCCTAGCGAATTATTAAATGCAGCTGCTGCTCTCCTTAGTTTGGACTGGAAAAATTTCAACTTCTGCTCTTCGGTCCATCCAGCTTCTACGCCAACTCTGTTTGCTTTCTTTAGCCAGCTTTCAAATGTAGTGTTGTCGTCGAGGTCGCCACTGAATTCTGGAATATCTTTTCTATAATTGACGGCTGCTAGATTTAGCATTCCCGTTGTCATGGCTGCTGAAAATGTTCGGAAATCTCCTGGATCGATTCCTCCGGCGCCTACTTGTCCCATAGGTCCTTGGGGTCCAGGTGGGCCTTGGGGTCCTGGTGGTCCTTGGTTGCCTGGAGGTCCTTGGTTGCCTGGAGGTCCTTGGTTGCCTGGAGGTCCTTGCTGGCCAACTTGCCCTGGAGCGCCTTGTTGTCCTGGTTGTCCATCTTGCCCCGGCTGGCCATCTTGCCCCGGTTGTCCCGGTGGTCCTTGTTGGCCTGGTGGCCCTTGTTGGCCTGGTGGCCCTTGTTGGCCTGGTGGCCCTGGCGATGGTGTTGGGGTATTCGGCATTTCCTCTTCTGTATCTGTCTGTTCGGATGAGTAATCTTCTTGGGTTGATGAAAGGCTTTTGTCGAATGCCGGGATTTCTGTTTTGTTTCTTTCGTATATGTCGATGAATTCTTTATCGACGCCAGCTATTTCTTTTTCTAGTTTAGCGATCTTTGCTTCTCTTTTATCGCTTTTTGGCTTTTCTTTAAGCTTTAGTACTTTGTGCTTGAGTTCGAAACTTCTCGTACTTAATTGCTGTAGACGTCCTGCAATTTGGCTTGACCTTTGTGATCTTCGTAGTTCTGTCTCTGGTTTTGTTTCTACGCTGTCTTTCGGGACCACTTGGTTTGAAGGTGAGTCTGATTTTATATTTACCTCCAATTTGGGTTGTCTGTTGTCGGTCATGTGGGTCCTCGATGTTCCGTTTCTGGGTCGAACTGTCGTTGTCTCCAGATAGTTCACAAAATGTTCAGATTTGCACAATAGAGTTAAGACACTTGTACAAATTGAAAGGTTCAATATTTTGGCACGTTCACCACTTGTAAGGCTCGTTCCAGCCTTACTTTACTTGTAAGAAATGGAGACGCAACGACTTGTACGAGGATGACGTTTGTATTTGAATACACGAGATTGAACATAAAAGTACACGAATGCGACTATTCAATATCAGAATAATAAGAGAGAAAGAGTTTACCAGCGTGAAGGCCTGCTCGGAGAAGACTGGTTATACAAGGGAAACAAGGGGGCTTTTATACTGGTCAAGGCGGAAGTCAGCGTCGTAGATTGATCTCTTTATTGCCGTTATTGCCGTGTTGGGATTGATACTCTGGCTGATGTCGATATCACGGTGTTGGGAATGGATACCTCCCGTGTGTCGACATCAGGGTGTCAGCAAGGGATACTTCCCGTGAGTCAGCCTCACGGTGTCGGCACTGGATACCTTCCGTGAGTCAGCCTCACGGCGTCGGCACTGGATACTTCCCGTGAGTCAGCATCACGGTGTCCGTGAGCGGATCCTATTTGCTCAACGGACTCGTTTGTGCAGACGTCTTTTGAATTGCGCGCTTATGGCTGACTGTGCTATAGATGCGCCGCTTGTTTGCTGGTTGCGGGTGCCCTCCCGTGGCTGGGTTCGGGTACTACTCTCTGCCAGAGCGGTGAGTTAACCCGATCCTTACAGTTTTTACGTCGATGGGGTTGTGCTCGCCACTACGAAAGTGTTGTTTGCTAATTGTAGGCTGTTTGCAAGATATAGTGTCCCTCGGATGTATTTGGGGATGGATGCAATCAGACATACTTTGAAGTGGCAATGGCGGTGACTTGAAGAAATAACGATTTGCAACGAACATGTACAGCACCCTCCGACAGCCTGGCGTAATAACGTACTGTTGTGCAATAACTCACCATAATCAAGTACCCTAATCCATCAGCAACGCAGTCCATAAACTCTAAAAGAGAGGGTTGCACTGTGGGAAAAAGTCTTGACTGGCCTTTCTTGCAACGATCTCGCTATCTAGTAAAATAGGTCCTACTGAGATTTGAACTCAGATTGTCAGAGTCAGAGTCTGAAGTGCTAACCATTACACCATAGAACCTTGATAAGTATCTTACCGTGGCTTGAAAACTAAGTTTCTACATTGAAATGCTATGAACCTCTGATCACTGCATAGCAATTGGAGTGCGTTACAGTTGCCAATATCCCTAACTACTCCTTTCGACGAGGATCCCACATAACACAGGACCGTCCTACGGATGTTTGACAGATGTCGTCAGACATCCGCAAAAGAGGGCGTTCCGAGGTCGTCCTAACGTTAGAAGACCTACCCAAATCAGCGCCTACGGACATAGAACGGACATCCAAGTTCCACTCCGTAGAAATAAATATTTATTTCCTGTCTCTATCTCTTCCTCTAACATTTCTTTTATATTTCGTTCTTTATTGCATATCTATTTCTTACTTGAAATTTTTTTTAAAAGAAGTTTATACTTTAACGAGATTCGAACCCGGAACGACTGAGTGGAATCCCAGTGCTTTACCGTCACTATTAAATTGTAACACATTTGACTCATAATACCTTTTATTTCACTTGGAAGAATATCGAAATGAGAACTAGTACAGACAGTACAGACTTCAAACGAAACTTCATGGGGCAAGAGAGTGACAGAGAGGGAGAGAGGGAGTGAAGCTAAACAGCATCCTTTTTGGGCAGGATGGTTCAGCAACCATAGATTGCTGAACCGTTGCAATTTAGTCTCATCACACCTCCTTAAATTGCATTGTGGTGAAATGAAGACTTTAGAATCGCGATCCTGTGATTGGCCCCTCGACGACTCCAAGTTGAGATCTAAGGATACAAAAACGGTTGCCACTCAGCGGCTTTGTGAATATGTCGGCTAGTTGAGATTCTGAGGAGACGTGGGAGATATTAATTGTTCCATTCGACTGTTGATCCCTGAGGAAATGATACTTAACATCGATGTGTTTTGACCGTGAATGATGTTCTGGATTGTGAGTTATCGCGATGGCGCTTTTGTTGTCACAATAAAGATTAGTGGGGGATTTTTGAACTGCTCCAATTTGTGCTGTTAAACGACGTAGCCAAACGGCTTCTCTTGAACTGTCGCTGGCCGCAATATACTCCGATTCCATTGTAGATAATGCCACGCAGTTTTGGCGTCGACTGGACCAAGTAATAGCTCCCTGGTTGAACATGAATACGAATCCTGAAGTGGAGCGTCTTGTATCCGTATCTCCGGCGTAGTCTGCGTCTGAGAAGGCAGAGAGTGTGTCGATGTCTATACCTGCACCAGTAAATTGAAGCCCGAATCGGCGCGTTGATGCTAGATACTTGAGTACTTTCTTGGCTGCACTCCAGTGAGACTCGCCTGGATTTTCGCAGAATCTGGCCAACTGATTCACCGCGTAGGTGATGTCAGGACAAAAAGTGATGGCAGCGTACATGAGGCTTCCTATGACTTGTCGGTAAGGAATACTTCTCATTTTTGCTGTTGTCTCGACATATGCAGGTTTCATGTCACGGGATAGGCGAAGGCTGGGTTCAGCGGGAATGCGGACCGGATTACATTCTGTCATGTTGAACTTGACCAGTACTTTTTCGATGTATGAAGGCGATGATAGGTGGAGCGTCTTATTCGGTCTGTCTCGATTGATGTTTAAGCCGACGAAATGTTCTGCCGGACCTGCCTTCATCTTGTATTCTTCTCGTAGATGGTCGATAACTGATTGGCCTGCTGACTTATCACTGAAGGCGAATAGCCCATCGTCGACCCATATGGCCAGGATCATGATGTCACCTCCTGACAGGCGAGTGTACACGCAAGGGTCTGCTTCACTTTGAGTGAACAGCAAGTTGACTAGAGATCGATGAATTTTCTTATTCCATAGTCTTGAAGCTTGCTTAAGGCCATAAAGGCCTTTGTTCAGGCGACACACGTAGTTTTCAGAATCTTCTGTGACGTATCCTTCCGGCTGATGGATGAATAGTTCTTGGTCGATTTCGCCATACAAAAAGGCGGTTTGGACGTCTATCTGCAGAAGGTGTAGGTCACGTGAAGCTGCTAACGCTAGGATGGATCGCAGGGAGTCGTATCTAACGACAGGTGCAAACGTTTCAGTGTAGTCGATCCCATGTTGTTGTTTAAAGCCTTTCGCTACAAAGCGAGCCTTAAAAATAACAACATTCCCTTCTTTGTCTCTTTTTGCTTTGTACTGCCATCTGCATGGAATGACTGCGCTGTTGCGGGGAGCAGGTACCAGCGTCCAGGTGTTGTTTTCTTTTAACGAGGCGATTTCTTTGTCCATGCCAATTCTCCATTGTTCAGCACGAGGGGACGCGATGGCTTCTTGGTAGCTTTGAGGCTCTTTGTAGAGAAGATCAAGAGCTTGCATTGCCTGGGAATGATAAGTCTTGATTTGGATTTCACCTCCTGTGCTGTCTGAGGGCCATTGTTTCTTCGGGATGAGTCCTCGTTTCGATTTTCGTAGTTCCGGTTGAGGGAGAGGCTGAGAGGATTGTTCTGTGCTGTTGTGTTGATCAATTTTCTTGTGTTCAGTCAGTAGTGGTTGGTCAATATTTGTCACATGTGTGACTTCTTCCATGAATTTAACGCCTCGACTTGTGATCACTTTACGGTCTTTTGCAACTTCTTCCATGAATTTAACGTCTCGACTTGTGATCACTTTGCGGTCTTTTGCAACGTATACAAGATACGCTTTGACTGTTTCACTGTACCCGACGAACAAACCTTCCACGGCCTTGGGGTCGAGTTTGCGACGGTCTGCATCGGGGACATGTACGAATGCTCTAGTACCAAAAGCACGGAGATGCGATACATTAGGTTTCTTGCCGTACCAAAACTCATACGGTGTTGATTTGAATCCGTCGCGGAGGATGCGGTTTTGAGTGTAGATGGTGTAGTTTACTGCTGCTGGCCACAGGTGAAGAGGAATCTGCTTTGCATGTAGTGCTGTTCGGACTACTTCAACGGTTGTTCTATTATCCCTTTCGGCAACACCGTTTTGTTGTGGGGTATGAGCGGCGCTGGTTTGGTGCAAGATCCCCTGTGATGACAGCCAGTTTTCGAAAGAGTTGCTTTTAAACTCTCCTCCACCGTCTGATCGAAAGATACGAGGTCTCTTGCGAGTATCTGTATACATTCGTTCGGCAAATGCTTTGAAGCAGTCTGGTGTCTCCGACTTGTGTTTCATGGTGTATGCAGCTTTAAATCCGGAGAAATCATCCTTGAAGATGCAATAAAATCGTTTTCCTGTGGATGATGGGACGTTCATCTCAACAAGATCGGAGTGGATAATTCCACCAACTTCTTCTGCTCTTTCTCTTCCTTTTGGAAATGGCATTCGATGCATTTTTCCTATAATACAGGGGTCACATGGTGCAGCAGATGATTCTCCAATTATATTCAGTCCAACGACGGAGTTAGATGTAATCATCTTTCTTATCGTGTCATGATTGACATGAGCTAGGCGTTCATGCCAGACATCGAACGAAGCGCCACTGCTGATCGCGGCTTTGGCATTTACTTTCTCTTGAGTCAATAAATCCAGTTAATAGAGAGATTGGCCTACACGCCTTCCAACCATGAAGAGAGATTCGCCATGAACAATTTCGACGTCGGAACCAGAGAATGTGACTTTGTACCCGAGTTCAGTGATGACAGGAATGGAGATTAGGTTTATACCTATGTCTGGTATAAAGAGTACATCTTTGATGGTTCCTGATATAAGTTGGCCGTTGATCTTGGTCTTTATTGGTATGTCTCCTCTACCATGGGCATAAATAACCTTCTTGCCAATTCCGGTTATGGTCAGCTTTCCGGGTGTAATCGAGTTGAAGTTGGTGAACAGGTGTCTCTGATCGGACATGTGTTGAGTTGCCCCGGAATCGGCAAACCAGTTCATTGTTGACGATGATGCAAGACCAAAAATAGATACGAAGGAAAAATTCTTTGCCTTCGGTTCGGGTACATTTGCTATGTTTCTCTTGTTCTGTGAGCCACCTTGTTCTTCATCTGTGTCTCTGTCGCGTTTGCTTGGTCGATGGTCTCTGGTCCAATGATTTGTACGGTGACATACAGAACAATAGCGGTTTGGCCTGTACTGGTGGTTTTCAGATCGGTTGAACGGAGCTTTGTTGCTTGGGTGGCCGTTGGGTGCATCTCGTCGTGGAGGGTGATAGTTTGCTTTTAAAGCTTCTCGTTCTTCGTGCCGAGGTACGTTGCTTTCAGACTGCCTTCGTTTTATTTTTCGTTCCTCTTGTATAAGCCTGGCTCTCAGATTGTCAAGTGTCTTGTCATCGACTGGCATACTGTCCCATGCAGTTTCCATATGCTCAAATGATTTTGGCAAGGTGGACAAGATCTTGGCCACGATTTCGTCGTCGCTCACGTTAACATCTAATTCCTTCAGTTGAGACGCCATTGTTTCAATATCAGTGACGTGTGTCATGATATCTGTGCCTTCTTGATAGTTCAGTGAGAGGAATTCTCTGTGTAGTAGATGTTTATTATCGGCTGCTCTCTGGAGGTACTGAGTGGACATTCTAGTCCACATTTCATTAGCCGTTCTACATATCATGAGGCCTAAAGTTTTACACGAAGAATTAGTTTCTTGTCTCAGTTATTGCTTGTCAAAGATAGATACCTTTTTGACGTTCTTTATCATTAGTTTGGTAAATCATAATTCGAGCTAAGCAGTCTCTTTGTCTCAATTGTCTGATTGCATCAATGTTGATTGGAATCGGGTGATTGTTTTCATCCTCAAAATTTGCATCTTCAGCATATTGTTCATCAGGGTGTCTATCGTAGCCCTGGGGAGATTTGACAAAAGCAACATGTCCTCTCCGACTTAAGACAAGTCTTTGTCTGAAACTTTTTCATGTAACAGACAAAGACATGTCTTAAGTTTTCCTTATTTTTATTACATTGCCTCCTTATATTTGTTATACATTTATTTTATCCCTTTTCAATTCACAGCATAAACGTCCAAACGTTTATATTCCCTTTCATAATTTTCTAAAAAAATTTCTGTTTTAATGGTATGGGTGACATAAAAAATTTCAGACAAAGACATGTCTTAAGTTTTCCTTATTTTTATTACATTGCCTCCTTATATTTAATATACATTTATTTTATCCCTTTTCAATTCACAGCATAAACGTCCAAACGTTTATATTCCCTTTCATAATTTTCTAAAAAAATTTCTGTTTTAATGGTATGGGTGACATAAAAAATTTCAGACACAGCCTTATCTTAAGTCGCAGAGCATATGTTGAGGGTTGCACATTTTGAGAATTTTTTTTTCTTTTTAACTTAGCATTTCTTTAAAAAACTTAAACCTTAGCGTGAAGCAATTATCAAGTTTACTTCAAATCCAAGAATCTTTCATTTAAAAAATACTTCAGACAAAGCACCGTCTTAAGATTTTATCTATTTTTACGAAAGCGCTATTACCATGTAATTTTGGTGATTATGCAAATTTTTACTAACTAAGAATTTTTTAATTAAATGCGATTCCTTATGAAGATTCGCATTTAACTTAAAAAAATCTAAATTAACTCAAAATAGTACCGAAGTAGAAAAAATAATGTGGCTAAACAAGGAAAATCTTTGTTTTTTTGTAATTTAAGTTTTATTTAATAAAGAATAACACAACTTATTTCTTTTTTAGTAAAGCAATCTTTATTGTTGATTTTTTTAAAGCCAAAAAAGAAATTTAAAAAATTCAGACAAAGCATTTTCAGAAGAATTACCTTGTTGTTTCGATTCGTTCGTTCGGTTAACGGTTCTTTATGGGAACCCAAAACCGGCACTTTTTCATAATACAAATATTTTCAAAATATTTATATATAAATCAGAAAACAATTATATAAATAAAGATGTAAGATTAAAACTGGTAAAAAGTATTATATAAAGAATTATGATTTTCACGAAATTTTGACTTGTCTGAGTCATGGCTACAAAAACATAGGTCAAAACAATATTTATCCTTAATAAAGGTATACTTTAATGGGATGTGAACCATGATCCTCTTCATCATCAATCAGCGCTATAGATCTTATTGCAATTCAAAAGTAGTCAAGAGTATAGGATTAGTCAAGCATAAAACAATTTCTAGTTCGGCTATTGGCCACAGTGGTGCGCATTGGCGTAAGCTGCGCACGACATTTGGCTATGTCGCGTACTTTTGAATTGCAATAAGATCTATAACCACTACATTAGTTCTTTTATACCATGGGAAACTATTTTGAAACGGAATTGATTGTTGTGTGTCATTGTTTTTTGCGTGAAAAATTTTTTAATCGCGATATTCGGTCGTTACCAAACCTTGGCTTCATTTGCCCTACCCCACACACAGATGATCACGAAAAACAATGTTGTTGAAAGTTGGGCTTGAACCACTTTCCTTTAAGTCACATAGCCAGAGCTATAGCCATTATACCAACAGCAGTTTCCCTTAAACAACCTTTTCATAAGTGCAATGTCCTCCGGCGGTAAATTTGGTTTTCACGCATAGCCTCCGGCGGTTTGCACGACAGAGGTCCACGCATGGCCTCCGGCGGTATATTTGCAGGATAGAGAAATCCCGTACACACCTTTACATGACCTTGACATGGCAAGTCTCTGTAAAAATCAAAACGAGGGAAGCTATTGTGGAAAGTGGAATTTCGACCTAAGGTGGAAAAGTTGTAGTCACAACCGCCAGATGTCACCAGTCGTTAAGCAATTAGTTTAGCAGTTTTTCATTTTTTACGGGAGTACTAATTAAGTAAATGTATTTTTTTTTTCTGGTCGCACCGCATATTTTTAGTCTAATTGTTAAGACGAAAAAGTCCGAAATCTATCGTAAAACGCCCGAGTTATGGAGTGTTACAGACAGACAGACAGACAAAGTGACATGGTTTTTTTTGCCCTTCAGGCTCGCAAAAAAAGGAGCAAGCGCTTAAATAACGCTACTTAATGCGCGTCGCTCTAAATTATTATTATTATTTTATTTAATGCGAAGAAAAACTACTGCGGCTGCCTGCAGCGAATGGTCAGACGAGTAACGCGAGCCCGTCCGTTTTTTCAGTGCTTGTCGCTGGTCCGTCCGCTATTTAGCGCTGTCGCCCGTCCGCTGTTTTCGGCGGCTCATTAATATATGCGAAAAATAATCCATTCAAATGTTTTGCGCTAGATCTAGCGCTTTCTAAGCGCGCGTGGCGCTAGCGATTTGTTTGCGATAAACTTGCGCACGATGCGCTAAATATATATTTAGCGCAATTTATTTCATTGTATTATTTACGAAACGCGCAAGCGCTTCGTTAATTTAAATAAACGGTTGTGACAGGGAAAACGATTGCGGCGACTGGATCGACAAGTAGCGGACAAGCGTCCATAATTTTTGCGCTTGCCTCGAGTCCGTTTATAACTTACGAAAAACGCAAGCTTTAAAATGAATGCTTAGCGCTTCTTGCGCGATTTGAGCGTATTATTTTATCATATATTTAAAAAAGCGCAAGCGCTTAAATAACGCTATAGCCCTACTTAATGCGAATCGCTCTGAATTAAATATTTTTATTTAATGCAAAGGAAAACGTCTGCGCTGACTGGTCAGACGAGTAATGTGAGCCCGTCCGCTATTTTCGCTGGTCCTTTCCGGTGTTTTCGGCGGATTATTATAAGCGAAAAATGATTCATTCAAAAGTTTTGCGCTATCTCTAGCGCTATCTAAGCTCGCATGGCGCTAGCTATTGGTTTGCGATAAACCTGCGCGCGATTCGCTAAATTTAGCGCAATTTATTTCATTGTATTATTTACGAACCGCGCAAGCGGTTCGTTAATTTTAATAAAATGTTGCGAAAGGGAAAACGATTGCGTTGAATGGACGATAAGCGTGCACCCGTACATGATAAGCCCATACATTATGAATAAGCTCGCTGGGCCAATTATTTTAAACTGTTCGCGCTGGATCTATAGCGCTATCTAAGCGCGTATGACGCTAGTGAATTACCTGTGATAAACTACGATGTGCTAAATTTAGCGCAATTCCTTTTATATAATAGATACAGTACCCACCAAACTATTAGGTACACCCCCCTATTTTCAATGCATTCTTATGGCACTACGTGTCCTAGAAAAAATGCAATAACTCTTGAACCGCTTGGGCTAGATTTTTTTCCTTTTTGCCCTGAGTAGATCTAATGATGATCTACATTTTTTCTACACATGAAGTTGTCGTAGGATTAACCCCCACGGCGCTACGGTATCGTTCAGTTTATTAGGTACACCCGTTTTCCCCCCATATGCGCCGTGTTAAATACGGCGTTTTCCAAAATTTACAAAAAATACTAAAAATCAAGCTAAAATCTTTTTCTTTGTGCCAAAAGATGCAGAATTCTTCACTCTATGCGAATATAAAGAATAATTTACAATCAAACCAACTCAGAGAACCCTTCCCTATACCTCAAAGTTTTCCACTTCAAAATTTGGCGAAATTGGGCGCCCTCTGCTGGCGAAAGTGCAAGTTTGTTGAAAAAAGTACAAATTTTTAAGTGGAAAACTTTGAGTATAGATCGCTTCGGTAGCGCTAAATCTAGCGCAAAACATTTGAATGAATTATTTTTCGCGTAATGATCAGCCGAAAACACCGGAAGGACCAGCGGAAATAGCGGACGGCTTCGCATTACTCGTCTGACCAGTCAGCGACTCAGCGCAGTCATTTTCCTTTGCATTAAATGAAAAAATAAATTTAGAACAATTCGCGTTAAGTAGCGTTATCTAAGCGCTTGCGCTTTTTTAAATATATGATAAAATAATACGCTCAAATCGCGCAAGAAGCGCTAAGCATTCATTTTAAAGCTTGCGTTTTTCGTAAGTTATAAACGGACTCGACGAGGCAAGCGCAAAAATTATGGACGCTTGTCCGCTACTTGTCGATCCAGTCGCCGCAATCGTTTTCCCTGTCACAACCGTTTATTTAAATTAACGAAGCGCTTGCGCGTTTCGTAAATAATACAAAGAAATAAATTGCGCTAAATATATATTTAGCGCATCGTGCGCAAGTTTATCGCAAACAAATCGCTAGCGCCACGCGCGCTTAGAAAGCGCTAGATCTAGCGCAAAACATTTGAATGGATTATTTTTCGCATATATTAATGAGCCGCCGAAAACAGCGGACGGGCGACAGCGCTAAATAGCGGACGGACCAGCGACAAGCACTGAAAAAACGGACGGGCTCGCGTTACTCGTCTGACCATTCGCTGCAGGCAGCCGCAGTAGTTTTTCTTCGCATTAAATAAAATAATAATAATAATTTAGAGCGACGCGCATTAAGTAGCGTTATTTAAGCGCTTGCTCCTTTTTTTGCGAGCCTGAAGGGCAAAAAAAACCATGTCACTTTGTCTGTCTGTCTGTCTGTAACACTCCATAACTCGGGCGTTTTACGATAGATTTCGGACTTTTTCGTCTTAACAATTAGACTAAAAATATGCGGTGCGACCAGAAAAAAAAATACATTTACTTAATTAGTACTCCCGTAAAAAATGAAAAACTGCTAAACTAATTGCTTAACGACTGGTGACATCTGGCGGTTGTGACTACAACTTTTCCACCTTAGGTCGAAATTCCACTTTCCACAATAGCTTCCCTCGTTTTGATTTTTACAGAGACTTGCCATGTCAAGGTCATGTAAAGGTGTGTACGGGATTTCTCTATCCTGCAAATATACCGCCGGAGGCCATGCGTGGACCTCTGTCGTGCAAACCGCCGGAGGCTATGCGTGAAAACCAAATTTACCGCCGGAGGACATTGCACTTATGAAAAGGTTGTTTAAGGGAAACTGCTGTTGGTATAATGGCTATAGCTCTGGCTATGTGACTTAAAGGAAAGTGGTTCAAGCCCAACTTTCAACAACATTGTTTTTCGTGATCATCTGTGTGTGGGGTAGGGCAAATGAAGCCAAGGTTTGGTAACGACCGAATATCGCGATTAAAAAATTTTTCACGCAAAAAACAATGACACACAACAATCAATTCCGTTTCAAAATAGTTTCCCATGGTATAAAAGAACTAATGTAGTGGTTATAGATCTTATTGCAATTCAAAAGTACGCGACATAGCCAAATGTCGTGCGCAGCTTACGCCAATGCGCACCACTGTGGCCAATAGCCGAACTAAAAATTGTTTTATGCTTGACTAATCCTATACTCTTGACTACTTTTGAATTGCAATAAGATCTATAGCGCTGATTGATGATGAAGAGGATCATGGTTCACATCCCATTAAAGTATACCTTTATTAAGGATAAATATTGTTTTGACCTATGTTTTTGTAGCCATGACTCAGACAAGTCAAAATTTCGTGAAAATCATAATTCTTTATATAATACTTTTTACCAGTTTTAATCTTACATCTTTATTTATATAATTGTTTTCTGATTTATATATAAATATTTTGAAAATATTTGTATTATGAAAAAGTGCCGGTTTTGGGTTCCCATAAAGAACCGTTAACCGAACGAACGAATCGAAACAACAAGGTAATTCTTCTGAAAATGCTTTGTCTGAATTTTTTAAATTTCTTTTTTGGCTTTAAAAAAATCAACAATAAAGATTGCTTTACTAAAAAAGAAATAAGTTGTGTTATTCTTTATTAAATAAAACTTAAATTACAAAAAAACAAAGATTTTCCTTGTTTAGCCACATTATTTTTTCTACTTCGGTACTATTTTGAGTTAATTTAGATTTTTTTAAATTAAATGCGAATCTTTATAAGGAATCGCATTTAATTAAAAAATTCTTAGTTAGTAAAAATTTGCATAATCACCAAAATTACATGGTAATAGCGCTTTCGTAAAAATAGATAAAATCTTAAGACGGTGCTTTGTCTGAAGTATTTTTTAAATGAAAGATTCTTGGATTTGAAGTAAACTTGATAATTGCTTTACGCTAAGGTTTAAGTTTTTTAAAGAAATGCTAAGTTAAAAAGAAAAAAAAATTCTCAAAATGTGCAACCCTCAACATATGCTCTGCGACTTAAGATAAGGCTGTGTCTGAAATTTTTTATGTCACCCATACCATTAAAACAGAAAATTTTTTAGAAAATTATGAAAGGAAATATAAACGTTTGGACGTTTATGCTGTGAATTGAAAAGGGATAAAATAAATGTATAACAAATATAAGGAGGCAATGTAATAAAAATAAGGAAAACTTAAGACATGTCTTTGTCTGAAATTTTTTATGTCACCCATACCATTAAAACAGAAATTTTTTTAGAAAATTATGAAAGGGAATATAAACGTTTGGACGTTTATGCTGTGAATTGAAAAGGGATAAAATAAATGTATAACAAATATAAGGAGGCAATGTAATAAAAATAAGGAAAACTAAAGACATGTCTTTGTCTGTTACATGAAAAAGTTTCAGACAAAGACTTGTCTTAAGTCGGAGAGGACATGTTGGACAAAAGGTACATTGTTCGATTAATTTATCATGAACAGCATTTGATCGTAATCAAGTGGTTTAAGTTTAAATTGAGAATCTCCTTTGTTGAAGGACAGCACATTTACCTCGACTAAGTCTTGGAGTCCACTGAGTTCGAGTTGCATGGTAAGTCCATGCTTCCATTGTTGAAAGTTGGTTCCATCAAACTTCTCAATATGTTTAACATCAATACGTGGTATTGGATCCATACTGTCACTTCTTCAGCAGTTGTACTGCTGGATGATCTGTGAATAAAAAAGGAGAGAGGTTTCCTACATTGTCTCAACATGTGTTCGCAAAATTATCCCCCTCTTTTTTAGTTATCAGATCAGTTTTTAAGTAACATTCGGCTAAAAAGAAGCCTGGGCCCATAACCTATTAAATTGTAACACATTTGACTCACAATACCTTTTATTTCACTTGGAAGAATATCGAAATGAGAACTAGTACAGACAGTACAGTCTTCAAACGAAACTTCATGGGGCAAGAGAGTGACAGAGAGGGAGAGAGGGAGTGAAGCTAAACAGCATTCTTTTTGGGCAGGATGGTTCAGCAACCATAGATTGCTGAACCGTTGCAATTTAGTCTCAACAGTCACGCCATTATTAGATATAAATATTATATAAGTCTTGGGACATATTCTTACGAGTATTCTTTTAAGTCTTTGAAATAAGCCTTCGTTCGCAATAAAGGCACATTTTCATGAGAATCCGAATAATTCTTTTTTAAATTTCAACAATGAAACGTTTACGGAATCAGTTAAACTAACGTGTCTGATGTGATATCTTTATAGCCTGAAATTTGTATGTTAAACTTATTTCGTTTATGAACTCATTTTAAACAACCCGATTACGCAAATTTAATGTTATTTTAACTTTATTTTAAAAAATAAAGTTTCTTCTCATCCATATCATGTCTGAAGGCAAACAAAATTTCGAAAACAATTTTTCTACCTAAAGGAATTTTTAAAATCGCGCCTTTGCGGCTGATATTTTTTGTAAAAACAAGTAAAAATTCAACGTCTTCAAAGAAAATTACGTTACGTGATTAAATATCTATACTTGGATGTATTATGGATGTCAATAGGATGTTGTTTTTACTCATTCTAGGGACAACCAATACGTATAGCCATTGGACATCCATTTAACATCCCGTACGGGACATGGCTGTCAATCGGATATGCGGCTCTCATTCGGACATCAGACGGATGAAGTGTGCTATGTGGGATGGGATTCGAACCCATGCGTGCAATGCACAATGGATTAGCAGTCCATCACCTTAACCGCTCGGTCACCTCGTCGACATTTTATTCCTTAACGTTTTTCATCTAAAGCCAGATTAACTCAGTTAACTGTACCATTGAAATACAGAATAATTATCCCGTATCGAACACCACCACATATCTAGTACACATCCCACGTTTCACGCCCAATGAGGGACTTGAACCCTCGACCTCAGGATTAAAATTTCCCACGCTCTACCGTCTGAGCTAACCGGGCTGTATTACTTCCCTATCAACAATTCAGTGAAGATCGTATGAACAGTAATAATAAATTCCATTCTTGTTAAAGGCTTAAAACATGACTTCACTAGTAAAGACATGATTCAAACCTGATCACTTTCTGTTCAAAAAAAGTAGTGGTTTCTTACAATTAGTATTGTTCGTCGTATAACATGGTTTTGTGGCGCAATGGATAACGCGCCTGACTACGGATCAGGAGATTCCAAGTACGACTCCTGGCAAGCTCGATTAATTTGCTTTCAAGGAAGACAGTTGGTACCACTTTGCTAAAGCGTTCAAGGACGATGGCCGCCTTGATAGCGCAGAAAATAAAGAATGTTTTACAATAAAATCAACTCAGAGAACCCTTCCCTATAGACCTTTTTAAGATTGCTCGGTGTAAGCAGAGCGAAAAGTCGTGCGGCTAGTCGACTAGTGCGCACCATGGCGGGGGATAGCCGTAACTAGCTGCAGACTTGGCTTGATTCTTCTAATCACCTTGTTGTTCTGCTCTATGTTACTGTAGTCTGCTAGTGTATTAAAAGATAAAAATGTCCGTTTTCAAGTTTCAGTTGTCTCAATTAGTGCTTTCTTTAGTTGAAGAGGACCGTGATTTGTATTATAAAACACTAGAGTTCCTGAAGTGCCACGATCCCCTCGTAATACCTCTACAGTTATTTAAAAGTGGAAAATCTTCATCTAAGTATCTTCCCCCCATAGAGAAATTTCATTTGAGACTCTATCTTGTTTACGAACGCGATATAACTGACAGTGAAAAATACGAGGCCTACAAAAATCTTGATTTTGAACAGTATCTAACAAACACATTTACTGACAAATTGTTAGTGTTTCCTCTTTGCAGTGGTGTTGTGATTATACGCACACATGTTACTCATTCACAGTCCCTTTCAAATAAACCTGCAAGGCCATGGGTAGCTCTTCACCAAACTGGAAAAATCCTTCGTGCTTTTTGTGATTGTGCTGCTGGGTAACTTTACACTTTTTTGTTATTGTGTTATTGATTTGTGTACTAATTTTGTGTTTGTATTTAACTGATACCGACAACAATCTAATTCTCAGGCTAGGTAGTGTGTGTATCCATGTAAGTGCCCTTTTACAATTAGCAGTATCAGCACGACAGGATTCATCAACCACTGCTGATGACAATGATGTTGGTATTCCGATTACATCACTACCATGCTATTGGAATCAGCCTGGGAAAGGACCAGTAAGTTGACAGCTAACATATATTTCATTCAAAGCCTCATTCGATTTTTGTCAACATAGGTTACAATTGGGAAAATAGCTGATTTAGATGTACACATTCCCAGAAAGAAAGAAGTTCCACTTCATGATATCCTAGAGGTTACTGATGTAGAACATCAACGTACAAATGAAGCTCTCAAAAAGCTAAAAAAGTTGCCTGTTGTACTGTCCTGTGTACCTGAGTACGCACATTCATTTCAGCCTCCAGCTGAAACACATATTTTACCAAAAGCACTGTCAGAATTGTACAATCCTCATTTTGAAGGAAAATATGAGCTTGAAGTGAATGAAGAATGTGAAAGAATATTTTCAGAGATCAGAATTTCAATTGAAGAACAACGTTCAGTTGAGATCGTAACCAAAAATCAAAGTGAATGTGAGGAGTGGGAGCAGCAGCGAAGTGGAAGAATTACGGGTACTAAGATCCACGAAATTTTAAAAAGAGATCCAAGTAAAGAAGTGAGTGGTGGGGAAATAAAGTTCCTTTTAGAAATGTGTTACCCTGAAATTATTACATTTAAAGGAAACATGTACACAAGGTAAACCATTTATTTACAATTCTATTGCACTTGGTGTTTGATATCTTTTCTTTTTCTAGATATGGTCAACGAAATGAGCCAAAGGCTATTAGCCTGCTAGAAAGTACAATTAATTCAAGGAAGACACACGAAAACTTTCTGTGCGAACCTGTGGGATTAATTATTTCAAAAAGTCATCCCTATCTTGCTGCGTCTCCTGATAGAATCTTCACTTGCATCTGCCATGGCCGTGGTTTAGTTGAAGTAAAATGTCCTTATTTAGTAAAAGGGAAAAGTATCAGGGAGTACGCTAAGAATAATAAAGGTTTCTGCTTATTGTTGGACGAAAGCACAAATGAACTACGCCTATATCACAATCATGAGTATTATTCTCAGGTACAACAATTTCAAACAAAATTTCACACTTTTTGCAATGTTAAATTATTTTTAATCTCTTAGGTTCAATTGCAGCTTTTTGTATCAGAGCTGCCCCTTGCACTTTTTGTTGTGTTTAACGGCAACAAAGTAGTCGAATACGTTACAGTGCAAAGGAATGAAGATGTAATTGAAATGATGGCAGCTAAAGGCAAACTTTTCTTTGTTAACTTCATCCTTCCTGAACTCGTAGCAAAAAGATATAGTTACGTGAAGGAAATTCCACAACCAGCTACATCCTCTCAACAAAGTGCGCTCAGTGATCACTTAAATCAATTTATTTGTTATTGTCAAGATCCACAAAAAATTGAGGAAACAATTATCTGTGCAAGTTCATTCTGTGTAATTAACGAATTCCACAAGTCCTGTACCGGATCAAAAAGATTATCTAAAAGTTGGACGTGCATATTCTGTAAAAAAGAAACTGCTTCAAGGAAAAGAAAAACTGGACCAATCAATCAGCAAACTTGTGCAAGTTCCATGGAGTTGACAGATAATACCTTAAATCAAGCTCCAAGAATGAATGGTACATTTTAAAAAAGTTTATTTCTTTTGTTTACCTACATTAGCCTACATATTTCTTTTGACTTTCACAGACACTATGAATGAATGTGAGGCTTTATCCTGTGATGTTATGACAGTTCCTGATAATACTTCCTCAACGAAACAACTTCAATCTAAATCTAACTCAAGGAAAAGTCTCAACTCAGCTACAAGGAAAAGAACAAGTGGACCAATCAATCAGCAAAGTTGTGCAAGTACCATGAAGTTGACAGATAATACGTTAAATCAATCTCCAAGAGTGAATGGTAAATTTTAAAAAAGTTTATTTCTTTTGTTTAACTACATTACCCTACTTTTTCTTTTGACTTTCATAGACACCATGAATGAATGTGAGACTGCATCCTGTGATGTTATGGTAGTTCCTGATAATACTTCCACAACCGAACAACTTCAATCTAAATCTCACTTTAGTGAGGAGAATGTCCCACCTCAAATGCTGCCAAATCCTTCTAGGAAAAGAGGAAGACCAAAGAAGATAACTGAAAATAAGAACACAGAAAGTAATTTAGTGAATCTAAGTCTATCAAACCGTCCTAATGTTGGTTGCGTTCCTAATAAAGCCTGTGATACTCCAAATGTTCTAAGTGATGTAAGCCGCCTCGGTATGAAAAGAAAAGCATTGCGGGTGTTAAATAAATAATAAAGAATGAACAAAATTGTTTTCACCCACATTTATTACAAAATAACTTGAAAACGGACATTTTTATCTTTTAATACACTAGCAGACTACAGTAACATAGAGCAGAACAACAAGGTGATTCGAAGAATCAAGCCAAGTCTGCAGCTAGTTACGGCTATCCCCCGCCATGGTGCGCACTAGTCGACTAGCCGCACGACTTTTCGCTCTGCTTACACCGAGCAATCTTAAAAAGGTCTATACCCTAAAGTTTTCCACTTCAAAATTTTTACTTTTTACTACACACTTGCACTGTCGCCCCCATAGGCATTAGAAATTTCGACAAATTTTGAAGTGGAAAACTTTGAGGTATAGGGAAGGGTTCTCTGAGTTGATTTTATTGTAAATCATTCTTTATATTCGTATAGAGTGAAGAATTGTGGTTTTTTTGGCACAAAGAAAAAATTTTTAGCTTTACTTTTAGTATTTTTTATAAATTTTTGAAAACGCCGTATTTAACACGGCGCATATGGGGGAAAACGGGTGTACCTAATAAACTGAACGATACCGTAGCGCCGTGGGGGTTAATCCTACGACAACTTCATGTGTAGAAAAAATGTAGATCATCATTAGATCTACTCAGGGCCAAAGGGAAAAAAATCTAGCCCAAGCGGTTCAAGAGTTATTGCATTTTATCTAGGACACGTAGTGCCATAAGAATAAACTGAAAATAGGGGGGTGTACCTAATAGTTTGGTGGGTACTGTACAGCACCCTCCGACAGCCTGGCGTAATAACGTACTGTTGTACAATAACTCACCATAATCAAGTACCCTAATCCATCAGCAACGCAGTGCATAAACTCTAAAAGAGAGGGTTGCACTGTGGGAAAAAGTCTTGACTGGCCTTTCTTGCAACGATCTCGCTATCTAGTAAAATAGGTCCTACTGAGATTTGAACTCAGATTGTCAGAGTCAGAGTCTGAAGTGCTAACCATTACACCATAGAACCTTGATAAATTTCCTACCGTGGCTTGAAGACTAAGTTTCTACATTGAAATGCTATGAACCTCTGATCACTGCATAGCAATTGGAGTGCGTTACAGTTGCCAATATCCCTAACTACTCCTTTCGACGAGGATGGGATTCGAACCCATGCGTGCAATGCACAATGGATTAGCAGTCCATCACCTTAACCGCTCGGTCACCTCGTCGACATTTTATTCCTTATTGTTTTTCATCTAAAGCCAGATTATCTCAGTTTATCTGCACCATTGAATTACAGAATAATTATCCCGTATCGAACACCACCACATATCTAGTACACATCCCACGTTTCACGCCCGATGAGGGACTTGAACCCTCGACCTCAGGATTAAAAGTCCCGCGCTCTACCGTCTGAGCTAACCGGGCTGTATTACATTCCTATCAACAATTTAGTGAAGATCGTATGAACAGTAATAATAAATTCAATTCTTGTTAAAGGCTTAAAACATGACTTCACTAGTAAAGACATGATTCAAACCTGATCACTTTCTGTCCAAAACAAGTAGTTGTTTCTTACAATTAGTATTGTTCGTCGTGTAACATGGGGTTTGTTTAAAGGCTTAAAACACGACTTCACTAGTAAAGACATGATTCAAACCTGATCACTTTCTGTTCAAAACAAGTAGTGGTTTCTTTCAATTAGTATTGTTCGTCGTATAACATGGGTTTGTGGCGCAATGGATAACGCGCCTTACTACGGATCAGGAGATTCCAGGTTCTACTCCTGGCAAGCTCGATTTACTTGCGTTTCAAGGAAGACAGTTGGTACCACTTTGTTATAGCGTTCAAGGACGATGGCCGCCTCGATAGCGCAGTAGGCAGCGCGCGAGTCTCATAATCTCGAGGTCGTGAGTTCGAACCTCACTCGGGGCATTTGTTTCATTTTACCTCTTGAAAAAATTCATGTCAAACTTTAGAAAGAGCAAAATACTAAACTGTGCTTCGTTTTGAAAAGGATGGAAAGGGTTGTGGTGTTTACGTCGATTATGGTTTTTACGTCGATGGGGTTGTGCTCGCCACTACGAAAGTGTTGTTTGCTAATTGTAGGCCGTTTGCAAGATATAGTGTCCCTCGGATGTATTTGGGGATGGATGCAAACAGACATACTTTGAAGTGGCAATGGCGGTGACTTGAAGAAATAACGATTTGCAACGAACATGTACAGCACCCTCCGACAGCCTGGCGTAATAACGTACTGTTGTACAATAACTCACCATAATCAAGTACCCTAATCCATCAGCAACGCAGTGCATAAACTCTAAAAGAGAGGGTTGCACTGTGGGAAAAAGTCTTGACTGGCCTTTCTTGCAACGATCTCGCTATCTAGTAAAATAGGTCCTACTGAGATTTGAACTCAGATTGTCAGAGTCAGAGTCTGAAGTGCTAACCATTACACCATAGAACCTTGATAAATTTCCTACCGTGGCTTGAAGACTAAGTTTCTACATTGAAATGATATGAATCTCTGAACACTGCATAGCAATTGGAGTGCGTTACAGTTGCCAATATCCCTAAATACTCCTTTCGACGAAGATGGGATTCGAACCCATGCGTGCAATGCACAATGGGTTAGCAGTCCATCACCTTAACCGCTCGGTCACCTCGTCCACATTTTATTCCTTAACGTTTTTCATCTAAAGCCAGATTATCTCAGTTTATCTGCACCATTGAATTACAGAATAATTATCCCGTATTGAACACCACCACATATCTAGTACACATCCCACGTTTCACGCCCGATGAGGGACTTGAACTCTCGACTTCAGGATTAAATGTCCCGCGCTCTACCGTCTGAGCTAACCGGGCTGTATTACCTCCCTATCAACAATTCAGTGAAGATCGTATGAACAGTAATAATAAATTCAATTCTTGTTAAAGGCTTAAAACATGACTTCACTAGTAAAGACATGATTCAAACCTGATCACTTTCTGTTCAAAACAAGTAGTGGTTTCTTACAATTAGTATTGTTCGTCGTATAAAATGGTTTTGTGGCGCAATGGATAACGCGCCTGACTACGGATCAGGAGATTCCAAGTTCAACTCCTGGCAAGCTCGATTAACTTGCGTTTCAAGGAAGACAGTTGGTTCCACTTTGTTAAAGCGTTCAAGGACGATGGCCGCCTCGATAGCGCAGAAAATAAAGAATGTTTTACAATAAAATCAACTCAGAGAACCCTTCCCTATAGACCTTTTCAAGATTGCTCGGTGTAAGCAGAGCGAAAAGTCGTGCGGCTAGTCGACTAGTGCGCACCATGGCGGGGGATAGCCGTAACTAGCTGCAGACTTGGCTTGATTCTTCGAATCACCTTGTTGTTCTGCTCTATGTTACTGTAGTCTGCTAGTGTATTAAAAGATAAAAATGTCCGTTTTCAAGTTTCAGTTGTCTCAATTAGTGCTTTCTTTAGTTGAAGAGGACCGTGATTTGTATTATAAAACACTAGAGTTCCTGAAGTGCCACGATCCCCTCGTAATACCTCTACAGTTATTTAAAAGTGGAAAATCTTCATCTAAGTATCTTCCCCCCATAGAGAAATTTCATTTGAGACTCTATCTTGTTTACGAACGCGATATAACTGACAGTGAAAAATACGAGGCCTACAAAAATCTTGATTCTGAACAGTATCTAACAAACACATTTACTGACAAATTGTTAGTGTTTCCTCTTTGCAGTGGTGTTGTGATTATACGCACACATGTTACTCATTCACAGTCCCTTTCAAATAAACCTGCAAGGCCATGGGTAGCTCTTCACCAAACTGGAAAAATCCTTCGTGCTTTTTGTGATTGTGCTGCTGGGTAACTTTACACTTTTTTGTTATTGTGTTATTGATTTGTGTACTAATTTTGTGTTTGTATTTAACTGATACCGACAACAATCTAATTCTCAGGCTAGGTAGTGTGTGTATCCATGTAAGTGCCCTTTTACAATTAGCAGTATCAGCACGACAGGATTCATCAACCACTGCTGATGACAATGATGTTGGTATTCCGATTACATCACTACCATGCTATTGGAATCAGCCTGGGAAAGGACCAGTAAGTTGACAGCTAACATATATTTCATTCAAAGCCTCATTCGATTTTTGTCAACATAGGTTACAATTGGGAAAATAGCTGATTTAGATGTACACATTCCCAGAAAGAAAGAAGTTCCACTTAATGATATCCTAGAGGTTACTGATGTAGAACATCAACGTACAAATGAAGCTCTCAAAAAGCTAAAAAAGTTGCCTGTTGTACTGTCCTGTGTACCTGAGTACGCACATTCATTTCAGCCTCCAGCTGAAACACATATTTTACCAAAAGCACTGTCAGAATTGTACAATCCTCATTTTGAAGGAAAATATGAGCTTGAAGTGAATGAAGAATGTGAAAGAATATTTTCAGAGATCAGAATTTCAATTGAAGAACAGCGTTCAGTTGAGATCGTAACCAAAAATCAAAGTGAATGTGAGGAGTGGGAGCAGCAGCGAAGTGGAAGAATTACGGGTACTAAGATCCACGAAATTTTAAAAAGAGATCCAAGTAAAGAAGTGAGTGGTGGGGAAATAAAGTTCCTTTTAGAAATGTGTTACCCTGAAATTATTACATTTAAAGGAAACATGTACACAAGGTAAACCATTTATTTACAATTCTATTGCACTTGGTGTTTGATATCTTTTCTTTTTCTAGATATGGTCAACGAAATGAGCCAAAGGCTATTAGCCTGCTAGAAAGTACAATTAATTCAAGGAAGACACACGAAAACTTTCTGTGCGAACCTGTGGGATTAATTATTTCAAAAAGTCATCCCTATCTTGCTGCGTCTCCTGATAGAATCTTCACTTGCATCTGCCATGGCCGTGGTTTAGTTGAAGTAAAATGTCCTTATTTAGTAAAAGGGAAAAGTATCAGGGAGTACGCTAAGAATAATAAAGGTTTCTGCTTATTGTTGGACGAAAGCACAAATGAACTACGCCTAGATCACAATCATGAGTATTACTCTCAGGTACAACAATTTCAAACAAAATTTCACACTTTTTGCAATGTTAAATTATTTTTAATCTCTTAGGTTCAATTGCAGCTTTTTGTATCAGAGCTGCCCCTTGCACTTTTTGTTGTGTTTAACGGCAACAAAGTAGTCGAATACGTTACAGTGCAAAGGAATGAAGATGTAATTGAAATGATGGCAGCTAAAGGCAAACTTTTCTTTGTTAACTTCATCCTTCCTGAACTCGTAGCAAAAAGATATAGTTACGTGAAGGACATTCCACAACCAGCTACATCCTCTCAACAAAGTGCGCTCAGTGATCACTTAAACCAATTTATTTGTTATTGTCAAGATCCACAAAAAATTGAGGAAACAATTATCTGTGCAAGTTCATTCTGTGTAATTAACGAATTCCACAAGTCCTGTACCGGATCAAAAAGATTATCTAAAAGTTGGACGTGCATATTCTGTAAAAAAGAAACTGCTTCAAGGAAAAGAAAAACTGGACCAATCAATCAGCAAACTTGTGCAAGTTCCATGGAGTTGACAGATAATACCTTAAATCAAGCTCCAAGAATGAATGGTACATTTAAAAAAAGTTTATTTCTTTTGTTTACCTACATTAGCCTACATATTTCTTTTGACTTTCACAGACACTATGAATGAATGTGAGGCTGCATCCTGTGATGTTATGACAGTTCCTGATAATACTTCCTCAACGAAACAACTTCAATCTAAATCTAACTCAAGGAAAAGTCTCAACTCAGCTACAAGGAAAAGAACAAGTGGACCAATCAATCAGCAAAGTTGTGCAAGTACCATGAAGTTGACAGATAATACGTTAAATCAATCTCCAAGAGTGAATGGTAAATTTAAAAAAAGTTTATTTCTTTTGTTTAACTACATTACCCTACTTTTTCTTTTGACTTTCATAGACACCATGAATGAATGTGAGACTGCATCCTGTGATGTTATGGTAGTTCCTGATAATACTTCCACAACCGAACAACTTCAATCTAAATCTCACTTTAGTGAGGAGAATGTCCCACCTCAAATGCTGCCAAATCCTTCTAGGAAAAGAGGAAGACCAAAGAAGATAACTGAAAATAAGAACACAGAAAGTAATTTAGTGAATCTAAGTCTATCAAACCGTCCTAATGTTGGTTGTGTTCCTAATAAAGCCTGTGATACTCCAAATGTTCTAAGTGATGTAAGCCGCCTCGGTATGAAAAGAAAAGCATTGCGGGTGTTAAATAAATAATAAAGAATGAACAAAATTGTTTTCACCCACATTTATTACAAAATAACTTGAAAACGGACATTTTTATCTTTTAATACACTAGCAGACTACAGTAACATAGAGCAGAACAACAAGGTGATTCGAAGAATCAAGCCAAGTCTGCAGCTAGTTACGGCTATCCCCCGCCATGGTGCGCACTAGTCGACTAGCCGCACGACTTTTCGCTCTGCTTACACCGAGAAATCTTAAAAAGGTCTATACCCTAAAGTTTTCCACTTCAAAATTTTTACTTTTTACTACACACTTGCACTGTCGCCCCCATAGGCATTAGAAATTTCGACAAATTTTGAAGTGGAAAACTTTGAGGTATAGGGAAGGGTTCTCTGAGTTGATTTTATTGTAAATCATTCTTTATATTCGTATAGAGTGAAGAATTGTGGTTCTTTTGGCACAAAGAAAAAATTTTTAGCTTTACTTTTAGTATTTTTTATAAATTTTTGAAAACGCCGTATTTAACACGGCGCATATGGGGGAAAACGGGTGTACCTAATAAACTGAACGATACCGTAGCGCCGTGGGGGTTAATCCTACGACAACTTCATGTGTAGAAAAAATGTAGATCATCATTAGATCTACTCAGGGCCAAAGGGAAAAAAATCTAGCCCAAGCGGTTCAAGAGTTATTGCATTTTATCTAGGACACGTAGTGCCATAAGAATAAACTGAAAATAGGGGGGTGTACCTAATAGTTTGGTGGGTACTGTACAGCACCCTCCGACAGCCTGGCGTAATACGTACTGTTGTACAATAACTCACCACATATCTAGTATACATCCCACGTTTCACGCCCGATGAGGGACTTGAACCCTCGACCTCAGGATTAAAAGTCCCGCGCTCTGCTGTCTGAGCTAACCGGGCTGTATTACCTCCCTATCAACAATTCAGTGAAGATCGTATGAACAGTAATAATAAATTCAATTCTTGTTAAAGGCTTAAAACATGACTTCACTAGTAAAGACATGATTCAAACCTGATCACTTTCTGTCCAAAACAAGTAGTTGTTTCTTACAATTAGTATTGTTCGTCGTGTAACATGGGGTTTGTTTAAAGGCTTAAAACATGACTTCACTAGTAAAGACATGATTCAAACCTGATCATTTTCTGTTCAAAACAAGTAGCGGTTTCTTTCAATTAGTATTGTTCTTCGTATAACATGGGTTTGTGGCGCAATGGATAACGCGCCTTACTACGGATCAGGAGATTCCAAGTTCGACTCCTGGCAAGCTCGATTTACTTGCGTTTCAAGGAAGACAGTTGGTACCACTTTGTTATAGCGTTCAAGGACGATGGCCGCCTCGATAGCGCAGTAGGCAGCGCGCGAGTCTCATAATCTCGAGGTCGCGAGTTCGAACCTCACTCGGGGCATTTGTTTCATTTTACCTCTTGAAAAAATTCATGTCAAACTTTAGAAAGAGCAAAATACTAAACTGTGCTTCGTTTTGAAAAGGATAGAAAGGGTTGTGGTGTTTACGTCGATTATGGTTTTTACGTCGATGGGGTTGTGCTCGCCACTACGAAAGTGTTGTTTGCTAATTGTAGGCCGTTTGCAAGATATAGTGTCCCTCGGATGTATTTGGGGATGGATGCAAACAGACATACTTTGAAGTGGCAATGGCGGTGACTTGAAGAAATAACGATTTGCAACGAACATGTACAGCACCCTCCGACAGCCTGGCGTAATAACGTACTGTTGTACAATAACTCACCATAATCAAGTACCCTAATCCATCAGCAACGCAGTGCATAAACTCTAAAAGAGAGGGTTGCACTGTGGGAAAAAGTCTTAACTGGCCTTTCTTGCAACGATCTCGCTATCTAGTAAAATAGGTCCTACTGAGATTTGAACTTAGATTGTCAGAGTCAGAGTCTGAAGTGCTAACCATTACACCATAGAACCTTGATAAATTTCCTACCGTGGCTTGAAGACTAAGTTTCTACATTGAAATGCTATGAACCTCTGATCACTGCATAGCAATTGGAGTGCGTTACAGTTGCCAATATACCTAACTACTCCTTTCGACGAGGATGGGATTCGAACCCATGCGTGCAATGCACAATGGATTAGCAGTCCATAACCATAACCTCTCGGTCACCTCGTCGACATTTTATTCTTTAACGTATTTCATCTAAAGCCAGATTATCTCAGTTTATCTGCACCATTGAATTACAGAATAATTATCCCGTATCGAACACCACCACATATCTAGTACACATCCCACGTTTTACTCCCGATGAGGGACTTGAACCCTCGACCTCAGGATTAAAAGTCCCGCGCTCTATCGTCTGAGCTAACCAGGCTGTATTACCTCTCTATCAACAATTCAATGAATATCGTATGAACAGTAATAATAAATTCAATTCTTGTTAAAGGCTTAAAACATGACTTCACTAGTAAAGACATGATTCAAACCTGATCACTTTCTGTTCAAAACAAGTAGTGGTTTCTTACAATTAGTATTGTTCGTCGTATAACATGGGTTTGTGGCGCAATGGATAACGCGCCTGACTACGGATCAGGAGATTCCAAGTTCGACTCCTGGCAAGCTCGATTTACTTGCGTTTCAAGGAAGACAGTTGGTTCCACTTTGTTAAAGCGTTCAAGGACGATGGCCGCCTCGATAGCGCAGAAAATAAAGAATGTTTTACAATAAAATCAACTCAGAGAACCCTTCCCTATAGACCTTTTTAAGATTGCTCGGTGTAAGCAGAGCGAAAAGTCGTGCGGCTAGTCGACTAGTGCGCACCATGGCGGGGGATAGCCGTAACTAGCTGCAGACTTGGCTTGATTCTTCGAATCACCTTGTTGTTCTGCTCTATGTTACTGTAGTCTGCTAGTGTATTAAAAGATAAAAATGTCCGTTTTCAAGTTTCAGTTGTCTCAATTAGTGCTTTCTTTAGTTGAAGAGGACCGTGATTTGTATTATAAAACACTAGAGTTCCTGAAGTGCCACGATCCCCTCGTAATACCTCTACAGTTATTTAAAAGTGGAAAATCTTCATCTAAGTATCTTCCCCCCATAGAGAAATTTCATTTGAGACTCTATCTTGTTTACGAACGCGATATAACTGACAGTGAAAAATACGAGGCCTACAAAAATCTTGATTCTGAACAGTATCTAACAAACACATTTACTGACAAATTGTTAGTGTTTCCTCTTTGCAGTGGTGTTGTGATTATACGCACACATGTTACTCATTCACAGTCCCTTTCAAATAAACCTGCAAGGCCATGGGTAGCTCTTCACCAAACTGGAAAAATCCTTCGTGCTTTTTGTGATTGTGCTGCTGGGTAACTTTACACTTTTTTGTTATTGTGTTATTGATTTGTGTACTAATTTTGTGTTTGTATTTAACTGATACCGACAACAATCTAATTCTCAGGCTAGGTAGTGTGTGTATCCATGTAAGTGCCCTTTTACAATTAGCAGTATCAGCACGACAGGATTCATCAACCACTGCTGATGACAATGATGTTGGTATTCCGATTACATCACTACCATGCTATTGGAATCAGCCTGGGAAAGGACCAGTAAGTTGACAGCTAACATATATTTCATTCAAAGCCTCATTCGATTTTTGTCAACATAGGTTACAATTGGGAAAATAGCTGATTTAGATGTACACATTCCCAGAAAGAAAGAAGTTCCACTTAATGATATCCTAGAGGTTACTGATGTAGAACATCAACGTACAAATGAAGCTCTCAAAAAGCTAAAAAAGTTGCCTGTTGTACTGTCCTGTGTACCTGAGTACGCACATTCATTTCAGCCTCCAGCTGAAACACATATTTTACCAAAAGCACTGTCAGAATTGTACAATCCTCATTTTGAAGGAAAATATGAGCTTGAAGTGAATGAAGAATGTGAAAGAATATTTTCAGAGATCAGAATTTCAATTGAAGAACAGCGTTCAGTTGAGATCGTAACCAAAAATCAAAGTGAATGTGAGGAGTGGGAGCAGCAGCGAAGTGGAAGAATTACGGGTACTAAGATCCACGAAATTTTAAAAAGAGATCCAAGTAAAGAAGTGAGTGGTGGGGAAATAAAGTTCCTTTTAGAAATGTGTTACCCTGAAATTATTACATTTAAAGGAAACATGTACACAAGGTAAACCATTTATTTACAATTCTATTGCACTTGGTGTTTGATATCTTTTCTTTTTCTAGATATGGTCAACGAAATGAGCCAAAGGCTATTAGCCTGCTAAAAAGTACAATTAATTCAAGGAAGACACACGAAAACTTTCTGTGCGAACCTGTGGGATTAATTATTTCAAAAAGTCATCCCTATCTTGCTGCGTCTCCTGATAGAATCTTCACTTGCATCTGCCATGGCCGTGGTTTAGTTGAAGTAAAATGTCCTTATTTAGTAAAAGGGAAAAGTATCAGGGAGTACGCTAAGAATAATAAAGGTTTCTGCTTATTGTTGGACGAAAGCACAAATGAACTACGCCTAGATCACAATCATGAGTATTACTCTCAGGTACAACAATTTCAAACAAAATTTCACACTTTTTGCAATGTTAAATTATTTTTAATCTCTTAGGTTCAATTGCAGCTTTTTGTATCAGAGCTGCCCCTTGCACTTTTTGTTGTGTTTAACGGCAACAAAGTAGTCGAATACGTTACAGTGCAAAGGAATGAAGATGCAATTGAAATGATGGCAGCTAAAGGCAAACTTTTCTTTGTTAACTTCATCCTTCCTGAACTCGTAGCAAAAAGATATAGTTACGTGAAGGACATTCCACAACCAGCTACATCCTCTCAACAAAGTGCGCTCAGTGATCACTTAAACCAATTTATTTGTTATTGTCAAGATCCACAAAAAATTGAGGAAACAATTATCTGTGCAAGTTCATTCTGTGTAATTAACGAATTCCACAAGTCCTGTACCGGATCAAAAAGATTATCTAAAAGTTGGACGTGCATATTCTGTAAAAAAGAAACTGCTTCAAGGAAAAGAAAAACTGGACCAATCAATCAGCAAACTTGTGCAAGTTCCATGGAGTTGACAGATAATACCTTAAATCAAGCTCCAAGAATGAATGGTACATTTTAAAAAAGTTTATTTCTTTTGTTTACCTACATTAGCCTACATATTTCTTTTGACTTTCACAGACACTATGAATGAATGTGAGGCTGCATCCTGTGATGTTATGACAGTTCCTGATAATACTTCCTCAACGAAACAACTTCAATCTAAATCTAACTCAAGGAAAAGTCTCAACTCAGCTACAAGGAAAAGAACAAGTGGACCAATCAATCAGCAAAGTTGTGCAAGTACCATGAAGTTGACAGATAATACGTTAAATCAATCTCCAAGAGTGAATGGTAAATTTAAAAAAAGTTTATTTCTTTTGTTTAACTACATTACCCTACTTTTTCTTTTGACTTTCATAGACACCATGAATGAATGTGAGACTGCATCCTGTGATGTTATGGTAGTTCCTGATAATACTTCCACAACCGAACAACTTCAATCTAAATCTCACTTTAGTGAGGAGAATGTCCCACCTCAAATGCTGCCAAATCCTTCTAGGAAAAGAGGAAGACCAAAGAAGATAACTGAAAATAAGAACACAGAAAGTAATTTAGTGAATCTAAGTCTATCAAACCGTCCTAATGTTGGTTGTGTTCCTAATAAAGCCTGTGATACTCCAAATGTTCTAAGTGATGTAAGCCGCCTCGGTATGAAAAGAAAAGCATTGCGGGTGTTAAATAAATAATAAAGAATGAACAAAATTGTTTTCACCCACATTTATTACAAAATAACTTGAAAACGGACATTTTTATCTTTTAATACACTAGCAGACTACAGTAACATAGAGCAGAACAACAAGGTGATTCGAAGAATCAAGCCAAGTCTGCAGCTAGTTACGGCTATCCCCCGCCATGGTGCGCACTAGTCGACTAGCCGCACGACTTTTCGCTCTGCTTACACCGAGCAATCTTAAAAAGGTCTATACCCTAAAGTTTTCCACTTCAAAATTTTTACTTTTTACTACACACTTGCACTGTCGCCCCCATAGGCATTAGAAATTTCGACAAATTTTGAAGTGGAAAACTTTGAGGTATAGGGAAGGGTTCTCTGAGTTGATTTTATTGTAAATCATTCTTTATATTCGTATAGAGTGAAGAATTGTGGTTCTTTTGGCACAAAGAAAAAATTTTTAGCTTTACTTTTAGTATTTTTTATAAATTTTTGAAAACGCCGTATTTAACACGGCGCATATGGGGGAAAACGGGTGTACCTAATAAACTGAACGATACCGTAGCGCCGTGGGGGTTAATCCTACGACAACTTCATGTGTAGAAAAAATGTAGATCATCATTAGATCTACTCAGGGCCAAAGGGAAAAAAATCTAGCCCAAGCGGTTCAAGAGTTATTGCATTTTATCTAGGACACGTAGTGCCATAAGAATAAACTGAAAATAGGAGGGTGTACCTAATAGTTTGGTGGGTACTGTACAGCACCCTCCGACAGCCTGGCGTAATAACGTACTGTTGTACAATAACTCACCATAATCAAGTACCCTAATCCATCAGCAACGCAGTGCATAAACTCTAAAAGAGAGGGTTGCACTGTGGGAAAAAGTCTTGACTGGCCTTTCTTGCAACGATCTCGCTATCTAGTAAAATAGGTCCTACTGAGATTTGAACTCAGATTGTCAGAGTCAGAGTCTGAAGTGCTAACCATTACACCATAGAACCTTGATAAATTTCCTACCGTGGCTTGAAGACTAAGTTTCTACATTGAAATGCTATGAACCTCTGATCACTGCATAGCAATTGGAGTGCGTTACAGTTGCCAATATCCCTAACTACTCCTTTCGACGAGGATGGGATTCGAACCCATGCGTGCAATGCACAATGGATTAGCAGTCCATCACCTTAACCGCTCGGTCACCTCGTCGACATTTTATTCCTTATTGTTTTTCATCTAAAGCCAGATTATCTCAGTTTATCTGCACCATTGAATTACAGAATAATTATCCCGTATCGAACACCACCACATATCTAGTACACATCCCACGTTTCACGCCCGATGAGGGACTTGAACCCTCGACCTCAGGATTAAAAGTCCCGCGCTCTACCGTCTGAGCTAACCGGGCTGTATTACATCCCTATCAACAATTCAGTGAAGATCGTATGAACAGTAATAATAAATTCAATTCTTGTTAAAGGCTTAAAACATGACTTCACTAGTAAAGACATGATTCAAACCTGATCACTTTCTGTCCAAAACAAGTAGTTGTTTCTTACAATTAGTATTGTTCGTCGTGTAACATGGGGTTTGTTTAAAGGCTTAAAACATGACTTCACTAGTAAAGACATGATTCAAACCTGATCAATTTCTGTTCAAAACAAGTAGTGGTTTCTTTCAATTAGTATTGTTCTTCGTATAACATGGGTTTGTGGCGCAATGGATAACGCGCCTGACTACGGATCAGGAGATTCCAGGTTCGACTCCTGGCAAGCTCGATTTACTTGCGTTTCAAGGAAGACAGTTGGTACCACTTTGTTAAAGCGTTCAAGGACGATGGCCGCCTCGATAGCGCAGAAAATAAAGAATGTTTTACAATAAAATCAACTCAGAGAACCCTTCCCTTTAGACCTTTTCAAGATTGCTCGGTGTAAGCAGAGCGAAAAGTCGTGCGGCTAGTCGACTAGTGCGCACCATGGCGGGGGATAGCCGTAACTAGCTGCAGACTTGGCTTGATTCTTCGAATCACCTTGTTGTTCTGCTCTATGTTACTGTAGTCTGCTAGTGTATTAAAAGATAAAAATGTCCGTTTTCAAGTTTCAGTTGTCTCAATTAGTGCTTTCTTTAGTTGAAGAGGACCGTGATTTGTATTATAAAACACTAGAGTTCCTGAAGTGCCACGATCCCCTCGTAATACCTCTACAGTTATTTAAAAGTGGAAAATCTTCATCTAAGTATCTTCCCCCCATAGAGAAATTTCATTTGAGACTCTATCTTGTTTACGAACGCGATATAACTGACAGTGAAAAATACGAGGCCTACAAAAATCTTGATTCTGAACAGTATCTAACAAACACATTTACTGACAAATTGTTAGTGTTTCCTCTTTGCAGTGGTGTTGTGATTATACGCACACATGTTACTCATTCACAGTCCCTTTCAAATAAACCTGCAAGGCCATGGGTAGCTCTTCACCAAACTGGAAAAATCCTTCGTGCTTTTTGTGATTGTGCTGCTGGGTAACTTTACACTTTTTTGTTATTGTGTTATTGATTTGTGTACTAATTTTGTGTTTGTATTTAACTGATACCGACAACAATCTAATTCTCAGGCTAGGTAGTGTGTGTATCCATGTAAGTGCCCTTTTACAATTAGCAGTATCAGCACGACAGGATTCATCAACCACTGCTGATGACAATGATGTTGGTATTCCGATTACATCACTACCATGCTATTGGAATCAGCCTGGGAAAGGACCAGTAAGTTGACAGCTAACATATATTTCATTCAAAGCCTCATTCGATTTTTGTCAACATAGGTTACAATTGGGAAAATAGCTGATTTAGATGTACACATTCCCAGAAAGAAAGAAGTTCCACTTAATGATATCCTAGAGGTTACTGATGTAGAACATCAACGTACAAATGAAGCTCTCAAAAAGCTAAAAAAGTTGCCTGTTGTACTGTCCTGTGTACCTGAGTACGCACATTCATTTCAGCCTCCAGCTGAAACACATATTTTACCAAAAGCACTGTCAGAATTGTACAATCCTCATTTTGAAGGAAAATATGAGCTTGAAGTGAATGAAGAATGTGAAAGAATATTTTCAGAGATCAGAATTTCAATTGAAGAACAGCGTTCAGTTGAGATCGTAACCAAAAATCAAAGTGAATGTGAGGAGTGGGAGCAGCAGCGAAGTGGAAGAATTACGGGTACTAAGATCCACGAAATTTTAAAAAGAGATCCAAGTAAAGAAGTGAGTGGTGGGGAAATAAAGTTCCTTTTAGAAATGTGTTACCCTGAAATTATTACATTTAAAGGAAACATGTACACAAGGTAAACCATTTATTTACAATTCTATTGCACTTGGTGTTTGATATCTTTTCTTTTTCTAGATATGGTCAACGAAATGAGCCAAAGGCTATTAGCCTGCTAGAAAGTACAATTAATTCAAGGAAGACACACGAAAACTTTCTGTGCGAACCTGTGGGATTAATTATTTCAAAAAGTCATCCCTATCTTGCTGCGTCTCCTGATAGAATCTTCACTTGCATCTGCCGTGGCCGTGGTTTAGTTGAAGTAAAATGTCCTTATTTAGTAAAAGGGAAAAGTATCAGGGAGTACGCTAAGAATAATAAAGGTTTCTGCTTATTGTTGGACGAAAGCACAAATGAACTACGCCTAGATCACAATCATGAGTATTACTCTCAGGTACAACAATTTCAAACAAAATTTCACACTTTTTGCAATGTTAAATTATTTTTAATCTCTTAGGTTCAATTGCAGCTTTTTGTATCAGAGCTGCCCCTTGCACTTTTTGTTGTGTTTAACGGCAACAAAGTAGTCGAATACGTTACAGTGCAAAGGAATGAAGATGTAATTGAAATGATGGCAGCTAAAGGCAAACTTTTCTTTGTTAACTTCATCCTTCCTGAACTCGTAGCAAAAAGATATAGTTACGTGAAGGAAATTCCACAACCAGCTACATCCTCTCAACAAAGTGCGCTCAGTGATCACTTAAACCAATTTATTTGTTATTGTCAAGATCCACAAAAAATTGAGGAAACAATTATCTGTGCAAGTTCATTCTGTGTAATTAACGAATTCCACAAGTCCTGTACCGGATCAAAAAGATTATCTAAAAGTTGGACGTGCATATTCTGTAAAAAAGAAACTGCTTCAAGGAAAAGAAAAACTGGACCAATCAATCAGCAAACTTGTGCAAGTTCCATGGAGTTGACAGATAATACCTTAAATCAAGCTCCAAGAATGAATGGTACATTTTAAAAAAGTTTATTTCTTTTGTTTACCTACATTAGCCTACATATTTCTTTTGACTTTCACAGACACTATGAATGAATGTGAGGCTGCATCCTGTGATGTTATGACAGTTCCTGATAATACTTCCTCAACGAAACAACTTCAATCTAAATCTAACTCAAGGAAAAGTCTCAACTCAGCTACAAGGAAAAGAACAAGTGGACCAATCAATCAGCAAAGTTGTGCAAGTACCATGAAGTTGACAGATAATACGTTAAATCAATCTCCAAGAGTGAATGGTAAATTTTAAAAAAGTTTATTTCTTTTGTTTAACTACATTACCCTACTTTTTCTTTTGACTTTCATAGACACCATGAATGAATGTGAGACTGCATCCTGTGATGTTATGGTAGTTCCTGATAATACTTCCACAACCGAACAACTTCAATCTAAATCTCACTTTAGTGAGGAGAATGTCCCACCTCAAATGCTGCCAAATCCTTCTAGGAAAAGAGGAAGACCAAAGAAGATAACTGAAAATAAGAACACAGAAAGTAATTTAGTGAATCTAAGTCTATCAAACCGTCCTAATGTTGGTTGTGTTCCTAATAAAGCCTGTGATACTCCAAATGTTCTAAGTGATGTAAGCCGCCTCTGTATGAAAAGAAAAGCATTGCGGGTGTTAAATAAATAATAAAGAATGAACAAAATTGTTTTCACCCACATTTATTACAAAATAACTTGAAAACGGACATTTTTATCTTTTAATACACTAGCAGACTACAGTAACATAGAGCAGAACAACAAGGTGATTCGAAGAATCAAGCCAAGTCTGCAGCTAGTTACGGCTATCCCCCGCCATGGTGCGCACTAGTCGACTAGCCGCACGACTTTTCGCTCTGCTTACACCGAGCAATCTTAAAAAGGTCTATACCCTAAAGTTTTCCACTTCAAAATTTTTACTTTTTACTACACACTTGCACTGTCGCCCCCATAGGCATTAGAAATTTCGACAAATTTTGAAGTGGAAAACTTTGAGGTATAGGGAAGGGTTCTCTGAGTTGATTTTATTGTAAATCATTCTTTATATTCGTATAGAGTGAAGAATTGTGGTTCTTTTGGCACAAAGAAAAAATTTTTAGCTTTACTTCTAGTATTTTTTATAAATTTTTGAAAACGCCGTATTTAACACGGCGCATATGGGGGAAAACGGGTGTACCTAATAAACTGAACGATACCGTAGCGCCGTGGGGGTTAATCCTACGACAACTTCATGTGTAGAAAAAATGTAGATCATCATTAGATCTACTCAGGGCCAAAGGGAAAAAAATCTAGCCCAAGCGGTTCAAGAGTTATTGCATTTTATCTAGGACACGTAGTGCCATAAGAATAAACTGAAAATAGGGAGGTGTACCTAATAGTTTGGTGGGTACTGTACAGCACCCTCCGACAGCCTGGCGTAATAACGTACTGTTGTACAATAACTCACCATAATCAAGTACCCTAATCCATCAGCAACGCAGTGCATAAACTCTAAAAGAGAGGGTTGCACTGTGGGAAAAAGTCTTGACTGGCCTTTCTTGCAACGATCTCGCTATCTAGTAAAATAGGTCCTACTGAGATTTGAACTCAGATTGTCAGAGTCAGAGTCTGAAGTGCTAACCATTACACCATAGAACCTTGATAAATTTCCTACCGTGGCTTGAAGACTAAGTTTCTACATTGAAATGCTATGAACCTCTGATCACTGGATAGCAATTGATGTGCGTTACAGTTGCCAATATCCCTAACTACTCCTATCGACGAGGATAGGATTCGAACCCATGCGTGCAATGCACAATGGATTAGCAGTCCATCACCTTAACCGCTCGGTCACCTCGTCGACATTTCATTCCTTAACGTTTTTAATCTAAAGCCAGATTATCTCAGTTTATCTGCACCATTGAATTACAGAATAATTATCCCGTATCGAACACCACCACATATCTAGTACACATCCCACGTTTCACGCCCGATGAGGGACTTGAACTCTCGACTTCAGGATTAAATGTCCCGCGCTCTACCGTCTGAGCTAACCGGGCTGTATTACCTCCCTATCAACAATTAAGTAAAGATCGTATGAACAGTAATAATAAATTAAATTCTTGTTAAAGGCTTAAAACATGACTTCACTAGTAAAGACATGATTCAAACCTGATCACTTTCTGTCCAAAACAAGTAGTTGTTTCTTACAATTAGTATTTTTCGTCGTGTAACATGGGGTTTGTTTAAAGGCTTAAAACATGACTTCACTAGTAAAGACATGATTCAAACCTGATCACTTTCTGTTCAAAACAAGTAGTGGTTTCTTTCAATTAGTATTGTTCTTCGTATTACATGGGTTTGTGGCGCAATGGATAACGCGCCTTACTACGGATCAGGAGATTCCAGGTTCGACTCCTGGCAAGCTCGATTTACTTGCGTTTCAAGGAAGACAGTTGGTACCACTTTGTTATAGCGTTCAAGGACGATGGCCGCCTCGATAGCGCAGTAGGCAGCGCGCGAGTCTCATAATCTCGAGGTCGTGAGTTCGAACCTCACTCGGGGCATTTGTTTCATTTTACCTCTTGAAAAAATTCATGTCAAACTTTAGAAAGAGCAAAATACTAAACTGTGCTTCGTTTTGAAAAGGATGGAAAGGGTTGTGGTGTTTACGTCGATTATGGTTTTTACGTCGATGGGGTTGTGCTCGCCACTACGAAAGTGTTGTTTGCTAATTGTAGGCCGTTTGCAAGATATAGTGTCCCTCGGATGTATTTGGGGATGGATGCAAACAGACATACTTTGAAGTGGCAATGGCGGTGACTTGAAGAAATAACGATTTGCAACGAACATGTACAGCACCCTCCGACAGCCTGGCGTAATAACGTACTGTTGTACAATAACTCACCATAATCAAGTACCCTAATCCATCAGCAACGCAGTGCATAAACTCTAAAAGAGAGGGTTGCACTGTGGGAAAAAGTCTTGACTGGCCTTTCTTAAAACGATCTCGCTATCTAGTAAAATAGGTCCTACTGAGATTTGAACTCAGATTGTCAGAGTCAGAGTCTGAAGTGCTAACCATTACACCATAGAACCTTGATAAATTTCCTACCGTGGCTTGAAGACTAAGTTTCTACATTGAAATGCTATGAATCTCTGATCACTGCATAGCAATTGGAGTACGTTACAGTTGCCAATATCCCTAAATACTCATTTTGACGAAGATGGGATTCGAACCCATGCGTGCAATGCACAATGGATTAGCAATCCATCACCTTAACCGCTCGATCACCTCGTCCACATTTTATTCCTTAACGTTTTTCATCTAAAGCCAGATTATCTCAGTTTATCTGCACCATTGAATTACAGAATAATTATCCCGTATTGAACACCACCACATATCTAGTACACATCCCACGTTTCACGCCCGATGAGGGACTTGAACTCTCGACTTCAGGATTAAATGTCCCGCGCTCTACCGTTTGAGCTAACCGGGCTGTATTACCTCCCTATCAACAATTCAGTGAAGATCGTATGAACAGTAATAATAAATTCAATTCTTGTTAAAGGCTTAAAACATGACTTCACTAGTAAAGACATGATTCAAACCTGATCACTTTCTGTTCAAAACAAGTAGTGGTTTCTTACAATTGGTATTGTTCGTCGTATAAAATGGTTTTGTGGCGCAATGGATAACGCGCCTGACTACGGATCAGGAGATTCCAAGTTCGACTCCTGGCAAGCTCGATTAACTTTCGTTTCAAGGAAGACAGTTGGTACCACTTTGTTAAAGCGTTCAAGGACGATGGCCGCCTCGATAGCGCAGAAAATAAAGAATGTTTTACAATAAAATCAACTCAGAGAACCCTTCCCTTTAGACCTTTTCAAGATTGCTCGGTGTAAGCAGAGCGAAAAGTCGTGCGGCTAGTCGACTAGTGCGCACCATGGCGGGGGATAGCCGTAACTAGCTGCAGACTTGGCTTGATTCTTCGAATCACCTTGTTGTTCTGCTCTATGTTACTGTAGTCTGCTAGTGTATTAAAAGATAAAAATGTCCGTTTTCAAGTTTCAGTTGTCTCAATTAGTGCTTTCTTTAGTTGAAGAGGACCGTGATTTGTATTATAAAACACTAGAGTTCCTGAAGTGCCACGATCCCCTCGTAATACCTCTACAGTTATTTAAAAGTGGAAAATCTTCATCTAAGTATCTTCCCCCCATAGAGAAATTTCATTTGAGACTCTATCTTGTTTACGAACGCGATATAACTGACAGTGAAAAATACGAGGCCTACAAAAATCTTGATTCTGAACAGTATCTAACAAACACATTTACTGACAAATTGTTAGTGTTTCCTCTTTGCAGTGGTGTTGTGATTATACGCACACATGTTACTCATTCACAGTCCCTTTCAAATAAACCTGCAAGGCCATGGGTAGCTCTTCACCAAACTGGAAAAATCCTTCGTGCTTTTTGTGATTGTGCTGCTGGGTAACTTTACACTTTTTTGTTATTGTGTTATTGATTTGTGTACTAATTTTGTGTTTGTATTTAACTGATACCGACAACAATCTAATTCTCAGGCTAGGTAGTGTGTGTATCCATGTAAGTGCCCTTTTACAATTAGCAGTATCAGCACGACAGGATTCATCAACCACTGCTGATGACAATGATGTTGGTATTCCGATTACATCACTACCATGCTATTGGAATCAGCCTGGGAAAGGACCAGTAAGTTGACAGCTAACATATATTTCATTCAAAGCCTCATTCGATTTTTGTCAACATAGGTTACAATTGGGAAAATAGCTGATTTAGATGTACACATTCCCAGAAAGAAAGAAGTTCCACTTAATGATATCCTAGAGGTTACTGATGTAGAACATCAACGTACAAATGAAGCTCTCAAAAAGCTAAAAAAGTTGCCTGTTGTACTGTCCTGTGTACCTGAGTACGCACATTCATTTCAGCCTCCAGCTGAAACACATATTTTACCAAAAGCACTGTCAGAATTGTACAATCCTCATTTTGAAGGAAAATATGAGCTTGAAGTGAACGAAGAATGTGAAAGAATATTTTCAGAGATCAGAATTTCAATTGAAGAACAGCGTTCAGTTGAGATCGTAACCAAAAATCAAAGTGAATGTGAGGAGTGGGAGCAGCAGCGAAGTGGAAGAATTACGGGTACTAAGATCCACGAAATTTTAAAAAGAGATCCAAGTAAAGAAGTGAGTGGTGGGGAAATAAAGTTCCTTTTAGAAATGTGTTACCCTGAAATTATTACATTTAAAGGAAACATGTACACAAGGTAAACCATTTATTTACAATTCTATTGCACTTGGTGTTTGATATCTTTTCTTTTTCTAGATATGGTCAACGAAATGAGCCAAAGGCTATTAGCCTGCTAGAAAGTACAATTAATTCAAGGAAGACACACGAAAACTTTCTGTGCGAACCTGTGGGATTAATTATTTCAAAAAGTCATCCCTATCTTGCTGCGTCTCCTGATAGAATCTTCACTTGCATCTGCCATGGCCGTGGTTTAGTTGAAGTAAAATGTCCTTATTTAGTAAAAGGGAAAAGTATCAGGGAGTACGCTAAGAATAATAAAGGTTTCTGCTTATTGTTGGACGAAAGCACAAATGAACTACGCCTAGATCACAATCATGAGTATTACTCTCAGGTACAACAATTTCAAACAAAATTTCACACTTTTTGCAATGTTAAATTATTTTTAATCTCTTAGGTTCAATTGCAGCTTTTTGTATCAGAGCTGCCCCTTGCACTTTTTGTTGTGTTTAACGGCAACAAAGTAGTCGAATACGTTACAGTGCAAAGGAATGAAGATGTAATTGAAATGATGGCAGCTAAAGGCAAACTTTTCTTTGTTAACTTCATCCTTCCTGAACTCGTAGCAAAAAGATATAGTTACGTGAAGGACATTCCACAACCAGCTACATCCTCTCAACAAAGTGCGCTCAGTGATCACTTAAACCAATTTATTTGTTATTGTCAAGATCCACAAAAAATTGAGGAAACAATTATCTGTGCAAGTTCATTCTGTGTAATTAACGAATTCCACAAGTCCTGTACCGGATCAAAAAGATTATCTAAAAGTTGGACGTGCATATTCTGTAAAAAAGAAACTGCTTCAAGGAAAAGAAAAACTGGACCAATCAATCAGCAAACTTGTGCAAGTTCCATGGAGTTGACAGATAATACCTTAAATCAAGCTCCAAGAATGAATGGTACATTTTAAAAAAGTTTATTTCTTTTGTTTACCTACATTAGCCTACATATTTCTTTTGACTTTCACAGACACTATGAATGAATGTGAGGCTGCATCCTGTGATGTTATGACAGTTCCTGATAATACTTCCTCAACGAAACAACTTCAATCTAAATCTAACTCAAGGAAAAGTCTCAACTCAGCTACAAGGAAAAGAACAAGTGGACCAATCAATCAGCAAAGTTGTGCAAGTACCATGAAGTTGACAGATAATACGTTAAATCAATCTCCAAGAGTGAATGGTAAATTTTAAAAAAGTTTATTTCTTTTGTTTAACTACATTACCCTACTTTTTCTTTTGACTTTCATAGACACCATGAATGAATGTGAGACTGCATCCTGTGATGTTATGGTAGTTCCTGATAATACTTCCACAACCGAACAACTTCAATCTAAATCTCACTTTAGTGAGGAGAATGTCCCACCTCAAATGCTGCCAAATCCTTCTAGGAAAAGAGGAAGACCAAAGAAGATAACTGAAAATAAGAACACAGAAAGTAATTTAGTGAATCTAAGTCTATCAAACCGTCCTAATGTTGGTTGTGTTCCTAATAAAGCCTGTGATACTCCAAATGTTCTAAGTGATGTAAGCCGCCTCGGTATGAAAAGAAAAGCATTGCGGGTGTTAAATAAATAATAAAGAATGAACAAAATTGTTTTCACCCACATTTATTACAAAATAACTTGAAAACGGACATTTTTATCTTTTAATACACTAGCAGACTACAGTAACATAGAGCAGAACAACAAGGTGATTCGAAGAATCAAGCCAAGTCTGCAGCTAGTTACGGCTATCCCCCGCCATGGTGCGCACTAGTCGACTAGCCGCACGACTTTTCGCTCTGCTTACACCGAGCAATCTTAAAAAGGTCTATACCCTAAAGTTTTCCACTTCAAAATTTTTACTTTTTACTACACACTTGCACTGTCGCCCCCATAGGCATTAGAAATTTCGACAAATTTTGAAGTGGAAAACTTTGAGGTATAGGGAAGGGTTCTCTGAGTTGATTTTATTGTAAATCATTCTCTATATTCGTATAGAGTGAAGAATTGTGGTTCTTTTGGCACAAAGAAAAAAATTTTAGCTTTACTTTTAGTATTTTTTATAAATTTTTGAAAACGCCGTATTTAACACGGCGCATATGGGGGAAAACGGGTGTACCTAATAAACTGAACGATACCGTAGCGCCGTGGGGGTTAATCCTACGACAACTTCATGTGTAGAAAAAATGTAGATCATCATTAGATCTACTCAGGGCCAAAGGGAAAAAAATCTAGCCCAAGCGGTTCAAGAGTTATTGCATTTTATCTAGGACACGTAGTGCCATAAGAATAAACTGAAAATAGGGGGGTGTACCTAATAGTTTGGTGGGTACTGTACAGCACCCTCCGACAGCCTGGCGTAATAACGTACTGTTGTACAATAACTCACCATAATCAAGTACCCTAATCCATCAGCAACGCAGTGCATAAACTCTAAAAGAGAGGGTTGCACTGTGGGAAAAAGTCTTGACTGGCCTTTCTTGCAACGATCTCGCTATCTAGTAAAATAGGTCCTACTGAGATTTGAACTCAGATTGTCAGAGTCAGAGTCTGAAGTGCTAACCATTACACCCTAGAACCTTGATAAATTTCCTACCGTGGCTTGAAGACTAAGTTTCTACATTGAAATGCTATGAACCTCTGATCACTGCATAGCAATTGGAGTGCGTTACAGTTGCCAATATCCCTAACTACTCCTTTCGACGAGGATGGGATTCGAACCCATGCGTGCAATGCACAATGGATTAGCAGTCCATCACCTTAACCGCTCGGTCACCTCGTCCACATTTTATTCCTTAACGTTTTTCAACTAAAGCCAGATTATCTCAGTTTATCTGCACCATTGAATTACAGAATAATTATCCCGTATCGAACACCACCACATATCTAGTACACATTCCACGTTTCACGCCCGATGAGGGACTTGAACCCTCGACATCAGGATTAAATGTCCCGCGCTCTACCGTCTGAGCTAACCGGGCTTTATTACCTCCCTATCAACAATTCAGTGAAGATCGTATGAACAGTAATAATAAATTCAATTCTTGTTAAAGGCTTAAAACATGACTTCACTAGTAAAGACATGATTCAAACCTGATCACTTTCTGTCCAAAACAAGTAGTTGTTTCTTACAATTAGTATTGTTCGTCGTGTAACATGGGGTTTGTTTAAAGGCTTAAAACATGACTTCACTAGTAAAGACATGATTCAAACCTGATCACTTTCTGTTCAAAACAAGTAGTGGTTTCTTTCAATTAGTATTGTTCTTCGTATAACATGGGTTTGTGGCGCAATGGATAACGCGCCTTACTACGGATCAGGAGATTCCAGGTTCGACTCCTGGCAAGCTCGATTTACTTGCGTTTCAAGGAAGACAGTTGGTACCACTTTGTTATAGCGTTCAAGGACGATGGCCGCCTCGATAGCGCAGTAGGCAGCGCGCGAGTCTCATAATCTCGAGGTCGTGAGTTCGAACCTCACTCGGGGCATTTGTTTCATTTTACCTCTTGAAAAAATTCATGTCAAACTTTAGAAAGAGCAAAATACTAAACTGTGCTTCGTTTTGAAAAGGATAGAAAGGGTTGTGGTGTTTACGTCGATTATGGTTTTTACGTCGATGGGGTTGTGCTCGCCACTACGAAAGTGTTGTTTGCTAATTGTAGGCCGTTTGAAAGATATAGTGTCCCTCGGATGTATTTGGGGATGGATGCAAACAGACATACTTTGAAGTGGCAATGGCGGTGACTTGAAGAAATAACGATTTGCAACGAACATGTACAGCACCCTCCGACAGCCTGGCGTAATAACGTACTGTTGTACAATAACTCACCATAATCAAGTACCCTAATCCATCAGCAACGCAGTGCATAAACTCTAAAAGAGAGGGTTGCACTGTGGGAAAAAGTCTTGACTGGCCTTTCTTAAAACGATCTCGCTATCTAGTAAAATAGGTCCTACTGAGATTTGAACTCAGATTGTCAGAGTCAGAGTCTGAAGTGCTAACCATTACACCATAGAACCTTGATAAATTTCCTACCGTGGCTTGAAGACTAAGTTTCTACATTGAAATGCTATGAACCTCTGATCACTGCATAGCAATTGGAGTACGTTACAGTTGCCAATATCCCTAAATACTCCTTTTGACGAAGATGGGATTCGAACCCATGCGTGCAATGCACAATGGATTAGCAATCCATCACCTTAACCGCTCGATCACCTCGTCCACATTTTATTCCTTAACGTTTTTCATCTAAATCCAGATTATCTCAGTTTATCTGCACCATTGAATTACAGAATAATTATCCCGTATTGAACACCACCACATATCTAGTACACATCCCACGATTCACGCCGGGACTTGAACTCTCGACTTCAGGATTAAATGTCCCGCGCTCTACCGTCTGAGCTAACCGGGCTGTATTACCTCCCTATCAACAATTAAGTAAAGATCGTATGAACAGTAATAATAAATTCAATTCTTGTTAAAGGCTTAAAACATGACTCCACTAGTAAAGACATGATTCAAACCTGATCACTTTCTGTCCAAAACAAGTAGTTGTTTCTTACAATTAGTATTGTTCGTCGTGTAACATGGGGTTTGTTTAAAGGCTTAAAACATGACTTCACTAGTAAAGACATGATTCAAACCTGATCACTTTCTGTTCAAAACAAGTAGTGGTTTCTTTCAATTAGTATTGTTCTTCGTATTACATGGGTTTGTGGCGCAATGGATAACGCGCCTTACTACGGATCAGGAGATTCCAGGTTCGACTCCTGGCAAGCTCGATTTACTTGCGTTTCAAGGAAGACAGTTGGTACCACTTTGTTATAGCGTTCAAGGACGATGGCCGCCTGGATAGCGCAGTAGGCAGCGCGCGAGTCTCATAATCTCGAGGTCGTGAGTTCGAACCTCACTCGGGGCATTTGTTTCATTTTACCTCTTGAAAAAATTCATGTCAAACTTTAGAAAGAGCAAAATACTAAACTGTGCTTCGTTTTGAAAAGGATGGAAAGGGTTGTGGTGTTTACGTCGATTATGGTTTTTACGTCGATGGGGTTGTGCTCGCCACTACGAAAGTGTTGTTTGCTAATTGTAGGCCGTTTGCAAGATATAGTGTCCCTCGGATGTATTTGGGGATGGATGCAAACAGACATACTTTGAAGTGGCAATGGCGGTGACTTGAAGAAATAACGATTTGCAACGAACATGTACAGCACCCTCCGACAGCCTGGCGTAATAACGTACTGTTGTACAATAACTCACCATAATCAAGTACCCTAATCCATCAGCAACGCAGTGCATAAACTCTAAAAGAGAGGGTTGCACTGTGGGAAAAAGTCTTGACTGGCCTTTCTTAAAACGATCTCGCTATCTAGTAAAATAGGTCCTACTGAGATTTGAACTCAGATTGTCAGAGTCAGAGTCTGAAGTGCTAACCATTACACCATAGAACCTTGATAAATTTCCTACCGTGGCTTGAAGACTAAGTTTCTACATTGAAATGCTATGAATCTCTGATCACTGCATAGCAATTGGAGTACGTTACAGTTGCCAATATCCCTAAATACTCCTTTTGACGAAGATGGGATTCGAACCCATGCGTGCAATGCACAATGGATTAGCAATCCATCACCTTAACCGCTCGATCACCTCGTCCACATTTTATTCCTTAACGTTTTTCATCTAAAGCCAGATTATCTCAGTTTATCTGCACCATTGAATTACAGAATAATTATCCCGTATTGAACACCACCACATATCTAGTACACATCCCACGTTTCACGCCCGATGAGGGACTTGAACTCTCGACTTCAGGATTAAATGTCCCGCGCTCTACCGTTTGAGCTAACCGGGCTGTATTACCTCCCTATCAACAATTCAGTGAAGATCGTATGAACAGTAATAATAAATTCAATTCTTGTTAAAGGCTTAAAACATGACTTCACTAGTAAAGACATGATTCAAACCTGATCACTTTCTGTTCAAAACAAGTAGTGGTTTCTTACAATTGGTATTGTTCGTCGTATAAAATGGTTTTGTGGCGCAATGGATAACGCGCCTGACTACGGATCAGGAGATTCCAAGTTCGACTCCTGGCAAGCTCGATTAACTTTCGTTTCAAGGAAGACAGTTGGTACCACTTTGTTAAAGCGTTCAAGGACGATGGCCGCCTCGATAGCGCAGAAAATAAAGAATGTTTTACAATAAAATCAACTCAGAGAACCCTTCCCTTTAGACCTTTTCAAGATTGCTCGGTGTAAGCAGAGCGAAAAGTCGTGCGGCTAGTCGACTAGTGCGCACCATGGCGGGGGATAGCCGTAACTAGCTGCAGACTTGGCTTGATTCTTCGAATCACCTTGTTGTTCTGCTCTATGTTACTGTAGTCTGCTAGTGTATTAAAAGATAAAAATGTCCGTTTTCAAGTTTCAGTTGTCTCAATTAGTGCTTTCTTTAGTTGAAGAGGACCGTGATTTGTATTATAAAACACTAGAGTTCCTGAAGTGCCACGATCCCCTCGTAATACCTCTACAGTTATTTAAAAGTGGAAAATCTTCATCTAAGTATCTTCCCCCCATAGAGAAATTTCATTTGAGACTCTATCTTGTTTACGAACGCGATATAACTGACAGTGAAAAATACGAGGCCTACAAAAATCTTGATTCTGAACAGTATCTAACAAACACATTTACTGACAAATTGTTAGTGTTTCCTCTTTGCAGTGGTGTTGTGATTATACGCACACATGTTACTCATTCACAGTCCCTTTCAAATAAACCTGCAAGGCCATGGGTAGCTCTTCACCAAACTGGAAAAATCCTTCGTGCTTTTTGTGATTGTGCTGCTGGGTAACTTTACACTTTTTTGTTATTGTGTTATTGATTTGTGTACTAATTTTGTGTTTGTATTTAACTGATACCGACAACAATCTAATTCTCAGGCTAGGTAGTGTGTGTATCCATGTAAGTGCCCTTTTACAATTAGCAGTATCAGCACGACAGGATTCATCAACCACTGCTGATGACAATGATGTTGGTATTCCGATTACATCACTACCATGCTATTGGAATCAGCCTGGGAAAGGACCAGTAAGTTGACAGCTAACATATATTTCATTCAAAGCCTCATTCGATTTTTGTCAACATAGGTTACAATTGGGAAAATAGCTGATTTAGATGTACACATTCCCAGAAAGAAAGAAGTTCCACTTCATGATATCCTAGAGGTTACTGATGTAGAACATCAACGTACAAATGAAGCTCTCAAAAAGCTAAAAAAGTTGCCTGTTGTACTGTCCTGTGTACCTGAGTACGCACATTCATTTCAGCCTCCAGCTGAAACACATATTTTACCAAAAGCACTGTCAGAATTGTACAATCCTCATTTTGAAGGAAAATATGAGCTTGAAGTGAATGAAGAATGTGAAAGAATATTTTCAGAGATCAGAATTTCAATTGAAGAACAGCGTTCAGTTGAGATCGTAACCAAAAATCAAAGTGAATGTGAGGAGTGGGAGCAGCAGCGAAGTGGAAGAATTACGGGTACTAAGATCCACGAAATTTTAAAAAGAGATCCAAGTAAAGAAGTGAGTGGTGGGGAAATAAAGTTCCTTTTAGAAATGTGTTACCCTGAAATTATTACATTTAAAGGAAACATGTACACAAGGTAAACCATTTATTTACAATTCTATTGCACTTGGTGTTTGATATCTTTTCTTTTTCTAGATATGGTCAACGAAATGAGCCAAAGGCTATTAGCCTGCTAAAAAGTACAATTAATTCAAGGAAGACACACGAAAACTTTCTGTGCGAACCTGTGGGATTAATTATTTCAAAAAGTCATCCCTATCTTGCTGCGTCTCCTGATAGAATCTTCACTTGCATCTGCCATGGCCGTGGTTTAGTTGAAGTAAAATGTCCTTATTTAGTAAAAGGGAAAAGTATCAGGGAGTACGCTAAGAATAATAAAGGTTTCTGCTTATTGTTGGACGAAAGCACAAATGAACTACGCCTAGATCACAATCATGAGTATTACTCTCAGGTACAACAATTTCAAACAAAATTTCACACTTTTTGCAATGTTAAATTATTTTTAATCTCTTAGGTTCAATTGCAGCTTTTTGTATCAGAGCTGCCCCTTGCACTTTTTGTTGTGTTTAACGGCAACAAAGTAGTCGAATACGTTACAGTGCAAAGGAATGAAGATGTAATTGAAATGATGGCAGCTAAAGGCAAACTTTTCTTTGTTAACTTCATCCTTCCTGAACTCGTAGCAAAAAGATATAGTTACGTGAAGGACATTCCACAACCAGCTACATCCTCTCAACAAAGTGCGCTCAGTGATCACTTAAACCAATTTATTTGTTATTGTCAAGATCCACAAAAAATTGAGGAAACAATTATCTGTGCAAGTTCATTCTGTGTAATTAACGAATTCCACAAGTCCTGTACCGGATCAAAAAGATTATCTAAAAGTTGGACGTGCATATTCTGTAAAAAAGAAACTGCTTCAAGGAAAAGAAAAACTGGACCAATCAATCAGCAAACTTGTGCAAGTTCCATGGAGTTGACAGATAATACCTTAAATCAAGCTCCAAGAATGAATGGTACATTTTAAAAAAGTTTATTTCTTTTGTTTACCTACATTAGCCTACATATTTCTTTTGACTTTCACAGACACTATGAATGAATGTGAGGCTGCATCCTGTGATGTTATGACAGTTCCTGATAATACTTCCTCAACGAAACAACTTCAATCTAAATCTAACTCAAGGAAAAGTCTCAACTCAGCTACAAGGAAAAGAACAAGTGGACCAATCAATCAGCAAAGTTGTGCAAGTACCATGAAGTTGACAGATAATACGTTAAATCAATCTCCAAGAGTGAATGGTAAATTTTAAAAAAGTTTATTTCTTTTGTTTAACTACATTACCCTACTTTTTCTTTTGACTTTCATAGACACCATGAATGAATGTGAGACTGCATCCTGTGATGTTATGGTAGTTCCTGATAATACTTCCACAACCGAACAACTTCAATCTAAATCTCACTTTAGTGAGGAGAATGTCCCACCTCAAATGCTGCCAAATCCTTCTAGGAAAAGAGGAAGACCAAAGAAGATAACTGAAAATAAGAACACAGAAAGTAATTTAGTGAATCTAAGTCTATCAAACCGTCCTAATGTTGGTTGTGTTCCTAATAAAGCCTGTGATACTCCAAATGTTCTAAGTGATGTAAGCCGCCTCGGTATGAAAAGAAAAGCATTGCGGGTGTTAAATAAATAATAAAGAATGAACAAAATTGTTTTCACCCACATTTATTACAAAATAACTTGAAAACGGACATTTTTATCTTTTAATACACTAGCAGACTACAGTAACATAGAGCAGAACAACAAGGTGATTCGAAGAATCAAGCCAAGTCTGCAGCTAGTTACGGCTATCCCCCGCCATGGTGCGCACTAGTCGACTAGCCGCACGACTTTTCGCTCTGCTTACACCGAGCAATCTTAAAAAGGTCTATACCCTAAAGTTTTCCACTTCAAAATTTTTACTTTTTACTACACACTTGCACTGTCGCCCCCATAGGCATTAGAAATTTCGACAAATTTTGAAGTGGAAAACTTTGAGGTATAGGGAAGGGTTCTCTGAGTTGATTTTATTGTAAATCATTCTTTATATTCGTATAGAGTGAAGAATTGTGGTTCTTTTGGCACAAAGAAAAAAATTTTAGCTTTACTTTTAGTATTTTTTATAAATTTTTGAAAACGCCGTATTTAACACGGCGCATATGGGGGAAAACGGGTGTACCTAATAAACTGAACGATACCGTAGCGCCGTGGGGGTTAATCCTACGACAACTTCATGTGTAGAAAAAATGTAGATCATCATTAGATCTACTCAGGGCCAAAGGGAAAAAAATCTAGCCCAAGCGGTTCAAGAGTTATTGCATTTTATCTAGGACACGTAGTGCCATAAGAATAAACTGAAAATAGGGGGGTGTACCTAATAGTTTGGTGGGTACTGTAAAGCACCCTCCGACAGCCTGGCGTAATAACGTACTGTTGTACAATAACTCACCATAATCAAGTACCCTAATCCATCAGCAACGCAGTGCATAAACTCTAAAAGAGAGGGTTGCACTGTGGGAAAAAGTCTTGACTGGCCTTTCTTGCAACGATCTCGCTATCTAGTAAAATAGGTCCTACTGAGATTTGAACTCAGATTGTCAGAGTCAGAGTCTGAGGTGCTAACCATTACACCCTAGAACCTTGATAAATTTCCTACCGTGGCTTGAAGACTAAGTTTCTACATTGAAATGCTATGAACCTCTGATCACTGCATAGCAATTGGAGTGCGTTACAGTTGCCAATATCCCTAACTACTCCTTTCGACGAGGATGGGATTCGAACCCATGCGTGCAATGCACAATGGATTAGCAGTCCATCACCTTAACCGCTCGGTCACCTCGTCCACATTTTATTCCTTAACGTTTTTCAACTAAAGCCAGATTATCTCAGTTTATCTGCACCATTGAATTACAGAATAATTATCCCGTATCGAACACCACCACATATCTAGTACACATTCCACGTTTCAAGCCCGATGAGGGACTTGAACCCTCGACCTCAGGATTAAAAGTCACGCGCTCTACCGTCTGAGCTAACCGGGCTGTATTACCTCCCTATCAACAATTCAGTGAAGATCGTATGAACAGTAATAATAAATTCAATTCTTGTTAAAGGCTTAAAACATGACTTCACTAGTAAAGACATGATTCAAACCTGATCACTTTCTGTCCAAAACAAGTAGTTGTTTCTTACAATTAGTATTGTTCGTCGTGTAACATGGGGTTTGTTTAAAGGCTTAAAACACGACTTCACTAGTAAAGACATGATTCAAACCTGATCACTTTCTGTTCAAAACAAGTAGTGGTTTCTTTCAATTAGTATTGTTCGTCGTATAACATGGGTTTGTGGCGCAATGGATAACGCGCCTTACTACGGATCAGGAGATTCCAGGTTCGACTCCTGGCAAGCTCGATTTACTTGCGTTTCAAGGAAGACAGTTGGTACCACTTTGTTATAGCGTTCAAGGACGATGGCCGCCTCGATAGCGCAGTAGGCAGCGCGCGAGTCTCATAATCTCGAGGTCGTGAGTTCGAACCTCACTCGGGGCATTTGTTTCATTTTACCTCTTGAAAAAATTCATGTCAAACTTTAGAAAGAGCAAAATACTAAACTGTGCTTCGTTTTGAAAAGGATGGAAAGGGTTGTGGTGTTTACGTCGATTATGGTTTTTACGTCGATGGGGTTGTGCTCGCCACTACGAAAGTGTTATTTGCTAATTGTAGGCCGTTTGCAAGATATAGTGTCCCTCGGATGTATTTGGGGATGGATGCAAACAGACATACTTTGAAGTGGCAATGGCGGTGACTTGAAGAAATAACGATTTGCAACGAACATGTACAGCACCCTCCGACAGCCTGGCGTAATAACGTACTGTTGTACAATAACTCACCATAATCAAGTACCCTAATCCATCAGCAACGCAGTGCATAAACTCTAAAAGAGAGGGTTGCACTGTGGGAAAAAGTCTTGACTGGCCTTTCTTGCAACGATCTCGCTATCTAGTAAAATAGGTCCTACTGAGATTTGAACTCAGATTGTCAGAGTCAGAGTCTGAGGTGCTAACCATTACACCCTAGAACCTTGATAAATTTCCTACCGTGGCTTGAAGACTAAGTTTCTACATTGAAATGCTATGAACCTCTGATCACTGCATAGCAATTGGAGTGCGTTACAGTTGCCAATATCCCTAACTACTCCTTTCGACGAGGATGGGATTCGAACCCATGCGTGCAATGCACAATGGATTAGCAGTCCATCACCTTAACCGCTCGGTCACCTCGTCCACATTTTATTCCTTAACGTTTTTCAACTAAAGCCAGATTATCTCAGTTTATCTGCACCATTGAATTACAGAATAATTATCCCGTATCGAACACCACCACATATCTAGTACACATTCCACGTTTCAAGCCCGATGAGGGACTTGAACCCTCGACCTCAGGATTAAAAGTCACGCGCTCTACCGTCTGAGCTAACCGGGCTGTATTACCTCCCTATCAACAATTCAGTGAAGATCGTATGAACAGTAATAATAAATTCAATTCTTGTTAAAGGCTTAAAACATGACTTCACTAGTAAAGACATGATTCAAACCTGATCACTTTCTGTCCAAAACAAGTAGTTGTTTCTTACAATTAGTATTGTTCGTCGTGTAACATGGGGTTTGTTTAAAGGCTTAAAACACGACTTCACTAGTAAAGACATGATTCAAACCTGATCACTTTCTGTTCAAAACAAGTAGTGGTTTCTTTCAATTAGTATTGTTCGTCGTATAACATGGGTTTGTGGCGCAATGGATAACGCGCCTTACTACGGATCAGGAGATTCCAGGTTCGACTCCTGGCAAGCTCGATTTACTTGCGTTTCAAGGAAGACAGTTGGTACCACTTTGTTATAGCGTTCAAGGACGATGGCCGCCTCGATAGCGCAGTAGGCAGCGCGCGAGTCTCATAATCTCGAGGTCGTGAGTTCGAACCTCACTCGGGGCATTTGTTTCATTTTACCTCTTGAAAAAATTCATGTCAAACTTTAGAAAGAGCAAAATACTAAACTGTGCTTCGTTTTGAAAAGGATGGAAAGGGTTGTGGTGTTTACGTCGATTATGGTATTTACGTCGATGGGGTTGTGCTCGCCACTACGAAAGTGTTATTTGCTAATTGTAGGCCGTTTGCAAGATATAGTGTCCCTCGGATGTATTTGGGGATGGATGCAAACAGACATACTTTGAAGTGGCAATGGCGGTGACTTGAAGAAATAACGATTTGCAACGAACATGTACAGCACCCTCCGACAGCCTGGCGTAATAACGTACTGTTGTACAATAACTCACCATAATCAAGTACCCTAATCCATCAGCAACGCAGTGCATAAACTCTAAAAGAGAGGGTTGCACTGTGGGAAAAAGTCTTAACTGGCCTTTCTTGCAACGATCTCGCTATCTAGTAAAATAGGCCTACTGAGATTTGAACTCAGATTGTCAGAGTCAGAGTCTGAAGTGCTAACCATTACACCATAGAACCTTGATAAATTTCCTACCGTGGCTTGAAGACTAAGTTTCTACATTGAAATGCTATGAACCTCTTATCACTGGATAGCAATTGGAGTGCGTTACAGTTGCCAATATCCCTAACTACTCCTATCGACGAGGATAGGATTCGAACCCATGCGTGCAATGCCCAATGGATTAGCAGTCCATCACCTTAACCGCTCGGTCACCTCGTCGACATTTCATTCCTTAACGTTTTTAATCTAAAGCCAGATTATCTCAGTTTATCTGCACCATTGAATTACAGAATAATTATCCCGTATCGAACACCACCAAATATCTAGTACACATCCCACGTTTCACGCCCGATGAGGGACTTGAACCCTCGACCTCAGGATTAAAAGTCCCGCGCTCTACCGTCTGAGCTAACCGGGCTGTATTACCTCCCTATCAACAATTCAGTGAAGATCGTATGAACAGTAATAATAAATTCAATTCTTGTTAAAGGCTTAAAACATGACTTCACTAGTAAAGACATGATTCAAACCTGATCACTTTCTGTCCAAAACAAGTAGTTGTTTCTTACAATTAGTATTGTTCGTCGTGTAACATGGGGTTTGTTTAAAGGCTTAAAACATGACTTCACTAGTAAAGACATGATTCAAACCTGATCACTTTCTGTTCAAAACAAGTAGTGGTTTCTTTCAATTAGTATTGTTCTTCGTATAACATGGGTTTGTGGCGCAATGGATAACGCGCCTTACTACGGATCAGGAGATTCCAGGTTCGACTCCTGGCAAGCTCGATTTACTTGCGTTTCAAGGAAGACAGTTGGTACCACTTTGTTATAGCGTTCAAGGACGATGGCCGCCTCGATAGCGCAGTAGGCAGCGCGCGAGTCTCATAATCTCGAGGTCGTGAGTTCGAACCTCACTCGGGGCATTTGTTTCATTTTACCTCTTGAAAAAATTCATGTCAAACTTTAGAAAGAGCAAAATACTAAACTGTGCTTCGTTTTGAAAAGGATAGAAAGGGTTGTGGTGTTTACGTCGATTATGGTTTTTACGTCGATGGGGTTGTGCTCGCCACTACGAAAGTGTTGTTTGCTAATTGTTGGCCGTTTGCAAGATATAGTGTCCCTCGGATGTATTTGTGGATGGATGCAAACAGACATACTTTGAAGTGGCAATGGCGGTGACTTGAAGAAATAACGATTTGCAACGAACATGTACAGCACCCTTCGACAGCCTGGCGTAATAACGTAACAATAACTCACCATAATCAAGTACCCTAATCCATCAGCAACGCAGTGCATAAACTCTAAAAGAGAGGGTTGCACTGTGGGAAAAAGTCTTGACTGGCCTTTCTTGCAACGATCTCGCTATCTAGTAAAATAGGTCCTACTGAGATTTGAACTCAGATTGTCAGAGTCAGAGTCTGAAGTGCTAACCATTACACCATAGAACCTTGATAATTTTCCTACCGTGGCTTGAAGACTAAGTTTCTACATTGAAATGCTATGAATCTCTGATCACTGCATAGCAATTGGAGTGCGTTACAGTTGCCAATATCCCTAAATACTCCTTTCGACGAAGATGGGATTCGAACCCATGCGTGCAATGCACAATGCATTAGCAGTCCATCACCTTAACCGCTCGGTCACATCGTCCACATTTTATTCCTTAACGTTTTTCATCTAAATCCAATTTATCTCAGTTTATCTGCAACATTGAATTACAGAATAATTATCCCGTATTGAACACCACCACATATCTAGTACACATCCCACGATTCACGCCCGACTAGGGACTTGAACTTTCGACTTCAGGATTAAATATCCCGCGCTCTACCGTCTGAGCTAACCGGGCTGTATTACCTCCCTATCAACAATTAAGTAAAGATCGTATGAACAGTAATAATAAATTCAATTCTTGTTAAAGGCTTAAAACATGACTTCACTAGTAAAGACATGATTCAAACCTGATCACTTTCTGTCCAAAACAAGTAGTTGTTTCTTACAATTAGTATTGTTCGTCGTGTAACATGGGGTTTGTTTAAAGGCTTAAAACATGACTTCACTAGTAAAGACATGATTCAAACCTGATCACTTTCTGTTCAAAACAAGTAGTGGTTTCTTTCAATTAGTATTGTTCTTCGTATTACATGGGTTTGTGGCGCAATGGATAACGCGCCTTACTACGGATCAGGAGATTCCAGGTTCGACTCCTGGCAAGCTCGATTAACTTTCGTTTCAAGGAAGACAGTTGGTACCACTTTGTTAAAGCGTTCAAGGACGATGGCCGCCTCGATAGCGCAGAAAATAAAGAATGTTTTACAATAAAATCAACTCAGAGAACCCTTCCCTTTAGACCTTTTCAAGATTGCTCGGTGTAAGCAGAGCGAAAAGTCGTGCGGCTAGTCGACTAGTGCGCACCATGGCGGGGGATAGCCGTAACTAGCTGCAGACTTGGCTTGATTCTTCGAATCACCTTGTTGTTCTGCTCTATGTTACTGTAGTCTGCTAGTGTATTAAAAGATAAAAATGTCCGTTTTCAAGTTTCAGTTGTCTCAATTAGTGCTTTCTTTAGTTGAAGAGGACCGTGATTTGTATTATAAAACACTAGAGTTCCTGAAGTGCCACGATCCCCTCGTAATACCTCTACAGTTATTTAAAAGTGGAAAATCTTCATCTAAGTATCTTCCCCCCATAGAGAAATTTCATTTGAGACTCTATCTTGTTTACGAACGCGATATAACTGACAGTGAAAAATACGAGGCCTACAAAAATCTTGATTCTGAACAGTATCTAACAAACACATTTACTGACAAATTGTTAGTGTTTCCTCTTTGCAGTGGTGTTGTGATTATACGCACACATGTTACTCATTCACAGTCCCTTTCAAATAAACCTGCAAGGCCATGGGTAGCTCTTCACCAAACTGGAAAAATCCTTCGTGCTTTTTGTGATTGTGCTGCTGGGTAACTTTACACTTTTTTGTTATTGTGTTATTGATTTGTGTACTAATTTTGTGTTTGTATTTAACTGATACCGACAACAATCTAATTCTCAGGCTAGGTAGTGTGTGTATCCATGTAAGTGCCCTTTTACAATTAGCAGTATCAGCACGACAGGATTCATCAACCACTGCTGATGACAATGATGTTGGTATTCCGATTACATCACTACCATGCTATTGGAATCAGCCTGGGAAAGGACCAGTAAGTTGACAGCTAACATATATTTCATTCAAAGCCTCATTCGATTTTTGTCAACATAGGTTACAATTGGGAAAATAGCTGATTTAGATGTACACATTCCCAGAAAGAAAGAAGTTCCACTTCATGATATCCTAGAGGTTACTGATGTAGAACATCAACGTACAAATGAAGCTCTCAAAAAGCTAAAAAAGTTGCCTGTTGTACTGTCCTGTGTACCTGAGTACGCACATTCATTTCAGCCTCCAGCTGAAACACATATTTTACCAAAAGCACTGTCAGAATTGTACAATCCTCATTTTGAAGGAAAATATGAGCTTGAAGTGAATGAAGAATGTGAAAGAATATTTTCAGAGATCAGAATTTCAATTGAAGAACAGCGTTCAGTTGAGATCGTAACCAAAAATCAAAGTGAATGTGAGGAGTGGGAGCAGCAGCGAAGTGGAAGAATTACGGGTACTAAGATCCACGAAATTTTAAAAAGAGATCCAAGTAAAGAAGTGAGTGGTGGGGAAATAAAGTTCCTTTTAGAAATGTGTTACCCTGAAATTATTACATTTAAAGGAAACATGTACACAGTAAACCATTTATTTACAATTCTATTGCACTTGGTGTTTGATATCTTTTCTTTTTCTAGATATGGTCAACGAAATGAGCCAAAGGCTATTAGCCTGCTAGAAAGTACAATTAATTCAAGGAAGACACACGAAAACTTTCTGTGCGAACCTGTGGGATTAATTATTTCAAAAAGTCATCCCTATCTTGCTGCGTCTCCTGATAGAATCTTCACTTGCATCTGCCATGGCCGTGGTTTAGTTGAAGTAAAATGTCCTTATTTAGTAAAAGGGAAAAGTATCAGGGAGTACGCTAAGAATAATAAAGGTTTCTGCTTATTGTTGGACGAAAGCACAAATGAACTACGCCTAGATCACAATCATGAGTATTACTCTCAGGTACAACAATTTCAAACAAAATTTCACACTTTTTGCAATGTTAAATTATTTTTAATCTCTTAGGTTCAATTGCAGCTTTTTGTATCAGAGCTGCCCTTGCACTTTTTGTTGTGTTTAACGGCAACAAAGTAGTCGAATACGTTACAGTGCAAAGGAATGAAGATGTAATTGAAATGATGGCAGCTAAAGGCAAACTTTTCTTTGTTAACTTCATCCTTCCTGAACTCGTAGCAAAAAGATATAGTTACGTGAAGGACATTCCACAACCAGCTACATCCTCTCAACAAAGTGCGCTCAGTGATCACTTAAACCAATTTATTTGTTATTGTCAAGATCCACAAAAAATTGAGGAAACAATTATCTGTGCAAGTTCATTCTGTGTAATTAACGAATTCCACAAGTCCTGTACCGGATCAAAAAGATTATCTAAAAGTTGGATGTGCATATTCTGTAAAAAAGAAACTGCTTCAAGGAAAAGAAAAACTGGACCAATCAATCAGCAAACTTGTGCAAGTTCCATGGAGTTGACAGATAATACCTTAAATCAAGCTCCAAGAATGAATGGTACATTTTAAAAAAGTTTATTTCTTTTGTTTACCTACATTAGCCTACATATTTCTTTTGACTTTCACAGACACTATGAATGAATGTGAGGCTGCATCCTGTGATGTTATGACAGTTCCTGATAATACTTCCTCAACGAAACAACTTCAATCTAAATCTAACTCAAGGAAAAGTCTCAACTCAGCTACAAGGAAAAGAACAAGTGGACCAATCAATCAGCAAAGTTGTGCAAGTACCATGAAGTTGACAGATAATACGTTAAATCAATCTCCAAGAGTGAATGGTAAATTTAAAAAAAGTTTATTTCTTTTGTTTAACTACATTACCCTACTTTTTCTTTTGACTTTCATAGACACCATGAATGAATGTGAGACTGCATCCTGTGATGTTATGGTAGTTCCTGATAATACTTCCACAACCGAACAACTTCAATCTAAATCTCACTTTAGTGAGGAGAATGTCCCACCTCAAATGCTGCCAAATCCTTCTAGGAAAAGAGGAAGACCAAAGAAGATAACTTAAAATAAGAACACAGAAAGTAATTTAGTGAATCTAAGTCTATCAAACCGTCCTAATGTTGGTTGTGTTCCTAATAAAGCCTGTGATACTCCAAATGTTCTAAGTGATGTAAGCCGCCTCGGTATGAAAAGAAAAGCATTGCGGGTGTTAAATAAATAATAAAGAATGAACAAAATTGTTTTCACCCACATTTATTACAAAATAACTTGAAAACGGACATTTTTATCTTTTAATACACTAGCAGACTACAGTAACATAGAGCAGAACAACAAGGTGATTCGAAGAATCAAGCCAAGTCTGCAGCTAGTTACGGCTATCCCCCGCCATGGTGCGCACTAGTCGACTAGCCGCACGACTTTTCGCTCTGCTTACACCGAGCAATCTTAAAAAGGTCTATACCCTAAAGTTTTCCACTTCAAAATTTTTACTTTTTACTACACACTTGCACTGTCGCCCCCATAGGCATTAGAAATTTCGACAAATTTTGAAGTGGAAAACTTTGAGGTATAGGGAAGGGTTCTTTGAGTTGATTTTATTGTAAATCATTCTTTATATTCGTATAGAGTGAAGAATTGTGGTTCTTTTGGCACAAAGAAAAAAATTTTAGCTTTACTTTTAGTATTTTTTATAAATTTTTGAAAACGCCGTATTTAACACGGCGCATATGGGGGAAAACGGGTGTACCTAATAAACTGAACGATACCGTAGCGCCGTGGGGGTTAATCCTACGACAACTTCATGTGTAGAAAAAATGTAGATCATCATTAGATCTACTCAGGGCCAAAGGGAAAAAAATCTAGCCCAAGCGGTTCAAGAGTTATTGCATTTTATCTAGGACACGTAGTGCCATAAGAATAAACTGAAAATAGGGGGGTGTACCTAATAGTTTGGTGGATACTGTACAGCACCCTCCGACAGCCTGGCGTAATAACGTACTGTTGTACAATAACTCACCATAATCAAGTACCCTAATCCATCAGCAACGCAGTGCATAAACTCTAAAAGAGAGGGTTGCACTGTGGGAAAAAGTCTTGACTGGCCTTTCTTGCAACGATCTCGCTATCTAGTAAAATAGGTGCTACTGAGATTGAACTCAGATTGTCAGAGTCAGAGTCTGAAATGCTAACCATTACACCATAGAACCTTGATAAATTTCCTACCGTGGCTTGAATACTAAGTTTCTACATTGAAATGCTATGAACCTCTGATCACTGCATAGCAATTGGAGTGCGTTACAGTTGCCAATATCCCTAACTACTCCTTTCGACGAGGATGGGATTCGAACCCATGCGTGCAATGCACAATGGATTAGCAGTCCATCACCTTAACCGCTCGGTCACCTCGTCGACATTTTATTCCTTATTGTTTTTCATCTAAAGCCAGATTATCTCAGTTTATCTGCACCATTGAATTACAGAATAATTATCCCGTATCGAACACCACCACATATCTAGTACACATCCCACGTTTCACGCCCGATGAGGGACTTGAACCCTCGACCTCAGGATTAAAAGTCCCGCGCTCTACCGTCTGAGCTAACCGGGCTGTATTACCTCCCTATCAACAATTCAGTGAAGATCGTATGAACAGTAATAATAAATTCAATTCTTGTTAAAGGCTTAAAACATGACTTCACTAGTAAAGACATGATTCAAACCTGATCACTTTCTGTCCAAAACAAGTAGTTGTTTCTTACAATTAGTATTGTTCGTCGTGTAACATGGGGTTTGTTTAAAGGCTTAAAACATGACTTCACTAAAAAAGACATGATTCAAACCTGATCACTTTCTGTTCAAAACAAGTAGTGGTTTCTTTCAATTAGTATTGTTCTTCGTATAATATGGGTTTGTGGCACAATGGATAACGCGCCTTACTACGGATCAGGAGATTCCAGGTTCGACTCCTGGCAAGCTCGATTTACTTGCGTTTCAAGGAAGACAGTTGGTACCACTTTGTTATAGCGTTCAAGGACGATGGCCGCCTCGATAGCGCAGTAGGCAGCGCGCGAGTCTCATAATCTCGAGGTCGTGAGTTCGAACCTCACTCGGGGCATTTGTTTCATTTTACCTCTTGAAAAAATTAATGTCAAACTTTAGAAAGAGCAAAATACTAAACTGTGCTTCGTTTTGAAAAGGATAGAAAGGGTTGTGGTGTTTACGTCGATTATGGTTTTTACGTCGATGGGGTTGTGCTCGCCACTACGAAAGTGTTGTTTGCTAATTGTAGGCCGTTTGCAAGATATAGTGTCCCTCGGATGTATTTGGGGATGGATGCAAACAGACATACTTTGAAGTGGCAATGGCGGTGACTTGAAGAAATAACGATTTGCAACGAACATGTACAGCACCCTCCGACAGCCTGGCGTAATAACGTACTGTTGTACAATAACTCACCATAATCAAGTACCCTAATCCATCAGCAACGTAGTGCATAAACTCTAAAAGAGAGGGTTGCACTGTGGGAAAAAGTCTTGACTGGCCTTTCTTGCAACGATCTCGCTATCTAGTAAAATAGGTCCTACTGAGATTTGAACTCAGATTGTCAGAGTCAGAGTCTGAAGTGCTAACCATTACACCATAGAACCTTGATAAATTTCCTACCGTGGCTTGAAGACTAAGTTTCTACATTGAAATGCTATGAATCTCTGATCACTGCATAGCAATTGGAGTGCGTTACAGTTGCCAATATCCCTAAATACTCCTTTCGACGAAGATGGGATTCGAACCCATCCGTGCAATGCACAATGGATTAGCAATCCATCACCTTAACCGCTCGGTCACCTCGTCCACATTTTATTCCTTAACGTTTTTCATCTAAAGCCAGATTATCTCAGTTTATCTGCACCATTGAATTACAGAATAATTATCCCGTATTGAACACCACCACATATCTAGTACACATCCCACGTTTCACGCCCGATGAGGGACTTGAACTCTCGACTTCAGGATTAAATGTCCCGCGCTCTACCGTTTGAGCTAACCGGGCTGTATTACCTCCCTATCAACAATTCAGTGAAGATCGTATGAACAGTAATAATAAATTCAATTCTTGTTAAAGGCTTAAAACATGACTTCACTAGTAAAGACATGATTCAAACCTGATCACTTTCTGTTCAAAACAAGTAGTTGTTTCTTACAATTGGTATTGTTCGTCGTATAAAATGGTTTTGTGGCGCAATGGATAACGCGCCTGACTACGGATCAGGAGATTCCAAGTTCGACTCCTGGCAAGCTCGATTAACTTTCGTTTCAAGGAAGACAGTTGGTACCACTTTGTTAAAGCGTTCAAGGACGATGGCCGCCTCGATAGCGCAGAAAATAAAGAATGTTTTACAATAAAATCAACTCAGAGAACCCTTCCCTTTAGACCTTTTCAAGATTGCTCGGTGTAAGCAGAGCGAAAAGTCGTGCGGCTAGTCGACTAGTGCGCACCATGGCGGGGGATAGCCGTAACTAGCTGCAGACTTGGCTTGATTCTTCGAATCACCTTGTTGTTCTGCTCTATGTTACTGTAGTCTGCTAGTGTATTAAAAGATAAAAATGTCCGTTTTCAAGTTTCAGTTGTCTCAATTAGTGCTTTCTTTAGTTGAAGAGGACCGTGATTTGTATTATAAAACACTAGAGTTCCTGAAGTGCCACGATCCCCTCGTAATACCTCTACAGTTATTTAAAAGTGGAAAATCTTCATCTAAGTATCTTCCCCCCATAGAGAAATTTCATTTGAGACTCTATCTTGTTTACGAACGCGATATAACTGACAGTGAAAAATACGAGGCCTACAAAAATCTTGATTCTGAACAGTATCTAACAAACACATTTACTGACAAATTGTTAGTGTTTCCTCTTTGCAGTGGTGTTGTGATTATACGCACACATGTTACTCATTCACAGTCCCTTTCAAATAAACCTGCAAGGCCATGGGTAGCTCTTCACCAAACTGGAAAAATCCTTCGTGCTTTTTGTGATTGTGCTGCTGGGTAACTTTACACTTTTTTGTTATTGTGTTATTGATTTGTGTACTAATTTTGTGTTTGTATTTAACTGATACCGACAACAATCTAATTCTCAGGCTAGGTAGTGTGTGTATCCATGTAAGTGCCCTTTTACAATTAGCAGTATCAGCACGACAGGATTCATCAACCACTGCTGATGACAATGATGTTGGTATTCCGATTACATCACTACCATGCTATTGGAATCAGCCTGGGAAAGGACCAGTAAGTTGACAGCTAACATATATTTCATTCAAAGCCTCATTCGATTTTTGTCAACATAGGTTACAATTGGGAAAATAGCTGATTTAGATGTACACATTCCCAGAAAGAAAGAAGTTCCACTTCATGATATCCTAGAGGTTACTGATGTAGAACATCAACGTACAAATGAAGCTCTCAAAAAGCTAAAAAAGTTGCCTGTTGTACTGTCCTGTGTACCTGAGTACGCACATTCATTTCAGCCTCTAGCTGAAACACATATTTTACCAAAAGCACTGTCAGAATTGTACAATCCTCATTTTGAAGGAAAATATGAGCTTGAAGTGAACGAAGAATGTGAAAGAATATTTTCAGAGATCAGAATTTCAATTGAAGAACAGCGTTCAGTTGAGATCGTAACCAAAAATCAAAGTGAATGTGAGGAGTGGGAGCAGCAGCGAAGTGGAAGAATTACGGGTACTAAGATCCACGAAATTTTAAAAAGAGATCCAAGTAAAGAAGTGAGTGGTGGGGAAATAAAGTTCCTTTTAGAAATGTGTTACCCTGAAATTATTACATTTAAAGGAAACATGTACACAAGGTAAACCATTTATTTACAATTCTATTGCACTTGGTGTTTGATATCTTTTCTTTTTCTAGATATGGTCAACGAAATGAGCCAAAGGCTATTAGCCTGCTAGAAAGTACAATTAATTCAAGGAAGACACACGAAAACTTTCTGTGCGAACCTGTGGGATTAATTATTTCAAAAAGTCATCCCTATCTTGCTGCGTCTCCTGATAGAATCTTCACTTGCATCTGCCATGGCCGTGGTTTAGTTGAAGTAAAATGTCCTTATTTAGTAAAAGGGAAAAGTATCAGGGAGTACGCTAAGAATAATAAAGGTTTCTGCTTATTGTTGGACGAAAGCACAAATGAACTACGCCTAGATCACAATCATGAGTATTACTCTCAGGTACAACAATTTCAAACAAAATTTCACACTTTTTGCAATGTTAAATTATTTTTAATCTCTTAGGTTCAATTGCAGCTTTTTGTATCAGAGCTGCCCCTTGCACTTTTTGTTGTGTTTAACGGCAACAAAGTAGTCGAATACGTTACAGTGCAAAGGAATGAAGATGTAATTGAAATGATGGCAGCTAAAGGCAAACTTTTCTTTGTTAACTTCATCCTTCCTGAACTCGTAGCAAAAAGATATAGTTACGTGAAGGACATTCCACAACCAGCTACATCCTCTCAACAAAGTGCGCTCAGTGATCACTTAAACCAATTTATTTGTTATTGTCAAGATCCGCAAAAAATTGAGGAAACAATTATCTGTGCAAGTTCATTCTGTGTAATTAACGAATTCCACAAGTCCTGTACCGGATCAAAAAGATTATCTAAAAGTTGGATGTGCATATTCTGTAAAAAAGAAACTGCTTCAAGGAAAAGAAAAACTGGACCAATCAATCAGCAAACTTGTGCAAGTTCCATGGAGTTGACAGATAATACCTTAAATCAAGCTCCAAGAATGAATGGTACATTTTAAAAAAGTTTATTTCTTTTGTTTACCTACATTAGCCTACATATTTCTTTTGACTTTCACAGACACTATGAATGAATGTGAGGCTGCATCCTGTGATGTTATGACAGTTCCTGATAATACTTCCTCAACGAAACAACTTCAATCTAAATCTAACACAAGGAAAAGTCTCAACTCAGCTACAAGGAAAAGAACAAGTGGACCAATCAATCAGCAAAGTTGTGCAAGTACCATGAAGTTGACAGATAATACGTTAAATCAATCTCCAAGAGTGAATGGTAAATTTTAAAAAAGTTTATTTCTTTTGTTTAACTACATTACCCTACTTTTTCTTTTGACTTTCATAGACACCATGAATGAATGTGAGACTGCATCCTGTGATGTTATGGTAGTTCCTGATAATACTTCCACAACCGAACAACTTCAATCTAAATCTCACTTTAGTGAGGAGAATGTCCCACCTCAAATGCTGCCAAATCCTTCTAGGAAAAGAGGAAGACCAAAGAAGATAACTGAAAATAAGAACACAGAAAGTAATTTAGTGAATCTAAGTCTATCAAACCGTCCTAATGTTGGTTGTGTTCCTAATAAAGCCTGTGATACTCCAAATGTTCTAAGTGATGTAAGCCGCCTCGGTATGAAAAGAAAAGCATTGCGGGTGTTAAATAAATAATAAAGAATGAACAAAATTGTTTTCACCCACATTTATTACAAAATAACTTGAAAACGGACATTTTTATCTTTTAATACACTAGCAGACTACAGTAACATAGAGCAGAACAACAAGGTGATTCGAAGAATCAAGCCAAGTCTGCAGCTAGTTACGGCTATCCCCCGCCATGGTGCGCACTAGTCGACTAGCCGCACGACTTTTCGCTCTGCTTACACCGAGCAATCTTAAAAAGGTCTATACCCTAAAGTTTTCCACTTCAAAATTTTTACTTTTTACTACACACTTGCACTGTCGCCCCCATAGGCATTAGAAATTTCGACAAATTTTGAAGTGGAAAACTTTGAGGTATAGGGAAGGGTTCTCTGAGTTGATTTTATTGTAAATCATTCTTTATATTCGTATAGAGTGAAGAATTGTGGTTCTTTTGGCACAAAGAAAAATTTTTAGCTTTACTTTTAGTATTTTTTATAAATTTTTGAAAACGCCGTATTTAACACGGCGCATATGGGGGAAAACGGGTGTACCTAATAAACTGAACGATACCGTAGCGCCGTGGGGGTTAATCCTACGACAACTTCATGTGTAGAAAAAATGTAGATCATCATTAGATCTACTCAGGGCCAAAGGGAAAAAAATCTAGCCCAAGCGGTTCAAGAGTTATTGCATTTTATCTAGGACACGTAGTGCCATAAGAATAAACTGAAAATAGGGGGGTGTACCTAATAGTTTGGTGGGTACTGTACAGCACCCTCCGACAGCCTGGCGTAATAACGTACTGTTGTACAATAACTCACCATAATCAAGTACCCTAATCCATCAGCAACGCAGTGCATAAACTCTAAAAGAGAGGGTTGCACTGTGGGAAAAAGTCTTGACTGGCCTTTCTTGCAACGATCTCGCTATCTAGTAAAATAGGTCCTACTGAGATTTGAACTCAGATTGTCAGAGTCAGAGTCTGAAGTGCTAACCATTACACCATAGAACCTTGATAAATTTCCTACCGTGGCTTGAAGACTAAGTTTCTACATTGAAATGCTATGAACCTCTGATCACTGCATAGCAATTGGAGTGCGTTACAGTTGCCAATATCCCTAACTACTCCTTTCGACGAGGATGGGATTCGAACCCATGCGTGCAATGCACAATGGATTAGCAGTCCATCACCTCAACCGCTCGGTCACCTCGTCGACATTTTATTCCTTATTGTTTTTCATCTAAAGCCAGATTATCTCAGTTTATCTGCACCATTGAATTACAGAATAATTATCCCGTATCGAACACCACCACATATCTAGTACACATCCCACGTTTCACGCCCGATGAGGGACTTGAACCCTCGACCTCAGGATTAAAAGTCCCGCGCTCTACCGTCTGAGCTAACCGGGCTGTATTACCTCCCTATCAACAATTCAGTGAAGATCGTATGAACAGTAATAATAAATTCAATTCTTGTTAAAGGCTTAAAACATGACTTCACTAGTAAAGACATGATTCAAACCTGATCACTTTCTGTCCAAAACAAGTAGTTGTTTCTTACAATTAGTATTGTTCGTCGTGTAACATGGGGTTTGTTTAAAGGCTTAAAACATGACTTCACTAGTAAAGACATGATTCAAACCTGATCACTTTCTGTTCAAAACAAGTAGTGGTTTCTTTCAATTAGTATTGTTCTTCGTATAACATGGGTTTGTGGCGCAATGGATAACGCGCCTTACTACGGATCAGGAGATTCCAGGTTCGACTCCTGGCAAGCTCGATTTACTTGCGTTTCAAGGAAGACAGTTGGTACCACTTTGTTATAGCGTTCAAGGACGATGGCCGCCTCGATAGCGCAGTAGGCAGCGCGCGAGTCTCATAATCTCGAGGTCGTGAGTTCGAACCTCACTCGGGGCATTTGTTTCATTTTACCTCTTGAAAAAATTCATGTCAAACTTTAGAAAGAGCAAAATACTAAACTGTGCTTCGTTTTGAAAAGGATAGAAAGGGTTGTGGTGTTTACGTCGATTATGGTTTTTACGTCGATGGGGTTGTGCTCGCCACTACGAAAGTGTTGTTTGCTAATTGTAGGCCGTTTGCAAGATATAGTGTCCCTCGGATGTATTTGGGGATGGATGCAAACAGACATACTTTGAAGTGGCAATGGCGGTGACTTGAAGAAATAACGATTTGCAACGAACATGTACAGCACCCTCCGACAGCCTGGCGTAATAACGTACTGTTGTACAATAACTCACCATAATCAAGTACCCTAATCCATCAGCAACGCAGTGCATAAACTCTAAAAGAGAGGGTTGCACTGTGGGAAAAAGTCTTGACTGGCCTTTCTTGCAACGATCTCGCTATCTAGTAAAATAGGTCCTACTGAGATTTGAACTCAGATTGTCAGAGTCAGAGTCTGAAGTGCTAACCATTACACCATAGAACCTTGATAATTTTCCTACCGTGGCTTGAAGACTAAGTTTCTACATTGAAATGCTATGAATCTCTGATCACTGCATAGCAATTGGAGTGCGTTACAGTTGCCAATATCCCTAAATACTCCTTTCGACGAAGATGGGATTCGAACCCATCCGTGCAATGCACAATGGATTAGCAATCCATCACCTTAACCGCTCGGTCACCTCGTCCACATTTTATTCCTTAACGTTTTTCATCTAAAGCCAGATTATCTCAGTTTATCTGCACCATTGAATTACAGAATAATTATCCCGTATTGAACACCACCACATATCTAGTACACATCCCACGTTTCACGCCCGATGAGGGACTTGAACTCTCGACTTCAGGATTAAATGTCCCGCGCTCTACCGTTTGAGCTAACCGGGCTGTATTACCTCCCTATCAACAATTCAGTGAAGATCGTATGAACAGTAATAATAAATTCAATTCTTGTTAAAGGCTTAAAACATGACTTCACTAGTAAAGACATGATTCAAACCTGATCACTTTCTGTTCAAAACAAGTAGTTGTTTCTTACAATTGGTATTGTTCGTCGTATAAAATGGTTTTGTGGCGCAATGGATAACGCGCCTGACTACGGATCAGGAGATTCCAAGTTCGACTCCTGGCAAGCTCGATTAACTTTCGTTTCAAGGAAGACAGTTGGTACCACTTTGTTAAAGCGTTCAAGGACGATGGCCGCCTCGATAGCGCAGAAAATAAAGAATGTTTTACAATAAAATCAACTCAGAGAACCCTTCCCTTTAGACCTTTTCAAGATTGCTCGGTGTAAGCAGAGCGAAAAGTCGTGCGGCTAGTCGACTAGTGCGCACCATGGCGGGGGATAGCCGTAACTAGCTGCAGACTTGGCTTGATTCTTCGAATCACCTTGTTGTTCTGCTCTATGTTACTGTAGTCTGCTAGTGTATTAAAAGATAAAAATGTCCGTTTTCAAGTTTCAGTTGTCTCAATTAGTGCTTTCTTTAGTTGAAGAGGACCGTGATTTGTATTATAAAACACTAGAGTTCCTGAAGTGCCACGATCCCCTCGTAATACCTCTACAGTTATTTAAAAGTGGAAAATCTTCATCTAAGTATCTTCCCCCCATAGAGAAATTTCATTTGAGACTCTATCTTGTTTACGAACGCGATATAACTGACAGTGAAAAATACGAGGCCTACAAAAATCTTGATTCTGAACAGTATCTAACAAACACATTTACTGACAAATTGTTAGTGTTTCCTCTTTGCAGTGGTGTTGTGATTATACGCACACATGTTACTCATTCACAGTCCCTTTCAAATAAACCTGCAAGGCCATGGGTAGCTCTTCACCAAACTGGAAAAATCCTTCGTGCTTTTTGTGATTGTGCTGCTGGGTAACTTTACACTTTTTTGTTATTGTGTTATTGATTTGTGTACTAATTTTGTGTTTGTATTTAACTGATACCGACAACAATCTAATTCTCAGGCTAGGTAGTGTGTGTATCCATGTAAGTGCCCTTTTACAATTAGCAGTATCAGCACGACAGGATTCATCAACCACTGCTGATGACAATGATGTTGGTATTCCGATTACATCACTACCATGCTATTGGAATCAGCCTGGGAAAGGACCAGTAAGTTGACAGCTAACATATATTTCATTCAAAGCCTCATTCGATTTTTGTCAACATAGGTTACAATTGGGAAAATAGCTGATTTAGATGTACACATTCCCAGAAAGAAAGAAGTTCCACTTCATGATATCCTAGAGGTTACTGATGTAGAACATCAACGTACAAATGAAGCTCTCAAAAAGCTAAAAAAGTTGCCTGTTGTACTGTCCTGTGTACCTGAGTACGCACATTCATTTCAGCCTCCAGCTGAAACACATATTTTACCAAAAGCACTGTCAGAATTGTACAATCCTCATTTTGAAGGAAAATATGAGCTTGAAGTGAACGAAGAATGTGAAAGAATATTTTCAGAGATCAGAATTTCAATTGAAGAACAGCGTTCAGTTGAGATCGTAACCAAAAATCAAAGTGAATGTGAGGAGTGGGAGCAGCAGCGAAGTGGAAGAATTACGGGTACTAAGATCCACGAAATTTTAAAAAGAGATCCAAGTAAAGAAGTGAGTGGTGGGGAAATAAAGTTCCTTTTAGAAATGTGTTACCCTGAAATTATTACATTTAAAGGAAACATGTACACAAGGTAAACCATTTATTTACAATTCTATTGCACTTGGTGTTTGATATCTTTTCTTTTTCTAGATATGGTCAACGAAATGAGCCAAAGGCTATTAGCCTGCTAGAAAGTACAATTAATTCAAGGAAGACACACGAAAACTTTCTGTGCGAACCTGTGGGATTAATTATTTCAAAAAGTCATCCCTATCTTGCTGCGTCTCCTGATAGAATCTTCACTTGCATCTGCCATGGCCGTGGTTTAGTTGAAGTAAAATGTCCTTATTTAGTAAAAGGGAAAAGTATCAGGGAGTACGCTAAGAATAATAAAGGTTTCTGCTTATTGTTGGACGAAAGCACAAATGAACTACGCCTAGATCACAATCATGAGTATTACTCTCAGGTACAACAATTTCAAACAAAATTTCACACTTTTTGCAATGTTAAATTATTTTTAATCTCTTAGGTTCAATTGCAGCTTTTTGTATCAGAGCTGCCCCTTGCACTTTTTGTTGTGTTTAACGGCAACAAAGTAGTCGAATACGTTACAGTGCAAAGGAATGAAGATGTAATTGAAATGATGGCAGCTAAAGGCAAACTTTTCTTTGTTAACTTCATCCTTCCTGAACTCGTAGCAAAAAGATATAGTTACGTGAAGGACATTCCACAACCAGCTACATCCTCTCAACAAAGTGCGCTCAGTGATCACTTAAACCAATTTATTTGTTATTGTCAAGATCCGCAAAAAATTGAGGAAACAATTATCTGTGCAAGTTCATTCTGTGTAATTAACGAATTCCACAAGTCCTGTACCGGATCAAAAAGATTATCTAAAAGTTGGATGTGCATATTCTGTAAAAAAGAAACTGCTTCAAGGAAAAGAAAAACTGGACCAATCAATCAGCAAACTTGTGCAAGTTCCATGGAGTTGACAGATAATACCTTAAATCAAGCTCCAAGAATGAATGGTACATTTAAAAAAAGTTTATTTCTTTTGTTTACCTACATTAGCCAACATATTTCTTTTGACTTTCACAGACACTATGAATGAATGTGAGGCTGCATCCTGTGATGTTATGACAGTTCCTGATAATACTTCCTCAACGAAACAAATTCAATCTAAATCTAACACAAGGAAAAGTCTCAACTCAGCTACAAGGAAAAGAACAAGTGGACCAATCAATCAGCAAAGTTGTGCAAGTACCATGAAGTTGACAGATAATACGTTAAATCAATCTCCAAGAGTGAATGGTAAATTTTAAAAAAGTTTATTTCTTTTGTTTAACTACATTACCCTACTTTTTCTTTTGACTTTCATAGACACCATGAATGAATGTGAGACTGCATCCTGTGATGTTATGGTAGTTCCTGATAATACTTCCACAACCGAACAACTTCAATCTAAATCTCACTTTAGTGAGGAGAATGTCCCACCTCAAATGCTGCCAAATCCTTCTAGGAAAAGAGGAAGACCAAAGAAGATAACTGAAAATAAGAACACAGAAAGTAATTTAGTGAATCTAAGTCTATCAAACCGTCCTAATGTTGGTTGTGTTCCTAATAAAGCCTGTGATACTCCAAATGTTCTAAGTGATGTAAGCCGCCTCGGTATGAAAAGAAAAGCATTGCGGGTGTTAAATAAATAATAAAGAATGAACAAAATTGTTTTCACCCACATTTATTACAAAATAACTTGAAAACGGACATTTTTATCTTTTAATACACTAGCAGACTACAGTAACATAGAGCAGAACAACAAGGTGATTCGAAGAATCAAGCCAAGTCTGCAGCTAGTTACGGCTATCCCCCGCCATGGTGCGCACTAGTCGACTAGCCGCACGACTTTTCGCTCTGCTTACACCGAGCAATCTTAAAAAGGTCTATACCCTAAAGTTTTCCACTTCAAAATTTTTACTTTTTACTACACACTTGCACTGTCGCCCCCATAGGCATTAGAAATTTCGACAAATTTTGAAGTGGAAAACTTTGAGGTATAGGGAAGGGTTCTCTGAGTTGATTTTATTGTAAATCATTCTTTATATTCGTATAGAGTGAAGAATTGTGGTTCTTTTGGCACAAAGAAAAATTTTTAGCTTTACTTTTAGTATTTTTTATAAATTTTTGAAAACGCCGTATTTAACACGGCGCATATGGGGGAAAACGGGTGTACCTAATAAACTGAACGATACCGTAGCGCCGTGGGGGTTAATCCTACGACAACTTCATGTGTAGAAAAAATGTAGATCATCATTAGATCTACTCAGGGCCAAAGGGAAAAAAATCTAGCCCAAGCGGTTCAAGAGTTATTGCATTTTATCTAGGACACGTAGTGCCATAAGAATAAACTGAAAATAGGGGGGTGTACCTAATAGTTTGGTGGGTACTGTACAGCACCCTCCGACAGCCTGGCGTAATAACGTACTGTTGTACAATAACTCACCATAATCAAGTACCCTAATCCATCAGCAACGCAGTGCATAAACTCTAAAAGAGAGGGTTGCACTGTGGGAAAAAGTCTTGACTGGCCTTTCTTGCAACGATCTCGCTATCTAGTAAAATAGGTCCTACTGAGATTTGAACTCAGATTGTCAGAGTCAGAGTCTGAAGTGCTAACCATTACACCATAGAACCTTGATAAATTTCCTACCGTGGCTTGAAGACTAAGTTTCTACATTGAAATGCTATGAACCTCTGATCACTGCATAGCAATTGGAGTGCGTTACAGTTGCCAATATCCCTAACTACTCCTTTCGACGAGGATGGGATTCGAACCCATGCGTGCAATGCACAATGGATTAGCAGTCCATCACCTCAACCGCTCGGTCACCTCGTCGACATTTTATTCCTTATTGTTTTTCATCTAAAGCCAGATTATCTCAGTTTATCTGCACCATTGAATTACAGAATAATTATCCCGTATCGAACACCACCACATATCTAGTACACATCCCACGTTTCACGCCCGATGAGGGACTTGAACCCTCGACCTCAGGATTAAAAGTCCCGCGCTCTACCGTCTGAGCTAACCGGGCTGTATTACCTCCCTATCAACAATTCAGTGAAGATCGTATGAACAGTAATAATAAATTCAATTCTTGTTAAAGGCTTAAAACATGACTTCACTAGTAAAGACATGATTCAAACCTGATCACTTTCTGTCCAAAACAAGTAGTTGTTTCTTACAATTAGTATTGTTCGTCGTGTAACATGGGGTTTGTTTAAAGGCTTAAAACATGACTTCACTAGTAAAGACATGATTCAAACCTGATCACTTTCTGTTCAAAACAAGTAGTGGTTTCTTTCAATTAGTATTGTTCTTCGTATAACATGGGTTTGTGGCGCAATGGATAACGCGCCTTACTACGGATCAGGAGATTCCAGGTTCGACTCCTGGCAAGCTCGATTTACTTGCGTTTCAAGGAAGACAGTTGGTACCACTTTGTTATAGCGTTCAAGGACGATGGCCGCCTCGATAGCGCAGTAGGCAGCGCGCGAGTCTCATAATCTCGAGGTCGTGAGTTCGAACCTCACTCGGGGCATTTGTTTCATTTTACCTCTTGAAAAAATTCATGTCAAACTTTAGAAAGAGCAAAATACTAAACTGTGCTTCGTTTTGAAAAGGATAGAAAGGGTTGTGGTGTTTACGTCGATTATGGTTTTTACGTCGATGGGGTTGTGCTCGCCACTACGAAAGTGTTGTTTGCTAATTGTAGGCCGTTTGCAAGATATAGTGTCCCTCGGATGTATTTGGGGATGGATGCAAACAGACATACTTTGAAGTGGCAATGGCGGTGACTTGAAGAAATAACGATTTGCAACGAACATGTACAGCACCCTCCGACAGCCTGGCGTAATAACGTACTGTTGTACAATAACTCACCATAATCAAGTACCCTAATCCATCAGCAACGCAGTGCATAAACTATAAAAGAGAGGGTTGCACTGTGGGAAAAAGTCTTAACTGGCCTTTCTTGCAACGATCTCGCTATCTAGTAAAATAGGCCTACTGAGATTTGAACTCAGATTGTCAGAGTCAGAGTCTGAAGTGCTAACCATTACACCATAGAACCTTGATAAATTTCCTACCGTGGCTTGAAGACTAAGTTTCTACATTGAAATGCTATGAACCTCTGATCACTGGATAGCAATTGATGTGCGTTACAGTTGCCAATATCCCTAACTACTCCTATCGACGAGGATAGGATTCGAACCCATGCGTGCAATGCACAATGGATTAGCAGTCCATCACCTTAACCGCTCGGTCACCTCGTCGACATTTCATTCCTTAACGTTTTTCATCTAAAGCCAGATTATCTCAGTTTATCTGCACCATTGAATTACAGAATAATTATCCCGTATCGAACACCACCAAATATCTAGTACACATCCCACGTTTCACGCCCGATGAGGGACTTGAACCCTCGACCTCAGGATTAAAAGTCCCGCGCTCTACCGTCTGAGATAACCGGGCTTTATTACCTCCCTATCAACAATTCAGTGAAGATCGTATGAACAGTAATAATAAATTCAATTCTTGTTAAAGGCTTAAAACATGACTTCACTAGTAAAGACATGATTCAAACCTGATCACTTTCTGTCCAAAACAAGTAGTTGTTTCTTACAATTAGTATTGTTCGTCGTGTAACATGGGGTTTGTTTAAAGGCTTAAAACATGACTTCACTAGTAAAGACATGATTCAAACCTGATCACTTTCTGTTCAAAACAAGTAGTGGTTTCTTTCAATTAGTATTGTTCTTCGTATAACATGGGTTTGTGGCGCAATGGATAACGCGCCTTACTACGGATCAGGAGATTCCAGGTTCGACTCCTGGCAAGCTCGATTTACTTGCGTTTCAAGGAAGACAGTTGGTACAACTTTGTTATAGCGTTCAAGGACGATGGTCGCCTCGATAGCGCAGTAGGCAGCGCGCGAGTCTCATAATCTCGAGGTCGTGAGTTCGAACCTCACTCGGGGCATTTGTTTCATTTTACCTCTTGAAAAAATTCATGTCAAACTTTAGAAAGAGCAAAATACTAAACTGTGCTTCGTTTTGAAAAGGATAGAAAGGGTTGTGGTGTTTACGTCGATTATGGTTTTTACGTCGATGGGGTTGTGCTCGCCACTACGAAAGTGTTGTTTGCTAATTGTAGGCCGTTTGCAAGATATAGTGTCCCTCGGATGTATTTGGGGATGGATGCAAACAGACATACTTTGAAGTGGCAATGGCGGTGACTTGAAGAAATAACGATTTGCAACGAACATGTACAGCACCCTTCGACAGCCTGGCGTAATAACGTAACAATAACTCACCATAATCAAGTACCCTAATCCATCAGCAACGCAGTGCATAAACTATAAAAGAGAGGGTTGCACTGTGGGAAAAAGTCTTGACTGGCCTTTCTTGCAACGATCTCGCTATCTAGTAAAATAGGTCCTAGTGAGATTTGAACTCAGATTGTCAGAGTCAGAGTCTGAAGTGCTAACCATTACACCATAGAACCTTGATAATTTTCCTACCGTGGCTTGAAGACTAAGTTTCTACATTGAAATGCTATGAATCTCTGATCACTGCATAGCAATTGGAGTGCGTTACAGTTGCCAATATCCCTAAATACTCCTTTCGACGAAGATGGGATTCGAACCCATGCGTGCAATGCACATTGGATTAGCAGTCCATCACCTTAACCGCTCGGTCACCTCGTCCACATTTTATTCCTTAACGTTTTTCATCTAAATCCAGATTATCTCAGTTTATCTGCACCATTGAATTACAGAATAATTATCCCGTATTGAACACCACCACATATCTAGTACACATCCCACGATTCACGCCCGATGAGGGACTTGAACTCTCGACTTCAGGATTAAATGTCCCGCGCTCTACCGTCTGAGCTAACCAGGCTGTATTACCTGCCTATCAACAATTAAGTAAAGATCGTATGAACAGTAATAATAAATTCAATTCTTGTTAAAGGCTTAAAACATGACTTCACTAGTAAAGACATGATTCAAACCTGATCACTTTCTGTCCAAAACAAGTAGTTGTTTCTTACAATTAGTATTGTTCGTCGTGTAACATGGGGTTTGTTTAAAGGCTTAAAACATGACTTCACTAGTAAAGACATGATTCAAACCTGATCACTTTCTGTTCAAAACAAGTAGTGGTTTCTTTCAATTAGTATTGTTCTTCGTATAACATGGGTTTGTGGCGCAATGGATAACGCGCCTTACTACGGATCAGGAGATTCCAGGTTCGACTCCTGGCAAGCTCGATTTACTTGCGTTTCAAGGAAGACAGTTGGTACCACTTTGTTATAGCGTTCAAGGACGATGGCCGCCTCGATAGCGCAGTAGGCAGCGCGCGAGTCTCATAATCTCGAGGTCGTGAGTTCGAACCTCACTCGGGGCATTTGTTTCATTTTACCTCTTGAAAAAATTCATGTCAAACTTTAGAAAGAGCAAAATACTAAACTGTGCTTCGTTTTGAAAAGGATAGAAAGGGTTGTGGTGTTTACGTCGATTATGGTTTTTACGTCGATGGGGTTGTGCTCGCCACTACGAAAGTGTTGTTTGCTAATTGTAGGCCGTTTGCAAGATATAGTGTCCCTCGGATGTATTTGGGGATGGATGCAAACAGACATACTTTGAAGTGGCAATGGCGGTGACTTGAAGAAATAACGATTTGCAACGAACATGTACAGCACCCTTCGACAGCCTGGCGTAATAACGTAACAATAACTCACCATAATCAAGTACCCTAATCCATCAGCAACGCAGTGCATAAACTATAAAAGAGAGGGTTGCACTGTGGGAAAAAGTCTTGACTGGCCTTTCTTGCAACGATCTCGCTATCTAGTAAAATAGGTCCTAGTGAGATTTGAACTCAGATTGTCAGAGTCAGAGTCTGAAGTGCTAACCATTACACCATAGAACCTTGATAATTTTCCTACCGTGGCTTGAAGACTAAGTTTCTACATTGAAATGCTATGAATCTCTGATCACTGCATAGCAATTGGAGTGCGTTACAGTTGCCAATATCCCTAAATACTCCTTTCGACGAAGATGGGATTCGAACCCATGCGTGCAATGCACATTGGATTAGCAGTCCATCACCTTAACCGCTCGGTCACCTCGTCCACATTTTATTCCTTAACGTTTTTCATCTAAATCCAGATTATCTCAGTTTATCTGCACCATTGAATTACAGAATAATTATCCCGTATTGAACACCACCACATATCTAGTACACATCCCACGATTCACGCCCGATGAGGGACTTGAACTCTCGACTTCAGGATTAAATGTCCCGCGCTCTACCGTCTGAGCTAACCAGGCTGTATTACCTGCCTATCAACAATTAAGTAAAGATCGTATGAACAGTAATAATAAATTCAATTCTTGTTAAAGGCTTAAAACATGACTTCACTAGTAAAGACATGATTCAAACCTGATCACTTTCTGTCCAAAACAAGTAGTTGTTTCTTACAATTAGTATTGTTCGTCGTGTAACATGGGGTTTGTTTAAAGGCTTAAAACATGACTTCACTAGTAAAGACATGATTCAAACCTGATCACTTTCTGTTCAAAACAAGTAGTGGTTTCTTTCAATTAGTATTGTTCTTCGTATAACATGGGTTTGTGGCGCAATGGATAACGCGCCTTACTACGGATCAGGAGATTCCAGGTTCGACTCCTGGCAAGCTCGATTTACTTGCGTTTCAAGGAAGACAGTTGGTACCACTTTGTTATAGCGTTCAAGGACGATGGCCGCCTCGATAGCGCAGTAGGCAGCGCGCGAGTCTCATAATCTCGAGGTCGTGAGTTCGAACCTCACTCGGGGCATTTGTTTCATTTTACCTCTTGAAAAAATTCATGTCAAACTTTAGAAAGAGCAAAATACTAAACTGTGCTTCGTTTTGAAAAGGATAGAAAGGGTTGTGGTGTTTACGTCGATTATGGTTTTTACGTCGATGGGGTTGTGCTCGCCACTACGAAAGTGTTGTTTGCTAATTGTAGGCCGTTTGCAAGATATAGTGTCCCTCGGATGTATTTGGGGATGGATGCAAACAGACATACTTTGAAGTGGCAATGGCGGTGACTTGAAGAAATAACGATTTGCAACGAACATGTACAGCACCCTCCGACAGCCTGGCGTAATAACGTACTGTTGTACAATAACTCACCATAATCAAGTACCCTAATCCATCAGCAACGCAGTGCATAAACTCTAAAAGAGAGGGTTGCACTGTGGGAAAAAGTCTTGACTGGCCTTTCTTGCAACGATCTCGCTATCTAGTAAAATAGGTCCTACTGAGATTTGAACTCAGATTGTCAGAGTCAGAGTCTGAAGTGCTAACCATTACACCATAGAACCTTGATAATTTTCCTACCGTGGCTTGAAGACTAAGTTTCTACATTGAAATGCTATGAATCTCTGATCACTGCATAGCAATTGGAGTGCGTTACAGTTGCCAATATCCCTAAATACTCCTTTCGACGAAGATGGGATTCGAACCCATCCGTGCAATGCACAATGGATTAGCAATCCATCACCTTAACCGCTCGGTCACCTCGTCCACATTTTATTCCTTAACGTTTTTCATCTAAAGCCAGATTATCTCAGTTTATCTGCACCATTGAATTACAGAATAATTATCCCGTATTGAACACCACCACATATCTAGTACACATCCCACGTTTCACGCCCGATGAGGGACTTGAACTCTCGACTTCAGGATTAAATGTCCCGCGCTCTACCGTTTGAGCTAACCGGGCTGTATTACCTCCCTATCAACAATTCAGTGAAGATCGTATGAACAGTAATAATAAATTCAATTCTTGTTAAAGGCTTAAAACATGACTTCACTAGTAAAGACATGATTCAAACCTGATCACTTTCTGTTCAAAACAAGTAGTTGTTTCTTACAATTGGTATTGTTCGTCGTATAAAATGGTTTTGTGGCGCAATGGATAACGCGCCTGACTACGGATCAGGAGATTCCAAGTTCGACTCCTGGCAAGCTCGATTAACTTTCGTTTCAAGGAAGACAGTTGGTACCACTTTGTTAAAGCGTTCAAGGACGATGGCCGCCTCGATAGCGCAGAAAATAAAGAATGTTTTACAATAAAATCAACTCAGAGAACCCTTCCCTTTAGACCTTTTCAAGATTGCTCGGTGTAAGCAGAGCGAAAAGTCGTGCGGCTAGTCGACTAGTGCGCACCATGGCGGGGGATAGCCGTAACTAGCTGCAGACTTGGCTTGATTCTTCGAATCACCTTGTTGTTCTGCTCTATGTTACTGTAGTCTGCTAGTGTATTAAAAGATAAAAATGTCCGTTTTCAAGTTTCAGTTGTCTCAATTAGTGCTTTCTTTAGTTGAAGAGGACCGTGATTTGTATTATAAAACACTAGAGTTCCTGAAGTGCCACGATCCCCTCGTAATACCTCTACAGTTATTTAAAAGTGGAAAATCTTCATCTAAGTATCTTCCCCCCATAGAGAAATTTCATTTGAGACTCTATCTTGTTTACGAACGCGATATAACTGACAGTGAAAAATACGAGGCCTACAAAAATCTTGATTCTGAACAGTATCTAACAAACACATTTACTGACAAATTGTTAGTGTTTCCTCTTTGCAGTGGTGTTGTGATTATACGCACACATGTTACTCATTCACAGTCCCTTTCAAATAAACCTGCAAGGCCATGGGTAGCTCTTCACCAAACTGGAAAAATCCTTCGTGCTTTTTGTGATTGTGCTGCTGGGTAACTTTACACTTTTTTGTTATTGTGTTATTGATTTGTGTACTAATTTTGTGTTTGTATTTAACTGATACCGACAACAATCTAATTCTCAGGCTAGGTAGTGTGTGTATCCATGTAAGTGCCCTTTTACAATTAGCAGTATCAGCACGACAGGATTCATCAACCACTGCTGATGACAATGATGTTGGTATTCCGATTACATCACTACCATGCTATTGGAATCAGCCTGGGAAAGGACCAGTAAGTTGACAGCTAACATATATTTCATTCAAAGCCTCATTCGATTTTTGTCAACATAGGTTACAATTGGGAAAATAGCTGATTTAGATGTACACATTCCCAGAAAGAAAGAAGTTCCACTTAATGATATCCTAGAGGTTACTGATGTAGAACATCAACGTACAAATGAAGCTCTCAAAAAGCTAAAAAAGTTGCCTGTTGTACTGTCCTGTGTACCTGAGTACGCACATTCATTTCAGCCTCCAGCTGAAACACATATTTTACCAAAAGCACTGTCAGAATTGTACAATCCTCATTTTGAAGGAAAATATGAGCTTGAAGTGAATGAAGAATGTGAAAGAATATTTTCAGAGATCAGAATTTCAATTGAAGAACAGCGTTCAGTTGAGATCGTAACCAAAAATCAAAGTCAATGTGAGGAGTGGGAGCAGCAGCGAAGTGGAAGAATTACGGGTACTAAGATCCACGAAATTTTAAAAAGAGATCCAAGTAAAGAAGTGAGTGGTGGGGAAATAAAGTTCCTTTTAGAAATGTGTTACCCTGAAATTATTACATTTAAAGGAAACATGTACACAAGGTAAACCATTTATTTACAATTCTATTGCACTTGGTGTTTGATATCTTTTCTTTTTCTAGATATGGTCAACGAAATGAGCCAAAGGCTATTAGCCTGCTAGAAAGTACAATTAATTCAAGGAAGACACACGAAAACTTTCTGTGCGAACCTGTGGGATTAATTATTTCAAAAAGTCATCCCTATCTTGCTGCGTCTCCTGATAGAATCTTCACTTGCATCTGCCATGGCCGTGGTTTAGTTGAAGTAAAATGTCCTTATTTAGTAAAAGGGAAAAGTATCAGGGAGTACGCTAAGAATAATAAAGGTTTCTGCTTATTGTTGGACGAAAGCACAAATGAACTACGCCTAGATCACAATCATGAGTATTACTCTCAGGTACAACAATTTCAAACAAAATTTCACACTTTTTGCAATGTTAAATTATTTTTAATCTCTTAGGTTCAATTGCAGCTTTTTGTATCAGAGCTGCCCCTTGCACTTTTTGTTGTGTTTAACGGCAACAAAGTAGTCGAATACGTTACAGTGCAAAGGAATGAAGATGTAATTGAAATGATGGCAGCTAAAGGCAAACTTTTCTTTGTTAACTTCATCCTTCCTGAACTCGTAGCAAAAAGATATAGTTACGTGAAGGACATTCCACAACCAGCTACATCCTCTCAACAAAGTGCGCTCAGTGATCACTTAAACCAATTTATTTGTTATTGTCAAGATCCACAAAAAATTGAGGAAACAATTATCTGTGCAAGTTCATTCTGTGTAATTAACGAATTCCACAAGTCCTGTACCGGATCAAAAAGATTATCTAAAAGTTGGATGTGCATATTCTGTAAAAAAGAAACTGCTTCAAGGAAAAGAAAAACTGGACCAATCAATCAGCAAACTTGTGCAAGTTCCATGGAGTTGACAGATAATACCTTAAATCAAGCTCCAAGAATGAATGGTACATTTTAAAAAAGTTTATTTCTTTTGTTTACCTACATTAGCCTACATATTTCTTTTGACTTTCACAGACACTATGAATGAATGTGAGGCTGCATCCTGTGATGTTATGACAGTTCCTGATAATACTTCCTCAACGAAACAACTTCAATCTAAATCTAACTCAAGGAAAAGTCTCAACTCAGCTACAAGGAAAAGAACAAGTGGACCAATCAATCAGCAAAGTTGTGCAAGTACCATGAAGTTGACAGATAATACGTTAAATCAATCTCCAAGAGTGAATGGTAAATTTTAAAAAAGTTTATTTCTTTTGTTTAACTACATTACCCTACTTTTTCTTTTGACTTTCATAGACACCATGAATGAATGTGAGACTGCATCCTGTGATGTTATGGTAGTTCCTGATAATACTTCCACAACCGAACAACTTCAATCTAAATCTCACTTTAGTGAGGAGAATGTCCCACCTCAAATGCTGCCAAATCCTTCTAGGAAAAGAGGAAGACCAAAGAAGATAACTGAAAATAAGAACACAGAAAGTAATTTAGTGAATCTAAGTCTATCAAACCGTCCTAATGTTGGTTGTGTTCCTAATAAAGCCTGTGATACTCCAAATGTTCTAAGTGATGTAAGCCGCCTCGGTATGAAAAGAAAAGCATTGCGGGTGTTAAATAAATAATAAAGAATGAACAAAATTGTTTTCACCCACATTTATTACAAAATAACTTGAAAACGGACATTTTTATCTTTTAATACACTAGCAGACTACAGTAACATAGAGCAGAACAACAAGGTGATTCGAAGAATCAAGCCAAGTCTGCAGCTAGTTACGGCTATCCCCCGCCATGGTGCGCACTAGTCGACTAGCCGCACGACTTTTCGCTCTGCTTACACCGAGCAATCTTAAAAAGGTCTATACCCTAAAGTTTTCCACTTCAAAATTTTTACTTTTTACTACACACTTGCACTGTCGCCCCCATAGGCATTAGAAATTTCGACAAATTTTGAAGTGGAAAACTTTGAGGTATAGGGAAGGGTTCTTTGAGTTGATTTTATTGTAAATCATTCTTTATATTCGTATAGAGTGAAGAATTGTGGTTCTTTTGGCACAAAGAAAAAAATTTTAGCTTTACTTTTAGTATTTTTTATAAATTTTTGAAAACGCCGTATTTAACACGGCGCATATGGGGGAAAACGGGTGTACCTAATAAACTGAACGATACCGTAGCGCCGTGGGGGTTAATCCTACGACAACTTCATGTGTAGAAAAAATGTAGATCATCATTAGATCTACTCAGGGCCAAAGGGAAAAAAATCTAGCCCAAGCGGTTCAAGAGTTATTGCATTTTATCTAGGACACGTAGTGCCATAAGAATAAACTGAAAATAGGGGGGTGTACCTAATAGTTTGGTGGATACTGTACAGCACCCTCCGACAGCCTGGCGTAATAACGTACTGTTGTACAATAACTCACCATAATCAAGTACCCTAATCCATCAGCAACGCAGTGCATAAACTCTAAAAGAGAGGGTTGCACTGTGGGAAAAAGTCTTAACTGGCCTTTCTTGCAACGATCTCGCTATCTAGTAAAATAGGCCTACTGAGATTTGAACTCAGATTGTCAGAGTCAGAGTCTGAAGTGCTAACCATTACACCATAGAACCTTGGTAAATTTCCTACCGTGGCTTGAAGACTAAGTTTCTACATTGAAATTCTATGAACCTCTGATCACTGCATAGCAATTGGAGTGCGTTACAGTTGCCAATATCCCTAACTACTCCTTTCGACGAGGATGGGATTCGAACCCATGCGTGCAATGCACAATGGATTAGCAGTCCATCACCTTAACCGCTCGGTCACCTCGTCGACATTTTAATCCTTAACTTTTTTAATCTAAAGCCAGATTATCTCAGTTTATCTGCACCATTGTATTACAGAATAATTATCCCGTATCAAACACCACCAAATATCTAGTACACATCCCACGTTTCACGCCCGATGAGGGACTTGAACCCTCGACCTCAGGATTAAAAGTCCCGCGCTCTACCGTCTGAGCTAACCGGGCTGTATTACCTGCCTATCAACAATTCAGTGAAGATCGTATGAACAGTAATAATAAATTCAATTCTTGTTAAAGGCTTAAAACATGACTTCACTAGTAAAGACATGATTCAAACCTGATCACTTTCTGTCCAAAACAAGTAGTTGTTTCTTACAATTAGTATTGTTCGTCGTGTAACATGGGGTTTGTTTAAATGCTTAAAACATGACTTCACTAGTAAAGACATGATTCAAACCTGATCACTTTCTGTTCAAAACAAGTAGTGGTTTCTTTCAATTAGTATTGTTCGTCGTATAACATGGGTTTGTGGCGCAATGAATAACGCGCCTTACTACGGATCAGGAGATTCCAGGTTCGACTCCTGGCAAGCTCGATTTACTTGCGTTTCAAGGAAGACAATTGGTACCACTTTGTTATAGCGTTCAAGGACGATGGCCGCCTCGATAGCGCAGTAGGCAGCGCGCGAGTCTCATAATCTCGAGGTCGTGAGTTCGAACCTCACTCGGGGCATTTGTTTCATTTTACCTCTTGAAAAAATTAATGTCAAACTTTAGAAAGAGCAAAATACTAAACTGTGCTTCGTTTTGAAAAGGATAGAAAGGGTTGTGGTGTTTACGTCGATTATGGTTTTTACGTCGATGGGGTTGTGCTCGCCACTACGAAAGTGTTGTTTGCTAATTGTAGGCCGTTTGCAAGATATAGTGTCCCTCGGATGTATTTGGGGATGGATGCAAACAGACATACTTTGAAGTGGCAATGGCGGTGACTTGAAGAAATAACGATTTGCAACGAACATGTACAGCACCCTTCGACAGCCTGGCGTAATAACGTAACAATAACTCACCATAATCAAGTACCCTAATCCATCAGCAACGCAGTGCATAAACTCTAAAAGAGAGGGTTGCACTGTGGGAAAAAGTCTTGACTGGCCTTTCTTGCAACGATCTCGCTATCTAGTAAAATAGGTCCTACTGAGATTTGAACTCAGATTGTCAGAGTCAGAGTCTGAAGTGCTAACCATTACACCATAGAACCTTGATAAATTTCCTACCGTGGCTTGAAGACTAAGTTTCTACATTGAAATGCTATGAATCTCTGATCACTGCATAGCAATTGGAGTGCGTTACAGTTGCCAATATCCCTAAATACTCCTTTCGACGAAGATGGGATTCGAACCCATGCGTGCAATGCACAATGGATTAGCAGTCCATCACCTTAACCGCTCGATCACCTCGTCCACATTTTATTCCTTAACGTTTTTCATCTAAAGCCAGATTATCTCAGTTTATCTGCACCATTGAATTACAGAATAATTATCCCGTATTGAACACCACCACATATCTAGTACACATCCCACGTTTCACGCCCGATGAGGGACTTGAACTCTCGACTTCAGGATTAAATGTCCCGCGCTCTACCGTCTGAGCTAACCGGGCTGTATTACCTCCCTATCAACAATTCAGTGAAGATCGTATGAACAGTAATAATAAATTCAATTCTTGTTAAAGGCTTAAAACATGACTTCACTAGTAAAGACATGATTCAAACATGATCACTTTCTGTCCAAAACAAGTAGTTGTTTTTTTCATTTAGTATTGTTCGTCGTATAGGGTCATTCCGCTGAAATCGAATTAATTTTGGCGCTCGACATCACCGATTTTTTTTATTTTTTTACAGTGTGTTCATTGTGATCGTATAAAATTTTCTGTAAAGGGAAAACATTTTCCCGTTTACAGAGTGGGAGATAAAAAATCCTAAAGTTTTGGTTTTTTTAATTTAAAAAATTGATTTTTTTCGTTAAAATACAATTTGTTCCGATACCGTTTTTGCTATAGATTTAAAAAACAGATGAAAGATAGAGAATTTTTTTATCTTTTTAATCATCTATTTGGAATTCAAATTAAATTAAAAGAAAGTAAGGATATTGGGGTTTAAACATTTTTTTAAAAAAAGGTCTTAGCGAAGATATGGTTACTTCGATTTGAAAATTTTTTTTACTCATCGATAGCTCTAATATGTGCGCATCTCGTGTAAAATTTTCAAGTTTTACCCATGCTTTGTTAATTAGTAATGCATTTTTAAATATTTATTTATTCGCCATATCTTTTGCACAGAGAACACTAGCGCCACTCAACGGGCACGGTGGCAACTCTATGGACACCCTGCCATGACAGTGAAGGGGTCTGTGCAATTGAAACGGAGAATTGAAAAATATTTAAACATGCATAACTAATTAACAAAGCGTGGGTAAAACTTGAAAATTTTACACGAGATGCGCACACATTAGAGCTATTGATGAGTAAAAAAAATTTTCAAATCGAAGTTAACATATCTTCGCTAAGACCTTTTTTTAAAAAAATGTTTAAACCCCAATATCCTTACTTTCATTTAATTTATTTTGAATTCCAAATAGATGATTAAAAAGAGAAAAAAATTCTCTATCTTTCATTTGTTTTTTAAATCTATAGCAAAAACGGTATCGGAACAAATTGAATTTTGACGAAAAAAATCAATTTTTTAAATTAAAAAAACTAAAACTTTAGGATTTTTTATCTCCCACTTTGTAAACGGGAAAAATTTTTCTCTTTACAGAAAATTGTATATGATCACAATGAACACACTGTAAAAAAATAAAAAAAAATCGGTGATGTTGAGCGCCAAAATTAGTTCGATTTCAGCGGAATGACCCTATAACATGGGTTTGTGGCGCAATGGATAACGCGCCTGACTACGGATCAGGAGATTCCAGGTTCGACTCCTGGCAAGCTCGATTTACTTGCGTTTCAAGGAAGACAGTTGGCACCACTTTGTTATAGCGTTCAAGGATGATGGCCGCCTCGATAGCGCAGTAGGCAGCGCGCGAGTCTCATAATCTCGAGGTCGTGAGTTCGAACCACAATCGGGGCATTTGTTTCATTTTACCTCTTGAAAAAATTCATGTCAAACTTTAGAAAGAGCAAAATACTAAACTGTGCTTCGTTTTGAAAAGGATAGAAAGGGTTGTGGTGTTTACGTCGATTATGGTTTTTACGTCGATGGGGTTGTGCTCGCCACTATGAAAGTGTTGTTTGCTAATTGTAGGCTGTTTGCAAGATATAGTGTCCCTCGGATGTATTTGGGGATGGATGCAAAGAGACATACTTTGAAGTGGCAATGGCGGTGACTTGAAGAAATAACGATTTGCAACGAACATGTACAGCACCCTTCGACAGCCTGGCGTAATAACGTAACAACAAGATTCCTTCGGTAATGTCCTTCGGGAATGTTTTTAAACGTTAAGGAGACAGAAAATCAAGGTTAAATAGTAGATAAATACATACTATTATGTTTGGAAAATTTTGTTTCCCTTTATTCTCTTAAATTAATTGATTCTTATTAACTAATTGACTAATAATCTGTCAATATTATCATAATATTCGTAATATTCGAAGTCGCACCACTCATAATATTATGAGTGGTGCGACTTAGGTGTGGCGGAGGCTTCGCCCCGCCACCCCACGTCGCACTTCATGTTTAGATTAAGTTAAAGTAACACTTATTACTATAGTAACAATACAATTATATCATGCGGTCACATGTTGCATTACATGAGTCTTGGCTAATAGATAGCGAACTACCATCATACCCATTTTTCCCTTCTATTTATGTAACAATGATGGTCTAATGGTCATCAACCGAGGCTCCCATTCGCATGGTTCGGGGTTCGAATCTCGATCAATACGGAAAAGAAAACTAAATTTTTGAAAAATTCCTCTTAATAAGCTTTCGGAGGTAAATGGAAGGGGAAGATCGGTGGTAACTCTTCACGACCGCAAGAAGATCTTGATGACCGAGGAGAGGACAGAGGAAGAAGGGAGAGATGACCCAGAGCTTCAAAATGAATATAATCTAACATTTTAAAAATGTTCCTCAACTTCTTGGTTGATGACTAACTGTTAAAAAAGGAGGCATAGACATTTTACTGACAACCAAATTTATTAAAATCAAGATAAAAAATAGTAAACAAAAAGAGTTAATTATGAAACTAAAAGGGTTAAAAAAATAAAAGTGGGAAAATACAAAGTAAAAAGAAGAATAAAGACGAAATCGAAATCGAGCATAAAAACCAAATCAAATAATTAATACTCTCCACTCCCATAGCAGAAAACTTGTCTTGCTAGGGAAGATCCAAACTTTTTTTTTCTTTTTGTTTACACTGCTGAGCATGCACTGACAGTTGGAAGGTTACGCAAAAAAGCGAATTCACTGCCTAGGATTCGGCAACCAGCTAGGTAACAAGTACGCAAATTAAATTTTTAAAACAGTAATGAAAACAAATGAAACCCCGTTAGGACATGTATCAAATTTTGACAGAATTATGTACAAAATTTGGTGACGATTGGTCATTCAGGGAAGAAACGTATAAAGGATAACTAAATGGACATTAAACCCTCTGAATTTCACTACTAGCTACTACTACCCTACCCCCTATACCCCACACCCTATATTGTTAAGGACCTTCGTATATAAATATACCTCAGGGATAACTCACCATAATCAAGTACCCTAATCCATCAGCAACGCAGTGCATAAACTCTAAAAGAGAGGGTTGCACTGTGGGAAAAAGTCTTGACTGGCCTTTCTTGCAACGATCTCGCTATCTAGTAAAATAGGTCCTACTGAGATTTGAACTCAGATTGTCAGAGTCAGAGTCTGAAGTGCTAACCATTACAACATAGAACCTTGATAATTTTCCTACCGTGGCTTGAAGACTAAGTTTCTACATTGAAATGCTATGAATCTCTGATCACTGCATAGCAATTGGAGTGCGGTACAGTTGCCAGTATCCCTAACTACTCCTTTCGACGAGGATGGGATTCGAACCCATGCGTGCAATGCACAATGGATTAGCAGTTTATCACCTTAACCGCTCGGTCACCTCGTCGACATTTTATTCCTTAACGTTTTTCATCTAAAACCAGATTATCTCAGTTTATCTGCACCATTGAATTACAGAATAATTATCCCGTATCAAACACCACCACATATCTAGTACACATCCCACGTTTCACGCCCGATGAGGGACTTGAACCCTCGACCTCAGGATTAAAAGTCCCTCGCTCTACCGTCTGAGCTAACAGGGCTGTATTACCTCCCTATCAACAATTCAGTGAATATCGAATGAACAGTAATAATAAATTCAATTCTTGTTATTTCTTAAAACATGACTTCACTAGTAAAGACATGATTCAAACCTGATCACTTTCTGTTCAAAACAAGTAGTGGTTTCTTACAATTAGTATTGTTCGTCGTATAAAATGGTTTTGTGGCGCAATGGATAACGCGCCTGACTACGGATCAGGAGATTCCAAGTTCGACTCCTGGCAAGCTCGATTAACTTTCGTTTCAAGGAAGACAGTTGGTACCACTTTGTTAAAGCGTTCAAGGACGATGGCCGCCTCGATAGCGCAGAAAATAAAGAATGTTTTACAATAAAATCAACTCAGAGAACCCTTCCCTATAGACCTTTTCAAGATTGCTCGGTGTAAGCAGAGCGAAAAGTCGTGCGGCTAGTCGACTAGTGCGCACCATGGCGGGGGATAGCCGTAACTAGCTGCAGACTTGGCTTAATTCTTCGAATCACCTTGTTGTTCTGCTCTATGTTACTGTAGTCTGCTAGTGTATTAAAAGATAAAAATGCCCGTTTTCAAGTTTCAGTTGTCTCAATTAGTGCTTTCTTTAGTTGAAGAGGACCGTGATTTGTATTATAAAACACTAGAGTTCCTGAAGTGCCACGATCCCCTCGTAATACCTCTACAGTTATTTAAAAGTGGAAAATCTTCATCTAAGTATCTTCCCCCCATAGAGAAATTTCATTTGAGACTCTATCTTGTTTACGAACGCGATATAACTGACAGTGAAAAATACGAGGCCTACAAAAATCTTGATTCTGAACAGTATCTAACAAACACATTTACTGACAAATTGTTAGTGTTTCCTCTTTGCAGTGGTGTTGTGATTATACGCACACATGTTACTCATTCACAGTCCCTTTCAAATAAACCTGCAAGGCCATGGGTAGCTCTTCACCAAACTGGAAAAATCCTTCGTGCTTTTTGTGATTGTGCTGCTGGGTAACTTTACACTTTTTTGTTATTGTGTTATTGATTTGTGTACTAATTTTGTGTTTGTATTTAACTGATACCGACAACAATCTAATTCTCAGGCTAGGTAGTGTGTGTATCCATGTAAGTGCCCTTTTACAATTAGCAGTATCAGCACGACAGGATTCATCAACCACTGCTGATGACAATGATGTTGGTATTCCGATTACATCACTACCATGCTATTGGAATCAGCCTGGGAAAGGACCAGTAAGTTGACAGCTAACATATATTTCATTCAAAGCCTCATTCGATTTTTGTCAACATAGGTTACAATTGGGAAAATAGCTGATTTAGATGTACACATTCCCAGAAAGAAAGAAGTTCCACTTAATGATATCCTAGAGGTTACTGATGTAGAACATCAACGTACAAATGAAGCTCTCAAAAAGCTAAAAAAGTTGCCTGTTGTACTGTCCTGTGTACCTGAGTACGCACATTCATTTCAGCCTCCAGCTGAAACACATATTTTACCAAAAGCACTGTCAGAATTGTACAATCCTCATTTTGAAGGAAAATATGAGCTTGAAGTGAATGAAGAATGTGAAAGAATATTTTCAGAGATCAGAATTTCAATTGAAGAACAGCGTTCAGTTGAGATCGTAACCAAAAATCAAAGTGAATGTGAGGAGTGGGAGCAGCAGCGAAGTGGAAGAATTACGGGTACTAAGATCCACGAAATTTTAAAAAGAGATCCAAGTAAAGAAGTGAGTGGTGGGGAAATAAAGTTCCTTTTAGAAATGTGTTACCCTGAAATTATTACATTTAAAGGAAACATGTACACAAGGTAAACCATTTATTTACAATTCTATTGCACTTGGTGTTTGATATCTTTTCTTTTTCTAGATATGGTCAACGAAATGAGCCAAAGGCTATTAGCCTGCTAGAAAGTACAATTAATTCAAGGAAGACACACGAAAACTTTCTGTGCGAACCTGTGGGATTAATTATTTCAAAAAGTCATCCCTATCTTGCTGCGTCTCCTGATAGAATCTTCGCTTGCATCTGCCATGGCCGTGGTTTAGTTGAAGTAAAATGTCCTTATTTAGTAAAAGGGAAAAGTATCAGGGAGTACGCTAAGAATAATAAAGGTTTCTGCTTATTGTTGGACGAAAGCACAAATGAACTACGCCTAGATCACAATCATGAGTATTACTCTCAGGTACAACAATTTCAAACAAAATTTCACACTTTTTGCAATGTTAAATTATTTTTAATCTCTTAGGTTCAATTGCAGCTTTTTGTATCAGAGCTGCCCCTTGCACTTTTTGTTGTGTTTAACGGCAACAAAGTAGTCGAATACGTTACAGTGCAAAGGAATGAAGATGTAATTGAAATGATGGCAGCTAAAGGCAAACTTTTCTTTGTTAACTTCATCCTTCCTGAACTCGTAGCAAAAAGATATAGTTACGTGAAGGACATTCCACAACCAGCTACATCCTCTCAACAAAGTGCGCTCAGTGATCACTTAAACCAATTTATTTGTTATTGTCAAGATCCACAAAAAATTGAGGAAACAATTATCTGTGCAAGTTCATTCTGTGTAATTAACGAATTCCACAAGTCCTGTACCGGATCAAAAAGATTATCTAAAAGTTGGATGTGCATATTCTGTAAAAAAGAAACTGCTTCAAGGAAAAGAAAAACTGGACCAATCAATCAGCAAACTTGTGCAAGTTCCATGGAGTTGACAGATAATACCTTAAATCAAGCTCCAAGAATGAATGGTACATTTTAAAAAAGTTTATTTCTTTTGTTTACCTACATTAGCCTACATATTTCTTTTGACTTTCACAGACACTATGAATGAATGTGAGGCTGCATCCTGTGATGTTATGACAGTTCCTGATAATACTTCCTCAACGAAACAACTTCAATCTAAATCTAACTCAAGGAAAAGTCTCAACTCAGCTACAAGGAAAAGAACAAGTGGACCAATCAATCAGCAAAGTTGTGCAAGTACCATGAAGTTGACAGATAATACGTTAAATCAATCTCCAAGAGTGAATGGTAAATTTTAAAAAAGTTTATTTCTTTTGTTTAACTACATTACCCTACTTTTTCTTTTGACTTTCATAGACACCATGAATGAATGTGAGACTGCATCCTGTGATGTTATGGTAGTTCCTGATAATACTTCCACAACCGAACAACTTCAATCTAAATCTCACTTTAGTGAGGAGAATGTCCCACCTCAAATGCTGCCAAATCCTTCTAGGAAAAGAGGAAGACCAAAGAAGATAACTGAAAATAAGAACACAGAAAGTAATTTATTGAATCTAAGTCTATCAAACCGTCCTAATGTTGGTTGTGTTCCTAATAAAGCCTGTGATACTCCAAATGTTCTAAGTGATGTAAGCCGCCTCGGTATGAAAAGAAAAGCATTGCGGGTGTTAAATAAATAATAAAGAATGAACAAAATTGTTTTCACCCACATTTATTACAAAATAACTTGAAAACGGACATTTTTATCTTTTAATACACTAGCAGACTACAGTAACATAGAGCAGAACAACAAGGTGATTCGAAGAATCAAGCCAAGTCTGCAGCTAGTTACGGCTATCCCCCGCCATGGTGCGCACTAGTCGACTAGCCGCACGACTTTTCGCTCTGCTTACACCGAGCAATCTTAAAAAGGTCTATACCCTAAAGTTTTCCACTTCAAAATTTTTACTTTTTACTACACACTTGCACTGTCGCCCCCATAGGCATTAGAAATTTCGACAAATTTTGAAGTGGAAAACTTTGAGGCATAGGGAAGGGTTCTCTGAGTTGATTTTATTGTAAATCATTCTTTATATTCGTATAGAGTGAAAAACTGTGGTTCTTTTGGCACAAAGAAAAAATTTTTAGCTTTACTTTTAGTATTTTTTATAAATTTTTGAAAACGCCGTATTTAACACGGCGCATATGGGGGAAAACGGGTGTACCTAATAAACTGAACGATACCGTAGCGCCGTGGGGGTTAATCCTACGACAACTTCATGTGTAGAAAAAATGTAGATCATCATTAGATCTACTCAGGGCCAAAGGGAAAAAAATCTAGCCCAAGCGGTTCAAGAGTTATTGCATTTTATCTAGGACACGTAGTGCCATAAGAATAAACTGAAAATAGGGGGGTGTACCTAATAGTTTGGTGGATACTGTACAGCACCCTCCGACAGCCTGGCGTAATAACGTACTGTTGTACAATAACTCACCATAATCAAGTACCCTAATCCATCAGCAACGCAGTGCATAAACTCTAAAAGAGAGGGTTGCACTGTGGGAAAAAGTCTTAACTGGCCTTTCTTGCAACGATCTCGCTATCTAGTAAAATAGGCCTACTGAGATTTGAACTCAGATTGTCAGAGTCAGAGTCTGAAGTGCTAACCATTACACCATAGAACCTTGGTAAATTTCCTACCGTGGCTTGAAGACTAAGTTTCTACATTGAAATGCTATGAACCTCTGATCACTGCATAGCAATTGGAGTTCGTTACAGTTGCCAATATTCCTAACTACTCCTATCGACGAAGATGGGATTCGAACCCATGCGTGCAATGCACAATGGATTAGCAGTCCATCACCTTAACCGCTCGGTCACCTCGTCGACATTTTATTCCTTAACGTTTTTAATCTAAAGCCAGATTATCTCAGTTTATCTGCACCATTGAATTACAGAATAATTATCCCGTATCGAACACCACCACATATCTAGTACACATCCCACGTTTCACGCCCGATAAGGGACTTGAACCCTCGACATCAGGATTAAAAGTCCCGCGTTCTACCGTCTGAGCTAACCGGGCTGTATTACCTCCCTATCAACAATTCAGTGAAGATCGTATGAACAGTAATAATAAATTCAATTCTTGTTAAAGGCTTAAAACATGACTTCACTAGTAAAGACATGATTCAAACCTGATCACTTTCTGTCCAAAACAAGTAGTTGTTTCTTACAATTAGTATTGTTCGTCGTGTAACATGGGGTTTGTTTAAAGGCTTAAAACATGACTTCACTAGTAAAGACATGATTCAAACCTGATCACTTTCTGTCCAAAACAAGTAGTTGTTTCTTACAATTAGTATTGTTCGTCGTGTAACATGGTATAACATGTCGTATAACATGTTTAAAGGCTTAAAACATGACTTCACTAGTAAAGACATGATTCAAACCTGATCACTTTCTGTTCAAAACAAGTAGTTGTTTCTTTCAATTAGTATCGTTCGTCGTATAACATGGGTTTGTGGCGCAATGGATAACGCGCCTGACTACGGATCAGGAGATTCCAGGTTCGACTCCTGGCAAGCTCGATTTACTTGCGTTTCAAGGAAGACAGTTGGTACTATTATGTTATAGCGTTCAAGGGCGATGGCCGCCTCGATAGGCAGTAGGCAGCGCACGGATCTCATAATCTCGAGGTCGTGAGTTCGAACCTCACTCAGGGCATTTGTTTCATTTTACCTCTTGAAAAAATTAATGTCAAACTTTAGAAAGAGCAAAATACTAAACTGTGCTTCGTTTTGAAAAGGATAGAAAGGGTTGTGGTGTTTACGTCGATTATGGTTTTTACGTCGATGGGGTTGTGCTCGCCACTACGAAAGTGTTGTTTGCTAATTGTAGGCTGTTTGCAAGATATAGTGTCCCTCGGATGTATTTGGGGATGGATGCAAACAGACATACTTTGAAGTGGCAATGGCGGTGACTTGAAGAAATAACGATTTGCAACGAACATGTACAGCACCCTCCGACAGCCTGGCGTAATAACGTACTGTTGTACAATAACTCACCATAATCAAGTACCCTAATCCATCAGCAACGCAGTGCATAAACTATAAAAGAGAGGGTTGCACTGTGGGAAAAAGTCTTGACTGGCCTTTCTTGCAACGATCTCGCTATCTAGTAAAATAGGTCCTACTGAGATTTGAACTCAGATTGTCAGAATTAGAGTCTGAAGTGCTAACCATTACACCATAGAAACTTGATAAATTTCCTACCGTGGCTTGAAGACTAAACTACATTGAAATGCTATGAATCTCTGATCACTGCATAGCAATTGGAGTGCGTTACAGTTGCCAATATCCCTAACTACTCCTTTCGACGAGGATGGGATTCGAACCCATGCGTGCAATGCACAATGGATTAGCAGTCCATCACCTTAACCGCTCGGTCACCTCGTCCACATTTTATTCCTTAACGTTTTTCATCTAAAGCCAGATTATCTCAGTTTATCTGCACCATTGAATTACAGAATAATTATCCCGTATCGAACACCACCACATATCTAGTACACATCCCACGTTTCACGCCCGATAAGGGACTTGAACCCTCGACCTCAGGATTAAAAGTCCCGCGCTCTACCGTCTGAGCTAACCGGGCTGTATTACCTCCCTATCAACAATTAAGTAAAGATCGTATGAACAGTAATAATAAATTCCATTCTTGTTAAAGGCTTAAAACATGACTTCACTAGTAAAGACATGATTCAAACCTGATCACTTTCTGTCCAAAACAAGTAGTTGTTTCTTACAATTAGTATTGTTCGTCGTGTAACATGGGGTTTGTTTAAAGGCTGAAAACATGACTTCACTAGTAAAGACATGATTCAAACCTGATCACTTTCTGTTCAAAACAAGTAGTTGTTTCTTTCAATTAGTATCGTTCGTCGTATAACATGTGTTTGCGGCGCAATGGATAACGCGCCTGACTACGGATCAGGAGATTCCAGGTTCGACTCCTGGCAAGCTCGATTTACTTGCGTTTCAAGGAAGACAGTTGGTACTATTATGTTATAGCGTTCAAGGGCGATGGCCGCCTCGATAGGCAGTAGGCAGCGCGCGGATCTCATAATCTCGAGGTCGTGAGTTCGAACCTCACTCAGGGCATTTGTTTCATTTTACCTCTTGAAAAAATTAATGTCAAACTTTAGAAAGAGCAAAATACTAAACTGTGCTTCGTTTTGAAAAGGATAGAAAGGGTTGTGGTGTTTACGTCGATTATGGTTTTTACGTCGATGGGGTTGTGCTCGCCACTACGAAAGTGTTGTTTGCTAATTGTAGGCTGTTTGCAAGATATAGTGTCCCTCGGATGTATTTTGGGATGAAGGCAAACAGACATACTTTGAAGTGGCAATGGCGGTGACTTGAAGAAATAACGATTTGCAACGAACATGTACAGCACCCTCCGACAGCCTGGCGTAATAACGTAATGTTGTACAAAAACTCACCATAATCAAGTACCCTAATCCATCAGCAACGCAGTGCATAAACTATAAAAGAGAGGGTTGCACTGTGGGAAAAAGTCTTGACTGGCCTTTCTTGCAACGATCTCGCTATCTAGTAAAATAGGTCCTACTGAGATTTGAACTCAGATTGTCAGAGTCAGAGTCTGAAGTGCTAACCATTAAACCATAGAAACTTGATAAATTTCCTACCGTGGCTTGAAGACTAAGTTTCTACATTGAAATGCTATGAACCTCTGATCACTGCATAGCAATTGGAGTGCGTTACAGTTGCCAATATCCCTAACTACTCCTTTCGACGAGGATGGGATTTGAACCCATGCGTTCAATGCACAATGGATTAGCAGTCCATCACCTTAACCGCTCGGTCACCTCGTCGACATTTTATTCCTTAACGTTTTTCATCTAAAGCCAGATTATCTCAGTTTATCTGCACCATTGAATTACAGAATAATTATCCCGTATCGAACACCACCACATATCTAGTACACATCCCACGTTTCACGCCCGATGAGGGGCTTGTACCCTCGACCTCAGGATTAAAAGTCCGGCGCTCTACCGTCTGAGCTAACCGGGCTGTATTACCTCCCTATCAACAATTCAGTGAAGATCGTATGAACAGTAATAATAAATTCAATTCTTGTTAAAGGCTTAAAACATGACTTCACTAGTAAAGACATGATTCAAACCTGATCACTTTCTGTCCAAAACAAGTAGTTGTTTCTTACAATTAGTATTGTTCGTCGTGTAACATGGGGTTTGTTTAAAGGCTTAAAACACGACTTCACTAGTAAAGACATGATTCAAACCTGATCACTTTCTGTTCAAAACAAGTAGTGGTTTCTTTCAATTAGTATTGTTCGTCGTATAACATGGGTTTGTGGCGCAATGGATAACGCGCCTTACTACGGATCAGGAGATTCCAGGTTTGACTCCTGGCAAGCTCGATTTACTTGCGTTTCAAGGAAGACAGTTGGTACCACTTTGTTATAGCGTTCAAGGACGATAGCCGCCTCGATAGCGCAGTAGGCAGCGCGCGAGTCTCATAATCTCGAGGTCGTGAGTTCGAACCTCACTCGGGGCATTTGTTTCATTTTACCTCTTGAAAAAATTCATGTCAAATTTTAGAAAGAGCAAAATACTAAACTGTGCTTCGCTTTGAAAAGGATGGAAAGGGTTGTGGTGTTTACGTCGATTATGGTTTTTACGTCGATGGGGTTGTGCTCGCCACTACGAAAGTGTTGTTTGCTAATTGTAGGCCGTTTGCAAGATATAGTGTCCCTCGGATGTATTTGGGGATGGATGCAAACAGACATACTTTGAAGTGGCAATGGCGGTGACTTGAAGAAATAACGATTTGCAACGAACATGTACAGCACCCTCCGACAGCCTGGCGTAATAACGTACTGTTGTACAATAACTCACCATAATCAAGTACCCTAATCCATCAGCAACGCAGTGCATAAACTCTAAAAGAGAGGGTTGCACTGTGGGAAAAAGTCTTGACTGGCCTTTCTTGCAACGATCTCGCTATCTAGTAAAATAGGTCCTACTGAGATTTGAACTCAGATTGTAAGAGTCAGAGTCTGAAGTGCTAACCATTACACCATAGAACCTTGATAATTTTCCTACCGTGGCTTGAAGACTAAGTTTCTACATTGAAATGCTATGAATCTCTGATCTCTGCATAGCAATTGGAGTGCGTTACAGTTGCCAATATCCCTAAATACTCCTTTCGACGAAGATGGGATTCGAACCCATGCGTGCAATGCACAATGGATTAGCAGTCCATCACCTTAACCGCTCGGTCACCTCGTCAACATTTTATTCATTAACGTTTTTCATCTAAAGCCAGATTATCTCAGTTTATCTGCACCATTGAATTACAGAATAATTATCCCGTATTGAACACCACCACATATCTAGTACACATCCCACGTTTCACGCCCGATGAGGGACTTGAACTCTCGACTTCAGGATTAAATGTCCCGCGCTCTACCGTCTGAGCTAACCGGGCTGTATTACCTCCCTATCAACAATTCAGTGAAGATCGTATGAACAGTAATAATAAATTCAATTCTTGTTAAAGGCTTTAAACATGACTTCACTAGTAAAGACATGATTCAAACCTGATCACTTTCTGTTCAAAACAAGTAGTGGTTTCTTACAATTAGTATTGTTCGTCGTATAAAATGGTTTTGTGGCGCAATGGATAACGCGCCTGACTACGGATCAGGAGATTCCAAGTTCGACTCCTGGCAAGCTCGATTAACTTTCGTTTCAAGGAAGACAGTTGGTACCACTTTGTTAAAGCGTTCAAGGACGATGGCCGCCTCGATAGCGCAGAAAATAAAGAATGTTTTACAATAAAATCAACTCAGAGAACCCTTCCCTATAGACCTTTTCAAGATTGCTCGGTGTAAGCAGAGCGAAAAGTCGTGCGGCTAGTCGACTAGTGCGCACCATGGCGGGGGATAGCCGTAACTAGCTGCAGACTTGGCTTAATTCTTCGAATCACCTTGTTGTTCTGCTCTATGTTACTGTAGTCTGCTAGTGTATTAAAAGATAAAAATGCCCGTTTTCAAGTTTCAGTTGTCTCAATTAGTGCTTTCTTTAGTTGAAGAGGACCGTGATTTGTATTATAAAACACTAGAGTTCCTGAAGTGCCACGATCCCCTCGTAATACCTCTACAGTTATTTAAAAGTGGAAAATCTTCATCTAAGTATCTTCCCCCCATAGAGAAATTTCATTTGAGACTCTATCTTGTTTACGAACGCGATATAACTGACAGTGAAAAATACGAGGCCTACAAAAATCTTGATTCTGAACAGTATCTAACAAACACATTTACTGACAAATTGTTAGTGTTTCCTCTTTGCAGTGGTGTTGTGATTATACGCACACATGTTACTCATTCACAGTCCCTTTCAAATAAACCTGCAAGGCCATGGGTAGCTCTTCACCAAACTGGAAAAATCCTTCGTGCTTTTTGTGATTGTGCTGCTGGGTAACTTTACACTTTTTTGTTATTGTGTTATTGATTTGTGTACTAATTTTGTGTTTGTATTTAACTGATACCGACAACAATCTAATTCTCAGGCTAGGTAGTGTGTGTATCCATGTAAGTGCCCTTTTACAATTAGCAGTATCAGCACGACAGGATTCATCAACCACTGCTGATGACAATGATGTTGGTATTCCGATTACATCACTACCATGCTATTGGAATCAGCCTGGGAAAGGACCAGTAAGTTGACAGCTAACATATATTTCATTCAAAGCCTCATTCGATTTTTGTCAACATAGGTTACAATTGGGAAAATAGCTGATTTAGATGTACACATTCCCAGAAAGAAAGAAGTTCCACTTAATGATATCCTAGAGGTTACTGATGTAGAACATCAACGTACAAATGAAGCTCTCAAAAAGCTAAAAAAGTTGCCTGTTGTACTGTCCTGTGTACCTGAGTACGCACATTCATTTCAGCCTCCAGCTGAAACACATATTTTACCAAAAGCACTGTCAGAATTGTACAATCCTCATTTTGAAGGAAAATATGAGCTTGAAGTGAATGAAGAATGTGAAAGAATATTTTCAGAGATCAGAATTTCAATTGAAGAACAGCGTTCAGTTGAGATCGTAACCAAAAATCAAAGTGAATGTGAGGAGTGGGAGCAGCAGCGAAGTGGAAGAATTACGGGTACTAAGATCCACGAAATTTTAAAAAGAGATCCAAGTAAAGAAGTGAGTGGTGGGGAAATAAAGTTCCTTTTAGAAATGTGTTACCCTGAAATTATTACATTTAAAGGAAACATGTACACAAGGTAAACCATTTATTTACAATTCTATTGCACTTGGTGTTTGATATCTTTTCTTTTTCTAGATATGGTCAACGAAATGAGCCAAAGGCTATTAGCCTGCTAGAAAGTACAATTAATTCAAGGAAGACACACGAAAACTTTCTGTGCGAACCTGTGGGATTAATTATTTCAAAAAGTCATCCCTATCTTGCTGCGTCTCCTGATAGAATCTTCGCTTGCATCTGCCATGGCCGTGGTTTAGTTGAAGTAAAATGTCCTTATTTAGTAAAAGGGAAAAGTATCAGGGAGTACGCTAAGAATAATAAAGGTTTCTGCTTATTGTTGGACGAAAGCACAAATGAACTACGCCTAGATCACAATCATGAGTATTACTCTCAGGTACAACAATTTCAAACAAAATTTCACACTTTTTGCAATGTTAAATTATTTTTAATCTCTTAGGTTCAATTGCAGCTTTTTGTATCAGAGCTGCCCCTTGCACTTTTTGTTGTGTTTAACGGCAACAAAGTAGTCGAATACGTTACAGTGCAAAGGAATGAAGATGTAATTGAAATGATGGCAGCTAAAGGCAAACTTTTCTTTGTTAACTTCATCCTTCCTGAACTCGTAGCAAAAAGATATAGTTACGTGAAGGACATTCCACAACCAGCTACATCCTCTCAACAAAGTGCGCTCAGTGATCACTTAAACCAATTTATTTGTTATTGTCAAGATCCACAAAAAATTGAGGAAACAATTATCTGTGCAAGTTCATTCTGTGTAATTAACGAATTCCACAAGTCCTGTACCGGATCAAAAAGATTATCTAAAAGTTGGATGTGCATATTCTGTAAAAAAGAAACTGCTTCAAGGAAAAGAAAAACTGGACCAATCAATCAGCAAACTTGTGCAAGTTCCATGGAGTTGACAGATAATACCTTAAATCAAGCTCCAAGAATGAATGGTACATTTTAAAAAAGTTTATTTCTTTTGTTTACCTACATTAGCCTACATATTTCTTTTGACTTTCACAGACACTATGAATGAATGTGAGGCTGCATCCTGTGATGTTATGACAGTTCCTGATAATACTTCCTCAACGAAACAACTTCAATCTAAATCTAACTCAAGGAAAAGTCTCAACTCAGCTACAAGGAAAAGAACAAGTGGACCAATCAATCAGCAAAGTTGTGCAAGTACCATGAAGTTGACAGATAATACGTTAAATCAATCTCCAAGAGTGAATGGTAAATTTTAAAAAAGTTTATTTCTTTTGTTTAACTACATTACCCTACTTTTTCTTTTGACTTTCATAGACACCATGAATGAATGTGAGACTGCATCCTGTGATGTTATGGTAGTTCCTGATAATACTTCCACAACCGAACAACTTCAATCTAAATCTCACTTTAGTGAGGAGAATGTCCCACCTCAAATGCTGCCAAATCCTTCTAGGAAAAGAGGAAGACCAAAGAAGATAACTGAAAATAAGAACACAGAAAGTAATTTAGTGAATCTAAGTCTATCAAACCGTCCTAATGTTGGTTGTGTTCCTAATAAAGCCTGTGATACTCCAAATGTTCTAAGTGATGTAAGCCGCCTCGGTATGAAAAGAAAAGCATTGCGGGTGTTAAATAAATAATAAAGAATGAACAAAATTGTTTTCACCCACATTTATTACAAAATAACTTGAAAACGGACATTTTTATCTTTTAATACACTAGCAGACTACAGTAACATAGAGCAGAACAACAAGGTGATTCGAAGAATCAAGCCAAGTCTGCAGCTAGTTACGGCTATCCCCCGCCATGGTGCGCACTAGTCGACTAGCCGCACGACTTTTCGCTCTGCTTACACCGAGCAATCTTAAAAAGGTCTATACCCTAAAGTTTTCCACTTCAAAATTTTTACTTTTTACTACACACTTGCACTGTCGCCCCCATAGGCATTAGAAATTTCGACAAATTTTGAAGTGGAAAACTTTGAGGCATAGGGAAGGGTTCTCTGAGTTGATTTTATTGTAAATCATTCTTTATATTCGTATAGAGTGAAAAACTGTGGTTCTTTTGGCACAAAGAAAAAATTTTTAGCTTTACTTTTAGTATTTTTTATAAATTTTTGAAAACGCCGTATTTAACACGGCGCATATGGGGGAAAACGGGTGTACCTAATAAACTGAACGATACCGTAGCGCCGTGGGGGTTAATCCTACGACAACTTCATGTGTAGAAAAAATGTAGATCATCATTAGATCTACTCAGGGCCAAAGGGAAAAAAATCTAGCCCAAGCGGTTCAAGAGTTATTGCATTTTATCTAGGACACGTAGTGCCATAAGAATAAACTGAAAATAGGGGGGTGTACCTAATAGTTTGGTGGATACTGTACAGCACCCTCCGACAGCCTGGCGTAATAACGTACTGTTGTACAATAACTCACCATAATCAAGTACCCTAATCCATCAGCAACGCAGTGCATAAACTCTAAAAGAGAGGGTTGCACTGTGGGAAAAAGTCTTAACTGGCCTTTCTTGCAACGATCTCGCTATCTAGTAAAATAGGCCTACTGAGATTTGAACTCAGATTGTCAGAGTCAGAGTCTGAAGTGCTAACCATTACACCATAGAACCTTGGTAAATTTCCTACCGTGGCTTGAAGACTAAGTTTCTACATTGAAATGCTATGAACCTCTGATCACTGCATAGCAATTGGAGTGCGTTACAGTTGCCAATATTCCTAACTACTCCTATCGACGAGGATGGGATTCGAACCCATGCGTGCAATGCACAATGGATTAGCAGTCCATCACCTTAACCGCTCGGTCACCTCGTCGACATTTTATTCCTTAACGTTTTTAATCTGAAGCCAGATTATCTCAGTTTATCTGCACCATTGTATTACAGAATAATTATCCCGTATCGAACACCACCACATATCTAGTACACATCCCACGTTTCACTCCCGATAAGGGAGTTGAACCCTCGACATCAGGATTAAAAGTCCCGCGCTCTACCGTCTGAGCTAACCGGGCTGTATTACCTCCCTATCAACAATTCAGTAAAGATCGTATGAACAGTAATAATAAATTCCATTCTTGTTAAAGGCTTAAAACATGACTTCACTAGTAAAGATATTATTCAAACCTGATCACTTTCTGTCCAAAACAAGTAGTTGTTTCTTACAATTAGTATTGTTCGTCGTGTAACATGGGGTTTGTTTAAAGGCTTAAAACATGACTTCACCAGTAAAAACATGATTCAAACCTGATCACTTTCTGTCCAAAACAAGTAGTTGTTTCTTACAATTAGTATTGTTCGTCGTGTAACATGGGGTTTGTTTAAAGGCTTAAAACATGACTTCACTAGTAAAAACATGATTCCAACCTGATCACTTTCTGTTCAAAACAAGTAGTTTTTTTTTTTCAATTAGTATTGTTCGTCGTAAAACATGGGTTTGTGGCGCAATGGATAACGCGCCTGACTACGGATCAGGAGATTCCAGGTTCGACTCCTGACAAGCTCGATTTACTTGCGTTTCAAGGAAGACAGTTGGTACCACTTTGTTTTAGCGTTCAAGGACGATGGCCGCCTGGATAGCGCAGTAGGCAGCGCGCGAGTCTTATAATCTTGAGGTCGTGAGTTCGAACCTCACTCGGGGCATTTGTTTCATTTTACCTCTTGAAAAAATTCATGTCAAACTTTAGAAAGAGCAAAATACTAAACTGTGCTTCGTTTTCAAAAGGATAGAAAGGGTTGTGGTGTTTACGTCGATTATGGTTTTTACGTCGATGGGGTTGTGCTCGCCACTACGAAAGTGTTGTTTGCTAATTGTAGGCTGTTTGCAAGATATAGTGTCCCTCGGATGTATTTGGGGATGGATGCAAACAGACATACTTTGAAGTGGCAATGGCGGTGACTTGAAGAAATAACGATTTGCAACGAACATGTACAGCACCCTCCGACAGCCTGGCGTAATAACGTACTGTTGTACAATAACTCACCATAATCAAGTATCCTAATCCGTCAGCAACGCAGTGAATAAACTATAAAATAGAGGGTTGCACTGTGGGAAAAAGTCTTGACTGGCCTTTCTTGCAACGATCTCGCTATCTAGTAAAATAGGTCCTACTGAGATTTGAACTCAGATTGTCAGAGTCAGAGTCTGAAGTGCTAACCATTACAACATAGAACCTTGATAAATTTCCTACCGTGGCTTGAAGACTAAGTTTCTACATTGAAATGCTATGAACCTCTGATCACTGCAAAGCAATTGGAGTGCGTTACAGTTGCCAATATCCCTAACTACTCCTTTCGACGAGGATGGGATTCGAACCCATGCGTGCAATGCACAATGGATTAGCAGTCCATCACCTTAACCGCTCGGTCACCTCGTCGACATTTTATTCCTTAACGTTTTTAATCTAAAGCCAGATTATCTCAGTTTATCTGCACCATTGAATTGCAGAATAATTTTCCCGTATCGAACACCACCACATATCTAGTACACATCCCACGTTTCACGCCCGATAAGGGACTTGAACCCTCGACATCAGGATTAAAAGTCCCGCGTTCTACCGTCTGAGCTAACCGGGCTGTATTACCTCCCTATCAACAATTCAGTGAAGATCGTATGAACAGTAATAATAAATTCAATTCTTGTTAAAGGCTTAAAACATGACTTCACTAGTAAAGACATGATTCAAACCTGATCACTTTCTGTCCAAAACAAGTAGTTGTTTCTTACAATTAGTATTGTTCGTCGTGTAACATGGGGTTTGTTTAAAGGCTTAAAACATGACTTCACTAGTAAAGACATGATTCAAACCTGATCACTTTCTGTCCAAAACAAGTAGTTGTTTCTTACAATTAGTATTGTTCGTCGTGTAACATGGTATAACATGTCGTATAACATGTTTAAAGGCTTAAAACATGACTTCACTAGTAAAGACATGATTCAAACCTGATCACTTTCTGTTCAAAACAAGTAGTTGTTTCTTTCAATTAGTATCGTTCGTCGTATAACATGGGTTTGTGGCGCAATGGATAACGCGCCTGACTACGGATCAGGAGATTCCAGGTTCGACTCCTGGCAAGCTCGATTTACTTGCGTTTCAAGGAAGACAGTTGGTACTATTATGTTATAGCGTTCAAGGGCGATGGCCGCCTCGATAGGCAGTAGGCAGCGCACGGATCTCATAATCTCGAGGTCGTGAGTTCGAACCTCACTCAGGGCATTTGTTTCATTTTACCTCTTGAAAAAATTAATGTCAAACTTTAGAAAGAGCAAAATACTAAACTGTGCTTCGTTTTGAAAAGGATAGAAAGGGTTGTGGTGTTTACGTCGATTATGGTTTTTACGTCGATGGGGTTGTGCTCGCCACTACGAAAGTGTTGTTTGCTAATTGTAGGCTGTTTGCAAGATATAGTGTCCCTCGGATGTATTTGGGGATGGATGCAAACAGACATACTTTGAAGTGGCAATGGCGGTGACTTGAAGAAATAACGATTTGCAACGAACATGTACAGCACCCTCCGACAGCCTGGCGTAATAACGTACTGTTGTACAATAACTCACCATAATCAAGTACCCTAATCCATCAGCAACGCAGTGCATAAACTATAAAAGAGAGGGTTGCACTGTGGGAAAAAGTCTTGACTGGCCTTTCTTGCAACGATCTCGCTATCTAGTAAAATAGGTCCTACTGAGATTTGAACTCAGATTGTCAGAATTAGAGTCTGAAGTGCTAACCATTACACCATAGAAACTTGATAAATTTCCTACCGTGGCTTGAAGACTAAACTACATTGAAATGCTATGAATCTCTGATCACTGCATAGCAATTGGAGTGCGTTACAGTTGCCAATATCCCTAACTACTCCTTTCGACGAGGATGGGATTCGAACCCATGCGTGCAATGCACAATGGATTAGCAGTCCATCACCTTAACCGCTCGGTCACCTCGTCCACATTTTATTCCTTAACGTTTTTCATCTAAAGCCAGATTATCTCAGTTTATATGCACCATTGAATTACAGAATAATTATCCCGTATCGAACACCACCACATATCTAGTACACATCCCACGTTTCACGCCCGATAAGGGACTTGAACCCTCGACCTCAGGATTAAAAGTCCCGCGCTCTACCGTCTGAGCTAACCGGGCTGTATTACCTCCCTATCAACAATTAAGTAAAGATCGTATGAACAGTAATAATAAATTCCATTCTTGTTAAAGGCTTAAAACATGACTTCACTAGTAAAGACATGATTCAAACCTGATCACTTTCTGTCCAAAACAAGTAGTTGTTTCTTACAATTAGTATTGTTCGTCGTGTAACATGGGGTTTGTTTAAAGGCTGAAAACATGACTTCACTAGTAAAGACATGATTCAAACCTGATCACTTTCTGTTCAAAACAAGTAGTTGTTTCTTTCAATTAGTATCGTTCGTCGTATAACATGTGTTTGCGGCGCAATGGATAACGCGCCTGACTACGGATCAGGAGATTCCAGGTTCGACTCCTGGCAAGCTCGATTTACTTGCGTTTCAAGGAAGACAGTTGGTACTATTATGTTATAGCGTTCAAGGGCGATGGCCGCCTCGATAGGCAGTAGGCAGCGCGCGGATCTCATAATCTCGAGGTCGTGAGTTCGAACCTCACTCAGGGCATTTGTTTCATTTTACCTCTTGAAAAAATTAATGTCAAACTTTAGAAAGAGCAAAATACTAAACTGTGCTTCGTTTTGAAAAGGATAGAAAGGGTTGTGGTGTTTACGTCGATTATGGTTTTTACGTCGATGGGGTTGTGCTCGCCACTACGAAAGTGTTGTTTGCTAATTGTAGGCTGTTTGCAAGATATAGTGTCCCTCGGATGTATTTTGGGATGAAGGCAAACAGACATACTTTGAAGTGGCAATGGCGGTGACTTGAAGAAATAACGATTTGCAACGAACATGTACAGCACCCTCCGACAGCCTGGCGTAATAACGTAATGTTGTACAAAAACTCACCATAATCAAGTACCCTAATCCATCAGCAACGCAGTGCATAAACTATAAAAGAGAGGGTTGCACTGTGGGAAAAAGTCTTGACTGGCCTTTCTTGCAACGATCTCGCTATCTAGTAAAATAGGTCCTACTGAGATTTGAACTCAGATTGTCAGAGTCAGAGTCTGAAGTGCTAACCATTAAACCATAGAAACTTGATAAATTTCCTACCGTGGCTTGAAGACTAAGTTTCTACATTGAAATGCTATGAACCTCTGATCACTGCATAGCAATTGGAGTGCGTTACAGTTGCCAATATCCCTAACTACTCCTTTCGACGAGGATGGGATTTGAACCCATGCGTTCAATGCACAATGGATTAGCAGTCCATCACCTTAACCGCTCGGTCACCTCGTCGACATTTTATTCCTTAACGTTTTTCATCTAAAGCCAGATTATCTCAGTTTATCTGCACCATTGAATTACAGAATAATTATCCCGTATCGAACACCACCACATATCTAGTACACATCCCACGTTTCACGCCCGATGAGGGACTTGAACCCTCGACCTCAGGATTAAAAGTCCGGCGCTCTACCGTCTGAGCTAACCGGGCTGTATTACCTCCCTATCAACAATTCAGTGAAGATCGTATGAACAGTAATAATAAATTCAATTCTTGTTAAAGGCTTAAAACATGACTTCACTAGTAAAGACATGATTCAAACCTGATCACTTTCTGTCCAAAACAAGTAGTTGTTTCTTACAATTAGTATTGTTCGTCGTGTAACATGGGGTTTGTTTAAAGGCTTAAAACACGACTTCACTAGTAAAGACATGATTCAAACCTGATCACTTTCTGTTCAAAACAAGTAGTGGTTTCTTTCAATTAGTATTGTTCGTCGTATAACATGGGTTTGTGGCGCAATGGATAACGCGCCTTACTACGGATCAGGAGATTCCAGGTTTGACTCCTGGCAAGCTCGATTTACTTGCGTTTCAAGGAAGACAGTTGGTACCACTTTGTTATAGCGTTCAAGTACGATAGCCGCCTCGATAGCGCAGTAGGCAGCGCGCGAGTCTCATAATCTCGAGGTCGTGAGTTCGAACCTCACTCGGGGCATTTGTTTCATTTTACCTCTTGAAAAAATTCATGTCAAATTTTAGAAAGAGCAAAATACTAAACTGTGCTTCGCTTTGAAAAGGATGGAAAGGGTTGTGGTGTTTACGTCGATTATGGTTTTTACGTCGATGGGGTTGTGCTCGCCACTACGAAAGTGTTGTTTGCTAATTGTAGGCCGTTTGCAAGATATAGTGTCCCTCGGATGTATTTGGGGATGGATGCAAACAGACATACTTTGAAGTGGCAATGGCGGTGACTTGAAGAAATAACGATTTGCAACGAACATGTACAGCACCCTCCGACAGCCTGGCGTAATAACGTACTGTTGTACAATAACTCACCATAATCAAGTACCCTAATCCATCAGCAACGCAGTGCATAAACTCTAAAAGAGAGGGTTGCACTGTGGGAAAAAGTCTTGACTGGCCTTTCTTGCAACGATCTCGCTATCTAGTAAAATAGGTCCTACTGAGATTTGAACTCAGATTGTCAGAGTCAGAGTCTGAAGTGCTAACCATTACACCATAGAACCTTGATAAATTTCCTACCGTGGCTTGAAGACTAAGTTTCTACATTGAAATGCTATGAATCTCTGATCACTGCATAGCAATTGGAGTGCGTTACAGTTGCCAATATCCCTAAATACTCCTTTCGACGAAGATGGGATTCGAACCCATGCGTGCAATGCACAATGGATTAGCAGTCCATCACCTTAACCGCTCGGTCACCTCGTCAACATTTTATTCATTAACGTTTTTCATCTAAAGCCAGATTATCTCAGTTTATCTGCACCATTGAATTACAGAATAATTATCCCGTATTGAACACCACCACATATCTAGTACACATCCCACGTTTCACGCCCGATGAGGGACTTGAACTCTCGACTTCAGGATTAAATGTCCCGCGCTCTACCGTCTGAGCTAACCGGGCTGTATTACCTCCCTATCAACAATTCAGTGAAGATCGTATGAACAGTAATAATAAATTCAATTCTTGTTAAAGGCTTTAAACATGACTTCACTAGTAAAGACATGATTCAAACCTGATCACTTTCTGTTCAAAACAAGTAGTGGTTTCTTACAATTAGTATTGTTCGTCGTATAAAATGGTTTTGTGGCGCAATGGATAACGCGCCTGACTACGGATCAGGAGATTCCAAGTTCGACTCCTGGCAAGCTCGATTAACTTTCGTTTCAAGGAAGACAGTTGGTACCACTTTGTTAAAGCGTTCAAGGACGATGGCCGCCTCGATAGCGCAGAAAATAAAGAATGTTTTACAATAAAATCAACTCAGAGAACCCTTCCCTATAGACCTTTTCAAGATTGCTCGGTGTAAGCAGAGCGAAAAGTCGTGCGGCTAGTCGACTAGTGCGCACCATGGCGGGGGATAGCCGTAACTAGCTGCAGACTTGGCTTAATTCTTCGAATCACCTTGTTGTTCTGCTCTATGTTACTGTAGTCTGCTAGTGTATTAAAAGATAAAAATGCCCGTTTTCAAGTTTCAGTTGTCTCAATTAGTGCTTTCTTTAGTTGAAGAGGACCGTGATTTGTATTATAAAACACTAGAGTTCCTGAAGTGCCACGATCCCCTCGTAATACCTCTACAGTTATTTAAAAGTGGAAAATCTTCATCTAAGTATCTTCCCCCCATAGAGAAATTTCATTTGAGACTCTATCTTGTTTACGAACGCGATATAACTGACAGTGAAAAATACGAGGCCTACAAAAATCTTGATTCTGAACAGTATCTAACAAACACATTTACTGACAAATTGTTAGTGTTTCCTCTTTGCAGTGGTGTTGTGATTATACGCACACATGTTACTCATTCACAGTCCCTTTCAAATAAACCTGCAAGGCCATGGGTAGCTCTTCACCAAACTGGAAAAATCCTTCGTGCTTTTTGTGATTGTGCTGCTGGGTAACTTTACACTTTTTTGTTATTGTGTTATTGATTTGTGTACTAATTTTGTGTTTGTATTTAACTGATACCGACAACAATCTAATTCTCAGGCTAGGTAGTGTGTGTATCCATGTAAGTGCCCTTTTACAATTAGCAGTATCAGCACGACAGGATTCATCAACCACTGCTGATGACAATGATGTTGGTATTCCGATTACATCACTACCATGCTATTGGAATCAGCCTGGGAAAGGACCAGTAAGTTGACAGCTAACATATATTTCATTCAAAGCCTCATTCGATTTTTGTCAACATAGGTTACAATTGGGAAAATAGCTGATTTAGATGTACACATTCCCAGAAAGAAAGAAGTTCCACTTAATGATATCCTAGAGGTTACTGATGTAGAACATCAACGTACAAATGAAGCTCTCAAAAAGCTAAAAAAGTTGCCTGTTGTACTGTCCTGTGTACCTGAGTACGCACATTCATTTCAGCCTCCAGCTGAAACACATATTTTACCAAAAGCACTGTCAGAATTGTACAATCCTCATTTTGAAGGAAAATATGAGCTTGAAGTGAATGAAGAATGTGAAAGAATATTTTCAGAGATCAGAATTTCAATTGAAGAACAGCGTTCAGTTGAGATCGTAACCAAAAATCAAAGTGAATGTGAGGAGTGGGAGCAGCAGCGAAGTGGAAGAATTACGGGTACTAAGATCCACGAAATTTTAAAAAGAGATCCAAGTAAAGAAGTGAGTGGTGGGGAAATAAAGTTCCTTTTAGAAATGTGTTACCCTGAAATTATTACATTTAAAGGAAACATGTACACAAGGTAAACCATTTATTTACAATTCTATTGCACTTGGTGTTTGATATCTTTTCTTTTTCTAGATATGGTCAACGAAATGAGCCAAAGGCTATTAGCCTGCTAGAAAGTACAATTAATTCAAGGAAGACACACGAAAACTTTCTGTGCGAACCTGTGGGATTAATTATTTCAAAAAGTCATCCCTATCTTGCTGCGTCTCCTGATAGAATCTTCGCTTGCATCTGCCATGGCCGTGGTTTAGTTGAAGTAAAATGTCCTTATTTAGTAAAAGGGAAAAGTATCAGGGAGTACGCTAAGAATAATAAAGGTTTCTGCTTATTGTTGGACGAAAGCACAAATGAACTACGCCTAGATCACAATCATGAGTATTACTCTCAGGTACAACAATTTCAAACAAAATTTCACACTTTTTGCAATGTTAAATTATTTTTAATCTCTTAGGTTCAATTGCAGCTTTTTGTATCAGAGCTGCCCCTTGCACTTTTTGTTGTGTTTAACGGCAACAAAGTAGTCGAATACGTTACAGTGCAAAGGAATGAAGATGTAATTGAAATGATGGCAGCTAAAGGCAAACTTTTCTTTGTTAACTTCATCCTTCCTGAACTCGTAGCAAAAAGATATAGTTACGTGAAGGACATTCCACAACCAGCTACATCCTCTCAACAAAGTGCGCTCAGTGATCACTTAAACCAATTTATTTGTTATTGTCAAGATCCACAAAAAATTGAGGAAACAATTATCTGTGCAAGTTCATTCTGTGTAATTAACGAATTCCACAAGTCCTGTACCGGATCAAAAAGATTATCTAAAAGTTGGATGTGCATATTCTGTAAAAAAGAAACTGCTTCAAGGAAAAGAAAAACTGGACCAATCAATCAGCAAACTTGTGCAAGTTCCATGGAGTTGACAGATAATACCTTAAATCAAGCTCCAAGAATGAATGGTACATTTTAAAAAAGTTTATTTCTTTTGTTTACCTACATTAGCCTACATATTTCTTTTGACTTTCACAGACACTATGAATGAATGTGAGGCTGCATCCTGTGATGTTATGACAGTTCCTGATAATACTTCCTCAACGAAACAACTTCAATCTAAATCTAACTCAAGGAAAAGTCTCAACTCAGCTACAAGGAAAAGAACAAGTGGACCAATCAATCAGCAAAGTTGTGCAAGTACCATGAAGTTGACAGATAATACGTTAAATCAATCTCCAAGAGTGAATGGTAAATTTTAAAAAAGTTTATTTCTTTTGTTTAACTACATTACCCTACTTTTTCTTTTGACTTTCATAGACACCATGAATGAATGTGAGACTGCATCCTGTGATGTTATGGTAGTTCCTGATAATACTTCCACAACCGAACAACTTCAATCTAAATCTCACTTTAGTGAGGAGAATGTCCCACCTCAAATGCTGCCAAATCCTTCTAGGAAAAGAGGAAGACCAAAGAAGATAACTGAAAATAAGAACACAGAAAGTAATTTAGTGAATCTAAGTCTATCAAACCGTCCTAATGTTGGTTGTGTTCCTAATAAAGCCTGTGATACTCCAAATGTTCTAAGTGATGTAAGCCGCCTCGGTATGAAAAGAAAAGCATTGCGGGTGTTAAATAAATAATAAAGAATGAACAAAATTGTTTTCACCCACATTTATTACAAAATAACTTGAAAACGGACATTTTTATCTTTTAATACACTAGCAGACTACAGTAACATAGAGCAGAACAACAAGGTGATTCGAAGAATCAAGCCAAGTCTGCAGCTAGTTACGGCTATCCCCCGCCATGGTGCGCACTAGTCGACTAGCCGCACGACTTTTCGCTCTGCTTACACCGAGCAATCTTAAAAAGGTCTATACCCTAAAGTTTTCCACTTCAAAATTTTTACTTTTTACTACACACTTGCACTGTCGCCCCCATAGGCATTAGAAATTTCGACAAATTTTGAAGTGGAAAACTTTGAGGCATAGGGAAGGGTTCTCTGAGTTGATTTTATTGTAAATCATTCTTTATATTCGTATAGAGTGAAAAACTGTGGTTCTTTTGGCACAAAGAAAAAATTTTTAGCTTTACTTTTAGTATTTTTTATAAATTTTTGAAAACGCCGTATTTAACACGGCGCATATGGGGGAAAACGGGTGTACCTAATAAACTGAACGATACCGTAGCGCCGTGGGGGTTAATCCTACGACAACTTCATGTGTAGAAAAAATGTAGATCATCATTAGATCTACTCAGGGCCAAAGGGAAAAAAATCTAGCCCAAGCGGTTCAAGAGTTATTGCATTTTATCTAGGACACGTAGTGCCATAAGAATAAACTGAAAATAGGGGGGTGTACCTAATAGTTTGGTGGATACTGTACAGCACCCTCCGACAGCCTGGCGTAATAACGTACTGTTGTACAATAACTCACCATAATCAAGTACCCTAATCCATCAGCAACGCAGTGCATAAACTCTAAAAGAGAGGGTTGCACTGTGGGAAAAAGTCTTAACTGGCCTTTCTTGCAACGATCTCGCTATCTAGTAAAATAGGCCTACTGAGATTTGAACTCAGATTGTCAGAGTCAGAGTCTGAAGTGCTAACCATTACACCATAGAACCTTGGTAAATTTCCTACCGTGGCTTGAAGACTAAGTTTCTACATTGAAATGCTATGAACCTCTGATCACTGCATAGCAATTGGAGTGCGTTACAGTTGCCAATATTCCTAACTACTCCTATCGACGAGGATGGGATTCGAACCCATGCGTGCAATGCACAATGGATTAGCAGTCCATCACCTTAACCGCTCGGTCACCTCGTCGACATTTTATTCCTTAACGTTTTTAATCTGAAGCCAGATTATCTCAGTTTATCTGCACCATTGTATTACAGAATAATTATCCCGTATCGAACACCACCACATATCTAGTACACATCCCACGTTTCACTCCCGATAAGGGAGTTGAACCCTCGACATCAGGATTAAAAGTCCCGCGCTCTACCGTCTGAGCTAACCGGGCTGTATTACCTCCCTATCAACAATTCAGTAAAGATCGTATGAACAGTAATAATAAATTCCATTCTTGTTAAAGGCTTAAAACATGACTTCACTAGTAAAGATATTATTCAAACCTGATCACTTTCTGTCCAAAACAAGTAGTTGTTTCTTACAATTAGTATTGTTCGTCGTGTAACATGGGGTTTGTTTAAAGGCTTAAAACATGACTTCACCAGTAAAAACATGATTCAAACCTGATCACTTTCTGTCCAAAACAAGTAGTTGTTTCTTACAATTAGTATTGTTCGTCGTGTAACATGGGGTTTGTTTAAAGGCTTAAAACATGACTTCACTAGTAAAAACATGATTCCAACCTGATCACTTTCTGTTCAAAACAAGTAGTTTTTTTTTTTCAATTAGTATTGTTCGTCGTAAAACATGGGTTTGTGGCGCAATGGATAACGCGCCTGACTACGGATCAGGAGATTCCAGGTTCGACTCCTGACAAGCTCGATTTACTTGCGTTTCAAGGAAGACAGTTGGTACCACTTTGTTTTAGCGTTCAAGGACGATGGCCGCCTGGATAGCGCAGTAGGCAGCGCGCGAGTCTTATAATCTTGAGGTCGTGAGTTCGAACCTCACTCGGGGCATTTGTTTCATTTTACCTCTTGAAAAAATTCATGTCAAACTTTAGAAAGAGCAAAATACTAAACTGTGCTTCGTTTTCAAAAGGATAGAAAGGGTTGTGGTGTTTACGTCGATTATGGTTTTTACGTCGATGGGGTTGTGCTCGCCACTACGAAAGTGTTGTTTGCTAATTGTAGGCTGTTTGCAAGATATAGTGTCCCTCGGATGTATTTGGGGATGGATGCAAACAGACATACTTTGAAGTGGCAATGGCGGTGACTTGAAGAAATAACGATTTGCAACGAACATGTACAGCACCCTCCGACAGCCTGGCGTAATAACGTACTGTTGTACAATAACTCACCATAATCAAGTATCCTAATCCGTCAGCAACGCAGTGAATAAACTATAAAATAGAGGGTTGCACTGTGGGAAAAAGTCTTGACTGGCCTTTCTTGCAACGATCTCGCTATCTAGTAAAATAGGTCCTACTGAGATTTGAACTCAGATTGTCAGAGTCAGAGTCTGAAGTGCTAACCATTACAACATAGAACCTTGATAAATTTCCTACCGTGGCTTGAAGACTAAGTTTCTACATTGAAATGCTATGAACCTCTGATCACTGCAAAGCAATTGGAGTGCGTTACAGTTGCCAATATCCCTAACTACTCCTTTCGACGAGGATGGGATTCGAACCCATGCGTGCAATGCACAATGGATTAGCAGTCCATCACCTTAACCGCTCGGTCACCTCGTCGCCATTTTATTCCTTAACGTTTTTAATCTAAAGCCAGATTATCTCAGTTTATCTGCACCATTGAATTGCAGAATAATTTTCCCGTATCGAACACCACCACATATCTAGTACACATCCCACGTTTCACACCCGATAAGGGACTTGAACCCTCGACATCAGGATTAAAAGTCCCGCGCTCTACCGTCTGAGCTAACCGGGCTGTATTACCTCCCTATCAACAATTGAGTGAATATCGTATGAACAGTAATAATAAATTCAATTCTTGTTAAAGGCTTAAAACATGACTTCACTAGTAAAGACATGATTCAAACCTGATCACTTTCTGTCCAAAACAAGTAGTTGTTTCTTACAATTAGTATTGTTCGTCGTGTAACATGGGGTTTGTTTAAAGGCTTAAAACATGACTTCACTAGTAAAGACATGATTCAAACCTGATCACTTTCTGTCCAAAACAAGTAGTTGTTTCTTACAATTAGTATTGTTCGTCGTGTAACATGGTATAACATGTCGTATAACATGTTTAAAGGCTTAAAACATGACTTCACTAGTAAAGACATGATTCAAACCTGATCACTTTCTGTTCAAAACAAGTAGTTGTTTCTTTCAATTAGTATCGTTCGTCGTATAACATGGGTTTGTGGCGCAATGGATAACGCGCCTGACTACGGATCAGGAGATTCCAGGTTCGACTCCTGGCAAGCTCGATTTACTTGCGTTTCAAGGAAGACAGTTGGTACTATTATGTTATAGCGTTCAAGGGCGATGGCCGCCTCGATAGGCAGTAGGCAGCGCGCGGATCTCATAATCTCGAGGTCGTGAGTTCGAACCTCACTCAGGGCATTTGTTTCATTTTACCTCTTGAAAAAATTAATGTCAAACTTTAGAAAGAGCAAAATACTAAACTGTGCTTCGTTTTGAAAAGGATAGAAAGGGTTGTGGTGTTTACGTCGATTATGGTTTTTACGTCGATGGGGTTGTGCTCGCCACTACGAAAGTGTTGTTTGCTAATTGTAGGCTGTTTGCAAGATATAGTGTCCCTCGGATGTATTTGGGGATGGATGCAAACAGACATACTTTGAAGTGGCAATGGCGGTGACTTGAAGAAATAACGATTTGCAACGAACATGTACAGCACCCTCCGACAGCCTGGCGTAATAACGTACTGTTGTACAATAACTCACCATAATCAAGTACCCTAATCCATCAGCAACGCAGTGCATAAACTATAAAAGAGAGGGTTGCACTGTGGGAAAAAGTCTTGACTGGCCTTTCTTGCAACGATCTCGCTATCTAGTAAAATAGGTCCTACTGAGATTTGAACTCAGATTGTCAGAATTAGAGTCTGAAGTGCTAACCATTACACCATAGAAACTTGATAAATTTCCTACCGTGGCTTGAAGACTAAACTACATTGAAATGCTATGAACTTCTGATCACTGCATAGCAATTGGAGTGCGTTACAGTTGCCAATATCCCTAACTACTCCTTTCGACGAGGATGGGATTCGAACCCATGCGTGCAATGCACAATGGATTAGCAGTCCATCACCTTAACCGCTCGGTCATCTCGTCGACATTTTATTCCTTAACGTTTTTCATCTAAAGCCAGATTATCTCAGTTTATCTGCACCATTGAATTACAGAATAATTATCCCGTATCGAACACCACCACATATCTAGTACACATCCCACGTTTCACGCCCGATAAGGGACTTGAACCCTCGACCTCAGGATTAAAAGTCCCGCGCTCTACCGTCTGAGCTAACCGGGCTGTATTACCTCCCTATCAACAATTAAGTAAAGATCGTATGAACAGTAATAATAAATTCCATTCTTGTTAAAGGCTTAAAACATGACTTCACTAGTAAAGACATGATTCAAACCTGATCACTTTCTGTCCAAAACAAGTAGTTGTTTCTTACAATTAGTATTGTTCGTCGTGTAACATGGGGTTTGTTTAAAGGCTGAAAACATGACTTCACTAGTAAAGACATGATTCAAACCTGATCACTTTCTGTTCAAAACAAGTAGTTGTTTCTTTCAATTAGTATCGTTCGTCGTATAACATGTGTTTGCGGCGCAATGGATAACGCGCCTGACTACGGATCAGGAGATTCCAGGTTCGACTCCTGGCAAGCTCGATTTACTTGCGTTTCAAGGAAGACAGTTGGTACTATTATGTTATAGCGTTCAAGGGCGATGGCCGCCTCGATAGGCAGTAGGCAGCGCGCGGATCTCATAATGTCGAGGTCGTGAGTTCGAACCTCACTCAGGGCATTTGTTTCATTTTACCTCTTGAAAAAATTAATGTCAAACTTTAGAAAGAGCAAAATACTAAACTGTGCTTCGTTTTGAAAAGGATAGAAAGGGTTGTGGTGTTTACGTCGATTATGGTTTTTACGTCGATGGGGTTGTGCTCGCCACTACGAAAGTGTTGTTTGCTAATTGTAGGCTGTTTGCAAGATATAGTGTCCCTCGGATGTATTTTGGGATGAAGGCAAACAGACATACTTTGAAGTGGCAATGGCGGTGACTTGAAGAAATAACGATTTGCAACGAACATGTACAGCACCCTCCGACAGCCTGGCGTAATAACGTAATGTTGTACAAAAACTCACCATAATCAAGTACCCTAATCCATCAGCAACGCAGTGCATAAACTATAAAAGAGAGGGTTGCACTGTGGGAAAAAGTCTTGACTGGCCTTTCTTGCAACGATCTCGCTATCTAGTAAAATAGGTCCTACTGAGATTTGAACTCAGATTGTCAGAGTCAGAGTCTGAAGTGCTAACCATTACACCATAGAACCTTGATATATTTCCTACCGTGGCTTGAAGACTAAGTTTCTACATTGAAATGCTATGAACCTCTGATCACTGCATAGCAATTGGAGTGCGTTACAGTTGCCAATATCCCTAACTACTCCTTTCGACGAGGATGGGATTCGAACCCATGCGTGCAATGCACAATGGATTAGCAGTCCATCACCTTAACCGCTCGGTCACCTCGTCGACATTTTATTCCTTAACGTTTTTCATCTAAATCCAGATTATCTCAGTTTATCTGCACCATTGAATTACAGAATAATTATCCCGTATCGAACACCACCACATATCTAGTACACATCCCACGTTTCACGCCCGATAAAGGACTTGAACCCTCGACATCAGGATTAAAAGTCCCGCGCTCTACCGTCTGAGCTAACCGGGCTGTATTACCTCCCTATCAACAATTCAGTGAAGATCTTATGAACAGTAATAATAAATTCAATTCTTGTTAAAGGCTTAAAACATGACTTCACTAGTAAAGACATGATTCAAACCTGATCACTTTCTGTCCAAAACAAGTAGTTGTTTCTTACAATTAGTATTGTTCGTCGTGTAACATGGGGTTTGTTTAAAGGCTTAAAACATGACTTCACTAGTAAAGACATGATTCAAACCTGATCACTTTCTGTCCAAAACAAGTAGTTGTTTCTTACAATTAGTATTGTTCGTCGTGTAACATGGTATAACATGTCGTATAATATGTTTAAAGGCTTAAAACATGACTTCACTAGTAAAGACATGATTCAAACCTGATCACTTTCTGTTCAAAACAAGTAGTTGTTTCTTTCAATTAGTATCGTTCGTCGTATAACATGTGTTTGCGGCGCAATGGATAACGCGCCTGACTACGGATCAGGAGATTCCAGGTTCGACTCCTGGCAAGCTCGATTTACTTGCGTTTCAAGGAAGACAGTTGGTACTATTATGTTATAGCGTTCAAGGGCGATGGCCGCCTCGATAGGCAGTAGGCAGCGCGCGGATCTCATAATCTCGAGGTCGTGAGTTCGAACCTCACTCAGGGCATTTGTTTCATTTTACCTCTTGAAAAAATTAATGTCAAACTTTAGAAAGAGCAAAATACTAAACTGTGCTTCGTTTTGAAAAGGATAGAAAGGGTTGTGGTGTTTACGTCGATTATGGTTTTTACGTCGATGGGGTTGTGCTCGCCACTACGAAAGTGTTGTTTGCTAATTGTAGGCTGTTTGCAAGATATAGTGTCCCTCGGATGTATTTGGGGATGGATGCAAACAGACATACTTTGAAGTGGCAATGGCGGTGACTTGAAGAAATAACGATTTGCAACGAACATGTACAGCACCCTCCGACAGCCTGGCGTAATAACGTACTGTTGTACAATAACTCACCATAATCAAGTACCCTAATCCATCAGCAACGCAGTGCATAAACTATAAAAGAGAGGGTTGCACTGTGGGAAAAAGTCTTGACTGGCCTTTCTTGCAACGATCTCGCTATCTAGTAAAATAGGTCCTACTGGGATTTGAACTCAGATTGTCAGAGTCAGAGTCTGAAGTGCTAACCATTACACCATAGAACCTTGATAAATTTCCTACCGTGGCTTGAAGACTAAGTTTCTACATTGAAATGCTATGAACCTCTGATCACTGCATAGCAATTGGAATGCGTTACAGTTGCCAATATCCCTAACTACTCCTTTCGACGAGGATGGGATTCGAACCCATGCGTGCAATGCACAATGGATTAGCAGTCCATCACCTTAACCGCTCGGTCACCTCGTCGACGTTTTGTTCCTTAACGTTTTTCATCTAAATCCAGATTATCTCAGTTTATCTGCACCATTGAATTACAGAATAATTATCCCGTATCGAACACCACCACATATCTAGTACACATCCCACGTTTCACGCCCGATGAGGGACTTGAATCCTCGACCTCAGGATTAAAAGTCCCGCGCTCTACCGTCTGAGCTAGCCGGGCTGTATTACCTCCCTATCAACAATTCAGTGAATATCGTATGAACAGTAATAATAAATTCAATTCTTGTTAAAGGCTTAAAACATGACTTCACTAGTAAAGACATGATTCAAACCTGATCACTTTCTGTCCAAAACAAGTAGTTGTTTCTTACAATTAGTATTGTTCGTCGTGTAACATGGGGTTTGTTTAAAGGCTTAAAACATGACTTCACTAGTAAAGACATGATTCAAACCTGATCACTTTCTGTTCAAAACAAGTAGTTGTTTTTTTTTTTCAATTAGTATTGTTCGTCGTATAACATGGGTTTTTGGCGCAATGGATAACGCGCCTGACTACGGAACAGGAGATTCCAGGTTCGACTACTGGCAAGCTCGATTTACTTTCGTGAGTTGGTAGCACTTTGTTATAGCGTTCACGGACGATTGCCGCCTCGATAGCGCAGTAGGCAGCGCGCGAGTCTCATAATCTCGAGGTCGTGAGTTCGAACCTCACTCGGGGCATTTGTTTCATTTTACCTCTTGAAAAAATTCATGTCAAACTTTAGAAAGAGCAAAATACTAAACTGTGCTTCGTTTTGAAAAGGATAGAAAGGGTTGTGGTGTTTACGTCGATTATGGTTTTGACGTCGATGGGGTTGTGCTCGCCACTACGAAAGTGTTGTTTGCTAATTGTAGGCCGTTTGCAAGATATAGTGTCCCTCGAATGTATTTGGGGATGGATGCAAACAGACATACTTTGAAGTGGCAATGGCGGTGACTTGAAGAAATAACGATTTGCAACGAACATGTACAGCACCCTCCGACAGCCTGGCGTAATAACGTACTGTTGTACAATAACTCACCATAATCAAGTACCCTAATCCATCAGCAACGCAGTGCATAAACTATAAAAGAGAGGGTTGCACTGTGGGAAAAAGTCTTGACTGGCCTTTCTTGCAACGATCTCGCTATCTAGTAAAATAGGTCCTACTGAGATTTGAACTCAGATTGTCAGAGTCAGAGTCTGAAGTGCTAACCATTACACCATAGAACCTTGATAAATTTCCTACCGTGGCTTGAAGACTAAGTTTCTACATTGAAATGCTATGAACCTCTGATTACTGCATAGCAATTGGAATGCGTTACAGTTGCCAATATCCCTAACTACTCCTTTCGACGAGGATGGGATTCGAACCCATGCGTGCAATGCACAATGGATTAGCAGTCCATCACCTTAACCGCTCGGTCACCTCGTCGACTTTTTGTTCCTTAACGTTTTTCATCTAAATCCAGATTATCTCAGTTTATCTGCACCATTGAATTACAGAATAATTATCCCGTATCGAACACCACCACATATCTAGTACACATCCCACGTTTCACGCCCGATGAGGGACTTGAATCCTCGACCTCAGGATTAAAAGTCCCGCGCTCTACCGTCTGAGCTAACCGGGCTGTATTACCTCCCTATCAACAATTCAGTGAATATCGTATGAACAGTAATAATAAATTCAATTCTTGTTAAAGGCTTAAAACATGACTTCACTAGTAAAAACATGATTCAAACCTGATCACTTTCTGTCCAAAACAAGTAGTTGTTTCTTACAATTAGTATTGTTCGTCGTGTAACATGGGGTTTGTTTAAAGGCTTAAAACATGACTTCACTAGTAAAGACATGATTCAAACCTGATCACTTTCTGTTCAAAACAAGTAGTTGTTTCTTTCAATTAGTATCGTTCGTCGCATAACATGGGTTTGTGGTGCAATGGATAACGCGCCTGACTACGGAACAGGAGATTCCAGGTTCGACTCCTGGCAAGCTCGATTTACTTGCGTGAGTTGGTAGCACTTTGCTATAGCGTTCAAGGACGATGGCCGCCTCGATAGCGCAGTAGGCAGCGCGCGAGTCTCATAATCTCGAGGTCGTGAGTTCGAACCTCACTCAGGGCATTTGTTTCATTTTACCTCTTGAAAAAATTCATGTCAAACTTTAGAAAGAGCAAAATACTAAACTGTGCTTCGTTTTGAAAAGGATAGAAAGGGTTGTGGTGTTTACGTCGATTATGGTTTTTACGTCGATGGGGTTGTGCTCGCCACTACGAAAGTGTTGTTTGCTAATTGTAGGCTGTTTGCAAGATATAGTGTCTCTCGTATGTATTTGGGGATGGATGCAAACAGACATACTTTGAAGTGGCAATGGCGGTGACTTGAAGAAATAACGATTTGCAACGAACATGAACAGCACCCTCCGACAGCCTGGCGTAATAACGTACTGTTGTACAATAACTCACCATAATCAAGTACCCTAATCCATCAGCAACGCAGTGCATAAACTATAAAAGAGAGGGTTGCACTGTGGGAAAAAGTCTTGACTGGCCTTTCTTGCAACGATCTCGCTATCTAGTAAAATAGGTCCTACTGGGATTTGAACTCAGATTGTCAGAGTCAGAGTCTGAAGTGCTAACCATTACACCATAGAACCTTGATAAATTTCCTACCGTGGCTTGAAGACTAAGTTTCTACATTGAAATGCTATGAACCTCTGATCACTGCATAGCAATTGGAATGCGTTACAGTTGCCAATATCCCTAACTACTCCTTTCGACGAGGATGGGATTCGAACCCATGCGTGCAATGCACAATGGATTAGCAGTCCATCACCTTAACCGCTCGGTCACCTCGTCGACGTTTTGTTCCTTAACGTTTTTCATCTAAATCCAGATTATCTCAGTTTATCTGCACCATTGAATTACAGAATAATTATCCCGTATCGAACACCACCACATATCTAGTACACATCCCACGTTTCACGCCCGATGAGGGACTTGAATCCTCGACCTCAGGATTAAAAGTCCCGCGCTCTACCGTCTGAGCTAGCCGGGCTGTATTACCTCCCTATCAACAATTCAGTGAATATCGTATGAACAGTAATAATAAATTCAATTCTTGTTAAAGGCTTAAAACATGACTTCACTAGTAAAGACATGATTCAAACCTGATCACTTTCTGTCCAAAACAAGTAGTTGTTTCTTACAATTAGTATTGTTCGTCGTGTAACATGGGGTTTGTTTAAAGGCTTAAAACATGACTTCACTAGTAAAGACATGATTCAAACCTGATCACTTTCTGTTCAAAACAAGTAGTTGTTTTTTTTTTTCAATTAGTATTGTTCGTCGTATAACATGGGTTTTTGGCGCAATGGATAACGCGCCTGACTACGGAACAGGAGATTCCAGGTTCGACTACTGGCAAGCTCGATTTACTTTCGTGAGTTGGTAGCACTTTGTTATAGCGTTCACGGACGATTGCCGCCTCGATAGCGCAGTAGGCAGCGCGCGAGTCTCATAATCTCGAGGTCGTGAGTTCGAACCTCACTCGGGGCATTTGTTTCATTTTACCTCTTGAAAAAATTCATGTCAAACTTTAGAAAGAGCAAAATACTAAACTGTGCTTCGTTTTGAAAAGGATAGAAAGGGTTGTGGTGTTTACGTCGATTATGGTTTTGACGTCGATGGGGTTGTGCTCGCCACTACGAAAGTGTTGTTTGCTAATTGTAGGCCGTTTGCAAGATATAGTGTCCCTCGAATGTATTTGGGGATGGATGCAAACAGACATACTTTGAAGTGGCAATGGCGGTGACTTGAAGAAATAACGATTTGCAACGAACATGTACAGCACCCTCCGACAGCCTGGCGTAATAACGTACTGTTGTACAATAACTCACCATAATCAAGTACCCTAATCCATCAGCAACGCAGTGCATAAACTATAAAAGAGAGGGTTGCACTGTGGGAAAAAGTCTTGACTGGCCTTTCTTGCAACGATCTCGCTATCTAGTAAAATAGGTCCTACTGAGATTTGAACTCAGATTGTCAGAGTCAGAGTCTGAAGTGCTAACCATTACACCATAGAACCTTGATAAATTTCCTACCGTGGCTTGAAGACTAAGTTTCTACATTGAAATGCTATGAACCTCTGATTACTGCATAGCAATTGGAATGCGTTACAGTTGCCAATATCCCTAACTACTCCTTTCGACGAGGATGGGATTCGAACCCATGCGTGCAATGCACAATGGATTAGCAGTCCATCACCTTAACCGCTCGGTCACCTCGTCGACTTTTTGTTCCTTAACGTTTTTCATCTAAATCCAGATTATCTCAGTTTATCTGCACCATTGAATTACAGAATAATTATCCCGTATCGAACACCACCACATATCTAGTACACATCCCACGTTTCACGCCCGATGAGGGACTTGAATCCTCGACCTCAGGATTAAAAGTCCCGCGCTCTACCGTCTGAGCTAGCCGGGCTGTATTACCTCCCTATCAACAATTCAGTGAATATCGTATGAACAGTAATAATAAATTCAATTCTTGTTAAAGGCTTAAAACATGACTTCACTAGTAAAGACATGATTCAAACCTGATCACTTTCTGTCCAAAACAAGTAGTTGTTTCTTACAATTAGTATTGTTCGTCGTGTAACATGGGGTTTGTTTAAAGGCTTAAAACATGACTTCACTAGTAAAGACATGATTCAAACCTGATCACTTTCTGTTCAAAACAAGTAGTTGTTTTTTTTTTTCAATTAGTATTGTTCGTCGTATAACATGGGTTTTTGGCGCAATGGATAACGCGCCTGACTACGGAACAGGAGATTCCAGGTTCGACTACTGGCAAGCTCGATTTACTTTCGTGAGTTGGTAGCACTTTGTTATAGCGTTCACGGACGATTGCCGCCTCGATAGCGCAGTAGGCAGCGCGCGAGTCTCATAATCTCGAGGTCGTGAGTTCGAACCTCACTCGGGGCATTTGTTTCATTTTACCTCTTGAAAAAATTCATGTCAAACTTTAGAAAGAGCAAAATACTAAACTGTGCTTCGTTTTGAAAAGGATAGAAAGGGTTGTGGTGTTTACGTCGATTATGGTTTTGACGTCGATGGGGTTGTGCTCGCCACTACGAAAGTGTTGTTTGCTAATTGTAGGCCGTTTGCAAGATATAGTGTCCCTCGAATGTATTTGGGGATGGATGCAAACAGACATACTTTGAAGTGGCAATGGCGGTGACTTGAAGAAATAACGATTTGCAACGAACATGTACAGCACCCTCCGACAGCCTGGCGTAATAACGTACTGTTGTACAATAACTCACCATAATCAAGTACCCTAATCCATCAGCAACGCAGTGCATAAACTATAAAAGAGAGGGTTGCACTGTGGGAAAAAGTCTTGACTGGCCTTTCTTGCAACGATCTCGCTATCTAGTAAAATAGGTCCTACTGAGATTTGAACTCAGATTGTCAGAGTCAGAGTCTGAAGTGCTAACCATTACACCATAGAACCTTGACAAATTTCCTACCGTGGCTTGAAGACTAAGTTTCTACATTGAAATGCTATGAACCTCTGATTACTGCATAGCAATTGGAATGCGTTACAGTTGCCAATATCCCTAACTACTCCTTTCGACGAGGATGGGATTCGAACCCATGCGTGCAATGCACAATGGATTAGCAGTCCATCACCTTAACCGCTCGGTCACCTCGTCGACTTTTTGTTCCTTAACGTTTTTCATCTAAATCCAGATTATCTCAGTTTATCTGCACCATTGAATTACAGAATAATTATCCCGTATCGAACACCACCACATATCTAGTACACATCCCACGTTTCACGCCCGATGAGGGACTTGAATCCTCGACCTCAGGATTAAAAGTCCCGCGCTCTACCGTCTGAGCTAGCCGGGCTGTATTACCTCCCTATCAACAATTCAGTGAATATCGTATGAACAGTAATAATAAATTCAATTCTTGTTAAAGGCTTAAAACATGACTTCACTAGTAAAGACATGATTCAAACCTGATCACTTTCTGTCCAAAACAAGTAGTTGTTTCTTACAATTAGTATTGTTCGTCGTGTAACATGGGGTTTGTTTAAAGGCTTAAAACATGACTTCACTAGTAAAGACATGATTCAAACCTGATCACTTTCTGTTCAAAACAAGTAGTTGTTTTTTTTTTTCAATTAGTATTGTTCGTCGTATAACATGGGTTTTTGGCGCAATGGATAACGCGCCTGACTACGGAACAGGAGATTCCAGGTTCGACTACTGGCAAGCTCGATTTACTTTCGTGAGTTGGTAGCACTTTGTTATAGCGTTCACGGACGATTGCCGCCTCGATAGCGCAGTAGGCAGCGCGCGAGTCTCATAATCTCGAGGTCGTGAGTTCGAACCTCACTCGGGGCATTTGTTTCATTTTACCTCTTGAAAAAATTCATGTCAAACTTTAGAAAGAGCAAAATACTAAACTGTGCTTCGTTTTGAAAAGGATAGAAAGGGTTGTGGTGTTTACGTCGATTATGGTTTTGACGTCGATGGGGTTGTGCTCGCCACTACGAAAGTGTTGTTTGCTAATTGTAGGCCGTTTGCAAGATATAGTGTCCCTCGAATGTATTTGGGGATGGATGCAAACAGACATACTTTGAAGTGGCAATGGCGGTGACTTGAAGAAATAACGATTTGCAACGAACATGTACAGCACCCTCCGACAGCCTGGCGTAATAACGTACTGTTGTACAATAACTCACCATAATCAAGTACCCTAATCCATCAGCAACGCAGTGCATAAACTATAAAAGAGAGGGTTGCACTGTGGGAAAAAGTCTTGACTGGCCTTTCTTGCAACGATCTCGCTATCTAGTAAAATAGGTCCTACTGAGATTTGAACTCAGATTGTCAGAGTCAGAGTCTGAAGTGCTAACCATTACACCATAGAACCTTGACAAATTTCCTACCGTGGCTTGAAGACTAAGTTTCTACATTGAAATGCTATGAACCTCTGATTACTGCATAGCAATTGGAATGCGTTACAGTTGCCAATATCCCTAACTACTCCTTTCGACGAGGATGGGATTCGAACCCATGCGTGCAATGCACAATGGATTAGCAGTCCATCACCTTAACCGCTCGGTCACCTCGTCGACTTTTTGTTCCTTAACGTTTTTCATCTAAATCCAGATTATCTCAGTTTATCTGCACCATTGAATTACAGAATAATTATCCCGTATCGAACACCACCACATATCTAGTACACATCCCACGTTTCACGCCCGATGAGGGACTTGAATCCTCGACCTCAGGATTAAAAGTCCCGCGCTCTACCGTCTGAGCTAACCGGGCTGTATTACCTCCCTATCAACAATTCAGTGAATATCGTATGAACAGTAATAATAAATTCAATTCTTGTTAAAGGCTTAAAACATGACTTCACTAGTAAAAACATGATTCAAACCTGATCACTTTCTGTCCAAAACAAGTAGTTGTTTCTTACAATTAGTATTGTTCGTCGTGTAACATGGGGTTTGTTTAAAGGCTTAAAACATGACTTCACTAGTAAAGACATGATTCAAACCTGATCACTTTCTGTTCAAAACAAGTAGTTGTTTCTTTCAATTAGTATCGTTCGTCGCATAACATGGGTTTGTGGTGCAATGGATAACGCGCCTGACTACGGAACAGGAGATTCCAGGTTCGACTCCTGGCAAGCTCGATTTACTTGCGTGAGTTGGTAGCACTTTGCTATAGCGTTCAAGGACGATGGCCGCCTCGATAGCGCAGTAGGCAGCGCGCGAGTCTCATAATCTCGAGGTCGTGAGTTCGAACCTCACTCAGGGCATTTGTTTCATTTTACCTCTTGAAAAAATTCATGTCAAACTTTAGAAAGAGCAAAATACTAAACTGTGCTTCGTTTTGAAAAGGATAGAAAGGGTTGTGGTGTTTACGTCGATTATGGTTTTTACGTCGATGGGGTTGTGCTCGCCACTACGAAAGTGTTGTTTGCTAATTGTAGGCTGTTTGCAAGATATAGTGTCTCTCGTATGTATTTGGGGATGGATGCAAACAGACATACTTTGAAGTGGCAATGGCGGTGACTTGAAGAAATAACGATTTGCAACGAACATGAACAGCACCCTCCGACAGCCTGGCGTAATAACGTACTGTTGTACAATAACTCACCATAATCAAGTACCCTAATCCATCAGCAACGCAGTGCATAAACTATAAAAGAGAGGGTTGCATTGTGGGAAAAAGTCTTGACTGGCCTTTCTTGCAACGATCTCGCTATCTAGTAAAATAGGTCCTACTGAGATTTGAACTCAGATTGTCAGAGTCAGAGTCTGAAGTGCTAACCATTACACCATAGAACCTTGATAAATTTCCTACCGTGGCTTGAAGACTAAGTTTCTACATTGAAATGCTATGAACCTCTGATCACTGCATAGCAATTGGAATGCGTTACAGTTGCCAATATCCCTAACTACTCCTTTCGACGAGGATGGGATTCGAACCCATGCGTGCAATGCACAATGGATTAGCAGTCCATCACCTTAACCGCTCGGTCACCTCATCGACGTTTTGTTCCTTATCGTTTTTCATCTAAAGCCAGATTATCTCAGTTTATCTGCACCATTGAATTACAGAATAATTATCCCGTATCGAACACCACCACATATCTAGTACACATCCCACGTTTCACGCCCGATGAGGGACTTGAATCCTCGACCTCAGGATTAAAAGTCCCGCGCTCTACCGTCTGAGCTAACCGGGCTGTATTACCTCCCTATCAACAATTCAGTGAATATCGTATGAACAGTAATAATAAATTCAATTCTTGTTAAAGGCTTAAAACATGACTTCACTAGTAAAAACATGATTCAAACCTGATCACTTTCTGTCCAAAACAAGTAGTTGTTTCTTACAATTAGTATTGTTCGTCGTGTAACATGGGGTTTGTTTAAAGGCTTAAAACATGACTTCACTAGTAAAGACATGATTCAAACCTGATCACTTTCTGTTCAAAACAAGTAGTTTTTTTTTTCTATTAGTATTGTTCGTCGTATAACATGGGTTTGTGGCGCAATGGATAACGCGCCTTACTACGGAACAGGAGATTCCAGGTTCGACTCCTGGCAAGCTCGATTTACTTGCGTTTCAAGGAAGACAGTTGGTACCACTTTGTTATAGCGTTCAAGGACGATGGCCGCCTCGATAGCGCAGTAGGCAGCGCGCGAGTCTCATAATCTCGAGGTCTTGAGTTCGAACCTCACTCGGGGCATTTGTTTCATTTTACCTCTTGAAAAAATTCATGTCAAACTTTAGAAAGAGCAAAATACTAAACTGTGCTTCGTTTTGAAAAGGATAGAAAGGGTTGTGGTGTTTACGTCGATTATGGTTTTTACGTCGATGGGGTTGTGCTCGCCACTACGAAAGTGTTGTTTGCTAATTGTAGGCTGTTTGTAAGATATAGTGTCCCTCGGATGTATTTGGGGATGGATGCAAACAGACATACTTTGAAGTGGCAATGGCGGTGACTTGAAGAAATAACGATTTGCAACGAACATGTACAGCACCCTCCGACAGCCTGGCGTAATAACGTACTGTTGTACAATAACTCACCATAATCAAGTACCCTAATCCATCAGCAACGCAGTGAATAAACTATTTTAGAGAGGTTTGCACTGTGGGAAAAAGTCTTGACTGGCCTTTCTTGCAACGATCTCGCTATCTAGTAAAATAGGTCCTACTGAGATTTGAACTCAGATTGTCAAAGTTAGAGTCTGAAGTGCTAACCATTACACCATAGAAACTTGATAAATTTCCTACCGTGGATTGAAGACTAAGTTTCTACATTGAAATGCTATGAACCTCTGATCACTGCATAGCAATTGGAGTGCGTTACAGTTGCCAATATCCCTAAATATTCCTTTCGACGAGGATGGGATTCGAACCCATGCGTGCAATGCACAATGGATTAGCAGTCCATCACCTTAACCGCTCGGTCGTCTCGTCGACATTTTATTCCTTAACGTTTTTCATCTAAAGCCAGATTATCTGAGTTATCTGCACCATTGAATTACAGAATAATTATCCCGTATCGAACACCACCACATATCTAGTACACATCCCACGTTTCACGCCCGATGAGGGACTTGAACCCTCGACCTCAGGATTAAAAGTCCCGCGCTCTACCGTCTGAGCTAACCGGGCTGTATTACCTCCCTATCAACAATTAAGTAAAGATCGTATGAACAGTAATAATAAATTCCATTCTTGTTAAAGGCTTAAAACATGACTTCACTAGTAAAGACATGATTCAAACCTGATCACTTTCTGTCCAAAACAAGTAGTTGTTTCTTACAATTAGTATTGTTCGTCGTGTAACATGGGGTTTGTTTAAAGGCTTAAAACATGACTTCACTAGTAAAGACATGATTCAAACCTGATCACTTTCTGTTCAAAACAAGTTTTTTTTTTTTTTTCAATTAGTATTGTTCGTCGTATAACATTGGTTTTTGGCGCAATGGATAACGCGCCCGACTACGGAACAAGAGATTCCAGGTTCGACTCCTGGCAAGCTCGATTTACTTAAGTTTCAAGGAAGACAGTTGGTACCACTTTGTTATAGCGTTCAAGGACGATGGCCGCCTCGATAGCGCAGTAGGCAGCGCGCGAGTCTCATAATCTCGTGGTCGTGAGTTCGAACCTCACTCGGGGCATTTGTTTCATTTTACCTCTTGAAAAAATTCATGTCAAACTTTAGAAAGAGCAAAATACTAAACTGTGCTTCGTTTTGAAAAGGATAGAAAGGGTTGTGGTGTTTACGTCGATTATGGTTTTTACGTCGATGGGGTTGTGCTCGCCACTACGAAAGTGTTGTTTGCTAATTGTAGGCTGTTTGTAAGATATAGTGTCCCTCGGATGTATTTGGGGATGGATGCAAACAGACATACTTTGAAGTGGCAATGGCGGTGACTTGAAGAAATAACGATTTGCAACGAACATGTACAGCACCCTCCGACAGCCTGGCGTAATAACGTACTGTTGTACAATAACTCACCATAATCAAGTACCCTAATCCATCAGCAACGCAGTGAATAAACTATTTTAGAGAGGTTTGCACTGTGGGAAAAAGTCTTGACTGGCCTTTCTTGCAACGATCTCGCTATCTAGTAAAATAGGTCCTACTGAGATTTGAACTCAGATTGTCAAAGTTAGAGTCTGAAGTGCTAACCATTACACCATAGAAACTTGATAAATTTCCTACCGTGGATTGAAGACTAAGTTTCTACATTGAAATGCTATGAACCTCTGATCACTGCATAGCAATTGGAGTGCGTTACAGTTGCCAATATCCCTAAATATTCCTTTCGACGAGGATGGGATTCGAACCCATGCGTGCAATGCACAATGGATTAGCAGTCCATCACCTTAACCGCTCGGTCACCTCGTCGACATTTTATTCCTTAACGTTTTTCATCTAAAGCCAGATTATCTGAGTTTATCTGCACCATTGAATTACAGAATAATTATCCCGTATCGAACACCACCACATATCTAGTACACATCCCACGTTTCACGCCCGATGAGGGACTTGAACCCTCGACCTCAGGATTAAAAGTCCCGCGCTCTACCGTCTGAGCTAACCGGGCTGTATTACCTCCCTATCAACAATTAAGTAAAGATCGTATGAACAGTAATAATAAATTCCATTCTTGTTAAAGGCTTAAAACATGACTTCACTAGTAAAGACATGATTCAAACCTGATCACTTTCTGTCCAAAACAAGTAGTTGTTTCTTACAATTAGTATTGTTCGTCGTGTAACATGGGGTTTGTTTAAAGGCTTAAAACATGACTTCACTAGTAAAGACATGATTCAAACCTGATCACTTTCTGTTCAAAACAAGTTTTTTTTTTTTTTCAATTAGTATTGTTCGTCGTATAACATTGGTTTTTGGCGCAATGGATAACGCGCCCGACTACGGAACAAGAGATTCCAGGTTCGACTCCTGGCAAGCTCGATTTACTTAAGTTTCAAGGAAGACAGTTGGTACCACTTTGTTATAGCGTTCAAGGACGATGGCCGCCTCGATAGCGCAGTAGGCAGCGCGCGAGTCTCATAATCTCGTGGTCGTGAGTTCGAACCTCACTCGGGGCATTTGTTTCATTTTACCTCTTGAAAAAATTCATGTCAAACTTTAGAAAGAGCAAAATACTAAACTGTGCTTCGTTTTGAAAAGGATAGAAAGGGTTGTGGTGTTTACGTCGATTATGTACATGTTGTTTGCTAATTGTAGGCTGTTTGCAAGATATAGTGTCCCTCGGATGTATTTGGGGATGGATGCAAACAGACATACTTTGAAGTGGCAATGGCGGTGACTTGAAGAAATAACGATTTGCAACGAACATGTACAGCACCCTCCGACAGCCTGGCGTAATAACGTACTGTTGTACAATAACTCACCATAATCAAGTACCCTAATCCATTAGCAACGCAGTGCATAAACTCTAAAAGAGAGGGTTGCATTTTGGGAAAAAGTCTTGACTGGCCTTTCTTGCAACGATCTCGCTATCTAGTAAAATAGGTCCTACTGAGATTTGAACTCAGATTGTCAGAGTCAGAGTCTGAAGTGCTAACCGTTACACCATAGAACCTTGATATATTTCCTACCGTGGCTTGAAGACTAAGTTTCTACATTGAAATGCTATGAACCTCTGTTCACTGCATAGCAGTTGGAGTGCGTTACAGTTGCCAATATCCCTAACTACTCCTATCGACGAGGATGGGATTCGAACCCATGCGTGCAATGCACAATGGATTAGCAGTCCATCACCTTAACCGCTCGGTCACCTCGTCGACATTTTATTCCTTAACGTTTTTCATCTAAAGCCAGATTATCTCAGTTTATCTGCACCATTGAATTACAGAATAATTATCCCGTATCGAACACCACCAAATATCTAGTACACATCCCACGTTTCACGCCCGATGAGGGACTTGAACCCTCGACCTCAGGATTAAAAGTCCCGCGCTCTACCGTCTGAGCTAACCGGGCTGTATTACCTCCCTATCAACAATTCGGTGAAGATCGTATGAACAGTAATAATAAATTTAATTCTTGTTAAAGGCTTAAAACATGACTTCACTAGTAAAGATATGATTCAAACCTGATCACTTTCTGTCCAAAACAAGTAGTTGTTTCTTACAATTAGTATTGTTCGTCGTGTAACATGGGGTTTGTTTAAAGGCTTAAAACTTGACTTCACTAGTAAAGACATGATTCAAACCTGATCACTTTCTGTTCAAAACAAGTAGTGGTTTCTTTCAATTAGTATTGTTCTTCGTATAACATGGGTTTGTGGCGCAATGGATAACGCGCCTTACTACGGATCAGGAGATTCCAGGTTCGACTCCTGGCAAGCTCGATTTACTTGCGTTTCAAGGAAGACAGTTGGTACCACTTTGTTATAGCGTTCAAGGACGATGGCCGCCTCGATAGCGCAGTAGGCAGCGCGCGAGTCTCATAATCTCGAGGTCGTGAGTTCGAACCTCACTCGGAGCATTTGTTTCATTTTACCTCTTGAAAAAATTCATGTCAAACTTTAGAAAGAGCAAAATACTAAACTGTGCTTCGTTTTGAAAAGGATGGAAAGGGTTGTGGTGTTTACGTCGATTATGGTTTTTACGTCGATGGGGTTGTGCTCGCCACTACGAAAGTGTTGTTTGCTAATTGTAGGCCGTTTGCAAGATATAGTGTCCCTCGGATGTATTTGGGGATGGATGCAAACAGACATACTTTGAAGTGGCAATGGCGGTGACTTGAAGAAATAACGATTTGCAACGAACATGTACAGCACCCTCCGACAGCCTGGCGTAATAACGTACTGTTGTACAATAACTCACCATAATCAAGTACCCTAATCCATCAGCAACGCAGTGCATAAACTCTAAAAGAGAGGGTTGCACTGTGGGAAAAAGTCTTAACTGGCCTTTCTTGCAACGATCTCGCTATCTAGTAAAATAGGCCTACTGAGATTTGAACTCAGATTGTCAGAGTCAGAGTCTGAAGTGCTAACCATTACACCATAGAACCTTGATAAATTTCCTACCGTGGCTTGAAGACTAAGTTTCTACATTGAAATGCTATGAACCTCTGATCACTGGATAGCAATTGATGTGCGTTACAGTTGCCAATATCCCTAACTACTCCTATCGACGAGGATAGGATTCGAACCCATGCGTGCAATGCACAATGGATTAGCAGTCCATCACCTTAACCGCTCGGTCACCTCGTCGACATTTCATTCCTTAACGTTTTTCATCTAAAGCCAGATTATCTCAGTTTATCTGCACCATTGAATTACAGAATAATTATCCCGTATCGAACACCACCAAATATCTAGTACACATCCCACGTTTCACGCCCGATGAGGGACTTGAACCCTCGACTTCAGGATTAAATGTCCCGGGCTCTACCGTTTGAGCTAACCGGGCTGTATTACCTCCCTATCAACAATTCAGTGAAAATCGTATGAACAGTAATAATAAATTCAATTCTTGTTAAAGGCTTAAAACATGACTTCACTAGTAAAGACATGATTCAAACCTGATCACTTTCTGTTCAAAACAAGTAGTTGTTTCTTACAATTGGTATTGTTCGTCGTATAAAATGGTTTTGTGGCGCAATGGATAACGCGCCTGACTACGGATCAGGAGATTACAAGTTCGACTCCTGGCAAGCTCGATTAACTTTCGTTTCAAGGAAGACAGTTGGTACCACTTTGTTAAAGCGTTCAAGGACGATGGCCGCCTCGATAGCGCAGAAAATAAAGAATGTTTTACAATAAAATCAACTCAGAGAACCCTTCCCTTTAGACCTTTTCAAGATTGCTCGGTGTAAGCAGAGCGAAAAGTCGTGCGGCTAGTCGACTAGTGCGCACCATGGCGGGGGATAGCCGTAACTAGCTGCAGACTTGGCTTGATTCTTCGAATCACCTTGTTGTTCTGCTCTATGTTACTGTAGTCTGCTAGTGTATTAAAAGATAAAAATGTCCGTTTTCAAGTTTCAGTTGTCTCAATTAGTGCTTTCTTTAGTTGAAGAGGACCGTGATTTGTATTATAAAACACTAGAGTTCCTGAAGTGCCACGATCCCCTCGTAATACCTCTACAGTTATTTAAAAGTGGAAAATCTTCATCTAAGTATCTTCCCCCCATAGAGAAATTTCATTTGAGACTCTATCTTGTTTACGAACGCGATATAACTGACAGTGAAAAATACGAGGCCTACAAAAATCTTGATTCTGAACAGTATCTAACAAACACATTTACTGACAAATTGTTAGTGTTTCCTCTTTGCAGTGGTGTTGTGATTATACGCACACATGTTACTCATTCACAGTCCCTTTCAAATAAACCTGCAAGGCCATGGGTAGCTCTTCACCAAACTGGAAAAATCCTTCGTGCTTTTTGTGATTGTGCTGCTGGGTAACTTTACACTTTTTTGTTATTGTGTTATTGATTTGTGTACTAATTTTGTGTTTGTATTTAACTGATACCGACAACAATCTAATTCTCAGGCTAGGTAGTGTGTGTATCCATGTAAGTGCCCTTTTACAATTAGCAGTATCAGCACGACAGGATTCATCAACCACTGCTGATGACAATGATGTTGGTATTCCGATTACATCACTACCATGCTATTGGAATCAGCCTGGGAAAGGACCAGTAAGTTGACAGCTAACATATATTTCATTCAAAGCCTCATTCGATTTTTGTCAACATAGGTTACAATTGGGAAAATAGCTGATTTAGATGTACACATTCCCAGAAAGAAAGAAGTTCCACTTAATGATATCCTAGAGGTTACTGATGTAGAACATCAACGTACAAATGAAGCTCTCAAAAAGCTAAAAAAGTTGCCTGTTGTACTGTCCTGTGTACCTGAGTACGCACATTCATTTCAGCCTCCAGCTGAAACACATATTTTACCAAAAGCACTGTCAGAATTGTACAATCCTCATTTTGAAGGAAAATATGAGCTTGAAGTGAACGAAGAATGTGAAAGAATATTTTCAGAGATCAGAATTTCAATTGAAGAACAGCGTTCAGTTGAGATCGTAACCAAAAATCAAAGTGAATGTGAGGAGTGGGAGCAGCAGCGAAGTGGAAGAATTACGGGTACTAAGATCCACGAAATTTTAAAAAGAGATCCAAGTAAAGAAGTGAGTGGTGGGGAAATAAAGTTCCTTTTAGAAATGTGTTACCCTGAAATTATTACATTTAAAGGAAACATGTACACAAGGTAAACCATTTATTTACAATTCTATTGCACTTGGTGTTTGATATCTTTTCTTTTTCTAGATATGGTCAACGAAATGAGCCAAAGGCTATTAGCCTGCTAGAAAGTACAATTAATTCAAGGAAGACACACGAAAACTTTCTGTGCGAACCTGTGGGATTAATTATTTCAAAAAGTCATCCCTATCTTGCTGCGTCTCCTGATAGAATCTTCACTTGCATCTGCCATGGCCGTGGTTTAGTTGAAGTAAAATGTCCTTATTTAGTAAAAGGGAAAAGTATCAGGGAGTACGCTAAGAATAATAAAGGTTTCTGATTATTGTTGGACGAAAGCACAAATGAACTACGCCTAGATCACAATCATGAGTATTACTCTCAGGTACAACAATTTCAAACAAAATTTCACACTTTTTGCAATGTTAAATTATTTTTAATCTCTTAGGTTCAATTGCAGCTTTTTGTATCAGAGCTGCCCCTTGCACTTTTTGTTGTGTTTAACGGCAACAAAGTAGTCGAATACGTTACAGTGCAAAGGAATGAAGATGTAATTGAAATGATGGCAGCTAAAGGCAAACTTTTCTTTGTTAACTTCATCCTTCCTGAACTCGTAGCAAAAAGATATAGTTACGTGAAGGACATTCCACAACCAGCTACATCCTCTCAACAAAGTGCGCTCAGTGATCACTTAAATCAATTTATTTGTTATTGTCAAGATCCACAAAAAATTGAGGAAACAATTATCTGTGCAAGTTCATTCTGTGTAATTAACGAATTCCACAAGTCCTGTACCGGATCAAAAAGATTATCTAAAAGTTGGACGTGCATATTCTGTAAAAAAGAAACTGCTTCAAGGAAAAGAAAAACTGGACCAATCAATCAGCAAACTTGTGCAAGTTCCATGGAGTTGACAGATAATACCTTAAATCAAGCTCCAAGAATGAATGTTACATTTTAAAAAAGTTTATTTCTTTTGTTTACCTACATTAGCCTACATATTTCCTTTGACTTTCACAGACACTATGAATGAATGTGAGGCTGCATCCTGTGATGTTATGACAGTTCCTGATAATACTTCCTCAACGAAACAACTTCAATCTAAATCTAACTCAAGGAAAAGTCTCAACTCAGCTACAAGGAAAAGAACAAGTGGACCAATCAATCAGCAAAGTTGTGCAAGTACCATGAAGTTGACAGATAATACGTTAAATCAATCTCCAAGAGTGAATGGTAAATTTAAAAAAAGTTTATTTCTTTTGTTTAACTACATTACCCTACTTTTTCTTTTGACTTTCATAGACACCATGAATGAATGTGAGACTGCATCCTGTGATGTTATGGTAGTTCCTGATAATACTTCCACAACCGAACAACTTCAATCTAAATCTCACTTTAGTGAGGAGAATGTCCCACCTCAAATGCTGCCAAATCCTTCTAGGAAAAGAGGAAGACCAAAGAAGATAACTGAAAATAAGAACACAGAAAGTAATTTAGTGAATCTAAGTCTATCAAACCGTCCTAATGTTGGTTGTGTTCCTAATAAAACCTGTGATACTCCAAATGTTCTAAGTGATGTAAGCCGCCTCGGTATGAAAAGAAAAGCATTACGGGTGTTAAATAAATAATAAAGAATGAACAAAATTGTTTTCACCCACATTTATTACAAAATAACTTGAAAACGGACATTTTTATCTTTTAATACACTAGCAGACTACAGTAACATAGAGCAGAACAACAAGGTGATTCGAAGAATCAAGCCAAGTCTGCAGCTAGTTACGGCTATCCCCCGCCATGGTGCGCACTAGTCGACTAGCCGCACGACTTTTCGCTCTGCTTACACCGAGCAATCTTAAAAAGGTCTATACCCTAAAGTTTTCCACTTCAAAATTTTTACTTTTTACTACACACTTGCACTGTCGCCCCCATAGGCATTAGAAATTTCGACAAATTTTGAAGTGGAAAACTTTGAGGTATAGGGAAGGGTTCTCTGAGTTGATTTTATTGTAAATCATTCTTTATATTCGTATAGAGTGAAGAATTGTGGTTCTTTTGGCACAAAGAAAAAAATTTTAGCTTTACTTTTAGTATTTTTTATAAATTTTTGAAAACGCCGTATTTAACACGGCGCATATGGGGGAAAACGGGTGTACCTAATAAACTGAACGATACTGTAGCGCCGTGGGGGTTAATCCTACGACAACTTCATGTGTAGAAAAAATGTAGATCATCATTAGATCTACTCAGGGCCAAAGGGAAAAAAATCTAGCCCAAGCGGCTCAAGAGTTATTGCATTTTATCTAGGACAGGTAGTGCCATAAGAATAAACTGAAAATAGGGGGGTGTACCTAATAGTTTGGTGGGTACTGTACAGCACCCTCCGACAGCCTGGCGTAATAACGTACTGTTGTACAATAACTCACCATAATCAAGTACCCTAATCCATCAGCAACGCAGTGCATAAACTCTAAAAGAGAGGGTTGCACTGTGGGAAAAAGTCTTGACTGGCCTTTCTTGCAACGATCTCGCTATCTAGTAAAATAGGTCCTACTGAGATTTGAACTCAGATTGTCAGAGTCAGAGTCTGAAGTGCTAATCATTACACCATAGAACCTTGATAAATTTCCTACCGTGGCTTGAAAACTAAGTTTCTACATTGAAATGCTATGAACCTCTGATCACTGCATAGCAATTGGAGTGCGTTACAGTTGCCAATATCCCTAACTACTCCTTTCGACGAGGATGGGATTCGAACCCATGCGTGCAATGCACAATGGATTAGCAGTCCATCACCTTAACCGCTCGACCCTCGTTAAATCCAGATTATCTCAGTTTATCTGCACCATTGAATTACAGAATAATTATCCCGTATTGAACACCACCACATATCTAGTACACATCCCACGATTCACGCCCGACTAGGGACTTGAACTCTCGACTTCAGGATTAAATGTCCCGCGCTCTACCGTCTGAGCTAACCGGGCTGTATTACCTCCCTATCAACAATTAAGTAAAGATCGTATGAACAGTAATAGTAAATTCAATTCTTGTTAAAGGCTTAAAACATGACTTCACTAGTAAAGACATGATTCAAACCTGATCACTTTCTGTCCAAAACAAGTAGTTGTTTCTTACAATTAGTATTGTTCGTCGTGTAACATGGGGTTTGTTTAAAGGCTTAAAACATGACTTCACTAGTAAAGACATGATTCAAACCTGATCACTTTCTGTTCAAAACAAGTAGTGGTTTCTTTCAATTAGTATTGTTCTTCGTATTACATGGGTTTGTGGCGCAATGGATAACGCGCCTTACTACGGATCAGGAGATTCCAGGTTCGACTCCTGGCAAGCTCGATTTACTTGCGTTTCAAGGAAGACAGTTGGTACCATTTTGTTATAGCGTTCAAGGACGATGGCCGCCTCGATAGCGCAGTAGGCAGCGCGCGAGTCTCATAATCTCGAGGTCGTGAGTTCGAACCTCACTCGGGGCATTTGTTTCATTTTACCTCTTGAAAAAATTCATGTCAAACTTTAGAAAGAGCAAAATACTAAACTGTGCTTCGTTTTGAAAAGGATGGAAAGGGTTGTGGTGTTTACGTCGATTATGGTTTTTACGTCGATGGGGTTGTGCTCGCCACTACGAAAGTGTTGTTTGCTAATTGTAGGCCGTTTGCAAGATATAGTGTCCCTCGAATGTATTTGGGGATGGATGCAAACAGACATACTTTGAAGTGGCAATGGCGGTGACTTGAAGAAATAACGATTTGCAACGAACATGTACAGCACCCTCCGACAGCCTGGCGTAATAACGTACTGTTGTACAATAACTCACCATAATCAAGTACCCTAATCCATCAGCAACGCAGTGCATAAACTCTAAAAGAGAGGGTTGCACTGTGGGAAAAAGTCTTGACTGGCCTTTCTTGCAACGATCTCGCTATCTAGTAAAATAGGTCCTAGTGAGATTTGAACTCAGATTGTCAGAGTCAGAGTCTGAAGTGCTAATCATTACACCATAGAACCTTGATAAATTTCCTACCGTGGCTTGAAGACTAAGTTTCTACATTGAAATGCTATGAACCTCTGATCACTGCATAGCAATTGGAGTGCGTTACAGTTGCCAATATCCCTAAATACTCCTTTCGACGAAGATGGGATTCGAACCCATGCGTGCAATGCACAATGGATTAGCAATCCATCACCTTAACCGCTCGGTCACCTCGTCCACATTTTATTCCTTAACGTTTTTCATCTAAAGCCAGATTATCTCAGTTTATCTGCACCATTGAATTACAGAATAATTATCCCGTATTGAACACCACCACATATCTAGTACACATCCCACGTTTCACGCCCGATGAGGGCCTTGAACTCTCGACTTCAGGATTAAATGTCCCGCGCTCTACCGTCTGAGCTAACCGGGCTGTATTACCTCCCTATCAACAATTCAGTGAAGATCGTATGAACAGTAATAATAAATTCAATTCTTGTTAAAGGCTTAAAACATGACTTCACTAGTAAAGACATGATTCAAACCTGATCACTTTCTGTCCAAAACAAGTAGTTGTTTCTTACAATTAGTATTGTTCGTCGTGTAACATGGGGTTTGTTTAAAGGCTTAAAACATGACTTCACTAGTAAAGACATGATTCAAACCTGATCACTTTCTGTTCAAAACAAGTAGTGGTTTCTTTCAATTAGTATTGTTCTTCGTATAACATGGGTTTGTGGCGCAATGGATAACGCGCCTTACTACGGATCAGGAGATTCCAGGTTCGACTCCTGGCAAGCTCGATTTACTTGCGTTTCAAGGAAGACAGTTGGTACCACTTTGTTATAGCGTTCAAGGACGATGGCCGCCTCGATAGCGCAGTAGGCAGCGCGCGAGTCTCATAATCTCGAGGTCGTGAGTTCGAACCTCACTCGGGGCATTTGTTTCATTTTACCTCTTGAAAAAATTCATGTCAAACTTTAGAAAGAGCAAAATACTAAACTGTGCTTCGTTTTGAAAAGGATAGAAAGGGTTGTGGTATTTACGTCGATTATGGTTTTTACGTCGATGGGGTTGTGCTCGCCACTACGAAAGTGTTGTTTGCTAATTGTAGGCCGTTTGCAAGATATAGTGTCCCTCGGATGTATTTGGGGATGGATGCAAACAGACATACTTTGAAGTGGCAATGGCGGTGACTTGAAGAAATAACGATTTGCAACGAACATGTACAGCACCCTCCGACAGCCTGGCGTAATAACGTACTGTTGTACTAATAACTCACCATAATCAAGTACCCTAATCCATCAGCAACGCAGTGCATAAACTCTAAAAGAGAGGGTTGCACTGTGGGAAAAAGTCTTGACTGGCCTTTCTTGCAACGATCTCGCTATCTAGTAAAATAGGTCCTAGTGAGATTTGAACTCAGATTGTCAGAGTCAGAGTCTGAAGTGCTAATCATTACACCATAGAACCTTGATAAATTTCCTACCGTGGCTTGAAGACTAAGTTTCTACATTGAAATGCTATGAACCTCTGATCACTGCATAGCAATTGGAGTGCGTTACAGTTGCCAATATCCCTAAATACTCCTTTCGACGAAGATGGGATTCGAACCCATGCGTGCAATGCACAATGGATTAGCAATCCATCACCTTAACCGCTCGGTCACCTCGTCCACATTTTATTCCTTAACGTTTTTCATCTAAAGCCAGATTATCTCAGTTTATCTGCACCATTGAATTACAGAATAATTATCCCGTATTGAACACCACCACATATCTAGTACACATCCCACGTTTCACGCCCGATGAGGGCCTTGAACTCTCGACTTCAGGATTAAATGTCCCGCGCTCTACCGTCTGAGCTAACCGGGCTGTATTACCTCCCTATCAACAATTCAGTGAAGATCGTATGAACAGTAATAATAAATTCAATTCTTGTTAAAGGCTTAAAACATGACTTCACTAGTAAAGACATGATTCAAACCTGATCACTTTCTGTCCAAAACAAGTAGTTGTTTCTTACAATTAGTATTGTTCGTCGTGTAACATGGGGTTTGTTTAAAGGCTTAAAACATGACTTCACTAGTAAAGACATGATTCAAACCTGATCACTTTCTGTTCAAAACAAGTAGTGGTTTCTTTCAATTAGTATTGTTCTTCGTATAACATGGGTTTGTGGCGCAATGGATAACGCGCCTTACTACGGATCAGGAGATTCCAGGTTCGACTCCTGGCAAGCTCGATTTACTTGCGTTTCAAGGAAGACAGTTGGTACCACTTTGTTATAGCGTTCAAGGACGATGGCCGCCTCGATAGCGCAGTAGGCAGCGCGCGAGTCTCATAATCTCGAGGTCGTGAGTTCGAACCTCACTCGGGGCATTTGTTTCATTTTACCTCTTGAAAAAATTCATGTCAAACTTTAGAAAGAGCAAAATACTAAACTGTGCTTCGTTTTGAAAAGGATAGAAAGGGTTGTGGTATTTACGTCGATTATGGTTTTTACGTCGATGGGGTTGTGCTCGCCACTACGAAAGTGTTGTTTGCTAATTGTAGGCCGTTTGCAAGATATAGTGTCCCTCGGATGTATTTGGGGATGGATGCAAACAGACATACTTTGAAGTGGCAATGGCGGTGACTTGAAGAAATAACGATTTGCAACGAACATGTACAGCACCCTCCGACAGCCTGGCGTAATAACGTACTGTTGTACAATAACTCACCATAATCAAGTACCCTAATCCATCAGCAACGCAGTGCATAAACTCTAAAAGAGAGGGTTGCACTGTGGGAAAAAGTCTTGACTGGCCTTTCTTGCAACGATCTCGCTATCTAGTAAAATAGGTCCTACTGAGATTTGAACTCAGATTGTCAGAGTCAGAGTCTGAAGTGCTAACCATTACACCATAGAACCTTGATAAATTCCCTACCGTGGCTTGAAGACTAAGTTTCTACATTGAAATGCTATGAATCTCTGATCACTGCATAGCAATTGGAGTCCGTTACAGTTGCCAATATCCCTAAATACTCCTTTCGACGAAGATGGGATTCGAACCCATGCGTGCAATGCACAATGGATTAGCAATCCATCACCTTAACCGCTCGGTCACCTCGTCCACATTTTATTCCTTAACGTTTTTCATCTAAAGCCAGATTATCTCAGTTTATCTGCACCATTGAATTACAGAATAATTATCCCGTATTGAACACCACCACATATCTAGTACACATCCCACGTTTCACGCCCGATGAGGGACTTGAACTCTCGACTTCAGGATTAAATGTCCCGCGCTCTACCGTCTGAGCTAACCGGGCTGTATTACCTCCCTATCAACAATTCAGTGAAGATCGTATGAACAGTAATAATAAATTCAATTCTTGTTAAAGGCTTAAAACATGACTTCACTAGTAAAGACATGATTCAAACCTGATCACTTTCTGTCCAAAACAAGTAGTTGTTTCTTACAATTAGTATTGTTCGTCGTGTAACATGGGGTTTGTTTAAAGGCTTAAAACATGACTTCACTAGTAAAGACATGATTCAAACCTGATCACTTTCTGTTCAAAACAAGTAGTGGTTTCTTTCAATTAGTATTGTTCTTCGTATAACATGGGTTTGTGGCGCAATGGATAACGCGCCTTACTACGGATCAGGAGATTCCAGGTTCGACTCCTGGCAAGCTCGATTTACTTGCGTTTCAAGGAAGACAGTTGGTACCACTTTGTTATAGCGTTCAAGGACGATGGCCGCCTCGATAGCGCAGTAGGCAGCGCGCGAGTCTCATAATCTCGAGGTCGTGAGTTCGAACCTCACTCGGGGCATTTGTTTCATTTTACCTCTTGAAAAAATTCATGTCAAACTTTAGAAAGAGCAAAATACTAAACTGTGCTTCGTTTTGAAAAGGATAGAAAGAGTTGTGGTGTTTACGTCGATTATGGTTTTTACGTCGATGGGGTTGTGCTCGCCACTACGAAAGTGTTGTTTGCTAATTGTAGGCCGTTTGCAAGATATAGTGTCCCTCGGATGTATTTGGGGATGGATGCAAACAGACATACTTTGAAGTGGCAATGGCGGTGACTTGAAGAAATAACGATTTGCAACGAACATGTACAGCACCCTTCGACAGCCTGGCGTAATAACGTAACAATAACTCACCATAATCAAGTACCCTAATCCATCAGCAACGCAGTGCATAAACTCTAAAAGAGAGGGTTGCACTGTGGGAAAAAGTCTTGACTGGCCTTTCTTGCAACGATCTCGCTATCTAGTAAAATAGGTCCTAGTGAGATTTGAACTCAGATTGTCAGAGTCAGAGTCTAAAGTGCTAACCATTACACCATAGAACCTTGATAATTTTCCTACCGTGGCTTGAAGACTAAGTTTCTACATTGAAATGCTATGAATCTCTGATCACTGCATAGCAATTGGAGTGCGTTACAGTTGCCAATATCCCTAAATACTCCTTTCGACGAAGATGGGATTCGAACCCATGCGTGCAATGCACAATGGATTAGCAGTCCATCACCTTAACCGCTCGGTCACCTCGTCGACATTTTAATCCTTAACTTTTTTAATCTAAAGCCAGATTATCTCAGTTTATCTGCACCATTGTATTACAGAATAATTATCCCGTATCAAACACCACCAAATATCTAGTACACATCCCACGTTTCACGCCCGATGAGGGACTTGAACCCTCGACCTCAGGATTAAAAGTCCCGCGCTCTACCGTCTGAGCTAACCGGGCTGTATTACCTCCCTATCAACAATTCAGTGAAGATCGTATGAACAGTAATAATAAATTCAATTCTTGTTAAAGGCTTAAAACATGACTTCACTAGTAAAGACATGATTCAAACCTGATCACTTTCTGTCCAAAACAAGTAGTTGTTTCTTACAATTAGTATTGTTCGTCGTGTAACATGGGGTTTGTTTAAATGCTTAAAACATGACTTCACTAGTAAAGACATGATTCAAACCTGATCACTTTCTGTTCAAAACAAGTAGTGGTTTCTTTCAATTAGTATTGTTCGTCGTATAACATGGGTTTGTGGCGCAATGAATAACGCGCCTTACTACGGATCAGGAGATTCCAGGTTCGACTCCTGGCAAGCTCGATTTACTTGCGTTTCAAGGAAGACAATTGGTACTAGTTTGTTATAGCGTTCAAGGACGATGGCCGCCTCGATAGCGCAGTAGGCAGCGCGCGAGTCTCATAATCTCGAGGTCGTGAGTTCGAACCTCACTCGGGGCATTTGTTTCATTTTACCTCTTGAAAAAATTAATGTCAAACTTTAGAAAGAGCAAAATACTAAACTGTGCTTCGTTTTGAAAAGGATAGAAAGGGTTGTGGTGTTTACGTCGATTATGGTTTTTACGTCGATGGGGTTGTGCTCGCCACTACGAAAGTGTTGTTTGCTAATTGTAGGCCGTTTGCAAGATATAGTGTCCCTCGGATGTATTTGGGGATGGATGCAAACAGACATACTTTGAAGTGGCAATGGCGGTGACTTGAAGAAATAACGATTTGCAACGAACATGTACAGCACCCTTCGACAGCCTGGCGTAATAACGTAACAATAACTCACCATAATCAAGTACCCTAATCCATCAGCAACGCAGTGCATAAACTCTAAAAGAGAGGGTTGCACTGTGGGAAAAAGTCTTGACTGGCCTTTCTTGCAACGATCTCGCTATCGAGTAAAATAGGTCCTACTGAGATTTGAACTCAGATTGTCAGAGTCAGAGTCTGAAGTGCTAACCATTACACCATAGAACCTTGATAATTTTCCTACCGTGGCTTGAAGACTAAGTTTCTACATTGAAATGCTATGAATCTCTGATCACTGCATAGCAATTGGAGTGCGTTACAGTTGCCAATATCCCTAAATACTCCTTTCGACGAAGATGGGATTCGAACCCATGCGTGCAATGCACAATGGATTAGCAGTCCATCACCTTAACCGCTCGATCACCTCGTCCACATTTTATTCCTTAACGTTTTTCATCTAAAGCCAGATTATCTCAGTTTATCTGCACCATTGAATTACAGAATAATTATCCCGTATTGAACACCACCACATATCTAGTACACATCCCACGTTTCACGCCCGATGAGGGACTTGAACTCTCGACTTCAGGATTAAATGTCCCGCGCTCTACCGTCTGAGCTAACCGGGCTGTATTACCTCCCTATCAACAATTCAGTGAAGATCGTATGAACAGTAATAATAAATTCAATTCTTGTTAAAGGCTTAAAACATGACTTCACTAGTAAAGACATGATTCAAACCTGATCACTTTCTGTCCAAAACAAGTAGTTGTTTTTTTCATTTAGTATTGTTCGTCGTATAGGGTCATTCCGCTGAAATCGAATTAATTTTGGCGCTCGACATCACCGATTTTTTTTATTTTTTTACAGTGTGTTCATTGTGATCGTATAAAATTTTCTGTAAAGGGAAAACATTTTCCCGTTTACAGAGTGGGAGATAAAAAATCCTAAAGTTTTGGTTTTTTTAATTTAAAAAATTGATTTTTTTCGTTAAAATACAATTTTTTCCGATACCGTTTTTGCTATAGATTTAAAAAACAGATGAAAGATAGAGAATTTTTTAATCTTTTTAATCATCTATTTGGAATTCAAATTAAATTAAAAGAAAGTAAGGATATTGGGGTTTAAACATTTTTTTAAAAAAAGGTCTTAGCGAAGATATGGTTACTTCGATTTGAAAATTTTTTTTACTCATCGATAGCTCTAATGTGTGCGCATCTCGTGTAAAATTTTCAAGTTTTACCCATGCTTTGTTAATTAGTAATGCATTTTTAAATATTTATTTATTCGCCATATCTTTTGCACAGAGAACACTAGCGCCACTCAACGGGCACGGTGGCAACTCTATGGACACCCTGCCATGACAGTGAAGGGGTCTGTGCAATTGAAACGGAGAATTGAAAAAATATTTAAACATGCATAACTAATTAACAAAGCGTGGGTAAAACTTGAAAATTTTACACGAGATGCGCACACATTAGAGCTATTGATGAGTAAAAAAATTTTCAAATCGAAGTTAACATATCTTCGCTAAGACCTTTTTTTAAAAAAATGTTTAAACCCCAATATCCTTACTTTCATTTAATTTATTTTGAATTCCAAATAGATGATTAAAAAGAGAAAAAAATTCTCTATCTTTCATTTGTTTTTTAAATCTATAGCAAAAACGGTATCGGAACAAATTGAATTTTGACGAAAAAAATCAATTTTTTAAATTAAAAAAACTAAAACTTTAGGATTTTTTATCTCCCACTTTGTAAACGGGAAAAATTTTTCTCTTTACAGAAAATTGTATATGATCACAATGAACACACTGTAAAAAAATTAAAAAAATCGGTGATGTTGAGCGCCAAAATTAATTCGATTTCAGCGGAATGACCCTATAACATGGGTTTGTGGCGCAATGGATAACGCGCCTGACTACGGATCAGGAGATTCCAGGTTCGACTCCTGGCAAGCTCGATTTACTTGCGTTTCAAGGAAGACAGTTGGCACCACTTTGTTATAGCGTTCAAGGATGATGGCCGCCTCGATAGCGCAGTAGGCAGCGCGCGAGTCTCATAATCTCGAGGTCGTGAGTTCGAACCACAATCGGGGCATTTGTTTCATTTTACCTCTTGAAAAAATTCATGTCAAACTTTAGAAAGAGCAAAATACTAAACTGTGCTTCGTTTTGAAAAGGATAGAAAGGGTTGTGGTGTTTACGTCGATTATGGTTTTTACGTCGATGGGGTTGTGCTCGCCACTATGAAAGTGTTGTTTGCTAATTGTAGGCTGTTTGCAAGATATAGTGTCCCTCGGATGTATTTGGGGATGGATGCAAACAAACATACTTTGAAGTGGCAATGGCGGTGACTTGAAGAAATAACGATTTGCAACGAACATGTACAGCACCCTCCGACAGCCTGGCGTAATAACGTACTGTTGTACAATAACTCACCATAATCAAGTACCCTAATCCATCAGCAACGCAGTGCATAAACTATAAAAGAGAGGGTTGCACTGTGGGAAAAATTCTTGACTGGCCTTTCTTGCAACGATCTCGCTATCTAGTAAAATAGGTCCTACTGAGATTTGAACTCAGATTGTCAGAATTAGAGTCTGAAGTGCTAACCATTACACCATAGAAACTTGATAAATTTCCTACCGTGGCTTGAAGACTAAGTTTCTACATTGAAATGCTATGAACTTCTGATCACTGCATAGCAATTGGAGTGCGTTACAGTTGCCAATATCCCTAACTACTCCTTTCGACGAGGATGGGATTCGAACCCATGCGTGCAATGCACAATGGATTAGCAGTCCATCACCTTAACCGCTCGGTCACCTCGTCGACATTTTATTCCTTAACGTTTTTCATCTAAAGCCAGATTATCTCAGTTTATCTGCACCATTGAATTACAGAATAATTATCCCGTATCAAACACCACCACATATCTAGTACACATCCCACGTTTCACGCCCGATAAGGGACTTGAACCCTCGACCTCAGGATTAAAAGTCCCGCGCTCTACCGTCTGAGCTAACCGGGCTGTATTACCTCCCTATCAACAATTCAGTGAAGATCGTATGAACAGTAATAGTAAATTCAATTCTTGTTAAAGGCTTAAAACATGACTTCACTAGTAAAGACATGATTCAAACCTGATCACTTTCTGTCCAAAACAAGTAGTTGTTTCTTACAATTAGTGTGTTCTTAGTTCTTAGTTCTTACCTGTGATACTCCAAATGTTCTAAGTGATGTAAGCCGCCTCGGTATGAAAAGAAAAGCATTGCGGGTGTTAAATAAATAATAAAGAATGAACAAAATTGTTTTCACCCACATTTATTACAAAATAACTTGAAAACGGAAATTTTTATCTTTTAATACACTAGCAGACTACAGTAACATAGAGCAGAACAACAAGGTGATTCGAAGAATCAAGCCAAGTCTGCAGCTAGTTACGGCTATCCCCCGCCATGGTGCGCACTAGTCGACTAGCCGCACGACTTTTTGCTCTGCTTACACCGAGCAATCTTAAAAAGGTCTATACCCTAAAGTTTTCCACTTCAAAATTTTTACTTTTTACTACACACTTGCACTGTCGCCCCCATAGGCATTAGAAATTTCGACAAATTTTGAAGTGGAAAACTTTGAGGTATAGGGAAGGGTTCTCTGAGTTGATTTTATTGTAAATCATTCTTTATATTCGTATAGAGTGAAGAATTGTGGTTCTTTTGGCACAAAGAAAAAATTTTTAGCTTTACTTTTAGTATTTTTTATAAATTTTTGAAAACGCCGTATTTAACACGGCGCATATGGGGGAAAACGGGTGTACCTAATAAACTGAACGATACCGTAGCGCCGTGGGGGTTAATCCTACGACAACTTCATGTGTAGAAAAAATGTAGATCATCATTAGATCTACTCAGGGCCAAAGGGAAAAAAATCTAGCCCAAGCGGTTCAAGAGTTATTGCATTTTATCTAGGACACGTAGTGCCATAAGAATAAACTGAAAATAGGGGGGTGTACCTAATAGTTTGGTGGATACTGTACAGCACCCTCCGACAGCCTGGCGTAATAACGTACTGTTGTACAATAACTCACCATAATCAAGTACCCTAATCCATCAGCAACGCAGTGCATAAACTCTAAAAGAGAGGGTTGCACTGTGGGAAAAAGTCTTGACTGGCCTTTCTTGCAACGATCTCGCTATCTAGTAAAATAGGTGCTACTGAGATTTGAACTCAGATTGTCAGAGTCAGAGTCTGAAGTGCTAACCATTACACCATAGAACCTTGATAAATTTCCTACCGTGGCTTGAAGACTAAGTTTCTACATTGAAATGCTATGAACCTCTGATCACTGCATAGCAATTGGAGTGCGTTACAGTTGCCAATATCCCTAACTACTCCTTTCGACGAGGATGGGATTCGAACCCATGCGTGCAATGCACAATGGATTAGCAGTCCATCACCTTAACCGCTAGGTCACCTCGTCGACATTTTATTCCTTAACGTTTTTCATCTAAAGCCAGATTATCTCAGTTTATCTGCACCATTGAATTACAGAATAATTATCCCGTATCGAACACCACCACATATCTAGTACACATCCCACGTTTCACGCCCGATAAGGGACTTGAACCCTCGACCTCAGGATTAAAAGTCCCGCGCTCTACCGTCTGAGCTAACCGGGCTGTATTACCTCCCTATCAACAATTCAGTGAACATCGTATGAACAGTAATAATAAATTCAATTCTTGTTAAAGGCTTAAAACATGACTTCACTAGTAAAGACATGATTCAAACCTGATCACTTTCTGTCCAAAACAAGTAGTTGTTTCTTACAATTAGTATTGTTCGTCGTGTAACATGGGGTTTGTTTAAAGGCTTGAAACATGACTTCACTAGTAAAGACATGATTCAAACCTGATCACTTTCTGTTCAAAACAAGTAGTGGTTTCTTAAAATTAGTATTGTTCGTCGTATAAAATGGTTTTGTGGCGCAATGGATAACGCGCCTGACTACGGATCAGGAGATTCCAAGTTCGACTCCTGGCAAGCTCGATTAACTTGCGTTTCAAGGAAGACAGTTGGTACCACTTTGTTAAAGCGTTCAAGGACGATGGCCGCCTCGATAGCGCAGAAAATAAAGAATGTTTTACAATAAAATCAACTCAGAGAACCCTTCCCTATAGACCTTTTCAAGATTGCTCGGTGTAAGCAGAGCGAAAAGTCGTGCGGCTAGTCGACTAGTGCGCACCATGGCGGGGGATAGCCGTAACTAGCTGCAGACTTGGCTTGATTCTTCGAATCACCTTGTTGTTCTGCTCTATGTTACTGTAGTCTGCTAGTGTATTAAAAGATAAAAATGTCCGTTTTCAAGTTTCAGTTGTCTCAATTAGTGCTTTCTTTAGTTGAAGAGGACCGTGATTTGTATTATAAAACACTAGAGTTCCTGAAGTGCCACGATCCCCTCGTAATACCTCTACAGTTATTTAAAAGTGGAAAATCTTCATCTAAGTATCTTCCCCCCATAGAGAAATTTCATTTGAGACTCTATCTTGTTTACGAACGCGATATAACTGACAGTGAAAAATACGAGGCCTACAAAAATCTTGATTCTGAACAGTATCTAACAAACACATTTACTGACAAATTGTTAGTGTTTCCTCTTTGCAGTGGTGTTGTGATTATACGCACACATGTTACTCATTCACAGTCCCTTTCAAATAAACCTGCAAGGCCATGGGTAGCTCTTCACCAAACTGGAAAAATCCTTCGTGCTTTTTGTGATTGTGCTGCTGGGTAACTTTACACTTTTTTGTTATTGTGTTATTGATTTGTGTACTAATTTTGTGTTTGTATTTAACTGATACCGACAACAATCTAATTCTCAGGCTAGGTAGTGTGTGTATCCATGTAAGTGCCCTTTTACAATTAGCAGTATCAGCACGACAGGATTCATCAACCACTGCTGATGACAATGATGTTGGTATTCCGATTACATCACTACCATGCTATTGGAATCAGCCTGGGAAAGGACCAGTAAGTTGACAGCTAACATATATTTCATTCAAAGCCTCATTCGATTTTTGTCAACATAGGTTACAATTGGGAAAATAGCTGATTTAGATGTACACATTCCCAGAAAGAAAGAAGTTCCACTTAATGATATCCTAGAGGTTACTGATGTAGAACATCAACGTACAAATGAAGCTCTCAAAAAGCTAAAAAAGTTGCCTGTTGTACTGTCCTGTGTACCTGAGTACGCACATTCATTTCAGCCTCCAGCTGAAACACATATTTTACCAAAAGCACTGTCAGAATTGTACAATCCTCATTTTGAAGGAAAATATGAGCTTGAAGTGAACGAAGAATGTGAAAGAATATTTTCAGAGATCAGAATTTCAATTGAAGAACAGCGTTCAGTTGAGATCGTAACCAAAAATCAAAGTGAATGTGAGGAGTGGGAGCAGCAGCGAAGTGGAAGAATTACGGGTACTAAGATCCACGAAATTTTAAAAAGAGATCCAAGTAAAGAAGTGAGTGGTGGGGAAATAAAGTTCCTTTTAGAAATGTGTTACCCTGAAATTATTACATTTAAAGGAAACATGTACACAAGGTAAACCATTTATTTACAATTCTATTGCACTTGGTGTTTGATATCTTTTCTTTTTCTAGATATGGTCAACGAAATGAGCCAAAGGCTATTAGCCTGCTAGAAAGTACAATTAATTCAAGGAAGACACACGAAAACTTTCTGTGCGACCCTGTGGGATTAATTATTTCAAAAAGTCATCCCTATCTTGCTGCGTCTCCTGATAGAATCTTCACTTGCATCTGCCATGGCCGTGGTTTAGTTGAAGTAAAATGTCCTTATTTAGTAAAAGGGAAAAGTATCAGGGAGTACGCTAAGAATAATAAAGGTTTCTGCTTATTGTTGGACGAAAGCACAAATGAACTACGCCTAGATCACAATCATGAGTATTACTCTCAGGTACAACAATTTCAAACAAAATTTCACACTTTTTGCAATGTTAAATTATTTTAATCTCTTAGGTTCAATTGCAGCTTTTTGTATCAGAGCTGCCCCTTGCACTTTTTGTTGTGTTTAACGGCAACAAAGTAGTCGAATACGTTACAGTGCAAAGGAATGAAGATGTAATTGAAATGATGGCAGCTAAAGGCAAACTTTTCTTTGTTAACTTCATCCTTCCTGAACTCGTAGCAAAAAGATATAGTTACGTGAAGGACATTCCACAACCAGCTACATCCTCTCAACAAAGTGCGCTCAGTGATCACTTAAACCAATTTATTTGTTATTGTCAAGATCCGCAAAAAATTGAGGAAACAATTATCTGTGCAAGTTCATTCTGTGTAATTAACGAATTCCACAAGTCCTGTACCGGATCAAAAAGATTATCTAAAAGTTGGATGTGCATATTCTGTAAAAAAGAAACTGCTTCAAGGAAAAGAAAAACTGGACCAATCAATCAGCAAACTTGTGCAAGTTCCATGGAGTTGACAGATAATACCTTAAATCAAGCTCCAAGAATGAATGGTACATTTTAAAAAAGTTTATTTCTTTTGTTTAACTACATTACCCTACTTTTTCTTTTGACTTTCATAGACACCATGAATGAATGTGAGACTGCATCCTGTGATGTTATGGTAGTTCCTGATAATACTTCCACAACCGAACAACTTCAATCTAAATCTCACTTTAGTGAGGAGAATGTCCCACCTCAAATGCTGCCAAATCCTTCTAGGAAAAGAGGAAGACCAAAGAAGATAACTGAAAATAAGAACACAGAAAGTAATTTAGTGAATCTAAGTCTATCAAACCGTCCTAATGTTGGTTGTGTTCCTAATAAAGCCTGTGATACTCCAAATGTTCTAAGTGATGTAAGCCGCCTCGGTATGAAAAGAAAAGCATTGCGGGTGTTAAATAAATAATAAAGAATGAACAAAATTGTTTTCACCCACATTTATTACAAAATAACTTGAAAACGGACATTTTTATCTTTTAATACACTAGCAGACTACAGTAACATAGAGCAGAACAACAAGGTGATTCGAAGAATCAAGCCAAGTCTGCAGCTAGTTACGGCTATCCCCCGCCATGGTGCGCACTAGTCGACTAGCCGCACGACTTTTCGCTCTGCTTACACCGAGCAATCTTAAAAAGGTCTATACCCTAAAGTTTTCCACTTCAAAATTTTTACTTTTTACTACACACTTGCACTGTCGCCCCCATAGGCATTAGAAATTTCGACAAATTTTGAAGTGGAAAACTTTGAGGTATAGGGAAGGGTTCTCTGAGTTGATTTTATTGTAAATCATTCTTTATATTCGTATAGAGTGAAGAATTGTGGTTCTTTTGGCACAAAGAAAAAATTTTTAGCTTTACTTTTAGTATTTTTTATAAATTTTTGAAAACGCCGTATTTAACACGGCGCATATGGGGGAAAACGGGTGTACCTAATAAACTGAACGATACCGTAGCGCCGTGGGGGTTAATCCTACGACAACTTCATGTGTAGAAAAAATGTAGATCATCATTAGATCTACTCAGGGCCAAAGGGAAAAAAATCTAGCCCAAGCGGTTCAAGAGTTATTGCATTTTATCTAGGACACGTAGTGCCATAAGAATAAACTGAAAATAGGGGGGTGTACCTAATAGTTTGGTGGGTACTGTACAGCACCCTCCGACAGCCTGGCGTAATAACGTACTGTTGTACAATAACTCACCATAATCAAGTACCCTAATCCATCAGCAACGCAGTGCATAAACTCTAAAAGAGAGGGTTGCACTGTGGGAAAAAGTCTTGACTGGCCTTTCTTGCAACGATCTCGCTATCTAGTAAAATAGGTGCTACTGAGATTTGAACTCAGATTGTCAGAGTCAGAGTCTGAAGTGCTAACCATTACACCATAGAACCTTGATAAATTTCCTACCGTGGCTTGAAGACTAAGTTTCTACATTGAAATGCTATGAACCTCTGATCACTGCATAGCAATTGGAGTGCATTACAGTTGCCAATATCCCTAACTACTCCTTTCGACGAATATGGGATTCGAACCCATGCGTGCAATGCACAATGGATTAGCAGTCCATCACCTTAACCGCTCGGTCACCTCGTCGACATTTTATTCCTTAGCTATGTCAAACTTTAGAAAGAGCAAAATACTAAACTGTGCTTCGTTTTGAAAAGGATGGAAAGGGTTGTGGTGTTTACGTCGATTATGGTTTTTACGTCGATGGGGTTGTGCTCGCCACTACGAAAGTGTTGTTTGCTAATTGTAGGCCGTTTCTAAGATATAGTGTCCCTCGGATGTATTTGGGGATGGATGCAAACAGACATACTTTGAAGTGGCAATGGCGGTGACTTGAAGAAATAACGATTTGCAACGAACATGTACAGCACCCTCCGACAGCCTGGCGTAATAACGTACTGTTGTACAATAACTCACCATAATCAAGTACCCTAATCCATCAGCAACGCAGTGCATAAGCTCTAAAAGAGAGGGTTGCACTGTGGGAAAAAGTCTTGACTGGCCTTTCTTGCAACGATCTCGCTATCTAGTAAAATAGGTCCTACTGAGATTTGAACTCAGATTGTCAGAGTCAGAGTCTGAAGTGCTAACCATTACACCATAGAACCTTGATAAATTTCCTACCGTGGCTTGAAGACTAAGTTTCTACATTGAAATGCTATGAATCTCTGATCACTGCATAGCAATTGGAGTGCGTTACAGTTGCCAATATCCCTAAATACTCCTTTCGACGAAGATGGGATTCGAACCCATGCGTGCAATGCACAATGGATTAGCAGTCCATCACCTTAACCGCTCGATCACCTCGTCCACATTTTATTCCTTAACGTTTTTCATCTAAAGCCAGATTATCTCAGTTTATCTGCACCATTGAATTACAGAATAATTATCCCGTATTGAACACCACCACATATCTAGTACACATCCCACGTTTCACGCCCGATGAGGGACTTGAACTCTCGACTTCAGGATTAAATGTCCCGCGCTCTACCGTCTGAGCTAACCGGGCTGTATTACCTCCCTATCAACAATTCAGTGAAGATCGTATGAACAGTAATAATAAATTCAATTCTTGTTAAAGGCTTAAAACATGACTTCACTAGTAAAGACATGATTCAAACCTGATCACTTTCTGTCCAAAACAAGTAGTTGTTTTTTTCATTTAGTATTGTTCGTCGTATAGGGTCATTCCGCTGAAATCGAATTAATTTTGGCGCTCGACATCACCGATTTTTTTTATTTTTTTACAGTGTGTTCATTGTGATCGTATAAAATTTTCTGTAAAGGGAAAACATTTTCCCGTTTACAGAGTGGGAGATAAAAAATCCTAAAGTTTTGGTTTTTTTAATTTAAAAAATTGATTTTTTTCGTTAAAATACAATTTGTTCCGATACCGTTTTTGCTATAGATTTAAAAAACAGATGAAAGATAGAGAATTGTTTTATCTTTTTAATCATCTATTTGGAATTCAAATTAAATTAAAAGAAAGTAAGGATATTGGGGTTTAAACATTTTTTTAAAAAAAGGTCTTAGCGAAGATATGGTTACTTCGATTTGAAAATTTTTTTTACTCATCGATAGCTCTAATATGTGCGCATCTCGTGTAAAATTTTCAAGTTTTACCCATGCTTTGTTAATTAGTAATGCATTTTTAAATATTTATTTATTCGCCATATCTTTTGCACAGAGAACACTAGCGCCACTCAACGGGCACGGTGGCAACTCTATGGACACCCTGCCATGACAGTGAAGGGGTCTGTGCAATTGAAACGGAGAATTGAAAAAATATTTAAACATGCATAACTAATTAACAAAGCGTGGGTAAAACTTGAAAATTTTACACGAGATGCGCACACATTAGAGCTATTGATGAGTAAAAAAAATTTTCAAATCGAAGTTAACATATCTTCGCTAAGACCTTTTTTTAAAAAAATGTTTAAACCCCAATATCCTTACTTTCATTTAATTTATTTTGAATTCCAAATAGATGATTAAAAAGAGAAAAAAATTCTCTATCTTTCATTTGTTTTTTAAATCTATAGCAAAAACGGTATCGGAACAAATTGAATTTTGACGAAAAAAATCAATTTTTTAAATTAAAAAAACTAAAACTTTAGGATTTTTTATCTCCCACTTTGTAAACGGGAAAAATTTTTCTCTTTACAGAAAATTGTATATGATCACAATGAACACACTGTAAAAAAATTAAAAAAATCGGTGATGTTGAGCGCCAAAATTAATTCGATTTCAGCGGAATGACCCTATAACATGGGTTTGTGGCGCAATGGATAACGCGCCTGACTACGGATCAGGAGATTCCAGGTTCGACTCCTGGCAAGCTCGATTTACTTGCGTTTCAAGGAAGACAGTTGGCACCACTTTGTTATAGCGTTCAAGGATGATGGCCGCCTCGATAGCGCAGTAGGCAGCGCGCGAGTCTCATAATCTCGAGGTCGTGAGTTCGAACCACAATCGGGGCATTTGTTTCATTTTACCTCTTGAAAAAATTCATGTCAAACTTTAGAAAGAGCAAAATACTAAACTGTGCTTCGTTTTGAAAAGGATAGAAAGGGTTGTGGTGTTTACGTCGATTATGGTTTTTACGTCGATGGGGTTGTGCTCGCCACTATGAAAGTGTTGTTTGCTAATTGTAGGCTGTTTGCAAGATATAGTGTCCCTCGGATGTATTTGGGGATGGATGCAAAGAGACATACTTTGAAGTGGCAATGGCGGTGACTTGAAGAAATAACGATTTGCAACGAACATGTACAGCACCCTTCGACAGCCTGGCGTAATAACGTAACAACAAGATTCCTTCGGTAATGTCCTTCGGGAATGTTTTTAAACGTTAAGGAGACAGAAAATCAAGGTTAAATAGTAGATAAATACATACTATTATGTTTGGAAAATTTTGTTTCCCTTTATTCTCTTAAATTAATTGATTCTTATTAACTAATTGACTAATAATCTGTCAATATTATCATAATATTCGTAATATTCGAAGTCGCACCACTCATAATATTATGAGTGGTGCGACTTAGGTGTGGCGGAGGCTTCGCCCCGCCACCCCACGTCGCACTTCATGTTTAGATTAAGTTAAAGTAACACTTATTACTAGAGTAACAATACAATTATATCATGCGGTCACATGTTGCATTACATGAGTCTTGGCTAATAGATAGCGAACTACCATCATACCCATTTTTTCCCTTCTATTTATGTAACAATGATGGTCTAATGGTCATCAACCAAGGCTCCCATTCGCATGGTTCGGGGTTCGAATCTCGATCAATACGGAAAAGAAAACTAAATTTTTGAAAAATTCCTCTTAATAAGCTTTCGGAGGTAAATGGAAGGGGAAGATCGGTGGTAACTCTTCACGACCGCAAGAAGATCTTGATGACCGAGGAGAGGACAGAGGAAGAAGGGAGAGATGACCCAGAGCTTCAAAATGAATATAATCTAACATTTTAAAAATGTTCCTCAACTTCTTGGTTGATGACTAACTGTTAAAAAAGGAGGCATAGACATTTTACTGACAACCAAATTTATTAAAATCAAGATAAAAAATAGTAAACAAAAAGAGTTAATTATGAAACTAAAAGGGTTAAAAAAATAAAAGTGGGAAAATACAAAGTAAAAAGAAGAATAAAGACGAAATCGAAATCGAACATAAAAACCAAATCAAATAATTAATACTCTCCACTCCCATAGCAGAAAACTTGTCTTGCTAGGGAAGATCCAAACTTTTTTTTTCTTTTTGTTTACACTGCTGAGCATGCACTGACAGTTGGAAGGTTACGCAAAAAAGCGAATTCACTGCCTAGGATTCGGCAACCAGCTAGGTAACAAGTACGCAAATTAAATTTTTTAAACAGTAATGAAAACAAATGAAACCCCGTTAGGACATGTATCAAATTTTGACAGAATTATGTACAAAATTTGGTGACGATTGGTCATTCAGGGAAGAAACGTATAAAGGATAACTAAATGGACATTAAACCCTCTGAATTTCACTACTAGCTACTACTACCCTACCCCCTATACCCCACACCCTATATTGTTAAGGACCTTCGTATATAAATATACCTCAGGGATAACTCACCATAATCAAGTACCCTAATCCATCAGCAACGCAGTGCATAAACTCTAAAAGAGAGGGTTGCACTGTGGGAAAAAGTCTTGACTGGCCTTTCTTGCAACGATCTCGCTATCTAGTAAAATAGGTCCTACTGAGATTTGAACTCAGATTGTCAGAGTCAGAGTCTGAAGTGCTAACCATTACACCATAGAACCTTGATAAATTTCCTACCGTGGCTTGAAGACTAAGTTTCTACATTGAAATGCTATGAATCTCTGATCACTGCATAGCAATTGGAGTGCGTTACAGTTGCCAATATCCCTAAATACTCCTTTCGACGAAGATGGGATTCGAACCCATGCGTGCAATGCACAATGGATTAGCAGTCCATCACCTTACTCGCTCGGTCACCTCGTCCACATATTATTCCTTAACGTTTTTCATCTAAACCCAGATTATCTCAGTTTATCTGCACCATTGAATTACAGAATAATTATCCCGTATTGAACACCACCACAAATCTAGTACACATCCCACGTTTCACGCCCGATGAGGGACTTGAACCCTCGACCTCAGGATTAAATGTCCCGCGCTCTACCGTCTGAGCTAACAGGGCTGTATTACCTCCCTATCAACAATTCAGTGAAGATCGTATGAACAGTAATAATAAATTCAATTCTTGTTAAAGGCTTAAAACATGACTTCACTAGTAAAGACATGATTCAAACCTGATCACTTTCTGTCCAAAACAAGTAGTTGTTTTTTTCGTTTAGTATTGTTCCTCGTATAACATGGGTTTGTGGCGCAATGGATAACGCGCCTGACTACGGATCAGGAGATTCCAGGTTCGACTCCTGGCAAGCTCGATTGACTTGCGTTTCAAGGAATACAGTTGGTACCAATTTGTTATAGTGTTTATATATAATGGCCGCTTCGATAGCGCAGTTGGCAGCGCACGAGTCCATAATCTCGAGGTCGTGAGTTCGAATCACAATCGGGGCATTTGTTTCATTTTACCTCTTGAAAAAATTCATGTTAAACTTTAGAAAGAGCAAAATACTAAACTGTGCTTCGCTTTGAAAAGGATAGAAAGGGTTGTGGTGTTTACGTCGATTATGGTTGTTACGTCGATGGGGTTGTGCTCGCCACTATGAAAGTGTTGTTTGCTAATTGTAGGCTGTTTGCAAGATATAGTGTCCCTCGGATGTATTTGGGGATGGATGCAAACAGACATACTTTGAAGTGGCAATGGCGGTGACTTGAAGAAATAACGATTTGCAACGAACATGTACAGCACCCTCCGACAGCCTGGCGTAATAACGTACTGTTGTACAATAACTCACCATAATAAAGTACCCTAATCCATCAGCAACGCAGTGCATAAACTCTAAAAGAGACGGTTGCACTGTGGGAAAAAGTCTTGACTGGCCTTTCTTGCAACGATCTCGCTATCTAGTAAATTAGGTCCTACTGAGATTTGAACTCAGATTGTCAGAGTCAGAGTCTGAAGTGCTAACCATTACACCATAGAACCTTGATAAATTTCCTACCGTGGCTTGAAGACTAAGTTTCTACATTGAAATGCTATGAATCTCTGATCACTGCATAGCAATTGGAGTGCGGTACAGTTGCCAATATCCCTAACTACTCCTTTCGACGAGGATGGGATTCGAACCCATGCGTGCAATGCACAATGGATTAGCAGTTTATCACCTTAACCGCTCGGTCACCTCGTCGACATTTTATTCCTTAACGTTTTTCATCTAAAGCCAGATTATCTCAGTTTATCTGCACCATTGAATTACAGAATAATTATCCCGTATCAAACACCACCACATATCTAGTACACATCCCACGTTTCACGCCCGATGAGGGACTTGAACCCTCGACCTCAGGATTAAAAGTCCCTCGCTCTACCGTCTGAGCTAACAGGGCTGTATTATCTCCCTATCAACAATTCAGTGAATATCGAATGAACAGTAATAATAAATTCAATTCTTGTTAAAGGCTTAAAACATGACTTCACTAGTAAAGACATGATTCAAACCTGATCACTTTCTGTCCAAAACAAGTAGTTGTTTCTTACAATTAGTGTGTTCTTAGTTCTTAGTTCTTACCTGTGATACTCCAAATGTTCTAAGTGATGTAAGCCGCCTCGGTATGAAAAGAAAAGCATTGCGGGTGTTAAATAAATAATAAAGAATGAACAAAATTGTTTTCACCCACATTTATTACAAAATAACTTGAAAACGGACATTTTTATCTTTTAATACACTAGCAGACTACAGTAACATAGAGCAGAACAACAAGGTGATTCGAAGAATCAAGCCAAGTCTGCAGCTAGTTACGGCTATCCCCCGCCATGGTGCGCACTAGTCGACTAGCCGCACGACTTTTCGCTCTGCTTACACCGAGCAATCTTAAAAAGGTCTATACCCTAAAGTTTTCCACTTCAAAATTTTTACTTTTTACTACACACTTGCACTGTCGCCCCCATAGGCATTAGAAATTTCGACAAATTTTGAAGTGGAAAACTTTGAGGTATAGGGAAGGGTTCTCTGAGTTGATTTTATTGTAAATCATTCTTTATATTCGTATAGAGTGAAGAATTGTGGTTCTTTTGGCACAAAGAAAAAATTTTTAGCTTTACTTTTAGTATTTTTTATAAATTTTTGAAAACGCCGTATTTAACACGGCGCATATGGGGGAAAACGGGAGTACCTAATAAACTGAACGATACCGTAGCGCCGTGGGGGTTAATCCTACGACAACTTCATGTGTAGAAAAAATGTAGATCATCATTAGATCTACTCAGTGCCAAAGGGAAATCTATCTATTTTACTATCTAGTAAAATAGGTCCTACTGAGATTTGAACTCAGATTGTCAGAGTCAGAGTCTGAAGTGCTAACCATTACACCATAGAAACTTGATAAATTCCCTACCGTGGCTTGAAGACTAAGTTTCTACATTGAAATGCTATGAACCTCTGATCACTGCATAGCAATTGGAGTGCGTTACAGTTGCCAATATCCCTAACTACTCCTTTCGACGAGGATGGGATTTGAACCCATGCGTTCAATGCGCAATGGATTAGCAGTCCATCACCTTAACCGCTCGGTCACCTCGTCGACATTTTATTCCTTAACGTTTTTCATCTAAAGCCAGATTATCTCAGTTTATCTGCACCATTGAATTACAGAATAATTATCCCGTATCGAACACCACCACATATCTAGTACACATCCCACGTTTCACGCCCGATGAGGGACTTGAACCCTCGACCTCAGGATTAAAAGTCCCGCGCTCTACCGTCTGAGCTAACCGGGCTGTATTACCTCCCTATCAACAATTCAGTGAAGATCGTATGAACAGTAATAATAAATTCAATTCTTGTTAAAGGCTTAAAACATGACTTCACTAGTAAAGACATGATTCAAACCTGATCACTTTCTGTCCAAAACAAGTAGTTGTTTCTTACAATTAGTATTGTTCGTCGTGTAACATGGGGTTTGTTTAAAGGCTTAAAACACGACTTCACTAGTAAAGACATGATTCAAACCTGATCACTTTCTGTTCAAAACAAGTAGTGGTTTCTTTCAATTAGTATTGTTCGTCGTATAACATGGGTTTGTGGCGCAATGGATAACGCGCCTTACTACGGATCAGGAGATTCCAGGTTTGACTCCTGGCAAGCTCGATTTACTTGCGTTTCAAGGAAGACAGTTGGTACCACTTTGTTATTGCGTTCAAGGACGATGGCCGCCTCGATAGCGCAGTAGGCAGCGCGCGAGTCTCATAATCTCGAGGTCGTGAGTTCGAACCTCACTCGCGGCATTTGTTTCATTTTACCTCTTGAAAAAATTCATGTCAAATTTTAGAAAGAGCAAAATACTAAACTGTGCTTCGCTTTGAAAAGGATGGAAAGGGTTGTGGTGTTTACGTCGATTATGGTTTTTACGTCGATGGGGTTGTGCTCGCCACTACGAAAGTGTTGTTTGCTAATTGTAGGCCGTTTGCAAGATATAGTGTCCCTCGGATGTATTTGGGGATGGATGCAAACAGACATACTTTGAAGTGGCAATGGCGGTGACTTGAAGAAATAACGATTTGCAACGAACATGTACAGCACCCTCCGACAGCCTGGCGTAATAACGTACTGTTGTACAATAACTCACCATAATCAAGTACCCTAATCCATCAGCAACGCAGTGCATAAACTCTAAAAGAGAGGGTTGCACTGTGGGAAAAAGTCTTGACTGGCCTTTCTTGCAACGATCTCGCTATCTAGTAAAATAGGTCCTACTGAGATTTGAACTCAGATTGTCAGAGTCAGAGTCTGAAGTGCTAACCATTACACCATAGAACCTTGATAAATTTCCTACCGTGGCTTGAAGACTAAGTTTCTACATTGAAATGCTATGAATCTCTGATCACTGCATAGCAATTGGAGTGCGTTACAGTTGCCAATATCCCTAAATACTCCTTTCGACGAAGATGGGATTCGAACCCATGCGTGCAATGCACAATGGATTAGCAGTCCATCACCTTAACCGCTCGGTCACCTCGTCGACATTTTAATCCTTAACTTTTTTAATCTAAAGCCAGATTATCTCAGTTTATCTGCACCATTGTATTACAGAATAATTATCCCGTATCAAACACCACCAAATATCTAGTACACATCCCACGTTTCACGCCCGATGAGGGACTTGAACCCTCGACCTCAGGATTAAAAGTCCCGCGCTCTACCGTCTGAGCTAACCGGGCTGTATTACCTGCCTATCAACAATTCAGTGAAGATCGTATGAACAGTAATAATAAATTCAATTCTTGTTAAAGGCTTAAAACATGACTTCACTAGTAAAGACATGATTCAAACCTGATCACTTTCTGTCCAAAACAAGTAGTTGTTTCTTACAATTAGTATTGTTCGTCGTGTAACATGGGGTTTGTTTAAATGCTTAAAACATGACTTCACTAGTAAAGACATGATTCAAACCTGATCACTTTCTGTTCAAAACAAGTAGTGGTTTCTTTCAATTAGTATTGTTCGTCGTATAACATGGGTTTGTGGCGCAATGAATAACGCGCCTTACTACGGATCAGGAGATTCCAGGTTCGACTCCTGGCAAGCTCGATTTACTTGCGTTTCAAGGAAGACAATTGGTACTAGTTTGTTATAGCGTTCAAGGACGATGGCCGCCTCGATAGCGCAGTAGGCAGCGCGCGAGTCTCATAATCTCGAGGTCGTGAGTTCGAACCTCACTCGGGGCATTTGTTTCATTTTACCTCTTGAAAAAATTCATGTCAAACTTTAGAAAGAGCAAAATACTAAACTGTGCTTCGTTTTGAAAAGGATAGAAAGGGTTGTGGTGTTTACGTCGATTATGGTTTTTACGTCGATGGGGTTGTGCTCGCCACTACGAAAGTGTTGTTTGCTAATTGTAGGCCGTTTGCAAGATATAGTGTCCCTCGGATGTATTTGGGGATGGATGCAAACAGACATACTTTGAAGTGGCAATGGCGGTGACTTGAAGAAATAACGATTTGCAACGAACATGTACAGCACCCTCCGACAGCCTGGCGTAATAACGTACTGTTGTACAATAACTCACCATAATCAAGTACCCTAATCCATCAGCAACGCAGTGCATAAACTCTAAAAGAGAGGGTTGCACTGTGGGAAAAAGTCTTGACTGGCCTTTCTTGCAACGATCTCGCTATCTAGTAAAATAGGTCCTACTGAGATTTGAACTCAGATTGTCAGAGTCAGAGTCTGAAGTGCTAACCATTACACCATAGAACCTTGATAAATTTCCTACCGTGGCTTGAAGACTAAGTTTCTACATTGAAATGCTATGAATCTCTGATCACTGCATAGCAATTGGAGTGCGTTACAGTTGCCAATATCCCTAAATACTCCTTTCGACGAAGATGGGATTCGAACCCATGCGTGCAATGCACAATGGATTAGCAGTCCATCACCTTAACCGCTCGATCACCTCGTCCACATTTTATTCCTTAACGTTTTTCATCTAAAGCCAGATTATCTCAGTTTATCTGCACCATTGAATTACAGAATAATTATCCCGTATTGAACACCACCACATATCTAGTACACATCCCACGTTTCACGCCCGATGAGGGACTTGAACTCTCGACTTCAGGATTAAATGTCCCGCGCTCTACCGTCTGAGCTAACCGGGCTGTATTACCTCCCTATCAACAATTCAGTGAAGATCGTATGAACAGTAATAATAAATTCAATTCTTGTTAAAGGCTTAAAACATGACTTCACTAGTAAAGACATGATTCAAACCTGATCACTTTCTGTCCAAAACAAGTAGTTGTTTTTTTCATTTAGTATTGTTCGTCGTATAGGGTCATTCCGCTGAAATCGAATTAATTTTGGCGCTCGACATCACCGATTTTTTTTATTTTTTTACAGTGTGTTCATTGTGATCGTATAAAATTTTCTGTAAAGGGAAAACATTTTCCCGTTTACAGAGTGGGAGATAAAAAATCCTAAAGTTTTGGTTTTTTTAATTTAAAAAATTGATTTTTTTCGTTAAAATACAATTTGTTCCGATACCGTTTTTGCTATAGATTTAAAAAACAGATGAAAGATAGAGAATTTTTTTATCTTTTTAATCATCTATTTGGAATTCAAATTAAATTAAAAGAAAGTAAGGATATTGGGGTTTAAACATTTTTTTAAAAAAAGGTCTTAGCGAAGATATGGTTACTTCGATTTGAAAATTTTTTTTACTCATCGATAGCTCTAATATGTGCGCATCTCGTGTAAAATTTTCAAGTTTTACCCATGCTTTGTTAATTAGTAATGCATTTTTAAATATTTATTTATTCGCCATATCTTTTGCACAGAGAACACTAGCGCCACTCAACGGGCACGGTGGCAACTCTATGGACACCCTGCCATGACAGTGAAGGGGTCTGTGCAATTGAAACGGAGAATTGAAAAAATATTTAAACATGCATAACTAATTAACAAAGCGTGGGTAAAACTTGAAAATTTTACACGAGATGCGCACACATTAGAGCTATTGATGAGTAAAAAAAATTTTCAAATCGAAGTTAACATATCTTCGCTAAGACCTTTTTTTAAAAAAATGTTTAAACCCCAATATCCTTACTTTCATTTAATTTATTTTGAATTCCAAATAGATGATTAAAAAGAGAAAAAAATTCTCTATCTTTCATTTGTTTTTTAAATCTATAGCAAAAACGGTATCGGAACAAATTGAATTTTGACGAAAAAAATCAATTTTTTAAATTAAAAAAACTAAAACTTTAGGATTTTTTATCTCCCACTTTGTAAACGGGAAAAATTTTTCTCTTTACAGAAAATTGTATATGATCACAATGAACACACTGTAAAAAAATTAAAAAAATCGGTGATGTTGAGCGCCAAAATTAATTCGATTTCAGCGGAATGACCCTATAACATGGGTTTGTGGCGCAATGGATAACGCGCCTGACTACGGATCAGGAGATTCCAGGTTCGACTCCTGGCAAGCTCGATTTACTTGCGTTTCAAGGAAGACAGTTGGCACCACTTTGTTATAGCGTTCAAGGATGATGGCCGCCTCGATAGCGCAGTAGGCAGCGCGCGAGTCTCATAATCTCGAGGTCGTGAGTTCGAACCACAATCGGGGCATTTGTTTCATTTTACCTCTTGAAAAAATTCATGTCAAACTTTAGAAAGAGCAAAATACTAAACTGTGCTTCGTTTTGAAAAGGATAGAAAGGGTTGTGGTGTTTACGTCGATTATGGTTTTTACGTCGATGGGGTTGTGCTCGCCACTATGAAAGTGTTGTTTGCTAATTGTAGGCTGTTTGCAAGATATAGTGTCCCTCGGATGTATTTGGGGATGGATGCAAAGAGACATACTTTGAAGTGGCAATGGCGGTGACTTGAAGAAATAACGATTTGCAACGAACATGTACAGCACCCTTCGACAGCCTGGCGTAATAACGTAACAACAAGATTCCTTCGGTAATGTCCTTCGGGAATGTTTTTAAACGTTAAGGAGACAGAAAATCAAGGTTAAATAGTAGATAAATACATACTATTATGTTTGGAAAATTTTGTTTCCCTTTATTCTCTTAAATTAATTGATTCTTATTAACTAATTGACTAATAATCTGTCAATATTATCATAATATTCGTAATATTCGAAGTCGCACCACTCATAATATTATGAGTGGTGCGACTTAGGTGTGGCGGAGGCTTCGCCCCGCCACCCCACGTCGCACTTCATGTTTAGATTAAGTTAAAGTAACACTTATTACTAGAGTAACAATACAATTATATCATGCGGTCACATGTTGCATTACATGAGTCTTGGCTAATAGATAGCGAACTACCATCATACCCATTTTTTCCCTTCTATTTATGTAACAATGATGGTCTAATGGTCATCAACCAAGGCTCCCATTCGCATGGTTCGGGGTTCGAATCTCGATCAATACGGAAAAGAAAACTAAATTTTTGAAAAATTCCTCTTAATAAGCTTTCGGAGGTAAATGGAAGGGGAAGATCGGTGGTAACTCTTCACGACCGCAAGAAGATCTTGATGACCGAGGAGAGGACAGAGGAAGAAGGGAGAGATGACCCAGAGCTTCAAAATGAATATAATCTAACATTTTAAAAATGTTCCTCAACTTCTTGGTTGATGACTAACTGTTAAAAAAGGAGGCATAGACATTTTACTGACAACCAAATTTATTAAAATCAAGATAAAAAATAGTAAACAAAAAGAGTTAATTATGAAACTAAAAGGGTTAAAAAAATAAAAGTGGGAAAATACAAAGTAAAAAGAAGAATAAAGACGAAATCGAAATCGAACATAAAAACCAAATCAAATAATTAATACTCTCCACTCCCATAGCAGAAAACTTGTCTTGCTAGGGAAGATCCAAACTTTTTTTTTCTTTTTGTTTACACTGCTGAGCATGCACTGACAGTTGGAAGGTTACGCAAAAAAGCGAATTCACTGCCTAGGATTCGGCAACCAGCTAGGTAACAAGTACGCAAATTAAATTTTTTAAACAGTAATGAAAACAAATGAAACCCCGTTAGGACATGTATCAAATTTTGACAGAATTATGTACAAAATTTGGTGACGATTGGTCATTCAGGGAAGAAACGTATAAAGGATAACTAAATGGACATTAAACCCTCTGAATTTCACTACTAGCTACTACTACCCTACCCCCTATACCCCACACCCTATATTGTTAAGGACCTTCGTATACAAGATTCTTTCGGTAATGTCCTTCGGGAATGTTTTTAAACGTTAAAGAGACAGAAAATCAAGGTTAAATAGTAGATAAATACATACTATTATGTTTGGAAAATTTTGTTTCCCTTTATTCTCTTAAATTAATTGATTCTTAATAACTAATTGACTAATAATCTGTCAATATTATCATAATATTCGTAATATTCGAAGTCGCACCACTCATAATATTATGAGTGGTGCGACTTAGGTGTGGCGGAGGATTCGCCCCACTACCCCACGTCGCACTTCATGTTTAGATTAAGTTAAAGTAACACTTATTACTATAATAACAATACAATTATATCATGCGGTCACATGTTGCATTACATGAGTCTTGGCTAATAGATAGTGAACTACCATCATACCTATTTTATCCCTTCTATTAATGTAACAATGATGGTCTAATGGTCATCAACCCAGGCTGCCATTCGCATGGTTCGGGGTTCGAATCTCAATCAAGTCGGAAAAGAAAACTAAGTTTGTAATTTTTGAAAAATTCCTCTTAATAAGCTTTCGGAGGTAAATGGAAGTGGAAGATCGGTGGTAACTCTTCACGACCGCAAGAAGATCTTGATGACCGAGGACGGCGAGGAGAGGAGAGAGGAAGAAGGGAGAGATGACCCAGAGCTTCAAAATGAATATAATCTAACATTTTTAAAATGTTCCTCAACTTCTTGGTTGATGACTTAACTGTTAAAAAAGGAGGCATAGAAATTTTACTGACAACCAAATTTATTAAAATCAAGAAAAAAATAGTAAACAAAAAGAGTTAATAATAAAACAAAAAGGGTTAAAAAAATAAAAGTGGGAAAATACAAAGTAAAAAGATGAATAAAGACGAAATCGAAATCGAACAACAAAAACCAAATCAAATAATTAATACTCTCCACTCCCATAGCAGAAAACTTGTCTTGCTAGGGAAGATCCAAACTTTTTTTTCTTTTTGTTTACACTGCTGAGCATGCACTGACAGTTGGAAGGTTACGCAAAAAAAGCGAATTCACTGCCTAGGATTCGGCAACCAGCTAGGTAACAAGTACGCAAATTAAATTTTTAAAACAGTAATGAAAACAAATGAAACCCCGTTAGGACATGTATCAAATTTTGACAGAATTATGTACAAAATTTGGTGACGATTGGTCATTCAGGGAAGAAACGTATAAAGGATAACTAAATGGACATTAAACCCTCTGAATTTCACTACTAGCTACTACTACCTTACCCCCTATACCCCACACCCTATATTGTTAAGGACCTTCGTATATAAATATACCTCAGGGATAAATATACCTCAGGGATAACTCACCATAATCAAGTACCCTAATCCATCAGCAACGCAGTGCATAAACTCTAAAAGAGAGGGTTGCACTGTGGGAAAAAGTCTTGACTGGCCTTTCTTGCAACGATCTCGCTATCTAGTAAAATAGGTCCTACTGAGATTTGAACTCAGATTGTCAGAGTCAGAGTCTGAAGTGCTAACCATTACACCATAGAACCTTGATAATTTTCCTACCGTGGCTTGAAGACTAAGTTTCTACATTGAAATGCTATGAATCTCTGATCACTGCATAGCAATTGGAGTGCGTTACAGTTGCCAATATCCCTAAATACTCCTTTCGACGAAGATGGGATTCGAACCCATGCGTGCAATGCACAATGGATTAGCAGTCCATCACCTTACTCGCTCGGTCACCTCGTCCACATATTATTCCTTAACGTTTTTCATCTAAACCCAGATTATCTCAGTTTATCTGCACCATTGAATTACAGAATAATTATCCCGTATTGAACACCACCACAAATCTAGTACACATCCCACGTTTCACGCCCGATGAGGGACTTGAACCCTCGACCTCAGGATTAAATGTCCCGCGCTCTACCGTCTGAGCTAACAGGGCTGTATTACCTCCCTATCAACAATTCAGTGAAGATCGTATGAACAGTAATAATAAATTCAATTCTTGTTAAAGGCTTAAAACATGACTTCACTAGTAAAGACATGATTCAAACCTGATCACTTTCTGTCCAAAACAAGTAGTTGTTTCTTACAATTAGTGTGTTCTTAGTTCTTAGTTCTTACCTGTGATACTCCAAATGTTCTAAGTGATGTAAGCCGCCTCGGTATGAAAAGAAAAGCATTGCGGGTGTTAAATAAATAATAAAGAATGAACAAAATTGTTTTCACCCACATTTATTACAAAATAACTTGAAAACGGACATTTTTATCTTTTAATACACTAGCAGACTACAGTAACATAGAGCAGAACAACAAGGTGATTCGAAGAATCAAGCCAAGTCTGCAGCTAGTTACGGCTATCCCCCGCCATGGTGCGCACTAGTCGACTAGCCGCACGACTTTTCGCTCTGCTTACACCGAGCAATCTTAAAAAGGTCTATACCCTAAAGTTTTCCACTTCAAAATTTTTACTTTTTACTACACACTTGCACTGTCGCCCCCATAGGCATTAGAAATTTCGACAAATTTTGAAGTGGAAAACTTTGAGGTATAGGGAAGGGTTCTCTGAGTTGATTTTATTGTAAATCATTCTTTATATTCGTATAGAGTGAAGAATTGTGGTTCTTTTGGCACAAAGAAAAAATTTTTAGCTTTACTTTTAGTATTTTTTATAAATTTTTGAAAACGCCGTATTTAACACGGCGCATATGGGGGAAAACGGGAGTACCTAATAAACTGAACGATACCGTAGCGCCGTGGGGGTTAATCCTACGACAACTTCATGTGTAGAAAAAATGTAGATCATCATTAGATCTACTCAGTGCCAAAGGGAAATCTATCTATTTTACTATCTAGTAAAATAGGTCCTACTGAGATTTGAACTCAGGTTGTCAGAGTCAGAGTCTGAAATGCTAACCATTACACCATAGAAACTTGATAAATTTCCTACCGTGGCTTGAAGACTAAGTTTCTACATTGAAATGCTATGAACCTCTGATCACTGCATAGCAATTGGAGTGCGTTACAGTTGCCAATATCCCTAACTACTCCTTTCGAAGAGGATGGGATTTGAACCCATGCGTTCAATGCACAATGGATTAGCAGTCCATCACCTTACCCGCTCGGTCACCTCGTCCACATTTTATTCCTTAACGTTTTTCATCTAAAGCCAGATTATCTCAGTTTATCTGCACCATTGAATTACAGAATAATTATCCCGTATCGAACACCACCACATATCTAGTACACATCCCACGTTTCACGCCCGATGAGGGACTTGAACCCTCGACCTCAGGATTAAAAGTCCCGCGCTCTACCGTCTGAGCTAACCGGGCTGTATTACCTCCCTATCAACAATTCAGTGAAGATCGTATGAACAGTAATAATAAATTCAATTCTTGTTAAAGGCTTAAAACATGACTTCACTAGTAAAGACATGATTCAAACCTGATCACTTTCTGTCCAAAACAAGTAGTTGTTTCTTACAATTAGTATTGTTCGTCGTGTAACATGGGGTTTGTTTAAAGGCTTAAAACACGACTTCACTAGTAAAGACATGATTCAAACCTGATCACTTTCTGTTCAAAACAAGTAGTGGTTTCTTTCAATTAGTATTGTTCGTCGTATAACATGGGTTTGTGGCGCAATGGATAACGCGCCTTACTACGGATCAGGAGATTCCAGGTTTGACTCCTGGCAAGCTCGATTTACTTGCGTTTCAAGGAAGACAGTTGGTACCACTTTGTTATAGCGTTCAAGGACGATGGCCGCCTCGATAGCGCAGTAGGCAGCGCGCGAGTCTCATAATCTCGAGGTCGTGAGTTCGAACCTCACTCGCGGCATTTGTTTCATTTTACCTCTTGAAAAAATTCATGTCAAACTTTAGAAAGAGCAAAATACTAAACTGTGCTTCGTTTTGAAAAGGATAGAAAGGGTTGTGGTGTTTACGTCGATTATGGTTTTTACGTCGATGGGGTTGTGCTCGCCACTACGAAAGTGTTGTTTGCTAATTGTAGGCTGTTTGCAAGATATAGTGTCCCTCGGATGTATTTGGGGATGGATGCAAACAGACATACTTTGAAGTGGCAATGGCGGTGACTTGAAGAAATAACGATTTGCAACGAACATGTACAGCACCCTCCGACAGCCTGGCGTAATAACGTACTGTTGTACAATAACTCACCATAATCAAGTATCCTAATCCGTCAGCAACGCAGTGAATAAACTATAAAATAGAGGGTTGCACTGTGGGAAAAAGTCTTGACTGGCCTTTCTTGCAACGATCTCGCTATCTAGTAAAATAGGTCCTACTGAGATTTGAACTCAGATTGTCAGAGTCAGAGTCTGAAGTGCTAACCATTACAACATAGAACCTTAATAAATTTCCTACCGTGGCTTGAAGACTAAGTTTCTACATTGAAATGCTATGAACCTCTGAACACTGCAAAGCAATTGGAGTGCGTTACAGTTGCCAATATCCCTAACTACTCCTTTCGACGAGGATGGGATTCGAACCCATGCGTGCAATGCACAATGGATTAGCAGTCCATCACCTTAACCGCTCGGTCACCTCGTCGACATTTTATTCCTTAACGTTTTTAATCTAAAGCCAGATTATCTCAGTTTATCTGCACCATTGAATTGCAGAATAATTTTCCCGTATCGAACACCACCACATATCTAGTACACATCCCACGTTTCACGCCCGATGAGGGACTTGAACCCTCGACCTCAGGATTAAAAGTCCCGCGCTCTACCGTCTGAGCTAACCGGACTGTATTACCTCCCTATCAACAATTCAGTGAAGATCGTATGAACAGTAATAATAAATTCAATTCTTGTTAAAGGCTTAAAACATGACTTCACTAGTAAAGACATGATTCAAACCTGATCACTTTCTGTCCAAAACAAGTAGTTGTTTCTTACAATTAGTATTGTTCGTCGTGTAACATGGGGTTTGTTTAAAGGCTTAAAACACGACTTCACTAGTAAAGACATGATTCAAACCTGATCACTTTCTGTTTAAAACAAGTAGTGGTTTCTTTCAATTAGTATTGTTCGTCGTATAACATGGGTTTGTGGCGCAATGGATAACGCGCCTTACTACGGATCAGGAGATTCCAGGTTTGACTCCTGGCAAGCTCGATTTACTTGCGTTTCAAGGAAGACAGTTGGTACCACTTTGTTATAGCGTTCAAGGACGATGGCCGCCTCGATAGCGCAGTAGGCAGCGCGCGAGTCTCATAATCTCGAGGTCGTGAGTTCGAACCTCACTCGCGGCATTTGTTTCATTTTACCTCTTGAAAAAATTCATGTCAAATTTTAGAAAGAGCAAAATACTAAACTGTGCTTCGCTTTGAAAAGGATGGAAAGGGTTGTGGTGTTTACGTCGATTATGGTTTTTACGTCGATGGGGTTGTGCTCGCCACTACGAAAGTGTTGTTTGCTAATTGTAGGCCGTTTGCAAGATATAGTGTCCCTCGGATGTATTTGGGGATGGATGCAAACAGACATACTTTGAAGTGGCAATGGCGGTGACTTGAAGAAATAACGATTTGCAACGAACATGTACAGCACCCTCCGACAGCCTGGCGTAATAACGTACTGTTGTACAATAACTCACCATAATCAAGTACCCTAATCCATCAGCAACGCAGTGCATAAACTCTAAAAGAGAGGGTTGCACTGTGGGAAAAAGTCTTGACTGGCCTTTCTTGCAACGATCTCGCTATCTAGTAAAATAGGTCCTACTGAGATTTGAACTCAGATTGTCAGAGTCAGAGTCTGAAGTGCTAACCATTACACCATAGAACCTTGATAAATTTCCTACCGTGGCTTGAAGACTAAGTTTCTACATTGAAATGCTATGAATCTCTGATCACTGCATAGCAATTGGAGTGCGTTACAGTTGCCAATATCCCTAAATACTCCTTTCGACGAAGATGGGATTCGAACCCATGCGTGCAATGCACAATGGATTAGCAGTCCATCACCTTAACCACTCGGTCACCTCGTCCACATTTTATTCATTAACGTTTTTCATCTAAAGCCAGATTATCTCAGTTTATCTGCACCATTGAATTACAGAATAATTATCCCGTATTGAACACCACCACATATCTAGTACACATCCCACGTTTCACGCCCGATGAGGGACTTGAACTCTCGACTTCAGGATTAAATGTCCCGCGCTCTACCGTCTGAGCTAACCGGGCTGTATTACCTCCCTATCAGCAATTCAGTGAAGATCGTATGAACAGTAATAATAAATTCAATTCTTGTTAAAGGCTTTAAACATGACTTCACTAGTAAAGACATGATTCAAACCTGATCACTTTCTGTTCAAAACAAGTAGTGGTTTCTTACAATTAGTATTGTTCGTCGTATAAAATGGTTTTGTGGCGCAATGGATAACGCGCCTGACTACGGATCAGGAGATTCCAAGTTCGACTCCTGGCAAGCTCGATTAACTTGCGTTTCAAGGAAGACAGTTGGTACCACTTTGTTAAAGCGTTCAAGGACGATGGCCGCCTCGATAGCGCAAAAATAAAGAATGTTTTACAATAAAATCAACTCAGAGAACCCTTCCCTATAGACCTTTTCAAGATTGCTCGGTGTAAGCAGAGCGAAAAGTCGTGCGGCTAGTCGACTAGTGCGCACCATGGCGGGGGATAGCCGTAACTAGCTGCAGACTTGGCTTAATTCTTCGAATCACCTTGTTGTTCTGCTCTATGTTACTGTAGTCTGCTAGTGTATTAAAAGATAAAAATGTCCGTTTTCAAGTTTCAGTTGTCTCAATTAGTGCTTTCTTTAGTTGAAGAGGACCGTGATTTGTATTATAAAACACTAGAGTTCCTGAAGTGCCACGATCCCCTCGTAATACCTCTACAGTTATTTAAAAGTGGAAAATCTTCATCTAAGTATCTTCCCCCCATAGAGAAATTTCATTTGAGACTCTATCTTGTTTACGAACGCGATATAACTGACAGTGAAAAATACGAGGCCTACAAAAATCTTGATTCTGAACAGTATCTAACAAACACATTTACTGACAAATTGTTAGTGTTTCCTCTTTGCAGTGGTGTTGTGATTATACGCACACATGTTACTCATTCACAGTCCCTTTCAAATAAACCTGCAAGGCCATGGGTAGCTCTTCACCAAACTGGAAAAATCCTTCGTGCTTTTTGTGATTGTGCTGCTGGGTAACTTTACACTTTTTTGTTATTGTGTTATTGATTTGTGTACTAATTTTGTGTTTGTATTTAACTGATACCGACAACAATCTAATTCTCAGGCTAGGTAGTGTGTGTATCCATGTAAGTGCCCTTTTACAATTAGCAGTATCAGCACGACAGGATTCATCAACCACTGCTGATGACAATGATGTTGGTATTCCGATTACATCACTACCATGCTATTGGAATCAGCCTGGGAAAGGACCAGTAAGTTGACAGCTAACATATATTTCATTCAAAGCCTCATTCGATTTTTGTCAACATAGGTTACAATTGGGAAAATAGCTGATTTAGATGTACACATTCCCAGAAAGAAAGAAGTTCCACTTAATGATATCCTAGAGGTTACTGATGTAGAACATCAACGTACAAATGAAGCTCTCAAAAAGCTAAAAAAGTTGCCTGTTGTACTGTCCTGTGTACCTGAGTACGCACATTCATTTCAGCCTCCAGCTGAAACACATATTTTACCAAAAGCACTGTCAGAATTGTACAATCCTCATTTTGAAGGAAAATATGAGCTTGAAGTGAATGAAGAATGTGAAAGAATATTTTCAGAGATCAGAATTTCAATTGAAGAACAGCGTTCAGTTGAGATCGTAACCAAAAATCAAAGTGAATGTGAGGAGTGGGAGCAGCAGCGAAGTGGAAGAATTACGGGTACTAAGATCCACGAAATTTTAAAAAGAGATCCAAGTAAAGAAGTGAGTGGTGGGGAAATAAAGTTCCTTTTAGAAATGTGTTACCCTGAAATTATTACATTTAAAGGAAACATGTACACAAGGTAAACCATTTATTTACAATTCTATTGCACTTGGTGTTTGATATCTTTTCTTTTTCTAGATATGGTCAACGAAATGAGCCAAAGGCTATTAGCCTGCTAGAAAGTACAATTAATTCAAGGAAGACACACGAAAACTTTCTGTGCGAACCTGTGGGATTAATTATTTCAAAAAGTCATCCCTATCTTGCTGCGTCTCCTGATAGAATCTTCGCTTGCATCTGCCATGGCCGTGGTTTAGTTGAAGTAAAATGTCCTTATTTAGTAAAAGGGAAAAGTATCAGGGAGTACGCTAAGAATAATAAAGGTTTCTGCTTATTGTTGGACGAAAGCACAAATGAACTACGCCTAGATCACAATCATGAGTATTACTCTCAGGTACAACAATTTCAAACAAAATTTCACACTTTTTGCAATGTTAAATTATTTTTAATCTCTTAGGTTCAATTGCAGCTTTTTGTATCAGAGCTGCCCCTTGCACTTTTTGTTGTGTTTAACGGCAACAAAGTAGTCGAATACGTTACAGTGCAAAGGAATGAAGATGTAATTGAAATGATGGCAGCTAAAGGCAAACTTTTCTTTGTTAACTTCATCCTTCCTGAACTCGTAGCAAAAAGATATAGTTACGTGAAGGACATTCCACAACCAGCTACATCCTCTCAACAAAGTGCGCTCAGTGATCACTTAAACCAATTTATTTGTTATTGTCAAGATCCACAAAAAATTGAGGAAACAATTATCTGTGCAAGTTCATTCTGTGTAATTAACGAATTCCACAAGTCCTGTACCGGATCAAAAAGATTATCTAAAAGTTGGATGTGCATATTCTGTAAAAAAGAAACTGCTTCAAGGAAAAGAAAAACTGGACCAATCAATCAGCAAACTTGTGCAAGTTCCATGGAGTTGACAGATAATACCTTAAATCAAGCTCCAAGAATGAATGGTACATTTTAAAAAAGTTTATTTCTTTTGTTTACCTACATTAGCCTACATATTTCTTTTGACTTTCACAGACACTATGAATGAATGTGAGGCTGCATCCTGTGATGTTATGACAGTTCCTGATAATACTTCCTCAACGAAACAACTTCAATCTAAATCTAACTCAAGGAAAAGTCTCAACTCAGCTACAAGGAAAAGAACAAGTGGACCAATCAATCAGCAAAGTTGTGCAAGTACCATGAAGTTGACAGATAATACGTTAAATCAATCTCCAAGAGTGAATGGTAAATTTTAAAAAAGTTTATTTCTTTTGTTTAACTACATTACCCTACTTTTTCTTTTGACTTTCATAGACACCATGAATGAATGTGAGACTGCATCCTGTGATGTTATGGTAGTTCCTGATAATACTTCCACAACCGAACAACTTCAATCTAAATCTCACTTTAGTGAGGAGAATGTCCCACCTCAAATGCTGCCAAATCCTTCTAGGAAAAGAGGAAGACCAAAGAAGATAACTGAAAATAAGAACACAGAAAGTAATTTAGTGAATCTAAGTCTATCAAACCGTCCTAATGTTGGTTGTGTTCCTAATAAAGCCTGTGATACTCCAAATGTTCTAAGTGATGTAAGCCGCCTCGGTATGAAAAGAAAAGCATTGCGGGTGTTAAATAAATAATAAAGAATGAACAAAATTGTTTTCACCCACATTTATTACAAAATAACTTGAAAACGGACATTTTTATCTTTTAATACACTAGCAGACTACAGTAACATAGAGCAGAACAACAAGGTGATTCGAAGAATCAAGCCAAGTCTGCAGCTAGTTACGGCTATCCCCCGCCATGGTGCGCACTAGTCGACTAGCCGCACGACTTTTCGCTCTGCTTACACCGAGCAATCTTAAAAAGGTCTATACCCTAAAGTTTTCCACTTCAAAATTTTTACTTTTTACTACACACTTGCACTGTCGCCCCCATAGGCATTAGAAATTTCGACAAATTTTGAAGTGGAAAACTTTGAGGCATAGCGAAGGGTTCTCTGAGTTGATTTTATTGTAAATCATTCTTTATATTCGTATAGAGTGAAAAACTGTGGTTCTTTTGGCACAAAGAAAAAATTTTTAGCTTTACTTTTAGTATTTTTTATAAATTTTTGAAAACGCCGTATTTAACACGGCGCATATGGGGGAAAACGGGTGTACCTAATAAACTGAACGATACCGTAGCGCCGTGGGGGTTAATCCTACGACAACTTCATGTGTAGAAAAAATGTAGATCATCATTAGATCTACTCAGGGCCAAAGGGAAAAAATCTAGCCCAAGCGGTTCAAGAGTTATTGCATTTTATCTAGGACACGTAGTGCCATAAGAATAAACTGAAAATAGGGGGGTGTACCTAATAGTTTGGTGGATACTGTACAGCACCCTCCGACAGCCTGGCGTAATAACGTACTGTTGTACAATAACTCACCATAATCAAGTACCCTAATCCATCAGCAACGCAGTGCATAAACTCTAAAAGAGAGGGTTGCACTGTGGGAAAAAGTCTTAACTGGCCTTTCTTGCAACGATCTCGCTATCTAGTAAAAAAGGCCTACTGAGATTTGAACTCAGATTGTCAGAGTCAGAGTCTGAAGTGCTAACCATTACACCATAGAACCTTGGTAAATTTCCTACCGTGGCTTGAAGACTAAGTTTCTACATTGAAATGCTATGAACCTCTGATCACTGCATAGCAATTGGAGTGCGTTACAGTTGCCAATATTCCTAACTGCTCCTATCGACGAGGATGGGATTCGAACCCATGCGTGCAATGCACAATGGATTAGCAGTCCATCACCTTAACCGCTCGGTCACCTCGTCGACATTTTATTCCTTAACGTTTTTCATCTAAATCCAGATTATCTCAGTTTATCTGCACCATTGAATTACAGAATAATTATCCCGTATCGAACACCACCACATATCTAGTACACATCCCACGTTTCACTCCCGATAAGGGAGTTGAACCCTCGACATCAGGATTAAAAGTCCCGCGCTCTACCGTCTGAGCTAACCGGGCTGTATTACCTCCCTATCAACAATTCAGTGAAGATCGTATGAACAGTAATAATAAATTCAATTCTTGTTAAAGGCTTAAAACATGACTTCACTAGTAAAGACATGATTCAAACCTGATCACTTTCTGTCCAAAACAAGTAGTTGTTTCTTACAATTAGTATTGTTCGTCGTGTAACATGGGGTTTGTTTAAAGGCTTAAAACACGACTTCACTAGTAAAGACATGATTCAAACCTGATCACTTTCTGTTCAAAACAAGTAGTGGTTTCTTTCAATTAGTATTGTTCGTCGTATAACATGGGTTTGTGGCGCAATGGATAACGCGCCTTACTACGGATCAGGAGATTCCAGGTTTGACTCCTGGCAAGCTCGATTTACTTGCGTTGCAAGGAAGACAGTTGGTACCACTTTGGTTTAGCGTTCAAGGACGATGGCCGCCTCGATAGCGCAGTAGGCAGCGCGCGAGTCTCATAATCTCGAGGTCGTGAGTTCGAACCTCACTCGGGGCATTTGTTTCATTTTACCTCTTGAAAAAATTCATGTCAAACTTTAGAAAGAGCAAAATACTAAACTGTGCTTCGTTTTGAAAAGGATAGAAAGGGTTGTGGTGTTTACGTCGATTATGGTTTTTACGTCGATGGGGTTGTGCTCGCCACTACGAAAGTGTTGTTTGCTAATTGTAGGCTGTTTGCAAGATATAGTGTCCCTCGGATGTATTTGGGGATGGATGCAAACAGACATACTTTGAAGTGGCAATGGCGGTGACTTGAAGAAATAACGATTTGCAACGAACATGTACAGCACCCTCCGACAGCCTGGCGTAATAACGTACTGTTGTACAATAACTCACCATAATCAAGTATCCTAATCCGTCAGCAACGCAGTGAATAAACTATAAAATAGAGGGTTGCACTGTGGGAAAAAGTCTTGACTGGCCTTTCTTGCAACGATCTCGCTATCTAGTAAAATAGGTCCTACTGTGATTTGAACTCAGATTGTCAGAGTCAGAGTCTGAAGTGCTAACCATTACAACATAGAACCTTAATAAATTTCCTACCGTGGCTTGAAGACTAAGTTTCTACATTGAAATGCTATGAACCTCTGAACACTGCAAAGCAATTGGAGTGCGTTACAGTTGCCAATATCCCTATCTACTCCTTTCGACGAGGATGGGATTCGAACCCATGCGTGCAATGCACAATGGATTAGCAGTCCATCACCTTAACCGCTCGGTCACCTCGTCCACATTTTATTCCTTAACGTTTTTAATCTAAAGCCAGATTATCTCAGTTTATCTGCACCATTGAATTGCAGAATAATTTTCCCGTATCGAACACCACCACATATCTAGTACACATCCCACGTTTCACGCCCGATAAGGGACTTGAACCCTCGACATCAGGATTAAAAGTCCCGCGCTCTACCGTCTGAGCTAACCGGGCTGTATTACCTCCCTATCAACAATTGAGTGAATATCGTATGAACAGTAATAATAAATTCAATTCTTGTTAAAGGCTTAAAACATGACTTCACTAGTAAAGACATGATTCAAACCTGATCACTTTCTGTCCAAAACAAGTAGTTGTTTCTTACAATTAGTATTGTTCGTCGTGTAACATGGGGTTTGTTTAAAGGCTTAAAACATGACTTCACTAGTAAAGACATGATTCAAACCTGATCACTTTCTGTCCAAAACAAGTAGTTGTTTCTTACAATTAGTATTGTTCGTCGTGTAACATGGTATAACATGTCGTATAACATGTTTAAAGGCTTAAAACATGACTTCACTAGTAAAGACATGATTCAAACCTGATCACTTTCTGTTCAAAACAAGTAGTTGTTTCTTTCAATTAGTATCGTTCGTCGTACAACATGTGTTTGCGGCGCAATGGATAACGCGCCTGACTACGGATCAGGAGATTCCAGGTTCGACTCCTGGCAAGCTCGATTTACTTGCGTTTCAAGGAAGACAGTTGGTACTATTATGTTATAGCGTTCAAGGGCGATGGCCGCCTGGATAGCGCAGTAGGCAGCGCGCGAGTCTTATAATCTTGAGGTCGTGATTTCGAACCTCACTCGGGGCATTTGTTTCATTTTACCTCTTGAAAAAATTCATGTCAAACTTTAGAAAGAGCAAAATACTAAACTGTGCTTCGTTTTGAAAAGGATAGAAAGGGTTGTGGTGTTTACGTCGATTATGGTTTTTACGTCGATGGGGTTGTGCTCGCCACTACGAAAGTGTTGTTTGCTAATTGTAGGCTGTTTGCAAGATATAGTGTCCCTCGGATGTATTTGGGGATGGATGCAAACAGACATACTTTGAAGTGGCAATGGCGGTGACTTGAAGAAATAACGATTTGCAACGAACATGTACAGCACCCTCCGACAGCCTGGCGTAATAACGTACTGTTGTACAATAACTCACCATAATCAAGTATCCTAATCCGTCAGCAACGCAGTGAATAAACTATAAAATAGAGGGTTGCACTGTGGGAAAAAGTCTTGACTGGCCTTTCTTGCAACGATCTCGCTATCTAGTAAAATAGGTCCTACTGAGATTTGAACTCAGATTGACAGAGTCAGAGTCTGAAGTGCTAACCATTACAACATAGAACCTTAATAAATTTCCTACCGTGGCTTGAAGACTAAGTTTCTACATTGAAATGCTATGAACCTCTGATCACTGCAAAGCAATTGGAGTGCGTTACAGTTGCCAATATCCCTAACTACTCCTTTCGACGAGGATGGGATTCGAACCCATGCGTGCAATGCACAATGGATTAGCAGTCCATCACCTTAACCGCTCGGTCACCTCGTCGACATTTTATTCCTTAACGTTTTTAATCTAAAGCCAGATTATCTCAGTTTATCTGCACCATTGAATTACAGAATAATTTTCCCGTATCGAACACCACCACATATCTAGTACACATCCCACGTTTCACGCCCGATAAGGGACTTGAACCCTCGACATCAGGATTAAAAGTCCCGCGCTCTACCGTCTGAGCTAACCGGGCTGTATTACCTCCCTATCAACAATTGAGTGAATATCGTATGAACAGTAATAATAAATTCAATTCTTGTTAAAGGCTTAAAACATGACTTCACTAGTAAAGACATGATTCAAACCTGATCACTTTCTGTCCAAAACAAGTAGTTGTTTCTTACAATTAGTATTGTTCGTCGTGTAACATGGGGTTTGTTTAAAGGCTGAAAACAAGACTTCACTAGTAAAGACATGATTCAAACCTGATCACTTTCTGTTCAAAACAAGTAGTTGTTTCTTTCAATTAGTATCGTTCGTCGTATAACATGTGTTTGCGGCGCAATGGATAACGCGCCTGACTACGGATCAGGAGATTCCAGGTTCGACTCCTGGCAAGCTCGATTTACTTGCGTTTCAAGGAAGACAGTTGGTACTATTATGTTATAGCGTTCAAGGGCGATGGCCGCCTCGATAGGCAGTAGGCAGCGCGCGGATCTCATAATCTCGAGGTCGTGAGTTCGAACCTCACTCAGGGCATTTGTTTCATTTTACCTCTTGAAAAAATTAATGTCAAACTTTAGAAAGAGCAAAATACTAAACTGTGCTTCGTTTTGAAAAGGATAGAAAGGGTTGTGGTGTTTACGTCGATTATGGTTTTTACGTCGATGGGGTTGTGCTCGCCACTACGAAAGTGTTGTTTGCTAATTGTAGGCTGTTTGCAAGATATAGTGTCCCTCGGATGTATTTTGGGATGAAGGCAAACAGACATACTTTGAAGTGGCAATGGCGGTGACTTGAAGAAATAACGATTTGCAACGAACATGTACAGCACCCTCCGACAGCCTGGCGTAATAACGTAATGTTGTACAAAAACTCACCATAATCAAGTACCCTAATCCATCAGCAACGCAGTGCATAAACTATAAAAGAGAGGGTTGCACTGTGGGAAAAAGTCTTGACTGGCCTTTCTTGCAACGATCTCGCTATCTAGTAAAATAGGTCCTACTGAGATTTGAACTCAGATTGTCAGAGTCAGAGTCTGAAGTGCTAACCATTACACCATAGAACCTTGATATATTTCCTACCGTGGCTTGAAGACTAAGTTTCTACATTGAAATGCTATGAACCTCTGATCACTGCATAGCAATTGGAGTGCGTTACAGTTGCCAATATCCCTAACTACTCCTTTCGACGAGGATGGGATTCGAACCCATGCGTGCAATGCACAATGGATTAGCAATCCATCACCTTAACCGCTCGGTCACCTCGTCGACATTTTATTCCTTAACGTTTTTCATCTAAATCCAGATTATCTCAGTTTATCTGCACCATTGAATTACAGAATAATTATCCCGTATCGAACACCACCACATATCTAGTACACATCCCACGTTTCACGCCCGATAAAGGACTTGAACCCTCGACATCAGGATTAAAAGTCCCGCGCTCTACCGTCTGAGCTAACCGGGCTGTATTACCTCCCTATCAACAATTCAGTGAAGATCTTATGAACAGTAATAATAAATTCAATTCTTGTTAAAGGCTTAAAACATGACTTCACTAGTAAAGACATGATTCAAACCTGATCACTTTCTGTCCAAAACAAGTAGTTGTTTCTTACAATTAGTATTGTTCGTCGTGTAACATGGGGTTTGTTTAAATGCTTAAAACATGACTTCACTAGTAAAGACATGATTCAAACCTGATCACTTTCTGTCCAAAACAAGTAGTTGTTTCTTACAATTAGTATTGTTCGTCGTGTAACATGGGGTTTGTTTAAAGGCTTAAAACATGACTTCACTAGTAAAGACATGATTCAAACCTGATCACTTTCTGTTCAAAACAAGTAGTGGTTTCTTTCAATTAGTATTGTTCGTCGTATAACATGGGTTTGTGGCGCAATGAATAACGCGCCTTACTACGGATCAGGAGATTCCAGGTACGACTCCTGGCAAGCTCGATTTACTTGCGTTTCAAGGAAGACAGTTGGTACCACTTTGTTATAGCGTTCAAGGACGATGGTCGCCTGGATAGCGCAGTAGGCAGCGCGCGAGTCTCATAATCTTGAGGTCGTGAGTTCGAACCTCACTCGGGGCATTTGTTTCATTTTACCTCTTGAAAAAATTCATGTCAAACTTTAGAAAGAGCAAAATACTAAACTGTGCTTCGTTTTGAAAAGGATAGAAAGGGTTTTGGTGTTTACGTCGATTATGGTTTTTACGTCGATGGGGTTGTGCTCGCCACTACGAAAGTGTTGTTTGCTAATTGTAGGCTGTTTGTAAGATATAGTGTCCCTCGGATGTATTTGGGGATGGATGCAAACAGACATACTTTGAAGTGGCAATGGCGGTGACTTGAAGAAATAACGATTTGCAACGAACATGTACAGCACCCTCCGACAGCCTGGCGTAATAACGTACTGTTGTACAATAACTCACCATAATCAAGTACCCTAATCCATCAGCAACGCAGTGCATAAACTATAAAAGAGAGGGTTGCACTGTGGGAAAAAGTCTTGACTGGCCTTTCTTGCAACGATCTCGCTATCTAGTAAAATAGGTCCTACTGAGATTTGAACTCAGATTGACAGAGTCAGAGTCTGAAGTGCTAACCATTACAACATAGAACCTTAATAAATTTCCTACCGTGGCTTGAAGACTAAGTTTCTACATTGAAATGCTATGAACCTCTGATCACTGCAAAGCAATTGGAGTGCGTTACAGTTGCCAATATCCCTAACTACTCCTTTCGACGAGGATGGGATTCGAACCCATGCGTGCAATGCACAATGGATTAGCAGTCCATCACCTTAACCGCTCGGTCACCTCGTCGACATTTTATTCCTTAACGTTTTTAATCTAAAGCCAGATTATCTCAGTTTATCTGCACCATTGAATTACAGAATAATTTTCCCGTATCGAACACCACCACATATCTAGTACACATCCCACGTTTCACGCCCGATAAGGGACTTAAACCCTCGACATCAGGATTAAAAGTCCCGCGCTCTACCGTCTGAGCTAACCGGGCTGTATTACCTCCCTATCAACAATTGAGTGAATATCGTATGAACAGTAATAATAAATTCAATTCTTGTTAAAGGCTTAAAACATGACTTCACTAGTAAAGACATGATTCAAACCTGATCACTTTCTGTCCAAAACAAGTAGTTGTTTCTTACAATTAGTATTGTTCGTCGTGTAACATGGGGTTTGTTTAAAGGCTGAAAACAAGACTTCACTAGTAAAGACATGATTCAAACCTGATCACTTTCTGTTCAAAACAAGTAGTTGTTTCTTTCAATTAGTATCGTTCGTCGTATAACATGTGTTTGCGGCGCAATGGATAACGCGCCTGACTACGGATCAGGAGATTCCAGGTTCGACTCCTGGCAAGCTCGATTTACTTGCGTTTCAAGGAAGACAGTTGGTACTATTATGTTATAGCGTTCAAGGGCGATGGCCGCCTCGATAGGCAGTAGGCAGCGCGCGGATCTCATAATCTCGAGGTCGTGAGTTCGAACCTCACTCAGGGCATTTGTTTCATTTTACCTCTTGAAAAAATTAATGTCAAACTTTAGAAAGAGCAAAATACTAAACTGTGCTTCGTTTTGAAAAGGATAGAAAGGGTTGTGGTGTTTACGTCGATTATGGTTTTTACGTCGATGGGGTTGTGCTCGCCACTACGAAAGTGTTGTTTGCTAATTGTAGGCTGTTTGCAAGATATAGTGTCCCTCGGATGTATTTTGGGATGAAGGCAAACAGACATACTTTGAAGTGGCAATGGCGGTGACTTGAAGAAATAACGATTTGCAACGAACATGTACAGCACCCTCCGACAGCCTGGCGTAATAACGTAATGTTGTACAAAAACTCACCATAATCAAGTACCCTAATCCATCAGCAACGCAGTGCATAAACTATAAAAGAGAGGGTTGCACTGTGGGAAAAAGTCTTGACTGGCCTTTCTTGCAACGATCTCGCTATCTAGTAAAATAGGTCCTACTGAGATTTGAACTCAGATTGTCAGAGTCAGAGTCTGAAGTGCTAACCATTACACCATAGAACCTTGATATATTTCCTACCGTGGCTTGAAGACTAAGTTTCTACATTGAAATGCTATGAACCTCTGATCACTGCATAGCAATTGGAGTGCGTTACAGTTGCCAATATCCCTAACTACTCCTTTCGACGAGGATGGGATTCGAACCCATGCGTGCAATGCACAATGGATTAGCAATCCATCACCTTAACCGCTCGGTCACCTCGTCGACATTTTATTCCTTAACGTTTTTCATCTAAATCCAGATTATCTCAGTTTATCTGCACCATTGAATTACAGAATAATTATCCCGTATCGAACACCACCACATATCTAGTACACATCCCACGTTTCACGCCCGATAAAGGACTTGAACCCTCGACATCAGGATTAAAAGTCCCGCGCTCTACCGTCTGAGCTAACCGGGCTGTATTACCTCCCTATCAACAATTCAGTGAAGATCTTATGAACAGTAATAATAAATTCAATTCTTGTTAAAGGCTTAAAACATGACTTCACTAGTAAAGACATGATTCAAACCTGATCACTTTCTGTCCAAAACAAGTAGTTGTTTCTTACAATTAGTATTGTTCGTCGTGTAACATGGGGTTTGTTTAAATGCTTAAAACATGACTTCACTAGTAAAGACATGATTCAAACCTGATCACTTTCTGTCCAAAACAAGTAGTTGTTTCTTACAATTAGTATTGTTCGTCGTGTAACATGGGGTTTGTTTAAAGGCTTAAAACATGACTTCACTAGTAAAGACATGATTCAAACCTGATCACTTTCTGTTCAAAACAAGTAGTGGTTTCTTTCAATTAGTATTGTTCGTCGTATAACATGGGTTTGTGGCGCAATGAATAACGCGCCTTACTACGGATCAGGAGATTCCAGGTTCGACTCCTGGCAAGCTCGATTTACTTGCGTTTCAAGGAAGACAGTTGGTACCACTTTGTTATAGCGTTCAAGGACGATGGTCGCCTGGATAGCGCAGTAGGCAGCGCGCGAGTCTCATAATCTTGAGGTCGTGAGTTCGAACCTCACTCGGGGCATTTGTTTCATTTTACCTCTTGAAAACATTCATGTCAAACTTTAGAAAGAGCAAAATACTAAACTGTGCTTCGTTTTGAAAAGGATAGAAAGGGTTTTGGTGTTTACGTCGATTATGGTTTTTACGTCGATGGGGTTGTGCTCGCCACTACGAAAGTGTTGTTTGCTAATTGTAGGCTGTTTGTAAGATATAGTGTCCCTCGGATGTATTTGGGGATGGATGCAAACAGACATACTTTGAAGTGGCAATGGCGGTGACTTGAAGAAATAACGATTTGCAACGAACATGTACAGCACCCTCCGACAGCCTGGCGTAATAACGTACTGTTGTACAATAACTCACCATAATCAAGTACCCTAATCCATCAGCAACGCAGTGCATAAACTATAAAAGAGAGGGTTGCACTGTGGGAAAAAGTCTTGACTGGCCTTTCTTGCAACGATCTCGCTATCTAGTAAAATAGGTCCTACTGAGATTTGAACTCAGATTGTCAGAGTCAGAGTCTGAAGTGCTAACCATTACACCATAGAACCTTGATATATTTCCTACCGTGGCTTGAAGACTAAGTTTCTACATTGAAATGCTATGAACCTCTGATCACTGCATAGCAATTGGAGTGCGTTACAGTTGCCAATATCCCTAACTACTCCTTTCGACGAGGATGGGATTCGAACCCATGCGTGCAATGCACAATGGATTAGCAATCCATCACCTTAACCGCTCGGTCACCTCGTCGACATTTTATTCCTTAACGTTTTTCATCTAAATCCAGATTATCTCAGTTTATCTGCACCATTGAATTACAGAATAATTATCCCGTATCGAACACCACCACATATCTAGTACACATCCCACGTTTCACGCCCGATAAAGGACTTGAACCCTCGACATCAGGATTAAAAGTCCCGCGCTCTACCGTCTGAGCTAACCGGGCTGTATTACCTCCCTATCAACAATTCAGTGAAGATCTTATGAACAGTAATAATAAATTCAATTCTTGTTAAAGGCTTAAAACATGACTTCACTAGTAAAGACATGATTCAAACCTGATCACTTTCTGTCCAAAACAAGTAGTTGTTTCTTACAATTAGTATTGTTCGTCGTGTAACATGGGGTTTGTTTAAATGCTTAAAACATGACTTCACTAGTAAAGACATGATTCAAACCTGATCACTTTCTGTCCAAAACAAGTAGTTGTTTCTTACAATTAGTATTGTTCGTCGTGTAACATGGGGTTTGTTTAAAGGCTTAAAACATGACTTCACTAGTAAAGACATGATTCAAACCTGATCACTTTCTGTTCAAAACAAGTAGTGGTTTCTTTCAATTAGTATTGTTCGTCGTATAACATGGGTTTGTGGCGCAATGAATAACGCGCCTTACTACGGATCAGGAGATTCCAGGTTCGACTCCTGGCAAGCTCGATTTACTTGCGTTTCAAGGAAGACAGTTGGTACCACTTTGTTATAGCGTTCAAGGACGATGGTCGCCTGGATAGCGCAGTAGGCAGCGCGCGAGTCTCATAATCTTGAGGTCGTGAGTTCGAACCTCACTCGGGGCATTTGTTTCATTTTACCTCTTGAAAAAATTCATGTCAAACTTTAGAAAGAGCAAAATACTAAACTGTGCTTCGTTTTGAAAAGGATAGAAAGGGTTTTGGTGTTTACGTCGATTATGGTTTTTACGTCGATGGGGTTGTGCTCGCCACTACGAAAGTGTTGTTTGCTAATTGTAGGCTGTTTGTAAGATATAGTGTCCCTCGGATGTATTTGGGGATGGATGCAAACAGACATACTTTGAAGTGGCAATGGCGGTGACTTGAAGAAATAACGATTTGCAACGAACATGTACAGCACCCTCCGACAGCCTGGCGTAATAACGTACTGTTGTACAATAACTCACCATAATCAAGTACCCTAATCCATCAGCAACGCAGTGCATAAACTATAAAAGAGAGGGTTGCACTGTGGGAAAAAGTCTTGACTGGCCTTTCTTGCAACGATCTCGCTATCTAGTAAAATAGGTCCTACTGAGATTTGAACTCAGATTGTCAGAGTCAGAGTCTGAAGTGCTAACCATTACACCATAGAACCTTGATAAATTTCCTACCGTGGCTTGAAGACTAAGTTTCTACATTGAAATGCTATGAACCTCTGATCACTGCATAGCAATTGGAGTGCGTTACAGTTGCCAATATCCCTAACTACTCCTTTCGACGAGGATGGGATTCGAACCCAAGCGTGCAATGCACAATGGATTAGCAGTCCGTCACCTTAACCGCTCGGTCACCTCGTCGACATTTTATTCCTTAACGTTTTTCATCTAAAGCCAGATTATCTCAGTTTATCTGCACCATTGAATTACAGAATAATTATCCCGTATCGAACACCACCACATATCTAGTACACATCCCGCGTTTCACGCCCGATAAGGGACTTGAACCCTCGACATCAGGATTAAAAGTCCCGCGTTCTACCGTCTGAGCTAACCGGGCTGTATTACCTCCCTATCAACAATTCAGTGAAGATCGTATGAACAGTAATAATAAATTCAATTCTTGTTAAAGGCTTCAAACATGACTTCACTAGTAAAGACATGATTCAAACCTGATCACTTTCTGTCCAAAACAAGTAGTTGTTTCTTACAATTAGTATTGTTCGTCGTGTAACATGGGGTTTGTTTAAAGGCTTAAAACATGACTTCACTAGTAAAGACATGATTCAAACCTGATCACTTTCTGTTCAAAACAAGTAGTTGTTTTTTTTTTCAATTAGTATTGTTCGTCGGATAACATGGGTTTGTGGCGCAATGGATAACGCGCCTGACTACGGATCAGGAGATTCAAGGTTCGACTCCTGGCAAGCTCGATTTACTTGCGTTTCAAGGAAGACAGTTGGTACTATTATGTTATAGCGTTCAAGTGCGATGGCCGCCTCGATAGCGCAGTAGGCATCGCGCGAGTCTCATAATCTCGAGGTCGTGAGTTCGAACCTCACTCGGGGCATTTGTTTCATTTTACCTCTTGAAAAAATTCATGTCAAACTTTAGAAAGAGCAAAATACTAAACTGTGCTTCGTTTTGAAAAGGATAGAAAGGGTTGTGGTGTTTACGTCGATTATGGTTTTTACGTCGATGGGGTTGTGCTCGCCACTACGAAAGTGTTGTTTGCTAATTGTAGGCTGTTTGCAAGATATAGTGTCCCTCGGATGTATTTGGGGATGGATGCAAACAGACATACTTTGAAGTGGCAATGGCGGTGACTTGAAGAAATAACGATTTGCAACGAACATGTACAGCACCCTCCGACAGCCTGGCGTAATAACGTACTGTTGTACAATAACTCACCATAATCAAGTACCCTAATCCATCAGCAACGCAGTGCATAAACTCTAAAAGAGAGGGTTGCATTTTGGGAAAAAGTCTTGACTGGCCTTTCTTGCAACGATCTCGCTATCTAGTAAAATAGGTCCTACTGAGATTTGAACTCAGATTGTCAGAGTCAGAGTCTGAAGAGCTAACCATTACACCATAGAACCTTGATAAATTTCCTACCGTGGCTTGAAGACTAAGTTTCTACATTGAAATGCTATGAACCTCTGTTCACTGCATAGCAGTTGGAGTGCGTTACAGTTGCCAATATCACCAACTACTCCTATCGACGAGGATGGGATTCGAACCCATGCGTGCAATGCACAATGGATTAGCAGTCCATCACCTTAACCGCTCGGTCACCTCGTCGACATTTTATTCTTTAACGTTTTTCATCTAAAGCCAGATTATCTCAGTTTATCTGCACCATTGAATTACAGAATAATTATCCCGTATCAAACACCACCAAATATCTAGTACACATCCCACGTTTCACGCCCGATGAGGGACTTGAACCCTCGACCTCAGGATTAAAAGTCCCGCGCTCTACCGTCTGAGCTAACCGGGCTGTATTACCTCCCTATCAACAATTCGGTGAAGATCGTATGAACAGTAATAATAAATTTAATTCTTGTTAAAGGCTTAAAACATGACTTAACTAGTAAAGATATGATTCAAACCTGATCACTTTCTGTCCAAAACAAGTAGTTGTTTCTTACAATTAGTATTGTTCGTCGTGTAACATGGGGTTTGTTTAAAGGCGTAAAACATGACTTCACTAGCAAAAACATGATTCAAACCTGATCACTTTCTGTTCAAAACAAGTAGTTGTTTCTTTCAATTAGTATCGTTCGTCGTATAACATGGGTTTGCGGCGGAATGGATAACGCGCCTGACTACGGATCAGGAGATTCCAGGTTCGACTACTGGCAAGCTCGATTTACTTGCGTTTCAAGGAAGACAGTTGGTACCACTTTTTTACAGCGTTCAAGGACGATGGCCGCCTCGATAGCGCAGTAGGCAGCGCGCGAGTCTCATAATCTCGAGGTCGTGAGTTCGAACCTCACTCGGGGCATTTGTTTCATTTTACCTCTTGAAAAAATTCAAGTCAAACTTTAGAAAAAGCAAAATACTAAACTGTGCTTCGTTTTGAAAAGGATAGAAAGGGTTGTGGTGTTTACGTCGATTATGGTTTTTACGTCGATGGGGTTGTGCTCGCCACTACGAAAGTGTTGTTTGCTAATTGTAGGCTGTTTGCAAGATATAGTGTCCCTCGGATGTATTTGGGGATGGATGCAAACAGACATACTTTGAAGTGGCAATGGCGGTGACTTGAAGAAATAACGATTTGCAACGAACATGTACAGCACCCTCCGACTGCCTGGCGTAATAACGTACTGTTGTACAATAACTCACCATAATCAAGTACCCTAATCCATCAGCAACGCAGTGCATAAACTCTAAAAGAGAGGGTTTCACTGTGGGAAAAAGTCTTGACTGGCCTTTCTTGCAACGATCTCGCTATCTAGTAAAATAGATCCTACTGAGATTTGAACTCAGATTGTCAGAGTCAGAGTCTGAAGTGCTAACCATTACACCATAGAACATTGATAAATTTCCTACCGTGGCTTGAAGACTAAGTTTCTACATTGAAATGCTATGAATCTCTGATCACTGCATAGCAATTGGAGTGCGTTACAGTTGCCAATATCCCTAACTACTCCTTTCGACGAGGATGGGATTCGAACCCATGCGTGCAATGCACAATGGATTAGCAGTCCATCACCTTAACCGCTCGGTCACCTCGTCGACGTTTTGTTCCTTAACGTTTTTCATCTAAAGCCAGATTATCTCAGTTTATCTGCACCATTGAATTACAGAATAATTATCCCGTATCGAACACCACCACATATCTAGTACACATCCCACGTTTCACGCCCGATGAGGGACTTGAATCCTCGACCTCAGGATTAAAAGTCCCGCGCTCTACCGTCTGAGCTAACCGGGCTGTATTACCTCCCTTTCAACAATTCAGTGAATATCGTATGAACAGTAATAATAAATTCAATTCTTGTTAAAGGCTTAAAACATGACTTCACTAGTAAAGACATGATTCAAACCTGATCACTTTCTGTCCAAAACAAGTAGTTGTTTCTTACAATTAGTATTGTTCGTCGTGTAACATGGGGTTTGTTTAAAGGCTTAAAACATGACTTCACTAGTAAAGACATGATTCAAACCTGATCACTTTCTGTTCAAAACAAGTAGTTGTTAGTAGTAGTAGTAGTTATAACATGGGTTTTTAGCGCAATGGATAACGCGCCTGACTACGGAACAGGAGATTCCAGGTTCGACTACTGGCAAGCTCGATTTACTTGCGTGAGTTGGTAGCACTTTGTTATAGCGTTCACGGACGATTGCCGCCTCGATAGCGCAGTAGGCAGCGCGCGAGTCTCATAATCTCGAGGTCGTGAGTTCGAACCTCACTCGGGGCATTTGTTTCATTTTACCTCTTAAAAAAATTCATGTCAAACTTTAGAAAGAGCAAAATACTAAACTGTGCTTCGTTTTGAAAAGGATAGAAAGGGTTGTGGTGTTTACGTCGATTATGGTTTTTACGTCGATGGGGTTGTGCTCGCCACTACGAAAGTGTTGTTTGCTAATTGTAGGCCGTTTGCAAGATATAGTGTCCCTCGGATGTATTTGGGGATGGATGCAAACAGACATACTTTGAAGTGGCAATGGCGGTGACTTGAAGAAATAACGATTTGCAACGAACATGTACAGCACCCTCCGACAGCCTGGCGTAATAACGTACTGTTGTACAATAACTCACCATAATCAAGTACCCTAATCCATCAGCAACGCAGTGCATAAACTATAAAAGAGAGGGTTGCACTGTGGGAAAAAGTCTTGACTGGCCTTTCTTGCAACGATCTCGCTATCTAGTAAAATAGGTCCTACTGAGATTTGAACTCAGATTGTCAGAGTCAGAGTCTGAAGTGCTAACCATTACACCATAGAACCTTGATAAATTTCCTACCGTGGCTTGAAGACTAAGTTTCTACATTGAAATGCTATGAACCTCTGATCACTGCATAGAAATTGGAATGCGTTACAGTTGCCAATATCCCTAACTACTCCTTTCGACGAGGATGGGATTCGAACCCATGCGTGCAATGCACAATGGATTAGCAGTCCATCACCTTAACCGCTCGGTCACCTCGTCGACGTTTTGTTCCTTAACGTTTTTCATCTAAAGCCAGATTATCTCAGTTTATCTGCACCATTGAATTACAGAATAATTATCCCGTATCGAACACCACCACATATCTAGTACACATCCCACGTTTCACGCCCGATGAGGGACTTGAATCCTCGACCTCAGGATTAAAAGTCCCGCGCTCTACCGTCTGAGCTAACCGGGCTGTATTACCTCCCTATCAACAATTCAGTGAATATCGTATGAACAGTAATAATAAATTCAATTCTTGTTAAAGGCTTAAAACATGACTTCACTAGTAAAGACATGATTCAAACCTGATCACTTTCTGTCCAAAACAAGTAGTTGTTTCTTACAATTAGTATTGTTCGTCGTGTAACATGGGGTTTGTTTAAAGGCTTAAAACATGACTTCACTAGTAAAGACATGATTCAAACCTGATCACTTTCTGTTCAAAACAAGTAGTTGTTTTTTTTTCAATTAGTATTGTTCGTCGTATAACATGGGTTTTGGGCGCAATGGATAACGCGCCTGACTACGGAACAGGAGATTCCAGGTTCGACTACTGGCAAGCTCGATTTACTTGCGTGAGTTGGTAGCACTTTGTTATAGCGTTCACGGACGATTGCCGCCTCGATAGCGCAGTAGGCAGCGCGCGAGTCTCATAATCTCGAGGTCGTGAGTTCGAACCTCACTCGGGGCATTTGTTTCATTTTACCTCTTGAAAAAATTCATGTCAAACTTTAGAAAGAGCAAAATACTAAACTGTGCTTCGTTTTGAAAAGGATAGAAAGGGTTGTGGTGTTTACGTCGATTATGGTTTTTACGTCGATGGGGTTGTGCTCGCCACTACGAAAGTGTTGTTTGCTAATTGTAGGCTGTTTGCAAGATATAGTGTCCCTCGTATGTATTTGGGGATGGATGCAAACAGACATACTTTGAAGTGGCAATGGCGGTGACTTGAAGAAATAACGATTTGCAACGAACATGTACAGCACCCTCCGACAGCCTGGCGTAATAACGTACTGTTGTACAATAACTCACCATAATCAAGTACCCTAATCCATCAGCAACGCAGTGCATAAACTCTAAAAGAGAGGGTTGCACTGTGGGAATAAGTCTTGACTGGCCTTTCTTGCAACGATCTCGCTATCTAGTAAAATAGGTCCTACTGAGATTTGAAATCAGATTGTCAGAGTCAGAGTCTGAAGTGCTAACCATTACACCATAGAACCTTGATAAATTTCCTACCGTGGCTTGAAAACTAAGTTTCTACATTGAAATGCTATGAACCTCTGATCACTGCATAGCAATTGGAATGCGTTACAGTTCCCAATATCCCTAACTACTCCTTTCGACGAGGATGGGATTCGAACCCATGCGTGCAATGCACAATGGATTAGCAGTCCATCACCTTAACCGCTCGGTCACCTCGTCGACGTTTTGTTCCTTAACGTTTTTCATCTAAAGCCAGATTATCTCAGTTTATCTGCACCATTGAATTACAGAATAATTATCCCGTATCGAACACCACCACATATCTAGTACACATCCCACGTTTCACGCCCGATGAGGGACTTGAATCCTCGACCTCAGGATTAAAAGTCCCGCGCTCTACCGTCTGAGCTAACCGGGCTGTATTACCTCCTTATCAACAATTCAGTGAATATCGTATGAACAGTAATAATAAATTCAATTCTTGTTAAAGGCTTAAAACATGACTTCACTAGTAAAGACATGATTCAAACCTGATCACTTTCTGTCCAAAACAAGTAGTTGTTTCTTACAATTAGTATTGTTCGTCGTGTAACATGGGGTTTGTTTAAAGGCTTAAAACATGACTTCACTAGTAAAGACATGATTCAAACCTGATCACTTTCTGTTTAAAACAAGTAGTTGTTTTTTTTTCAATTAGTATTGTTCGTCGTATAACATGGGTTTTTGGCGCAATGGATAACGCGTCTGACTACGGAACAGGAGATTCCAGGTTCGACTCCTGGCAAGCTCGATTTACTTGCGTTTCAAGGAAAACAGTTGGTAACACTTTGTTATAGCGTTCAAGGACGATGGCCGCCTCAATAGCGCAGTAGGCAGCGCGCGAGTCTCATAATCTCGAGGTCGTGAGTTCGAACCTCACTCGGGGCATTTGTTTCATTTTACCTCTTGAAAAAATTCATGTCAAACTTTAGAAAGAGCAAAATACTAAACTGTGCTTCGTTTTGAAAAGGATAGAAAGGGTTGTGGTGTTTACGTCGATTATGGTTTTTACGTCGATGGGGTTGTGCTCGCCACTACGAAAGTGTTGTTTGCTAATTGTGGGCCGTTTGCAAGATATAGTGTCCCTCGGATGTATTTGGGGATGGATGCAAACAGACATACTTTGAAGTGGCAATGGCAGTGACTTGAAGAAATAACGATTTGCAACGAACATGTACAGCACCCTCCGACAGCCTGGCGTAATAACGTACTGTTGTACAATAACTCACCATAATCAAGTACCCTAATCCATCAGCAACGCAGTGCATAAACTCTAAAAGAGAGGGTTGCACTGTGAGAAAAAGTCTTGACTGGTCTTTCTTGCAACGATCTCGCTATGTAGTAAAATAGGTCCTATTAAGATTTGAACTCAGATTGTCAGAGTCAGAGTCTGAAGTGCTAACCATTACACCATAGAACATTGATAAATTTCCTACCGTGGCTTGAAGACTAAGTTTCTACATTGGAATGCTATGATCCTCTGATCACTGCATAGCAATTGGAGTGCTTTACAGTTGCCAATATCCCTAACCACTCCTTTCGACGAGGATGGGATTCGAACCCATGCGTGCAATGCACAATGGATTAGCAGTCCATCACCTTAACCGCTCGGTTACCTCGTCGACATTTTATTCCTTAACGTTTTTCATCTAAAGCCAGATTATCTCAGTTTATCTGCACCATTGAATTACAGAATAATTATCCCGTATCGAACACCACCACATATCTAGTACACATCCCACGTTTCACGCCCGATAAGGGACTTGAACCTTCGACCTCAGGATTAAAAGTCCCGAGCTCTACCGTCTGAGCTAACCGGGCTGTATTACCTCCCTATCAACAATTAAGTGAAGATCGTATGAACAGTAATAATAAATTCAATTCTTGTTAAAGGCTTAAAACATGACTTCACTAGTAAAGACATGATTCAAACCTGATCACTTTCTGTCCAAAACAAGTAGTTGTTTCTTACAATTAGTATTGTTCGTCGTGTAACATGGGGTTTGTTTAAAGGCTTAAAACATGACTTCACTAGTAAAGACATGATTCAAACCTGATCACTTTCTGTTCAAAACAAGTAGTTTTTTTTTCTATTAGTATTGTTCGTCGTATAACATGGGTTTGTGGCGCAATGGATAACGCGCCTTACTACGGAACAGGAGATTCCAGGTTCGACTCGTGGCAAGCTCGATTTACTTGCGTTTCAAGGAAGACAGTTGGTACCACTTTGTTATAGCGTTCAAGGACGATGGCCGCCTCGATAGCGCAGTAGGCAGCGCGCGAGTCTCATAATCTCGAGGTCGTGAGTTCGAACCTCACTCGGGGCATTTGTTTCATTTTACCTCTTGAAAAAATTCATGTCAAACTTTAGAAAGAGCAAAATACTAAACTGTGCTTCGTTTTGAAAAGGATAGAAAGGGTTGTGGTGTTTACGTCGATTATGGTTTTTACGTCGATGGGGTTGTGCTCGCCACTATGAAAGTGTTGTTTGCTAATTGTAGGCCGTTTGCAAGATATAGTGTCCCTCGGATGTATTTGGGGATGGATGCAAACAGACATACTTTGAAGTGGCAATGGCGGTGACTTGAAGAAATAACGATTTGCAACGAACATGTACAGCACCCTCCGACAGCCTGGCGTAATAACGTACTGTTGTACAATAACTCACCATAATCAAGTACCCTAATCCATCAGCAACGCAGTGCATAAACTCTAAAAGAGAGGGTTGCACTGTGGGAAAAAGTCTTGACTGGCCTTTCTTGCAACGATCTCGCTATGTAGTAAAATAGGTCCTACTGAGATTTGAACTCAGATTGTTAGAGTCAGAGTCTGAAGTGCTAACCATTACACCATAGAACCTTGATAAATTTCCTACCGTGGCTTGAAGACTAAGTTTCTACATTGAAATGCTATGAACCTCTGATCACTGCATAGCAATTGGAGTGCGTTACAGTTGCCAATATCCCTAACTACTCCTTTCGACGAGGATGGGATTCGAACCCATGCGTGCAATGCACAATGGATTAGCAGTCCTTCACCTTAACCGCTCGGTTACCTCGTCGACATTATATTCCTTAACGTTTTTCATCTAAAGCCAGATTATCTCAGTTTATCTGCACCATTGAATTACAGAATAATTATCCCATATCGAACACCACCACATATCTAGTACACATCCCACGTTTCACGCCCGATAAGGGACTTGAACCCTCGACCTCAGGATTAAAAGTCCCGCGCTCTACCGTCTGAGATAACCGGGCTGTATTACCTCCCTATCAACAATTAAGTGAAGATCGTATGAACAGTAATAATAAATTCAATTCTTGTTAAAGGCTTAAAACATGACTTCACTAGTAAAGACATGATTCAAACCTGATCACTTTCTGTCCAAAACAAGTAGTTGTTTCTTACAATTAGTATTGTTCGTCGTGTAACATGGGGTTTGTTTAAAGGCTTAAAACATGACTTCACTAGTAAAGACATGATTCAAACCTGATCACTTTCTGTTCAAAACAAGTAGTTTTTTTTTTCTATTAGTATTGTTCGTCGTATAACATGGGTTTGTGGCGCAATGGATAACGCGCCTTACTACGGAACAGGAGATTCCAGGTTCGACTCGTGGCAAGCTCGATTTACTTGCGTTTCAAGGAAGACAGTTGGTACCACTTTGTTATAGCGTTCAAGGACGATGGCCGCCTCGATAGCGCAGTAGGCAGCGCGCGAGTCTCATAATCTCGAGGTCGTGAGTTCGAACCTCACTCGGGGCATTTGTTTCATTTTACCTCTTGAAAAAATTCATGTCAAACTTTAGAAAGAGCAAAATACTAAACTGTGCTTCGTTTTGAAAAGGATAGAAAGGGTTGTGGTGTTTACGTCGATTATGGTTTTTACGTCGATGGGGTTGTGCTCGCCACTATGAAAGTGTTGTTTGCTAATTGTAGGCCGTTTGCAAGATATAGTGTCCCTCGGATGTATTTGGGGATGGATGCAAACAGACATACTTTGAAGTGGCAATGGCGGTGACTTGAAGAAATAACGATTTGCAACGAACATGTACAGCACCCTCCGACAGCCTGGCGTAATAACGTACTGTTGTACAATAACTCACCATAATCAAGTACCCTAATCCATCAGCAACGCAGTGCATAAACTCTAAAAGAGAGGGTTGCACTGTGGGAATAAGTCTTGACTGGCCTTTCTTGCAACGATCTCGCTATCTAGTAAAATAGGTCCTACTGAGATTTGAACTCAGATTGTCAGAGTCAGAGTCTGAAGTGCTAACCATTACACCATAGAACCTTGATAAATTTCCTACCGTGGCTTGAAGACTAAGTTTCTACATTGAAATGCTATGAAACTCTGATCACTGCATAGCAATTGGAGTGCGTTACAGTTGCCAATATCCCTAACTACTCCTTTCGACGAGGATAAGATTCGAACCCATGCGTGCAATGCACAATGGATTAGCAGTCCATCACCTTAACCGCTCGGTTACCTCGTCGACATTTTATTCCTTAACGTTTTTCATCTAAATCCAGATTATCTCAGTTTATCTGCACCATTGAATTACAGAATAATTATCCCGTATCGAACACCACCACATATCTAGTACACATCCCACGTTTCACGCCCGATAAGGGACTTGAACCCTCGACCTCAGGATTAAAGTCCCGCGCTCTACCGTCTGAGCTAACCGGGCTGTATTACCTCCCTATCAACAATTAAGTTAAGATCGTATGAACAGTAATAATAAATTCAATTCTTGTTAAAGGCTTAAAACATGACTTCACTAGTAAAGACATGATTCAAACCTGATCACTTTCTGTTCAAAACAAGTAGTTTTTTTTTCTATTAGTATTGTTCGTCGTATAACATGGGTTTGTGGCGCAATGGATAACGCGCCTTACTACGGAACAGGAGATTCCAGGTTCGACTCCTGGCAAGCTCGATTTACTTGCGTTTCAAGGAAGACAGTTGGTACCACTTTGTTATAGCGTTCAAGGACGATGGCCGCCTCGATAGCGCAGTAGGCAGCGCGCGAGTCTCATAATCTCGAGGTCGTGAGTTCGAACCTCACTCGGGGCATTTGTTTCATTTTACCTCTTGAAAAAATTCATGTCAAACTTTAGAAAGAGCAAAATACTAAACTGTGCTTCGTTTTGAAAAGGATAGAAAGGGTTGTGGTGTTTACGTCGATTATGGTTTTTACGTCGATGGGGTTGTGCTCGCCACTATGAAAGTGTTGTTTGCTAATTGTAGGCCGTTTGCAAGATATAGTGTCCCTCGGATGTATTTGGGGATGGATGCAAACAGACATACTTTGAAGTGGCAATGGCGGTGACTTGAAGAAATAACGATTTGCAACGAACATGTACAGCACCCTCCGACAGCCTGGCGTAATAACGTACTGTTGTACAATAACTCACCATAATCAAGTACCCTAATCCATCAGCAACGCAGTGCATAAACTCTAAAAGAGAGGGTTGCACTGTGGGAAAAAGTCTTGACTGGCCTTTCTTGCAACGATCTCGCTATGTAGTAAAATAGGTCCTACTGAGATTTGAACTCAGATTGTCAGAGTCAGAGTCTGAAGTGCTAACCATTACACCATAGAACCTTGATAAATTTCCTACCGTGGCTTGAAGACTAAGTTTCTACATTGAAATGCTATGAAACTCTGATCACTGCATAGCAATTGGAGTGCGTTACAGTTGCCAATATCCCTAACTACTCCTTTCGACGAGGATAAGATTCGAACCCATGCGTGCAATGCACAATGGATTAGCAGTCCATCACCTTAACCGCTCGGTTACCTCGTCGACATTTTATTCCTTAACGTTTTTCATATAAATCCAGATTATCTCAGTTTATCTGCACCATTGAATTACATAATAATTATCCCGTATCGAACACCACCACATATCTAGTACACATCCCACGTTTCACGCCCGATGAGGGACTTGAACCCTCGACCTCAGGATTAAAAGTCCCGCGCTCTACCGTCTGAGCTAACCGGGCTGTATTACCTCCCTATCAACAATTCAGTGTAGATCGTATGAACAGTAATAATAAATTCAATTCTTGTTAAAGGCTTAAAACATGACTTCACTAGTAAAGACATGATTCAAACCTGATCACTTTCTGTCCAAAACAAGTAGTTGTTTCTTACTATTAGTATTGTTCGTCGTGTAACATGGGGTTTGTTTAAAGGCTTAAAACATGACTTAACTAGTAAAGACATGATTCAAACCTGATCACTTTCTGTTCAAAACAAGTAGTTGTTTCTTTCAATTAGTATTGTTCGTCGTATAACATGGGTTTGTGGCGCAATGGATAACGCGCCTGACTACGGATGAGGAGATTCCAGGTTCGACTCCTGGCAAGCTCGATTGACTTGCGTTTCAAGGAAGACAGTTGGTACCACTTTTTTATAGCGTTCAAGGACGATGGCCGCCTCGATAGCGCAGTAGGCAGCGCGCGAGTCTCATAATCTCGAGGTCGTGAGTTCGAACCTCACTCGGGGCATTTGTTTCATTTTACCTCTTGAAAAAATTCAAGTCAAACTTTAGAAAAAGCAAAATACTAAACTGTGCTTCGTTTTGAAAAGGATAGAAAGGGTTGTGGTGTTTACGTCGATTATGGTTTTTACGTCGATGGGGTTGTGCTCGCCACTACGAAAGTGTTGTTTGCTTATTGTAGGCTGTTTGCAAGATATAGTGTCCCTCGGATGTATTTGGGGATGGATGCAAACAGACATACTTTGAAGTGGCAATGGCGGTGACTTGAAGAAATAACGATTTGCAACGAACATGTACAGCACCCTCCGACAGCCTGGCGTAATAACGTACTGTTGTACAATAACTCACCATAATCAAGTACCCTAATCCATCAGCAACGCAGTGCATAAACTATAAAAGAGAGGGTTGCACTGTGGGAAAAAGTCTTGACTGGCCTTTCTTGCAACGATCTCGCTATGTAGTAAAATAGGTCCTACTGAGATTTGAACTCAGATTGTCAGAGTCAGAGTCTGAAGTGCTAACCATTACACCATAGAACCTTGATAAATTTCCTACCGTGGCTTGAAGACTAAGTTTCTACATTGAAATGCTATGAACCTCTGATCACTGCATAGCAATTGGAGTGCGTTACAGTTGCCAATATCCCTAACTACTCCTTTCGACGAGGATGGGATTCGAACCCATGCGTGCAATGCACAATGGATTAGCAGTTTATCACCTTAACCGCTCGGTAACCTCGTCGACCTCTTATCCCTTTACGTTTTTCATCTAAAGCCAGATTATCTCAGTTTATCTGCACCATTGAATTACAGGATAATTATCCCGTATCGAACACCACCACATATCTAGTACACAACCTACGTTTCACGCCCGATAAGGGACTTGAACCCTCGACCTCTAGTTTAAAAGTCCCGCGCTTTACCGTCTGAGCTAACCCGGCTGTATTACCTCCCTATCAACAATTCAGTGAAGATCGTATGAACAGTAATAATAAATTCAATTCTTGTTAAAGGCTTAAAACATGACTTCACTAGTATAGACATGATTCAAACCTGATCACTTTCTGTCCAAAACAAGTAGTTGTTTCTTACAATTAGTATTGTTCGTCGTGTAACAGGGGGTTTGTTTAAAGGCTTAAAAGATGACTTCACTAGTAAAGACATGATTCAAACCTGATCGCTTTCTTTCCAAAACAAGTAGTTGTTTCTTTCAATTAGTATTGTTCGTTGCAAAATATGGGTTTGTGGCGCAATGGATAACGCGCCTGACTACGGATCAGGAGATCCCAGGTTCGCCTCCTGGCAGCTCGATTTGCTTGCGTTTCAAGGAAGACAGTTGGTACCACTTTGTTATAGCGTTCAAGGACGATGGCCGCCACGATAGCGCAGTAGGCAGCGCGCGAGTCTCATAATCACGAGGTCGTGAGTTCGAACCTCACTCGGGGCATTTGTTTCATTTTACCTCTTGAAAAAATTTAAGTCCAGCTTTAGACAGAGCAAAATACTAAACTGTGCTTCGTTTTGAAAAGGATAAGCACAGCAAAGCACAGCAAAGCACAGCACAGCAATTCTTCAGCGCACATTCCAGAAGATACAGGGGATGTGTGGCTCTCTTACGACTGACTGGATGAACTCGGATGAATTTGTAATCCAGTCTTGGAGGAGCAGGTTGTCATCGGACAGCGTTCTCTTGACGCAAACCTCGGCACTAAACTTTCGGGTTCCACCATATAAAATTGAGACGGCCTTTCGATGATCTTCGGACATTCCCGTGACTTGGTATTCGGTGTCGAAATTATCTTTTTCTCGGGACTGATTCATCGCGTCGGCAGGCTGGACCAATCGGGTTGATCTGATGATTGTGTTGGCTCTGACAGCTGTGACTAGGGGAAGAAGACCATCACCGATCAAAATGGCTACCATACCACAGGTCGTTGATACTGATAGATTGAAATGATCCTTCCAATGTTTCTTCGGAACTGGCCAATCGGTGATGGATGTATCGGTGGCCACCGTTGGCAGAATTGAGCAGACAATGGATGTGGTAGGATGAACTGAGCCTCCCATACTGAAACTGCTTCGCTGCAAGGGTAGTCTATGACGTTTCTAACTCTGATGACATTAAGGATAGGAGACGAACGGGAAAGAATAAGATGATCATCACAAAGTTTCAAGAGGCTGGGAAATCCTTGCTGCATTAAAGTAGAGTTGCTTCCATCTCCACTCGTTGAGAGCCTTTGTTGTAGCTGAGTAGAGTAGCTGGATATACCACGATGGAGGCGTGGGAATTAACTCGCTTGACGTCAGGTAGTAGCGCGTCGCAGAGTAAGGCGCGGCCGGATTGACTGCAGAGCTTCCGTGGATGGCAGACACGAATCGACTGACTTGGTTTCAGACAACCGAAACACAGCCGATGCTTTACGCGAAAGCTGACACGTTCTCCTGCAGAAGATGATTTGAAAGCTCCATGGCTCTCCAGGCTTTGCTCCCCTTCACACTTGAAACAGAACGGGTGTGAAGCGGATTTAGATGAAATGTGTGACATTGACGAGTGTTTGGAAGAGACTTGATTGACACGAGCAGCAAAACATACGCTGGCTTTCTGAATTGGTGGTGTCGGTTCAGCCGCCAATCTTGAAAAGGGTTGAAATTGACCTCCGTTGCTGACTGAAGAGAGTTTGTCGAGATCGGAATCGGCTGGCTGCAATTTCTGTAAAGCATCTTCTGCTTTTCTTCTGGACTGCTCTGCTTGTGTGCGGGTCTGTTGCGCCCCACGGATTTCTTCTTACGATGCTCTTACTCCACGTTTCGAATCTTGATTGATACTGTTATTGACTCCAGAAGGGGATTCCCCAGCTCTGGACTTCAGGTGTTCTTCGGCTTCGGCAACCGCTTCACCAATCTGTTGAACATACGACCGATGCCTCTCCTCTTGCCTGTCGTTCTCATTTGCATCTTCTACTGTTAGCAAGAGGGTATGCAAGAGTGTAGATGTCGTTGCTAAATCCTGGAGGTGTTTGACTAGACCGGTTATACCTCCCCGTGATCCGCACTGATCGATGTTGGCTCGGATCTGACGAATCGTTGAGGTGATCTGACTGCGAACGCTTGTCCTCCTTCTCTTCGTGAGCTCGACATGTCCAGCAGATTGATTAACCTTTCGGCCTTCTTCTTCTTCTTGGCTGGATCTAAAACCGGGACTAGGCATGGCTGATTGGGCTTTGGCTGATTGGGCTTGGGCTGATTGGGCTTGAGCTGATTTAATTGGCTGAATCGAATAAGGCATGTGACTGAAATCAAAACACAAATCACGCTGACAGAAGTGTAGGATAATAGACTGGTGATATTGACAGAAGAAAAATAATAGACTGATAATCTAGTGAATTGTTCCCGAGTCAAGATGCAGTAGAGTAGGAGAGAGGACGAGTCAGACTGCGATTGACTAGAGGAATGGAACGACTAAAATGAAGCTCGAGCTGCGTTGACGGAAGTAGAAGTAGTAGAGCTGACGAAGCGAGACGAAACTTGAACGAGCTTTACTGCAGATGACTAGAAGGGTAGACGACCGGATGAGTCAACTGCATTGGTTCAATATTGACGAGCTGAATGCCTTGACTAGAAGAGTAGACGAGTCGAAAGGCAAGTGGTTTACTGATGAACCAGGAGGCTGAAACATGAAGAGCTGGACTGTGGATGACCAGAAGTGTAGACTAGTCAAGCAGTTGATGGACTGAATGCCCTTGACTGGAAGAGTAAAAGGGTAGACGAGTCGAAAGGCAAGTGGTTCAATATTGATGAGCCGAATAGAGATGAACCGCAGATGACTAGAGGCGTAGACGGCTGAATGAGTAAACTGAAATTTTATAATACTGGTGTCATGCTGAATAGAATGCTTCGACTAGGAGAGTAGACGATCCGAAAGCAATTGTTTCAATATCGGTGAGCTAAATGCCTTGACTGGAAAGGTAGACGAGTCAAAACATTTGGTTCAATATTGATGAACTGTGTAGGAGAGCTGCCAACGATAACTTGAACAGCACGATTACTGGCTGGCCAACAATGATTATGATGGCTGAATAAGCTGACTGTCACGATGAACCTGAACAGCAGGATGTTGTCAGGCCAACGTTGTAAATGCTGGATGTTGAATAGGACTGGATGACTTATCACGATGAACTTGAACAGCAGGATGTTGTCAGGCCAGCGTTGTAAATGCTGGCTGTATAAGGCTGGATGGCTGCTCACGATGAGTTGAACAGCAGATGATGACAGGCCAACTATGTAAATGATGGCTGAATAAGGTTGAATGGCTGCTCACGATGAGTTGAACAGCGGGATGATGACAGGCCAACTATGTAAATGTTGGCTGTGGAGGGCTGGCTACGACACTCGTGTAGCGGGATTATGACTGGCCAACGATGATGGTGTTGGCTGAAGAAGAAGCTGACCACCAAGACCTGAACAGCAGAAGAATGCCTGGCTAACGTTGCAAGTGCTGACAACAAGCTCATTGGAATGCTTTGACTAGAAGGGTAAACGAGTCAGAAGCATGTGGAATGGCATCAACTTTCTTGGTGACAACTCCACTCCAAATGGTTCACTAAAGATCCGGTTCGAAGGACCAAAATGTTCGGGAGCTAAATTAGAGCTGGAATTGGCAGTGGGGTTTTCTATGGATGTATTGCGAGTTAAATGTTTGATGCCAGGATGCTTGTATGCATGAGATAACGATGTTGACGTAGCAATGGTATAAGCGATGGTGCCTGAAAGGCAAAGACAGATTTTAGAAAATAAGACTAACATGATAAACAGAATAGGGCAATACCTGCAAAGCAGAAAATAGAACAAAATGGCTCACAGGCTATTTGACCACAGAAATAAGGCAAGGCAGAATAGTTCCAGAGTGAACTGCGATAAGAAAATGACACGAAATTAATAAATAGTATGTACATACAGTCCCCTCCATAAGTATGGGATCACCCCGCGCCGTTCCATAAGGCGGCGTGTATTTTTCATATGGGTTTTTCGGGTGGCAAAAATCGAAAAAATGACATAAATTCACCAAACTTGGGATTTATGTCATTTTACGTTTTTTCTATTGTCTGAATTTTTTTCAGATTTTTTCCCCTATTTTTTATGCCTAGAAAAGTGGCGCACAAAGTATCGGATCACTCCGACGCCGGCCGTGTTGTCTTATGGCGCAAATGGGCTTTTCATATTGCTTTTTATATATTTAATTTTTAAGAAGGAATTTTTATATTCAAACCCTTTTTACATTTCCCTTTTATAAATTAACTGTAAGAATTCCATTATGATCTGAACCATTTCCGAATTTTCCCAGATTTATTAATTTCCCCAGTTGCTAAAATAAGAGACTGCAGAAGACTTCATTTAGGGTTTGCAACCTCTATCGCCTGCCGTAGGCCGGAAAATTAGTGTCGTTTCTATACGCCCCTTAAGTAAAAAAGGAAGCAGAGCGCCACTAATTTTCCGGCCTACGCCAGCTGATAGAGGTTGTAAACCGTAAATGAAGTCTTCTGCAGTCTCTTATTTCAGAAACTCGGGAAACGAATAAATCTGGGAAAATTCGAAAATAATTCATATCATCATGAAAAACTGACAGTAAATTTATGAAAGGGTATAGTATACACGGTTTGAAAATAAAAATTCCTTCTAGAAAATTAATTATATAAAAAGCAATATGAAAAGCCCATTTGCGCCATAAGACAACACGGCCGGCGTCGGAGTGATCCGATACTTTGTGCGCCACTTTTCTAGGCATAAAAAATAGGGGAAAAAATCTGAAAAAAATTCAGACAATAGAAAAAACGTAAAATGACATAAATTCCAAGTTTGGTGAATTTATGTCATTTTTTCGATTTTTGCCACCCGAAAAACCCATATGAAAAATACACGCCGCCTTATGGAACGGCGCGGGGTGATCCCATACTTATGGAGGGGACTGTACAACACAACACGTTGGACTAACCTTGTGAGACAAAGACCGAACAGAAATCACAGAAAGAAAGACAAGTAACGGTGATTTTCGAGAACAGAATGTCACACTCGACTTCAAAACGTGCAAGAAGCAGACGACTAATAGGAAAATATAGTGATAGCGAGAAATAAAGGCGAGGACGTTGCCAGATTGCAATAAATCGGCTCAAAGACAGAATTTCTCCGGAACATATAGTATAGCTGTAGTTATAGCTAAATAGCGAGTAACCTGAGCCCCGGTCCATTCGGGGAACTTTTGTCTAGCGTAAAGTTGGACTGTTCTGCTATTCGCTTTTCTGTAGCTTAATCATCTGCCCGTAATAGATTGTAACGTGGGAAACCTGTCAGTGACTACCTTACTTGAAGATTTCGTCATCACGGCGAGACATCTGGTGGTGATGATGGTTGTTGCGTCATCAAAGATTGCGTCATCACGGCGACGACATCTGGTGGTGATTTGTTTGGGCATGTTTGGGCATGTTCCATTTTGGGGGAGGAGCCTGTGTTGACACATTGTTGACACAGACACAGGCTCCTCCAACAAAAGCTTGTTCTTTTATTATATAGACTAGAGACTGAGCCCCGGTCAAATCCGGGGAACTGTTGTCTAGCGTAAAATCGGACTGTTTTGCTATTCTCTTTCCTGTAGCACGATCTGCCCGTAATAGATTTTATCGTGGGAAAACTTCCCAGTACCTTACTTGAAGATTTCGTCATCACGGCGACGACATCTGGTGGTGATTTGTTTGGGCATGTTTGGGCATGTTTTATTTTGGGGGAGGAGCCTGTGTTGACACATTGTTGACACAGACATAGGCTCCTCCCACAAAAGCTTGTTCTTTTATTATATAGACGAGTAACCTGAACCCCGGTCAAATCCGGGGAACTTTGGTCTAGCGTAAAGTCGGACTGTTTTGCTATTCGCTTTTCTGTAGCTTAATCATCTGCCCGTAATAGATTTTATCTTGGGAAATCTGCCCAGTACCTTACTTGAAGATTTCGTCATCATGGCGATGCTATAGACATCTGGTGGTGATGCTGGTTGCTGCGTCATCAAAGATTGCGTCATCACGGCGATGCTATAGACATCTGGTGTTTTGCGACTGACCAATCACAGCGTTCGCATTGCGACATGAATAAGCTCCTCCCCCAAATGTTCGTGACAGACACAGGCTCCTCCCCCAAATGCTTTGGAGGGAGGAGCCTGTGTTGACACATTATCCGTGACATGAATAAGCTCCTCCCCAAAAAAGCTTGTTCTTTTATTATATATAGATAGATAAATGTTTGCAAATTGAGAACAAAGGTGAGAAACATTCCAGATTGGCAGCTTCAAATGAACGTGTTTGTAGCTCTAAATCTAGCTTCATAATTCTAATTAAGCTGGTTTAAGCACAATAAAATTATAATAATGGAAGACGCAGTACATGAAGCATATACAATAAAAGCTTGGCCAAAATAACTATAGTGCTTGTTTCGCACATGACTATGTATGGTATGTGTAAAAAAAATTCAAATAAAATAGTATAATAATTCAGCGCGCGCTATCTAAGCGGACGCTTCATTACGCATGCGATCCGTCTGTGACTTTTACTTTTGCTTGTTTAGCTAGTAGCTCCCTTACTTCCGTGTCGCAGACTTTCTTCATTTCCCTTGACTTAGCTACTGGGCATGGGACACTACGCTGGACTGGACAATTAGCAAAATAGAATTTGACCCCCTCTGACAACCCCTCCAAAATCCACAAGTCATCCATTATCTCCTTCCATCGATCCGCAAAAAACAATAAACGGGCCCCTACTTTTTCTACGGGAACTGATTCTATTCTTACTTTGGGAATTAAGACCTACCTATTTCCACCTCTTAACCACGAATTGCTGTATTGCGGACGTCCCCCTCTGCTGCCAATGCCATCGTGACTGTCTTGCTGGGGCTGCTCTGGTCTTCTCGATCCCGGACCACGATTGGACTGGGGTGGCCCCACCATTCTCCTTTTTACTGATCTAATCCTTGATGTGGCGGCCAGTGTTACATCCTGGGATGCCTCTCTCAACATGCTCTCCAAGAATTTCTGGGTGAAAAGGAGCTTTTGAGCCTCCCTCTCCGCTGCAAAGGCCTCAGGATCGGCCGAACGTGGCCCCGCCATTCTCCTTTTTACTGATCTAATCCTTGATGTGGCGGCCAGTGTTGCATCCTGGGATGCCTCTCTCAACATGCTCTCCAAGAATTTCTGGGTGAAAAGGAGCTTTTGAGCCTCCCTCTCCGCTGCAAAGGCCTCAGGATCGGCCGAAAAAAAGTCAAAGCTGGGTTCTATCAAAGACACCACCGCCCGTCTTCTTTGCTTAGTGATGTGGTGATAGGCTCGTGCCCACTGCTGCAACACGGCCAGTAAACTCTCCGTCGCAATAGACTTCTTTTCACCTTCGTCTAAGGATAAGACTCGAGTGTACAAATCGATCAGCGGAGGCGCAATGTCCATGATCTTCAATTGAGTCGTGACCAACGGCTCTTCCGACGCATAAACCGCCTTCAACCTATCTTTGTCTTTAGCCCTCCTTTGCATGAAACCATCGAGTTTGGGCGGCCTAAGGGAAAATGACTCGTCGCTGAAATTCAGGGGATGTTTTTTTTTGAAATAGCTTTTGACTGTTCGGTCGTGACACCTTTCCTCATCAAACCGGCAACTAATTCACTGACCTCCCACGGATTAATTAACGGTTCTTGAATATTGTCAAGGGTAATCTAGTTCAGTACACTCGTTGATGAAAACCACTTGTAAAAAGCACCGTAATGCTGGCCAAAGACACGCACAGAAAAAGACGGTGGCCTTCACCATTGGCTAACTACACTAATTGTCTTAAACACTACACTTACCTAACCAATGGTGCCCTAGTGGAACTAACACATTCACACACAAGCTAGAGCTAACACGCACACAAGCAAGAGATTAACTCACACACAGGAGAAGAGAGAACTAGCATCCACTCAGCGTGCTCAGCAGACGAGAAGTGAAGTAAGATCTGGACTAAATCTAAGGACGCCAAGCGACACAAGGCCATCTAGCGCTCATCTGGTAAGCAAAAGTAAGGCAAACAGAACGGGACGTGGCATTTTCCCCCTTACGAAAAAATGATCGTCCTGATCATTGAACATAGAGGATACGACCGAAAAGCAAATGATCTTAGTTCCCATTTTTTTGTTTTTTGTTTTTTTGATTTTTTACCCAACCACCGAAATTATCATAAACTTAAACTAGCTTAAACTAAGTGCACATCTTACTTAACAGACACACACACACAGGAAGACACATCCTCCTCGGAAGCTTCCGCACACTGTTGGAAGTTACCATCTTCCCAGTATTACTGTAAGGAACCACCTTCCAACCTCTCACGCGCGCTCACAGGATCCCCACAGTGAAAGCCTATGCCGTGACGGTCTAACCACTTCACGGCACAGCTTCACTCGGTCGTGACGGTCCAACCTCTTCACGACACAACAAAATCAAATTATTTCAACAAGCCAAACATACATGATACTACAATCAACACGTTAATTTGGCCACACGACAAATCACACAATCAAACTACAGGTCAATTCAAGTCGGGGACTTCAATCTTCGGCGGGAGCGGAGAACATGACCGCCCACTCTTTCGTCACTTCATCCAGTTGTTGATGAAGTGTCTTTTTCGCAATGCTGCTCTTGATCCACAGCTCGAGATTGCTAATCATACCACCGCACCACTTTCGGCGTCTTTTCTTTCACTTGATTTTCCGATGTCTGCTTCTTGATAATTGAAACGGGTGTCTTGACTACAGGTGATTTAACGCTCACTTTTCCACTCGGCGCACTATGCCTAAACGGCTTTAGTTGAGACACATGAACACAATCTTGATTCTTCTTCTTCCCATACAGTGGCTCTACGATATAGTTGAGATCGCTTATTCGACGTACAGTACTATACGGTAGGGGCCAAAATAACGATGCAGAAACTTCGTCGTGCGTCCTTTTTTCCGAATACGGCAATAAACGAGCACCGGATCGCCTACAGCAAACTTCACTTGTCGGCGGTGGCGATCATACCGTTTCTTCTGTCTTGATTGAACAATCGCCATCCTTTTCTTCACCTTTTCACGGATAGCGGAGAGCTTCGTCGTCAGCGTACGGGCACGGTCACTGGAATCACCAACATCTAAATCTTTTTCTGGATTATTTCCTAACGCAACATCAATCGGCAGTACGGCCTCCCACCCATATAAGAGGAAGAATGGACTAAACCCAGTCGTCTCTTGGCGACTCGTATTGTAGGCGAACGTGACGAAATCAATGAACCCATCCCAATCGTTATGGACTGAATTTACGTACATCGAGAGCATTTCCGACAATGTATGGTTGTACCGCTCGATCAACCCATTACACTGGGGATGATACGCAGCCGTAACAAAGTGATTGGTCTGCAAGGCTTTGAAAAGCTCCTCAGAGAAATCGGCCGTCAAACATTTTCCGCGATCGGAGATTAGGAACACAGGTGCACGGCACCATGTTGGAGGACTACATTCCGTACAAAGAAGTCGACGACTTCTTTGAACGACGCAGAAGGAACAGCTTTGCAAATTGTCCATTTCGTTAAGTAATCAACAGCCACAATGGCGTGTCGATTCCCGGCGCTAGTGAGAGAGAAAGGGCCTATCAAGTCAATCCCCACTTTCTCAAACGGCTGACTAACGCGTATCGGACGCATAAGACCAGCAGGCGCTTCCTGAGCCTGTTTTTTTTTGTTTGGCAATCGACACATGAGAACACAAAACGAGTAATTTGACGTCGCATTCCCGGCCAGTAATATCGCTGTTGGATTTTATACGTCGTGCGCGTCACTCCCAAGTGTCCAGCGGTAACGTCACTATGGCAGGCTAAAAGCACTTGTTCGATGAGGCTTTTGGGGAGACAGAGTTGATTCGATACCACCCCACCACGAATTCGACGACGATAAAGGACATCCCCCCTCAGCTCATAGGGTTGAATCAATTTTTTAATCCCGAGAGTGGGCGGTGTATCTTTCATCCCTCTTAAGATGCCTTCCCACCACAGATTCCCGTAGGGCCAACCCGATATCCAACGCAAACGGAACCACAGTGACATTCAGGAGAAGAATCTCCTCTTCTTCCTTGGGACAACCCGTTGGAGCCCGTGACAACCCATCTGCATCGGAGTGAAGGCGCCCGCTACGGTGCATTATTTCAATGTCAAGGTCTTGGAGCTGAAGGCTCCACCGCGCAATCCTCCCAGACGAATCCCGTTTCTTCAATATTCAGCAAAGAGAATGATGATCCGTCACCACTCTTATATTTAGCCCCCAGATGTAGGATCGAAATTTACGGACGGACCAGACAAGAGCGAGACACTCTTTCTCGGATACTGAATAATTAATTTCCGGGTTGCTCAGAAGGCGGCTCGCGTACGCAACGACGTGTTTTTCATCTCCGTTTTTTGTACAAGGACGGCTCCCACCCCATAATTACTGGCATCGCAATTGATTTCCATCGGCAAATCGTACCGTGGGTGGGCCAAGATTTGAGGGGAAATCAGGATGGTTTTCATAGCGTCGAAGCTACGCTGATGCTCTTCCCCCCCCCCCAGGAGAAACGTTGGTTCTTTTTGGTCATATTCGAGAGAGGGTTGGCCACGACAGTGAAATTAGGGACGAATCTCCGGTAATAAGACCAAGGACGCTTTGTACTTCTTTTACACTCTGCGGAACAGGGAAATCACGCACGGCGGAGATCTTTTCGGGATTTGGAGAAATCCCTTCGCCACTTACAATAAAGCCCAAGACTTAAAGAGATTGCTCTAGGAATGAGCACTTTGACAACTTCAGTTTCAACCCCGCCCATTCAATACGTTGGAGGACCGACTCCAGACGCTCTAGATGTTGAGAAACAGTGGGCGCGAAGACGACGATGTCGTCTAAATAGACAAGGCAAGAATTCCACTTGAGGCCTGCCAAGACGACATCCATCATTCGTTGGAACGTTGCCGACGCATTTGTTAACCCGAACGGCATCACATGAAACTCAAACAGCCCATCCACGGTGATGAAAGCGGTTTTAGCCCGATCCTGCTCGTCGACCTCGACCTGCCAGTACCCCGCCTGCATGTCTAGGATGGAGAAATAGCGCGAACCTTCCATTCGACTAAGGGCATCATCAATTGTTGGGAGGGGATACACGTCTTTCTTTGTGACCGCATTCAACCGATGATAATTGACGCAGAAACGCCATTCCCCATCTTTCTTTCTGGCCAAAACGACTGGTGCAGCCCACGCGCTATTGGAAGGGACGATAACATTACCCCGCATCATGGTCTGAGTCTGATCGTTGATCAACTCGCGCTCACGCCACGCACTAGCATAAGGGGCCCGATGGACGGGCAAATGGTTCCCAGTATCAATTACGTGTCTAACTAATACGTTCGAACGACTCAACTCATGCGGTGATGCGGCGAAACAACGCAGATATCGATTCAGCAACGCGACAGTTTTTTCCCGATCCTCATCTCCCAGATTTTTATTGACTCGACTCGCGAATGGTAACGACGGTTCGGTGGGGACAGCAGTGGGATCACCTTCACGATTTTCATCCAAGACTTGATCAACGGACAGGATTTTTCCAACGAACATTCCCGCTGGAATGAATTGGGTAGACGAAGAGAAATTAGTTAAGGGAAAACGATGCGTCCCACCAGTTACACGCGATGGTAGCAAGATCCGCCCAATCGAAAACCCCTGATCCGCCATCACTTTCGGAGATGGTTCTACCATATGGCCTAGATTTTGCCCGCCCAACTGTGGAACGACAACGTCAACGTGCATCATTGAGAACGCAGGGATGCTTAGAGTTTCAGAATTCACAATATAGCCTTCCTCCCCCCTTGGACTCTCTTCGCTAGTTGTGGGCGTTATCGAGAAGGACCCCACCCCAGCATCGTTGTGTTGGACCGAGAAGCAACCCAACTGCGATAACGCGTCATTCCCCAACAACAGATCAAACCCATTCATTTCACTCACCGCCGCTATGACCCAAATCAAACGCCCTTCTACATGGATTCTCAACTTGACCATTCCGCTCGGTTCTAACGTCTTCCCATCCATAAGTTACAATCGAGGTCCTTGCCATTCTCTAAAATTTTCAATCCCCAACGCTCGGCAAAAATTTTGGAGAAATTAACGAAGCTCCGGATCCCGTATCAATGATGGCTTTAACACCCTGCCCCTGGCAATCAACTTGTTTGAGAATAAGGCGACGAGAATCAGTTTGGGGAAAATTCAAAACAACGGTGGCACGCTCCCCCCTTGCCACCGGTTCTAGTTTGACTGACGTTTAGGGGAATTGGCCGGTTTTTGGGTCAAATCTTTTGGCTATTGCTTGTTTGGGGACCCACCATCTTTTTTTTGTTTGGGGCATTGACGTGAAAAATGCCCGGGATCCCCGCAATTGTAACAGCCTTTCCCTTTTGGATAACTACGCGCGAGGTGCCCTGGACTCCCGCAATTGTTACAAATTGGCCGCCCGTCTAATGTCCGTTTATTCGGACAATCCCGATTTTTCCACTGCGAATTTCGCCCTTTCTCTGGTGTCCGCATCCTTGAATTAAATCCCGATCCCCCGGCAGTTCCCATTGTACGCGTTGTCTGCTCCAATCTACGTACAATTGGATCCAGACTCTTTGATACCTCGTCCCGTACGAGTTTCTCGATTTCCTCCTTTGAGTTTACGGGTGGCACAGGGACGATATTGTTTACAGGGATGGATCACTCCGCAATAAGCGAGGCCTGGCAATGAGCTTGAAGACGCCGGAACAGCTCATTGGTTGTTAACTGGTCCATTTGGGGAAACACTCTTTGCATCAACGCCAGTTCCATGTTTTGGAATAAAAATTGGAGTTTACGCTCTTCGGTCATCCCCGGGTCGACTCTTGAGCATAGATAGATCATGTCATAACAGTATGACCCGGCTCATCGGGTTTTTTAGCTCGCAATCGGGATTCTAATTCCATCGCATAGTTGTGGTGCCAAAATGCTCCCTGCAAAGCTGCTATCATCCCGTCATACGTTTGTGGACGAGGTTGTAGTCCCGATATCCATGTTGCCGCAACCCTTCTAGACTGAATTCAATGTGTCGAAGTTGTTGGACAGGGCCCCACTGATTAAAAGCCGACACCCGCTGGAACTTATGGATCCACTCCATCACGTCCTCGTGTGGCAACCCGCGGAAAACTGGAGGGTCCCGCTCCCTAAAATTTCCCACATGAATTACTGGAGATACGTTGGGAGCGCCTAGTACGTTTTGCGGAACGTTTTGTTCGAGATTTGGAGGGTGAACGTCGTTGCCTGGCCCGTTATCTGGTAGTACAAATTCCCCGTGACCCGCTTGGTCCTGACCAGTCATTTTATTCGTTTACTGTAGCAAAGGAAATGTGACAAATATTCGCCCCGAACGCCACCCAATTCCAATCCCAACTAATAGTCGAAAATAGGGAGGAAGCTACTCGCAATCAATAAGTTTTGTGGGGGGTATTCAACAAGTGGCCATCAACAAGAGAAGAGTCAAAGACTCACAAACAAACAGGAACCAATGCTCTCTCACTCTCAATCAAAACGGCTATCAAGCCTCAAGTACCTGTAAGAAAAAGTCTATGAGGGTTAGGGGACACAACTTACCAGCCCTTGGGTCTGGTTCACGAACAAATCAAAACGGGATTATCCACTTCCAAAAAGAAGACCCAAAAGCCAATAATCTTCGACTCAAATCTTAATAAAAAGCAGAATAGAATTAATAAACGAATATCAAAGAATTTATGAATCAAAAATTCTTCGCTCGCAACACAAGGCCAACGTCGGCAAGACGTAATTGGGAAAAACGTTGGATGGCCCAACTCCCTTGGATGACTCAGCAGCATGCCAACGTACTCAACGTTGATACGTCGATTCCCAAATTTCCAATCAATTTAATTTTCCACAATGACGAACCTACAAAATTTAAAAAGAAACAGATAATCGTGCCACACAAATAATTTGGAACGATACATGACCACAAAAAGCAGCGAAGTGTTTATGTTGAACGGGCGAACGATATATGCAACGTAACATAAACGTTAACTATGGGACGCCTCAATCTTCCAACACAAATTTGTTCAAGTTTTGTTTCACACACACAAAATCAAATGTAAATTGTTCTCAATCAACGAGTTTAACTGTACCCTGCATCTCCACCATTGTCACGGGTAATCTAGTTCAGTACACTTGTTGATGAAAACCACTTGTAAAAAGCACCATAATGCTGGTCAACGACACGGCACAGAACAAGACGGTGGCCTTCACCATTGGCTAACTACACTAATTGTCTTAAACACTACACTAACCTAACCAATAGTGCCCTAGTGGAACTAACACATTCAGACACAAGCTAGAGCTAACACGCACACAAGCAAGAGATTAACTCACACACAGGAGAAGAGAGAACTAGCATCCACTCAGCGTGCTCAGCAGACGAGAAGTGAAGTAAGATCTGGACTAAATCTAAGGACGCCAAGCGACACAAGGCTGGTAAGCAAAAGTAAGGCGAACAGAACGGGACGTGGCATTATCATTGCCTTCTTCCGGGGATTGAGCTCGCGACTTTTTTGGCTTCGAATGACTTGACTCTTCTAACGGAGGGAAGACTTCAGCTGCCCCATCCTGCTCTGTTGAAGTTCCTGCCTTCTGTTCCGATTGCTGATCGCTCCGCTTTTCGTCTTGCCCTTGATTGCTCAGTAGCCACGGTCGCCTTGACTGCCGCTGTCAGTTCCATTCTTCCTCGTCGACATACACCTCCCCTTCTTCTTCTTCTCCCTGCTCAAAGTCCAACGAATCTGGTTGGATATAGTTGACAGGCCTCTCATTGTCTCGTCCATAATCGTTTTGATACTGCGGCTTCGCCTCAAAATAGTTCCAATGGGAACCATAGTCCTCCCTTGAATATCGAAAATCTCTCTCCCGCTCGTTCCGAAACCCGTCTTCTTCGTATCGCCCATAGTCTGGGCCTACCGTAATCTGGTTGTGCAAAACGTTGGTGAAAGGGCGCACTTGGGGGGGGGGAGAAATCACGCGGCGGGTAACGAAGAGGAGATCTTGATCTTTCCATAAACTGCCCTGTCTCGAAATGTACAAGTGAATGCTCACGCCAATGAAAACGTTGCTGTCGATCTCTATCCCGTTCTTTATCTACGTAATTCAAGGCACGTGGGTCAATCAAAATTTTCTGATGCCTGCCATTGAAATTCCCAGGTGCCGACATCCTTTTTCTACGAGAGCTGAAATAAGTCTGAGTATGAGGGGGCGTGCCCAGGTCTAAGGAAGAGAGCATTTTTTTTTTATTTATCTTTATAGAGCTGAATATATTGTGTCTACACCCTTAGAGTCTAGCGAAATTGATTTCACTGTACAATCTATTTTTCTTCTTTTCGCTTCAAATACATAAAAACTCCTAGGATATCTAAAGCATGAGTAGATTCTGAAAGGTCTCTGAAAGCAAAGCAGTACAAGATTTAAGATATAGTGAGGCCTCTGTTGTTTTGAGAGGAAAAATCGCTGCATTTGCAGATTTGAAAGTTATTTAATTCTCCGTTGGCGGAAGCAGCGGTTACGCCTATTCGTCTCTGTCCCACACGTTTCACAACGTGACCATCAGTTGACGGGAAAACTTGCTTAAAGTTTTGGACCTTAAATTTCCTCTTTGTGAAAGAGACCGATCGTTTCAAACCTCAGCAGTGCGGTTCACTTTTCATCATCGCCACTTCATCCAGAGCATGGTAAATGAGGTAACAAAACCCTTAGAAGCATTAGTAATAGTGGTAGCAACCATGGATCTCATCAAGGCCTTGAGCGAGCGGCAATGGTTAATGTGGCACTTAATTAAAGATATCATAGTGGAGGAAGTTTTGGACAAGGAAGCTATAGCAAAGGCTATAATGGAGGATAAACTTTCACCTTCAACAGGAAAAGAGAAAACAACTCATATACCAGGCCAGTAATTTTAACTTTTCCGAAATGTACCTTAGGTACTCCGTCTATTATGAGAGGTAGATTACGATATTTTGATGAATCTTGGAAATGACTGTCGAAAGTTCCCTTGATCTTACAGAGCATCAGTCAGGGAACGAAATTAGAATTTTTTGTCAGCTCGTTTCAGGCTAGTAGCCAAATCAACATAAAAATGTCGGAAAGTCAATGGGCCCTCTGCAATCAGGAAATTTAGAACCTTGTAACAAAAGAAGCCATTGAGCCAGTCGAGGACTCAGAGCAGTGTTTTGTCAGTGGAGTGTTAATTATCACAAGCAATCGGGTGGTTTAAGGCTGATAGTAAATTTAAAGGCTTTAAACAAATATCTCTGTTAGCCTCATTTTCAAACGGAAGGCGTTAGTTAATTAGGAGATAATTCGTTCCAAGGATTTTTTACAAAAATTGATCTGACGTACGCGTATCTTACCGTGCCTCTTCACCAGGAAGTCAAAAAATTCATCAAATTCAGGTGGGGTGAAGCTTTATCAATTCAAAGCGCTAGCCTTGCATCCACCCCCTTTTATTAAAAAAAATACAAACCTTGTGAGTTTCCTTCAATCACAGTCATTGACTTTTTATTTATTTGGGCAATATTTTGCTTTTGAATTCTTGCAAAGTTGAGGCAAAGCGAGAGTTTTTGGTTACCAAGGAACTTTTAGAAAGATTTACCAAAAGATTACTTAACAAACATTAATGAGAAACTATTTTATATTCCAATTTTGCCTTTTCACAGTATGTGTATTCAAGTGTTCCCATAAACTAAACCAAACCTGAATAAAGCGGATAAAAACTAAACTCGCGGTTTATATTTGGCATCCTCTCTGGAAAATGGTAAACATAAAGTTAAGTCAGTATGGTGAGAACGTGAGCCATCCTGTGAGAATGGCAGTATTAAAACCTTTGACTTTCCTTGTGGTCGGAGAAAGTGGACAAAATTATTCGTCTTTTTTAATGTTTTTTTAATTTGTCCCCTCTATGGGAGATAGCCAAAGTCATTGGTATTTTTGCTTGGGCGATTAGGGCAAACGTTCCTTTTGTCCACCCGCATTAAATAGAATTGCAAAGGTTGTATATTGACGGTCTCTTCCGGTTCAAAAATAACTTAAGCTCACTGATTTCGTTAGATGACTGCTCTAAGATTTATGCCATGTGGTTTTCTAATTTAAAGAAATGTAACGGGAGGCCGATGTTGCTAAGGATCCGGATCTGACTATCTATTTGAACGCGTCAAACACAGGTTGGGGTGGTGTGCTCAATGGGGTCTTTACAAGTGGTTCGTGGACAAATATGGACCAACAGAGACATATAAGAAAATTGGAGTTTCTTTTTGTAAAAGCCTTCACTCGGCAATTCAAGAGAGTTTCGATTTGTCTTGTTGTATTCCCTTTCAACAAAATGGATTTAGGAAATACATTCAACAAAGAGAACTGCATTTCCAGAATGAAACTCCATATGTCGTCTTATACATTATATACATCGTATACAGGATATAATATAGATAAATGGTACATATTATATATAAAAGCAAGATGGACTCTAATGTATAATTAAAACCCTGTATATTTATTAATTTCGATTATCTAAAAATTTTAATAAAAAAATCGTTTATCTCTTCTAAATATTGGTTAAATAACTTGAACATAACATAGAGTACACGATTTAAACAGTTTCTGTTGTCGTCTAGTGATGTAAATCCCCTTCCCCTACGGCCCTATAAGGAGGAGATGATAAAATACACGGTAGTTGCCACGCGTTTAGACGGTACGTACACTTTCATGCGTACACGAAATAGACTGGACCTTACTTTGATCCTTTGATCTGTCTAATTCTGCCAATCCAGGGATACTAGGTCAAAGTGGATAAGCGAATCTGCCCCATTCTCTCTGAAACTCATTTGGGAGTACTCACACCAACTGGCTGACAATATTTTACGATGATCCACCTTGTTGATCAACAATCGTCACTGCTTCTTTGACAATGCAGCCATGTTAATAAGAGCCCATAAATCTCCTGCATTAAACGGCTAGAACGCTAGCAATTCTTGAATGTACTCGTGAATGATTCCTTGTACGTTACCGAATCGACGAATGAGTGTTTCCTAAATTACGTTATAAACGACCGACGTATTGAATATATTTGACACTCTCCTCCTAACCTCTGGTAATCCCGCTGTGCAATCATTTTCATCAGGCATGTAACTGTCATGAACGATAGCTTTAAATGACGTCAAAGTTTCGCTATTTTTTAAATGACGTTAAATCAGTGAAAATTCGCGCCATTTCCGAGGGTCCCTGTTGAACGGCTTGGTAGTAGTCTTGGGCAAATGTCCTCTTGGTATCTTCTCTTTATCCGGCTAAAAATGCAGTCTGGTTGATGATAACCCCGGCGTAAATGTGGACGTAAAGTCTTCCAGCTGGTGTTGGAACTCGATCTGCAAGGTATGGTCTTATTGTTTACCCTTGTTCGTTGGCGCACGTCTTTTACGCCGCCAGTTTAATGAACACTGACTGCTCTTTAATAAACACTTTTTGGCGTTGATTTTGAAACTCAATTCTTCTTTTCTTGGCATTTATCGCCCTTTCGTCGCCATCTGTCGTCTTGTCCCTTTTCTCCTTTCTTAGATATTCTTTTGCCACATGTTTGCATCCATTAAACAGCTCTTACACCTCTGCCGTCCATTGAGTGGCTGCCAATTGTTGCTCCTCGCTCGCTCAGGTTCCCAGCTTGCTTGTATTTGCCGTTCAATTTAGTCACCTCAGCATAGGTTTCTTCAAGCACAAGCTAGAGCTACCACCACTTCTTCATTAGAGGCCGCTTGTTCGATCAAGAAGCTCAGTTTACTTGCTCTTTGGGTATGAGCGCGATTCGCCATCGTGCAAATTGCAAAGGCAACTTTAGGATCGACTGCGCCTGCGTCACTTTCGCTGGATCGCATTTCCCTTTATTATTCGCTACACCTTTAGCGTAATCATAAGTTGACCAAACCGGTTAATTTATTTACTGAATGATTAAACTAAAATGGTTATTTTACCACAGCGAATTTAAGATTCGCTTGATATTACGGTATCTGTCCACGATTTTCTGAATCAAATTCAGTTGCCTTGGCTTCTTTGCCCTTTGGCTTCGAATTTCCAAAACAATATTGAGAAGCGAACATGTTTTCTTAATATTACCGAGCGACCATATAGTTAAAATTAAAAATACTTCGATTCAACTGAGGATCGCCTGTTGACGATCCCAACGGTTGCCTCTTTTGATCGAGTCGGAAGGTTATTTATCAGCAGATTTGAATTTGAACGACGTTCAGAAGCGATTATAATGTGGCTTTATTTCGAGTTAACATTATCGAGTCGATCTTTCACGCATTTCGGTTTCGAATTATGAACAAGAAATTTTCAAAATTTCTAGCCAACTTAAACCAACTTATAATCTGAGTTTTATACCTTTAATGTTAAACATAATGTTGTCATGTAGGATAAGGAGTTTAGTGGTTATCTATGTAGTTCTGGCCAGTTTACTTAAATACAGGCATAACACATGTTGTTTTCAGCCTAGAAGTAGACTTTGTCTACTTCCGATTCACTTCTTCTGGTTGGTCAAACAGATGGATATCTGTTTGACCATGTAATGACCACGTGGTCCTTTCGTAGTCACGTCTGCCTATTGCCTACTGCCTTGCGAGACCTACGCTAGCCTCAATAGGATACTCTTGTAGTTGCTCTATAAACGTTATAGTAGTAAATACAAGTATTCTCTCCTCCAGTTTGAGTACTTCCACTGAATTAGTTATTCGAAGAGTGTACTCGTAAGGTGACAGTGACAATATTCTCACATTTGCAATTTGAGTTCCAGAGCACCATTCGTGGATGGCTCTCAAACCATAGGTATACGATCCGTCTAAATCTGGTGCAGTTGGTCACCCCCAGATATTAACTTTACATGTACTTCGTTTCTCATCAAAATAGTTGCAAACTACAGCAAGAATATAATTAGGATATAATTATATATTTTTTATTGGTTCCAGTTAGAGACGGCCTCGCAACTTGTGCGGCCTTTCTCTTTACATCACGTCGTCCACAAGGTTAAAGAACCAGCATAGTAACTATTAAACGAAACTCACAGATATATTGCATTATAGGGGCGTATCCCACCACGTGGAATTTACGAAAGTAGCACGAAATCCCCATGTTTCGGCCCAAAAATGTTACTAACTACGGCGAATTAAACTGATATACGAAAGTCCGGCCACCGTTATCTAATATTTTCTATGTACGTTACAACGAAATGATTGCCTTTTGACGTAAGAACTGTATTAGGCCAGGATTTCGTCCTCTGTAATGCCTTCGCCGCCTCCTCATCAATCGAAACAATTTTACGCTCGGTCAGCGTATTCGCCAAACATTATACAGTCGGCCAGTAGAGAAAGAAAGCGTGACAAGCCAAGTATTTGCGGTTGTCAGTAACTTTATGGTTGATTGGCTTTGAAATCACTAAGTTAAGGTCGAGCGATTTACATGCAATTAGTAATTGATGGTGTGATTGCTTGTAATAAAGTTAATGCCTTAACTTACCTTTCTTTTTTTCTCCTTCCTTGTTTTCCTTCTCGTTAACAAATTTTGTTGTAGGCTAACAGCTGGCTTAAACAGCTGTCGACCGTTTAACTTATAGCCAAGCTGCCAGCAGAAATTCTCCAGTCATCTAAACATTATAAAAGAATTCTCTCAGATAATGGGAAACGGATTAACGGTTGAGTGACTGTTGTTTTTCCAGTCCTCAGAGATTCCATCTTCGATGGAGATGGGGCTTTGGTTAACCAATTTTTCATGAACCACTCCATTTTATTTATTTTTTTTTGTGGTGGGGGGAGTGGACCATTATCGTAATACTCGTAGCCGTCATCACCTTCAAGAAGATTCATTCTCCGTCTTCCGACATTTTAATTTTGAAACCACGATTAAGATAGGCCACCAAGTCCCATTCCGGCAAAATAGCACGGTAACATTGAAATGGCCAGACGCATCCTTAGACTGTGGATCTCGTTCAAATGGTGACTGCTCCGTGAAAAAGTCAACGAAAAATTAACCGACAGTTTGCACCAAATACGGGAAACGGCCAATTATAGCTATGAATTGGACACCAAAACACTCCCGCTACCTTCGACACTGGCTACGCATACAGCCGACACTGGCTACCTATACATGGCGAAATTAAATACCTCCCGACTTGCCTCTTGACTTTGCTACCCCTAAAAAAATGCCAAAACTTTGGTAACATGATGTTAAGACATATTTTTTAAAAAAAAAATCTCCCATTTTTTCCGCCATAGCTGGAATGTGTGTACTTGTCGATATGAAACTCATCGCATCATGATCCCAACGGCAACAACAATGCATTTTTATTTGCAGAATATCTTATAAAGAAGATCTAAGGAGATAATCGATCGAGATCCAGACAGTGGTCAAACGACTTACGGACTAGTAATTCAACTATTGAATTGACAGCATTACTCCGAAAGGATTTAGCCTATTCCGAAAGGATTTAGCCTATTCCAAATGTCCAACCACACCAAAAGTATCGTAGAGTAATGGCACCGTTGGTTTAATAAACGCTGTGGAGGTAGCCATTTGAACAGACGGGATTTTATTTATAAGTCAATTATTGAACTACTATACTTTTTATAAAATAAAAAAATTATGATTACCATGCAGACGAAATTAAAGGACTGATTTCGTCAAACCAAATACACCATTTCATCGTCGAAGGAATTCCCAAACTGCTGACTAACAAGAGGTTGTATACATGGCGTCGGATCGAAATGCGGAAAAGTTGCGTAGATTTCTCGTTAGGGATAGAACTTTCAGGAAACCTGATGTGAATAACAAATGATAAATGTTAATATAAAGGCATTTTTATTTTAAATGTTTATTTTTATTTGCATCACCACTCCAGTAAAGAAAGCCTTTGACCAAGCCTTTGTTTAAGTCTAACAAGACCAACTCGAGGGTGTTGTGCAACCTGTGGCACCGGCTAGGCGATAACAACATGTAGCTGGTTCATCCAGACATGTTCCTTCTTTGGAGCTTGTTAATCCTGCTGATCTTGTGGAGCATGTAAATCCACCGATCCAAATTTGGCTGTTAAAATTGCCGTGATTGTCATCACGTAGAATCTGCTACTCCAACGGAATAGAACAATGCTGCTAACAACGCTGAAATTTTGGCGATCCAACGAACAGGCTTTTTGCCAAATATTTTAACGTGGCTTTGAATTTACTTGATTGGTTCAAATCATTGATTAAAATACCGCTCTCAAAAAATTGGTAGTATGCCTATAGCCCTATACTTCTTGTTTGCATTCAATATCCCAAGTATGTTTTGGTCTATAATATTTAAAATGTACATGAATATCAAAATATTTTCACTTGACTATGAATTTCTTATTTATTTGCTTCAAATAATTTTATAAAAGAAGGATATCGTATTCAAATAATTGGCAGTATGTTCAGTTGGCATACTGCCAAATAACCTACATGCATACTATCCACATAACCTATTTGGATAAAGATCAAATCATTTTACACGATCCTTCCCAAATGTTAACCTACTTGATTCCTGCTAATTAAAGAAAATGAATTTAAATTTTTGGTGAAGCAGAATCTAAATGGTCATTTCGGAATCGTGTTGAAGCCAACCAAAAAATAAAAAGCCATACGATTCTTGTGTTAAGTATACTTTGAGAAGGAGCAAGAGGTAGCCAGTGTAACCATCTATGCGTAGGAGGTTGTCGAAGGTAGCATGTGTCATTTTCCCATACATTGCAATAAACTACTACAAGTAATCAGTTGCTTAAGAGCCATTTCCACTGTATTCTCGGACTAGCACACCGACAGGTTTGAAGAATGAATAAGCTGATACAGGATTAAAAGGCCATAATTAAACAATATTGTGTACAGCCTTCGAAAATTGTATCTTAGTTTCATAACTCGACTATACAGGCGATCATCAATAAATTCTTATGTTTTATTGTATTATGTGGGTTTTTTTAACAGTGAAGGTAAAACAAGTAGAGGAAAACAAGCACAGGTATGAGAGAGGCAGTAGCCATGAGGGAAATGAGGATGAGAAGAACAAGATAAACAATGCTGATGCAAATGAATAATGAATGACGACATATGAATGTGAGATGAATGACGACAAATGAATGTGAGTATGGGATTGAAAGCGTAAAGACGAGTGACGGTAATTGGGAGATAGGAACGAGAGATGAAAAACAAGATAGGTGGAAGTACGAATAAGAGGTTCCAGCAAACAACTGCGTTATGACAAAACAAGTGAAAGAAACGATACGATACCTAAGTTCACGATACCACGAACTTTAAAGAAAGGAAGAAATGTCGATTCGATTATGCTGCTAACGTTAAGTAGGTTTGAAGTACGGGCGACCAGAGCGACTGCGGCAGGCGCATAGGCAGCTCCGGGTCGGATGCTGTGGTTGGAGTAGTAGTAGCAGTCGCTTACTCGGCTCGTGGAGTTTTTACGGACGTGAAATGATGCTGCAGAAGCGCTGCCAGAGATCAACGGACCCACCGGACGGACCACAGTTGCTAGCTTTGTGTATCTAACAAATAAGGGCTATTTGAATTTTCGTTTCTCACGAAACGTGAGTGCCCTGATTCGTTAAATATTGTCATATTGCCAAAGTCTACCAATATCAAGCATTCTGTCCCATCCTTCTCGTGTCAGACGGCCTTGATAAAGCTGCCTAATTTTTTCTTATACCTCGTTTCTCTGGAATCACGTGAAAGCATTGGCATTGGGTTCCCTTTACCCCTAAATTGCATTTAGAGAGCGGAAATTTTCCTTCAGTCTAGAGAAAACGTTAAAATCCCTTCTTCCAGCAGAAACGCGCCATTTTTTTCCATTGTGATTCAAAAAAAATTTCCGTTTTTTATGGTACGAATACTTGAAAATTCCATTTTATGGTTTCAAGGAGAAAACCGTTTAATTTTCATATTAATTGTACTAGTTTATGTTTTTAATCGTAAATTCCTGCTGTGGTTATTTAACGAAAATAATTTTTATTACGTTAAATATGCATTTTTGGGACGCAGTTTTTATGATTCGCTTATTTGTTATTTTTAATTTCTATTATTTTAGAAACATTATGCAAGATTATTTTTTAATAAAAAATTATGAATGAATTTCACGATTAAATTTGATAAATTATGAACAAACATAAATTCAGTTCCAAATATGTATTCAAACAAAAGAAATACAGTAGGACATCATTTATAGTTTAATTTAGTCCAAACGTCTTCAAGGATTTTTCTGCCTAATTTCTCGTTGGCACACAACAACTGCCGCAGAGATGTCCCACAAACGAAGTCACTGGGCAGTACTGATTATTATCTTGCATTTGACTTAAATTGTTCACCACAAGCTAGAACGAAAAGAAAAGTTAATTGATATTGATACAATTTGATTTGATCTTACAACAAATTATATAATTATACATTAGATTTGCGATCAATTACTCCTCCTGAAGGGTTAGACGTTGATGATAAAACTGGACGTGGGATTCCACATTTCAATCTTTTCTGGCTGATGAAGCACTAGTAAAGCGTCCATGGCCTCCTGTGCCATGTCAGTCATATTAGGTTGATGAACCAGCGAGAATAGACCATTGATTCATTCTAGTGTAGAGTTCTGAAATTCGTGTCCAGCTTTCCCTTGGTTCTAAACAATAACATAAATGAAATATTTCTTTAAATTAAGTTTAAATGAGACAAATTACGTTTAACATGAGCAGTGGATTAGCGTGAATCAATCGGACCATGGACAATAACAAGTTTTTGTAAGAAGGACCCTCTTCCGACGCTTTCTCCTTGAAGTTCTTCAGTGGATTTACTTTTTCTTTTAGTGTCAAACTCTGTAAAAACGAAAAACAAACATTAGTGAACATTGAATGATGTGAATTGATGAACGGCATGTATCTACATCGATTAACAGTATTATAAACAGTGTTTTTAATACACATGAAATTTGATACAAAATTACAACATTAAGCCGGTTACCTGGCATAACTGCACATATGTCCATGATGGATGAAAGAGTTGTTGTGTGATAATTCTACAGAAAAGATTTGTGAAATTTTAGTTTTATGAGCACGAAACCAAAAAACACTAAAAACGGGTAGAACTCACCTGTAGAGGGAAGCAACAAGGACATAGTGAAAAGTTGGTGGTGAGTGTGGATTTTCATTTGGCAAAACTGCATCAATAGTTAAAACTTGATTATTATTATATTTTTTTAATTTCAAAGTTTGTTTACCAATTAATTGGCAGATTTATCGCAGTAACAGTTTAACATTCATGGCTTCATCAAATCTTGTTGTATCTTTTGGTTGGCCACTTAGGAATTTCTCTAAAGTTTCTAATACAATTAGCAATGATTCATAATAATTTTTCTCATAGTCAGGACCATGTGTTCTCTGTTCGAAATAGACATATTAACATGATTTCTTTGCTTATTTTCTGAGCTTGGTGATATTTAGAAATCTGTCAAACTTACTGATTCATTGACCCTCTGTAAAATCTTTGTAAGTCCTGATATCACAAGAGAAAATTTAAATTTGCTGATTTGGATGAGACACTCCATACTTTGTTCCACCATTTGACGTGCATGTCATGTTTGTTGTCCTGTTCGGTAGGGTAACTTGATGAAAAAGAAAAGAAATGTCAATATGGTCAATAAAAATGAAGTTAGATTTTGAATTGAATGTAAACAGATCCATTCTCAGCAGATTTCCCAACAGCAAAGAGAAGAAGAAATTTTCCCAAGTTCATGACAATAATAGCGAGGGACCTATGGCGTAAATTATAAACACTCGTTTTTTTAACTAGTATAATTCTGCTCTTTAAACAATCACAAAATCAAACAACGTAACACTTTTTCTTCATTCGTCTGTTCTTCACTCACTCAAGATGTTTTGACGCGGTTGCCAGGTTTACCGAAAAAAGTTAACTCACAAAGAACAGACATAGATTCAGTTTCAAATATGTATTGAAACAAAGAAACACAGTAGGACATAATTTGATTTAATTTAGTCCAAACGTCTTAAAGGATTTTGTAATTTTTGTAATCCGTGCATCTATTTTGGTGACAGTATCAGAGTCAAGCTGATCTTTGAGAGAACTCTCCCGCATTGGAACGGGGTCATTACGCTGCTTGTTTCCTATTTTTGTATTGAAAGACCAGGCAACATTTCTGCGCCCATCTTGGATAACTTTGATCATCTTCAATATTGTAATTGGGGTCTTCTCTGTTGATTCCATAATCAATTGAATTATTACTAATAAAAAAAAATAAAAGGTTATACTAAGATGTAGCACATTATTAGTCATAGAATTCTGAAACGAACCAGCTAAGACGGCAACGAGATTTATCATGTGCCCATAAGCTGGACGGGCATCATTAAGCCTAACTTTCCATGTAATTCCTATAGCCAAGGTTCCGGACAAAATCGAACTCCACAACTTTTTGGAAACTCCGCTTTCTGTATTGTAAGTTCTTAAGCGTTGGACGAATACTCCAACCTATTAGATAAAACAAGAAAAATGAGAAATTTGAAGTGGTAAAATAATTGAAAAGGGAAAACATACCATGCTGACGGAAAGCTCGACACTTCCAAGCGCCAAATCTAAGGCGACTAGTTCGGAATAATCGTTCAAAGGCAGAGTTACGGAATCAGTGAAAGTCTTGGTAAAGTTGACTAAATTCCCTTAAAAAATAACGGCATTGCGTGTTTTTTCGCTTTGCAAACTATTTAGCCCCTTTACAATCAGGTCTAATTTAGAAAACAGGAGTTTTCGGTAACTTGTCAAGTTTCCGTCATCCAAACTCACCGACGGTTCTTTGGGTAAAGCCGAGGGTAAAGCTATATAACGAAAAAAAAATTATAAAAAGCAATATGGAATATTGAACAATAATTGCTTACTTTTAACATTCAGGTCCAATAGAATGTTATCACCTATATCATCAAGATCACGATCGTTTAAATCAACGAAATATGATGACATACCCGAATCGCCTGAATTATTGATATGTGAAAATGTTTTTTGATTTGGCAGCAGATTTGAGACCCTCTTGTTCACCTTTGGATTTTTCTTGATAAAAAATTACAAATATGACAAGTACAATACAAGTATATGATTAAAACACAGCCAACTAGAAGCAATCGAGGCATTCAAAAAAGGATTTAATTACCAATAAACTGAGAATCCTCGTTGTATGCTTCTTCTGAGTCGCTACTATTAGCATTAAATGTCGCAGCCATTCGATTCTGAAAATTTTTGATCGCCAATATAGGAGTGGACGTGTTATCCAATCTCTTGCTCAAAGGTCCATGATTAGGAGAAGCTAAGTTAACTTCATATTTGTTTTTCCTCTTCTCCACTGGCTTTGGTGTTTCCTGGGCTGGTGGTTTTACGCTTGGGAGTATTCCCGAGTTGTAGTACGCTCTTTTAAATCATAATTGATTCCACCGGAGAGAGATTCAATATGGACGAGATCTCATTTTTCGAATCTTCAAATGAATCTAGGTGAAAATTGAAAAAAATATATTTATTTTTTTAATATCTCAAGCTAATAATATACAATATAATATTTACTTGGGAAGTCAACTTCTGTTAAAAAGTCTGACATTTGAAGCTCGGTCCTGGATTCCGGAAACCTTCTTTTTTTCAATGTTATTAAACTCCAGTCCCAAAAATTGATTCCTCCAACCTTCAGATCCATTGGTGGATGTAGAAAAGTCGACTTGTCGTCGCTCATCCAGGTAGTGGGTATGGAAAAAAGACGGTCATGGGAACCACGAGCACTTGCTGTATGAATAGGACTGTTGACTATAAAAAAGAGTAGAGGGTCTTTGACATTCCCAGTGCCGTCTACGTTATAATATTTTCCTTCCCAGCGCACCATTTTTGAATTCTGCAACTACTTGTAAAAGGCTTTTTAAGTTTGTTTAGAGTACACAAATCATATTTATCATATCATTCATTATATAAATAAAATTAGGTGGAGGTCATTATAAAATTCAATGCAGTACTCAAATCGTTTGTTTGGTGCAGTATTAAATCGTTTACGCAAATAATACTACAACGATGCATGCGTCACTCAGCGGGAGGGAAAACAACTAATCCTTACCTGCTGTGTGTACACTCATGAGTGACTGCATATGTGCATTAGTCGTGTAGTCTGCTGCTGTCAATTGATTTTGGTAACTTGGAATATTGTGGACGAAAAAAGTAATTAATCGGACATCGGATAGACCTAACTAGGATAGCATGGATAGCATTGTACGGCATTTGGCCACATTGTAAACCATAAAAACGTGTTTGAAATAGGCTATGCTTTTAATAACCAGTGACATCATTCAATACAAAGACATTTGCATTTCAATAGCAATCTTTTTTTCTTATTAGTTTTACAAAGAATTAATTCAGAAAATTAAAATACATTCGCAAAATTAGTCCTGACAACTGATTTAAAAAAACGGCCTGAAACCTTAATTTGCCCCACGACTACCATAAAGTTTCCATCCCGTTTACTAGTTATGATTATGACTAGAATGTGCTTGGTATCAAATATTGGCAATTTTCAATAATTCAGAAAATATCAAAGGGGAATTGCTTACCTTATAAATAGGATGATGGTTGATACGCGGCCGGTTTACTGTAATTAATCTGTTCTTTAAATAGATTCTGAGAAAGTACTGAAGCCTAGCTGACATAGGCTAATTGCCCAGCTAGGTCTAATCACAACAAAATTTAGCAGGTGCATAAAAAAATTTAAAAATACCTCATAGAGGGTAGCACATTGTCACCATAATCAATTTGAGCAATAATAGGAGCGGATAGAAGCATTATTCTTTATGTTTACAATTAATTACAAATATATTTATCGGGCCTTATTTGACTTTTGACAATCAAGTAAATTCCGAACAGTTCAATTTGTAACCTAATATTACGGTGAATATTTGACAGATCTAAAAACATTCCGTATTGTTTCTACGTTGTTCTCAGTTTATTTAGTATTAATTGTAAATAAATTTGTGTTACGAAATATATCTTTATTTTAACTTTTTTTACGGATATCGGTTATTTAGAAGTAAATTATAGCTAAACAAACAAGCTTCCACTGTGACAGGAACTTACTAACCGTTATAATTTAACTTAAGCTATTAATATGCCTCTTCCCTCTGGCAAGCTTCTTGATGAAGAGGTCAACGCAATTTTTGATTGCTAGTGGAAATAATAAGCGTCGTCGAAAACGGGAACTCGGTAGCTTGATGCCTAATTATGAAACGAAAATTCGCAAGACGGCAGAAAGTTTACTAGGCGAATGGCGTGAAAATGGCGAGGCAACTCCAATGGGAGGTACTTTTGGTGGAATGCCCATCACTACTCAGTAGTTACAACATCTGCATTCGCGTCAACAACAATGAAGCCTGTGCATCACCATTAATTGAAACAGAAAATACCGAAGACATTTTCCAGCTAGAGCCAATTTCGGACGATGAACTAATGGATTTTGATATACCGCTTGGAACGATGACGAAGAGCTGATTGCAATGCAAGAGAACACAGAAGAGAAATTGTCTTTGCTTACAATTCTTCGTCATTTTGCCACATACATCAATCAAAAACACAGTCATTTGACATATTTATTAAAATTACTGAACTATTACAAACCACCAGCAAATTATGATTGTCTGCCACGTACTGGACAAGAACTGTTGAAAATTGATGGTCGGGACTGGTTGAATGGCAGTAATAATACTAGAACTTTGCCTAAATCTACGGAGTTGGAGGAAGGAAGAAAGTACATCCATTTTGGATTAGAAAGCGCATTAAACTGTGATTCTCCGGGTGTTTTGCACAAGGACGCAAATCTCTTTCAGTTTGTCAGCATTTTCAGAGAAAATCCACCATTGGTACCGATTCCATTCCGAGAAAAGGTATAAGCTAATATAAAAATCCATAAATACTGTATACGTCTGATGAAATAGTCTACAAATACTTATATTTTAGATTGAATCATATGAACCTGAAGCAACAAAAAGGACTAAATATTCTTTCAGGTAGCAACCCAAATGACGATAGACGAACACCATTTATTATCGGATTCTATCATGGGCGGGACAAACCACGAAACGTACATTCTTTTTTGCAACCAATGTTGAATGAATTTGACAGACTCTGCCCTGACATTGACGATGTTATTCCTCTACGTTCTTGCACTGCCAGCCTAAGATGCGTTATAGCCGACAGCCCAATGAGAAGCTATTTAAAAGGTACCAAAGGCCATAGTGGTTATTGGGCTTGTGACAGGTGCATCCAAAGGGGAGAAATGGTTAAAAAAATTATTATAATGACAGATGTAGATGCTCCTCTTCGTACTGATGATGATTTCCTAAGTTATCACACCAATGAATTTTCTATTGATGAACACGTCAAAGATGTAGAGATGATACTAGGTATGCACACTATGATATCTGCGGCATTTTTAAGAAAACTTGGTGGTTTCGCATCGAATCCTCTTGAGGGGAAATTGAGTTCAACTCAATTAGCACAAGTAGAAAAGCGATTGAAATTCTATCGCCATTGCCGCAGCGTACGAGTTTGATCGTTACGTTGGTTCATTTTCTCAAAGTGGAAAGTATAAAGGGCATGTCCTACGTCAATTTCTTTATTACTTGTTGTACCCTGTTTTTGATGGGATTGTTGAAGAAGACGAACTAGAGCATATAATGCTTCTTCAATATGCAATGATGTTACTTGGTGCTTACAAAACTTCCACAAAAATAAACCCTTCTGATATAAAAAAAGGCAGAATTTATTTTGAAGAGATATTCTTCGGAATTGACTGGCCTGGGTATTCCTTGCAGATTTGTAAGTCACCAAATTATTCATTTACATGAAGGTTTGACAAATTTTCAGAACCCAGTAGAAGCCAATAGTGCATTTGAGTTTGAATCATTTTTGAGTTTCTTTCGTAGAATAATTCGAAATGGATTTTTACTACCCGAACAAATTAGAAATAGACTAGTTGAGAAATCCAAATATCAGTTGCCAACTACTTCTTGTGGTCTTATTATCGACAACAAAATAAAACTTGATCTTGAAGCCTCAAAAAGGTTTTCCAGCAGTGATGATGAAAGTCCAAAGTATTGGAATAATGGTGACAAATGGCCCAAAAAATTAATTTTCAAAAACTATTCTCTTTCTAATAAATTTCCGAACAATGTTTGTTTGATCAAAAATAGATCAGCGGTTGTTTGTACCGACTTCGAGTTTCAAAACAATACGCTATTAGTAGTTGAACGGAAATTTATGAATCTGGATTTTGGTTTTCGTAAACCGTATGTTAGCACAGATTATTTCATTTATCGTGCTTCTGAGTTAAGTAAACAAAAAGAAGTTTGGCGTGTAAGTGATATTTCGGCAAAGTACTATGCTCTTCCATTAAATCCCATAGAACTCCCTAAAAAAAACGTTTGTTAGCTTTCAAGCTTAATAAGTGTCACATAAAAAATTCTTTTAAAGAGCACGGATTTGCCGGTCTTCACTAACATTGTAGTTATAGTTTAACTGGAGTCTGTTCAATGAGACTCCTTTTAAATCTGCCTGATGAATGCCTGTTCTCTTTTCGCCGGTCTTCCTGGCACTTTGCTCTCTAAGCTGCAGCGCGTGATAAATGCTTCCGCTCGTCTCATTCTTCGTGTGAGGAAGAGAGACAGCATTCGTTCCCATCTGCGCTCCCTTAATTGGCTCTGTGTCAACGACAGAATCACTTTTCGTATTGCCACCCTGACCTATCGCTGTTTACATGGCTCCGCACCTACTTACCTGACTCGTCTAATCATTCCTCTTGAAAACTCACGCAGCCTACGCTCATCTTCATCTGCTCTACTTCGCGTTCCTCGCACTCGCCATGTTAATCTTGGTGATCGATCTTTTGCAAAGGTCGCTCCTTCCATCTGGAACCGACTCCCTCTTGCTGTTCGTAATGCCACCACACTCCCCAAGTTTCGTTCTCTTTTATTCAAGCACCTTTTCGATTGATGTGTCTTATGCTTTTTCTGTGACTCTTAGCCTGACTGTACTTTCCGCGTCATTAGAACTTTATTTGGATAATGCGCGTTATAAATAAATCAAATCAAATCAAATCAAAATCAAATCAAATCTCTCGGACAGTTGGAGTAGCAGCTTGATCTGAGAACCCAACAGCAGCTTATTTGTTCAGTGTGGAAGCTTGATCTACCACTTATTGCTAGTTGTAAGCAGCCAACAGAAGACCGCCATACAGCACGCATTCAGCAGAGCAACAAAGCAAAAGGCTAATCAACCCAGTAAAGTCAGAAATCAAACCTAATTCTCTCTCACATTTCTCATCGCATCAGCTAATTAGGAGCCACCGTATCGAAGAATGGCTCCAACAGCCAAAAACACAAGAAAAGGAGTAAAATGACATGTAACCCGCATCATCAACTTCATCAGAGCTTACCAATCCACCCCTATGTCGGAAAGAGCCTCGAGTGAATTGACTGAACAAGAGAAACGGCTCAGAGAAAAATTTGAATCATTCAAAACTCTAACACTGTAGGTTCAAGAAGACATGGTGACGGAAGAAGCAACAGATCAAGAATTGCAAGCTGAAATCGATTACGTCGCAGCCACAGAAGAGGAAGTAAGCGATGCAAAGGTTATAATTGACTACAAACCAAAAGAATGGCGAGAAGAAAAAGAGAGAACCAGGAAAGAAGAAAAAGAACAACAAAAGAAGAGGGAGGAGGAGGGAAGGGAGCAGAGACTCCTCAACATTCTCCAACAACAACAACAGCAGAATGCAGCCGCTCTTCAGTTACAACAGCAACAACATGCAGCTTCTATGCAGCAATTGATCGCCGCCATTCCAACAGCCAATCCAGCACCAGGAGTGCCAAACACTCCAGCAACAACAGCCACCACGAAATTACCACAAAGACAAATGAAGCACTTTAAAGGAGACGTTCTTGAGTGGACCCAATTTTGGGAATCATTCAATGCAGCAATTCACGGTTCATCACTAACAGCAGTGCAAAAGTTTGATTATTTGAAGGATAATCTCAAAGGGTAGGCCCATTTAATTGTAGAAAATCTGGAGCTGACAGATGCAAATTACACGATCGCCATTGCCGAACTGAAGAGAAACTAAGTCAGCCAAAAGTCCTTATTGATGCCCACTTCAACAAGCTGGACTCCTTACAACCAGTGAAGGATGGAACGGACGTCGCAGCATTAAGAATGTTTTATTTACAAATTCAATCAAACATTAATGCTTTGGAAACTTTAGGAGTAGCAAAAGCCACCTTCGGAGGTCTCCTTGGATCAAGGTTGATAAAACTGATCCCCCAAAACCTTCAAGCGGAATGGGTGAAGTCAGCAACCAACGACGCAACGGACATCGAGAGCGTGATAACAATCATCCGAGAGCAAGTGGAGGCAGTCGAAAGACTCAGCAGGATGAAACCAGAAAAAAACAAAGTCATCCACAGTTCCACAGCACCCCAAACCCGTCATATCGCATCCAGTTAAAGCATCGCAACTGGCGGCAGGAGCCAGAACAGATCCAGCTCCACAGAACAGCAAATCTTTTAAACAGAAGACTTGGAACAACACAGCAGCGCTTAAAACTGGACCGAAGCGGTATCCGGATTGCAGCAGGCCGTGCATCTACTGTGGGGAAATTCACTACCCTTCCCATTGTACGATGGGTTTAAAAGAGAAAAAAGCCATCATCACAGCCATGAAAAGATGCGTCAAATGCTTCAGTTACACGCATGAAACAATCAACTGCACGTCAACCAACGAGTGCAGAAGATGCAAGGGCAGTCATCATACCGCCCTGTGCGACAAACAACAGGCGAGATTTTCCAGCCAGCCAGCTTCAGGCGCAACAGTGACCGGAAGCAGCGCCATCACCACAACCGCTTGTGCCAACGGATTTTCCGACTTTAAAGTCAAAACGGCGACGGTGATAGTGGTTGGGCCGAACGGAGAGGAAACCCGCGCCATCTTATTCGTGGATGACGGGAGTCATCGCTCCTGGATGACCAAAGAAATCTCTCGACGTTTAAATCTGATTATTGTTGCAGTAAAAAATGTTGCCACCCGAGTGTTCAAGAAAAAGGAAATCAATCCGGCAGAAATCACAAACGTCGTGGAAATGTCGGTGCGGGGCACCTGGTTCGGAGCCCCAATGCTAAAAATCACTGCATTAGAGTCTGATTATTTAGCCGATGCAGGCCCGTACGGAACGAAAAATTTCGCAAGAAAATTATGGATGCTGGATGAAAAAATGGCGGACGATCGCTTTGAGAGGAAAAAAAAAGATGACACAGTCGAAATTTTGGTTGGCATCGATCAAATGTTCGAGATTCTTACCAACGAACCTGCCATTCAAAGGCCGTGTGGTTTAAGAGCCTACAACACGAAGCTTGGCCGAATGATTGCCGGTCCCTCCAAAGAAAAGCCATCTATTCAAGGACAGAAAGTCATTCAGCAGCTAATTCAAGTTCAAAATCATCCGATGCCACTGGTAACTACCTTCACGACAACTAGTTTCAGTTCAACGAAAGTTCATTCTAGAAAGCCCGAAGTCCTACCTGGACACGAGGAAACTGAAATTTACAGTCTCCAACGTTCAAGATCTGAAATTGGAGCAGTCAACTACAATGAGGAGCATGTTAACTTCTCAGCAACTCCAACAACAAAAAAGGACAAGGACAAAGCTTCAAAATTGAATTGAAACAGCAAACTAATTTCAATCTATCTTTATTTTGGCGATTAGAAAATTTTGCAAATCTAGACGATGGAAGAGCAGTAGAGCCGGAAAATCGATTCGACTCCTTCAGTGATGAAATCAATCGCCTTGAAGACGGAAGATACTGCACACCAATTCCATGGTCAACAGATCGGTGGAGATTAGAGAGAAATTTTCATTTAGCAGCTGGCAGATTGGAAAGTATGGTGGGAAAATTACGAAAAGTACCTGGAGATCTTGAAGACCAAGGAGATCGAGCTTTTGAAAAATCAATATTTTATTGAAGAAGCCGATTTTAACTACGATGGACTCCACACGTACCTTCCACATCATCCAGTCTACCAGACGGATAAAAACACCACCAAAATTCGTCCAGTGTTTGATGGAGCGGCACAATCCAAATTCGGTCCGAGCCTCAACGACGTTTTAGAAACTGGACCCAATTTAAACCCGGATCTCTTGTCAAGCTGATGAGATTCCGTATGTACATAATTGCGTGAATTGCAGACATCGAAAAAGTGTTTTTAAACGTCGCGCTGCAGCCGGAAGATTCCAAAGCCGTCAGATTAATGTGGCCAAAGGAGCCAGCTATTCCTGGCTCCCCTTTAATTGCATACAAATGGAAAAGAGTGCCGTTTGGCCTCAGTTCAAGTCCATTTTTATTAGGAGTTACTGTTAATAAGCATTTGCTTTCAGTCGAATCTCGTTTCCCAGAAACCGTGGAGCAGTTAAGAGAGCAGCTTTACGTCGACGACGATCTTGGAGGAGCCAACGACGAACCAGCCGCGATCACACGAGTCGAAGAGACGGACGAAATTTTCAAGGAGCCTCAACTTAACATGCGAAGCTGGGCCACCAACGACGAAACAACACGCCAGTTCCTGACGGAGAAAGGACTCAGCAACAAAGTAGTCGGCATTCTTTCTCCAACCTTGGATGGCCAGCAAAAGGTCCTAGGAATCTCCTGGGATACGGAATCCGACACCTTCAAGTTCAATCCATCAACCATCGTCACCGCAGTCGAAGATTTAAGCGAATTCATCACCAAACGCAAGATTCTCAGCATTTCAGCCAGAGTCTTTGACCCAATCGGGTTTTTATCACCTACTGTTTTACTCTTAAAAATTATTTATCAAAAACTTTCGGAGAAAGAATTAGGTTGGGATGACGAAGCGCCCCTAGACATCCAACAGTCATGGAAAGTGGTGATGAGTGGTCTCAAGGAATTTGAGAATCTTTCAAATTCCACGTTGGATTGGCTATTCAAAAAACAAGATCAAATCGGCAGAACTTCACGTCTTTGGAGACGCCTCGGAGTCAGCTTACGGAGTCGTTGCTTACGCCCGGCTCCAAAAGGAAAATGAAGAACCTTACGTGATTCTGCTAGTCAGCAAAACAAGAGTCGCTCCACTGCCGAAAAAGAAAGTAACATTGCCAAGACTTGAATTATTAAGTTCTCTTTTAGCCATTCGATTAGGTGAAAAAGTAAGAACTTCTCTTCATATCGAGCACTGGAAGACCGTTTATTGGTCAGACTCCTTAATCACACTCGGCTGAATTCGTGGAGACCCAAATCGATGGAAGCCATTCGTGAGAAACCAGGTTGAATCCATCCGCAAAGCTTCAAATCCGGATTGGTGGCGTCATTGTCGGATCCAAAATCCAGCTGATCTCGCCTCGCGGGGAGCGCCAGCGCCAGCGCTGGTACATTCGAATCTTTGGTGGAACGGCCCAACGTGGCTTTCAAGAAAGGAGAACGAATGGCCAGATTCTCCAGAGACAGAAGACAAAATCCAAGAAGAGATTGAAGCAGAATCGAATGGCAAGATCGTCAGTGTAGCAGCAGTCATCATCGATCCAGTTCAACCAATTGAATGGCATCTGGATAAGATTTCCAAGTGGCAGAAACTACTACGACGGACGGCCTGGATCTTAAGATTTATCAACAGGATCCGGAAACGAGAATGGATTCCACAAGGAGAAATTCTCCAAAAAGTAATTCCAGTTAACGGAAAAGAAATTACAGTCGACCAGATGACAGTAAGCGAGTTGCACGAAGCGGAGATACTTATTTATAGGCAGCTCCAAAGGGATAGGTATCCCAAATCATTTAATTCTCTTCAAGCAAACCTACCAATTCATTGCAAAGAAAAGATCGCGTTGCTTAATCCAATCTGGGATGAAAGGGACAAACTCATCCGAATTGGCGGGAGAATAGCACTCGCCCTGAGAGATCGAGAAACTGAGCCAATCATCTTGTTGCCAGTAATCATGTTATCGTTTCTCTTCTCATTATAGACAAACATCAGAAACTCGAGCATGCTGGAGTCAAAACAACATTGTCGGAACTCAAGGAGCGTTTTTGGATAGTCAAGGGTCATCAAATGACTCGAAAACCTTGGTTCGCGTGTGTGAAATGTCAGAAGTTAACCTCGCAACCATTCAACGAATTATCCGCTCCACTTCCACTCAACCGACTCCGACAAGCTCAAGCATTCCACATAACTGGAGTCGATTTCGCCGGGCCACTCTACTACAAGCCACCGCAAGTGCGGAAGAGGAGAAAAAAGACGACCGAAGTTCAACCCATCATTGCTGATCCAGCCGTAGTCGAAGAAGATTCCGAAGAGGAGCCACTCGCCGTAGAAGAGGCTCCAAATCCAAATCCAGATCCGGCAGTTCCAGCGGAGGGGGATGTTGAACTTCAAGAATTGTTACTAGACGATTTATCGCCGCAAGTCGTAATTAGTTCTAAGCATTTAAAGAGTTCTGTGTGTTTATTCACTTGTGCCGTTACGCGAGCAGTGCATTTAGAGCTCACTAAAGACATGACAGTGCGTTCCTTTTTACTCGCCTTTCGTCGATTGTCAGCACGGAGAGGGCCAGTTTCCGTCATGTACTCTGACAACGCCCAAATAACCTTCCATTGTGTAGCTCGCCATTTAAACGTTCTTCGTTCAGATCCATCTATTTACGATCTTCTTGCAATGAGAGGAACTCTTTGGATCTTTTCTACAAGCCTTGCGGGTGGTGGGGAGGATTCTGGGAGAGAATGGTGAGGAGCGGTAAAGATCTACTTCGACGCTCCAATAGAAGATCTTGCCTGGAATATGACGAACTTGAAGTAAGTCTAATTGAGATTGAGAGCGTAATCAACGCGCAACCACTCAATTACGTAGGAGAAGGAATTGACGATCCGCTCCCAATCATTTATAATCAATTCTTAAACAATCGGCGATCAAATTGTGCTACACCGGAGCCGGCAATTAATTTGATGACTCCCAACTCTACTAGTGCAACACTCGTACAACTCGACAAGAATAGGAGAGATTAAGTGAGCAACATCTGTCAGCGATTCGTCAAGTACTACCTGCTACAACTTGACAACTTCCATTCAAAAGGAAAAGCAACAAGAAAAATCCGTGTCGGTGAAGTAGTCGTAATACACGACGAACTCACCAAACGTCTGATGTGGAAAACTGGGGTCGTAAAAGAACTCATTCCCAGCCGAGACGGGCTTGTCCGTTCAGCTACACTGAAAACACCAAACGGTAATCTAATTAATCGAGCTATTCAATGTCTTCACCATTTAGAGCTACGTGAAGACTTAGACGAAGATGTTGATGCGGTGGACGGAGACCCGGAGTCGGAAGAAGATCCAACTCCAGTTGATCCAGCTCCAATTATTCCAGCAGCTATCGAAGCCGTCGGTGATCCAGTCGACGGAGAAGTCGAGCCGCATCGCATGGACTCTGGTAGGGAGTATGTTGGGAATAGAATCGATGCCCAACAGCCGACGACTCGGATCAGCCGGCAAACTCGATTGCCGCGACATTTAAATGACTACTGTATTAGGGGGCCCCGATAGGTGGCCCCCTGTACCGCCGTTTAACCCCCATTTGGCCATTGTTCCTTTCCTCCTATTTTAAACCATTCGCATTTATGCTGTAAATTATTTAGTGTACAATAAACCATCGCAGAGGAAGGAATACCAATTCTAGAAGTGTCGTTATTCTCGCATTTAACTTGAGGTTGTAATAGGGTCGACACCCCACAAGCATTTTACATTCTTAACAGTTGTAGTTGGTTCCTACGAACATAAAAATGTCGGCTGACACCCGCTGGAACATTTGAACTGGCAACTGGACAGGACGAAGCGGCTGGGTTGGATTATTGCGATGACGATGCGTTTAACATGTAGGGCAGCTGGCCACCATATTCCAGATTTGAGCGTCACTACCGGGCTAATAAACGGTCGACTTTGCGCCTTTAAGACAGTTTACCTCACCAAAGTGGCCATCATGAATGCCGTCGATTACTTCTTGTTGGAGAGACACTGGAACAACCAATCTTCTGTTTATTCTTTGCTCAAAAACTTGCACTGGTATCAGGTTGACGAAGAAGGTAAAATGACATTAGGACAATTCAAAAAAAAATTATATAAAGAATGTTACTAACTATTTGTTTTGTTTGCTTTAACACTTCTGTTTATTATAACTTGTATTGAGTTCATATCAAGATCTTCCTGACCAAAAAGGAAGCTAAATACGGCTAAATATGATATGGTATCTTCAATCGCATACGACTCATTGATTACAACGTCACGCAGTAGTGATTCAGGTAGGATTTTGCGTTAGCAGATCACAAAAAAATACGTAATAGGGCAATTTAGGTTACCCCATGAACTGGAAGATCGCTTGTAAAAAATGAATCATAATTTTGTTGAAATATCGTTGTCATAGAAGGAACTGGGTGATCTTCTAAACTTACAGTCAAAAGCGAAAATTTAAAAAAAAAGGACTGGATGTGGAAGAAGTGACATTTAAGGAAGTAGTTTGAAAATGTCACAAGTTCTCTGTGCTTCAATCCACAAGGTTCGTTAACTGACAACACAAATCGCGTTATGCGAAGGGTTCCCATTATTTCATTTGCTAAGCCGGGGGGGGGGGGGGGATTGCGCGTTCCCATGGGAGAGAGGTGAGTGAAGGGGGGTTTACCTGGGTCATACCATAAACTCCCATGCTTTTCTTGGCTACTATGTCAACGGTGGCCTTTGGATATAGATTTATTTATTTCTGTTTGAAGGTGAGTAAGATGGCAATTATAAGTATCAATTGAAGTTGACACATGTGATGCGATTGTTTCCTGTTTTTTCTTTACTGCGTGGGTTGAGGGGATCGTCCTTTTTGCTTTTCTAGTTTTTTTTTTCTTTTCTGCCTTTTAGTTGGTTTTGGTTAGAGCTTCGAGGTATTATTTGTGTTTGCCTCCCTCAGTGCCGTAACCCAGTAGGCCTACACTGCTGTGACATTGACAATTTCAGATTTTTTTTTAAGTATGTATAGAGTGGTGGAAGAAATCCACCACCTCGGTTCGGTTTGGTTTTGAGAAGTGTGGTTCATATTCTGTAGTCTGAAAAAAGGGTTTCGTTGACACCGTTGATATCGTTCCCCTTAATACGAGTCCGTTGTTATTGCCTAAACAATACCCTTTAATGAAGATTGCAGGAAGAGTTTTGCGGTTAGATTTCTTATTTCAAATTGTGTGCTTGTGTGCTTGCGTCAATTTATGTGTTTAGTCCCAGCAGTGTTTCGTAGTTAGAAGTCAGTTTTTTTCTGCAAGGAACTGTCGTATTTTTCTGTGGTATGGTTCATTCTTTGGTCATGTTTCGAATATGCGCTGGGGTTTTCGATGGCCTCGCAGCTGAATCAGTAGATGGAATCTGTATTCGATAGTATACACCTCTTTTCGTTTTTCGTTCCATTTTCCGTATGAATAGAGCCCTCAAAACAGTATTGCGTGATTTTTTTAAATCAAATATTCCATGTTGCAACACTGCTGTGGGGGCTTTATTCAAACAGAAAAGGGAAACATAGAACTTTTTCATGCAAACGAACTTTTAAGTAAAATTAATTAAAAATTCACGGGGCACGGGGAAGGGCTATATAAAATTATGGTATAAAATCGAAAAATCCATATGAATTAGAAATGCCCGAAAATACGTGTGTGTGAATCACGTATAGTAGGGAAACGGCAAAAAGAATGATAACCTTCCAGAGGCGGACGACCTGACCCCTACCGGCAAGCACGCGCATCGCTTCAGACGATTCCTCTCAGGCTTATGGAGCCGATTGTTGTCTTTACTTCGTAGTCTATGGCTCAACAGCCGCCAGAACTTTTTTACAAAGAAAAATTGAACGATGGCAATTGTCCTATACCACGTAGTTCAACATGCTGAATCGAATGAGCTATACTTCCATCGAAAAAAGGAAAATTAGAAACACAGGAGGTAGGGGAGACTGGAGTAAAATGGGACAGTTTTTGTTTTCCCCCTATATCTCCCAAACTAATTATTTAATTTCTTTAAAATTTTGTTTTTATGTATTCCATGTTATAATGAACCCCCCATATTTTTTATATAATTTAATCATGAACCATTTCCCCATAAAATACCTTTAAAGTTGCCTCAGATTTGTGGGAGGGGCCTATTTTTGGGGGTAATTGAGGACACTGGGGTGGGTGGTAAGGGACGTCCTCCGTTTTCGCCTTAAAATTCATTAATAAAATTGAAAAAAATTGAAAAAGTGTTTCACTGCATAGACTCTTCGAGTTTATAAATGTTTCAATTAAATTATTGTGTTAATGAACCTTTTTTCTTATATATACAAATTCCCTTATGGAGCTGTAGGACATCCTGCGTTGCTAGGTCAGGAAATCGAGCCTCTTAAAAATGCTGTACGCTGATTGGTCCGTAACTGTCCCATTTTAGGCAAAAACGGCTGTCCCAAACAACCCGATTATGACTCTTTTTTAAAAAAGTTCATACCGTCTAAACAAATTGGTCTAAAATTCTAATTTTTGTTTTAAACGATCAAGAAATGAATCAGCTTCATTTCAATATTAAATTTACATGCCATTACCGTTTATTTGTTTCTATAAACATAAAATGGCGGAGACAAAAATTTATAAATAAAAACCGTTTTTTTAGTTTTGTCAATAACTCATGCAGTTATTAACAAAAATCAACAAAATTTCATGCCGAAGTACATTATACAGATTTACATAACATACTAAAAATTTTTAAAGTTTTATTAACATCTACTATTTTTCCCCCCACTGTCCCTTTTGACCCGGTGTCCCATTTTACTCCAGTCTCCCCTACCCCCGATTTCACCATACCAACCGCACGGACGACAAACAGTTTAGGGCCCAATAACTGGCTAATAGCCCTCTAGCTTTACTAAGGTAAATCTCTCAGGGAAAATTAATATGAAGCTATGAGACGTTAGCATCCAGCCTTTTCAACGGTATGTTTATAGTAAACATACAACGGTATGTTTATAGTAAACATACAACGGTATGTTTATAGTAAACATACCGTGTTTACAATAAACAGTTTATTCGCATATCACAAAATTGACTTTAAACAACTAGGTAGATTTTCCAATTTTCTAAATTCTTTTTGCGCCTCTGAAATACAAAGCAAAAATTCCTTATGATTTTAAAATTTCGCCTTTAATGACATTTATAGTCGTCAACATCATGTTTTGCATTACTCGAACGGCTTGAGTCAACCGACTTGACGTTTTTGTGTGACTCGCCGAGGCCGTATTCGGAATTTTCATTTATAGCACCAATTAATTATTTGCATTTGTGTATTTTTGGTTTAGTTTCATTAGGTGTATTAAATAAAAAAAATAGGCAATGTTGTGGAAGGTGCAATTTTCAAAAAGCACGATTTTTTCAAATACCCAAATTACATTATTTTTATGATTTTTCCCTTAAAATCGCATATGAATAGAAGATTAAAAGCATTCCCATTTCTCGAACCTTGATTGTCAATTTATTTTTATTTTTTAAATGAAAAATCTAGTTTTTTTTTTACTATTTCCCCTGTTGGGCCTCTGAAACTAGAGAAAACTAGTGAGGAATCTCAGAACCCCTTACCTGGCAAAACTTCTACTTTGACAAAAGTTCTAATAGGACGATTGTTTACCTGTTGTTTCAGGATTGAACGATCGAACTTCATTACAAAAATAAGACAAACTTACCTATCTTCGTGAGTATAATTACCCATTGTGCTCTTTCTTATTGTGTGTGGGGAGGTTTGGTTGTCGGTTGTTCTCAATAGATGGCTACTCAAGCAACATTTTTTTAGGGGGATAAGTTAACATAATGTGGCACGCCAAAAGGGTCCCAAAAAATTTTAAAAAGTTTCGAGGTTACAAGCGCTTTTATTAGTCTGAGTCGTCTGAGTTCTGAGGCACGTACCCGTCGTAGCCTATTTATATTGATTTCCCATTTCATCTCCTTTGAATCCAGATGAAATTATTCAGGTTTTTTATTCGGAGGCTTTGACGCCTTTGAGCTCTGATGCATGTAGCTTGCCGACGAAAAAGCGAAGAAAATTTGCGTGTTTTGGAGGTTAAAAAAAGGGAATTTTTGCGTACAGTTATATTTCTAGCCGCTAGATGACGTTGCGCTGAAACTTTTTTCTTTCTTTTCGGTGACGGATGCGGCCATGGACTACTAAAGCTAGAGGACGGGTCACTTCGTCAAATCCTATGTCGGCTACCATTTTTTGTTTGTTACTTTAATGAATCGAGCTTCAAAAATGAGCTACAGTCTATTAAATTATCCCTATGCGGTAAATATTTAATTTCGGTGATATTTTAATTAGAAATTGACGTAGGTGTTCGTTAGTTGTCGCCGCCTAGCGGTGATTGTTGGTTTACCACTCTATGATTTTCTGGTTTTGTTTTGGTTTGGTTTGATTAGGTGCGTCTGCTATCTGTGATTCTCTGGTGATTCTCTGGATTCTGTTTGTTTCTAAAAACCATAGTTTAGAATTCTTAGCGCTAGGTGGAGACAACCAACGAACACCTCTCCCGTCCCCTCAAAATTTAACCGCAAATATATTTTAATTTAATATCTTCACAAGAAAGGTGCTTTGGAGACTTAGAATAGCTTTTTAAATCTCTATCGATTGACCCTTCTTAAAAAAATATGATTAAAAATCCACCCGACAAGCTATAACACGGCGGGATAGGACGTGAGTCCCGTCCTCTAGCTTTAGTAGTCCATGATTCGGCGTGCCATACTTTCATTTTCGGCGTGTCATACATAAGTCATAACTTAAGGGTAACCAAGAAAATTTACAATCTAGTAATGCTACAAATCCTAGTATGCTCCGCTATGCTACAAATCCGTAATGCTGCAATCTAGTATAGAGTCACTGCGTGGAGCCATTGGAGAGTAGGCCTACATTTGAATTTGAATTTGGTAGTATCAAAATAGTTTATAGGGGAGGGGAAGGTCGTATACGCGTCAGTTAACTCCGCTATAGTAAGTAAAGGTCACACCTATAGCGCCCAAAATATCTGAGCACCATCATAGCGGCTATCCATATGGAAAGGTCACTGCATCTATAAAACTATGTATAAGTTAACGGTGTTTTTAACAAACAAACATGATAACTTCTTAGAATAGCTTATGTATGGAATTTAATTTGGTTTTTCTGTTCCAGTCATTTAAATCAATGATTAACAACCAAAATCCACCTATTCAACAAACGCTTACGATGACAATTTGATTCAATCGCTATTCCTTGAAATACCATCCGGCATTACCACGACGTAATGTAACTTCTAACAAATCTCAAAGATGTTTCTAAATGCAATCAAAATTGTTTTTAAAAATGATTAGTTGAATTATAAATTAGGTGCCAAAGCAAAAGTCATCATTGCTAAATTCTTTGGCGATCAAAACTGCGTATGACATTCTTTGTTTCCCCCATACTAACTTGTAACCCTTATTCTCAAGTATCAACTTAGTCTCTCAAGTTCATCCCATATGTGGGGCATATCCTGCGTCTTTTTCTAAGTCCTTTTCGCCGCTCTACTCTAGGCTATATCCTGTCATTTCATCTTCGTTAGTCAAATACTCTTCCAAGACCCATGATGAGAAAGTCGGCTGATAATTCGCATCAGTCGTACCCCAATTCCCAATTTGGTTGTTTTCCTTCTCGTTACTTTCCTACTTCCGGTAAATAGCATTCTTTCGTCAGCGAGCTGTTTCATCATTACAGCCATTCCGTTTTTCTAGCACGGTGTTTTCATTCAAAACTTGATCACTACTAAATATTAAATATAAATAAATGATTAATAAAAATAAACATCAATTCTTTCGGGAAGTAGGTACCGTATCTATAGTTTGCACAACTAAACAAGTTTACAAAACTATACCCCGCTTTGAAGTTCGCTTATTACTTCATTATTTTTTTCCAACTTTTATAAATGCAAATACTTTTCTAGGTATGTTATTTAACTTATATGTGTTTGACCTATATAGTGTATAGGTATATCCAGAACTGCTGATAGATTGTTTTGTTGCTGATGTTGAGAGAAGAGACATCTAACCGAGTTATGTTTCTTTTTTATAGGCACATCATATCTTCACATTTACCCGTATTGATGGCTGATGCAACTGCTGGTGTTGTGGACTCAATTCCCTGACATCCTTCCTGTAAACTTGTCAGCATCCGGTTCTGTTTCGCTTTTTTTTTTTTTTTTTTTTTTACCATTCCGCCTCCTTACCACGGGGCCTTAATGAAGTAGGCTACTCGTTGTCAAGGGTTGTTTCAGCAAACAACGGCGTTGCAGCTTTCCAGTTCGGTTCGATTAGGGAACGCTGATGAGCCTGTCGTCGAGTTCACACTTCCCGCCCTCCTGTTTCTCGCCTGTTTGGTGTTCACAGTGTTCACCCTCCTTTTTCTTTTTCTCTTTTTTTTTCTTGTTGTTTCATTTCCTCTTTTTCGGCCGGGGAGAGACACAAACATGGTACCTTACCGTATGCGCATTGTGTAACGGTGTAAGGATAAACCTCATAAATCTATTTTTACATATAAATAAATCCACAGCCCCCTTCGCCGGAGTACATGGTTTTTAGCCTAAAGAAGAACCAACCCATCCGCCGAGCATATGATACTTATGATAGCGTGTCAAAACGTGTTTTCCACATCGTTGCTACCAACACGTGTCTCGCACTATACTATAAACCTACTATAGGTCCCAAATTGTACTTCTCGCCTGATTCTTATTCGTTTTTGTTTGTGTGCGTGTGTGTGTGTGAGTGAGTGTGTGTGTGTGTTGTGCGAGATTCTCTCCTCATTTCTGCCGTTTGAAACTTCTATTTTGTCATCACCTCTGCATTAGGGCAGTACTCCAGAGCTGTTTATGTGACAACGCTTGTGTTTCAAAATTATTTTTACATTTTCCTTTGCGTTGATGGATTTTTTACGTATGTTTTTCTTTCATTTGGGTTTTTTTGAAAACCTTTCTGAAAACAGGTCCCGACGGCCCACAGTTTTCACTCATGTATTTTTCTTTGAATAATTCAACGTCGTTGAAATACTCTGCATTCTATGCATTATCATCTCTATAGTCACACAAGTCTGTTAAATACAAAAGAATAAATCTTGATGAATGAAGGGTAACCAAGGGTAACATAAAATCAAAAATTTGCATCAGAATACATTTCTTCCCGCTCAACTGTTTCGATTGTTTTACTTTTCAAAGTGTCCACGTACCGCTCCCCCCCCCCTCTCCCCACCATTGTGGGATGAATAGTCTAGCAAAAATAGACTAATTGAATAATTGGTGCAAGATTCTTTTTGTAGACACCCTTGTAAATTTATTTTTGAGTCAATAATGAACGTCTAATAAAAAGTGACGATTTGCACAGCACATACACACACACCCAACGTAAATAATTGTAGGCGATGGCAATGCGCAGTAGTAGCAACTTGGGTATATACTGGAATGGATGAACTGATACGCAACGATGACTACGGTCGAATTTCTATTTGATGGGGTTGGCTGCGCTACACGCCTATTGCGCACGTTCGCGTGAAAAGAGCACGGAGAGAAAAAAAAACTGACAGCCCGTGACTGACGTTCTTGAATGATGAGCCACGCAAATGCACACGTACAACCATAGGATTGAGAATCACTCTTTTTTATTCGCTTTCTCAGCTATATGGCAAAAAAAAGCTGCTGTGCTGCTGGGCTATAAGCCCGCGTAGACTTCATGATGATGATTACTCCACGTGGCAGACAGAGAAGCTTCTACTTTTCTTGTGAAATAACAGTAACGTTCAATTTTACTTGCTTTTTATATAGGCTACATTTAAGAAAAACATAGATTATGACGCTTCACTGCACTTATCAACAATAACAGTGCTGTGACAGCTAGTACTGTTCCTTTCGCAATCTCTTGTTTTTATTTTTATAAATAGGAAAAGCAGCATCTGCTATTGATTAGGTAGTGTCAGTTGGTATCAGAAATATAACAATAAAGGCAACGAAAGCTTTCAGCGTGTTTTGAGATTTTATTGTAGTTTGCATTTCAATTCTAGAAACAATTCAATTATCCCCCCAAAATATAAAGTCGTCGGAAATGGGTGAAAAATTCGTCCATTCGAACATGTTTTACATTTTTTTAAATTACGATCGCCAAAGAAAATGAAGGATTTGGCAGCCGGTTTAGCTCCAGTTAGGTCTGCATATAACGACATGGGTCGTGTTTTTTTCCCCCCAAAACTGCATAAATAGCTGACGAGAACTTTGTTAGGATCATCCCCCAATTCGGCAGCAACTTATGTACGAGCCTGTCACGTTGAGTTTGATGGAGAACGTTGTTTACCCATAAGCAAGCGGACTTGAGTGTACATTTGCTATCCATCCTCATTACATCAAGAATGCAATGGAGCAAACTGCAGCGCAGACAGATAAAAATGGTAGACCGTACCCTACACAAAAGCTCCATTAGTAAGTCTAATTGGAAACGATAGTTGTTTAATTTTAACCAGTTCATTTAACAGTATTCGCGAAAAACTGCGCCAGGTCAGTTGGGTATAATAACTACGTTTAGATATTTCAATGTTTGGGAAGAAAATGAATTCAATAAATATTTTTATTCTTATTAGTATTTTTCATCCTTAATTTGTAACTATTTTCAAGCTGCAGATGCAAACTTAATTGCAATTGAATGAATGCGGACTTATTGGAATAGCTTTCGATAATTCCATTGATTTTCCTATTACGCTCTTCTTACCTAAAACATTTTTCCTTTTACACTGTATTTCGCTTATGAAATCAAAAATCACAAATATTTTTCCAACCGTTGAATTGGAAAGAAGAGAAAAGGGCTCGACGAAGGATTCCAATTTAAAAGTGTCCAACACTTTGCATAAAAGAAAATTGTTCTAGTTAATAGTTGATTGAAATATGGTCAGTATTAGGTCTGTCATTTATTTACTCGGCCATTTTTCACGGTGCTTTTGAGACAAAAAAAAGTAGACTATAAATTTGGATACCGACAGTCGATCTAGCGCTACCTCCACCAGGTTGGATTATTCTCGGGCGAAAAAAAAAGAAAAGAAAAGAGAAAAACTCATTTGCATAGGAACTCTGTTATTATCCTAATTGTTAGGTGGTGTGTTCTGGTCTCGTTCTTGTGCCCGACTGCTGTTTGCAAGTGTTGAAGCATTGTATTTTTCGTTTTGTTTAAGTATAGTCCGACAAGAGAAAACGTAGCTACCGCGAGATAGACTACGTATATAGGGGAGGGAAGAAAAAAAAAAGTTCTCGGCTGCTTCATCAGCTCGGAGACGGACGCGGAACATATAGAAATTTGGACCAATGGGGCAGGACTTTCTTGCTCATCACACAGAACCTTTTGCTCTCCTCCTTCTTATATATTTTTCTCTTCTCTCATATTCTTCCCTGTTTCTTTTGTACTCGTGTGTCTAACCGCTCGCTTCTCTTTTTATTTTTCTGTTCGTCTCGGAAATTCTTTATGCATATAAATTTCCTTCCAGTCCCGAAATTTACATACCTATCTCGAGAGCCGCATAGCAGCAGTAGCTTGGTGTGCTGCGCTGCGCTGTGCTGTGCTGTGCTGTGTGTGTGTGTGTGTGTGTGTGTGTGTACTTCTGGCATAAAAGCGTGGAGTCTACGAGAAAAAAGAGGGAGGGCGAGGGGACGTCCAATCCATCTTTCCTTATCGCCGGGCGCACTTGCAGCATAAGGGGGATGACGAACAGACGAAGGTCTACATGGAAGAAGCCAAAGCAGCCAGCAGAGGAAAAACGAATCTCTTCTCTATATAGTATATACTGCATTTTATACTTTTGTTATGTTTTTTCTTCTCTCTCTCTCTCTCTCTCTCTCTCTCTCTCTTCGCTGCCATTCGATCTCTGGTTGGCTGGTTTGTCGTACAGGGATACCAATCCAAGGAGATGCATGCTTCAGTTTTCTGAAAGGCTCTTATCTTTTTTTATTTTTTTTTATTTTGGTTGTTGTTGCTGTTGTTGTTGTCAGTTCATAAATGAAAAAAAGAAAAAAAAAGAAGAAAAAGGAAAAGGTATATACGAAAGAGAGCAGAAGGAATAACAACCCAAAAAACTAATCAAGCTCTTCACCCTGCTCATCGTCGAATGATGACTGATCGGTACCAGAGTGGAGTAATAGAAGACTAGGGCTGGCCACATACCTCCTACCCTGCAATTAAAGGGTGGCAAAAGAGGTTGAAATCCATTTGAAATTGGGTTGCCCTCCCTCTTTGGCAATAATACCTGTGTAAACAAGATGCCTACACCACCCCTCCATTTAAATACAAATCTCATTTCCACCATATGATTTCCATATTTCGCACTGGTATTTCTATTATATGTATGCTCACTCCTTTCTTTCAATTCCTAATACAGCTTTTAAAAAAATTCCTCAACAAGTTGGTTCCAAAATTTTTAAAGTTAAAATTTCAAGGTTTAATATTTGTAGCATTATAATCCAACTTAACTGGTAAACGTTCCCTTTGAGTCTGATTCGCTTTGCGGAATAAATCTCTTGCAATGAAATTATGATAGACAGACACCCCTCGGACGTATTTTATTATTTTTCTTTCTATATGCTATATATGTAAGATTGTAAGAGGCTATGTAAGAGAGAGGGGCAACGCAAAAGGCCGATTGATGCGTTGATGCAATGACAACAATTGCGCTTTTTCACACGGAGTCCAAGTTTGCGCCGCAACACAATGACAAAAGATGAGGATAACAGACACACAAACACACAATCATATCACATATATATACCCTCGCGTTTCATTTCTTTTTTTTTCTTTCTCTCTCTCTCTTATTATTTCTCGTTTTTTTAGAGGTGTGTACATACACACACACGTAGAGCGTAGATATAATATAGTATATGTATATAGAGAAGAGACTGAGAGAAAAGGAGAGAGAGGGACCATGTGTAATATTTCCCGCCCTCCTGCTGTTCTACAGCTTAACCTGACTGTAAAAAAAAGGTAAAATATTCATGTGCCACAGCCAGCGACTGAGGTGGAAAAATGAAAAGAGCATATGATACGTATCTGGCTGCACTTAAAAATAGTCGGTTTTGCTCGAAACCCTAGTGAATATATGGAGTTATGGACTCGGCAACTGTCTATGATACTTAAATATTTCTTTTTGGTTGTTTGGTGTATTGTTTTGAGCTAGAAGACTATCCCAGCTATACACCTCTTTTTCAACTCATAACAATACAGAAGACAGTCGACGTGCTACACATTGAGATATCCATAAACATTTTTCTCCCACGGATTTTGACGTGGATTCGCTCAATTCAACCTTATGCATGTGGGACATCATTTCTCGTTGGGAAAAGTCAACGCCTCCAAACGGCAACGGGTGTGCTCTTCTTTTTAGTGCAGACTATTATGCGCCAGCTTTTCCATACTATAACCGGGCATTCAAACCATTCATCAAAGTTTCGGGTTCTGGTAATAAGCTAGCATTTAGTTAGATTACAATCCTTGTGTGAATCATTCTAAGCTAAAGGTGTACCATAAACGCAGAGTATAGTAGTAGCCTAGTAGTAGTAGCCTATATAGTACCGGAGGAAATCCACGTGCGTCCGCTTTGTATTTCTTTGCAAAGGGGCGTAGACCGTGTAAACCCAAGACACCCTACTGCGTTCTTTACGGCCGCCTTCCGCACACGCACAATGATATATATCTGCTGGTGCGCACATGAGTCTATACGCACAACAACATTCGGCATTCTTGATAAATGTATAGCTACAGTACAACATCTTGTGCTAATAAGGTAAGTCTGATTTCGGTTTTCGTCCGTTAACATGAGCTCGTCGAAACAAATTGAATTCATTAGAAATGTAGCTGATTTGGTTTGACCTATTCGAATTAAAAAAACAAGCCTAGTTCACTTAAACGTAGGGTATACAACAATAACTAATGTATTTAATTTAATACTCGCATATTGTTATATAGTTTGGCCAATTAAAATTTGGACTGATAAGATTTGTCTCACAATTTATCTATTGGTTCTGCTATGTAATATGTTTTATTTTGGCTACCGTTGCAAATCCTAAAAACTTCACAAATTCAAGGAACAACTATTCATAACAACTTCTTTCTCGCTCACTTTTACATTTCAATCAAGGGAAAACGAGCAGCAAAGTTTTGATTAATCATTTTATTCGAGTTCTTAACGTGACAGAAATAAATAACTTGCTTTTTTGTTTTTTGTTTTCTTTTTTTTTCTCTCTTATGGTGATCCATTTCCAAATTGCTATTTTCAAACTCCTTCTGTGGTTACTTTAACATTACTATTTATAGAAGTCAGAAAATATACCCTGATTATACGTTTATGGTTTATACCTAGCTACCACCAAGCTGAGAAATATATGCTTATTTTCAAGCCGAATATTTTGAGGCCTAGCACATATGATCGTCTCTTGAAAATTCAACAATGTGCATCGCAAAAATCTTATCCAAGATAACACACAGCAGCGGTCAAAACCAACGGAATTGAGCCAAACAATATATAGAGAAATCGAGCACATTTTTTCGCATAGCGTTTGAAAAAAATGAATAAATTCCAGACGAAATCGAGTCGGCATAAGACGACTAAAAAGAGTTGCGCGCATGAAATGACAGACCTAATTTCCTTTGTGTAGCGTAGTACTGGAGTAGTAGTAGTAGTCTACATTGTTGATCCTCCGTGTATCCGTTTGCCTTAATATCGACGTCATTGCTACGTCTATAATTGTAGGTTATGTGTGTTCAATTGCATTGTGAGTTATCCGTGGTGTCTATATCCGTCCGTAGTGTAGTATAGAGTCCAAACTCTAGACAGAAGAAGAAAGAATCAAAACAAGAGGGATAGAAAAAGGGGATGTGTAAAGAAAGAAAGAAATAAAGAAAGAAAACGAGGGCTATATCCATTGGAACATGGAACCACATGTGCGTGCTCCTGCGCAGAGGAAAATGAAAAGACAGGAGGGATATAAAAACACAGGATGGGCCTACTGGGGCTCTTGCCCGGGATAGCAAGTTTGTGATCGGCTCAATGTCGTAAATCCTGGGGGCTTCCAATCCTTCCATTTCGCTTGATATCACCCCAGAGACAAAGCCCGAGCGCCATAGAGAAACACTGGCCTATATATATATATATACAAGTATATATGTATGTGCACCCTGTTTTGGGTTGGCTTTTTCTTTCTTTCTTTTCTTTTCTTTTCTTTTCCCTCCTTCGTTCGTGTCTATGTATACGCAACCTTCCAAAAAATCGAAATCCCCGTACAACATTAAAGATATGGAGCCAATGCGCAGACCATTGAGACTAGGCAATCCTAGTCCTCCACTCTTCGTTAGACTCTCCTAGACTATACGATGTTCATGGACTGCTGACATCGTCATGTTGTCTTAGCGCAGAGAGACTGGCGAAAGACAAACACGAAAACAAAACAAGAAAAAAAAAAAAAAACTCAAAAGAAAAAAAGATGACTATTTGTAGTCGTGGTAGGCGCGTCCGAGATCAATGGCCGACGGGCCAAGTGTTGAGGAGGGACTGATCGCCCTCGTCAACTTGTCACGGCCTTAAGACCCGCGCGCTCGCGCTCACCGGGGGTTGGAAAATTCGCACGGGGTCGTGTGTCTCCTGTGAGTCCTGTCTGTTGATACTTTCCGACATGTTGTAGCGACACACCGGCCCTGCTTGCTGCTAGAGCTCTCCCGTCTGCCCGCAGCCTATGAGTCCGGCCGAGACTCGTTTTGTTTTGTGGAAATGAAGGAGAGACGCGTGTTCACATCTGATGATGCGTTTCGTCTAGGGTACGACGATCGAGGGCTCGTCGATCCATACGATCGCAGGTGATTGAAATTGGATTCGATCGAGCATCACATGAATGGCTGACAAGGCCGGCCAGGACTGCTGTGCAGGTCCGATGCAGCGCAGGTCGATCGAAAATGGATAAGATTGCTACGCTATTCATGGTATTCATTGTGTGTCTAGTGCCTCGTCTGTGTACCTACGTGGCTACGTGGTGAGGTTTTCTACCCAACATCAACTCATCGGTCTAATCAAATAATTTAGTGATCAAATAAATCAACCAAAGATCCATCTCCTTCTACATCCATTCTCATTCTCTCATCTTGCCTTCTTTATAAATATATAGAGACGAGAGAACTGTTGGGCAGCAGGCAACTCCAAAATGCTGCGCTCCCACTCTCCTGCAGACTACTATAGCCTATCCTATAGCCTATATCTCTAGTCTCTACGCGAGAGCTAGATAGCGGTATGGAAAGGAGAGATGAGAATTCTCACGCCGTTTCTCACCACACGGAATCACCGTCTGTTCTATCTACGGAACGAATCGAGATTCAACGCGCATTCGAGAAAGAAAACAAAAAAAAAAAACTACCTAAAAGGTCAACTTTTAAAAATCTCTCTATGTGTGTGTGTGTGTGTGTGTGTTTTAAAAGCTGATGGGAAACACAAGCGAGACACCTGCTGAGGAAGAGTTTTACCGCGCCGCGGTATCGAAGCGCGCCGCTGGTAATGTACACGACATTTTACCCCCGACTGCGAAATAGTTTTTTTTCGGAGCTCTCAAGTATAAAACAGCTTAAACAACCAGCCCAGCAGATACTCAAAACAAATTCGAACGAGAGGGGTAAGAGAGAGAGAGAGAGAAAGGGCTATATCAATTTGTTAAGTCGAATCGAATCCTCCATAACTCCTGTAGCTCTTTTGTAGGCTCTAAATTTCTTTCTTTTTCCAGAGCATTTTGGTAATCCGTCCAATATTATTATATACGCCCTGGCCGTAAAAGTCGATGAAATTACATTAGATACATTTAACGACAGGCCAGGCCAATAGCCACAAACGGCCAGATCTTTTTCAATGAGTGCACGGCGTTTTGTCTACGTGCTCTACAAGAATTGATTTTTTCTCCTTTCGGTTTTTTCTTGGTGTTGTTTTCTTTCCCCCTTTGGAAAATTGCCATCCACGCAAACTCGAAAAGTCAAAATGCTTGTCAGAAAAGAAAACCAGTGGGTTGTTTTGAGCATTTCCCAACGAGAGACAACAAATTATTGAACGAATTCTTCTGTGTTATTTTGACGCATGATATCTACACAAACATGTATACGGAAGATACGGAATGTCTGTTTCGTAAATGAAATAATTGCGATTTAACTTGGAAAGAAAACTTGAAGTTAAATGTTATATAACTTGTAATGTCTGCCCTGTAGCTACGCTGCGTTAGATTATTCAAGCGGAGGTTCCTAAGCCTTTCCTGCGGCCGACAACGAGGAAGGAATGGCTGCTGACGTTGGCGGAAATGAGAAGATCAACAGATTTCGGATGTCGCTTCATAACGCATCGGGGGACAACGACCGTCGCTCACGCGTCAGTCCGATCTGTTAGCGACCTTTTCCTACATACTATACAGCAGCACTTTGTTTATTCTACTTTACATGTTTTGATTTATTTTTTTAAGTTCGGAGTAGTGGCAAAAGTGAATTTCAGTAGTTGTACAATTGATTTATTCTAGGCCTATAACGTAGACATGGCGTAGGCTGCAAATCAGTATTGCGTGACATTTTACTTCGTTGAATGCATTTAAGATTTTCGTCTGTCTCATTTCATTAGGGTCGTCGACACGTTAAGGCAAACACAACACGTGTTTATTTATGCACAAAAGAATCTTGTCAAAGAATAATCAGCCCAACGAATTACAAATTCTAAATCAAAGAAAACAAGAAACGAGAGAGAAATTCGACGTTCATTTCAACCGAGTACATGTATGCAAATCAACATATTGTGGGTTGTTTTGTGTTGCCGCGGTTAGAACTTAGGAAGAAAAAAAAATGAAACAAGTTACCACGGAAAACACCACAAAACATGTTGTAGATGGGGTTGATGCTCAATGAACGAGGCCCAAAAAAAAGTCAAATTATTCGAAGATTAGTTTTTCTTTTCTTTTCCTTCAGCCCACAGTCTTTTCTCCGACAGATTTACATTTCCTTAAAGGCTATAATATCTACGGTCTGCGGGTGAAGAGGATGAGAGTAGGGTCGCAAAAGGCAGAATTTGATTTAGTGTGTTCCCCTTGTATTTATTTCCCTTGAAACAAATAATGGAACAAAGGCTACTGTAGCAATTGGAGAGCAACAGATCCATCATCTCTCTCTCTCTCTCTTTTTCTTTTTTGTTTTTTTTTTCTTCTCTCGACCGCAGAAGTATATTCCAGGCTTCCAGCTCAGCAGCGCCTGGCTAGAAACATCGAAATAGGAAGTTAGGTTCATCACAGGCAATTTTAGACTCGATCTGCTGCGGGTCTCTCGCATAACGAATGCGAGAGTTGAAAGTCAGTGGTACGTGTGATTGACGGCCCATCCAATAGATTCCTCAACGGTCTGTGTATACCTACCGCGGTATTTACCTCCAGAAACTTAAGTTTTTCTTAAGAAGAAAATGAAGAAGCGAATGAAGCAAGTCTATTCCCAGCACGACTAGATTTTCAAGATCAAGAGCCTCATTTCGTCCGTATACCGTTGCATAATATACGGGTATAGGCTATATAATATGTCGGTGATTTAGTTAATATTCTTAAATCTTTAGATTCTATTTAGAGTACCTAGTAGTTTTGATTCTGCTGGCCAGTTTCCTTCCATGTTCTTATAGCAGTGCCTGTTTTTTTTAAAGGTAACGCACGTGTGTAATATTCCGGGGGTGATTTTCCGGTTGACAGAAACCATCAGCTGTTGCTGTCATCCCAGAACCCACTCGCTCTCTTCACGAAAACCTTAAGAAGAACCAGAGCGTGTGCATATGACAAGTCCGAGATTCCCAGAGGAGAACCTATAAGGTAGAGCATGAATCAAGAATAAATCAGTTTAATACTTGCACGTTTTGCCTCTCTCTTTCTGCTCAAGTTGATTGGAGGAATTAGTAATATTGTTTCGTGGGCGATTTTGATCTCAACGTTACGAGTATTGAACGTCCGTGTTGCGTAAGAAAATCCAAGATTTCTTCGTATACACACTACACATACGGACAATCGCGCCATTGTGCCTTGTCTATCTCTACTCTATCTCCCTCTCCTTATTTTCCGACCGGTGCGGTCGACTCTTTTTTCTTTCTTCTTCTTTTTCTTTCCTATTTTTGATGTACGCCAGTCATTTGAAACGCATCATGCATTTAGATTGGCTCATTAGGAACAGCCCTTGCGTATACTGCAGGCTATACTACCTCGTAACTATTGTAGGTGATGCAACTGTGGTTGAACGGGCAGCTCAGGCGCACCACCACCAACAAAATAAATAGAAAAGCCTTCACATGTTGTAATCGTAATCTCTATACTGTGTCAATCGAAGTATTTTTTTTTTCTCCAGCACACATTTTTACATATTTACACTCATAATTTAATACGCATGCATAAATGCATTGCAACTATAGAAGGATCATCGGCCTACATGGCTACATGACCTTTTAATTGAAATACATCGTCATGTTAATTGTGTTTGTTTTTTTCTGGAGCATTTTGATTTTCCAACTCTGTGTACGCAAATATACATGTCGCTCTTCATTTTGTTCGTTATGAAAACTTGGACAAACTTCAGCCAGACTTGGATTTCCAGACATCATTGATTTTTGAGAAAGAGAGAGAGAGTTATTCGGCTGTATTTTTACCTTTATTCCCGTAGGTTTTGTACAAACAGCTGATATGAAAAACAAAACAAAAACAACAAAAAAAACAAAAAAGAGCAAGTAAAATGGTCGCCTCTAAAATCGATAGACCAACGTGAATATCTGAGGCACAAACCTGGGGGTGTATACATAGGTTACAATAGAAAATGACTCGGTGGATGGTCAGTATATCACCGATATAGATGGACTGCACAAATCCATCTATTTCTTTTATTATGAACACGAGAACAAGCCAGAACAAAGAAAATATCAAATGTTTTATTTCGTCAAAAGTTTGATCTTCTCTTTTAAGAAATAAACAAAAAAAAAGGAATATGCGCATGCATAATTAACTGAAAATCTGTATATAAATCAAATGACGGATTTGCGCAATATACGCGCTATAAGCGCCAGACTGCTGCTCCTGTACGTGTGTGCCTTCTAGTTCTATATTCGCGTGTTTGTTTGTTTTGTTTTTTTCTCGTGGCTCGGGTGTTGGCGGTGGGGAGGAGTTGAGGTCACGTGCTGCCAACTTGATGTCTAAATAAGAAAAACAGTCGGCGACAAAGGGACAAATTTTCGGCAAGTCACCGACTCACCGCCGCTTTTGTCGCCGTGTTAACCCAGAACGACGCTGCTGACGCCTCAAAGATTTCCTCTTCCGTCCACACAGCAGCAAACACATATAGCTAGTCCGGGTCTTGACACGACCTGTCTCTGTGCGTGTAGTGTGCATGAATATATATCTAAATCCCTTCCCTTTGCCTCCTCCCCGGCCACCCCACCCCACCCCACCCCACCTCTCTTCTTCCCTCCCTTCTTTCCTCTCGCACTGTATATACACGTACTACTAGTATAGTGTCTAGTACTAGTCTCGTTTAATTTCCCTGCCTGCAAGTGAAGGGTGCGATCTGATGCCGAGCCCCGATTTTCTGGTCGTGACAGCGTGTGCATGCGCTCGACTCGCCGGCCCCGTCATTCCCTCCATCCGACGCTGCTCCTGCGCCCGTTTGATCGCATCTTTTTTCTCTTTTCTCTCGTTTTTCTCATTTTTCTTTTTCGCCCTCCTCTTTTCTTTTTACACTATTATAAAAAAAGAGGTGTTCCAGCTCTATTGACTAACGCAAATAAAGCATGGATTTTCCAAGTGGGCAATTTAACACTGGGGGTGTGTACATCAGCTTTAACAGCTAATTTGGTCCTTTGATCGTCAAATGCAATGCAAAAATACAAGGTAAACAGATTGACAGCATATTATCTGTATTAGCTGTTGAAAATGTTGACAAATACAATAGGAACTTTAATTGCTATTACTATGTAGAGTCAAAGTAAACTAAGTAAATAAATGGGAAAAAGTTGCGCGCGTTGAGAAATCGTTTTCACCAAATCGGCTGGAAAACAAATCGGACCTAATGGGAAACGAACGAAATCCCCAAAGAAACTCACTTTCAAGGAAATGCAATTCTACGGTCCAGCATTTTCGGAGATTATCTTTTAGACAAAAACAAAAAAACAAAAATGAGCTGAAGGCGCGAGCTCATCTGATTTTCAAATACAAACTGACAATCTAACGACACGGCTTAATAGTCCTCGACATTTCGTGTCGATAGTTTATGCGCGTCAAATATTTGTCTCGTATAATATGGTTGAAGAAACTCTTTGAATATTGTAAGCATTTGCTTTTCCCAAAAAGGGTGGCGGACTGGTGTTGAACTGGCGATGGTGTTCATATTCCACACTTTACTCGATCGTCGAGCGTCGAGCCGGTCAACTTGAAGCCGCGCAGCAATTTTCGATGCCTCTCCAAAGGAACGAGCGAGCGAGCGAGAGAGTAGAGGCCTTGAAAGAGCGAGAACCGAGAACGATTGGAGAGCCATGCAGGAAGAAGAAGAACCAACATGAATGTGTCGACAATTCACCTTTTTATTTTCGAGAATAACAAAAAACAAAAAACAAAAAAACAAGGAAGGTGTGTGTGAGTGTGTGTTGTTATTGAGAGAAAATGCCATTGCACACAAGATACACACACACTATTCTTTGATACTTTCGACTTCGTGTGGAAAGAATATAAAAGAGAAAAAACAAAAAAAAAACAAAAAGACGAAAAGAAAAAAAATATAGAATCGATGAGAGAGAGAAGGAGAGAGAAGGCGAGAGAAGGAGATAGTGCTGGGTGATGGTGGCTGGTGGATAGAGCGGGAAACAAAAGAGAAATAGGATGGAGGTGGAGTAGAGAAGAGAAGAATGCGGCCTAGTCACGCAAAGGGGAGGATACCGACTGACGTTTCCATTTGGAAAGAGCGTGATTGGTGACTCCCTCGGGATAAATGCAGCTCAGACATTGAACAGAGAAACACAAGAGTCGACGCCGAGAGACATGCCGGCCCGGCCCGGCCCGGCCGGAATACGTGCAGAGTTACGCGCGCACACACAACATTGGTGCTTGGTGCAGACGCGCACACACACACAGCCCTAAACAGGCAAACACCACAAAACTAGATACCAATGCATGCACAGACGAACAGACGAACCAAACCAAGCAAACGAACCAAACGAAAGCGTAGAGCGAAGCGAACCCAACATGCCAGGTATACTGGGACTGACGGCCAAACTCGACACCAAATATGCATTGTATACACCCAGTGCTTAACACGTGTGACCTTCCCTCTACCTATGGACGCTCTTCATAACTAAAATCAACTAAAACTTTGCATTTTGTTTTGAGCGTTCGAAACTCTACGGCCGTCTCCAAAGTATTGTGAAGTTGAGAAAACTCAAAGGCAAGGAAAGAAAACCGACAAAAACTCATATGTCACATCAGGAATATGCTTGAAGCCAAACAAGTATATAACTATACTGCTACTGGTACGTACTATATACGTAGACTAGGTACCTACTACCTCCCTGTATGCAGTTGAGAAATCTTGGTTGGTTCAACTGACAAGTTGACAACAGCAGACATGTTTAATACATGTTTAATACGTGTTAAATCACGACGTAGAAGAACGGAAAGTTGGGGCCAACTCCCAACAACTGTTTAAAAGGCTAGTAGGTTTATACAGTTATAATGAAGTCGAGATTTTTTCTTCTTTTACATTTGACATATTTGACAATTTTAAAAAAAAAAAAATAATAAATAAATAAAAGTAAAGAAAAGAACTACAAAATCTTGGTTCGATTTCAACGTGAAATTTTCAATCAATACTGAGACGCAGGTTAGAAATGCCGCACAGCGTTTCTCTCGTGCGCACCACCGCGAAATCCTTACGAAACGATGCACCACAAAATGTCAAGAATTGAGGAGGTAAACAAAACTCGTTAATCATTTTTCGTTTGTATCCAGCAGCCTCTGAAAAGTATTTACTTCTCGATGGAAGAAAAATTCATCTTGTGCGATATTTTGTGTATGAACCAAGAGAGACTGATAAGAATACATTACAAAATAACTGACGAAGAAAAAAAACACAAGCCTATTGGCTCTGTAACAAAGTTTGACTCGAGACAATTTAATGAGCGAGAGATGACGAGTAATCTTAGCAATACTGACAATCAAATCAAGGCCATCAAGATGGGGTTGTCAGTAAGTTTTGAAAGCGACATTTACGAGACAGGGGATATGATGATAAAGAATATGTAGAATTCTTGGCTTGGAAGAGCAGCGATTTTTTAATTAATTTGAGGCTATTGATGTCAGATTTTTTCTTTTATTCACTGCTGACCTTCTGGAGCTCTCCAAAGTTGTATCCACATGTCTTTTGTACCCTTCGAACCACGGGTTATTCACTTAATCAAATATGTAAACCATGTCGCCAAAAAGGTAAATATATACGGCCACTGTTACAATTCTTTCCATTTTTTCTCTTCTCTCATATTGTTGTATCGTAATCTTAATTACAAAATGTTCATGTGTACGCTACCTTGTGATGAATAGTGTTTTGATCGGCCATTTAAATTCATTTGCAATATTATATAGTATGAGTAGCCTATAAGACTAATAACATCGTCTATTTTCACTTTTCAAATACATAAACTTTCCATTTATGAACCTTCTATTGCATTTGTTTTTAATCTTTTAATTGTATCCGAAAAATTTCGGGAAAAATAAATGCTCGACAAAGTCTTTGTATAGCAGCCTTTAGCAGGAATAGAAGCTATCAGATTATTCTCGTCTTTTTCTTCCTTAATCTTCTCTTTCTTTTGCCTCCCCCTCTTCTCGCTCTCTCCGCCCTTTTCTCTTTTCTTTTTTTTCTTCTTCTTCTTTTTATGTAGTATATATATATATTTTTTTACTAAGAATATAAAGGGTCGGGGAGGACTAGTCAATATTTGGCAAAGGAGGTTGTCATGGCGACGTCGTTTCTTTTTGAAGAACGCATATTGTACACCGTAAAAAGTCGACTGAAGATTACTCGTTGGAGAGCCAACGTAGCTAAGAAGACTCTGCTGGCTTGTTGCCAGGGCGATTACATTTCCTTTGCAGCGAGTTTTTAGCCCGTTTTCTATTGGTTCCCATGCCAGCGAGGGTGTTAACCTGTCTCGATCTGTTTTTGTCGAGTAATATTTATTGTCGATCGAAAAAGCCAACCTGAAAAAGGCTGAAACAATGCAATTCAAATTCATTCACAGCTAAAAGGAAGCGAAAACCCTTCGAAAAGAAAACAAAAGAAAAACGTCAAATGCTAACGCCAAACGCATAGGTTACCAGCTGCAGCCATATAAGAAATATTAGATGACGATAAGATCATATGAAGTTAAACAAATTAAAATAGGAAGAAAATATTATTCAGTCAACATTGAAACGTAATATTTAAAAAAATTTGAATGTTGCGCCATTCTCTTTACCTTTTGCCAAAACGAGTTAGCTACAACCGCAAAATAATAAATACATTGATATGTATCCCCACTTCATTGATATGCAGCGGCTCAAAAATGACGGGAACTCCCAATACGATCGGATTTTCCATGGGCGTGGTGGCTAAATACCATCTTTTTGGTGTTTATACATATCGGGTATACAGCGGTACTCGCACAATGCACTCACAGTTAGACACAAAAGAGATAGCCATCGCCGACCGGGCTTGTGGGCTTCTACAGATCCCTCTTTCTTTCCCTTTCCATTGTTTGGCTCGCTACTCTTACAAACAAAAGAAACTTCATGAACGTATATTATATACGGCACTACTCTCATCGGAATGTTTTATTATTTGAATATGCACAAGTCGATAAGCGATGTAACTATTCGAGGAACCGAGTCAAACAAAACGAAAACATCGAATTCTTGGGGTCTGCAATATCTTTTGGGATTGCAATCCTTTTCCAACCAACCCGATCTTTCGGTAGGCAAGATCGAATTTGTCGCGCCCAATTGGAAAATTGATGTTAAAAGGAAGATGGAACCTTCGGCTGCTGGTAGACTGGTAGAGTCGTTCACGGAATAGGCTGTTTCCACTTGGATTTTTGGGTGGATTTGAATTTGTGAGGTATATATAAAATAGAATTTATCGGCTTCTTCACATTTACACCCGCCCAAAAATAAATACTGAAGTTTGAAAATATTTCGATCTGCTGAAACACACAAAGCTATAAACTATTGGGAAATTTAAAAATACGATAACTGCGAAATAGTTGGAGGGTAGATATATAGCGGATGGTGAATTTTTCTGGCGGACATGAAATAGCTAGTTCGAACAGTTTAATCATTTCTCCTGAAATTTCTCTAAATCAAAATGGTGTTTCCACCATTGGATATAGGCCTACTACCTCAATGTACTTATTGTTAAACATACGCGTACAGCCTACGCCTACCTATACGAGAGAAATTTTCAAATAAAAATATCGTCGCATTGTTGATGACTTGGACTTCCTATTTGAATTTTTATTTGATTCGTTTCTTCACTGAACCATGCCGTTGGCTTTAACTTAACATTTCAACAAAGAGTCAAAGAGATGCGGGGTTTTGCGGGGTGAGTTGAAATGGAGAAAATTGTGGCCCACATTTTATGTGAATATGTGAATAAATCCAGGTGACCAGTGTTTCCTACAAATCGAGGATGCTGTCAAAACTTGCTGAAATGAAGACGCTTTCGGCATACACAAGAATATTACCGTGCATTTCAAATGAACACAATAGTACTCGTGTTTCCCGAAGATATATATTGAAAGCAAAGCAAACCACACATAGGCCTAACCGTCTGAGACACCAGAGGTTTTTAAATTCTATGTATCATCGAACAGCAGGTTTCTCTTTCCCTTTTGTGCGGCCACTTGCTTTTTATTCCGAACCAGAATAAGCCAGCAGTAGGGGGTCCTTCTTCTGTGTGTACCTTGTTTCCCTTTTTGAATTTATTTTCTTTATTTTTGACTTTTTTTTATTTCTTCCATGTTTCTCTGGTGTGTATTTATATCCAAGTTTGGATATGTTTATGCATGCGCTTGATTCGTCTCTTTTTGGGTGTTGTTTTGTTTCCTCAACAACCCAGTTTCAAATATTTTTTTAGCCAAAAAAAAACAAAAAACAAAACAAAAAACAAACACACAACTATTAAATATTCCATATTCAATTCTCCAGTTTTTGTTTTATTTTTAAATAGAAAGTCTTGCGCCAGCATCAGCGCCAAATTCCTTGGGTCCGTTCTTTTCCATGTGTATGCTACATGAGGAAATAAAGCGTCGAATTATTCAAAACTCCTTCTGTATCTTTTCTTATATATACACGTCATCTTCGTGCGATACAAGATTATTAGGCCTGTATATAACAGATAATAGAGACACTATGTTTCGCATGCTTTATAACTGGTCTCGGGTTGTCTAGGCATCACAATAATCCTCGTTTCCACACTGGGCAAGGAGGCAAAGGCCTAATAGGTTGGAAAAAAAGAAATATGCATTCTCTAGTTTTCTTTTGTTCGGGGGGGTTTATTGTAAGTAGAATATACTGAAGCTGTTGGACACCCGCAGACCATCAGACGCTACCGACAACAGAAGTCCCGTAATTCGAGGAGTTGAGAGAACTTCAGATGCCTTTTCTTATATTCCTCTCTCTCTCTCTCTCTCTCTCGGTTGCTTCTTTCTTTCTTATTCCTTCTTCTTTTTAAATCGCAGCTTCGTGTCACTGTGGGAGTTCGACTCGACTCGCCGCCACAGGAGTCTCGGGCGTCTTTACATCTAGGCATCAGCAGCAGTCAGCTTCCTTTTTTCTTTCCCCTCTTCCCCCCAGTGCTGCTGCTGCTGCTGCTTCTTCTATATGTACATAAACTTCAATTTCACCTTTATTTTAGATTTTTTTTTTTTCCCCAAAAGAAATCCTTGTCGATTAAGAGCTGAAGTATCGGGAAATTTATACGGTGTTGAGTTTCCCTTAACTTATATTCAACTCCTTTTTGTTCCAGTCAAAGTCCAAATAGACTTTCTTTTTCTAAAACGAATTCTGTTTTTTTTTTGTGGTAATATTCTCAAGCCAACAACACCAAGAACATCTACAACTGAGAAGATATGGGTGTTGTCAAAGTTGTAAATATGAGTTGCTCACTCTCTCTCGATTCCGACAAGAAAAGAAGAAAAATAAAACAAAAAACCCCAAAAAACTCAAAATAGTGTTGGTGATTCTTTATGACGGCGGCGGTCGGTATATATATTACTATTCCACAGATGTGTGTTTCCCGATTCCTAGCCGGCGAGTTCACATGCGCGGGTGATTTAGTTTTTCTTTTCTTTCTTTTTTTTATCTTTTTGCGGTTATAGCGTTAGCTATACAGTGTATTACTCCCGTGATTTTCCCTTTACTTTTTTATTCTCAGGAAATGTCTCGACTTTGTCGACCATCGACCAATGTGAATAACGTGTATGCTGTATATGTACGCAGCGTATATATACGCGCCGTATTTACTTTCGAAGAGCACCCGTGGCTATTTATTCATGTTCAAATAGCTTGTATGTCTAAGTACAGCGCGCACACGCCCGCCCATAGCCAAAGTGAGAATTGGAAGGACTAACGCAATTGTCCGTCCTCGCTCTGACTTGTCGTCGGATAGGAAGTTATTACCCCTGTCCCCCAAAATCTATCCAGAACAGATAATCTCGTTGAGCCTTTTAGTCCACTTGCTGTAGGGACGACCACCCCCCCCCCCCCCCCCTCTATAGCTCGTGTATGGTAATTCTCTTATAAAACTCAACGTCGTAATAATATTTGCATGGAGGAGTGCGCGTAGAAGAGGAAACAGTTGTGATGGTTGGCAATCGCAATCAGACGAATAATCTACCAATCCACTTCGAGTCTGGACATTTTCGCGAGATTGTCATGCAGCTCTCTTTATTATTTCCCCATCAGGACACTCTCCAAAACTTCGTTACACCTACGATTTGAATTTTCTCGCAGTCTCCGATTCATCCATCTGCCAAGGAAAAGAGGCAAAATTAACAGAAAAACAAAAACAACTCCCATCAGTTCATCGATTGAATTAGGACAAAATGCTAAATCTAAAGTAAATCTCGAAAATACACATTGAAAAACAGGGAAAAGAGAATCACGTACAGTTTAGATTCCTTAGTTTGTTATTTCGTTTTTCTTACATTTCGCAGGTCAAGAATTCAAGTGACCTTCTCGTCGGAAGTATATATAAACAGTCTGACTTCATCCGACAGACGTCATATCTTCCACCTAGTGAACTTTGTTCGATGTTCATGACCTCATGAGCGGGCTGCGAGCTGCGCGGGCTTGCTGGGTCTTATTCTTCTGATCTGACTTGATAGTTTTCCGTTTTTCCAGCACTGGGGGTTTCCGTTTCAAAGATTTATATAACTGTTATTTTCGGCACTTTACAAGTAAAAGGAAGAGGGAGTGAGAAAGACAATGAGTCCGTGACGGTCGGCCTCGGTCGGCCTTTTCCCCTAAAGAAGGGAAACCTGTCCGTAGTAGTTTGTAAGTCAGAAAAATAAGAAAAAGAAAAAAGAAAAAACTGGCGATAGTTCAGTTCCTGAAAGATATATTGGTCGGAGGTGATTGCGGGTCAGAGGTTAGAAAAAAGGAGTCGCTTCCCATCTGCTGACCATCAACAGATGCTTACCGAATTGTAGGCTACAGGAGATCTATCGACATGGCCCACTATTTTTCAATACGACCCAATACGCCAACTCTCATTTCCGATTGGTTTTTCACCAATAGTCTTATCGGTAGATTTTAAGTATTAAAAATTATAATGCATGAATTTAACGCATTATACTATTGAATCTTGAAAAAGAAATAAAATTCTCGCACTTTTTTATTTTTCTTTCGGAAACGTTGTCTTTTCTTGTAACGACGCAACTAGACGAGAGGGTTAACTTTGGCTCCGTTTTCAACTCCAAAAATGACATAGGTGACGGTTGTCGTTATTGAAAGGAACATAACTAGGTGGTTAACATCGAGAAACCTAACTCGAGGCCAGGATAAGGATGGTGGTGGTGGAACGTAGCCGTGTATCGGAGGGAAAACACAACGTTGTAGAACATAAAAAGTGAGCCAAGGGTCCATTAATCACGGGCAGCGATGGTCTTTGAGAGTCCATAGCGACCAGGGGATAGTCGGCACTCAGTGGGAAACATTTCTTGACCACCTTATACCCCGACTGGGGGGGAGAAGGAAAACACAAAAAAACAAAAAAAGGAAAAAGAGAGAGAAACAAAAAAGTTGATTTTTATACCTTTTCCCATTTTGACCCTTCTTTACGTTCACCCGACATCACCCTGCGATGGCAACTTGAAACACAAGAAAAAGGAAAATAACCTGGACTAGTGGCACGATTGCCCACAGTACTTAAATAATGAAACCTCAATGTTGGTCAGAAGTCTCAACATTCAATAATAAGATAAATGTATATCATACTTGGCTGCGTTGTAGAGTTCAGAAATTTCAAAAACAACTGGGAAGCGCTTTAATATGTGAGACACGTAAGCGATCCATCAGCGAGCTCGGAATCCCGCAGTATTAAAAAAAAGGATTGTCCCTGGGTATACAATATAAAGAGCCTTTCCGTCCTTCGCCTTTTGGATCTCACATATACTTTTATATAATATATATTTCAGCATTGTGCGCTGCTTAAGTCTGGAAAAGAAAAAATATATATATATAATATCAACTCGGTTGCATCATCACGATTCCGTAGAAGATCGTTGGCGAAGCTAATCACCCTCTCCTCTGCTGGCAATCGAAACGAATTCGTCTCTCTCTCTCTCTCTCTCTCTCTCGTCCCTACAGAGCCGGGCAATGGCTGATGCTGGCTGCTCTGCAAGAGCGGAAGAGAGCGGATGAGAGAGGATTGCAGTCATAACATGGGAGGAGAGCAGAGAGAGAGAGATTGTGGGTGAGCTTATTACGAATCGCCGGGTTGGAAAATCGTTATCGGTCTCTACAAATCGCTCAGGGTGCCACCCTTCTTCCCGCTTTTGCTAGATATATACGTACAACAGCACACGTATCACGCAGCGCAGCGCACACACACACACACACACACACACACACAGACACACATCAACTTTTTCGACTTGACTGCTGTTTCACGAGACACTATCTACACGCCCGATCTCTCCCTTTGATTTACTAGATCTTCGCAGTATATATTCCAGGCAACTTTTTTCTTTATTTCAAACAAGCTCTCGTCCTTCACTTCTTATTGGCTCCGCGTACAAGGAAGAAGATGTTAACTTGGCTCTACGGTGATATACATTTCGGTAACCCTACAATAAATCGCAAAGACTTTTTGTGGCGTTTTACAACTTGGTCGGTTAAAATTGAGACTTTCTTGACTTTCATTGTATACGCGTTCGTACATTCTCACCGTGGCCGCTGATAAAGTGATAAGCTGTGCAATTATCGCTGGCGATAAAATATATAGCGACTCTGCGACTGCCAGTTATTACTGCGTTCTATTACTGCACAGCGCATATTACATAAGAATATATACTCATGGAAAAATCATGAATAAGGTCAAACTTAAATCCTCCCTCCCCCCTGCCTCCCCTGCTGCTGCTGCGAGCTGCTATGCTGCCTCTTTTCCCAATCGATATCAAACGGAAGAAAAACTTGCCCAAATCGTGTTTTGCGGTTGCCTTGCTCCGTAGATTGAGTTTTGGAACCCTATTACATACGTGATTTTTCCGCTTCCACATCCCATCTTACGGAGATGGCATCGGCAGCCCACAATCTATCAACAATTTCCAACTAGAATAATGCACTTTTATCAACTTTACTCAACGCATTCTGCCCATAAGAAATCATCGACATTTCCTATACCGATTCAGCATTTTTAAAAAATAATATTTAAGTCCGGAGTTAAATGTTTCTGTAAAACACGACCTTTTTAAATCACACTATAATGTTATTGTTTACTTAACATAGCGTGCAATCAATAAACGACAAGGTGCAGGCTAAAAATAAATACATTGCCAAAACATCCATTTTCGAGCCAAATTATTTAAAATATAATTATTTAAAGCTCCAAAAATTGCTGTCGTTTTCTAGTGGAGACGAAATAAAAAAGTTCCGTACAAAAAAAAGTAAATGTTTATACTGTTATAGTTATTGTGATATGCTGATGAGGGAAGCTGGTCCGTCTATAACAACGAGCTCATGGAACAAACACCAAATGCACATGTGGACCAGGAGTCCAGGACCGGCATTGAACAATCGCCTGGTGATTTCCCGATCTAAAATTCGTAACAGTTGGTGGCATTTGATACGAGAGCACTTGTTCACTGCACTCCGGGGACTATTCCTCTTGTTCATGTTGATTGATCTTTTTCATGTCTCCACATCTTCTGTATCACTGCGCCCTGCTGAATCGCTGCTATAGGGAGGCGGGATATGGGACGTGGGGGTTGGTGGTGGTTGAGGGGAGCGGTGGTAAGTATTTCTTGGTTTCCCCCCCGAAACACGACGATTTGTTTGTTACACCATGTATATATATGTATAAATATATATATGAGTGGGTTGGTAGTCGTAAAAAAGTAACAACGGATCAAGGGTTCCAAGGGAAATACACACAGGGCCAGAAAAAGGTCATCGCTTGGCTTTTCTTTCGAAAATTTGATCAAACTTTTTATTCTTGCCGAGATTTCCCCCTACCCTACCGCCTACCATCAAAACAGGGAGCAAGAGCAGCAGTTTTATTATTATAGTCTTCATATATTCAAATTTGAGGGCACAAGGAAATTAAATCCGTTTAACATTTCGTGGGATAGTTTTTTTTAGAATATATACTCTACTTTTAACTCGAGCCATATTCACGAGTGACGTGAAAAATATTGCGCATTAATTCAAACATTCTGAAAAATGTAATGGCATCACTAATAGAAGGCAGGTTCATTGAAAATCGTTAAATAATAAAAGTTACAATAAGGTGTTTTACGATCCCCAAAACAAGTACTACTTGATGTACTTGTCCTTCCCAGTCCCCACCTCAAATTGGTCAGCAACTCCTTAGTCCGTATCCGACTTGGTCGCAAGTGCAGTTAGATGAATAACAGACAAGTCAACTATTGCACACGTTATAACATATATAAATACTACGCTGAGGAACAGTTGTTTCAGCCATCAAACCATAATGTTATTGGTCGATTTATTGCCTTTAAGATGAGGTTTAGTTCATCAGCGCCACGTAAATGCCAATTTCCCTCAACAACAACCTGGCACTAGCGACTACAGAGCGAGGGGTAGCACCGACATACTCTAGATCGTTAATGGCTATTTCCTATTCGGCCTCCACAGCACATCAGTAATATAAAAAAAAGGGGAGGTAGAACATATAGAACGGTAACGTCGTTACGCCACCCCTCGCTTTGACGCAACGAGTTTCTTATAGACAATCTTATTTCGCCCTCTTCCGCAGTTCCGCGTGAACCACTCGTGAACTACCGACTTATGGCCACCTAAATAAGTTGTCGCACAATCCTCCCCCCTTAAAAAAAAACAAATCGGAAAACATCAGAGTCATCGGTAGACCATAATTCCGAGGTTAAAAAAAAGTACGACAAACGTGGCAATCTGAATCGTTATGTAAATTTGATCAATCAAGAAAGTTTAGACGGGTAGGTGGGAAATGGGACTTTTTTATTTTGGGGGAGATTTCAAAGTCTTGGTTAAAGACTAAAGAGAACAAAGTGATAATAAAAGAATGGCGTAAGATTATTGGCGAAGGCAGGTACCCAAAAAGAAATCAAGTTGAAAAAAAAATAAAAAATAGAAGAAGAATATAAGAGAAGGATAAAACAAAAAACGAAAAAAGAATAAGAAAAAAAGAAGGAAAGTGCTGAGGCTTTGGGATGTGATGGGGCTGAGGGTCTGAAACTCTGAGGAGGAGTAAATGAGTTGGTGCGAAGCGTCTCATTATGGGAGGCCATCACCGTCAGCTTTGGTCGGGACAATAAGGACACAATTTATGTTCTTTTTTACACCCTCCGACAAAAAAAAAAACCGGTTTCAGGGTTCTCTCCAAACTTTGCTGCTTCATAAAACATTTTTCATTCTTTTTTATTTTTAGAACGTAGAGCTAGAAGAGGAGAAGAAGAAGAAGGTATATAATACAGCCCAGACGGCAAAGTGTTCTTTTGCCCTTTTTTCTTATTCTTTTCTTTTTTCTTTTTCCTTCTTCTTCATTTTCATTTTGAACGCTGTAGGTTACAACTTACAACGCGTTCTGTCCAATTCGTTTAGTTTTCGGGCCGCTTATTTTTTGTTTTTCTTTTTTCTTTTTTCTTTCTTTTCTTTTCGACTCTCTTCTCGCCTTTTATTTTATTTTATTCGCCTTCCGAGCCCTTTTCTTTTAAGGTTTGTAATATTCTTGTTAAATACTCCTCCCTATAAGTTGATATCTCTCTAGTTGATTTAACAACGCGACTCAACTTTAGTTGCACCCCATTTTTTCGTATAAATCACGTGCCCAGTGCACCAGCGCCGGCCAACGTCCCTATACACTTCGCAATGACTGCACAGCCCCTCTCACCCTTTGCACTCATCAATTCCGCTTGGAAAATCCAATAGGGCCTTACCTTATACCATTGGCTATTCGTTAAACCCGGCATAAGCAAATGATGTGAAACGGAAGGCTGGCAGCCAACACTTTTGGACGAAGAAAATGGGAATAAAAAATAAAATAAAGGTTTTTCACAAGAATATAAACTCAATATCGCCGGCCAGCTATGCGCAGCTACGTGCTTTTTTTTGCCTCTTGAATTCTTGGTGGTTCGAAAATTAAGGCCCTATATAAAAGCTATATAGCAGTCAGGCGAATACTTAAGCCCATGTGTTGGATAATTTGGTTTGGTCATCGTCAGTTCAGTTCAACACTCTCTATCGTTGTATACTTAAAATGTTCCGAGACAAAAAAGATCCCATATCTCATTCCTCGTTTTATGTAATAGACGGAACACCCTGACAGATGAGTTATGTTACAACTTACCGTTCTACTTGACTGAATTCACGCACAAAGCTAATTCCGTTCAAAGAACAATAAGTACCAACGAAAATAACCTCTTCTACTTGTGCTATACCGTTTTGACAACACAGGCTAGATCTTTTTATAGTAGCGGTTCCTAAAGTATATTACACGATATTACATGTATTCGAATTAAATCTAATCGTACTCTGATACATTCTGAACTCGAATTGCGTTTTTTTCTTGCATTTCGGAATTCTTAACATTTCAGACAGAATGAATGTCGGGAAAAATATTTCTATAATTATAATTATTTGTTTATTTAACAAAATACTCGACAGACACGATACGACTGAATATTTTTTTTCTATTGCCAAATATTCAAAACACGGAGCGGACCTGCGGACGCAATTAAAAAACTAAATAACAAGATCGTGAAAGGTTATTTTCCGAGCGCCACAGCCAAACTTGGCAGTTACGCAAACTCGTCCAAATAGCTCCAACTGATGAAAGAAAAAAGAAAAAAGAAAAAAAGGCCCGATCTTTTTAATAGTTTTGGATAGTTTTTTGGAAGGTTGAAAACTGATGTTTATAGTTTTTGTCTGTCAAAATTGTCAGAACTGTAGAGCGGATCCACTCTATTTCCTGTTATCTTTGGGTAAATAAATGACTCTTAGAGTCTTAGAGTCTATGAGCAATATCCCATTGGACAGTATGGCAGTTCGGCTGCTGCTGCTGCAGATTGATAGAATGTGGTTGATGTGGTTTTCAACTATATAGTCGACCCTCAAGTCTCGACTGAAAGTTGATCGAAATGAATCACACACACAAAGAGATGTAGGCAAAGTTGACTGCCGGAGGAGAGCCAGTCTAGTGTGCGGGGGCCCAGGTTTTTGTATCCACGGTGATGTCGAGTATTAAGCGAAGAAAAGAAGCGAACGTACTTGCTTGGGTACGTTTGTTGGGTCTCTTCTATATACTCCCACCGGCCGACGATGGATCTTGTCGTAATACTTCGGAGGAGGGCTGGATGATGGAGTTTTGGTGGTGACAGATCATGTCACGTCAATGGCTAGTCCTCCTCCCCGGGGGTTACCTACCTCATTTCCCCAACTAAATCGAATCGGACGTGGCTAAGATTGCATGAGAGCAACGTATACATGTAGTGAGGATTTGTGTGTGTGTGTGTGTCTCTCTCCCTGCTGTACACCCCATCTCATCTTCTTCGCCCGCTCCTGAGAGAACGCCTCTCTCCCTCAGTCTCTTTCTCTCTCTCTTCTCTTCTCTCCACTCTATATCCAACAATTTGATTCCACTCAGATAAACAGTGTTTCTGCTGTATATATATATTTATATACGGTAGATATATATATATACATACAAGAAAGATATACAAGAAACAAGAGTGTAGATCTAGTGTAAATACATTTGAGACGGGAAGCCTGCTGGAGATCGATATTTATCCAGCGGTGCTATATAGATCGCCGTGTACGAGGTACGTAGTACATAGTATACTGCAGCTAGACTACATAAATGTACCGCATAAATACTGGATATTGTGCGCATCAAGTGCACGTAGAAAAGGTGGAATAAGAAACACCCCAAACCGCAAATTTCTGGCATTGAAACTAGACTATGTGGTATATGAGTGTTGGCAAAGTGTTGGGTTGCTGGCGTCACCCGATCAGCCAGTTTTTATTTTATTTAACTTTTTTGTGAACAACAACTCTTATATCTAATTCTGACATGTAGCCTATATACGACGTGGGCCACGTTTGAGACTAGCATTTGTTTTTATATAGGAATAACTTGGGCCAACATGTACACACAAAGTAGGAGTGTCGGTATATTCCCGTAAAGAGTAATGGTTCGTGAAGTCCAGAAGCAGCTCTAGTCCAGCAGCCGGCCCGCCTGTCTCTTCCATTTCTGGTTCGTGAGAGGTTTGGTGAACCGCAGATGCAGGGAGCGGATCCGTTTCGTGATTAATTTAATGCTCGTCGAGCGGGAGGGAGACCAATGAATATAGTATATATAGGCTACCTCGACGCAAAATTTGTTTTCAATGACACGTAGAGCTATATAAGCTCCCTTTTCCCTCTCATTACCTTTTCCATCAGCCATTTTCAAAAATAAGGGATTCTAGTCAAACTTAAAGTTTCTGTGCCTCGTCTCCGGCAAGTGCTGCGGGACACACAAGTGCAAATGGTGGATGATAGAGAGAGAGAGAGAGAGAGAAAGAAAGAATGGAAAGAAAGAAAAAACAATTTAATGGCAGCGTATTGAATCAGCGACGAATTAGAAAACCTTCTGTTGCGCAAACGGCAGCGACTGAAAGGAGCGATTGCAATTTCGGAGGGGACAAAAACTGACAATCGACAAATGCGTTTAGATAGAAGATCGACACACAAAAGGGTAGCACTTGTTGGACGATGATTTGAAATAGCGCCATGTTGGCCATCGTCAGTTCTTCAACACTCCAACAGCGGACCAGAGGGTCTGACTGAGAGCTGGACAAAAAAAAATATCTATAAAAAATTAAAAAAGAAAAAGGGGAAAAAGGCAAAGAGGTCGGCGCGCGAGCACAGCAAGTCTGTCCGAAAAGGGCACCCCCGTCGAGGCGGCAAAATGAGAACATTTGTCGCTTGCTTGCCTTCGACTGCTATGGGGCAATAAGCGCCCAGCCATTCGACCCATACACAGTTGGTGACAGCCCCCAAAGTATTGTTTGACTGATAGACAACAAGGACACATCGCCAGCATCCCCCCACGACTCCACTCGTCGGCCGAACCCCCCTCATCTTCTTCATCTCTCCAGCACTATCTCTCTACACTACAAGTTCGGCTTCAGCACCTCGGGCCCAATTGGGTTTGCTAACCAACTTGGAACCCTTTTCTTTCTTTTTTTTCCCGGACTGGAACTTTGTCAGTCTGTACATGGAAAAGTCTAACAGCGTTTTTCGGTGCCGTATGTCAACTGTATTTGCGCGTGAAAAAAGAACTCGACAAACGCCCCTCGTCTGAATATGGCCAACCCCTCACTAGCTCGCCCCTTTTTTTCGCTCTGGTCTTCCGCTGTTGCTGCTGATGGTGATGGTGAGCTGGTGTTGTGTGTACACCCCATATCTTCTTCCTCTTGGGTAATGCGTTTCTTTTTGGGAGGAAGAACGAGGAACCCTTTGTTCCACCGACAAGCCCGATATCTTCAAGTCCCATCTATCAACGTTTTGAGTCGTGCGCGCTTAAACCTCTCTCTCCCTTTTTCTCTTTATTTTTCTTCTTTTTTCCTTTGGCCTCTCGCTCTATCCCCAATGCATTTTCTAGCCAGATTGGAACTATGCCCCTCGTCTCTACCACCCTAAACCCCCGAGCTGCCCCCGCAGTGTATACAAAGAAAAAGAAAAAAAACTTTTTTTTTGTGTGGTGGAGGGTCTGCCGATCGTGAAATGATATGCAAATGAAAAAGGACAAAAAAAAAACAACATTCAGGATGCAGCGCGCGGGGAACACACGCAATATTTATGTATCGATCAGCAGACTGGCTCTGTATAGCACGAGAGCCAAGTTGGGCAACATGGTCGGCAGTAGGCGTCTCGCACGTCACCCAGTTCTATTTGAAAGCTGAGAAAACGCAAAAGACAAAATGAGAAACTATAACGGAAGGCAACACCGCCAACGGTTCACTTTTACACGCATATGAACGATGAGTACTTAGGTGATGGCTGATCTTTTTATTTTTATTTCATTTCGAAACAGTCTATGATTTAACAGTCGCTATAACTTATACGGTAAATACTGCGCCATATCAGACCAGAATAATAAAGAACAAACGAGGATCGCAATATTGACGACATTATATTGGTGAATGATTACTCATGTCGATCTTTGTTTGAAAGAGTTGCGCTTAACATTTTGGGAAGGCACTTCCCTGTTTATAGTGTCTACTAGTTAATTTCTAAAGTCTGTAAAATAAATGATGGGCCTAAGAAAAGCTATGGATCACTGATTCACTGACATTTATTTTCCAGAGACGAGCGGGGGTCAGTTGATTCTTTATGATGTCTAATTGGCCACAAAGTATATGGTGCGCTCGGTTGTCTGAACTCTGAAATGGGAGGGGTGCAACAGCAGCCAGCGAGTTTGCTGTTTGCTTGTTTCGATGGGAGAGCGACGTCCATTAATTAGGTTAGGTGGTCCCCATCAGGTCTTTCACACAAATCCTGTCCTGTCTTTCTTCATTCCTCTTTTCTAGCCTATAGACTTGACTTATCCTGCTATATACATAAATACACATAAATATACATTTACCTACGTACAAATAGACACTTCTAATACCGACAGGTACCGTTTTTTCTTTTTTTAACTCGGAGGGTCTGTGTGTGTGTGGTTGCATAGGCCGACAAGAGAAAAAAACAAATGGTGCCCTTTAATTCACCGTGGCTTTTTTTTATTTTATTTTTTGTTCTTCTCCCCCCTCGGTTGCGTTCGGTTCTACTCCACAAATCTTCGTGTAATATTCCGCCTTCTTCCTCCCGTCCATCCGACCATCTGTATTGCAGCTACAACTCGGTCGGAAAACGTCGGAAAATATATAAGGGATGGAATTTCGGTGTTTTCGAAACGCCCGAGAAAAACGAACGAATAGGAGAGAGAGAGAGAGAGAGAGGGGGCAAATCATATATGGGAGACGATGAGGAAAAAAAAGGAAAACAACAACAACAACAACATCAAGGTGGTTGGTTATATAGGAGAAGAATAGCCTAACACGACTCTTTTGGTGGCGGCGAAAATGAACCTTCATTATCGTTTACTAAGCCATCTTCTCTGATGGGATTACTTTGAGGTTTTCCACTGCTGCATGGGGCTGCATGGGGCTGCTGCTATGATAGTGGGGACGAGCACAGGGAGGAGGAAAGAGGCGGGCGTCGGAGCAGCACGCAGGTGTGAATACGTCGGTCTTGCACGCGAGCTCTTGGCGTGTCAACAAGGGCCAGGGGGGCCGTACTCAAAGAAAGGGGCGGAGTCACATACATCTCAGGCTCCTGAGTCGCTGACTACCAAAAACAACGTTGGATCTTGGATGGGGCCTCTCTTTTGCCACTCGGCGGCCACTTTCTTTTCACGGCATTTTTTTTTGTTTTTTCTTCTTCTTCCTAAAACACTACATGTTTTCACATTATTATATATTTCAAAGAAATACCAAATTATGTTTAAAAAATAATAATAAATAATCATGAAATGAAAGTCAAATAGTCAACAATCAAAGACGACTAAACGAACTATTTATTTCCTTTCTTGTGACAATTCTGTATAAACTTTTCTATATGTACAATAATATCGTCGGCCAGCCGGGTTCTTTTTTTTTCTTCATCTTCTGTTCTCTTTTGTTTTTCTCTTTTGGGGGAGAGCTCAACCGCACGACATTTGACATCAATAAAGAGAGAGAGAGAGAGAGAGAGAAACTCGTGTGGACAAGAACGTATGATGGGAAGAGGTAATGATTGTAAAAAAGGAGCTGTACAGAGAGATTGACGACTGGTAGAGTCAACCCATACAGCTCCAAATGTTATATCCTATCAGGTTGATCAGCAACGTGTCACTTTTACACTCTGAATTATTTGTGTTTGACGATGCCCTTTTGAAAACAAGAAATTACACACATCACATTGCGTTCATCAATAGATAGGGGGAGGGGGGGGGTGGGAGGAGTTACAGTTTTAGATCCACCGAGTTGGGTATTTTTTTGTTTTTACTGTATAAGTGTGTGGGTCTAGCACAAGAGACATTCTTGCACATAACAAACGCTCATCGATTCAATAAGAAAAAGAAGAAATTCAAATTGAAAGAAAATGATAATTAATAATCAATAATCAAAAAGGGGGAAAATAACAGAGAAAAATTAGATGACAGGGGAAAAAAAGAAACAACTGATATCAATCAACTAAACTTACAGAAACTTAACCACGACCTGTTTTGTTTTTTTTTCCTCTTCCTCTTCATAAGTTATTACGTGAAATGTTTCGGTTTTATCGCAGTCTCAAAGATGAGACGTGATCAACCGAATCCCAACGAAAAAAATGATGCAAACAGGCCAAAAACATCTACAATATCTAATTCGTTCAACGGTTTTCTTTCTTTCTTTCTTTTTTTGTCGTGCGGCTTTTGGTTGAAAACAAACAAAACCTCTCGAGATATTCCAATGACGGAGCGCTCACTTTTCTTATTTCTGAGAACTGGCTCGCTCAGCAGACTTGGCTTTTTTCTATACCCATGACAATACATCGTAAAGTTGAATCATCCAAATAAGGAAGAAGAGAGGGGGGGGATACACACTTTGACGCTAATGATTGCGCAATGTGCTGTAATCACACGCATCTATATAACACTGTATAGCATCACCTACGGAAAGAAAAAGAAAAAACACAACAACACAAAAGAATTTTTCCACTCTCTTTTGTTTTCATCTTTTTTTCTTCTTCTCTGCTGCTCTTTTTTTACCAGCGCCCAGCGTGTCGTCATGGCGACGACGATCCTCTGGAGCGTCTCTCTACTTGCTGATCCTAGACGAACGCCTTCACGCCCACAGAAGTGATGAACTGACTAAAGTCACCAGACGAGACCCTCGTTCATTTGCTGATGCTCCGCAAAGTTTCCCGAACCTAAACACCAGGACAAATGGAAGAAGAAACTATTGGTTAATACAAAATTAAGTGCTATCGTGTTTCGATAAAGATTTGATTTCTTTTTCTTTTTTTAAGAATTCGTCAAAGTCAAGAAATGTTGTGGGTTTTGTACCTCCAGGCATGAAGTCTGGACTTGAGCGCTGCGAGATCAGGTCGTTGGGTGTCAGATATTGAGTCGGGTCGCCCATTTGTCCAAATTCGCCACCTCCCATCCCCGACGAGGGATCCATGACGTTGCCCATTCCTATTTGAAAAAAATAGAAAAAATAGAAAAATGGAAGAAAAGATATTGGTTAGCTGTACTTTTCAATGTCAGAGGAAATCAAATATTGATATGACAGTCGGGGTTTTTTTCCGTTAGAAAAAAAAATGTTTCCGAGGTGCTTATATAACTGTGAACTATATTGACGGGTATTGTGCGGTTTGACCGGTATTGTCCGTCTTGTACAATAGCCAAGAGCCGGAAAACCGGCTTCATTGGCATGCGGCTGGGCTCGTTGGGGGATATGTGTGTAGTTTGACGTTGGTTGGAGTCATATGGTGCATGAATAACTCTCTTGTGGGAATAATAACAAGCAACACAAGCAACGAGTGACAAATGACATTATTGGTCAGACTCAGAAGCAGAAGCTTTGATAGGCGATTTGCTCGGATGTCGTTTGAAGTAATAAGGTCGCGCCCTTGTCTACTCCGGCTGTCTAGGCCTCTCTCTCTCTCTCTATGGTCTATGCACGATCGAGTGCTTACTGACACACTCGACGCAACGACATGGAGTGAGCTATATGTGCATACAGTTACACACCAACCGCACACGATGAATGGAAGACAACAATATTCCACTTCTAGGCCGCCGTGGCATGTCGCATGCCGCTCTCTTATATATATGGTTTGTGTCAACCGTATAGACGTACATAGTGGGCCAGGCAGGAGGGACGGCCTTTCCCCGCGCTCAGCCTGCGCTGCACCGCTGCATCTGTCACCCATTCAAAAGTGGCCCAAAACCGAAGCCGGTTAGAAAAGTCAACAGCTTGAACTGTGCAGTCAACTCAATACACCAACCCGAGGGAAAAACCTATTTGATATTTTTTTTCTCTTTTTTATTTTCCTTTTTGATTCACCACCCTTCTTTCCCTCTTTTCTCTGATGTTGAGCAACCAAAAAGCTTATATTTCCTCTCCCTCTTTCTGCCCTCCCCTCCTCCTAAAAGTCTAGATGATGTTGCTGCACGTATCGAAAAGAAAAGGAGGGAACTTAATCCCTCTTGTGCCAAACATATATATATATATACAGGAGGGAAAAGCTATGGGGAAGTATGAAAGCTATCGGTACCGTCCAACAGTCTCCTTTTGATCTCGCCCTGCTGTCTGTTATCTCTGACGGACAGACAGGCGGATGAGGGCCGTGTGCGCCGCGCAGCACAGCACAGCACAGCAACCGGCTTTACTCTCTCCTTCGCTATCATCCTCTCCGGTCTCTCAGCTATAGAGAGACGAGCAGAGAGAGAGAGGAAAGCATCCAGCTCGAGTCTAGGATATAAGCCGGCAACCAACTCGACCGGATATTCGGGAATGTTTTCAAATCTTTCGGAAATCCTATTATTTCTGGTAGACCAGAATCACACTCGTCTAGCTATAGATCTATGACGGGGGCCACTCAGATATTCGATTCTATACAATGTACACATTTTTTTTCCACCATCAAAAGCGACAAAAACGAAAAGACTTTCCTGTGTGACCTGGTATGATGATGAACATGTTCTGTATGTTGGTCTGTGTATGCGCTCAGTTGATATCAAGTGTGTCTACTGCATAGATACTTTATGTATATAGTTTTGGCCTACTGCGCTAACATTATAGTTCCGTTGTTTGCTTGAAAATAATCTTAAAGAAACCACGATAAATGACAATTTTTTTTTACTCGTAAAAAAAAGTTGCGCAAATGCTTATTTTATCCTCTTCTTTGTCATACAGCCTCAACCCAGAAAGACTATGTAACTCGGCGGCGAGCGTCTTCTTCTATCCCTTTTCTTTCATAACTTTATTCTATGATCCTATCAAAGACCGCTAAACTATAAAAGAAAAATGTTTTTGAGTTAAATTGGAGGGCTATCTCAAATTTATGTTCTTCTATGCTTTAGGTGAATATATTTCCATGTTTTAGGTCATTTTATTCCAAGTTAGAGGTTGATTTTGGCCATGAACGTCCAATATTTCTTACAATTTACAAGAAAGCTACCCGGAAAGACCTATGCACTAGGTTGCCGCAATGAGCAGGCCTGGTGCGGTCTGACTCTATGTATGTAACATCATCGGTGGGATTGACTCGTGTCCGCGTATAAACTGTTTGCGCTGCACATATACCGAGGGGGTGGGGGGTCACTGCTGCTTGGAAGAAGAAGACGAACTTATGTGCACTTTGTTTACTCAAGTCGCCTGCCCTGCAGCTTCCTCTGGATCCGCTTGACAACTGGGCGACGAGTGTCGTTCAACCGAGTATTTGCCAACAGAACCCGCGGTGGCCTGACAGATCGAATTACCGCATATACTACCAGTCCTAGTCCTCGTTCCACATCCAGACAAATGATGGGCTATAAACTGACGTCTACTGCCAAGGCAAAAGGGATTAGAAGCGATGGGTCACTATATACCGAGAAAAGTTTGAGTTTTCAACCAATACTCGAATTATTTTTGGTTCTAATTCTAATTATTTCTGCCTTTATTGTGAATAATACAAAAAAAAAAAAAAAAAACAGATCCCGGATGATGAATTTGGCTAAAAGAATTGTGAATCAGATATTCACATTGCTGTGCCGCTGTGCCACAAAATATTTGAATCTGCAGTGATATCCGTATTGAAAGTAAAAGGCGAATGCATAGGAAATCGGGCGGGGTGGATGATTCGTTGTTACAGACCACCAAACGCGATCAAGTGTCTGTGCTGTGCCTAGACTTTATGTGTAGACCTGACCTGTCGGATCGTATTTCACGCTCGCCCACGCATTATTCGATGCCCCAAGAAATTTCTATAGTTCATCTGCTTCGGAAATTTTGGTTAACTCGGCGCCCATCTTGGCCGGGATCTACTTATGCGTAAAATTCCGAGTCAAATTTCAGTTTTGATTTAAAAAAAAAAGAGATTCTTATAGCGCGACGGAGAATAAATAAATTCCAGTCGAAAAGAAGGCCAACTAGCGGATAGTTCCCAACTACTAACTAACGGATAGTTGCCTTTACAATCCAAGTAAAGACAAGAGAAATGACAAGTTCGTCGTTCCGACTCGTTTGCCATCGTGACGAAAACTCATTACATCATTAATACATTCCATCTTTTATTTATCATTTAGACTTGAGCATCTTTTACTATTACGGGTCATACGGCACCAAAAGTTCTCTAAAATCAACTATAGATATTGGAGGGCGAAAAAACCTTGAAGTCGATTCGATACGGGCATTTGAATGTTACACATTTTGTTTCCCTTTTTTTTCCCGTGTGACCGTGTCCACTCGGATTGTTTCTCGGTGTTTTATGTGAACGTTAGTCTAATAAGACAGAGGACTTGGGTTGGCTAGTCTACAGGAGGGAGGAGATGCTTGGCCATCACCAGCACAGCTCTTTTTGTTTTTTCATTTTTTCTTTCTTAGAGAAGGAACTTGAATGTTGAGTGTGACTTACCAGGTCCACCGCCAAAAGGTGCGTTTCCAGCTGTTCCTTGAGCTCCTGCACCGGGGGGTGCCCCAGGTCCTCCTTGTGAGGATGGCGGGGGTGGAGGCGGAGGCGGATGGGGTCCACCGAAGAAGTCACCAAACGGAGGGTTGGGGTGATGCTGCAGCGGGTGAGGCGGTCCGTGCGAATGCAGACCGAAATGGGGATGAGGACCTCCAGGTGCTCCGCCGTAAGCGAAATCGGCCGCGTATTTCGGATCGAAATAAGGGTTGAATCCGCCCACCACCCCGGAGCCGTCGTCCATTCCGGGGCTCACCGGGAAGCCTCGCAGTTTTCGCGAGGCTCCAAAGTACGGCCTGAGGCCCATTGAAGTCAGCTGTTTCAACCGGCGCTCCTTTGACCGTTTGTTCTGAAACCACACCTATTATACACAGAGCACAGCCCAACGGCGCAAACCAATGTTGACAGAGCGTTAATACAACCAGCAATCCCCATAAGTCCATACAGCTGAATCCCTTTTCCAAACATCATATCAACAATATTATTTGCATACATCACTCGTTTCGAATATCAAATGCCTATAAAAAAGATGTACCTATTTCATTCATAAATAGGTACACTCTTTGATTGGCCAATGATTTCGAATGGGATCATTGCTGACAGAGTCATTGACGTGATATATAGAGTTGATTGTTATATTAGAGTTGACAGAGACATCTACTGTACTGTAGATAGTTTCATTTTGATGGCAGTTATTGAGGGCTGGGCACGAGCGTTGCGTGCGGTCTAAATAGTCTGGATACTGACCTGGATGACACGCATAGGAAGGCCGGTCTCCTTGGCCAGCTGCTCTCGAATGTGCCTCGTTGGCTTAGGCGTCTGCGAGAACGCGTTCTTCAGGATCTCCAGCTGTTTGGCTTTGATGGTGGTGCGCGGGCCGCGCCGCTTCGACCCCGCTCCGCCCTCGTCCGGCGATTTCGATTCGGACGGGTTGTCACTTCGGCTCTCGCCTTCTCCGTCACCATCAACCGAGCCTATACAATAGAACCAAAATATTTATAAAAAATCAAATAATGAGACGATTCTCCTTGCGTCTTATTTCTCTCTCTGATTGATCGGATTGATCCACTCGCAACTCTTTTAGCTATAAATAATGAAACGATTGAGTGAAGGCGTTGGTGCACCTTCTGAGTCGTTGCCGTCCTTGTCGTCGATGGTGTTGGAGGGTGTCGAAGGCCGCTGGGTTTTGATGACGATGCCATCGGAGGAGGGTGGTGGCGCTATGATCAGGCCCTGCGTCATGGGAGTCAGCGGTCGATTGGGCGAGGGCATCGTTAAGCTGCTGGCGCCGCTGCTGCTCAGCACGCTCACAGGACAATGATGGTTGTGATTGTTGTTGTTGGCTTCTTTCTCGATGGAGAGCGAGATGGAGAGAGTTTCGTCGTCGTCGTCATCCGAGGCCGAATTCAGCAGCAGCTCTATATTCATGCAAATCCAAAAGCGAATTTATTTCTCAGTCATTTAGAATTTAGACTGCGTGATCTTCCATTCCACATCCACCCGTCCCCCCGTCCCCCATCCCCCCGTCCCCGTGCAGCAGTGCATGTCAATCAAGTTGCCAACAAAAGAAGCTGCAGACGCCGTATCGATTCAGTTGGAAATTTAGGACCGACGTCTCGGCTGGGCCTTAGATTATATATAGGTATCAACTCTATATTTAAGCTTTGATATCTAGACGCCTACGTCGCATTTATAGACGCCCATATACATCCAACACACGCACTCGCTTAACTGTTTTTTAGCTATTAGACGATAACGCTTTAAAGCCAGCCGTCAAAACTTGTTAATCCAAAAACTGATTTGACTCGATTCTTTAGTCAAGTCTCGACACCCAACAGTTATGCAAGCAATGACGTCTTAAATCCTATAGCGCGACCCGATTGATCCATTTTTAACTACAGTTATAGAATTTGATCTTGTGGACTGTCTGACCCATGCACCCAGCAGTCGGTCATCCGTCCAAACTAGCCAAGACTAACAAACATTTATTTTCCTATAGAGTTTTACCAGTCTATATAAACGTAGATACAAGTAGTATTCTGTATATAGATGATGAATCCACAAGCCAACAAAAGAAGAAGAAGAATAAAAAAAAAGCCATTGTCAGTGTGGTATAGAAGAAAGAAAACTCGAAGGGGGGGGGGGAGGGAGAGTCGGCAAAAAGGGAGGGCAGAAAAAGGGAGGAGAACAAGAGGAGAAAAGGAGAGAGGGAGGGGAAAGGGGGAGGGTCAAAGTTCACAATGATGGACGCATGTCAGCCCAGCAGGAGGTCACTGTTGAAGTCCTGTTGTCGGCGCACGGTCATCTTTTCGTTATTTTTTTTCTTCTTCTTCTGTCTCTCTCCCCCCCACCTTCTGTGCTGTCTCTCTCTCTCTCTCTCTCTCTCTCAAGATGAAATAAGGAAAGAAGAAGAAGAAACAAGACAAACGAAAAGGAAATCAAACTCTAAAATATATATTATAAGCGAGCGCGGCTCTGTTTCAAAAGCCGTTTCGAAAGCCCCCCGATTTTCGCTTGAACAATAACACGCCAACGTAGATATGGGACTCGTATGGTCCGCTGACTATTGCCTCTCATGATTTCGATGATTTCCACGTCAACAACATATCAAAGACAGCACGGAGTGGAGAGTATTATTATTATTATACGGGTCTTTAGACTTGTTTTTCTTTTTCTTACATAGGCCTATATTATACATATGTGACTAGACACGACTTGATCTTCCATACAGCAGAATGTTTGGTGTACGCCCAGACAAAGTCTTGGCCGTCTTGGCCGTCGCACGTTGAAAGAAATTCTTACAAACGTGTTTTCTTTTTTCTTTCAGGAGATGTAAGGGATGTAATGCAGTGTTACATGCTGTTGTCCCATCAGCAGGTAGTCATAACGACCTGCTCACCCATATGTATAGAGATAGACCCACAGATCTTTTGACAGAAACAACATCTACTCCTGCATGTATTACATCGTGTTCACGTCGAGAATGGTGGTCGCCTTTTTTTTCTTTTGCCCCGTCTTAGTCTGTGTGGAAGAAGCTCTTGATGGTGTTTCCCTTGTTCATTTGCATCGAGGAATTCATGCCGTCTCCCCCCCCCCCCCTTTTTAAACTTTCTTTTGTTGGACCAAAGTCAAAAGCAAACAAGATTCATAGCCATTATTCTCCTATAGTGTTTGAAAAAGAACAAAAGGCGATAATTTGGGAGTGCATTGAGCCACGCTATATTCACGGGTTAGAAGGAAATAGACGGACTTTTTGAGGCACAGAACCACGAGAACCAGTGTAAAAATGTAAAAATCTCAATTGGGGGATTTGGTGTGGTAAATAAGCGACGGCTTCCGCGCTGTCGGCCTATATCTCTACAATACACAACCCTTATGTACATTCTGTTTCGAATTTCCAACATTTTCTTCTGAAATTTTCTACAAAGGGAGTTTGTCAATAATTACACGTCTTACCTATTTGCATATATTATACACATCAACTATAGCGCTAGCTTGGGCCTTGTCTCGGATGGATGTATATAATTCCAATGGAGAAAATCAAAATGTCTATACGTGTGGTCATTGGAGCGCGTTCATTTCTTATTAACGCGTTGCGTTCGACTGTTATAGGCCGCTGTTTAAAGGGTGTCATGATTAAGTCAGAGAGATTCGTGTCTTTTCGGTCGAGCGAGCTGATGTCGTTCGGCCGTGGTGAGGTAGAATGCTGGTGTATAGTAGAAGACTAGAAGTAGACCTAATATGCGTTGCAGAGCAGTTTGTCAAGTCCTAATTTGCCCACCTCCCCGTAGCTCCAAAGTAGGCTTATGACTTTTTCATGAAGTGGGACCGCAAACCATTTATTTATCTAGATACAGCTCATTGTGCACACCGCCCGCCAGTTTTCATGCTACGCTCTGTCCCGTGTTGTGTACAGACTCAATCTTTTGTTGGCTGTCGCCGGCCCTACGTGGTTATTCGAGGGAGGAACCAGGGGGGTTGACGGTTGTCGGTCGGGTCGGGACTCGGGAAATGTTAGAATGGCATAAGGCGAGGGTGAGTGGCGTAACTGGCGTATATACACCGCTGCTGCGAAGGCTACGACACACACACAAAAAAAGAGGGTTGGTCGCCTATACAGTGAGGTCAAAGGTCGCAATGCTAAAATATTCAGCCACGTGCCAAAGGGCGTTGGAAGAGGGGCTGGTGGAGCGGGAGGGGGGTGCATTGAGAACAACTTGGTGTTGTGGAGCGGCCCTACTATATATTGCTCGTACATGTCCCTCCCTAAAGTCCCTATCGCATACTGACAGCTAGTGTATACTGCTGTTGAATGCGATTGTGTTCGAATTGTATAAGTATAAGAAACCGATTTGGGCGTAGCTTATATGCGGCTAACTCGCTCCCTCCCTATGTATATGCTATGGCTTCGTGCTTCGATAACATCGTCGATTACATCTACTATAAGGGACTCGATCGACCTATCTGTAGGGGCTACCGAAAACAAAACAAAACAAAACAAAGCCAAAGCCAAAAAATCCAAATCAAACCAAAACCAAAACAAAACCAAAAAAACTAGGGTTATTTATAAATCTGGCAACGAATATCCGTTTGTTGCCCACGCTATCCACGAATATAGAACCGATATAATTATTCAGGTTGGAAACTTGTGTGTGGAACTTTTAAGTTCGACTTTTCCCATGAGAGGATTTCTCGTGAACGACGGAATGATTTCTAGATATAACTAATATAACTGAATAGGATTAGGAGTCTATAGGACTGACTGCCATGTGGAAAATGGTCGAATGTTCCAAAGGTATTGTGGCAATTGTTTATTCAAATGGATGGCGGAGGCAGCAGCTGGAACGAAGCTGTGTTATGAACCCGAGAGATGATTATGCCCACGGTAGAGACACGGTTGGAAATGGCAGCACAATGGGAGACCAAAGGCAAAAAGGCATAAGAGAGCTAGCCCAGTGGTGGCTATAGAATGGGGAGACGGGAGAAAGACCAGCACAGCGAATAGGCAATAGCATATAACAATAGACAAAGAAAAGGACGACCATCAAAAAGAAAGAAAAAGAAGAAAGAAAAACCTGTGGTCCCTTCGTCCCTTCTCTCTGTTCTCTCCTCATGTTCAGTTTCTTTTTTCCCGAAGGAAGATGATCGCTGCATGTTGTCACGGCACGAAACACCGTTGACCTCCGACCTGCGGCCACTTGTCGCCCAGCATGGCACAGACAAGAGCAACCCGTCGGCTTGCTGCTGTTGGCTGCCCTCTTTGGCTCCTATATTTTCTATTCCATATTCTATATGTGCAGTATAGTCAATTTTGGAATAACAGATATCATAGGCGCCGCTCGATCTAGCTGCTCAATACGCCAACGCCTGGCGTTCTCACAAACTGGTTGCTGCTTTCATTTCATCCCAAGCAACATAAAAGTAGAATAAGAATAATAATACTGTGCATGCGTGAATATTTATTCATCATAATAGTTCTCTGGTGCAAAGACAAACAGGGAACGCCGATCGACTTGGGGCAATGAGAGCCAAGAATACGGGAGCAATGAACATTCATTCTTGTCCACTGGCAGCAGTATACACCTACTTAGCGTGACCAATCACCAAGGTTACATTCCTCACGGCAGTGTTCGAATTGACTACTTCAATGCGTCCTAGCTATATAGACACTGTCTACAGGCTACGCTATACAGTCAACGGTAATTGGAAACCGGCCAGTTCACTACAGAGCTGGGCGCATATACGTATGTCAAAGGCAAAAAAGCCGACCGCGCTGGACCGTCCTCCTACCAAACCATCCATCTTTTTCAGTATTTGGTTCGGTTTGACCCTTTTTTTGTCGTTTCCACTTGATTCTTATAGCTCGTTGGCCGACGTCTGCCGTGATGCATAGGGCGGAAACTGGTGCACACAACCTGCCGTCTGCCAGACGTTTTAGGCCGCGGATTATTCGTTTTTCACCGATTCGACGGCAACTTCACTTTGGCAAATAATGAGTTCAAATTATAAATGTAAAAATTGTCAACAGAACTGAAAACATTTGTTCTCTTCTTCTAAGAATATTTTTAGATATTATATACATGCGAGTCCCTTTCGCTTTCCTGAAATTCCCATTTTCCTTCTTCGTCTATGTATAGTCTTAAACGAATTCATTTTCTCATGAGTCTCCCAGCCCAAAGCCTTTATTCACATGGCTTTATTCCTCTCTTGTTTTCCCTTTTCTTTTACTTCTTTCTATTTTTTTTTTGTTTTTCTTTCCTGAAGAAATTAACCTGAGGACTGCTGGAGAGATGTAAAGAGGCTTGAAAGGGGGATTTTTCTTTTGTCTATCGACTGCTGTCGAGTTGAGATTCAGAGTAAACTGCAGCAGTTGCATGAGATGATGAGTTTGGGGCTCTTACTTATTCGCTTCTTAGTTCTTACCCTCAACTTCTCCCTATCTTCCTCACTTTTTGAGAACTCTGAAAAAAAAAAGAAAGGAAAAATCATCGCTTGCTGTAGATATATACTCCCGCTTCTTCTTCTTCTTCTTCTTCTTCTTCTTGCTGTTTCCAAGGTGGAGAGCAGCGGGGGGGTTTCGACTGGCCGTGGCCACTTTGCTAGTCGCGGTCGGGGGTCTTGTATCTACCCCGGTCCTATATACGGACCCGTCGGTATACACAACAGACTCTCGTCGGGCTCGGCTCTCTCCGGTCAATGTTTGACCCCTCTCCGTGGCCCCGTCAGCAGCAGCCAACCGCCGACCAAGCCAGACTCTCATGATGTACAGTGTTACCCGCCAAAGAATACCATCTCTTTGACCTCCCTTTTTTCTTCTTCTTCTTCTATTTCTTTTTTTTTTCTTTTTCTTTTTGGTTTCCTTTTTTTTTCTTCCCCCCTTTTTCTTGTTTTTCCCCTTGTTTCTTCACTCGGAAGAAAGTTATCATCAGCATAGTTTCTCCTGTGCCAGCCAAGAAAAGTTACCATCAAAACAAGCGAATCGTTTTGAATACTGTCTTCCATCATCGTCGATGATTCATACACTGGTGTACGAGGCTTAGCTTAGGAAAAAAATAAAAAAAAATAAAAAAACAAATTATACGAGTCTCCCTTCATAGGGGATCCAGAAGGGAATATAGTGAACGCGCTAGAAGAAACTCGACACCTTCAGATGCTGCGCATCTCGACCCCGGAATTGTCTTTCATTGACACGCTATCCATCTCTTTTGTTTCAAACGTTCTTTAGAATATGCTGCCGTTGGAGTTTCTCCCAATGTTTCTCCCTCAAAGCAGCAGGAGATTAAAACAAAACCACTCGAATTCAACTCCCATTCGTATCTCCAAGAAACCGAAGCAGTTCATAAATAACCTAAATCAGTTATTTTATCCGTTCTTTAGTTTAGTCGAACGTGGCGATGTTTCGTCTTTTATGATATGCTATATTGTACCACGATAGCACAACAGTAGCTAACATTATATGTTCTGACAGAGGTCTTTTCGCAACTCTACGCGACTAGGCTCATTTACCTCCGACTTCCGAGACATAAAAACAAAAGGAAAGTGAATTAAATCAAGTCTTTTGAACGTTATGTCAATTTTTTGAGGCAAGTTCTAGATAGCACGAAAGTCGATGCAGGTGAAACGAATAAAAGACGGCCAGCAACAGTTTAAAAAAGAAAATAAAAATCTAAAGAATGCTATGTACTTCAACGTATTTTTGTAACAAAAGCACACTCACTGTCGGCTTTCGGCACGTGAAGCCTTTAAAATAGTAACAAACAAGATCCACCCAACAACTGCTGCCCCACTGCAACGGCACCATTACATGGCATATTCGATTCACCATCCCACAGGGTTTTCGTTATTATTCACCGTCACAATACGCGCATTTTTTTCACCTTTTCTATTCACCTATGGCATCAATAAAACATGCATTTATGCACGTTAAATTGTGATTCTAGAACAACGCTGCTTTCGATTTTCGATCCTTTTGGATTTCTCTTATAGTCGCAACTACAAGCGGTTCAGATACAATGGGGGTGAGGTAAAATTAACGTTGCTTGAGAAGATACATGAACACCACCAAGTTTTACCAGACACATTTTATGACGGCAGCTAGTTATGGTTTTTTCTTAGCCCAATAAAATGTTCGACCGAGCTTTGCAATCTTGGAATAAAAAAAATTAACCTTTATTCTTTAAGGGGTTCAACTCTTTACACCTTGAAATAGCGACGGTGGCCATACGCTGCTAACGTTTATGTAATACATTCCATACTACGAAATTTGGCTTTCTACGCTTTTGTCTTGATACCCCGGCGCAAGTCATTTCTTGCTGGTGAATGCACAGCACACAACCCACCACACACACACACACACACACACACACACACACACACACACACACACACACACACAAAAAAACAACAAGACAAAACGGGCCAGACTTGATCGGAGAAAAAAAAAATATTAAGGGAGAATGAAAACAGGAGATAAAAGAAACAGAAGAACAGAAAAAAGAGGGGCAGAAGTATGTTGCAGCTTCAGCATTTGAGGGCTTCCCGAAAAGCGCAGCGGGTCGCCTTTGTAATGGGCAGACTTTTGCTATGTGATGGTGGATCAAATATCCTGTGCTTCGTTAAACCCACCTCGCCACGATGCTTAAGCATTTTTTTCACATCTCGAAAAATATTTTACACAATATACTATACAGCGCCAGGTATTTCTGTCGGTGAACAAAATACTAATGCATGGTGAGCGACAGAGTAATACGAAATCATCCAAAGAAAATTTTTTACACTTCGTCTCATAAATTTTTCGTTGGTTTTTGTTTAAAACTGTGCCCCGGATTTTCAATCGTTTCTCACTTGCTGATACAATTTTTATACTTTATTAACTAGAATTGCACTAAGTTTAATCGGTACTAACTCGTAAAGGGAGCTTTCTAAAGGTAAAGTAGATGGCGTCAAAACGGAAAAGTTAAAACTTGAAAACAAGAGAACTCAGATAGCAGCAGGTTAGACAAATAGTAAACTACTTGGTGCTGAACGCGGTTGAAGTTAAACCCATCTTCATCAGCCCTCCCACAAATAGGCGATGAGAGGGAGGTTATATTCGCTGGATGACGCTCAGCCGTGTGAATAATAACAGCTTGTCAACAACAGAAAAGAGTTTAGAGTGAGGGGGTTAAAAATCGATTTTGTCCTGCAGCACACATATATGTACTACAATTATAAGGTGAGACTAAGTACACTGTATGGTCTCGTCCATATTTTTATTTTATTTTTTTACCCTCCTGGCTTCTTTCACAATTTGACCTGTGTTTCGTTGTTATTCCATCATCTGGACACCCTCTTCCAACCCCCAACTTATACAGTAGATCAAGGGAAAGTGCACCTGCCAATCAGCATTTTCGCAGAGAAGGTACCGTGTCAATATTATTCGGAAGCGATACATAAAAAAAAAACGAGTGAAACAGTTGTGTCAATCGAAACACAAGCGAAATGAAAGTTCCAGGTACCAGCAGTTGGGACCATGTGTTGTGGAAATTTAGACACTTGCAACGCATAACTAAAAACCTTGTCCACGCTTGTCCACTTGAGTTTAAGTATGATTCGAATGTGCACTGTTATCCCAACGTACATGAGCCAATAGTTCGATGAAAAATAAATGAATGGTTGCTTACCAGGAGCAGCTTTTCCTCGGATAAAATCCTCCTTGCAGAGGAAACGGGCATCGTCAAGAAGGTAGAGTTCTTCTCCGGTAGATAACTGTCGCCGACACAGAGCGCAGGTGAAGCATCGTAGGTGGTAAACTTTATCTCGGGCCTTTCTCACCAAATCCGTCGGTGAGAGACCCTGGCCGCAACCACCACACTTTGTACCGTACCTCCTAATAATCAAATGCAGGTATGTTTTAACAAAACAATCAAACAGCAAAACGAAACATTAGCCAAAATAAATGCAGCGATTTTATTGTGACCCGCATGTGTTTAATATGAAAACCCTAACTCTTGAACCATAAATGGGTAAAATAGTAAATATAAAAATCGAAAAGTTGCTAGTGTTTTCATGGTCAGATTCTGTCATCGAAGATTTGCTATTAATGATTCTGTTTGCTATGCACGCAAAAATCAGCATAAATGCGAATCTAATAAACTATTGGAAGGTATACATTCTTTCCAGCAAAGAACTTTGCATCAAATCCCAAAATAAATTGCGATAGTGATATACAAGTATCCGTGTAACATAAGCCTCTTGACTCTTGTCAACTAATTTCTTTTTATTATTTTCAGGCCTAAAGAGGACGTCGTATGAATATTTATTTACGGTATACTCTATGAGATCTGGAAAACAATTAGGCTACTGACGGGTCTTAATACCCCAAATAGATAGAGTGTAGTATCATATTCAAATGCTAGATGAAGTTATTCTAATTCGGCGTTCCGTAATAAGCGAATGCTTTTTTTAGGCCGACAATTTTTCAGCATGGGGATTGAGAGACAAGACTTTCATCGTTTAAGGCTATGTTCAAAATTCATCCAATTTTATGCTTGTGTAGAAAGGAAATCTTTTATATCGTGTAAAAAAAGACATAAAACTAAAACATATTTGGAAAGAACGAAGGATTTTACATAATAGTGCAACGCTATATAGCGGACAAAACGGAAAAGGTGATTTAACATAGCGATTAATGAAACGTGACGTTCCAGAACCTTGTGTCGGATCTCATTACGCTAGGACTGCAATGGATTGGAGTCAAGTTGCACATCAACCGACAAGGGTTTCCCTCAGCCTTATTCTTGTTCGTACTATTAGATACAAAGTGACACTGCATGACTGCAGCGTTTTTATCTCAGTCGCAAATTTGATTTGTGCTTTCTCGATCAACTCATTAACGGAATGCAAAGAAAGTGATGATAATAATAATGCCTGAATTTAGCGCGTTTGGACTGGGATTCTCGTTTTGTGATTTAACAACCTATTTTTAAATATTTAGCTGTTTAGTTTACCTAAAAAAGTCGGTTCTGCAGTACAGTTTTCCATCTCTGGAGAAGCAGCGTTCCGCAAGAATATTGCGGCAATCGGCACATCGAACACACTCGGCGTGCCACGTACGATCCAAAACAGTTAGAAGAAACTTGTCCAAAATGGCTCGATCACAACCAGCGCACGTCATGATCATCTTGAATGTTTTTCGTTCTCTCCTTTGTGAGCCGGCAACAATGCCTATAATCACGCGATGCTTGCTGCACGTGTGAATAATGACGACTTCAAGATGGGCCAGTAACCATTCAATCCTCTCTCGAAAAGATGAAAATTCGACTGTGAGAGTTCTCTCTGAGAGAGTTCTTCCACACTGTAGCACTGTTCTTCAAATATCTCACGGCGTTTAAATTTTCAAATCAAAGCAAATCGCACCTATGAACGCAGCAATACTGACGAAACTGGGCGCAAGTATTGTCTAGCCACATGCACTGATCGAGACCGTTGTCGATTGACTACAGTCTACCAGCACACATACAGTGTTTGTTGTCCTTGGTGCTCTTCGACACAAGCTCCGCCCTTCTCCCATTCTCAGACACGCCTCATTCAACGATCGCACGAAGGGCTTCTGCAGTGATGGTAGAAGACCGGGCGGAGTTAAATTCCGTCTATTCCGAAAACAGCCATTCAGGCCAACGACGGCATGTGATTGGCTCAAACGTGGGAGGAGGCAACTGTAGGCGTAGGCGTCATACTTTTATTCCTAGTCTTCCTGTGTAACGGTGTCTCGGCCCCTCGGCCGCATCCCCTTGGCACTGATTTACAAGAAGAAAGAAATGTTTCTCACACCATCAGTTCTGACTTATTTTCTCTAGTCCACAAAGTGATAGCTGTAGGAAAGGAGATGAAACATCGCAATGCTTCGTAAGCGCGCATCAGAGGGAGCTCAACCATGTTTTTCTTTTGCGAAGAGCGTCGCTCCTTGCGTGTAGCACATTTGGTTAGAATTAATTTCAGTTCGCATACATTTTAGATTTTACTCAAATAAACAACTCACACGTACGTCCTATACGCAAACAGAACCTACTTGTTGTACCTTATGACTGCTACACACAAAAATGGAAGTTAAAGGGAACTGGGATGTCCAATAGTGTACTGATTGATTTTTCACCCAAGGTGGCGTTTGCTAATTACTCCCGTTTTCATCACTATGTAATAATATTGAATGAGGGTTATTTCTTAAGGTTAATATGAAGTATTATTTCATGGTTGATTGCTATAGCAACACTTCCAACGAGAATCTAAATTATACTATCTGTGCGTACTACCGCTACTACTGAATAAGGCCGATTAACAACCCAATCCATATATTCATTATTTAGCGGTACAGATCTAGATTTTAAAATGTTTTATCTTGTGTAAAACTACTTTTAGGAATACAAATGTAAGTCAATGAAAGAAAAATGTTTCTTTAAAATAAAAACAAGTCTTTTTATATGTAATAGTAATTCATTCTAATTATTAAGCAGTCATTTGAACAAACCTATTATACGGAGAGCATTTATAAGGAAATTCTAAGTGGCTGACCACATTTGTGGTTTGCAGGTTCTTATTTTTATATTGATTTTTTTTGTTTAGTATTCAATTGCAATATTTTATAATCATAATGTTGAACTTATCAATTCATACAAATTCCATCTAGATTACGCAGTAAGTTTAGCTGTGAACTAATACTTCTTTACTTTTGATGTTGGTATTTGGTAAACCACTATGTGATAAAACAGGATGGATTATCATTATAGTATATCCTCTATTAACCTAACGGATATGTTCCTTTGTAAAATCTAGCTATTTGTTAAGGAATTTCAAAATCATTTAGGAATAAAAGGCAAGTTTCAATTTAAATACTAAGAAGTTTAGCACGTTTTTAGTGCCATAAGTTATAAGTAGCACCTCAATCTCTACCTCAACCCTCTACCTTGCTATTTTCCAGCGCTATATTTTTTTTTAGCTATTTAAAACAAGCTGTGCTGGCATCTGGCGGAGGGAGATCTAAGCGACCACATCGAGTGAATAGAGCGGCGTTTCTCCCTCTCATGTCACGCTAGTGCCTGTTTAATTAAAATCGGGAATCACGATTAATCTCGCTAATGATCTGCTTTGTTGAATATTAATTTCACGTTCAGTTTTTCGCTTACGCCGGGAAAATTTTACTTTTTAACTATCGATCCAACATTCAAGTAGACCAAAATCCCAGCGAACCTTTCCAGATCTAAATCCGGGATCCGGAGAAGGCCTTAAAATTATCAAAAAATTATAACCTTGTCCCCACGGGGAGCTATAGGAAAAACTAATTTGATGAGAATGTTAAATGGTGTCTCGACTATCGAAATCCGAAAGGAATTTCCTTTCCGGACTTTATTGATCGAGATATGTCGAATTTTGTGGAAAGCTCATTATTAGTCTTTTTCCCTCCCAGCCTAGAAGCAATTTCGCTGTAGTCTCCTCCGCGTTCCTTGCGGAAACGAGCAGAAGCTCTTATCTCTTAGCCTTCATTTTGACTAGATTTGAGGGCCTATTTGATGTCTGTAGATCTAAAAGGCGCGCCGGGATTTCGGTTTACTTGAGTCGTGGATCGCATTTATTTTGATTACCCTATTCTTATATGGTTTTGATGGATCGTAATTTTAATTCTTGCCTAGCATTTTGTAAACCAAATAAGAATTAAATTGTGGCACGCTGTTAGTGCCATAAGTAGCACCTCAACCCAGCACCTTGCTATTTTTGCTATTTTCTAGCGGGATTTTCTAAAGCAATTTAAAGAAGCTATGCTTACATCCGCGAATTTCTAGCGGAGGAAGAACTGATCAACTCTATCGAGTACATAGAACGTCGTTTTTCCAAGAACTTAAAGTATCTGGGAATTTACTTGGTGTATCAAGTATCGAAGTATCAAGTAGTAGTCGCTGGTTCTAGCCACAGGAGGGCGACAGCAACAACGGCCAGTAAGTGGCGTACCTACACTTACCCAAGGCACATACGCGCAGTTTAAAGGATGGACGCACTGGGAAGGAGTGCAACCAACAAGTCAGATCAACACCGCTAAGCGCATCTGTTGGGACACCACCACGACCTCAATTTCGCACTACGGTTTCCGTGCCCTTCCTTGTTCACGCGCGGGTATGCTAGCTGTTACTAGTTCCCTTGGAAGGGGTCTTAGGATAAAATGCACTTGGTTGTTAGTCGCTTCTTCCTTTAGTTAAGACTCGCTCTGTAACATAATAGTAAAGAAGTAAAACACTGGCAAAAACCTTACAGTACCAATAAATATACGTCATATTTATTTGAATGTCAGAATTTCTCGTAGGTTATAAAAAAATTTCCTTCGAAATTTGTGGCATACTTTTTACCCCCCCCCTCCCTGCTAGCACATGATACCCATAAAATATCCAAGGTTAGTCCCTTCGTCCAAACGACGTATCGTCCCTTTTTTTGGGAACTAGGCTACTAGGGATATCCATTGGATTTCAATTTTTTGTTGTCAAATGGACGTCTAATTTTTACGTCCTTAGGACGGATCGCAGTATTATTATTATTTAGACGATTTTTTCGTGTGGGGAGAGACTCGAGCAGAACACGACCAGCGTTTGGCAGCAGTATTTGATCGCTGTGTAAAAGTGAACCTCAAGCTTAATGCTAGTAAGTGCAAGTTTCTCCTCCCTGAGACCCATGGATCGGTCATGTAATCTCTTTTCAAAAATTAAAGCCGGATCCCGCCAAAGTAAGTGCCATTAAGGCGTTCAAAGAACCGAGTTCCAAAGAAGAATTACAGCGGCTGTTAGGAATGGTGAACTATTTATCAAAGTTTTGTGAACACTTGTCACCTCTAACTAAACCGTTGCGTGATTTGTTAAAAAGTGACGTTGAGTGGGTGTGGAACAGCAGCAGCGCCCTCATTTTACAATCCGTCAAAGAACTTGTGAGTACAGCGCCCGTCTTGCGCTTATTTGATCCGAAGTTGCCGGTGACGGTCTCAGTCGACGCGTCCCCTTATATGGCCTTGGAGCTGTACTGCTGCAAGCCGGTCAACCCATTGAGTTCGCGTCCCGGTTATTGACGGACACACAACGTCGCTATGCCCAAATCGAAAAGGAGTTGTTAGCAGTGCAGTTCAGCATGACACACTTCCATCACTACGTCTACGGAAATCAGGTGGCAGTAGAAACTGATCACAAGCCCCTGGTTGGATTGGTGGATAAGCCAATTGGATTGTGTTCCCCCCGAATCCAGCGAATGCGACTACAGCTGCAGGTTTACAGTTATCAACTCGTCTACAAGCCAGGGAAGGAAATCGTTCTGGCAAATACGCTCAGCAGAGCGCCAGACACTCAGGAATATGCGACGGATCAGTCGCAAATAAACGAAGAATATGTTCACGCAATGCTCAGCTACGTCATCCCAGAAGAAACGGTTAAAGAAAAGTATGATAAGGCAATTAACTCAGAGTGATCCTACGTTGCAGCTCGTCGTTGGATTAGTGGAAAATGGGTGGCCCAATCACAAGCGAGATTGCCCGGTGCCGGCAAAGCCATTTTGGTCGGAAAGGGCCAGTTTATCGACAGCTGGAGGTCTGCTACTTCGTGGACATCAGATAGTTGTTCCCGTCTCTCTGCAGTCAGACATGTTAAAGCAGATTCACGATGGCCACTTTGGATAGTCCAAATGTCTCGAAAGAGCCAAGTCAGTTGCCTACTGGCCAGGATATGTCGAAGAAATACGCAACCTTGTAGCTGGATGTCGTATATGTCAATTTGAGCGGCGTCACCAAAATCCACATCAACAGCATTATCCGGTCGAAGTTCCAGAATACCCCTTTCAACGTGTGGCGACGGATTTCTTCCAGTTACGTTGTAAAGACTATTTATTAGCTGTTGACTACTTTAGTAAATGGCCCAATGTCATCGAAATGTCCTCTACTACAAGTGCGGCCACAATATAATAATTAGATAAAATATTCTCAGATTTTGAAGTGCCGGAAGTGCTGGTGCCGGATAATGGACCACACTTTGGCAGCGCTGACTTCCGTGCGTTTGCTCGTCATCTTGCCGTATTCCATGTCACGTCAAGTCCATTTGATCCAGAGTCAAATGGTCTGGCGGAGAGATCAGTACAAACAGTGAAAGCGGCGTTTATCAAGTCTATGGAGGATGGTCGCACGCTCCAGGAAACGCTCCGAGCAATCCGTTCAACTCCTGTTGGAGGTGGATTGCCGTCCCCATCGGTGTTGTTGCAATCACGGAATCTACGAGGAAGTTTGCCATTTTTGTCGGAGTTCCTACGGCATCAAAACGTCTCATCGGGAGCTGTAGCTGCAGAATTAAAGCGTCGTCAAGTGTCGGCGGCCTTTCATAAAAAAGCAGCTCGTCCGTCTCGATACTCCATTCTAACGATCGGTTAGCCAGTCAGAGTACGTTTAGGAAAAAACTGGGTACGCGGAAACGTCAAGATGGTATGCCAACCGCCAGACTATTATGTCGTCACAACTCTCGCTGGCCGAGATTTTAGAAGAAATCGATGAGCCATTAATTGCTATAAGGGAGATCCTGTCATTCATCCTGCAAAGGCCACAGCTCAAAAACAGTCAACAGTTCTCCCTAAATCATCAGCTGAGCAACAGTAGCCAAATCGTCTTAACACACCTTCTCCCAGACAGCAGTCGGTGTTTTCATTTCCGGCCCTGTCCTTGCCATAGCCTATTGTGTCATCGCAGTCACAGGCTGTAGTTCAGCCGCCAGCTCTGCCGCCGGTTTCACCAGCTCTGCCGCCGGTTTCACCAGCTCTGCCGCCGGTTCCACCAGCTCTGCCGCCGGTTCCACCAGCTCTGCCGCCGGTTCCACCAGCTCTGCCGCCGGTTCCACCAGCTCTGCCGCCGGTTCCACCTGTCAGGGTGCTGTCCCTCCCTGCACATTCTGTTCGTGCCCCTCGTCAAGTCGTTCGCAAGCCGTGGACGGCCAAAATCTGGACATCGAGTTCCAGGAGTAGTTCCAGGTTGGCAGAGCAACGTCAGGCCTTATTGTCAGAGCAGCGACGGTCCGTCTCATTAAGTCCAGCTCGCCCTCCTGATCCGGCCGGGCAGGTGGCAGATGAAAACTTGGGAGCAGAACCAGCGGCCGAATCGACTAGCCCAGCTCCAGCCGAACCGTCTGAAGTCACAAGAGTAGCAGCTCCAATAAAAAAAAATTGCCAGTTTCATGTTGTTTTGTTCTTTGTGACGGTCAGTTATTACTGCCTCTTTGTTGCATTTGTCCTTCGTTTTTCCGTATTGTCGTGTTTGTGAAAGGAAAAGATGTTGTATATCTACTAGCGCCACTAGTGGCATGCTGAGCTAATACAAAGTGGCCTAGCCTCAGTCACACTGGGACAGCCGAGGTTACTACAGAAGTGGGAAGTTTTTTTAACTTAAAAATGGTTCAGTGAAAATGTAACTGAAGTTCTGAAAGATAAACGAAAATATATAGGGGAGAGCAGGGTCATACAGGACAAAAACTTTGTTTTGTCTGTAACTCAGTATGTAACAATGTTATGCTAAAATAAATTATATTAGTGTAAAGAGCGTTGTTTATATAACATTAGGTAATTCTTTCACCGCCATACGTTTTATAGTTTACGAGTTAATAAATTTCAAAAAAGGGGTAAAATGGTTGTTGAGGAAAAATGTGGGGGTAAAACTGGACAAAGGGTGTCCCATTTAGCGCTCCCACCCGAATTGCCTTTGATTCGAATCGATTCAACTTGAATTGCGTTTTTTGAGATTTTTCGAATATTCAGTTCAACTCGAATTGGAAAATTCAAAATTCATATTCATTTGAATTGTAATATTTTTGGGTAAATATTCATGGAAATTTACCTGAATATTCATTTCCAGATTCATGAATATTCATTGTGAATATTCACGAATATTTGGGTGAATTCGTGTCAAATTTGACAAAATTTTTGCAAAGTTGGGATATTTTTAGTTTCAATTTCGACCGCTAGATGTGCCACCTCTTCGTTTCGATAAACGAAGGGGATGGGTACTGTTTCGGTTCTTAGAATTTTTAGAATTTTTCGTGATTTCATTCGAATCGATTCGAATTCCATTCGAATGGATTCAAATTGAGTTTCTGGCAATTTGAATCAATTCAAATTCAACTCGAATTGCGTTTTCAAAAAATCAATTCAGTTCGAATTGTGATTTTGGACGGGAATTGATTCGAGTGGGAGCGCTAGTCCCATTAGGTTGGATCGAATTTTTTTTTAAATTCAAAAAATCAGCCGAGCTATTTTATTTATCTATGTTTCAATATGTTATGTTCAAAATTTGGGGAAAACTGAACCATTAGTTGCCGCCGCTCGTCTATGTCTTGAAAAAATGTGGAAAAGTTGTTACGTGTCACAGGTTTTATTCAATAAAATCTGTACCTCACAAGCTATTTTTTTTAAATAAGAGGTCTTTTTTAGCAGATAATAAGCTTTAAGAAAATGTTCAGATTAAAAAAATGTTTATTAGTTTACTGAGAAAATTCAAGAAAACTGTAAAAATGTAGTGGTTTTTCTTTTCTTATGAGAAATTCCACTGTGGCGCTGCTAGTCTTATGCAAGAATTCAATTTTCTCAATGACTACAAAAGAATATGGAATCCAGCTATACATAAATTAAAAGCTAATATGATGAAATTCAAGCTGGTTACGGTCGAAATCGAAAGATTATTTGGATTACACACGAAATATCTCTTGAAAAAAGTAGTCGTTTTTGCCGCAAAATAGTGGCGCGAAATTTGAATTTTTTACCAACAAACAATAAAAAGTCTCTAAATAAAATAGTTCGGCTAATTTTTTGAATTTCACAAAATTTTTTAAAAATCCAACCTAGGGTCTCATACTGGACATGGTTAATTCCAATTAATGTTTCTAGTTATTTATGGTTGAAAAAATTTCTCTAAATACTTTATCAATAGAACATCTATTGTAGCGTAGCTTAAATTTCAAAAAATAACATGAAGAAAAATAAAAAATGAAGTTGAGGAGGAATTAACAATTTCTATATCAAATGGAGAAGTGGGAGGAGCATCTTAGATATCGCATGATCGATTCTTTATCGATTGTCAGAAAACAAATTTTATCAAAGCAGAAAACACTTTTGGACCTCATTCATATACTCAATTAACTTGAAATATGTTCTATAAATCCATTTCGAATATTCTGCGCCTGATGCGCAAAGTTTCTTAGCAAAAAACTATTCCTCCACACAACTTAGGCTCCGCCAATAAAAAATGGATTTCGTCCGTTTGAACCCCCCAACGAGAGTTTCTTTTTAATTCGTTCACACCTCTTAAACCATAATCCGTAAATTTTGTACACCGGAATGAATGAAGTAGCATCTTTATCTATTATGTAAATTTTTGACGAGTTACTGCTTGGATAATACCAAAAGATGAGCTGTAAATAAAATGAAAAGACAGCCCTCGTTTTTTTTCTCTAAAATTAGTGTATTTGTAAGAATTTCACTATGATTTTTTTTGGCGAGCTCCGGAAGCATTTCCCATTAGTTCTCTACCTTCAGGACCGCCCCTACCGCCAAGTAAGGCAAAGCTTCCGGAGCTCGCCGAAAGGAGCAGCGCAGTCGAATTCGTCGTCTGAGGAGGGGGAGGGGGAAAAATGTCGACTGCTGGACTTTACACAGAGTGGCGCATCTCCTTATCTCTGGTATTCCCACCCCCAGTTCCCCTACTACTTCAGGAATACATCATTTTCTAAAAATTTATTTTGTTCTAAAATTTTATGCCTATCAATCCGGCCCCAACTTTTCAGATACAAATTTTTCTATTTGTAGGGGCCGGGATTTTAACAAAAACTTTACTTAAATACGCCAAAAAATGTTGCAATTTGCACAGCACAAAAATAGGGTTTTATCTACGAGAATCAACTATGTAATACCTCTCATGAATTGTAGCAGTAGCAATCCAAAATTCAGGCTTCTAGGAATGGCGGGGAGAGCCCCTAGAATCATACCACCGTTCATAGATGCAGAGTCGGAGGTAGAGATATGACATAGGCCGAAAATTTGGATGTAGACAATACAGAACAAAACACACAAGGATAAAAAGAAGCAAAGAAGAGAGGGGGGCAGAATTGAGACTGTGAAGACGGAAACATGGAATGAGAAGATGGAGTGAAGAAGCGAGCTCCGCCATCCATCGCTCTCCGCATCTGGATGCAGCTCAGCCATAGATCGGCAGAAAGATTGCGAGAGCATACCACCGTTTAAAGATGCAGCTTCCAATCCAATTCTTATCCTCGCCCCCTGCCCGATAGAAAGATAGAAATAAAATCGATTGATAACAAATGACGAAGGGGTGATGAGGAATAAGAGTAGTTATGTTTTATGAGACTATTGATGGCTTGGCCAACCGGCGAGTCTTCTTGATGATACAGATCATGCTTGCCCAAAGAAGTTAGGATTGACTGATGGCGGACAGTAAAGGTGGCCAAACCGTCGGAGCTGGAGTGAAGTTCGTCCTTTGTGAGTTGAAGGTCGTACAGGAGAAAAGGAAATGTTGGACCGTTTCGATTGTAGCTCCACATAAGCAAGTTGGGTGCTGGATAAATCCCATACGATGTTGATGGCTGTTGAGGCGAGAGTGACCTGTCAGAATCTTGATCGTTAGATGACTATTATCCTTGTTGCGTATGGCGTTAGCAGAGAAGAAGTAGGGGGAAATAATCTGGTGATAGCTCCTGTTTGGGAGGTTTTTCATTCGGTGTTCGATTTTGGGATAGAATTAGAACGGAGCATTGCTCTTATCCTCTGCCTCAGCGTTTATTTCAGAGAAAATATCGTTCTGCGACTGAATGTTTAAGAGCATGAGGCTCGATGCAGCCGTTTTTTTTAGTCTACGTGATGATTGCGAGCGAATTGGCCTGGTGCCTTTCGATGCTGCGCGGTAGCGTGACATGGGTGATTGATTTGATCGAGGCGTGATCGGCAGTGACTACACCATATCCGCAGACTTTTCTGTTTTTACCTTACGAGACGATTGGGTAGATTAGGATGTACCCTACCCAGAAAGAGGTAAGAGGAATAGGATCTGAATTTCTTAAGCGATGGATTTTTAAGTTGTAAGACCAATGTGGAGTAGAGGCAAAGACAGGCGTGGAGGTTTGACTCTGTGCGGGTATTGATAGAATTTCTGGGAAGGGGATGGTTATGAAGGAGACCGAACATGAGGGGAAAGTTACGTTCTCTTGCTTTGCTAAGAAGCGGAAGGCGGCAAGTTCGGTAAGAATTAAATCTATCTAGGGGATTCTGAGAGGACGAGCAGAGTATCTTTGGGAGTGGATTTGAACGCTTTAGTTGGGAGCAGAGAGACTTGACGTTGAAACGATCATATTTTTTTCTCGCCGTTTTGGTTCGAAGGACCAATATCCATACGGCACAATTATACGATAGAATTGGCTCAATTGCGATTTTATAGAGAAAACGAAGACGCTTTTTATCAAAGCTCCATGAGAGACGAACACAGCAACTAATAAAGAAGAGGGGCTCGTTTGGCCAAGGAGCATTTGTAAATTAATAGGGAAGCCATATTTAGTTGGGGTCAATTAAGAGTCCGATAGAAAGTTAGTTTGTTGGAGGGGGGAAATTTCTCGAACTCCTGGTCGACAGAGACAAGTGGGAGACGGGATTACGTTTTTTGGAAAAAATGTTGAACAGGGAGCTTGACTTCTGCAAACTTGTCGCTCACTCTTTCGACTGCTAACTGAATTTGATTCGTGGCAATACCTGGGTCTTTGTGTTGAGTTGCGAGGTTTATGTTTTCCACATAAGCTGTGGACATGAAATGGGAAAGAGCTACGTATGATGTCGTAAGATTCCAAAGAAAAGGTAATAAGGCACCTCCTTGCGGACATCCGAGATTTACCGGTTCTTCTAGACTAGCGTCGTTAGCTGACAAAGTTGCCATACAGTTGGCAAGAAAACTGACAACGGCTGAGCAAAGGTAGTAAGGGCACTTGCGCTTTATTAGTGTCACAATGATGGTGGGTTCCTGTTGAAATTGAAAGCTCTCTTAATGTCTAAAAAAGCAGAGGCCGTGTGTAATTTACCCGGGAAGCTATTTTCAATTAACGAAACGAGCGAAAGCGTGCTGATTCGATGGATTTGCGCCCTGTCGAAAGCTATGTTGATTTTGTCTCAGCCAATTTAACGATGAGGCAAACCAGTTAAGGCGGTTCAGCAAAATGTTTTCAAGAAGTTTGATAAAGCTGGAGATGGGGCTAATGGGTCTTAGGCTCTGAAGGAGAGAGCAATCTTGTTTGTTTTGCTTGCAAAGGATGGAGGCATCCATGGAGTCGGGAAGTAGCATAGAGAGAGACAGGCGTTAAAAAAGAGACGGAGACTCGAACGAATCGTTGGCATGGAGAGAAGAAGTAAATCAGCTGATATTTTAACAGATTTAGCCGCAGCTTTGGGATTTAAGGACGAGACTGCCTTCTCGAATTTCCAGTCGAATGTGGGGGATTTTGATGTGGCCAGGTTTTGCTTAATGATTTTTTACTAAGAGTTCAGTGAGTTGGTGACAGGACGATTTTTGGAGTTTGGGAAGAAATGGTAAGCACAGTGCATTAGGATATCAGTTGGGATTGTGATTTTTTGGCCATTGATGGTGGAATAGCAGGGCTCCCTTCTGATTCATATTTACCGCTGGCAGATTTTATTGCTGCAAATAGCTCACTCGGAGACGAGTTTTTTTTATCTCTTTCTATGCTAGGGATTTAGCTCGTCGTTTCTCTGATAATTGCTGAGCAGCTCGGAATTTTCTGTTTGTCGTGGTCGTTCTGTGATTTGGACCATATTTTGTAAGCTTGGTGTGTCTTTGTGCGTAAAGCGCAAAGTTCGCGAGACCACTATGGCAACTGATCGACCGATCGGCCGTTGTTTTTACGACTGGCGTCGCCTCGGCTCTGGTGCATTTTACTATGGCCACGAAGATTGCCTCTATCTCAACAATAATGTTGAGGATGGACGGTTTGAGAATTTCAAAGAAGTTTTGGGACCTTCTCGCTGTTGCTGACTTTTTTTGTGACTTTTTTGTGTGACAGATGACAGGGTGATCTGAGAGAGAAGGGAGTTGTAGGAATCGCCAGTGAGTGCTTGATTCGCGGTCTCGATTCGCTTGATCGGACTTGATTCGATTTGATTCGCAATTTGGGTCGCCGTGAACAGTTGAATCGACAAAAGTTGTGCCGGCCAGATTAAAATCCAGGTCTGTTTCTTTATGTTTGCTATGTTGAGGATGCGGCAGTGGCGGCGAGTTCTAGCTCTTCACCCCTACTGTTTGTAGTCGGGCTAAACCAGAGAAGGTTATGGGCATTCGTGTCTATCGAGAACAGAGCGAGCGAAAGGACCTCCGACGCAAACAGTTGGTGTGTAACGTCGTCAAAATTTTGGAGGGACGGCCTGATATACACCAAGAAGTGCTTTATGGTACCTGGTTTTGTGCTAAGTTCTATGCCAGCTGTAAAATTTTTGAGATAGGGACCAGCGACGTGACTCTAGGAATGGAGGAGTCTCACGTGAGAATCACGGCTCCAAACGCGTGATCGTTTTTTGAGAGGGGGTGGTGGGAGGAGTAGCCTAGTGGAATATTTTCTATTTGTGGATGGTCGGCTGTTAATGAGTACGGCTCATGTATGAACGCTATGTCTATTTCGAGATCGAGAAGAACTTGTGAGAGAGAGAGGGATGCCATTTTTGATGTCTTTATTTGATCTGGAGACATCGAATGTACTCTTCGAAGTGAAGAGTTTGGGTGGAGCTACTATTTGCGGTTGAGAAATTTGCGGTAGCGAGCGACAGCTCTGACTTTCTCTGGGCTTCAATGGTTGCCGGCCTGGTGAGGATCACCACAGTTTGCACAAATTGGGTTGTTGTCTAGTGCTTGACACACAGATGTGCGGTGGTTTGCTGAACATTTGCCGTATTTTGGGTTTTGGGCCCTTCAGATCATTCGGGTGTTGACGTAGCCCTGGCACTTATAGCAACGACTGACTTCTCTGTTTAAATCGAAATCAACTATAGGCAGGGACTCATCGAAGAAAGCGGCTCTTTTTTGTCTAGTGCTGCCCAGCTGTCACATCGTTGGCTGGGTCGCGACCATAACGCTATTTGGCCAACATGTCGCTACCATCCTTTTCGCTGCTGAGTGGCATAACCTGGTCACTACGTTTTCACTGCCTCATTTTCCCAAGAAGGTACCAAAAAGATGTAAGGCAGTTGGCTGCTGATTTTACCTGGTCACTACCTTTTCACTACCTAAATTTCACAACAAGTTACCACAAATAGTCAATTGCTTTTTTGAAATGTTTTGAACTGTTTGAACTGAAAATTTTATTTCCACTCGAAATTCAAAATAAAATGGTCCATGAAAATTTGCGCCAGGCCTTGATTGAAATAGCGTTCTGGCGCACCAGCAGAGACCAGGCTGTTTTGGAAATACATCGCTAGAATGCTATCAATGGGTGTACAAGGCCGTGAATGATTCCTGGTGTCCCGTTGTAAAAAAAATATGTTCTTTAGTTATCCTCAACAATTCATATTAACAAAGCTCGGTTAGCTCAGTTGGTAGAGCGCGGGCCTGTAAATCTAAAGGACAAGAGTTAAAGTCCCAGAATTTAGTAAATAATTTCTATTGGTCGTGACCAGGCATGTGCAATGGCTTGTTAATGGGAGACGACCTGGTTCTTACTTCGGGTTGTTACCAAGCAAAAATAGGTCGTTTTATTGTCACTTCCCAGCAGTGACCTATGTTAGCTGGGTGTTTTTTGGCCCGTTGGATTTACAAGTATTTTGACGTGTCCCAGGCCTGTCCCTTGTTTTCGAAAGATAGTCTTAAGGTCGTGGATCTGCCCGCGAAAAGTTTTTTTGGGGGATGTAATTTCTGACGTATCCAGATCTAAGATCACTGCAAACAACATTACCAAGGGGTGCAATGATTCGATTTTTCTCACGCCTTTGAACATATCTTTACATTTTGGTTAAATAGATTGACTGCCCTGTCGGCGTTGGCTGCGCCATCAAACGGGATAAGCCAATGTTTTCTGAATTGAGAAGAGGTTCAAGAGCGGATACCGAGAGTGGTTCTGTTGGTTTCCTTCCGTCAGCGTATTCGGCGACCACAACTGAGACCGCGCCGTCACGAGCAACGTCTGCGTGGGTTTTGAGGCTTAGAGAAAAGCTTCGAGAGCTTTGTCACCCACTATGACTTTTAAGCTTATAATATCAGCCTGGAGCTTTCCTAGGTTGCTGTGTCACTCGGTTTTTGTCTGAGACAACTCTGTTGTTAACTGATCTTCAGAGAGGATCTCTAGATAAAAGTGTTTTTTAGATGAGGTTCAGATTGTTTAAGATCTACACAGTTTAAGTAAAGTTGCTAGAGTTGAGTCGGCACTGATTGCTACAGTAAGTGCGGTTTGAATTGGTGTACTCTTTGTTGCAGTTTTTGCATATTTTAACCAATGTAGATGCAATGAGCGACAGTACATTTTTCGACAATTGGAAACCAATTGTCGAAAACTGTGACATCTGAGATGCGCCAACGTCGTCAACCGTTTCCATGACTGGCCTGTGGACGGGGGCACAGAGAAAGTATCTTAACTAATAATCCAGGTGGGCGAGAGTGGAATGGGTTGAGGCGCAATTGACGATGATGTGATGATCTTGAGAAAATTTGGCGAGAATAGATACAAAACTATATGTGAAAAACGAACGACGGGCTCTTTTTTCCCTTTTCTCTCACTGCCTGGCAGCCATTTTTTTGTACTCTCCGTCGCGCCCCTTGCGGAAGCCAGCTTGGCTCCACTAAATATTAAGGCCGATATGACTTCTATGGGTCTAAAATTAAGGCCAACAGATAAAACCTTGTACTGGCTTTCGCAACGAGCGCGGCGGAGAGTACAAAAAAATCGCAACCCTTTGAGAGTTGCTTAACTGATCATTTACAAATATACCACACTTGAATGCAAAAAGGATAAACTAGGATAAAAGTTTTGACTGCCGTTTGTTGGGCAAATTTTCCCAACGTTGTTGTGTTATTAAAGACTAACAAGCCTTTTTGATTTTTAGGGTGGTTTTGGTGTCTTTACAGTAGAATTTGACGAGTTTTTCTTTGCTTGGTATTCATCATATTTCTCTTTGGAACGCTTTTTTGTTTCAAAAATATTGACTTGACACCAGGATATACTAAGCTGCTGTTTTCTTCAACTGCTGTTTATTTTCTCACAGCTTTGTTCTAATTTTTGGAAACAATCCAACATACACAATTTCATATGACAATTGATCATTATCCTCTAAGCATAGACTTGCCATAATCAAGACTGCTGGGATATAAAAGAACATTCAAGATTCGTTGACGTGGATGACGGTAAGCCAACAAATTATTATTGTACTTTTGCCTGCCTAACTGAAAAAGTTATCTTTTAGACCATAAAAGATTTTCGTGCCAATTATCCACACACTACAGAAGCAACATTCTAAACAAAATTTCTCGCGATATTTCTTTTTTCCTGACAATTTTAGCACAAAAGAAATTCCAAATTATTCTGACGTCGTTTTTTAATTAAATAAATATATATTTGATATAAACTAATTACTACATTTTCTTCTGAACATATGTTGTATTTTTTTGTTTTTGGAATTAAATACCGATAGCATCTGGAAAAATTTAATTTTTTTTTTAAAGTCGGTATTTAGTATTTTTCCGAACCAAGGGAAATTAAACTAATGCAACCAGGAGTTTGCAAACACACTTGATGATGATAACGAAAAACTTTATTCAAAAACCAAGAAGTAAAACAAATGAAGTGGTGCCACATCTTTTTTTACAATGCTTTTAGCGTAAAACTAGTTAAAATATCTTCGCAATTTTTTTTTCTAAATTGAATATTCAGTGTCTTTAGTAAATTTCAATTTCTCTTTCTTATTTCGAAATTACTTCTTGTGTGAAATAAGCCCACTTAATTCCCACGAATAAGTTTATCTTCCGAACCGTTAACCCACTAAATCGATTAATTATTCAGAAAAAATTAGTTTCACTTTTGGAATTCCCACTTCATTGTTAAAATTTTTTTTTTTCACTTTTCGAAGGTTAAAACCTGTAGTTTTTGTATGCACGTTTTTAGTAAGTTATAACCTGTTTTTTTGCGAGTTTTTATTTTAGTATGATATATGTGAAACCTACAGTTATAACAAGTTTCACTTAATGTTTTAGAACGTTTTAACTTGTTAAAAATGAACTTTTAATTGACAACAACGTTTCGTTATTTGGTTGTGCAACCCCAATATTTTTTGTCTGAAACTGTTACTGAACCGAATTTTAAAATATTTCTATAATTCTGAATTATATAATAAATCAAATTATATTTATCAATGCAAACTGTTTTTGTTTATTTTATATTTGAATGGAACAAGGCGGCAAAAACAGAACAGCATTTAAAAACTATTGACTAATTGTGTCAGTATCATACAACGAAAAATGCTTGAGGCACTAAATGATTTTAATTGTTTAGTGATCCTTTCAATAACTTCTCCTTCAATAAAGAAAAGGACAGGTTCGACCTCCCTACACCTTTGTAGATCAAAAACATAGTACACAGCCAACAAACTTATTAAGGTAGATTATTTTCGGTCCGGTTCGGTCCTAACTCTCTGGCAATAGCACTGTAATCAACCAACGCCAATGCTTCCTTTTTCTTCAGCTAATTATCAACAGGCTGCCTGAAAAAATGGGTAGAGTGTAGGTTGCTCGAACAAATTTCTTGTCTGGAATGGCACGTGAAAGTATAACGTTGCAATCCTTTCTGGTTGAATTCCCTGCGATAAAAGACAACACAATTTGAGAATGAATTAACAATACAATAAAAGAAGTGGTAAGATAACATTACTTTTTGATGATTGAACAGTAACACTATTGGCATTGTGTTCTGGGGACTCGTATCCAAAAACACTGTTATCAAACCCATTTTGTACCATTACCATATCACCCATAATGTTATGACCAAAACTTTCCCCAACAGGATTAACCAGATCTACTTAAAAATGCAATTATCTGTAAATAAATTTTGATTACAGCTCACACAACAGTATATACACAGATCATATCATAGAATCATTCATATCAATAGAACATTGATATGAATCACTTGGGCCAACACTTGTGGCCAATTCAACTGCAAAATAAAATTATACAAAAAATTTATAAGAGAATTTAACATTTTTGTTATTACCAGTTTGGTTTACAGTACGTTTATCAGTAGAAAACATGGAAAATAAATGTGTTGTCAAAATCAATTGGTCTCGTTACAAAGCACTTGAGAACGCTTCTGTCTTTATTGGAGAATCTTCTCCAACCACAACAAAGGTACCAGGGAAAAATCACTTTCAACATGAAAAACTAATTCTCGGCGTGACAACAAGTCGAAATTTTTCTTTTTTTTTCTTTCATCGCGTTTACGACCAGGAGTTTGTGCGTCTGAAGTTTAAAACTTAACTTGTAAGTTTCAACCGCAGTTTCAACTTCCTCTAATTCTACAAACATAACTTGATGTGTTTGGTCAGACATTTTTAAATCAAAAATTGTATTTGGCAAACGTGCTACTTTAGGTAGAAAGAATGAATGAAATCCAAGCCCTCTCCGTGACATTCGTGTGCTGCCAAATTGTCTAAATATACATAATCAAACGAAAAACTAACGAAAATGCAATTAGCCAGTGACTTTTGTAGAGAAAAAAGTGAATGTATCAATAATAGTATACCTTTTACGTTATTGATAATGGATTACCTGAGCATTTTAAAAATAAAATATAATCCTTTACTGATTGTTCACTGTACGGTAGAAGGATGCAACTTTTCTCCAGCCTCAACACAGCAATTATTAAGACATTTCCGTTCAAAACATGAAAAAAACACTAAAATTCAAAGTGCATGCCTTTATTCAAGAGATTGCCATCATACTGAAAAGTTTAAAACGTTTAGTGGCTTGATAAGTCATCTACAAAGGTGGCACAGAAACTTTTTTACAAAAGATCGCAACTGGGGTACTGATATTGAAATTTGAGAATGAAATACCTTCTTCACGTAGTGCCAGTAACTTTCATTTAGTCAACAACTGTGACATCAATTGTTTTAAAATAAATTCCACCACATATCGAATTAATGAGTCAGTTTGTCCCTCTCCCCATTCTTGTCCCATATTTAATTGTAAACAAAAAACACGTTTGCCCTTCTCATAAAGATCGTTCAGCATGAGAAAAAGATTGCATTTGTTTGCAAAGTATTAAAAACAAAACAATTTGTTGTACATTTACAAGCTTTCAAAGTATCTCATCATGATGCCCCATATTTTTACCTTACACCAACAAGGATTTACAAGATAAAAAAAACAACGAGTTATTTATAGTAAGCAATACATGTGTAACTGATTTGTATTAACTAAAAATGGTATATTTGTGTAAATACACTTTCAGTTAACTAGCATTGATTCCTTCATTAGTACCTACATCATTTTCAATTGTGTCCGTCATCACTACTATTATCTGATGTGACATCAGAAAACATGAGACCTCTTGCAACAGGAAAGGTTCTGGGAATGTTCTTCAATTGCATGGATGGAACAGTTTCAACGATGTAAAAATAGTCTTCTTCTTCTTCAAATGGAAGGAAACTTTGAGCAGCAATACATTGGTAAATCCACGATTGAAGAATGAGCTTCATTCTCTTGGAATATGAATTTTTGTGAGGAGGGTGACAATGTTACCTACAACAAAGTATGTATTTTTTCGAGTGAATAAAATAGATTGAAATATGTATTTAGTAAGTAAATTCATAACAAATGTATACACTTATCGATTATATTTACCTGGATTGAAAGTACCTCAGAGATAGTAGATAACCGCCATTACCACTAGACCGCAAGATAGTTATCAAATCAACAAAAAAACGATTAACAAAGCGGTTATAACACTTTCAGGAATAATTTTTTTTAAAAAATGAATATATGGCAATTAAGAAATAGGTAACATGGTCTAGTGATAACAGCGGTTTTCTACTGTCCCTGAAACCCCCAAGTTCGAATCTCGTCGTCCAAAAAAACGTGAACTTGTTTAATTCGATATTTATTATATTTATACATGACGAGTGTTTTCGCGCTTTTAACGCGGCGGCTTGTGGGCCAAAGTGTTCCCCTTTTTTGCGATAACTCTTGTTTGAGTTATGCAAAACCCCCCGCCCTAGAACGGATTGTCTCAACACGCCCACTTCCCTCTCAAAAATACGAAATCTTCTCCGACTCCAAATCCGCACTTGCTGCTTCTACTCCGTCCACGTCCACTAAATCCTCCCAACCATTCTCTTCTATAGTAAAAATCTTGGCTGCACTCTGCACAAATATAAAAATTTTTTGGATCCCAAGCCACTCTGGCCACCCTGGGAATGAAATGGCAGACTCAATTTCTAAAAGTGCCGCCCAAAGCTGGTCCTCTCATCACCCTTCCTTGCCGATGACAAAATCATATGCAAAATATGTGATTCTCAACTACATCAACACCATATAGGGAGATGAGTAGAAGTTCATGAAAGCAGGAAAGTCAGCGTGGGCCTTTTTTCCCACAGCAGCCAGTGCAATAATTCTCAACACCAATTCCCTTTCCTACCAGACTAATCAACTCCTTACTGGCCACTGTCGTTTAAAAGCCTATCAATACCGCTTCAAACATGTTTCTTCGCCGTTTTGTTCTTGTCTTTCCGAAGAGGAAAAGGTTGAACACTTTGTACTCAGATGCCCCAATAATTTTTCCATACATCGTGAGCCTCTTATCCGCAGAGTCCTCCAACTAAAGCTTAATTGGCCCCCTAAACTCTACGTCTTCACCCAATCAACTCTTCAAGCCCTAAACGTTTTCACGTTAAAAACTCAGCGTCTAAATTAACCTATGACGAATGTATAAACTGATACTCCGTTTCACTACTCTCACATGTATCCTAACTAATTTTGTTTTTCCTTTGTTTTACTCCAAATATGACCATCACTGTACCCTAGTCTACTCTCTATGCCAAAATATTCTTTTCTTTGTTTTTTTTTTTGTTGTTTCTTCCCAATAAAAAGGGAATTATCAATATTGATAACGCCTCTTGCACTAAAAAAGAAAAAAAAAATGATCAACTGTAGTTGATAACATCATCGCTCACACCATGGCTTTTTTTCCAATTCCGTTTATCAATCCCAAGGGTTCGAATTTAATGTCACTGTTTTCCATCGTTGTTTCAAGAAGAGTTCTCATATCTTTTGGTACGTCATTTAATGCAATATTTCGTTGGTAACAGAACGCGTGAAATTATTTTTCAATGAAATACGAGCAACATCTCTTCTTCAATCACTATTCATGTTCATGGCCTTATAGGACTTCTCTAAAAACCTTCTTCGTCGTCAATATATCGTTCAAATAAACAAGATTCATCTACTTTATCGAAATATTTACAAAATATTACTTTATGCTCGTACCATGTCGACATATATGTATAAATTTCGGCATAAATAAAATACGGCATACATAAGAAATTGTGTCCCATCTTTTTCTACTTTGAATTTCACCTGTGTTTTGAAATTTTCTCTGTTATCCTTTTCTTGGTCACTTGTTTTTGAAGATGTAAAATATTCTTAGAACTGAACATGATGTATTCTTTCAATTCTGATAAAATATATCTTCTATAACTTTGGTACGTTTAAAGTATTCATTAAGACCTCAAGGTAGTTCATCATATAAAAGAGAGTTATTCTAACGAACGTCTTGTATCAACACTATCATTGCTTTTATTGCTTCTGTGATTAATAAGATTTTCTTCTTCCATTTTACTGCATATCATTTCGTTGGTCACTAATCTTTGAAAAGTTTTCTTTAAAATATGCCGATTCATGTTAAAAATGACACTTCTTTGGTTGCTAGTTAATAAAGATTTTACGAATTATTTCAGAAAACAGCTCTTCTAAAAGAAATCGACAATGATCAAGACCCGAACTTTAAAGTCCAAGCCTGTTGGGTAAATGTTTTGGAAAGGGAAATCAAATAAAATTGAAAATAAGAAATACTATAATTGATAATCGCTTTCTGATATCAAACGTCATTACCAGAGGTATTGTATACCTCTGGGGTCCAGTAGTCAGTACTTACGTCAATTACGTGAGAGTTTTAGAATACTTGCAGTATGGTGATTCAACGCACCATCGCCTATCCGTACAACACAAAAGCAGCGTTTAAGGAGAGTCAAGTGAGGATCCCATCCAGGAGATATGTCCAAATTTGGAAAAAATCACAAATCTCAAATAATACCAACAACAAATCAAAGTCATTTGTTTGTTCTCATCTTTCATTCATTCCTGCTTCTGTTTTTGTTTTATTTGAACAATTTGGAGAAATAACTTTCAATTTGGAATTTTCGCCTACTCCACCCACTGAAGTTGTTTTGTTTTAATTTTTAAAATTGTTCATCCTGATTTTTTAGAAAAATGTGTTGACGTACAAATGTTCAGATACTTGTAAGCCGCAGCACATTTCAATTCAATTAATTAAGTCTCTGAGTCAGGTACTTAATAGAAATTATAATAATTGTAATCAAATTGCAATCTGTACTATCTGTATAGGCTATATTCTCCTTTACAGTCAATAGTCCTACTTCAGAGAGACACACTTGTAAGCCACAGCACATTTCAATTGAGTCTGTGAGTCAGGTACTTAATAAAAATTGATATGTTTCGCTGGATTGTAATTTTAATTCTCATTTCATGTTCTTTAGGCTTTCTTTTGCTACGTTCCCAACAATCACCTCTCACCTCATATCACCTCATCTCTTCACCACGTGCAATGGCCGAACACTCTCATGATGCTCCTGTATTGGATGTGACAGGAAAAGTAAGACAGGATCCATAATCCGATGCGAAAGAAGCTGAATGGGACTGTTTCAAGTAATTTTATTAATGTGCGAATTGTTATCAATGTCCCATGTTATAAATTTTTTAATTGTATATTTTTCTAGGTGTGGGGCGAAAAACAACCGCAACTTTAAATTTTGCCACAAATGTTTTAAATATGGTAAGTGAGGCTGAAAAATGGGGAGTGGAATTTGCGTGAAATACCTGCGCGCCTATCACAAAACACACCTAACCCAACTTAACCTAACCTTACCTAACGTAATTAGTTTAATTCTAATTATCTTTTTTTTTTTTTTTTTTTTTTTTAGAAACGGATGAAGACTCGTCAGAAAGTATATGTCCCTTTTCCTACTTTCAAAATGATGGAGGGGAAGAGGAAGAGGAGTTCGAAGAAAAATAAGTTGGCTCATATGATACAGAGAAAGAAGTTGAAGGAGAAGAAAATGAAAAAGAAGGAAAATTGGAAAACGAGGAAGCAGTCGCCGGTCCGAGTAAGCCGAAGAAAATTCTTAAAAAGGAGGCAAGGAGACGGACTTACGGACTTAGGAGGGGAAGAGAATGAGGCGTGAGGAGGAGAGAAAGGAGAGAAATAATGTAACTGACGACGATGTCAATTCTCTGGCTCGAACTTTCGATGAGCAATGTAGCTCTGGTAAGTTATTTAATAGTATTGTGATTTCAACTAAATTTTTTCTCATTCCATGTCTTTTTCTACAGATGACGAAGATTCATCAAAACATTCCAAGAAAAGTTTGAGATGAACTTAGAAAGAGAGAAGTTGTGATGTTTTGTTTGACGAAGATTCATCAAAACATTTCAAGACAAAGTTTGTGGTGAACTTAGAAAGAGAGAAGTAGAATGCGGCTTGAATCAATGTGTATTGGATACACCGGCGACCAGGACAGGATCCATCATCCGATGCGAAAGAAGCTGAATGGGACTGTTTCAAGTAATTTTATTAATGTGTCAATTGTTATCAATGTCCCATGTTATTATAAATTTTTCAATTGTATATTTTTCTAGGTGTGGGGCGAAAAACAACTGCAACTTTAAATTTTGCCACAAATGTTTTAAATGTGGTAAGTGAGGCTGAAAAATGGGGAGTCCCTAATTTGCGTGAAATACCTGCGCGCCTATCACAAAACACACCTAGCCTAACTTAACCTAACCTTACCTAACGTAATTAGTTTGATTCTAATTATCTTTTTTTTTTACGCTAACCCCCCCATGCACCAACTACATCATAGGCGAGTGTAGAAGGAGAGATGGAATCAATTTCGGATTCTTCCCTCTGTCCCATTTTTCTTTCTTCAATTTGTTTGTTCGTGGAGTCCCTCTCCCGATTCTGACTTGTAGAGTTTTATCGATCCAACATTAGGAGGTGTACACACTTGGTTACCAAAAAGTCTCCCTTTTCTCGTTGACGAGGATTCCTGGTAGGTACCCCTGTAAAACCCGGAGAACCGCAGGGCACATTTCTCAACTAGTAGGTGAAAAAGGGAGGGTTGAATATGAAGGGGGGGGGGAGTCTAGTAGGTAGACACCATCACGCACGCAAACATCCTACATTGTTTGTTTAATTTTCGAAAAGCCGATAAAAGTTCGACTCGTCGACTATGGAAACATCTTCAAATATCCCATATCACTTCTCCTTTTGATCTTTTCCCAATTATTTTTTACTTGAGCGACCGTGTGTGTGTGTGTGTGTGTGAGCGAGCAAGCGGGCGGGCGGAACAGTTTGGACTCATTGCATCCTCTTTGCTTTTCACAGCCACCCACCCACCCTCCACTACCTCCTTTCGCTTATTTTCGTGTAGTGTCATTCTTTTGTTTTTCCACCCTCATTAACTTCCGCCCTGATGCTGCGAGTGCGCTACACGCTGCAGTCAGATTCGTCGCTTGCGCTTGTAAGGTTGCTTGTAAGGTCGCTGCTCGTCTCTTTTCGTTTTTTGCATTCAACGCCAACAAGGATCTTCTTTCGTAAAGTAAGTGCTATGTCGATTAATCATCAGTTATTTTCGATTCTTGGGCAGTTATTTGTGATTCTTGCGCAGTTATTCTCGATTCCTGGGCAGATATTTTCGATTCTTGCAGTTCTACTTTTTCGACTAGTTCAGTTATCTTTTCTTCCAGCGTGGAAACCTTTGTTTCCAAATTAAGAATTTTGCATTCCAAATTTCCTTTAATTTCATCCTTTTGAAAAAATAAAAAAAATCAAGTGAGTAAATTCCCTGATAAACAAAAATTGTTAACGATTTCTCACATAATTTGTTTCAAGTAGTTGCACTTTTTCGTACAAAGAAAGACCAGCAGTTAACTTACGTGATGAGACGAAAACCAGCAGATAACATATGTTATAAAATAAATCCATCTTTTAAAATACTGTCCTGTATTTTTGACGAGTGCAATTTCACAAATAAATAGAGTAAACAACTATACTGTGCGTGCGCGTGTAACACAACGAACGAACCTTATGAAAGTGTTCCGAAGTTGCTACCGCTGGTTTGTCGTGTGTAGTATCCGTTCAAAATCCACCGCTATAATACTTATATTTAGCCTCACCACCTATCCAATCAGAAGTTTATTGCGTCAAATGTAACGGTACCCCCTTTTGTACCTAAGATTTCTTGTACAAAACGACATCGTCACAGTAGAAGGTGGTAGAAGTCACGGATGAGCTTTATAAGTTATAGCTAGCCTTGATGACATACCAAAACATGTGACATAGTATAGATTCTTCGTCTATGCGAGTTTTAAGGAATTTCCAACTTTCTATCAGTTGCCACTTGCCTATACTCGTAGTCAGGAAGTTTTGAACACGAGATTTGTGGTTGATCATTTTTCTTTTCTTCTCGTTACTAATCAATGTTATTTATTTTAGATGGCTAATGATGCGCCTGGATGCCTGGATGCCAATGATGATGCTCCTGAATTGGATGCGAAAAAAGAATGGGACTGCTTCAAGTAAGTTTATTAATCTTATTTATTTATTCTTTATTTTAATCTTAGTTTATTAATCATATTTTTCTAGATGTGGGGCCAAAAACGATGGAAATTTCAAATTTTGCCATAGGTGTTTAAGATGCGGTAAGTGCGCGCCTACCCTACCCTAACCTTTCCTAACCTAACCTTACCTAATTAGTTTAATTCTAATCATCTTTTTTTTTTTTTTTTTTTTTAGAAACCGATGTGGACTCTTCAGAAAGTATCTGCCCCGATTCTTTCTTCCAATTTGATTATTATGGAGGAGAAGATGAAGCGGAGATAGAAGTAGAAGAAGAAGAAGAGATCGAAGAAGAAGAAGAAGTTGTCCCGGTCGAGAACGAGGAAGCAGTCGCCGGTCCGAGTAAGCCGAAGGAAATTCTCAAAAAGGAGGCTAAACGCCGGACTTACAAGGAGAGGGAGAGAATGAGGCGTGAGGAGGAGAAAAAGAAAGTAACTGACGATGTCAATTCTCTGGCTAAAACTTTTGATGAGCAATGTAGCTCTGGTAAGCATAGTATGGTATGTGTGATTTAAACAAAATTTTTTATAATATCATGTCTTATGCTACAGATGAGGATGATTCGTCAGCAAATTTGAAGAAATAGTTCAAGCACAACTAGAATTCCCGTCCATTCTCTTTCTTGCTGGATGACGAGTCTGTCATACATGCCCACTGGAAAATAGCTAATGAGATTCTTATAGGCTAATTACTCGAAAAATTTGATTCAATGGATGTACTGTTCAACTTTGTAAACTTAGGGCTATTTTGTTTACAAGATCAATCTGATTAAGTAAATGTTTGATCGCTCAGCTTTCACGGCTTGATCGCGAAGGCTTTAAATACGGTCAAAGTGTCGGGACTTTCGAATGAGTAAACATTTAGGAAAGCAGCCTAATCATTCTGGCCAAAGAGGATAGACGAGGATGATCTACGAGGAGCAGACAGAGACTGATAGAGACTGACACAGAGAGTCAGAGACTCAGTGAGACAGAATTATAGGGAGGGGGTTCTCTCCTATATATGGAGCCGACGGGTGCTGTGTTGCCAGATGGCGTCATCACAAAGTTGACACACAACTAATGTTGACTTCCATTCTCTTTCTCGCTGGCTGATGAGTCGTCATACATGCCCACTGGATAATAGCGAATGAGAATTCCAGAAATGTGGTCCTTAAGTCCCATTTCCTTATTTTGTGGAACTCTATCTTTCCTAGAACGTTTCATATTTAAAGGCCGTCACTTTTTTTATCCTTCTCGAAATCTTCTAAAATTTTCGTGGACAATGTGGTCCTAAGGTGCCCTATCCCTTTTTTGTGGAATTCTATCTTTCCTAGCGTGTTTCATATTTAAAGGCCGTCACTTTTTTTTATCCTTCTCGAAATTTTATGAATTTTCGTGGATAAAATTTTCAAAAATAAATGTGCCCTTTAAGCTTCAACTATTTTGAAAGTTCAAATTACTCCACGTAATATTGTTAGAATCCTGAAACTAGGTTGAATATTTTTGAGTCTTAGTTTTCGTATTAATGATGTTTTCTAGTTTTAGGAAAGGGGAAGTTTAAGACGTATTTTTCCTTTTAGTACATAAAAAACTAAAATGTTTTGACATGGACTTCTAGTTGGACTTAACTTATTTTTACCAAAAGGATTATTTGCACATTGACCAAAGAAAATTACTAGATTTTCTGTTTTAACTTTAAATCACCTGTACTTTTTAGACGGGTTCTACACGTCACGCCGTGCATAGCCTAATCCACCGTGATAATGTAATCGTCTAGCCAACCGCAATATTCCAGAATTGATGTATATATTTAGAATGTGTTTTCAAATATTTGAAATGGTAAAGAAATTATTTTTAATGCTTATTTTCTGGCAGATATTGCGAAGGCTGCGTGTACCGATAACATCGCGAATGCTTACATACATTCTTTCTCGTCTGGTTGAAACCACTGCCGAAGAGGGTGAAGACATTCAATGTTATGTGAGTGAGCTGGTGTTAACACTCGAGGCATCCGTCGAGTCTTTAGAAACGGATTTCCGACCGATGGATGTTGGGCGTGACATTTTCATATCGACTCCTAATCTTAACAATAAAGAATGTGGTAGTCCATTCCTGGAAAGAGTGTCGGGCGCTAATCTGAAACGTCAACATGCTTTTTACGGAAGAACCCATCTCAGTGCTGGAAACACATATTACTAAACAAAACGTGTTATTAATTGCAGAGAGGATTTGTCAAACTCTCCAGGCCTCTCAACACCTTTTCCGAGCGATCAACCACGTAAATCTTTTCATGAAGGTGATTCTGATCCTGGCAATTCATCGCCGGCTTGTACATCCCGTCAACTTGTAACTTACCCTCCATCGTCATCAAGGACTAAGTTACCATCAAGATCTCCTTTGGCGTCTGTCGAAACTTCGTTAGGTAAAAACAAGAGGCTAAAGGCAACACCAATGAGTGTAAATAAGGTTGTGAAGAAAGTGAAATTTTCTGTTTTTGAAGATACTGCTACATCTGCGAGCCACCACGTTAAACCACGTTAACTGAACGTTATCCTTTTGGCTATACAAATTATACGTGAGCTAGACGTCCCATTCGAAGCATCTGAGCTCCCCAATGATCTTCATGAACTTTTGTTTAATCCGGCTGAAGAACTGTGGTTGTATTACGTATGAACAATGGTATGACTGCAATTTTCAAAATGAATTGTGTTTTATTCTGTTCCTCTTGGCAAAACCTAGGCGACGAATAAGGGAATCAAACATATTTTCATTACGCCTATCAGGAGGTCCGTCGTTGTTATCATCGGATAAATCCCCCATTTCGTTTTCATCCTGGTTACTGGTTACGATCAAGCGCAAACGAATGAAAGGCGAAAAATGAATCCGAAATGAATGGCGACAAATGAATGTGAGTATGGGAATGAAAGGGGAAAGACGACTGGCGGTAAAAAGGAGATGGGAATGATCGATGGCAAACAAGATAGTCAGTGCGGGCAGGAGGTGACAAACAAACAGCGAAGTTGAGGATTTTGCAGAACTTTAGGTATTTTGACCATCCCTAGAAGGTGGATTAAGTCGAACGACCTGCTAAGGTTCGGCATTCATAGTAAAGCACTGATATTGTTGGGATCGGGCTTCAGAGATCCCTGGCCAATGACATGACCCAGCCATGAGTGCGTCAAAATTCGGCTTAAGCTTTGCTTATCCGGCGTTGTCTGTTATAAGAAATTGTTCATTCATATGTTCCGCATAATTGACAATTTGTCACATACTGTGAGACGCCGTCCAAGTGTTATTTACCTTTTTTGTAGCTGTGAAAAATGGAAGAAATACGGATATTGACAGGGGTTTTTGCGCAGCCTGCATTCAGGAACATTTTTTAAACATCGATTATGACGAGGAAGAAAGTTTAGTGATTTTCAACAGATGTCTGAAATGTCTAAGTCCTCGAAGTCGATCGTCAGTATTGAGATGGTTGTTTGTGCAAATGAGAGAAAGAAGAAGGCATCGGAGGGAAGCATTATGTGAATTGCTGCCATGGTACTTAGGTATGCAGACGTTCAATTTGCAGAGGACTTTCGTATGAATCGACAGAGATTTCGGGTATAATTTTTCAATTAGTAATTTTAGACTGACAGTATTTCATTGCTATTTCTTGATATATAGGAACTGTATGACTTGATAGGGCAGCATCTTGAGGAGCAATTTTACTGTGGAAGAGAACCTATTTTGCATAAACTGCTGTTAGCGATTTGGTCTCTAAGCACTCCAGAAACATTCCGTGAGATTGCCCATCGTTTCGGATACCGTTGTAGAGGTATACAATCTTGTAACTTTCTTACATACATAAGTCATGAAAGTAAAATTTTCTTTTTATCACATGTAAACATATTTTTTACATGTAACCAATTTGTTATATTCTTTAAATTTTGTTATACACAGGAAGTGCCCATCATGTTTTGAGAAAAGTCTGTCGTGTAATTGTGGAACACAGTGAACTATTCGTCACATGGCCAGCCAGAAATGAATATGCAAATATTTCTGCGCAGTTTAGGTTCCCTTTTGCTCTTGGTAATTACCAACTTTGTGTATTTACAGTCTTAAATGAGCTTCAGTTAAGTTCCAAAATTGTAAAAAAATATAGGTGCAATAGACGCGACGTATATAAGATTAGCTAATAATCCCCAAGAAGAAGGTACTGTACAAGCTACATTAATAGAAAGGGATTCCCTGGAGTTTCCCTTCAAGTGGTATGTGACGCTAATCGACGGATACTGGATGCCAGCACTGGCTGGCCATCGTCAATGCAAGACTCTAGAATATTCAGGAAAAGTTTTATCGGGCGACATGTTGACATGCTGCTTGCCGACACAGACTACATTCTGTTGGCTGATGGAGGTTACACGTTGCTGCCGCGTGTTATGATTCCTTATCGACTAGACCATCCACTGGAACAGGTATATTAAAAAAGCAATCTGAATTTTTCTCAAAATAATTTTTTTGTTAATTTCGATCAAGTTTGAGGTGGTGTACAACTATATGCAGCGACGTAGCCGCCAAGTAGTTGAGCGATGCTTTGCTCTTCTCAAGTCGAAACTTAGGAGACTTAAAGTTATCGATGTGCACAATTTAGAGTACCTGTCGGATATAATAATTGCCTGCTGCTGTTTACACAACTTTGTACTTGATGAACCATTTTTCGAGCCAGTAAACATGACCGAATTTCTAAGGGACCACCCACTGGAGGATGAAGATATAGAAGATGATGATCATAGAGGTTTTGAATTGGAAAATGAAGCTGAAATTAGAAGAGATGAACTTGCAGGTTATTTCGTGCCTGTCTGAATAAATTAACAAAGAGTGTATTTGACTTCTTACGATATATCACAATGCCAAATGAAAGAAATGAAGTAAATTAATTGATGGTCTTATTGAAAAGGGTGACAGAAAAGGTTTGTACTGCAGGATTTCCTCTACTTTGATTTCTGATGGCAGCATGACATGGAATTAAATAAAAATTATTCATATTGAAAAATAAAGCAGGTTTCTGTTGAGTCAAGTGCTGAACAAGGGCAGCGGAAAGTAGGCGCAAGGCTTCGGTTGAGGACTTTTGAAGCTCAGTTCTCTTTGAACTTTGTTCAGCAATTGTCTTCATATGTTCGGCAACAGCATCATCCCTTATCTTTTGTTCTTCATACCTATTTCTTCTTTCTTCAGCTTCTTCCTTCTCCCTCTTAATAAGTTCTTTCAAAAAATCAGCATTTTTCTTTGGAACCTGCGTCTTCCGTCTCTTTGAGTTCGATAACCCGCACTCGTCTTCTTCCTGCATTAAATGAATGATTTGATTATAAATAATTAAGTAAAAGACGAAATATAAATGAAATTTGAAAGTGTAAGTTTACATCTAAATCAGAGGTTGGATAATCAGCCTCTTCTTTTCGTTTGGTCCCAGTTTCCCGGACGAAAGCACTGCTGTTTTCAGCTTTGTTTCCTTCAATCCGTTGCAAAGTAGCATGATGTACCCATGGGTCGAGGTTTTTCCCCTTGAAGTCCAAACGAGAGCGGTATTGCCCTTGAAGTTTACTGAATTTGTCCATACATTGAGCTGCAGAAAACGAAAAACCGTCGTCGGCCAATTGTTCCGCAATGTAAAATATTTCGAACATGTAAAAAAAAAGAAAAACAATAATTTTTGAGTTGTTTATACCGCAGTCCACAAGGCCATCCTTTTGTGAGGTTTCGACAGTTCCGGTTTTTTTTAAATCCTCGTAAACTTCCAACATTTTCTTCGTAGCTGGTTCTGTCCATCTGTTTCTTGTCTTCGTCTTGCCCTTCAGCGACTCTGAAAATAGAAACAATATTGAAAGCACTTCAGTTTCATTTTGAAACATTTCGTTGGTCTTACCGCTGCTGTTTGATGTAGAAGGACCACTTTCATTCACATGGGTTTTGTCAGTATCGCTATCTAAATAATTTACTATTCCTTCTGGGGCATCTATGTCGACGATTGGGCGATGATCGCCACGACTTTCCCCTCGGAAAAGAACAATTGGTCCAGCAGAGGCATATGACTACGCGAAAGAAATAAACACCTGAAGTTATAACATTTAAAATTTTTGATTTTTGACATATAATTTAGCCTACCTTATTTTGTTGTGGTTGCTTGAGCTGCACGTTGGGGTTTGTTACTCTAATTTGCGTTAGTCGAATGTTGGGCGTTTGTCCTAACCTCTGAAAAAATGTTCTATTCTTAGTACCGAAACACATAAATATGTTATATTAAGGAAATTGTCCATACCAATGTGTTCCCTGGTGTAACAACACGCACTAGCTTTACAGGTTTGTAATTATTTAGAAGAAGTGTTGAGTTAATGTTGGGGTTAGTAGTAGAGTTACGAATGGCTTGGTCATTCATCAACTGCCATGATGAGTTTCTTGGAATTGGACCCACTGGACGCACCTGTTGACATAATAAAGCAATGATTATGCAAAAAAACAGGGTATTACATTAATAGCCACCTGGTTTGTAATGGGAAATCGGAAACGAATCGATGATGCATTTGAAACGACGACTGTTCTTTCAAATCCTCTAGCAACTGCAAAGATATTCATTAGATTTGCACATTTTATCAATTACTTTAGACACCTACGGTTTCCAACATCCGTCGAGTTGCTGTCTACATTAATTTGATGCCCAGTTTCGTTACTTTTACTTGAACTGCAATTTTTAGACATTTTGGTCGACAATGGAGATCACATGTGAAATTTAACTGCTTGGGTTGTCTGCTATTGCAAATAACGCGGAACACAATCAAAATAGCAGAAGACACAATTTCGTAAAACAGGCAACGGCGCATAAGAAAAGCTTAAGCCGAAATTTGACGCTCTCCATGGTAGCTACTGTAGGAAAATTTGCACTTCTTGAGTTGAAGCTTGAGATTGTGGAGACAACAGCGCAAAAATACCAGGTGAAGATTGGCTTGAAGCTTTTCTGGTTTTTCGAAGGGAACCAGAAAGGCGTCATGATATAAATGAAGACACCAAGATCTCCAAATAATTCGGACATGGTTGAATGATAAATTTGCAGGCCGACTTAAACCGGAACGGCAAACAGAGATTCTGGTAGCGACCTCTCGGTGTTTCTATGGTGCACAGGTAGGACGCTGCATGGGATAACGGAATTTGATAAAAACCTGATGAAGCGTCAAGGCTACAGAAATATCTTACCGAGATTTCTAAATAATTGTGCTATATTGTTGGCATTTAGAAATGCTGACGTTGGACGGCCTTATTGAACTTGAAAGGGTCTCAGCAAACAACCATAATCCGACTGACCCACTCGTTCGGCTCCTTGACAGGAGTGATGTTTCCGTTCGCTACTATTTCGTCCAGTTTCTTGTACACCTTATCTTCCAATCGGAACGAATCGGCGATTGGCTGCACATACAACTTGTCATCATTATTAGCTGCAGATGCTAAACAGATGTCATGTTCAACCGGAAGTTTACCCAATCCCGTGAAGACATCCATGAACTCCATTACAATTGGCGGAAGTCAAGGGGCAATGTTCGACGGCACCAAATGTGCGACGCTAGGGTTTTTAGAGTTTAGTTTATGAATACAGATTTGCCACAAGAATTCTTGAGTTTGTTTTATTGTCGACAAGACAGAGAATATAACTTTCACTAAGGTGCCAGCAAGGCGAGATAAAATTCACGGTGTCGCGATAGACAAAAGGGAAACCAAGAAAAGTATAGGGGAATACGGGCCAGAGTTATTAGGTAAGTATTAGAAGGGCAAAATAAGGGCGGATGGTGGGGATCATTAAGACGAAGCCCCAGCTGACTCGGCGGTAAGAATGGGGCTTTCCGTCACATTGCCGGCCCTGTTTTCAGAGGTGAAAAAATCTTCTATTCGTTGGATTTGGTGAGATCACTGCTTACCGTGGTCAAAGGAGGGGCTTCAATAAAGCTTCAACCCCCTTCATAACGGTGAAGAACACCTCTGGAGTTATAACTCGCTCATTTTAAGCAATTCGTGTGGCGAGCTTGGCGGATTTGATCATCCGTTCCCATGATCCACTGAAATGAAGGAAAGCGGGAGGGCTGAAACGCCATAAAATATTTTGGTCAGCCATTCCTTTGGCTAACGCTTCCGGATTTCATTAAGCGATAAAATCGTGGATCTCCTGTTCTCCGGCAACCAGGTTAGTTCCGTTGTCGCTCTTGCAGACAAGGGGTACACTACGACGGTCCGTGAACCGAGAGAAAGCCATCATAAAGGACTCGAGGTCCATAAAATCCGAAATTTAAAGGTGGACGGGTCGACAATCCAAACACGTAAACATAGCTACGTATCGCTTCAGTGTCCATCGAAGCATAGAGACATGCAACGAGCCGAAGTAGTCGATTCCAACATGGGTTCCTGCCACTGGGGAGTTTTGATCCTGCTGGCCGGAAACGGACCCATGAGCGGACACACCGGTTGGCTTCAGGGGCGTCGCTTTAACTTGAAGCAGGGATGAATCACTTTCTTGATAGTGGCTCGCGGCTGCAGAAAATGACAAGTGGCCCGGAGATTATGCAACAAACGCTTTGTTTTTGCATGAGTAAGACTAGTGTGGAGGTCGAGGATATTGCAGCCAGCTGGCTGTCAGAAGACAAGACGGTGTGGTGTTTGGTTTCTTCCGGGAGAGAAGCATACTGAATCCGACCGCCAATCCAAATAATTCCGGATGCGTCTATAAAAGCGGCGAATGTGGGGGCTTATCAAGTGAGCTATCCGACGAATCAGGATTGCTCGGATTCAACCAGTCTTTCATTTAACGGTTTTCAAGCAGAATCCAAGTGCACTCGTTCAGCAGGGTGATGTGGGGACATCTCGTGGAAAAATTTGATATTGGAAAAGTGGACGTTTATGGTTTTTGATCGTAAACCATTCATCGGAAAATTAAAAGAAATAGAATTGTGTCTATGTTGTGAATCAGTGTTGAGCTGTTTGATTTCAAAATTAAACACTAACCCATGCCACCTGAAGACATGGTAGACGTGAGGTTCGTTTAACGAGTTAGAAGCGGGATCTACGTGGTCTCACTGTCTTCCCATTGCTATTTTAGAGTTACGTCCCCCGCTCTCTTTCTACTTCAATGAATAAATTAATACCTATTTCAAACATCGAAAGTATATAATTGTATCAGTAACAGTGTGACTTTTTCAAGGCTGTAGGACTGGTTGACAATTAAGATCAACTTCCAACCATGGTAATGAAATAGAATATAGAGGCAATGAAAATAGCTTACGATTTACGAAGGGCCAAAAGCGGCTCGGAACGTTTAATACTAACATAACAGGAAAATATATTTAAAATATTTTATTCCAATAATAATAGAGCAAAATAAATTACCAAACGAGACCGCCTTCCGAAAAGTTCCTGGGATATCAAGGAAAGTTAACGTGGTTATCCGTTCCGAAGATGGCCGTTTATGTGCCCATTAAAATTCTCATTTTGAAAATGGTCGTAAAACGACGTCGCATAAATAAATTTACCTTTCATTGGACAGCCCATAAGCCTGGTTTTCAACAACAAAACAAACAAAAAATGCAGCGGACATATCTCGGGATCCATCGTCGGCGGGATTAAGCTCGTCGGTAATGTGACGCCATTGAGTCGCTGTGCTTTTGTCCAAAATTTCCGTTGCCGAGAACCTCGCCTTGCAGTTCCAACCACGGAAACGAAAGTTGGCGAAGAGGAGCAACTCTTGACTTTTCGATAATCAGAGTGAGGCAAAAATGAGATTCACCGTATTAAGCGCGAATAAATACGCATGCGGCGAATCATAATTCCAAGGCGTCGGTGAAGACATGCAGCTGATAGTCCGATGACTGGGTCGATCGACGGAAGCATCGAGGAATCTGAGAATCAGAGTTGAGATCTGGGGATGGTCGGTGACCTACCACTTCAAAATATCGAGAAGTGTCGGTGGGAGCGGGTAGTCCCATTTGACTCCAGATCGCCAGATATCTTGCATTCAAATTTTGGCCACCACAACGATTGAAACGAGAAAACTCAACAGATCGACGCGATTTCTTACAGGACTTGTCTTTTTGTTTTGACATTGAGTCGGGTGGTTGAATTGAAAATGAACGAGTCGTACTGGCAATCCCAAAGAACGCCTAGACTGCGTTCGATGGGCAATGGGTCGGTGGTAATGTCCAGCGCTCTTGCCCGATTGGACTTCTAGACGGAAGCCAACACGGGTCAGGACGATGGCATCTATTGCACCATATTAAAGCCACCGTTTTTTAGAAGATCGTTCAATACCCGACGTTGGGTGATGTTTTCGTCTTCAGTTTCTGCTGAGTCAAGATTGTCCACGTACATGTTCTTCATTACTCTCTCCGCATCTCCTAGGTATTGGGGTCTGAAATCTTCTGCAGTCCATCGTAGAGCATAAATGCAGCTCGTCGTTTAGGAGACAACTCGGAAAACTTGGACTTCGCAAGCCGAAAGTAACGCATCGTGAATATTTGTGGCAAACCGCAACACTCACTATTACACGACGCTTTGCGCTTGACCCCAACTGAACGCGAATCAATCCTTAAGCAATCTTCTTTCCAAATCTTCCCTTGCTTCCTTTTCTGCATCCAGCCGTTGTCTTAACTCGTCGTTCCCCGTGTCGGACGACAAATCGAGTATTTCACTGACTGAAGCTGAGGCTTGGTCGTCGAAGGGATTTACATTTTCTTGCTGCTGAAAAGCTCTTGGATTGGTTTGGTCAAGCCAAGTCGGATGCTTTGCCTTCTTTGGACGGATGAATTTGTATTGCTGGGCACGGCCGATAATGGTCAATTTACCGTGTGGATGTTTTCGTCGATGCATCCACACCAAGTTGCGGCGACGTTTTCCAGCTGGATGATCCAGTCGTCAGATACGGCTTCTTACAGATCGCTTGACATGCGACACAAGTTGTGAGCTCTTGTGCATTCTTCTAACTGGTTGCCCAGCTCTTTCCTTAAGAATTTCAATTCAATTCTGCTTCCGCAGAATCGTCTTTGCAAGACAATGTGTCTTAAGCTATTGACGGACATATATTTGTCCAACGTGTACAAGAAAAAAGGTATGGGGTGCAATTTAAACATAATTTCTGTCCAGCAACTGCAAGACCATTGTTCGCAAACGGTGATGGATACCATTTTTTAGCCAGTATCAACACTGTGAAAATAATTCTGAAAAGAAGTGCATGCTCTGAAGCCTAGATTAACAGCAGTACTTCCAACTATGACAGCGGAACAGATTGATATAAACGAAAAAACCATCGTCGAAATAATCCAGCATCATCACAAGAAAAATTTTATGAGCGATTATTGTCTAATTTTTTTTTAATGGAAAATTTCGATGTAACTAAAATTGAAAAAAAAATACGACAATTTTGTTGGCTTCGCCACTGAAGCCCAGCAATCCCGCCACGATTAAAGTGATCGATACCCAAATACCTGGACCAGCCAATTGGTTTCCTACCTTGAAATAAAGTAGTCGAGTTTATATAAAGTAAAGATAGCAAAATTAAATCATGAACGTTTACATACAGATTTTTAAAAAAATATATAATTGCGAAGACTTTTTAGGAATTTTTTCTCGATAACCCTTCTGATAATGCAGAAACATGTATAGACATTTCTCGTTGTATTACGTGCTGACTTTTTTTTAATTTACTAGAAGAAAACACTGCAGACTTTGATCAACATCAATTGAACGAGACCAGTGAGGAATGGAAACAACCATATATCAAGGCTACTCAATAACAAAACTTCAAACGATCTTGTTACTTGTTAGTTTTTAAAATATATAGTATTTGACCAGAGAAGCTACACAACAACTGCTAGACATATTTTCTTTGGTATTGTCTGAAGACTGTACACTCCCGCGAACAATTCATCTTTTGAAGAAATACTTCGCTGTTGAAAAAGCTAGACCGCAATATTATTGCCCAAGTTGTGGATAAGATATGAAACAAATTGAAAACAAATTGCTTTAGTGTGTCTGCAATCAGGACAAGATAAAAAATAGCATACTTCAGAAGTAAGGATGCCTAATACCTTGACATTGAGCAACAGCTTGTGATGCTATTACAAACAATGATGTATTTATTTTACAATTTCATCCACCCACCAGTAAAGGAGGATATTTGCGATGCTATACTGCGAGTTTTAAAGCACAAAAGGTATTGGTAAATATGGTTTGACCTTGCAAGTATACACCAATGGAGTTCCACTGTACAAGTCTTCTACGACATCAATATATGGCTTGTATGCTACATAATCAACGAGCTTCCCAGAAATGTGCGTAAGAATTACCTAATTCTTGGTGGGCTTTGGTATTGGAAGAAGAAGCCAAAAAGGAATTCTTTCGTTAAAAGCATTATAAACTATATACAGAAGTTTTTGAGTGTTATCGACGCGGGAAAAAAATGTTTTCCAAGGTTTTTGTACTAAGGGCCTGTGCAGATGCAGTAGGACTAAAAATTGCATGATGCTAAACTTTATTAAATTTAATGGAGCTTTTGAATGTGCATGGTACCATACACATAGTGAACGATTGCCTTCTCAGTTATCGAGTGATTTTGCATTTTTGTTTGCTTGGTTTGAATGAACGTCCAAATCAGAAAAAAGATAGACAGAAAGCCCAATACTAAATTTAAAAAAAAAATAATTATGAAAACATCTGCTCGAACATTTCCCTTTAGATTATGCTGTCGTTAAGGATAAATCCAAAATCTTGTGTGCCAAACACTTTGATAGTTATCGAATGTTTCCTTTTCTAAAAATAAGGCAAAATTTTGCTTCCAAAAACTAAACTAATTTTTATATATCACGATTGTAAGTGTTAATAGTATGTGTTACAGTTATAGGGAAATGAATGAATAAAATAAATAAGTGAAATGTTTTAGCCCAACACAGCTTTCATTTGTTTACTCCTAACGGTTATACTGGTTTTTTATGGGTAGTTGAAAATTCCCTCTAGAAGCTTGATTGAAATGGTTTTAAAAAACATTTTCCAGTTAATTGTGGTGAATCAATCATCACCCCAACCTCGATAATGCCATCGCAAACATGTCTAGCAAAGTGATAAATATACCTGATGTACTCGAACTATTCCCTACGTTGCAATCCTGCGTTGACGACTGTGAATATCCAGGTGCAATGGAACTGTCAAATATCTGCCTAGTCAAAATAATTGGGTTTCAACGTTTAAAAGTAGAGTGTGTTTCTTGTTGCAGAACTGCAACTCAATAGCTTATATATGTAACTTCTTACAGAGAATTAGTAGACACAAAATAACTCAGTTGGACGGTTTGTAAGTAATAGTATAAGTAATGATTGTAGTAATAAGCAAGAAATAAATATCACAGGAATATTTCTTCTTAATGTAAAACATGTTTCGTCACTTGGTTTTTCAATTAAGTGTTTTTACACTTATTCGTTCCACACAGTGCCTAACACTGTTAAATAAGCAGTAGCTATAAGCATACAGACGCATGAAAATCGATACAAGGGCACACAAAAAAGTCCTGGCTTTTTTTTACAAAATAAGCCTTTTATAGAAGGTTAGGGCGTTGGATAAAAGTTAAGGATAAGTTCAGGATAAGTTCAGGCGTTGGATAAGGACATTTAAAAAACTAGATAGACGAGCACACTTTTTTCCTTATGTGTGACAATCTCAATTTTTTCTGATCTAAATTGATACTCAGTTCAAGTCCAAAAAAATTTACGTCAAATGATGTCTAAATAAATCAAATAAAATTTTGGTAAAATATCAAGTATGGTTGGTTGCCAAGTGGTAAGTGACGCAAATGCCACTATTTCGTCTTGTATGACTGAGTGACAGTGTCATCCTTTATTCAATCTATTCAGACTTACTTTGCAGTCTTGCGTATTCTGTCTATATTCAAATATATGAATTTTTTTTTGCTGTTACTCGAGTATTGCATAATAATCACATGTAAATTTCTTTTCCAGATTATTTAAAATTGTCGGTACTTATTACTTAGTCAGAACTTTTCTTGGACTGTTTAGTCACTTTTCCAGTCTAAAGTATACTTCCCTGCTTCCAAGTATTGACATTTTGTTAGCTATTACTCTAGTACTGATTCCATAATAATCATGTATTGTTTTTCAGATTATTTCAAATAGTCAGTACTCAACATTCAGAATACTCTTTGTCACATCGTAGTCTACGTATACTTCCATTTCCATGGCATTGAAACTTTGTTTCATATTACTCATGTATTGATGATGCGGGTGTTGTCACGAAATATCTTGCCAGTCGACCAGGGATCAGCATGAAAAGATGAACACAACAATTTATGTATTAAACTGATATTAAAACTAGTAAATCCAGATGAATTAGCCCATAAAAATTCTTGATAAGCTTAGAGTCTATTTAAATGAGCCAGGTGCGTCCATTGAGTGGGCTTTGAGCACAGATTCTGACATTATGTTGTTATGTTGGCGAAAGGAAATGGAATTAAATCTGATTTGCTTGCCAATTTCATGTTAATCAAATGTAATGCTCCACATTCTAAATCTTTTCAAACAATGATGAACAAATTAAAAGAAGAAAATATAAATTTTTTCTCACTGGATTCAAGGCCAAGAAACAAAAAATAATGAAAAAGAATAAAATTTTTTATGTATAATCGTATAATCATTTGTTAAGGATATCTTGCATCCTTTCTTATTTTATCTTTCGCCTTATTAGGACAAAAAAAATATCTATTTCTTATCCCTTTTTGAATAAACTATCCCACACAGAACACTTCATCAGCCGGATGTCTGATGAATGAGATCCCCAAACCCGATTGGCAGCCAGGTTCCGTACGGGTGGTATAAGGATGTCCGTTGGCTAAAATTTAATAAAAAAATCGGAAACTTTGATTCCGATCTAACTGCTTCCTGTTTCAATGAAAAATATGAGATTTTACAAAACGCATAAGAAACACACTGTAAAAATACAGAAATTTCTATTTTTCCGTCACAAAAAAATCAAGTTGGGATGGAATGACCCACTAGTAACTTATTACTTTTTATGGGGAAATCCATAAGTCTCAAATTTCCTTACTGCTTTTTATTGCTCATAATTGCATTGTCTAGTCACGTAGCTGTATACGTCAAATTTTGATTTTGTTGCAGGTATTGCTTTTTCATCCGATTAAGACTCAATGCAATCATTATTACTTATTTTTGATTTTGATTTTAAGAAGAAAGGTTTAGACTTTAAACAGTATCTTTTAGAACGTAGCAACTTGATAGTTGAGATTGATCCCCTAGATGCCCACTCATAATACAACAAAATCGTCATCGAAAGTATTTGCTTTTTTTATGGAAGAATGTGTTATAACATTCCTGTTTGCCGATCAGGCAACCGTTCCGCAGCTCGTTTTTTTTAACAAATTGCTTAAAGAGTTGCAACATTTACGTAAATTGGGGATTTGCTTAGTTAATATTTTACGAAATTGTAATACCCCTACTTACTTAAACATAGTAAATAGCTGTTACTCGATTAACGCTGAATGAATACTCAGGTCGTGTATTAGGTTTGGCAGTTAGGAAAAGATTGAGTCTTAGTTAGTTTTGCACAAGGCCATTTTAGAAAATTATATAATTTCTATCTATCACAATCCCATGTAGATTTGAACAAAACAGTTTCGCTCTCTGATCCTGCCAAGGCCGATCTGATTTGGTGGGTCTCATCTTAAAAAGTGTAATGGCGGGAAACCCTTTTCGGGCCTAATGACAACTCGGATTTTGTTATTGTTTCTAAATCTTCCCTTTACGGTTGGGATGCAGTTTGAGTCTGATGGCTTTCGTTCTCGGGAACCTTGGACGGCTGCTGAAACACACCGTCATCTTAACGAATTGGAGCATTTGGCCGCATATTTTTCGTTGCAAGCATTTTCAAACTCTTCTGATAGCAATTATATTAATCTTTTCATAGATAAGTCAACGGCAGTTGCCTATATTAATAAGTGTGGGGGTACTTACTCGCGAGCTCTTTCTAAAATTGTGGCTCAAATTATTCAATCGTGCGAAGCCTTCAATATTAATATTTTTGCCTTCTCATTTACCGGGAAATTGTAACATAACATTATTACAGACGAGGAATCTAGGACTGATCTGGACTCCAGTTATTGGATATCGTTATCGATAGAGATTAGTTACAGTTATCGACGGCGGTCAACGCTTTTGCGTTGAATTGGAGGGGCTTCTAAGCTACGCCTTTTCCCCGTTTGCACTCATTCCTCGTTGATTTGCCAAGATAAAGAGAGAGAGAGCAAATCTCGTTCTAGTGGGCCATCCCTGGCCCTCTCAACCTTGGTTTTTCCAGCTACTACAAATGTCGGACGGAATTCCTCGTGTTCTTGATCCGCATCATCTTTTTTATACTAGACAATTCTCAAGAACCACATTCTGTTATTCAGCCAAGGAAGTTCTTTCTAGTCGCGTGGCATTTATTAGGAAACTGAAATGTAAATTCTTTTCAAAAGAGACTATCGACCTTCTATTTGGAGGCATAAGAGAGTCCACAACATCTAGTTACTGGTCCGTCTGGAAGCATTGGGTTATTTAGAAACACGAACGGGGTTCGCATCCCATTTCCAATTTGCAATTTCTAACGGATAAGGCTAACTCTAATTCTTCATACAGTGCCGTCAATACAGCTCTTGCCATACTTTCGTCCACTTTAGACCCGATTGATGGACACAAAATCGGTGAAAACCCTACGGTCGTACAGCTTCTCATAGGCTGTTTCAATTTCAACCCTCCTAAATCTAGATATAATTCCCTCTCGGATCCTGATGTTGTTTTGAAATACTTAGACTCTCTGCCTGACAACGCCAATCTCAGTTTCTCCACTCTTTCTAAAAAAAATGACCACGTTTTTGGCTCTGGCTACTATCTCTCACGTATCAGAAATGGCTTCAATCTCCGTTCATTTTTTTAAGTAAGTTCAGTTTATTTCCCCATGGTTTGGCTGAAACAAGCATGGTAAAATATCTATCCAAGATTTTTTTACCTTTGGTGCAGCCACAACCCAAAAAGCATTGGCATGTTTTGGCTTTTTCCTTGCAAGCAAGGGGTACCAAGTGTACGAATAGAAAGACAAAAGGAGAGTGAAAAAAAAAGGGACCGACCCCTTTCTTCCCCACTCTATTCTTCCGTTCCTTGACTACACAATGAGAGAACCCCTTAATTTCCACTGCTTTGGGGTTGTGGTTGCACCAAAGGTGGGATACCCATCATCCATGATGGCAACCTCAAACCACTCTATATATTAAAAACGAGACAAAAAACACTAAACCAAAAGAAGTAATAATAAAACAAAATTTAATCTGTATTAGCAGATTATGATCTTCTCGGCAAAAAACTGCGGTATAAAGCTGTCAGAACAAAACTTAATAAGAAAAAGAGAATAAAAAAATTCTTGAACAACTCTTGTAATTTAACAATAACAATTTGAATGAAACTAAAAAACCATGTTAAATGTCAAGAAAAGTTATTTTTTTGTCATATTTTTTAACACTGTAAGGAGTTTGGTACGCCTTGAGATCTGCAACCACAAAGCGAGTCCCGTCAGGCGTTCTACCACCAACAAAATTGTACGAATCTATATCCGTCTGTACTGGGATGGGAAGATGAATCTCAATAACTGCTTGAGGAATAGCATCTACCGAATCACGGTTGTTTTCTAATTCATTTTTCAATGCAATTATTTTGGGGTGCAATGGGGAGACTTTTTCGTTTTTTATGCTAACTTTTTCAAACATAGAATCAGTGTCGAACATCACAGGGGGCCAATAATATTTTATAATGGCTGTTGAAGAACCAGGGCCGTCTCCAGCCAAAGAGAATTCTGACTCGCCTGAGCCTCCTGGTAGAGATATAACAATGAAGACCTTCTCTTGCAGTGTTTGAGGGTCCTTGTACACGGTGACAAGTGCAGGCTGATTGTGATGAACAATTTGCGAGTCTCGGCCATCTAAACCATTCTCTTGAGTGCCATTAGTTAGAGTTGACGATCTTGGTCGCTTTGACGATCCAGAGGGACCACTTGCACAAAGAGAATCATATTCTACTTGGGATTCTTTCCAATTGGGAACCTTTGTTTTGCATCGACGTTTTATTGTTTAAAAAAAATGCTCGCTATGTTAGTGTGTATCATTTCGTTTATTTCTCATCTTTTTGGAGGAACTTAACTTTTATCATATTTCGAGGTTTTACCGCAGCTCTCTGGTTGACTTACGGTAAGCTATGGTTATAAAAAAGTGCAAAAAATCACGAAAAAATCTGATTGTCATACGTCACCAATTGGAAAAAACAACTTCCATGCCTGTTCGGTTTATAGAGCGGGCGACACTACGTAGACCATCGTCTACCTCACCGACAGCAATTGTTGAGAGTGCCACCGAAATTGCGGTGGAATAGCAGAAGTTGGTTGCTTCATCCACATAGACTGGCATCAGAAAACTTTTTGTTTTAGGTTTACGATTACACAAATGCCATAACACAAAAACAATTCTAGCAATTCAACAATCTCTACCCTTGACCTAGTGGGAGGAAACAACGTTTGCAAGTCTAAGTTAAGCGAATGCAGTTTTCTCAAATTTCTCCATGGTCAAAAACCAATCCAGCCCGTTCTCCAAGCTCAGGCTGACGTCCCACACTTGTCAGCGTACAAATTTTTCCAAGAGTAAAGTTCCGGGCAAAGGCTCCGTCATCCACCAACCACGTTCTTCCGCTAACCGGCACAACACTAGGGGCGTACAGTCGCCTAATCCTCGAGGGAATCTGGCATAGATCCCGCCTTATTCTTCTGATGGACCACATGCATCGATGTACAGAAATCACTTTACCGAAATCCATTAACGTAACGGTAACTGACGATGGGTTCATGGCATTAATGATCGCCCTGCGCTAATAAAGTCCCCCGTTGTAGAGCGATTTTCCAAAGTTTGCGACGAAAACGAGACAAGGTTGACCCACTTTAGGATAAGAGAGAGAGGAGCTGAGGTGTGCGCCGCGAAATCGACGGCCGAAAACAACTCACAAATGTTTTTTTTCTGCATCTACTCGACAGAGAAACATTGACTTGCGTGACTTCATATACCAAACTCTAACAGGTGTATGATTTACCCATACCGATGGTTCTTCGTCGGTCGTGATGGTGTCGGCGTACACGTCGTCGTCCCAGTTAACATCTCGTGTCCGCATGTTTCAATCATATTCTCGAGGGAATTTGGATAAAGTTGTTACTCTTCCCTCCTGAGAAAGAGCTGACTTATTGAATGAGCTTATCATGTTAGAAATTCTAATGAGAAGGGTTTTGTTACCGTCTCAGCCAGATCTTATTATCCCCTGATGCTTCTTTGAGGAGATGGAGATGATGAGCGCGCCTTCTTTTAGTCATAGCCATGGAAAACTCGGAGATATATTATTGTTTAATATTAGTTTCAGTGAAACACCTGAAATTTTTTTCCGAAACCCTTCTGCTTCAGTTGTGCAATACAAACCTTTAAACATGTATTTTTATATGAAACCCAAAAACCTAGTGAAATTTATACAATGTATTTAGCTACCCTAATAGCATAGAGATGTTCCCGGGATATGATTGCAGTGTACTCCCAAGGATAAGGGGAAATACAAATAACATTTTTAAAATTTCACCTTTACCGCACGTAACATTTATACCTCCCTTGGATTTATCTGTTTGTATATACAGAGTCTCCATAAATTGCATACTCTGGATATGATTTCCGAAAGAAATAAATTATTAATATATCCTCCAAGGTTCAAACTACTGACTTTCAATTCTGTAGCTCGCAGCTTTTACCACTCAACCAACTAATCTTATCCCATACGTCTAAATTTTTTGTATTAACGAAAATCAACAGATTTTTTAGCAGCTATACATCCACTTTTTTCAAATATGATTATACTGTAATGCACATTTTATTTATGTACGAAATGGAATCACATCAGAAGCATATTACTGGGTAAAAACTTCGACGTACAGTACTTACCGAAACTCTTTGGAAGCCCGAGAAGACCTTATGCAAAAACGCTGTTTTTGCAGTCTTACGCTTTTCCGCCGATAGATGCAGCTACTCTTTATCTATTCTATTTTAACTCGTCACAAGAGCAATTGCGATTCTCCACAACCATGGTGCAATTGTTAAAGGTGTACTAAGTGACGGGGCACAACCAAACAAATCAGCATATGCCATGTTTGGAAGAGATGGACGAAGGAAGAGCGATCGTCAATGTCACAAATTCTGTATTAATCACTCACAGGATTAAAAAACAAAAAATATTTTGGGACGTACCACATCTGCTAAAATGTTTTCGGAATCATATACTGACACACAAATATGTGCAGGTACAATCATTTTTTCATCATAAAATGTTTAAAAAGTACTTGTTAAGAAAATAGTTAAAATGTAATAATTAATGTTTTTTTCCTTTTATAGTATATCTTGGCCAGTCCCATTAGACGCTTTCTCCCAATCAAAAACTCTTTGGTCTGCGTTTGTTAAATTCCTGTGTTCTATCAAAAGATTTTAACCACCACCACCTTTTCCCAGCTCTTTATATTTTATCTCTTCTCTTAGTTGCGATTTGGAGCTCCGTACATTTTCGCATGAGTCCCTCGTGCTCTAATTTCTGGTGTATTTGACCCTGCTGTCACCCTCTGGCTCTAGCGGGCGCCTTTACCGGACCGTGGTCGTAAGAGACGTCCGTTTGCTTCGCGGTGCTGGTGACAACCAAATCAGCATCTCGTCGCTCCGGACCATCTGAGGGGTCGACAGCAGCAGATTTTACTCAGTCTGACAGCCGGAATGCTCTCCTCTGCCAAAATATCTCGTGCCGTCCCACTCCTCTCTTTTTAGAACCCTAGTTCTCCTCCAGATCTTTCGCTCCTTCTTCTGCCTAATTTTATTCTTGGTTCCTTCTTCTGCCTACCCCCTTTTCTTGTCCTTATTTTATCTCTCCTTCATATTAGTTTGACTTTTGTATTTTACTGTGTTTTGACAATAAAGTGGTAACATTCGCCATCGGCGAATACACACCTTTAAAAAAAATAGTATGCCGGGATGATTTTTCGGTACGAATTTTTTAGCCATCTTTACGAACATGAAATCAAACAAGGCTGAGAAAGTGCCACAAGTTGACTTATTCTCACATTCATTCCACTAATTTTGAGTAAATGAATGTTAAAAAAGCCACGCTGTTGTTTTCAACATCTGTGGCTATGGTTTTAAACCACTACCGTAATTTGAAGGAAACAGCAGATAAATTTAAAGGTTGGTGATAAATCTGCATTTATTTAAACACAATTTACATTTTGTTTTATGTAATAGGATCAGAAGGAACTGAGAAATTGACAATGAATAAGACTGTCGATGTCCTAAATGGAAGATACTTTGCTGAAGGAATATCAAATAACATCATCCACAACGACAAAAACAACAGGGCGGTCGAAGAAATGAAGTGGGCAACGTTGAATGCTATTTTGACTGAGCTGGATATCACCGACAAGGAACGTGAATCCCGTGAGCAAAAATTCTAGCAGTCCAAGCGAGATGTTTTGTTCACTCACAACGTTCAAGGCATTCAGATTGACAATCAACTAAGCAATGGCACTTACTGAAGAATTACTTCAACGTGATTATCATACAGGGTTAACTGGTAAAACGAATCACGATCCTAATTAGGTACTGCTTAAAATCTATACTTATCCCTTATGAAATTTTCCAATTACATCATTTGTTATGTTTCAAATTTTTGAGTTTTTTGAATTGCCAGATCTATTGACAAAACGCCAACAGCACAGTCCTGGCTTCACAGCTTTGGAATCTCATCCCTGCACAACCTAGCAAAGACAGTCGTTAAAAACGGAAATGTGGATAAAGAGGACGAGTTAAAAGTCTTATTTGGTACAAGAAATCTTTTGTGGATAGTTTTAAGGAAATTGAAGAGGATGGAAAGCAAGAAAAGTTAACTGTAAAGGACAAATTGTTAACTTTGTTGTCTATTAGATATGGTGATCATATTGAGAATCAGGTTAGCAGCAGTGATGTTACGAATGACGAATTAATCTATGACATCTGTGGGTATTTGCCTCACAGCGGATCACAAGTTTTGGAATGCTGTAAGTGTAAATCTTTGCTCAAAACAGAAGAGTTACAATTGAAAGAAATCTTTGCGCCCAAAAACTATATTCTTACAAGAATTTGTGGATATCTGAAACTTGCAAGTACTCAAATATTTGAATGTTTTCAAAAGGTAGAACCGTTAGCAGATAAACGTTTTTCTAACAATGATCACATCTGTATCAGAGATGCTTTTTAACAAGTAATTGACCATATTGGTTCTCTGAATTTAATACCCCTTTCATGTGATGAACATCCTGAAGTTCTGCCATTCCCAATAATGGAATACGTCCAATTTTTTTTAATGTCGAATCAAAACGATTCAGAGATCTAAATTTAGCTAAAAGTGAAACCGCTGCACATACGGGTAATAAAATTGCAAAGACCGCGAAATGAAACAGATGAAACATTAATTGTTCCAATGGTTATTACTAGTATATTCATTATAACACATATTTAAATTCATAAATAAAGTAACTTTATTGCTGTAATTACTTCCATGCGTGAGCAGCAAACTTTGAAACATACCCGCAAAATATTAAGTGCAATCGGATTGTGTTGAAAATTTGTGTTTGTGAAATGCAGTGGATTGTGTTGAATGGGAAAAGGTTGTCGTGGAGTTACAGAACAGGTTTTCCGAATATGTCAGAGTAGTGTGGGAATACTGAATGCTGGTACAGTTGAACGACAATCTGAACTGCAGGCCTTAAATAAAGGAGATTTAACGCAATTAATAGGTAGAAATTTTTAAAGGGAAAGTCGCAAACCGGAAAGGTTTACATAGCCATGGCATTGAACAGTTGCAAAGTCTTCCCCTGCAGATCCAAGGCAAGTTAGACGTTTCAACAGCTGGCCTACGAAACTACGTGAAGCTTCAGAAAGACAAGGAGACGACAGAGTTGGTACATTACCTTGCCAACATTTTGGTTGTAATGTGCTTAAAAAAATTTCAAATGTGGCAGAGTTTTCGGTTTTGAAACTTTGCTGTCTGATGCGGATGAAAAATAACTCCCCGTCACCAAATTGCTGCTCACACTTCGAGATGCAGGAGAAAGTGCGGCAAAATGCACTACGGTGACCCAACAGCCTACGGAGTGGCAAAGTTCGTACCCGTAATCCACTCCAGGGAGAAGGTGAAATATCGTTTTACTCTTAGAGAGTTACAAGTTTGTTGAGAAACGTCAACTAATTCCTTGTAAGCTACGTGAATCCGAAGTTTGCTGTGGCACACGCTTGACGTGATTAGAACCTAACTAATGTACATCCTGAAACTTTGCTGTAAAATGTTCCATTTTTTTTAACTGTTCAGCAATGTTTCCAAATGTCGAAAACAAATTTGTCTTTTTGTTGAACCCATCTTCGGATGCGTAACTTTGTAATATTTTTTTAAATCGCTGAACCTAAGAATTGGAGTTAATCACATTCATTTTCTTTCCAGTAGGTCTGGTATTGCTGCGACCAGGCGTAGACGTTGCAAGAACTTTTGGAGAATTTTTTTTTCTTTACTGATGCCAGCATCTTGGATGTTACTCGGCGTGAGTTGGGACAACGGAGTATACCTGCACCACCAAGGAACAGGGTTAATTGTTCTGACGGAAGGTGGAAACAGCAGCAGCAGCAGCCAGTGACTCAACAGCCGCGCCAACCGCAGAAGGTCAGGGAAAGTGTTTGATCTGCTTCACCCTTTAAAACTCTGTCTAATGACGTTAAAATCGATCCAATACACAAGTGTCCACCCAACTCACCCGCCCCGGTCAAGTCTCAAGAGCCTACGTCAACGATGATAAATTACTTTGCTTTCACTGTGTAAGGAACTTCAATTTATTATGTTTCGAGTTCCATCAATTCACAGGTGTTTGGTACAATTTACCTGAGGTTGTTGTTATGAAATTCTTCTTGGAGATCCACACATCTGTGTGGAGTAATTGAGAATTCGTTGAATGAAACGAAACGCAAGGTCTATGTTTGTTTAAAAGAGAAGTAGTTGCGGCAAAAAGCTTTAGCCCAAGAGATGATTGGATGGGAAATTTAGCAGTCTATTAGCGGCTAAGTTACAAAAGAAAGGAAATCTATCACTGTAGCTTAAACGTTTGTTGAACGTGGTGCAACGGTTGGGAGGAACGAGGACAATAGGCCGTGCTATCCCGACTAGAAACGTACTTAAAGAATTACTTACTTCGCAACTGTGTTTCACTTGATAAACAATACATGAGTTATTGCATAGATCGTCTAATAAAAATAACAATTCTTGTGGTTTTGATTCTCCAGCTTAGTTGTTTTCCCTAAAGCCCTTCGTAACTCTCTTTGCACTACGCTTTTGTTTTTGCTGCTGGTTTAGACTGACAGTTGAAAGATAAATTTCCGAAATAAAAAGAGAACATTTACTTGCGGGGGGGGGGGGGGGGTGAATGGCAATAGCCGCAATCAAACACGCAAGAGCCGTCGTTGGGAAATGGTTACGACTTACAAGCTAATTTTTCTGTTTAAATGACAATGTGTGACCATTGAAAAAAACCATAATTGCGATTGGTTGAAACATTTGCAATAAAAATTCGTAAGTCAACCTTTTTAAAATGACAGGAGAAGGCAAATTTGCGTCATAAGCCGCAGTAACGGAAAAGAAATTGACTTGATCGATAGGGTAGTAGGTGAACGAGACTATAATCTGTGGCTTAAAACAAGTGGAGCCAGAGAAATTACATAACAAAACGAAAGTTTAAATAGATGGCTACACATACCGTACGTCACGCTTCTCTAAAAGAGCAGTAGGCCGAAATCGCTGTTCCGCTAGTAACATGTCGCATACCGCAAAGGACGTATAGCTGTGAACTGCGAATGTTACCCACTCCACGTTCAACGTTCGAGAACAATCGCAAAATCACTACCATTTCATTGCTTTGCCAGTACGTATTGCAGTCTATGAGTCAATTAGTCAATTACATTAGGGAAACTAGACGCTTACGTCTGCAGCCTATAGCAAATATGGGAGTCGTTTCCCTGTTTCCAAGTACAACGTGTGGGCGTCTGATTGCAAAGTTAAGAAGCTTATTCCATACAGTTCCCAGATGGAGCTAGCGCTGTCACCTATTTACATTTTCGTCAAATTTTCATTGACATTGCTTTAAAAACTATACGTTTTACGGATAGTGATATAGAATGAAACTGGAAAATCTATTTAAATGTATAATCTGTTTAGTCGGGTAAAGTTGCTTCCACGACCGAAGTAGGGAAGGCTGAAGATCCCGTCCCACAAAATGTAGGAGACCGTGGACAACAACGTCCAGATGAACGAGTGGAGTCTTAGTTTTCCATTTCCGTGGTTCGTGCACAACTCAAACAGCAGTGTGCTAACAAGTACGTTTTGAAACTTTCTTGTTTTGAAAACCCGTAAGTTAATTCCAAGGTGGTTTATTTCTTTGCAAAGCCTCTTTACTGTTGTGTGACTGTACTTTCCGCCTGGCAACATCGTCACCATCGTTGCTTTAGATAGGTGAACGAAGTTTAAATTAAATTTCCTATAGTGCCACCTAATACTCCCTTGCAATGGTGAGCACGCTATGTCTAACTGGCCTCCACGAGGACCTGACTCCGGTAAGTTTTCTTCTATGTTTCTCTCGTGGACTATCTCTTCTTTTTATTTGTTGTTTTCCAGTGTAATGATTTGTCGGTGGTGAGACGGTAACGGCCACCGGCTGTTAATGTCCGTAAAGCACAGTATGACACAGCAGTTCCATATGTGGATTGTTTTTACTACCATTCGAATTACATTACGTAGACCCATGTAAATTGCTACATTATCATAGTATAGCTATACAAAAAATATATTCCCAACACCCAAGTCAAAGTTTCTCTGTCGAGTAGATGCCGAAAAAGACATTTGTGAGTTGTTGTCGGCCGTCGATTGGGCGGCGCACACCTCAGCTCCTCTCTCGAATCCTTCAGTCGACTGGTCTTCATCTGCCCCGAATACTTTCTTATCCGTGTTTGAGTTGGTTTTACCCTCCGAGATTTGTGAAATTGTTGACAAATGTCCGGCCAAGTCTTCCTTTGCTGATCCCGTTCCCACCAATAATCTGAAGAAAATTATTCATGTTCTTGCTAAACCTTTTGCTAGCCTTATCAATCTCTCATCGTCTAGTGGTGTCTTCCCTGACTCTATGAAACTTCCTCGATTACTCCACTGCTGAAGAAAGCTTCTTTGAACTCGGAGGAGCTTTCTAATTTTCATCCTGTTTCTGGTTGATACCATTTTCCTGGTAAATGAGAAGGCAAAAATATTAATATTGAGGGCTTCGCACGATTGAATAATTTGAGCCGCAATGTTAGAAAGAGCTCGCGAGTGAGTACCCCTACACTTATTAATATAGCTATTAATTGAATAAAGCTACACTTATTAATTGCTATCAGAAGAGTTTGTAAATGCTTGCAACGAAAAATATGCGGCCAAAAGCTCCAATTCGTTAATATGACGGTGTGTGTCAGCAGCCTTCCAAGGTCCCCGAGAACGAAAGCCATCAGACTCAAACAACATCCCAACCGTAAAGGGGAGAGTTAGAAAAAATAACAAAATCTGAGTTGTCATTAGGCCCCATAAGGGTTTCCCGCCATTACACTTTTTAAGGTAAAAAACAAAGGTAAAAAACAAATCCAGGCTGTTCTCCAAGCTCAAGCTGGCGTCTCCCACACTTGTCAGCGTACAATTTTTTCCAAGAGTAAAGTTCCGGGCAAAGGCTTCGTCATCCACCGACCACATTCTTCCGCTAACCGGCACAACACTAGGGGCGTACAGTCGCCTAATCCTCGAGGGAATCTGGCATAGATCCCGCCTCATTCTTCTGATGAACCACATGCCTCGATGTACCGAAATTACTTTACCGAAATCCATTAACGTAACGGTAACTGACGATGGGTTCATGGCAGCAATGATCGCCCTGCGCCACCCATAAAGTCCCCCGTAGTAGGGTAAGTAAAGCGATTTTCCAAAGTTTATGACGAAAACGAGACAAGGTTGACCCACTTTAGGATTCGAGAGAGGAGCTGAGGTGTGCGCCGCCCAATCGATGGCCGACAACAACTCTCAAATGTCTTTTTCGGCATCTACTCGACAGAGAAACATTGACTTGGGTGACTTCATTTACAACAGGTGTATGATCTTCCCATACCGATGGTTCTTCGTCGGTCGTTATGGTGTCGGTGTACACGTCGTCGTCCCAGTTAACAAATGCGAGGTATGCAGCATCGTCTTTTTTTTTGGGGGGGGGGGGGTCGCGTGTCCGCTGCGGTAACGTGATCGTAACCTACTTCATCCAACCGTGTCGTTGGAGTTGGCCGGCAACATTGGGTCAAAACCGTTCCAGCAGCCGAGATGACAGGGCGTCGCGTGAGAGATACAATCGAAAACTTCCTCCCACCTGGGTTTGTCTGCCGCTTGTATTTCAGCTACTGGCGGATTTCCACCATTAACAACCACCACCCTTTCGGAGTCATCTTCCGACGCACTGTCGACCTCTTAAAACTGAATCATCGGCTACTCCAGTTCTGCGTCACCGAATCCGGGCACTGTGCTCCACTCCAAAACCAAGGGGTTGGCAACTAAAAATTCCCTACGTTTTACCCCAAAAAAGGCGCTCTTTTTCGCTCTTTTTACGCTATGAGTTCCGCGCTTTGTGAAAGAATTTTACTAGAAAGGGAGCGGATAGAAAAATATGTATTAATGAGAGAAAGAAATTCGAAACACAGGAAACACGGTAAAAGGCTGAGAAAAGATGATAAAATGGAGCGGATGGAAAGAAATGTGGAAAAATAGAAACAAAAGTATAAACTACAAAACTTCTTCGCTTTTTCACCATTCCAAAGCAAAATTCTACCACGCGGTAGCTAAAAAGAAGTAAAAGTACGTCACGTTAGTCTTGTGTGTTCTTATTGCGTACCATGTTACCATGGCAAACTAAAATCAAGGAACAGACCGTGAAAGTGACGTTTTTAACGCGTAAGACAGATAAGTATTCGTTGATCATGTAGAGTATTTATTGAGGAATCAGGGGTACAAGTGCTTAAGAAGTATAAGTTCGATTACTGATATCCCTGCCCTTTTCGTCTTTCCCCTTTCGGCCCTAAGGGCAAAAGAGGGGGTATAGGCAGCACGAAAAAGGGTGAAAAGGGGGGGGGGAAGAGCAAAATTCATCACGTTTGTTCAACAATTTGTACCACATTGTACAACTATACACACAAAAATTAAGAATAAAAGTATTTTTTAAACGTTTTTATATTTAAACCCTGGATTCAAACGATTTAATACAATAATAATTACAAACTAGCTATCAAAAAGGCACACTCAAACGGACTAGTCGACTCTCATAGACTAGTCGATAAGAATCGACTTTTCTCAGTAGAAAAAGTGACTGTGCGATTCGTCGCAATCTAGATTAAATCAGATCTAAATATATATTAACAAATGCTGTTAACGTTTTAATTAAATAAAGCTTCAGATATGTATATTCCTGTACTTCTTTTGTAATGTATCCTAAGCATCACTAGTCCAGCAACCAGCACCAAGTGAGAGTATCACCTTTTATTGAATTTACCTTTAAAATCAACCGTTCATAAAAAATACACACGAGAATTTAAAATAAATTTATTCTGCAAACGTTTTACATTCAAACCCTACATTCAAACGATTAAATACAATAATCATTACAAAAATACAAGCTAGCATTCAAAAAGGCACACTCTAATGGACAAGTCGACTCTTATAGACAGTCGATAAGAGTCGACTTTCCTCAGTAGAAAAAGCGACGGTGCGATTCGTCGCAAAGCATAGACGAGATAGTGCGCGACCATGTTGGTCCCAAAGTGATACCATCATAATTTGATCGTTTCAGTACAAAAAGTAAAAGAATCTGCCGGCAGATAGCAGCATCCGTTGCCGTCTGTTTTCAGTTTTGACACATTCCATCCACACAGCCGACACAGCAACATACTGATTGTGAAATAGGCAATACCCCAATAGGCCCCTACGCTGCTAAGTTTGTATACACAATTAATGCCGGAAAGTCTGTAAGCTAGCTGGTTGTATCTTTCATTTCCTTAATTTTAGGTGAACGTCATAGACGGAAACGCCATTGTCATACGTAGTTACTAGTGATTGTGGCTCGTGGGCAGGTCGCCGTGAGATTTGACAGTTTGGTAACAATAATAAATAAATAAAATATGGCTAGTCGTACGTTGCCTCCGAATCGTTCTCGAACTTCACTAGGTATACCAAATATTTATGTTTGCATGTATGTACATAGAATTCTAAGAAATTGTCTTCATGAAACATTACAGATCAGGAAAGAGAAAATTTTGAAAAAACACAGGTTTGTGGAAAGCTTGTAGCCTACAATTCAATAAAATTTAAACAAAAATATAGTAAAAAAACAGGTTGAAATAAACAGAATACAATTACATTTTATTTGTGTAATGTCTAGACCTTAGCTGTCAGTAAAGCTGTGAATGAATCTGAAGTACCTGTAAAATCCAAGCATGTTCGCAGTAAGTAAAGACTTAGAGTTAATAATAATTATTGTCATCACTATTGTACATATCTAAATTGACATTTTCCAAATAAGGTGCAATTATTGGCACATTTCAAGGGAAAGGGAGCCATACTTTTTGGTCCATTGTTCTGAGACTACCCATTCATTCAAATCCAATTGTTGCATGGAAATTCTGCCATACTTTACACAAAATTTTGCGTGAGGGACATCCAAATGTCCTGGTAAGTTGTATACATTATTTGGTGAACTAAAAGTTAGTATTAACATTGATTTTTACAGAAAGATTCACAGCAACACAGAGAATTTTTAGTGGACAAGGGAAAATTATGGGTCAGTTGTTTTCCAAATAAAAATGTGCTAATATGTGTTATTTCAGTTTTATTAATGCTGTTTTTCTTTCTCGTGGAATTTAAGGGACTTCTTAAAGATGGATATGGGAAGTTGATCAATTTGTACTGTCGACTTCTCGTGGTAAAGCTCGACTTTCATCGAAGGAATCCAAAATTCCCGGGGAATTTGATGATCAAAGATGAGGGAATTGATGTTGTTTGTGAACATGACATTAACTTATAGTAAGTTTGTGTAGTAATAAATATTTGTATTATCCTTCGTGTAGGGTAAAAGTACTAGTAGAGGGAAAATTTGAAAGAAGGCAATTTTGGCAATTCGTTAATATCCATATTTTCCCAAGGCTTATTGTTTTCGTAATTCAGTATATTTATGTTGCTTAGTTTTCAGTTATCAGTTGAGTTGCTGGACTATATGGATGAGATTCTTACCCTACAAGCAGCTGGTAATGACTATGTGCTTACTTTTGTTGATGTGTATAAGAACTTCCCCTTTTAAAGTATATTTTTTCCCTATAGTATTTGGTTCTTTGGATATGTCGCGATCCAATTCTATGACGAATGCGGGGCAATGTCGGCTGGCTCCTCTTATTCCATGCATACAAGATTCTTCCCAAGTTTATGATTTCATCGTGAAGCTTCTTTTTAAACTGCACAATTGTATGCGAACATTAATTGTTGCTTAAAAGTATAAGCTTTAATTAATTGTATTGTCTAGGTCTACCACCCGAAACATTGGAAGGCCACCGTATCAGATTTCTAAAGCAATTCAAGGCTTTGCGGCAGTTTTACTTACAATCCAGTACACTCCAATATTTCAAAACATTAATCCAAGTACCACACTTGGATGAGGTAAATTTGTCTTGAAACATTTACGTCTTATATCATTTTTAAAATATTAAGAAACAAAAAAAATACTTGTCATCTTTCGAATATATAGAGTCCGCCAAATTTTTTGATATCCAGCGAGTTAAGTCGTCACGTCACACCAGTTGTAATACTACCAAACGAAGCCCTTCCGCCGCCGCAGGTAGACGAAACACTAGTTCAGTTGGAATCGGAAATACCGGAAAGAAATGACTATTCTCCTGATTTATTGCTAGAAAGGTTTCAGATTTTTTATGGTTATAGAAAAATCAATTTAAAAATTGAGAATGTACTATATATATATTTCTTAGAGATCGCTATATAGAACATCTTCTACATCAACTGGAACAGTTATCAGCGGAGTTGAGGAAAGTTCGTGCCGAGTATAATCAAGAGAATGGAATTCTACGACAAGAAATACTTAATTTAGAATTGCGCATGTCCGAAAAAGAAAACGAAATAGAAGAAGCATTGAAGGACAAGGAAGATATCGAACGGAAACTAAGTGATGCAGCCCAATCGGCACAGATGGGATCAGTCGTCCAATTACAGTTAGATGTAATTTATAGAAATTTTCTTTGTTAAAGGAATATTATATACATATATTTTTACAACAAAATTATTTAGGAAATGGGAAAAAGAGCAAAAGGATGGGAAGACAAATTTGTGAAATTGAAAGATGTGTATCAAAAATTGCGCGATGAGCACATCAAATTGCTGCGTCAAAAAGCTGAAGTAGACAAGAAGCTTTCAGCTGCCAATACTTCCCTCGAACAAAGCAACAAAATTCAGTGTGAACTCCAAGATTCACTCGAGTTATCTAAGACTAGTCTGAAAGATGCAGAAAATGAGCTTAATATGCTTAAAACAGCCGAAGTTGCGAAGATCCAGTTACTTGGTGATGAAAAAATTGAGCTTCAAGAGGCTAACAACAAATTAAATGTAAAAATGCCTTTCTTGTTTATTGAATCGTAATCTAATGCCGTAGTGCGTTTTTTATTTTATCATTAGACATTGATATCAGCGACTGAACTTAAAATTACGGAAGTGGAAGATCAGCTTGTTCAAATTCAAGAGGAAAAAGCTAAACTGTTGCTAGAAGTAGATCAGCTGAGCGCTACTTTAGAACTGAAAACCAAAGAACAAGAGGAGATGCATGCAAATTTTGAGACGTTAAAGGCGAGCGCAACAAATGGTGAAGTAGAATTTGCTGCATTTAAAACTGCTCAAGATGTAACAATTCAGCAGATGACAAAAGAAAAGGAAGATTTGTTGATTATTAAAAATAACTTGCAGGTTAGATTAAAAATGAAAGTTTGTTCTGTAGAAGCGCTACTAATGATAAACCATCTCTCGCGTGTCGGTTATCTAATTTTTGTCTGATAATTTTTATGTCTTATTTTTAGGAAAAGTATGAAGAACTTGAACAGCATAATCAAGCCATGACAAAACAAATAAATGATCTTCAAGAAGAGCGGCAAATATTAGCAACGTCTACTACTGACTTGAAAAATGAGTTAGATCATAGGAAACATAAGTCTCTGGAATTGAATGAAGCATTAGAGCAATCAATTGAATGTGGTAAGAAGTTGGAGGAAGAATTCAATAATTTCAAAGTTGCTAAAGAAAACAGTATCAAGGAAATAACGGACGAAAGAGAACAATTAAGAAAAAACGGTACAGAAATGAAGGTATGTTTGATTTTCCTTTCATTCGCATATTTGGCCATTTTGCCGAATTATTATTTTTCTGTTTTTAGGAAAAGTATGAAGATCTTGAACAGTATAATCAAGCCATGACAAAACAGATTAATGATCTTCAAGGAGAGCGACAAATACTAACAACGTCTACTATTGAGTTGAAAAACGAGTTGGATCATAGTAAACAAAAGTCTCTGGAGTTGAACGAAGCATTAGAGCAATCGATTGCGAGTGGTAAGAAGTTGGAGGAAGAATTCAATAATTGCAAAATTGCAAAAGAAAACAATATCAAGGAATTGACCGACGAAAGCGAACAGTTGAGAAAATATGGTGCCCAAATGAAGGTATGTTCTGTTGTACTTTGGTAAATTTGGCAAGACATGTTTTTATATTGCCTAATATGTCTTGTTATGTGTGACAGGAAAGTGTCGCCAAGTTAGAACAACAATTGCAACATATTGATGGCGAAAAAAATAATTTGCAGGAGGAAACCCGAAAGTTGCTACAGCAGAATGATTCATTGACTGCTCATTACAAATCAATGCTTGAAGCTAGCAAACTTGAAGCGATGAATCTATTCCATCAGCTTCTAAGTACTAAACTGAATTCTAATGAAAATACTTTATTAGCATCCATATTTATTGATTTAATTTGTTTCCTATGTTTGTCTGAAATCGATCAGTTGATTGCTCTTTAAAGGGAGAGCAATATTTGGAAAAATGTGTATTAGACTTGGCAAAACCTCCCGTTCTTGCTTTAAATCTTCAAGGTAAGGTTTTTACCGTTTGCACAGCATAGCTTCGCAAATTGGAAATCACTATGTAATTTTAAAAGTTAAACCCTTTCACTTCTCTTATAGATCATAGTGGATTCACTATTAAAGGAGCCTTATGTTTGTTGAAAACGCTATCCGAGTCGTTGAATGCATATTGTTCAAGCAACAAAAGTGACGATGTCGCATCCCGCATAGTACCCTTAATATTCCCCTTTGCCCAATCGATCGGTTTTGTATTGCTTCATGGACAGCAGCTGGCCCACAGTCTAACTGATATTGAAAAAGTTGATGAGATGCTAAAGAAGTGTGTTGCGGCAGGAAAGATAACCATTCTATTTTTCCGAATTCTTCAGCAGCCTTTCCAGAATGAAGAAATCAATTCGAATTCAAATTTGGTACTCATTTTAGATATTTTTGCTATTGTATTTTTTTATTATTATTCAATTAATTTGTGTGATTTAAACAGGTTGAAAATGCTCTTCGAGATTTAGATAAACTAGTTATTGCTGTAACTGAATCATTGAAAGCCAACGTTGAACATAACGTCGGCGAAGAACTCGAGTCTGAATTAGGAGCTATGGAACGAGCTATAGAAGAGGCAGCTGCGCGAATCGCAAAACTATGGGATAGTTCTAAACAATCCCACACTGGAGTTAAATTGGAAGTGAGCGAAAAGGTTCTGGATTCATGTACCGCATTGATGAAGGCAATCGTTGATTTAATCAAAAAAGCTAAAGTCCTTCAAGAAGAAATAGTTGCGCGTGGAAAAGGTTGAACTGGAACACGACACTAAATGGCTATTCTAAAACTAAACGTTCATTTTTGTTCGTACGCAGGATCTGCTACTGCAAGAGATTTCTACAAACGAAATCATCGTTGGACTGAAGGTCTGCTGTCGGCAGCTAAGGCCGTTGGTTTCGGAGCGAAGCTGTTAACGTAGGAAGATTTAAAAAAAAAGGTTGTTCAAGTAATTTTTTAAATAGTATAATAATTTCAACAGAGACGCAGCAGACAATGTGGTTAAAGGGCAAGCTAAATTCGAACAACTAACAGTGGCATCCCAAGAAATCGCCGCCTCCACGGCTCAGCTGGTGTTTGCAAGTCGCGTTAAAGCAGAACTACAAAGTAAAAACCTCCAAGCATTGGCTGAATCGTCTAAAGCTGTTTCGTTGGCTACTGGAGGGGTGGTTGCGACAGCTAAACATTGTGCAGAACTTGTCGAAGAATCGAGTAAATTTTAATTAAAAATTTTGTGATAATACCAAATGGCCATAATTAACCAATTTTTATTCTACTATTCAGCGGTTCTGGACTTCGCACATTTGACACTGCATCAAGCCAAACGATTAGAAATGGAGTCACAGATAAAATTTTTGGAGTTCGAGTCTTTGCTGGAAAAAGAACGTGTCCGATTGTCGGCTATCAGAAGACAGCATTACCAACTTGCGGGTGACACTGATTCGTAAATTTCCAAACCACCCGCTGTAGCTGGTGTGTCATTTTTAATTGCAACGTAAAGAACGCGCAATTTTTTTAAATTTTCGTTCTGCAAGTTCAAATCAAGTTTCTTTAATTTTCTATTATAAGCACCTATTTCATTTTCATCTTTATAGTTTAAAAGAAATCCATTGTCTTATTGACAAGTAGATTTTGGAGAGAATTTGAATGTCATTCCGCTGTTTAAATTGTTATTGTGCCAAAATTTCGGAATGTTAATAATGATATGAATTACCAATTGTATTAATTCTGCTTTTCAAATACCAAGCACTACAACACAATTTATTTGCAGATTATTTACTTTTACAGACAAAAAGTCTTGATTATTTAATTAACTTTTATTTTACTAGAGGGGATTGAGTCACCCCTTACTTGTAGCTTCTTTTGACGCTGTTTTGACATGTACGACATCATGGTATACATGGCGGGTAGAAAGAAAAACAAAAGATACATCCTCATTAATGTAGGGAAATGAAATGAGAAATTCCACTTGTTCGGCAAGCCTACGGAGAACTTTCCGGTTTCCTCGAAGAATGGAATGTTTCTGAAAGTTGAGAAAACAATGTGAATAAACACATAGAATTTTTGAAAGTCGCTACGTACCGCAATATAACAATTCCTTCACATAAGAAGCCAAGCGGGTAAAGAGGTATCCAAACTGTGTATCGCAACCAAGTGATTATGCCGAAATCTTTGTCGTATACTCTCATCATGTAGTAAGGATATCTATATCAACATAACTTCATCAGAATCCGTAGTTTCTCGCAAAATTTAAAAATTTCAACGCATTACCTGAAAAGCTCGATGATTGACCAACATAGTATCAAGTAGAAAATGACTGGTTTATCTTGAATTCTGCTTTCAGCTTCAATCAAGCAGAATAGTATAATGGATCTTCCACCAACTTGCACTGTGGGCTCCATAACACTTCCTTTAGTATAGCCAAATAAGGGATGAAAAATCTCTAATGCTTGCATGAGTTGACAAAATTTGAGAGGGTAATGAACAGATTGGTATGCAACTGGTATAAAATCTAGAAGAAAAAAAGAATTAATGTTTGAATTGTCTTTACCGCGAAGGGATAGTGCAGGTGCAGTGGAGTACATAAGGGAAATATTTATACATTGCGCTCTTTCTTTTGTTACTTTATTTACACTTTTCATGCAAACTAGATCTAGGATCTTTTTGATAAACTTTCCCAAATAACAATAAGGACTAAAGAGCATAATTTGCATAAATACATCCATGAACACTGTACACTCTACACAGAAATAAAAAAAAAGAACTTACCATAACCCAGTGTTGAATATTTGAACACCAGCATGGAAAATATGTATGTAAATCCAACAAATTGCCATAAATTATAGACAAACAAGTATGTCTTCCTTAAGTTTTCTAAATTAAAACTCATGTGATCAGCAACAACATTTTCACTATCAAGCTCATCCAACTTGCTTGAAGAAATATCCAATCCTGCTTCATCATCATCTTCAGATCTCCATTTATCAAAATCAATCTTAAAATAAAATGTTTTTTTAACAGAAATTTCCATTGGTTGTAAATACTGTTTTTAAAGTAATACCTTAAGCCAAGTGGGTTTCAAACTAGATCCAGTAAGCTTTGGCCACCATCCATCATTCTGTTTTTTCAAACTAATATCAATCTGCCGGGCAGTAACTCTATACTGACTAGACTAGGATAACAAGATCAAATTAAAGCTAGAATAATGTGCAGTTAAATAAAAAATAATAATAGCTTCCATACCACAGGGACTATATTAGCCCCTAATTCCAATTCAAACTCATAAAGTTGTGTTCCTCTGGCACCCACACCAGTTGCTACAAACTTTATATGGTTTTCATTAACCTGTACATCAGGTTCCTTCATACCATGGCATCAAGGAAAGCAAAAAGAAAAATAAGAATAGTAACAAAAGGTGGTTTGTCGACATTGTTTGATCGCAGTGGCCATGCAGACGCAGTAAACAGCTAAGGAATCAAGAATATTAATTACCTGTACGTCTTTCAGATCAACACGTAACAAAACGTGTGAAGTATTTTGGGCCCAATAAACAAATGGGTGAGGATTTCCTTTGGAAGTCATGTCCACCAGAGAGCAGAGACTAGTTAAAAAGCTGTCCTGTAAAGTAACGTAAAAATCCTATTTAACGTATTTTTTTTTCTACGTTTCAGTCTGCTAGACTTGGCGTGTTTGTCTTTTTTGACAGATATACAAAGATCGAGCGAAATTGCCAAATTGGAGACTTTTTACACTCTTCTCTTAGTATTATAGGAAAGTTTTAATCTAAAAACACAAGGAATAAATACTGTTTTCAATTTGACTAAAATGACAAATTTTAATGTTAACAACAAAATGAAACAAAAAATATCACCAAAACGTCAAGTAGCCTAAACGTAGCTAAACTTGCCAGATATTGAGCGGGATATTGAAACCGTTGAAACTGACAAGCTGAAGTTATCGCGAAAAAAAGGTTAAAGCAAAATATTTATTATGCATATTTATTGTAGTTAAACAATAAACATGCATACTTTTTATGGTGACATTTTAAGATCTGCTTCCCTCCCTATCCCTAAGATTAGCCCGATGTTCTTATCAGTTGTCACCGGCGATTTCTCAATATAATGAAGTGAATAACTTACGTTATTGCAAGTATATTGCAAGTATAGCTGTATAGTTGTTAGCTATAGGCAGTTGGGATTAAAATATTTCAATTTAGGAGATTTAAAAAAATATATACGGTTATACTGTATCTTTTGACGGTAGATGGCTGAGGTAAACAGGAAAACTTTTTTTCATTTGACTATTGCCTTCCGACTTTCTCACCAGGCGGCAGGTCGAATTGGTATGGCCGATGAGTAAGAGAAAAGTTTTGGTCGAAGTGGCGTTAGCAGCAGAAGTGTATGTTGGTCAGCATATTAAGTTGGTGTGTGTGCTTGAAACTCGTGTCGAAATTTTGAATGTTTTACCTGCAATGTCAACTTGGAAAATAATTGGATAAGTCGGATACGAGCATTCTGAAAAAAAAATGAGTTGGGGAATCGAACTTTGGGTAAGTTGTATTTCAGTTTCAACTGAAATCTAATCATATCGTAACACACCCCAAATCCACAGTAGCCTAGCAGTCAACAAGACGACCCATCCCTAGCTTACAGCGTTTGCATTCTACTATTTTCAGTTTCTTTTTACAACAATCAAGACTAACAATTGCCATCACCATGTGATTGGTGTATAGGGTCGAGAAACCTAGCGTAAATTTCATTTCATTTTACTAAAAAAATACTTACTTTGTTTGAAGTTTGTCAATCGAACGAGTTGTTGCAACTAGCCTGGCATGGTGTAATAAGACTTGAAATTTGGTTACTCGACCGAATTTTTTTGCTTGCTTAATTATAACGAAATTCTTCTGATAGGAAAATATTACTGCTTTATAGAGTTCTTGAAAAATATTTCTGTAAAATTCTTCAATTGAATCATTTGTCAGGGTTCAAACTCAAATGTCCTTTTTTTCGTTTTTTTTAACAAGAAATTTTATTTGAGAACGACACACCGGATACTGTTGAGAATGTTTCAATAGATTGCCGTCAACTTCTGGCACTTAATTATTATTAAATTTCCTGTTACACCGCGTTAGAATTTTGATTTTTCCGTCCATTTCCGTCCATTGCTAAGCAAAAACGTAAATCATATTTCTCTGGTTGCACACGTCAGTTTCCTGTGTACGATAACTAGTCGAATCGATCGGTGATCAAATGAATCGCAGTAGATTATATTTTGTCGAATGTTGGTGTTTTAATATCCTGGCATCAAATATTTTCGCTAAAACATAATTATTTTCTACATTCATTTTCTCTGTCCGAGTGTCCTTGTTGCCATCCGGGTTAAGACATGAGAGACGGGATCTCCATCAAATCGTAGTCGGTTGTTCAAATGCATTTTATTTTCTGTTAATAGATCGTTTCCCCCCCATTCCTGGAATGACTTCTTGTTTTGAAATCCCACAAAGTCTTTTGTTGTCATTCATTTACCTTTTCGGATTGCACGGGTATTTCGTCTTCATCGCGTGGAATTTATCTTCCAACTCACGTCTAGCTGTGCTTCTAATCTTCTTCCGCTTCGTTCACATTTCTCTTTTTTGCTATTCTGGCTTGTTCTAAATCTGTTTGAGGGGGTGGCTGTTGCAGCAGCCAAAGATTGTGACGTCTTCAGCTTGAGTCATGTGATTCGTGAGCTGAACTGTCCTCTCTTTCTCTCTCTCTCTTGCTTGTACGTAACAAGATAGGTTCCTGTTTTATTTCTGGCTAAGCTTCTCCCTCTTCTAAACATCTTCGTAGAAACGTGCGTGATCGGCGTCCATTTTTCTCGTCCATTGTTGCAATTTGATTGACAATCTTCGTTCTTGACTTTATATCAAAGGTGATAAGATCGTTTTGAATGTTGAACTTCTTAGATGGGTCGCATTAACGACATGCACTGATCGAATCGGTCACCAGTGCAATCAGATAACGGCTTTTGATATGTGTGTCGTTGATATTGTTTTAGGACCAATACGACAACGTAGCTGCCCACACCCAAAAGGGCATTGACTTTCTGGAGCGATATGGGAACTTTATCCGGGATCGGTGCGCAATCGAATCCGAGTACGCCGGAAAACTGAGGTATAATAAATTATCGATTTGAATTTCCTTTTTATATATATCAATATATATTTCATTAACTTTTGTGTTTGTCCAGGCGGTTGGTGAAGTCGTACATGCCGAAGAAAAAGGAGGAAGAAGACTATCAGTAAGTGGAAACTTTTTCTTTAAGAAAAAATAAAATAAAATTAATAGTCGGGATAAGGTGCCGCTGGCATGCCCTTTTGGGTTTCAGTATGCTCAACGCCTCGAGCTATTCGAGCGATATTCGAGAGATCATTTAAAATCGTTTCAGAGACGATGTTGGGAAACGACCCATTTCCTTGTTGTAGTTCAGTGATTCGGCTATTCTCTCGACGCATATCACATACGTGCTGAGGTGTAACCTATCCCGTACAATGAGTATATACTGTGAACAGATTCATAAAATTTATCTATTGAGCAGACAGGGCCGGCCGGTGTTACATACTGTGTAGCAATATTTTTTTTCCCCTCTTTCTGTTCTGACTCGCCATGTTGCACAATAAAAGCGTCGCCCATTGGTAATAAAAGGAAAAGATCCGTGCTGGAATACCTAAACGGCCCGACCCACTAAACTCGAATATTTCTTCCCGTTATATTCACAAGAGGACAAACTGGCTGACCTTGCCTGTTTTTCTTCAGAAATCTGTTAAATGGCCAACTGCCGGATCTAGGCAAGTTCTTCACCTGACCAGGGAACAACTGTGTACAGCCTTCAACCTTGGATACGAACTATCGATTTTTTATTTTCCTTACCGGCTTGTAACTAGCAATGACTCATCGTATGGTGACGTCACCCCCTCCCCCCTTCTTTTTCAGCCGACCATCCCCACCCTTGCATAGTAAAACAGCAATCCAATCAAACAACGTAGCTTCCCCGTCAAGTACTGCAACCCTGGGAACGTGAAAAGGACGCCTCCGTTCCTGGAAAAATGAAATGATTCCATGGTTGTAGTTGTTTCCATTCGAGTCGGATTTTTGTATTTGTTTTTTTTATTTTTTATCTTGATCACGAGCATTCCTTCCACCTTCAGCTCATTACTCACATACTCGGACTTGGGAAGAATGCAGGTTGATGGGAGACGAGACAAGGAAGACGAGTATCAAACGAGTTGTTGATCAGGTGCACGAAACATAACGGTTCAGTGAGTTTCTTTAACAGTTTGAAAACTAGTCCTCCGTTTGTTTAGTTTTGTTTTGTTGGGGGGAGAAAAGGGGTGAGACTAGGCTGGTGGTCCATTCCGGTCATAACCCAACGCTTTTTTTCTAGTCGGGGATAACGAACGAAGTCCAAAAATGAGCTCCAATCAACTGAAGTGAATTTTTTTGTCTGGCTTCAGGGAACACTCGGTGAACTATGTAGAAAAAAATTCAGACGGTAACCGTAGAATATTGGGGCATCCTCTCAGCCCACCCACTTGTCACCAATGTTCACACCTTTTCTTTCTGTACACTTCGACCTTTTGTAATCCAAGAACCTTATTCTCCAGTTATTGTTTCTTAATTTTTATATCGACCAAGCAAATAGATGAACATTTTAAGATTAACCACTAATCACCACGGACAACATTATCAAATGGGTTTTTCTGGTTCAACTGTGGGCTAGATAAGATTAACCACTAATCGTCACGGACAACATTATGAGTTTGAAATGTATGTATGTATGTATGTATGTATCAATTTATATAGCGCACTATCGCAGATAATCTAATCCGATCTAATGACGCTGGTTAGTTTCCAATTTGGAAAGATGTGATTAAACACATCACCGTATGTTTAACGTCATATCCTTGAAAGCAATCAAGGATCCCTGTGTTATGCGTGCTGCCTTTCTCCACGGCGCGACTGCTACAGGTTTTTGACGGGTTCAGCTGGGTTTCGAAACCAGAGCCTCATTGCCTTTTTCCAAAGCGTTGACGCTCTAATCCACTACACCACCACATCCCCAAAATGGGGTTTTTTTTAAGAAATCATTTGTGGGATAGATAAGAACTCAAGTTATTACTTTTGTCAAGTTTAAAAAAACGGAAACGAGAAAGACTTTTCAAATAAACAGACGAAATTTAGGGCGGGAGGGGTTGGCCCCATGATTGTAGACTGCGTTAGAGTCTTCCTTCTGTATTATCCCTCGTTACTTGCGCGTGTGTTTTTCTTTGCCTTCAAATGACGGTTGACCTTTCACTTCTCCATATAGGTCGCCGCAAAATGGATCAAAAAGGAGAGAGAGAGAGAGAGAGAATCAGGCTAATAAAATAAATTTCATTTTTATTTTAGAAAAGAGCTCAGAAGATTTTCGAATCCTATTCGCGCTAGTGTTGCTTCAAGGGTTGATATTCTATAGACAATCTTGTTAAGCAAAGACGAAGCCCCTGGATTTTTTTTTCGTGTTTTTTGTGTGTTTTTTTGTTTTTCCTGTCGCTCTGTCGGAGGAAGAATTACTCAGTCACGCACTGAAAAGGGGGCTATGTCGTGTTGCTCCACAATTCCCTATCTACCGTCTCGCTCCATTGCGTTTCTCAGATTATACTGTTGAATCTGATTCGCAATTCGTGCGCTTCCTCGGCTGCTATCTCCGCACTCGAGGGAAGTTGTCGCTGAAAATCTAATCAGACCCACCAACATCCTATGGCTCTTCTCTCTAGCTTCTCTCTTTCTGGGTCGTCAGGGGAGGATAACGACAATAAGGCATGGCGACCATCTGCTGAGTCATTCCGTCAGAATGTCCAATAGGTGACAAACCCACAATCCCAGATGATTAGCCTTTAACGATCCTTAAAGGGAAATATGACGGCCAGCAGCTAATTCCTATCATCATCAAGCTAATGTGCGATTAGCTGCTGCTACTGTTGCAACTCAAACTGCACCTATTTCGCAGTCGGGTTGAGGGAGAACGAGAAAAACGAGTTATTTGTTATTTCCGATTGGCGAGAGATATGGCCGTGTGAGCATCTCGCGTTTTTATTTGTTTTCCTCCTTTTCGTAATGGACTCGAGCGTGCGTGTGCACGATGAGCCTGGGAATGAGATTTTTCTTCTCTCTCTCTTGTTGCTTCTCTCCTCTCGATTGCTTTTTCTTTCGTCTGGTGCGTCGTCATTTTTATTTTGAAATTTGTTCATGTTGTGTTTTTCTCGTATCCATCTCACCGTATCCGAACGACTCGTAATGGGTTCCCATGCGGCGCACCGAACGTCCATGGTGAACAGCTGTGTCTTTTTTTTTTTTTTTTTGCCGCAGCTCGGGCCCGGCATCGACTTTGAATTTGAACGTGTGGCATAATAGATCTAATTTCCATTTTTCATCAACAGATTTTCGTGCCAGAAAGCCTTTCGTGATGTCCTGACCGAGGTCAACGATCAAGCCGGCCAACATGAAGTGGTAGCCGAAAACCTGACCTCTGCCGTCACCAAAGAGATTGTGGCTCTCGTCAAAGACTTGAAAGAAGAACGCAAAAAGGTATATTCAACTATCACTCTTTTCGTAATCGTCTAGCATTTGGATAGGTCCAGCATCTTCCATCACGGTTTGAAATTAACCCCAACCAAAAAGACAAACTTTTCTGCGGCTCAAAAAAAGCGGAAATGGTTTCCAAGTTTTTAAATCGTTTTTATTAACAAGTTTGTTCGTTAGTGGCTTGCGAGTAGTGGGGAAGTAGCAACGACGGAATTCGACGGTATTCCTTCTCATGCTTGAACGTGGATAGCCGCAACTTGAAACAAACACACACACACATACACGTTGTGCTTCAAGGGCATGTAGACTTGGAAAGTTGTGATTATCATCAAGCGGTTTGAAGGCATTGTCTTGTTTTCGTTGGGTGGTGGTTATCCAACTTTAGTGCGGGCGTGCGTGTCCCATTCAATCCACTTTTCTTCTTCCAGCAGTAGCTTTTGGCCTTTGGCGTTGCAGCCAATTTTTTTCTTTTTTCTCTCCTCCCCACGTAACGCAAACAAAGAGAAATAAATTAATATCAAACAGATATATATCCATTACTTTAATACCAACGTCCAAAATGGAAAGAAGCTGAACAGCCAACAGACTTTTGTTTGGGTAATAATAGCCTAAGGGTGTGTCACACTTTCAAAATTCGATGGCAACCTTGAGACTCGACGTTTTACTTTCCATCTCCTTTTTGAAATTAGGTTCTTATTTTTTCAATTGAATGAAAGTTGTGGATGGGCTTCATCGGTTTGCGGCGCATAATTTGTTTCATGATGACTTCATTATTTGATTTGATTTGAATTATTTTTGAATTGTTTGATAGGCTCTACAGGAAGGTGCGAAATTGCAGTCTTCGTTGAACCAGCAGTTGTCGGCGCTGGATCGAGCGCAGAAAAACTACGAAAAAGCTTTCCGGGAAGCGGAGCGGGCCGAGGACGCGTACCGCAAAGCCGATGCCGATCTGAACCTCTCGCGGGCCGACGTCGAAAAGCAGCGCATCAACTCGTCCATCAAAAGTCACCAGTGCGATGACAACAAAAACGAGTACGCCAAGCAACTCCAGAAAGCCAACGAGCTTCAGACGTGTCATTATCAGGTGCGTGGGAAACCAACGGCTTTTTGTTTTTCATCTTTTTTACACAAAAAATAAAATAAAATGAAATAAGACTAAAATAAGGAAAAACGTCAAACCGTTTTTGGCGAGCTTGTCCTGATTATCAGCCAACGAGGTTTCGGGACCATCCCGGATGGTAATAAGTGCGCTAAAATGATTGTGATGCTGTCATTATTTGTGCTCCCTCGCTGTGGTTGGGAGGAGCTGTCTCGGCAGATGTTGCATTAACGTCAACATGGCGTGTACGTAATAATAGTTTAAAAGGGAAAAAAATCTGGCCTGTGCTTTTTAGTGCGTTTCTAATTTATTGATCGAAATAATGTTGACGTTTTTTTTTTCTTTTTTTTTTCTTTTTGCAGACGGCCCTTCCAGGTGTATTCCACACCCTTCAGGAGTTAGACGACAAAAGAATTAAACAGGTCGAGAATTTCATAAGGAAAGGTGTGGATATAGAGCGCAGTGTCTTTCCCATAATTAATAAATGTTTGGACGGAATTGTCCGAGCCGCCGACAACGTCGATCCGGAAAAGGTGACCTGATTGTTTGATTTTTATTTTATTTACGCCCCCTTTTTTGTTTGTTGATTTTTTATGTTTGATATTTTTTGGTCATTTTTATGGTCAGGACTCGCGGCTGGTTATTGAACGGTACAAATCCGGGTTTTCGCCACCGGAAGACGTGCCTTTCGAAGACCTGAGTAATATGCGAAGCGGCAGCGTCGGCTCGGACTCGTCGAGCAATGGTGGCGGCAGTGGCGCCATTCATTCGACCATCAGCTTGACCTCGAGTGGCATCCTCAAGTCCGAATCGAAAGGTGGCACGTTAACCGCCATGAAACTCAAAAAACGCGCCGGCATCTTTAGCATATTCAACGCTGGAAAGGTAACGTCATTATCAATAGCAACATCTTACCCCCTTGTTTATTCTAAAAGAAATTGAATAGAACCAAGCGTCCCGATTAACAATGGAACCCGTTTGATGGAGATTTTTTGCGATAATCTCAAATAATCGATTCTTGTTTTAGTTGATTTCTCGTGTTTTTTTTTTGGTTTTTTTTTTTTTTTTTTGTTTTTATTTTTCCGATCATCCCATCTCACCCTTGTTTTGTTATCATTTCTTTTATCGTTCTGCCAATACGGATGCTGAGCGTGGAGACGTTACCATTCGTATTGATTGTAGCACGCCACACGTTTCAAGTGCACTAATCCATTATCGTAAGTATCTCTGATTCTAAACAAAAATTTTTTTCTGTTCTTCGTTTGCCCCCCGCTTGCGCGACACACCGTTCCCTGCGACTGAAATGATTCCAATCGAACAGTTTAGCCGCCAGCATGCCTCATCCAAACCCTTGCACGTTTTTTCTCCCCTTTCACCACACGCTTTTGTCGCCAGTGTCTTTTCTGAATTGTAATCAAGTCCTGCAACATTTGCATTTTTTGCAATTTGACGGAATTGCCAAAGTGTTGTTGTCGAAATGGGTTGACGCAATCCGTCAGCCCTGGACTGTCTCAATGGGATAAACAACGAGCGCGCGCCGTGTTCTGTTTTGGTAATGAGTTTTTTTGGTTTCGCTTTCTCCTTTCCAGTCGTCTCTCATTGCCTTCGTCGAACCCAAGGAGGACTATAGCGATTTGGCGCCGAACCAGCGACGCAAGAAGTTGCAGCAGCGGCTGGACGAGATCAACACGCGGCTGCTGCAGGAGACGGCGACGCGCGACGGACTCATGAAAATGAAGGGCGTCTACGAGCAAAACCGCGCCCTGGGCGATCCACTTTCCATCGAGGGCCAACTGACAGAAAGTGGACAAAGGTAGATATAATAGATTATTCTATTTTCAACCCGATCGATTGATATGGATTCGCTAGGTGGCGCTACTACTAAATCTTGTCCGAGTCGAGTCCTCTCTCCAGTCTCTCTCCGCTCCTTTTTTGGGGGCTTTCTTTTTCTTTTCTTTTTTCTTTTTTCGTAACCGAAATAAACAAGCCTATACTGGCCATATGCTAAACAAAAGAGCTTTCGTGACACGCCAAGAAAGGTATGCCAGCATTGTCTAAGGTAGAAGACTGGACTCGGCGCAACCGAAATGGAGTTGCTAATGAGATGGCATATTTTTTCGACGTTCTTTCCCTCTCTCTCTCATGTCGAGTGCATGAAAAGATGTGAAGGTTAAGGCACGGATCATCCGTCACCGTTTTCGTCTTCCTTTTAAAAATAAAATGCATGACCTTGAAATTCCAGGAAGCGTTTGCAGCAGGTTGAACTCACGTGTCGTCTTGTTTGACTTTTGTTGATGAAAAATTTATTTTCATTTATTTTTTCTGTTGGTGTTTCATTTTTCCATTCATCAGCGAGAGCTGAAATGTTTGCTAATAGATTTAATCATTTTCATTCTTTTCCTTTCTCAGGTTAGACAAATTACGGCTGGAACTTCACAAATTTCAAGGCTATCTGGATGAAGCCGAAGGCCGAGTCTCGGCCCAGACGCTAAACACACCCGGCGTCCGAACGTCTTCAACGACCGGAATTAACGGCGGCAGTAACGGAGGACTAGGATTGAGAAAATTGATGGGATCCAAGGGATCCAACAACGCCCTAACGCAGCATGGCGGCTCGGACGAGTCTCTCAGTCGGAGTGCGTCCGATTCCAGCGTTTCCAACCCCAACAATAAACCGTCTCTGCCTGGAACACCCCAACCAACTCATGGGTAAAATTAATAAAAATGAATCGTTTAGTTTGTTTTAATAGATGGCACTAAATAGTAAATTTCTGTATTTTTACAAATATTTAAAGGTCTTCTCACAGTCCAGAGAGCGGAGTTGGTTCTCACGCCTCGCATACCAGTTTCCCCGACTCGGAGGTGGAGCGTCTCTACGCCAACGCCGAAGCCGAGATAGACGCCGAAGAAGACGACACGCTCAACGAGAGCGAAGTTTACGAAAGCGAACTACTGCCAGTTTTGGGTACCTGCCGAGCACTTTACGCATTTGAAGGTTCGTTCCACCCGGCGTTTCCCATTTTCGAAAAGCGCGCTCTGCTTTCGCCAGAGTATCTATTGGTTTCCTTTCATTTCTGCGCTTGCACGTTGGCTTTTTTTGGGGGGATAGTATACTGGTTGTGGCCTTATCTGATGAGACTCTTACTCTTTTGAACTCTTATGATGCTTTCAATGCTACCTCATGTCACTCTGAAATCGGCCTTCATCCTACTGCTGTCCGTTTCTTTCGAAGAGACTCGTCTACGAAATTCAGAAAATCAGCCACTTAATTCTTTTCTTTTTTTCGTATTTTTGTAGCCCAAAGCGAAGGTTCTATTCCCTTACACGAAGGTGAAGAGTTGTTGGTCATTGAAGTCGACCAGGGAGACGGCTGGACGCGAGTGCGACGGAATTCCGGCTTCGAGGAAGGCTTCGTCCCCACCTCCTATATTCAGTGTACACTGTATAATACTTGCTAGTTCACCGTTCACCACCACCACCACACCACTTGCCCTGTCCGCAATCTTCAACTTATTTATTGGCTAAAAAGAAAAGAAACGGTCTTCTCTGTCGAATGGAATCGAAGGCATTGTCAAAGATAATCATTCCGTTGTGCGCACCACCACGACGGCCGTTGGTTAGGAGTAGCTAACGAATTTTTTAAATAGGAATAACCAAATCTTTACATGGCCTTTTTTTCTTCATTTCTACAATTCCACAATTTTGCAGCGTTCTTGTTTATCTTCGTTTTTTTTAATTGCAGTAATTAAAAAAAAAACCTTGGTTTGAGTTATAATGTCGATTTCAAGTTTCTTCTTTTTTTTGTATTTTTATTATCGCTAATGTGTCTTTAGTTTTTATTCGCATTCAGTGAAGACAAAGAGTTTGTCTTTTTTGGCGTGCAATCGTTTCTTTTTTTCCCTCCCATTTTCTCGGTATCTCGTCATTTTTATCTGTTCGCTCTCGTCGCCCAAAATGTGGTCATTGCTTAATGCGAACAAATTGACCGATTACATAATCTACAAACTTTTTCTTATAACCACGGAAATTCTTTTAATAGGGTTTGTGCGCTGCCTTTTTGCGTGTTGACGTTTTGCTGCCTTTCGATTTAAACACCTTTTTCTTATGTTTGATAGTCCCGTAATAATTCTTTTTGAGTTTAGAAAACAAAAAAAAAAGTAAAAAGTGACGTGGCAGTCGTCCATGTACAGAAACTATAACTAATGTGGGACACCGGGACTATAGGGTGGATGAATGAGACCGCTGAGTAAAATCAATTGTGTAATCCATTAGTGACGACCTCGTGTGTCGGTGAAAGAGGTATGTAATGGAAATATAATAATTCCTTTTTTTTAGCGAAACAAAAGAAAAATGGCTAAGAAATTCCGCGCTGAATCGCATCTGTTAGGTGTATTATGCGTTCGATTCGAAAATTGACAGTGATTTTTTTGTGTATGTGTCTGTGTAAGTACTCTAGTTTCTTTTTTTCTCATTTTTTTTCCATCTTCTGTTCTTCCTCCTTTTGTTCTATTGTATTTTTCCTTAATTTTGGCATCCATGGAAGGTCTACGTTTGTCATGTAATTCGTATATGCTCAATGCGACGCAAGTCTCGGTCCGGAATAAACGTGTCTGCTTCCCTTTAATCGTGGATGCTGGAAATTATGAGATTAAAAATCAATTATTTGACCAATTATGATGCGATTTGATGTAGTTGTTCCTCTCGCAAACTGTCCAACGCCAAGTGTGGGACATTGAATTGCGTCATCGTTGCAGTAAGTCGATTGTGTTGAAAATGAATAATAAGGATTTACCAGCGATGGACTTTTGATCTTTCGATGCATGTTAAAGAGGCCAAATCAAACGCCAAGTGTTCTTCGCATGCAAGTGGTCGTGGAATTGCCGATTCGCAGAAGAAAAATTTGTTGCAATCAGTTGGATGAGCGATTAGACGGTTGCCTACATCTGGTGTCGCATTTCCAGGGCAAACGACTGGGGAAGCTGTAAGCAATCAATATTTTTTAATTTCGTAGATTCAACTGGACACTGACAATGATCAGCGTTTCAAGTTTCAACCCCATATAATCGCAATAATTTTTTTTGTTTTTTCATTATTGGTAGACTCACGTTCCAGAAGGCAGTTTGAAGTATCTGCTAGATCGGCGTAATCACACACACCTCTCACACGATCGAAAAGTAGCATATCAGGGCATTTAATTAATGTCGGGCGACCATCTAGACACTGATTTGGCATTTAATTGATAATAAAGCAAGATCTAGTTTAATTATTGAAGTGTAAATATGATATACTTGGTAATATTTATTGCACTGAGCAGGATCCTCGTGAGGGAAAAGTCCTGTTTTTTTTGGGCAATGCTTTGTTTTGATTGATTCCTCTATTTTCAAAGGACAATGCAGTTACATAAAACGAAGATAAGCAACTATAGATAAAAATTGTTTTACGGAGTAAAGGTCGGCCATCGCAGTCCGCCCCATTCAGTAGGACGCAATTTCCAATGGAAAAATAAAACACCGTGCCGTCTTCACAACTAATTGAAATGACAATAATCTTAGTAAAAGTTAAATCCTTTAATGAATCGACTTACAGTTGCGGTATAGCCACGCCTTGAAAGGATAAGATTAAGAAACAAAATATTAGTTTCATCTTGTGAATTTAGTTATCATATGATAACTCACCGTTGTCGCAGATGTAGTATTTATCACACTGCAAATTTAATTTGAATTAAATTCAATTAATTGACACGAAATTAGTTGAAATGATTATAAGAATATGATTTACCTGTTCTTTATCGGCAATTTTGTAAGGCCGTGGACTAATAACGTGAAGCAGTTAAATAAGATTAAATGATTTTTGGAAGAAACTGAAATTTTATAGGGATCGAAAGTGTATACCGTTTGATGCATTCCATTTCCACCTGCTTAATCACGTTTCCTGAGAAAAGTCACCACGGTTATTTAAAAACATTCATTCGAACGGTTTATTTCACAATTTGTTTAGTCGTTTACCGTGTTGGGGTTTAGTTGAAACACTTGAAAGTGATAGAATAACAATTCCAAACATCGGCAGATGAAATGCTTTCAACATGTTGATTTTTGCTCTACCAACTGCGAAGAAAGTTCTTCAACGAAGCAGCCTGGTGAAATGAATTTAAACATAAAAATTCTCATTTTGAAGTTGGGATCTACTTCACAGTCACAGTCTGGAAATTTTACGAGACCTGGCGACTGACTATCTGGCGAATAGCGGAAGATTTTTTCAAGCTTAAATTCACCCTCGAGCCGGTTGTTTCTTTGATTGGTTCACTCTATATGCTTGTGCTTGTGTGTGATTCTCTGTAAAAATGCTGGGTGACAGTGCGCATCCCTCTAAATATTGAATTCCCGCAGGTAGAACAAGGTCGGAAAATAATCTCTTAAGCTCCGTATTGTTTGCCCATACGTCGAAAACATGGGTCATACTGTAGAATATTAAGGGTTATGATGTCCCCTTTTTGGATTAATATGGAATATCAAACATGCAACAGCCTTGATCTGAAGGCCATTTATTTCTTATTTAAACTAAATTGAAGACGATCAACATCAACCATTCGTCAGTTGCATCATCCGCTGTGAACATGTGGATCCCAACGCTCTTTGCTGTTACTGCCTTCGTTGGCTGCATTGGTAGGTCACAAAGAAACATTCGCCCGTTATTTTCTTCTAACATATTCATAGTTAATTTAATAATTTCATTTTCGTATAATTAATTCTAGCTGGCGCTGCATTGCCGACACCTCGTTGCGAACTAAGTCTTCGCCCCTACATGATAGAAGACGATGAATTTTGTGACAAGTACTATGTTTGTCTCAACGGAACGGTAAGACATTTCGTCGGGAATGTGATCAGACACAAGCATGAATGTAATTCTTTAAACTAATTGTACCGGTATTCGTTCATAGGCGACAGAAGAATTTTGCGACGACGGTCTCGTGTTTGACATCACAAAGGATAAATGTGAACTACCCCATGCTGTCCAATGTGGCGACAGGAAAAAACAACGTAAATTATTTACTTTTTCGATCTCTCTTTACTTGTTTTGCTTCTAAATCGGTAACTTTAGCCTGGATCTAAAACTTTTTTCCTCTAGACTAGATTTACTGTTCGGATTGCTAGATTTTTTTAATTGATTAAAACAGTCGTAATTTATTGAAAACATTTTCGTTACTCCTAATGTTTTTATCAAAAATGACCGTTGCGCACTTTGAAGATTACCTTTCAAATTCAGTTCCATATAGTGCTTCCATCTAGTGGTTGACAGTTGAAACATTAGAAGCGACAAGGTCGTTTTCAACATTAGCATCGCTTACAATCTTTACATGCAAAATGCATACACTAGGAGTTCTTTGGGTATAATAACCTACATGTTAAATAACGAAAGGTGCCACTTAGTGATGAACTAGATAAGGTCGTCGGTTCCTTGAAAAAATCGTGACCGGTTTTTAGCACTGCGCTGCTCCAGTCTTACATAATTTTTATTTTTTACAGAAAATCCTCGACCAACTTCTAATTGTCCACGCCGAAATGGAATGTTCCCTGTGAAAGGATCTTGCGATAAGGTTAGTATCTTATTAATAATTTATTTACCCAGATAATTGTACCATTGTTTCTTGCATTAACATAAAATTTTTAAATTATTCGTCGCTATCGTATTGCAGTTCTATCACTGCACCGACGGACAACATACTCTCATTGCGTGCCCTCCGGGTGTAATTTTCGAGCCATTGGTTGGAGCCTGCGTTCACGCCGATCAAACAAACAGACCCAATTGCAGCGCATCCCGTAAGTTGATATCCTATATAATGGAATCATCCATGGATTTCACATTCAATTATCACGACTCACTGAACGCTCTCGATTACTTTTACAGAAGTTCTCAATTTCATGTGTCCTAATATTGGATCCGGGGCCAATCCATCAGCTTCTCTTCGTTTTGGTGATCACGATCGACTTGCTCATCCGACGTAATATAATCCTGATTTATTTCATGATAAAACAAATCATCTATTTCATTTGATATTTGCATTACAGTTCCTGTCGCCATTTCTACATGTGTCTTTTAACCGGAATGCCACGGTTTGTCTTTCACTACACAAGATTTTTTTTACCTGTATTTCTGATAGATTTTAATCGATATTTTACTTTTCTGTAGTCTTGGAGGGTGCACGTATGGATTGGTTTTTAATCCGGTGTCTGGTCGCTGTGATCAGCCCCAAAATGTCCGTGGATGGTAAGATTTACTGCGGCAATTCGATCGTCCCTGCAAATAAAAATGCGTGTCTAACCTGTCTGTCCTTTTTGACGTAGTGAAAAGTGGTATGGAGAGGATGATCCGATTGAAGAGGATGACATTCCTGATGCCACTGTCGCGCCGGCACTTTCGTCTAGAAGGATCAACAACTCAGCTGTCCGGACAGCTGCTCCAGCAGTGTCTGTTGCCAGAGTCGAGCCAGGAGAAGTGGCCAAATCGAAAAGCCACCAGCCAATGCGCCGTTTGTCTACGGGAACTAATCGTTTCGGTCTAGTTCAGGAAGATCCGATCGATTTCGATAAATCCGATTTGGACGAAGAATAACGTTTTTTTTTCATTACTCAATCGATGATCTTATAGAAATAATTTCTTGTGTATTATGTGATCCATTTCTAAGTAAAAATTCTATTTGACTATAGCAACTGTTGAAATGGTTTTATCTTTATTTTGGTGGAATGGACTAGATAAAAAGAAAACCTCTTAAAAAAAAGGTGCGGCTATCACCGCGAAGGCAAACAGCTAACCCTTCGGGAAGGCAAAATAATAAAATTGTGAACATTCTCCTGCCGGCATAATGTCCTCAGCCCCCAGTAGAGAGAGTCTACATACTTTCAGTACACAATTTTGGGGTGTGCGAATTTTTTTTTAGCTCTCAATTCGTCTATACATTGTTTCACCCTTTCCGTGAATCAGTCTCACCACACTCACCGAGGAAACCTTAGCTGTACTTTAGAAATCATGAATTAAAAGAATAGTTTTTTTCCAAGTTTTCCCACGTTTTCCCTTAAGCAAAACACTGACCGGTTTGACTACTTTCACTCGAGTACAGAAGGACAAGAAGACAAAACACACCGCACCGAAATCTAAAAATTTACACACACACACGTGAAAGTCTATAAACCCTGCCACGGGCCCAATCGAGTGACAGCTTTCAATAGCGTTTTATTTGCTAATAATATAAATGCATTCCCATATAAAGTCAAAATTAAATGAAATTCGGATATATATAACTGATGTTTCTCGAATAATTGCTGTGTCAAGTCTTTGTATACAGACAAAAGTCAAATTTATTCATAGAAAAACCAAACGATGATGGGTTTTATAGAAAAGTCCTTGAAATTTAAAAATTTTTGTGTATGCCTTTTCCTATAGATATTTCTGTGAGTGTAAAGCATGTTATTGCTATAGCGCGTAGATTGGCAAATGATTGCTCAGGGTTTACACGGAACTTCTTCCATAGTCTAACGCCAATGTGAAAGGTACTTTTCCGTTTTTTTCCCTTCTCCAGACTTCACGCATTCTAACCTTTTTTTTAGAGAACGTCATCGTTCCTTCAAAGTAGCGAACCTTTCTCTTTTCAATTTTTTTTAAAAACCTTTGAGAAACTTTGCATTCATCTGCAGTTCGTGAACGGTTCTCGGCATCAGTCAGTGGAAGACTCGCAAGTGAACAACACCACGTCGTACTCAATCTCGAATATGGCTGTCCTACAGTTTGTTATTACGTTGGCTCTTATCGGCTGGACACAAGGTATTGTTAAATTACTACAACTCACGTATTGGCAATCTAAAGTCTTTTTTTTCTTAAATTAATTCTCTTGCCTGTTTGTTTTTGGATTTTGTGATTCAACAACTATATAGCCTACAACTGCCCGTACCCCAACGGCTACTTTTCGGATGAATCCCGATGTGAGAAGTTTTGGGAATGCCGTGAAGGTGTCGCCGAGGAGGTCTCCTGCCCCGACGGTCTCTTGGTGAACGAAAAAGCCGCTGCTTTCCGCTACCCATGTGACTACCCTGTTGATGTCGAATGCGGCAAGAGGACTATTCCACGTAAGTTCATACAAATGATGGATTTAGCTAAGCGATATCTGTGTTATTAATATGCAATGCGTTTCGGAAGAGTTGTAACTCAGTGAAATATTTTTGTCGGTTACAGCTGCTGAGGGACCATCGGGCAACTGCGCTCGCAAATGGGGCATGTTCAAGACTGGCTCCGACAACAGCTGCGGTGATTTCGTCAACTGTGTGGATGGAGTTGAGCACCAGTTTAAATGTCCCGAAGGATTAGCTTGGCACCCAACTCTCTGGCGCTGCGAATGGCCAGACCAGGTTCCTACTTGCAACGTCGAAGGTACCGATTCTTTTTTCTATCCTGATTTTTTCTAATTAATAAGTATAATTTTGCATAATTTTTGTACGTGTTATCTATAGCTTTCCTCGGCTTCAAATGCCCTGACGTTGACGAATATGTCGCTGCCACCAACCCAGTCTACGGACACCCGGTAATATCAACCTTAAACTTTGCAATGCGATTTTTTTTTTTTTTTAAAGAAAGTGCTCCTTTTTAAAGACGTTTAAAGAACAACCATGTATAAATTAAACATTTTCATTGGGCTTATTTAATTTTTCAGACCGATTGCGCTCGCTACTTCGTCTGCATTGAGGGAAATAAACCAAGACTGAACGTCTGCGGAGCTAAAACTGTATTCGACAAGTCTATCGGTGCTTGCGGAGCTCCAGAAAGCGTCCCAGCTTGGTAATTTAAGCACGACATTTTTATTGATAAACGAAAGAAAGGGATCTAATTATTTGTTTGTTTGTGTGTTTAGCGCCAACTACTATCCCCCCGAATCCGAAAAGTACTCAGCTTAAAAACCTTCCTTAAAATCTAGGCCGCACTTGTATAGCAGGGTCAAGGGAAAACCACGAATTGCGAGGGATGAAGAGAATGTCGTATTAATGTATTGTTTTGTGTTATGGATTAAAGCGAATACACAATATTTTTCCCAATTACAATAAAATCTTCTAAATACTTACTTTACGTATACAATAGATCGTCTTCATAATTGTGCAAAAAACTTGGTCATGGCGATGCATAAAAAAATCAAACTACCTGCTTTGACATCGAACACAGTTACTTGTTACTTAAGAGCCTGTAAACACGATTGTTAGTTTGCATAGATTTTGTTACTGGCTTACATCGATTTTTTCTCACTTTGATCGTGTAAGTAAAGACACGTGTTGCGTGAATGTTCTCCTAGCATAAGTAAATTGAGTGAATAATTAGCTTTAGTGGCTAGAACGCGTGAGTGAAAGGCGGCCGCGGCCAGGTAAACCATAGTGGCTCCCATAGTTAATTAACCACTTATTCTCGTTTCTTTTATCCACATCCGCGAAGCGTAAAAATCTTGTGGGTGGTGATTATTGTTTCAGCAAAAATATACACAAGGGTAGATCATATCTACATGTAAAATAATCGAATATAAGTTCTAAAATAAAACATTATCAGTAGACCCGCATCGTATATCCTTCATCACCCCCTCCCGTTAGAAATCAATAGCTCAATCTTTTATGTCAATTGAATCAAATTGTTGTTGTCTGTCACGTATGGTGCAGCTTGAATCAATGTTCCCGATATTTGATAAGATCGCCGGGAGTGGAAATTCACGATCAATGGAAATGGGAAAACGGGAAGCACAAAATAGAACCAAGAGAAGATCGTGAGACCTTGCGTGAGACGATGGACAGAAGACGTAAATATAATGTATAGTATGTAAATTTTTGGGAAAACGGGAAGCACAAAATAGAACCAAGAGAAGATCGTGAGACCTTGCGTGAGACGATGGACAGAAGACGTAAATATAATGTATAGGATGTAAATTTTGGCAAGTTTGAAGAACACGGCACACCGTAATGCTTAATCGGAGTTAAATTATTTAGGGGTTCCTTTGAATCTAGAGCATGCAAATTATAGGTAAATTCAAATAGTGCATTGCTCACGTATACACCGATGTCCTTGTTTATTCTCAAGGACGTTTAGGTTAAATAGCTGTGTTAGAAAGGAGGTCAATTGGTCCACATTCGGACACCATAAAATCCAATTATGGGTTCATAACTTTGCATGACGTCATGCCCCCTAAGAAAAATGTCGACTTTAAAAGTGGACAATATCGTCTTACGGAAAAGGAGCCACAGTTTTCTACAATTCGCGAACAATATTGTATACGAAATAGGACATATACTATGTCATATGCTAATAGTAGGGAATACAATTTTTGTACAAAAAGATGGAACCCTTGGCGGATTTCAACCCTGCCCTGGCTAGAACCAGTGCGAATGAAATAAACGCCCCTCATTAAATGTCATACCCAGAAAACTGGCCATCAAATATTTCTTCAATATTTTTTTATTTTGTTACCTTTGTTTGTGATAATCCCGAGGGGTTGTCAACTCGATCCGAAGGTGTACGGATCTTAAATCCAAAAATCAATTTTTCAGATTTTTCAGATTTTTTCAGATTTTTTCAGATTTTTCAGATTTTTTCAGATTTTTTGATTTTTTCAGATTTTTTACGATTTTTTGGATTTTTTGGGGGATTTTTAGATTTTCTTAAGATTTTTAAGATTTTTTAAAGATTTTCGTGATTTTTCAGGATTTTTAAGATATTTTGCAAAATTTTTTTCTCTTATGTAATAAACAAGTTAAAGACAGAATCCTTTTATTAAGTTTTTCATTTCCATAACAGTGATATCGGAAGAAAACAAAAGTTGGGACTCATTATTTATCACAGGGGGAGGCAAACTACATATATAATTACTACAGCAATGATACCCGTGCGCAAACATTGGCTGCTCGATAAGTCTTTTTCCTGTTAATTGCTGGTTGACATGATCAAAACAATACCAATCACATTGAGCACCCACATTTTTCTCTCCGTCCCAGTTATAGGCCTAAATGATTTGCTTCATCTCATTTTTCCCCCCGGACATCAACATAAAAGAAAGTACACGTCCCACCAAAACTCTTTGTTTCTTTTTTTTACCTCTACCAGTTAGGCCTACATCACTCTTAAACATACACCAATCCCCAATACGAATTTTCCTTTTTTCCGGAAAATTTATAATCAATTTTTGTGCAAGTAAGAAATTTGAGCTCTGAGTAACTCTTTTGAGGCGATCGTTACTCTGTTTTTTAACTCCATTTTCACAAAGCCATACTATTGTCTGCTTTTTAAAAGTTACTACGGCGCCATCTTCTCTTGTTATTACGATAAAAGGACTAGACAAAATCTCTTGGTCAGTATCACGAACTGGCTTTTCCTTTTCGCAATATTTTATCAGTCTGCTTGATTGGCGGAGATATAGGACCGGTCGAAATAGGCCCCGACGAAATAGGCCCGGCAAATAGGACCGGACGAAATAGGACCCTACGAAATAGGCCCACTATTAAAATATTTTTAAAGCGGTCCTATTTCTCCGTCAAAGTGGGCCTATTTCTCCCAATTATTTCTAAGTTCCATAAGGTACTCTGAAATATTAAAAAATAAATTCGACCTACTCTACATGAGCGAGAAGGCGGAATAATTTACGAGAGATCCGCCACCGTATATATTCATTGCCGTAGCTCAAACCACGATGATTGATTTCACACATTGCCGTTTCGTTTTTCACATGTTAGGCAGCTGATTCCCGTCTTTATTTTTTGATGAACGTATTCCCCTTTATCTTAACTGTAAAATTCATTTTTTACAAACGTCGTTTTCACTTATTAACTATCGCTAATTTAAAAAAATGAACAAATTTCCGTGTTTTCTTCGCCATTTATTTGTTCCGTAGCTCGATCCCCCCTTCAGCGGCTCAGCCTTGAACGCGTCTCTCCCCTTTCAGCGGCTCAGCCTTGAACGCGTCTCCCCCCTCTACCTATGCCAGTACTCAGGTGAAGTAGGAAATGAACATGTTTGATGAAATAAATCTTACGGATTGATTTCAAACATATCCATAACAATTTCATGTTTTTTTTTAAGCAACAAACGCATATCACTTTTAAGTTTCTTGTTTTATGGGGCTGACGCGAGGTGCTGCTCAAGCCGGCCAGAAGGGTGGTCGAGCGGGGGAGGCTGCACGCACTCATGGGAGAGGGGTGAGTGAAGGGGGGTTAACCTGGGCCATACCATACACCCCCATGTTTTCCCTTCTCCGTATACGTTAAAGGATGGACTAGTAGTTAGCAACTCGGGCTATGAATCTCAAGCGCCGGTGTTCGAATCTCGGCCATGTCGATAAAGATTTTTATTTACAAAATATTTTAGAAAATTAATAGCTCAACAGCATAAAGCGGTGTGGAACTATCCTGGCGAAATTGATGGTTTTTTCTTTTTTTAATTGATTTAATATACAGCACGAAAAGGAAATTTCTATTATAGTTGAATACCAAATGTGGTTTTGAAGATTTCCATCTATCGGTGATAGTAGCGTCACTAGCGTGGTTCAATAGCGTCATGAAGATGGCGTCATCTGCACATCGTCAACTTCAGCGTTTAATTTACAAATAAGAAATAGAAATCTTACAAAAAAATTAAAATAGCTTCAAGATGTGTACATTTTATTTTTAATCATTTCAAAATTTGAATTGCAATTTTCGTTACATTTGATCTGTAAGAATTCGATTCTGAATCATTCTCATTTCAAATCGATTCACACACATAGCAGACGCTAACACATCAAGCGTCATCAATAGCGTGGTCTATGGTGCAATGCTATCACTGGAGTAAGGCGTTTATCTTCTATTCGGGTATGTTAGAGAACTCTTATCATGTTATTTTCAATCTTTAGTTTCTAATATTGTAATTATCAACTTGTGTGGATAGGTAGCGTCATGATTGGCCTACCCTGATGGCGTCATGATCGCTGCTGATTGCCTTTCAAATAGGTTTTCAGCATTCTGCTTACACCTTTGGCATAGAGTCACATATTTCACAATCCAACATCAATTGGTACCAACAGCAGCCCTTCTCTCCATCATCCAGAAGGGTCTGAGATCAGTGTTGGAGATGTGTGTGACAATTTTAATATGATGAAATTTATCTACCACCAAATTTTTACTCTTATGTTTTTGTTTTTCAGGATGGTTCGGAACAACCCATGGAAAGCTTATCACTCATTGATGCTGTGATGCCTGATGTTGTTGCAAGTCGTCAACAGCAAACCCAGAACAAACAGAAACCACAAGTGGTAAAGACAGAACCACCAAATTCCAATGGAGATGAACCCATGCATTCCAATCGTAAGATAGTCACTACTTTTTTTTGATCCCCTGAACTGCTTACTTATTTTCCCTTCAACTATTTAATGAAGGCTGGGAAGAGGAAACAGGAGTAGAGATGCCTGCCAGCAAATCTACTGTACTTCGTGGCCATGAATCTGAAGTTTTCATCTGTCTGCGCCTGAACCCAACAACATTCAGAAGGGTGGAACTGAAGTTCCGAGCAACAAAGATGTCACCTCACTTGACTGGTATGTAAGTTGTGCTATGTAATGCTATGTGTAATGTAATGTGTATGTAAGCAAGTGCTTTTGACGGAAGTGTAAGTTTGGTTTTACTATTTCATTCGATTTGTTTTAATTTTATTTCATTTCAAGGTATTTGCTGGGATAACTGAACAGAAGTTTTAAAGAAAGACTGAAACAATTGACAAGGCAAAAGATTGGGAACCTGAATGCTATTCAGGTAACTAGTGCCAATACATTTTATACATCAATAAAAATAAGATAATGTGTTCTAAAATTCTTCGTCACGAAAATGTAATTAAGTATCTCTACATTAATATTTTTTGTTTCTGATTTTCTTCTTTTTATCTGAACAGAGTGCAGGCGAGAAGCTTAAAGCTGCACTTGAACGTACAGTGACGTCCTTAAGATTGTTAAGAAGCATTGTAGAAGAAATTCGTACTAAAGAAGATACTATACAAAAACTTCAAACGCATATCGAATCTATGCCACTTTCAGTACTAACAAGGTAATAAATTTTTGTTATCCACTTGAGTAACGAGATAGTTGTATCTCTTTCTTTTTAGAACATTTTATACTCAAAGAATACTGAGTATCGTAGCCAACGCCAAAAAACAAAATGAAGAAATGCATCGGGTGCTTGAAGATGTAAAAAGTGTGCAGCGTGAAATCAATTCAATACAGGGAAAAGTTGAGCGTACGTTTACCGTTACGGATGTAATTATTTTTCGGGTATCTATTACTACTATCAAAATGCTGATATTATTAATAAAAAAATGTTGTTACCTTTTTCTTTTTTTATTAGATGGCCAAATCGGATGAGACTGCCCGGCGTATTTACAAGTATTTGATTTCATTGCAAACTGATTGCTCTGACATCCAAAAATTAGTGAAAGAATCTGGCAACTTGTCACGAGAGATAAAGGATTTAGAAGATCAAGTATGTTTCGCTAATTTTTGTTTGTTTGTTTGCATTATTGTCAAATAATGTCAAATAATGATGCTGTTTGTTTCGTAATCAGGCGGAGACCGAATTACGTAAGAATATTGCTACAAAAATTAGGCGACTGCAAAGTGACCTCGAACAGATACGGACGGAAAATCAGATTTTAGAAGAACGAGAGGGTACTAAAATTTAATTATTCATCTTAGTTTATTTCCAGTCAGCCTCACTTTGTTCAAATTAAATTTTTCTCACTTCAATAAAGTTCAACATTCCAATATTCTATCTCATTCAGTGGCCATTAAGTGGATTGTACATTATACAACGCTACTATAATGCATTGATTGTAACCTTATACTTCGTTTAAACAATCAAGAAGCTACCAAAAAATTAATTCGTTACGATGCAAGTTACTAACGACGATAAGCTAAGCTATTAAATAAGTCATAAATCAGGTTTCCTTCGTATTACGTTGGAATTGTTGAATTCAATGATAAATTGTTCCATGAATGCATTCTGCATTGCAAACACTTTCTCCTTTGCTTCAACTAGAAATCCTGAGAAAAAAGTGTAAAAATTAAGTAAAGAAATTACACGTTCCAGTAAAAATATTAACAGACCTTTCATAAAATCGATAAGATCGGGATCTGCAACTAACAATTCCTTCTGAAGGTCATCAATCTGTGATTTCCATTCTCGAACTTCTGTTGCCAGTGTCTCAAGACTCAGCCTGCTCGCTTCTTTTACAGAAGCCAGTTGGACGGTGATATCTAGAAGAGATGGGTCTTGTCAATTGTTTCTGTCTTTCTTTAAAACTTCTGTTCAGTTATCCCAGCAAATACCTTGAAATGAAATAAAATTAAAACAAATCGAATGAAATAGTAAAACCAAACTTACACTTCCGTCAAAAGCACTTGCTTACATACACATTACATTACACATAGCATTACATAGCACAACTTACATACCAGTCAAGTGAGGTGACATCTTTGTTGCTCGGAACTTCAGTTCCACCCTTCTGAATGTTGTTGGGTTCAGGCGCAGACAGATGAAAACTTCAGATTCATGGCCACGAAGTACAGTAGATTTGCTGGCAGGTATCTCTACTCCTGTTTCCTCTTCCCAGCCTTCATTAAATAGTTGAAGGGAAAATAAGTAAGCAGTTCAGGGGATCAAAAAAAAGTAGTGACTATCTTACGATTGGAATGCATGGGTTCATCTCCATTGGAATTTGGTGGTTCTGTCTTTACCACTTGTGGTTTCTGTTTGTTCTGCGTGCAGCCTCCCCCGCTCGACCACCCTTCTGGCCGGCTTGAGCAGCACCTCGCGTCAGCCCCATAAAACAAGAAACTTAAAAGTGATATGCGTTTGTTGCTTAAAAAAAAACATGAAATTGTTATGGATATGTTTGAAATCAATCCGTAAGATTTATTTCATCAAACATGTTCATTTCCTACTTCACCTGAGTACTGGCATAGGTAGAGGGGGGAGACGCGTTCAAGGCTGAGCCGCTGAAAGGGGAGAGACGCGTTCAAGGCTGAGCCGCTGAAGGGGGGATCGAGCTACGGAACAAATAAATGGCGAAGAAAACACGGAAATTTGTTCATTTTTTTAAATTAGCGATAGTTAATAAGTGAAAACGACGTTTGTAAAAAATGAATTTTACAGTTAAGATAAAGGGGAATACGTTCATCAAAAAATAAAGACGGGAATCAGCTGCCTAACATGTGAAAAACGAAACGGCAATGTGTGAAATCAATCATCGTGGTTTGAGCTACGGCAATGAATATATACGGTGGCGGATCTCTCGTAAATTATTCCGCCTTCTCGCTCATGTAGAGTAGGTCGAATTTATTTTTTAATATTTCAGAGTACCTTATGGAACTTAGAAATAATTGGGAGAAATAGGCCCACTTTGACGGAGAAATAGGACCGCTTTAAAAATATTTTAAAAGTGGGCCTATTTCGTAGGGTCCTATTTCGTCCGGTCCTATTTGCCGGGCCTATTTCGTCGGGGCCTATTTCGACCGGTCCTATATCTCCGGCTCCCGTCTGCTTTCTAACAAGGAACTGTAATCTGTAAGCTGCGCGCCTTCAATTTATTTCAATAAACTCTTTTCATAGGAATCAATGAAATTAAAAGTATCCTCTCCTTCGCAAGCAACTTCTTCACATTCATCAAATTCAAAAGCGTCATCATCAGTAGGGGCTGGCGCTTCCAACGACTCGCTTAATTTAAAGGCTAAACGCGCGTCAAAATTGAAAATTTTGTCATCTGAGTCGCCTAAACAAACCCCCAGTGCTTCCAATTCCATTTTGGCGTCGACCCTAGCCTTTTCCATCGTATTTTTAATTTCATCCAAAGAAGGAAGTGTGTCGCACAGGTTGCCATAACGTTCTTGGTTTTTAATATGCCTCGGATACACAATGTTATCAGCTGAACCGAGGGATGTTAAACGAATGTGGGCATCAGCCTTCCTACATCGGTGAATTAAAAAATCGAGCAATGTAAACGTCAATTGGGTGCTCCCAACCGGTGAAAAAGAGCGACAAGCCTTGAAATATGACTCGCATGGCTGACTAGAAAAAAGCCAAGGTTTGAACAGCTGTGGTGTGTTGTCTTTTCCTAGCCTGACTATTAACATAATTAACCCATGAGCATTGAGTTCAGAACATAGATATGCATTGGGGGTAACAAAATGTTTACCTAGGGGGTAGGTACAATCACAAGACATCCAATATCTCCAGCAACGAAGACTAAATACTGAAAACCACATTTGGTGGGGGGATCAAGTTTCTTATCAATAAAGCTATTTGTCAAAAAATCCATAAGTTTAAGATAAAAGATTGTTCCTTCCGCTCCCGGTACTTGTTTCAGTAACGAACGTAGCTTCGGATTGCTTAAACGACGGACCGCATCATAATTCATTTTGTCCTCTAAGAGAAAAAAACGAAAAAAATCGATTCTTGTAAAATTTTGTCGATTTATTAAACCAAAATTCTTGGAATTTTGGGATTTTTGGGATTTTTTTGATTTTTTGATTTTTTTGATTTTTGGGATTTTTGGGATTTTTTAGGGATTTTTTTGAAAAAATCCGAGGGTGTACGAGGATTTTTTTGAGTTGACAACCCCTCGGATAATCCCTGTAGGCCCTACAACCCAAACCTTGTTAGCGCTTGTTAGCTATTTTCTCCAGTTGATTTGAGGATCCAATGTAGCCACAGTCGAATAAGATGGCGGAACTGGATTGGTTGGGTTCACCAGTTCTTTTCATTTTTGGTGGATGTTGATGATGCCCTTAATTTTGGTACATTGATTTCTGTTGGTACATGACGAGTAAATACTGGTATACCAACTAGCTTTCGAGGGGTTGTCAACTCGATCCGAAGGTGTACGGATCTTAAATCCAAAAATCATTTTTTCAGATTTTTGGGATTTTTTCAGATTTTTTCAGATTTTTTCAGATTTTGTCAGATTTTTTCAGATTGCTATAAAGTCTTATTTTACCAGATGGAACACCCATTGATTGACGTGGCTTTACTTTACAGATAATTGTCCAGCGCTGGACCATTTCTTTGCAAACCTCTGACAAAATTTGGAATGTAACTTTGTGCCCAGGTGAAAGTTTGAACTTGGACGGGCACCGTGAAAAGATAGATCCAAATATTTGTAGTTTTTCTTCTTTATTCATAATTTCGAGAACATAAGGATCACCAAGTACATCTCGGATGTACTCTTCAATCATGACACTTGACTCATTTACTTTAGCCAACGCACGAATTCCACTAAAATTGAGATCGTTAAGTATTTTTTTAATACTTTCAGGTACAATGACCTTGTTTTCTTTTAACAATTCCCATGTATCGTCATCCTCTCTAGAAATACCAGAATTTATAGAAGTCATTTTTCCCATCAAAAATTCCTAGCATGGCACTGACAGCAGACAGACCAAGAGACAGACAGACGCCCAAGGGGAATTATTAACACAGTAAGGGGAATTAGAATCGATAACGAAAAAAATCGATTCTTGTAAAATTTTGTCGATTTATTAAACCAAAATTCTTGGAATTTTGGGATTTTTGGGATTTTTTGATTTTTGGATTTTTGGGATTTTTAAGGGATTTTTTTGAAAAAATCTGAGGGTGTACGAGGATTTTTTTGAGTTGACAACCCCTCGCTAGCTTTTGGGTAAGCAGACTTACTTTGGCTGTTTTCCAGGGGAAATGGTCCATATTAGTGAGAGTTACCGCACTGATTATGCTTATGCTTATGAAAATGACGTGTTAACTTGTTTGGTGCATAAGTTTGATATCTTAAGCAGAGGGGATAATGTCGTTTACCAAAGAAACGAGGAAGATGATCCCGAATGATCCACAGAAACAGTATCTTATTATTGGATTCAATTTTTTTGGAATTTTTGCAATCTTAACCTAAGAAATCAGCTGACGATGATTGAGTTCCACGCTAAAACAACCAGAGGTCATTGCTACATCTTTATGATTTTGATTTTTAAAATTTTAAAATTGTGAATTGCTTTTATTTTAGAAAAATAGGGGAAACCGGACACATCTTGGACATTTTAGAGAGTCAAGAAAAATAGATAGAATGATTTAAAAAAAAATTTCTCTACAGTTTATTTTTCAAAGTGTCAACTAATTATCTTCGCCAAGTTTCATGAAAATCACGTCCGGAAAAATCCAAATTGTTTCCTACTAACGGTGCCATTGTGCTTAAGTTTGACAAATGAGAGAAAAACTGCTCACCAAAACATATGCCAGTCATTCGCCTACATTTTTCAAATTTTTATTTTGAAGTTTGATAGTTTAGACGTAATTCACATTTTAGTAGAGAAGAGTCTCTGGGGGCCATTTAGGACAAGCAAATTGGCCTTATCTTGATGATAAACTATTGCGCCACTTACATTTTAACCATATCTAAAAGTTGTAATTCTTTCCTGATAAGAAATCTTCTCAGTTTTGAAATTATCATTTCCAAATTTGTTTCACTTCATCGACATCTACATTTTCTGTTTTTTTCGTAATTTTTTATTCATCCTATCACTCTTTTAATTCCCTGTCTAACTTGGTACAGACGTCTGTCCAATACTAACCAAGCAGTCTGGTTCAAAAAACACAAAATTTAAACTGCTGGGAAAGACCATTCCCACTTTTTACGCCGTCCCATGTTATACAGTGGCCTTAAAAATAGAAAAAATTAAAATAAATTTTTTTTACAGGCAAAATAAGTTTCTGTCTGTCCGTTGTGTTAAAATTTGAAACACATACGGCAAACATTTTACGAGTTATTAAAAAAAGTAAAAACATAGTAGGAAAAAATTCGCAAATTTGTTTTCTCTTCTCGGTGAAATTTTTCATATTTATTATGCAGCTGTAGGGGAGAGCGGGGTCACGCTGGACAAGTACACCCGAGTACATAAATATCTACCCCCCCACCCCAAAAAAGGCGCGAAAAATAATAGTACCGCAACAAAATTGGTTATGCGCTTACTGTCATTTAAACAATATGCTTATCACCCATCCTTTCCACTTATTTTGCGTTGAAAAAAGACATTTCTAGATAATAGTATAAGCGCACAACCCACTGAAATTTTTTTCCCATTTTTTTTTCAAAGTTTGATTACAGCTAAAATAATGACTCGATTTTTATGAAAAAATTAGGGGACATAGATATCGGGGCGTTTAACAATGCTGTTTATTTCTTTTTAAAATTATGTATAGTTTAAGAGATATTGGGAAAATAATTTTTTTGTCCTGAGTGACCCCGTTCTCCCCTATAGTTGAAACTATTGTAAAACTCTAGGCTAGCCGTTAATTAATAACGCTTCAAAAGGATAGAATTTTACTCCTTCAAGTTTTTTTGCAATGTTGATTTTGCAAAATATTTATATTCTTTTGGGGACAACTTATACACAAATGAGGGGTGGGTTTATACAATAAGGGGGCGTATTTGGGGATAGTAAAGTCAACGCGCCAATGTAATTGTTCCTTACTTAAATAGCTATCGGCTCAATTTTTTGTTAATTTTAAAATGGAACCTTCCCCATTTTCCGAACCCGTCTAAAGTGAGACATGCGTCTGTCCAAAGTTACCCCAGTACAGGAAAAAACACCCAAAAATTAAAATCGCTATAACTTCGGCTATTCTTATTTTACAGAAACGAAAAAAAAAAAATCAGGAGGTGGGGGGAGGGGGAAAAAATAATTTATTTTCCAAAAAAGAAACAAAATCGTATGCAAGGGATGGGAGATAATGGGAAAAACCGGAGGTGTACTAAGTTGGAACGTTCCCCCTATATCTTTTGCAATTTTGAAGGTACATCATTGAAAAAATCAAGGGTGTGCGGGAAACGATTCCGCAGGTTTTTGTAAAAAAATTCTCTCCTTTGCTTGAGGGAATGGGAGATATTTTTTTATAAGTGGAACTGTTCAAGAGGGGTCCGGTCTCCCCAAACGGATATCAAAGGATTTTGCTTGAATACTCGCCGTATGACTGATATAGGGCTGTTCGAAATCTTTTTAGCATTTGAATAGATCGTGTAACAGAGCAGTTGAAGTAACTTTTTTCCTGCAAGAAGAGCCTCATGCATGCCTCAAGCACCTCGCTTTGGCTAACTTCGTTGGATGGGTGGGGGGTAGGACGGATGGGTCAGACAATATTTTTTATTTTTACCAGGAGGTTCTTTTCCGCAACTTCCAGTGAAATAGGTTGGATAGCGAAATAGATTGATGGGAAAATGAATCAAGATTATTGGCGAACAAGAGAAGGTTCGTAGAGTTGGTTGGCTGTAGTCCAAAAATCCCTCAGACTGGCAATGATGTAGACTTTTAAGGAAAAGAAGACAAACTAGTTTTTGTTAATGGGGTTCGAGTAGGAAGTAGGAAGTGGAAAGATTCACATTCTAAAAGAAGATGTAAACTTTTGTCAGGCGGATCTTACTATCCGCTATGCTTGCTATTTAAAGAGTTTCACTGCTGTATTAAGATATTTAGAGTTAGCTAGTAGCCAATTTTTTACGAAAAATACAGATTTCCAAAGAAATTAATTTTTGCAAGTGAGGGCGAGCGAAAATTGAAATTGAGCGCGCACTATTTCTAATTAAAAGGGAGATCTATTCTTCTGGCCATTAATTTTTTTTCGAACTCGAACCATCGATAGCCAACCAAGCCCAGCTGTTTTACATCGATTCCATTCTTTTCTCAACAATTACCCGAAGGGTTACTGGTCAAAGTTTCGTTTGCAGTTACCCGAAGGGTTACTGGTCAAAGTTTCGTTTGCAGTATGGTTTACATGGGCACCCTCAGTTCTCGTAACACTACACAGATATCTTTTTGCAGTTATCGTAACACTACATAGATGGATGCACTAGTTTTTGGCAATTATTGATTGTAATAAACCATTTTATTGCATTTCAATGGCAGTAATCGGTAGCTTATAATTTTTTACATCTATTCTGAAAATTTGGCTGCAATCGATTCAGGCATTTGATCAAACGGAGTTCTGGTTACTTTTTGACAGAATTTCAATAGCTGTTACAGCAGACGATAATACAGAGACATGTGACAGGGATATAAACGTAACGTGACAATCGACTACTATTGTATGATAGAATAGAAGTCACTGTATGTTATCACTGAACGCTATCAATCTCCAGTAAAAGAAGTGCTGATAGGTAGTTACTTACATTTAATTTTAACAAGATCCGGTGTGACGTGGGGTGGCGGGGCGAAGCCTCCGCCGCACCAAAGTCACGCTTTACCCTTACGCCGCGCCATATCATATTAGGTTTTTTGGAATAGAATTTTTATTTAATGTTTGGATAGAAACATGCGGAAATATTCTTTTAATCTCTTTCTCGATTTCTGCTTATTACAATCTTCCGGAAACTAAGGGCATAAATTTTTTTTAAATGTTATTAATTAATCTTAATAATAGGTCTACCTTTATAACAGAATATTATTATTATTCTATAACTATTCTATAGCTCTGCCTTTATAAAACTATACCAATACTACTATATACCAACTAGAATACCCTTAACATTCCCTTCGGGTACCTTGCGGCGTACGTACGCTGCCTACAGTATGGTTTACATGGGCACCCTCAGTTCTCGTAACACTACACAGATGGCTTTTTGCAGTTATCGTAACACTACATAGATGGATGCACTAGTTTTTGGAAATTATTGATTGTAATCAACAATTTTATTGCATTTCAATGGCAGTAATCGGTAGCTTACAAATTTTTACATCTATTCTGAAAATTTGGCTGCAATCGATTCAGGCATTTGATCAGACGGAGTTCTTGTTACTTTTTGACAGAATTTCAATAGCTGTTACAGCAGACGATAATACAGAGACATGTGACACTTTTGTCATAGACAAAGACCAAGTTTTTTTAACTATGGTGATGGGCTGAATAATTTTTGAAAAGAATTTTCGCGTAAAATGCTGTTCATTTATTACAATCAAGAAAATTCAATTCTTGTAGAGAAATGTAGAGGATTGGTTATTCAATTATTAGTTAGACAATGTTTGGTGCTAGGATTTGAATCTTTTCATTTTTTCAACTATTGTGTGAAGAAGAAGAAAAATGTTGATTAAGAATCAAGTAATCTATTCTTTATAAAAATGTATCCAAATTTGAATGTAAAGCTAAATAATTTTAAAATGTTGCAGTTGTGAAAGAATGTTTTATATTTTTTATATCTAACTGTCATCTGCTGTTTTCATTTCTAATATTCTATATAGGGATTGAAAAGGAAGACGAGATGTTTAGATACTGACATGGCTGTCCATCAGACCAAATTGGTTGTCGCCAGTTGTGACAGTTAATGTAAATGGAAACAGTCATTCAGGTGATGAATAATTGCAAATAGCCTCCTTTGTTGATTTATGTGTGATAGCGATTCTTCAAATGTTTGTTTTATAGGGAGAACAAGATAGAATTGGAAAACGAAGAATCAGCCTGGATCACTATTGCCCAGACCGAGGAATGGAATTACTGAATGTGTAGTTCACACGATATAACATGGCTTTTGTGTGCAAATAGCTTGAGGAGAAGCAAGTTCAACCAAACCTCAACTTTGGTCACATCTTGGTTGCGTATGGGTTCCAGACAGATTACAGTTTCCACAACAAATTCAAGCCGGCTTGGGAAAGCCGGCTGCCTTGTGTTTCTGCGCCGGAACTGCTTCATGGGAAGGTAAATACGCATTAAATTAATTCATTAGGAACTCGTTATTTTAAACAATATGGAATTTTAAAATTTAATAGTTTAACCCAGATGCAGCTTCAGCCAATATTCTTCATGTAGCGCATGCTGCCGTAGAAAATAAGGGGTGTTGGGATCGTTTGTAGCAACCTGGACTGATTTGGTGGACACAGGATCGTTACATTTCGCTTGGCCAGGATGGATTTTACAGGCTTGTTTGGCTTGGAATCATTCCATTCATTAAAATATCTTATGATATTCTCCACTCCAAGAATCATATATTCAACTGATTAAATTCCAGGACTACATTTAAAATTCGTTTTCCGAACTTTCTTCGCTGTGGGTTTTGAATGAACCACTTGACAAAAGTTTTTCAGTCGGGGTAGTAATTATCGAGATGGGGCGATTATAGAAACTTGGCTGTGGTAACTTGAGTTTGGTGAATTTAATTACTCTTAACAAATACCTCAATTTATCGGTATTTATTTGTAGCGAACTATTCGCCATACAAAAACAGAAGGAGTTAATTGTTACAGATGGAGAAGGTCGTCATTATTTCATGAAAACAATAGCTCTTAAAGCCCTTCTCTCTGCCGATTTCCTTCTCCTGGCTCGTCGGTAAGAACTTTCTGCTAATTTTATTATGACAAGAAAATGTTTTCGCAATTGCGTTTCTATTGCAGTTTTTTGAGCGGAATTCTTACCATTTGGAGCAACCAAAATAGCAATATGGGTGCTGCCATCAATTTGAGTGTCGCACTGTCGCTAACCTTACACCAACTTTCCCAACAGATGCAGCTAACATGCTAACAAGTATATTTTTTTTAAAGAAATATCTTTTTATGATATTTTATTTGTGTGTTTTTACCATTTCGGAATGCTTAGTCTAACAGCCTTAACAGTGAGCGTTTTCAACAGTTGTGGCCTTGTGGGTACAGCAACACCCAAACCACCGAAAACCACTCGAATGGATTGAATAATATAATTGCAGCACTGAACACGTCGATTCACTGGCTAACGTCGATACATCAGATTAGTACTTATTAGCATATTGATGTAGATTTTATGAAATCATTCCATCTGCAAACTGTAATCAACTAGTAGCGCTTTCCACATTGGAACTGATTTCGAAGGGACACAGCATTATTCTTTAATTTTGAATCATTGTTTTATTTTATAAATGCAAATGTGTGTTTGGAGTTTACGCCATTTTTATTACAAGCTAAAAATAAAATTATATTCTGGAGGTGGTTGAATAAACTTCGCATTTATCGAATTTCACGCTTAAAAAAAACATTTCGAAATCGTACTAACAAATATGTTGTTTTCTTTAAATTACCATAACTACTTGACTGCTATTTTTTTAAAGAAGCAAGTAATAGTAGGCCTACGTATAGTACGTATGTCCAATATTATCAGGCTTAATTTAAATAATTGGTTTAAATTTTTATAATGAATTGTAATCATTTTCGCAATGAATTGGGATTTTCTCTTACTGCGGTTGGTGGGGTTTCCCGAGAAAACGGGAACCCGGGGTTACCATATAATAGTTTATGCTGATTTTACCTCTGTATACTTTTCGTTGTCAGAGACTGTAAACGAACCGTTGATTTTTTCCCGAATGTTTGTAGATTTTGTTTGTTTTTATGCAGTACACGAATATGGTATGGCGACCGTAGAACTCCAAAGACAGAAAAACTCAACCGACAATAGAACCCCAATCTTTTAAATAATTAAAAAATTTCTTTGTATGCGACAGTAAAACTCCAATGCGATCTAGTGTCCAGAGATGCCATTGCACTCCGGTTTACGCAGTTTATCACCCCCATTCCCATTATCAATATTTGCAATTTTTGTTTATTAATTTAATTAATTGAATTGATCTATAATAAAACCATTTCAAATTGGATAATCTGATGTGGTTTAAACCCGATGAAGGTTTAAACCCATAAGAATCTTTAACTATAGGTATCTAACTAGAAAAATTAGTGAGGGAAATAAAAACGCAATAAAGCATAAGAACCATTTATAATAACTAATTAAGAAAAACAATTTAAGTAAAGTAGAAAAAAAAATCAGAAAAGGTCGGACCTAGAGGGAAACTTGCGAGCGAAGTGAGGGGTCGGATTGCTGATAGGTAGTTACTTACATTTAATTTTAACAAGATCCGGTGTGACGTGGGGTGGCGGGGCGAAGCCCCCGCCGCACCAAAGTCACGCCTTACCCTTACGCCGCGCCATATCATATTAGGTTTTTTGGAATTGAATTTTTATTTAATGTTTGGATAGAAACATGTTGAAATATTCTTTTAATCTCTTTCTCGATTTCTGCATATTACAATCTTCCGGAAACTAAGGGCATAAATTTTTTTTAATGTTATTAATTAATCTTAATAATAGGCCTACCTTTCTAACAGAATATTATTATTATTCTATAGCTATTCTATAGCTCTGCCTTTATAAAACTATACCAATACTACTATACCAACTAGTATACCCTTAACATTCCCTTCGGGTACCTTGCGGCGTACGTACGCTGCCTACAGTCAATGAAAAAAATTAATGGCCAGAAGAATAGATCTCCGTTGCTGTTTTCAAAATCGGTCGCTAGATGGCGTGGATAAATGACGGCTGTAAATGGCGAAAATCTTCAGAAAATGACGAAAAATTTGCAAGATTTTTAATTGCCAAAATCTCTGCTAATAACCGTTTAAAATAAAAATGGGGCGAGATGTCTCTGGAGGGGGGCAAAATCTTTCATTCTAAAAAATTAGATTTTTTAAAGGTCTGGTTTTCCCGAAAACTGATGTCAAAAATCAGTAAAAACGCTAGAATTTCAGGGGGTCTCTTAGTTTTCATTTAATAACTTAAAAACTATGCTAGCTAGAACATTGCGGATTTCACCATTGTGTTTTCCGCAAATTTCTGCACAAAATGATTGATATGGAGACTGGCTGCGATGCCTTCGTCAACCTTTTCCAAAAGTTGTAAACCCCCCAAACCCCCAATTTTGGTCTGATTGAGTGGTGGACTCAGTGTTAATATTACATTTATTTCAGAACAATAATTTAAATTTTTTAAAAGAAATTCAAAATTGTGTTGCTATCTTAGATAATATCTTTTATCCCTGAGGTATATTTATATACGAAGGTCCTTAACAATATAGGGTGTGGGGTATAGGGGGTAGGGTAGTAGTAGCTAGTAGTGAAATTCAGAGGGTTTAATGTCCATTTAGTTATCCTTTATACGTTTCTTCCCTGAATGACCAATCGTCACCAAATTTTGTACATAATTCTGTCAAAATTTGATACGTGTCGTAACGGGGTTTTCATTTGTTTTCATTACTGTTTTAAAAATTTAATTTGCGTACTTGTTACCTAGCTGGTTGCCGAATCCTAGGCAGTGAATTCGCTTTTTTTGCGTAATCTTCCAACTGTCAGTGCATGCTCAGCAGTGTAAACAAAAAGAAAAAAAAAGTTTGGATCTTCCCTAGCAAGACAAGTTTTCTGCTATGGGAGTGGAGAGTATTAATTATTTGATTTGGTTTTTATGTTCGATTTCGATTTCGTCTTTATTCTTCTTTTTACTTTGTATTTTCCCACTTTTATTTTTTTAACCCTTTTTGTTTTATTATTACCTCTTTTTGTTTACTATTTTTTATCTTGATTTTAATAAATTTGGTTGTCAGTAAAATTTCTATGCCTCCTTTTTTAACAGTTAGTCATCAACCAAGAAGTTGAGGAACATTTAAAAAATGTTAGATTATATTCATTTTGAAGCTCTGGGTCATCTCTCCCTTCTTCCTCTGTCCTCTCCTCGGTCATCAAGATCTTCTTGCGGTCGTGAAGAGTTACTACCGATCTTCCACTTCCATTTACCTCCGAAAGCTTATTAAGAGGAAATTTTCAAAAATTACAAATTTAGTTTTCTTTTCCGACTTAATCGAGATTCGAACCCCGAACCATGCGAATGGCAGCCTGGGTTGATGACCATTAGACCATCATTATTACATTAATAGAAAGGAAAAAATGGGTATGATGGTAACTTGCTATCTATTAGCCAAGACTCATGTAATGCAACATGTGGCCGCATGATATAATTGTATTGTTACTATAGTAATAAGTGTTACTTTAACTTAATCTAAACATAAAGTGCGACGTGGGGTGGCGGGGCGAAGCCTCCACCACACCTAAGTCGCACCACTCATAATATTATGAGTGGTGCGACTTCGAATATTACGAATATTATGATAATATTGACAGATTATTAGTCAATTAGTTAATAAGAATCAATTAATTTAAGAGAATAAAGGGAAACAAAATTTTCCCAACATAATAGTATGTATTTATCTACTATTTAACCTTGATTTTCTGTCTCTTTAACGTTTAAAAAATTCCCGAAGGACATTACCGAAGGAATCTTTTCTTATAGGGAAAAATTAAAAGATCAGATAAAGATAACGTATATTTTTCTTTTATCTCATCCCAAAAAAGATAACAAAAAGATATAAAATTTTCGTTATCTTATCTTATCTTATCTTATCTTATCTTATCTTATCTTATCTTATCTTATCTTATCTTATCTTATCTTATCTGGCAGATGGCTACACTGTAACCCAGGCCTTACGCAACGATTTTAAAAATTTAAAGCAGACGAAAAATACGGTATTACCAATCAACTATAGGAAGTAACTATGACGGGTATTTATCACAATCTAAAACGGAATAAATATTTCCAATAATTTAAATTTTGAAATTTGTGGCATTGCCATATTGGTTTTTATTAAATTAATTTAATTGTTAGATTAAAAAATAAAAGAATAAGTAATAAAAGAGATTCGTCAGTGTCAACAAAGTTTGAAATATATTTCCATTGTGAACAATTATGTATCTTATTAAAATTGAAGTCGAAATATGTATGGGCATGTTTGGGCAGTGGAACAGTCAAACAAATATAAAAAGTGGCCTTGACAAAAGTAAGTTTTTCCATGAAGGAGGAATGGAGGAGAAATGAATTGAAAGAAAAATGGAAGGAAAGACTCGGGGGTAAAAGGTGTCGAGATGCTGTGTTTGCCGTTGGCAATAGATTGGTTCCTTTATCTGTCACCCTGCCACATCAGCCAAATAACTCCTAAACGGGTGTGAATTTCGTCATTTTGCAAACGCAGATAAATCCGGAGTGCAGGGACGAACATGACTATATTTTTATATTTTTTAAGGCCTTTTCCGGATTTATATCTGGAAAGCCGCTCCAGGATTTCGTTCTACTTGACTCGTGGATCGCTTGTTATTAATATTATGATGGAACAAAAAACAAACATTTTGTTCAACGTGGGTTTTCCCATGAAAGTGAACTGATTCACTAGTAGATACGGTTTCAATCCGCATACATAATCAGCAACTAGAAGGTGAACTCACGAGCAAAAACAAAAAAACATGCAGTCGCCAGCTTACGTATAAAGGGAATCATTTCAATTCGATTGTCCAACCAAGAAACATCTCAGCACTTCCACATTTCAAATCATCTGCTTCTGTCTACAATCTTAAAAGCACAATGTAAGTAGTCTCTTTAAAAATCTAATGGCTAAATCAAATTTTTGCAGTTTAATAAAAATTTCCTTAACGTTTGATATTATAGAATGAAGGTAACTGTTTTGTCGATTTTCCTGTTTATTTCGGCCGTTTTAATGACAAACGTGTCCGCTCGTGACTGGAAGGTTGGTGAGAACGGTTTAGTTCGCTGGGACACCAATTGCCATTATAGTAATAACAATCAAATCGGCAACAAACCTAGCACCGGGGAACAATGTGGAGGAGTCTGCATCGCCAACAATAAATGTACTCACTTTGCTTATGGGTTTGGAACCTGCTACATGTTTGCAAACCCTGGAGGAGAATCTGCCGCTGACGGTAGTTGGACTTGTGGTTTCGTAATGGCTCGCATTTAATTGAGGATGAATAGTTGACCTGCTTTGATGTTAATAAATAAATGATTTTATCATTCTAATTTTTTTTGTTATTTTGTTTAATAATGTTTTTTATGATGGAATAAAAAATTGAAAAATTCATTTGGAATGTACATCTTCTCTTCGTTTTTTTTAAATCATATAACTTTCGTTGATATGAGCACAACATTTTAGGTTACAAACAATTGTCAACTTAAATTTTAGTCTTTAAATCAAACCGAAGAATTTTTTGTTTCTTTCAATTAAAGTTTTAACGTAAGATTTTTCGTGTAACAAACCTACTCGTTGGCCACAGCCCAATTCAATCTATATTCAAATTATTTCTATTTATACAGTCTAACTATGGTCTAGGGAAATAATAAATCTAAAGTGGTTGTAAAAGATACAATAAATTTTGAATGAAGAAAAGGATTTTTGCTGATTTCTGTCCTGATAAATTGTTATATCGCTGAAAACAAAAAAAATCAGTATTTTTTTTTATTACATTTTCCAATCAACTGGTGTGATTGTTTATTTATTTTATTTATTTTATTCAATTTCTATAGCGCACTTTACAACACAATGATCAAATGACGCTTTAGGTAGAGTCACTCAAGAAAATATGTACAATTTGGGTCATTTATAACATTTACTGAACAAATAGGATTTCAACAGAGTTTTAAAATTCTTCAGCTCCGTCATTTTCTTGATGTTATCCGGCAGGTCGTTCCACAGCCTCGGACCCATTCTTGAGAATGTGCGCGAGCCATAGAGCCCAGGTTTTCCTGGTGGGACAGCTAGATCACTAGAAAACGACGATCTGAGGGTCCGTGGTGGGTTGTAACGCTCAATCAGGGATGACAAATATGGAGGGGCATATCCATGCAGACACTTAAAGGCCAAAACCAAACACTTAAAGCTGATGCGCTCGTTGACTGGCAGCCAACGCAGGGTTTTGAGATGGTTGGAAACAGGATCAAACCTCCTCGCTCCGACAATCAATCTGGCAGCAGCGTTTTGGACTCTCTGCAGTCTCAGGATCTGTTCCTTTGGAAGACCAGCAAACAGCGAGTTGGCGTAGTCCAGTCGGGAAAGAACCATAGCTTGAACCAAGGTTTTCGCCGCATGTGGTGACAGGTATTTCCTGATTTTTCCCAGTGTGCGAATGTGAAAAAATGCTGACTTGCACACGCTGTTGATATGCGGGATCATGGTCAAATTGCTGTCGAAGATCACTCCAAGATTTTTCACCACTAGAGAAGGTTGAACCAAGTCATCTCCAACCTGAAGAGGTAGATTTTCAATCAGCTTGGATCGGTTCGGAGTCGATGTGTAGAGAAGTTCGCTCTTACACACGTTAAGCTTCACTCGATTTGCAGTAAACCAAGTTTCCGAGCGCGCTGCACAACTTGCCATCATGCTTAGGGCCGATAGCTGTTGAGATGGAGCGGGACGGAGTCGAAAGCCAATCCGGAGCTGAGTGTCATCAGAGAACTGACCCATCTTCAGAACGTTTAGGCCACCGTTGTTAAGATTGGTACCTTCTAGCACCGACGAAAGAGGATTCGCGTAGGCGAGGTAAAGAAGCGGGCCAAGTACAGAGCCCTGTGGGACCCCCGAAGTTAGAGTGACGCTGTCAGATGGCAGAGCATTCACAACAACAGACTGAGAACGGCCGTCAAGATAGGAGGAAAACCAATCCAGGGCAACTCCCGATACTCCACAGTGAGATGAAAGTCTCTGCATCAAGATGGTATGATCGATGGTGTCGAACGCAGCGCTAAGATCCAAAAGAAGAAGTGCAGCACCATCCCCACGATCCGCCGCAGCCAGTAGATCCTCACAAATACATAAAAGTGCTGTTTCGGTTGAATGATTCAAACGGTATGCCGACTGATGGACGGACAGTATAGAATTGGCCGAAAAATGTTCATGAATCTGAGCAGCGACAACCCGTTCAATGAGTTTCGATATGTACGACAAATTAGAAACGGGTCTGTAATTTGAGAGCTCTTCAGGATCAAGGGAAGGTTTCTTCAACAAGGGAGTAACCAGTGCATGTTTCATCTTTGGAGGGAAGGCGCCGGACGAAAGTGAAAGATTGATAATCTTAGTGATTGGATCCACCAACACGTGTAATACCTTCTTCAGGAGCCAAGTTGGTAGTGGGTCCAGACAGCAGGATTTTGTTGGTGAAGACACGATTATAGCTTTGACACTATCTGGGCTGACCGGTTTAAACACGTGAAGGCGGTCGGACTCACGTCTGGATGAAAGGAACTGAGCATCTTTGAGGAATGGATGGTCTTGATTGTCCACTGACGCGGCAGCCGCATCGATTCCAAGTCTGATCGTCATGATTTTTTGGCGAAAAAAATCGCTAAACTTCGTGGCAAGGTCATGGCCAGACGAGTGGGATGGAAGTGGAGACATTGTTGGCTTGCCAGTCAGAGTACTGACGAGACGAAAGAGAGATCTCTGATCACCCAAGCACTCCATCACCTTTGCGTTCAGGTAGCCAGTCTTCTCACGTTTCAGAAGAAAAGCATGCATGGAACAGCATTCACGAAAAATCCGTAAATGAACATTGAGTCCAGACTTCCGCCAGACACGCTCAGTCTTTCTAAGCTTAGATCGATGCAAGCGAATCTCGCCAGTCAGCCATGGGGCTCTATGTCGAAGAGTTATAGTCTTCGTACGCAAAGGTGCATGCTTCAGAAGTAATTCACCAATCCCCATGTCGTATTGGTCAACGAGACTCTCAAGAGAGAGAGCAGGGTCACACAGCAAAGGTAGACATTTGAGATCATTGACAAAATCTTCAATGTTGATTGACTTGAACGATCTGTACGACACCGTTTTCGTAGGATGTAGAGGGCGCTTAAGGATTGTTGTTAATTGTATTTGGTGATGTTCTTTATAAATGAAAAAGTCGGCTTTCTTAACGTCCCTTCCAACAATCTCAGAGAATTCAATGTCTCTGAAATATGTCGTGACCGATAGAAAGTAGGTGGAAAGGAAGAGAAAGAAGTCAACACAAAATCTGAATTTTCTTTCTTTGATGATACCAGTTTTTTGGTCTACTAAACAAACAAGAAAAGTAACTATGAAATATCACAGGAGACTCAATTTCCCTCTCTGACACTACGTCTATGAAGATAAAAAAAGTTCCAGATCTAGCATCTAGGTTTTTCCCCGTTTTGTGTGTTTTCACCGGAATATATTATACATGTTTCGGTAAAATAAAAACAAAAACAAAAATTTTGTTCAACGTGGGTTTTCCCATGAAAGTGAACTGATTCACTAGTAGATACGGTTTCAATCCGCATACATAATCAGCAACTAGAAGGTGAACTCACGAGCAAAAACAAAAAACATGCAGTCGCCAGCTTACGTATAAAGGGAATCATTTCAATTCGATTGTCCAACCAAGAAACATCTCACCACTTCCACATTTCAAATCATCTGCTTCTGTCTACAATCTTAAAAGCACAATGTAAGTAGTCTCTTAAAAAATCTAATGGCTAAATCAAATTTTTGCAGTTTAATAAAAATTTCCTTAACGTTTGATATTATAGAATGAAGGTAACTGTTTTGTCGATTTTCCTGTTTATTTCGGCCGTTTTAATGACAAACGTGTCCGCTCGTGACTGGAAGGTTGGTGAGAACGGTTTAGTTCGCTGGGACACCAATTGCCATTATAGTAATAACAATCAAATCGGCAACAAGCCTAGCACCGGGGAACAATGTGGAGGAGTCTGCATCGCCAACAATAAATGTACTCACTTTGCTTATGGGTTTGGAACCTGCTACATGTTTGCAAACCCTGGAGGAGAATCTGCCGCTGACGGTAGTTGGACTTGTGGTTTCGTAATGCCTCGCATTTAATTGAGGATGAATAGTTGACCTGCTTTGATGTTAATAAATAAATGATTTTATCATTCTAATTTTTTTTGTTATTTTGTTTAATAATGTTTTTTATGATGGAATAAAAAATTGAAAAATTCATTTGGAATGTACATCTTCTCTTCGTTTTTTTTAAATCATATAACTTTCGTTGATATGAGCACAACATTTTAGGTTACAAACAATTGTCAACTTAAATTTTAGTCTTTAAATCAAACCGAAGAATTTTTTGTTTCTTTCAATTAATGTTTTAACGTAAGATTTTTCGTGTAACAAACCTACTCGTTGGCCACAGCCCAATTCAATCTATATTCAAATTATTTCTATTTATACAGTCTAACTATGGTCTAGGGAAATAATAAATCTAAAGTGGTTGTAAAAGATACAATAAATTTTGAATGAAGAAAAGGATTTTTGCTGATTACTGCCATGATAAATTGTTATATCGCTGAAAACAAAAAAAAACAGTATTTTTTTTATTATATTTTCCAATCAACTGGTGTGATTGTTGTTAATTGTATTTGGTGATGTTCTTTATAAATGAAAAAAGTCGGCTTTCTTAACGTCCCTTCCAACAATCTCAGAGAATTCAATGTCTCTGAAATATGTCGTGACCGATAGAAAGTAGGTGGAAAGGAAGAGAAAGAAGTCAACACAAAATCTGAATTTTCTTTCTTTGATGATACCAGTTTTTTGGTCTACTAAACAAACAAGAAAAGTATCTATGAAATATCACAGGAGACTCCACCCCTATCTGACACTACGTCTATGAAGATAAAAAAAGTTCCAGATCTAGCATCTAGGTTTTTCCCCGTTTTCTGTGTTTTCACCGGAATATATTATACATGTTTCGGTAAAATAAAAACAAAAACAAAAATTTTGTTCAACGTGGGTTTTTCCATGAAAGTGAACTGATTCACTAGTAGATACGGTTTCAATCCGCATACATAATCAGCAACTAGAAGGTGAACTCACGAGCAAAAACAAAAAACATGCAGTCGCCAGCTTACGTATAAAGGGAATCATTTCAATTCGATTGTCCAACCAAGAAACATCTCAGCACTTCCACATTTCAAATCATCTGCTTCTGTCTACAATCTTAAAAGCACAATGTAAGTAGTCTCTTTAAAAATCTAATGGCTAAATCAAATTTTTGCAGTTTAATAAAAATTTCCTTAACGTTTGATATTATAGAATGAAGGTAACTGTTTTGTCGATTTTCCTGTTTATTTCGGCCGTTTTAATGACAAACGTGTCCGCTCGTGACTGGAAGGTTGGTGAGAACGGTTTAGTTCGCTGGGACACCAATTGCCATTAGTAATAACAATCAAATCGGCAACAAGCCTAGCACCGGGGAACAATGTGGAGGAGTCTGCATCGCCAACAATAAATGTACTCACTTTGCTTATGGGTTTGGAACCTGCTACATGTTTGCAAACCCTGGAGGAGAATCTGCCGCTGACGGTAGTTGGACTTGTGGTTTCGTAATGGCTCGCATTTAATTGAGGATGAATAGTTGACCTGCTTTGATGTTAATAAATAAATGATTTTATCATTCTAATTTTTTTTGTTATTTTGTTTAATAATGTTTTTTATGATGGAATAAAAAATTGAAAAATTCATTTGGAATGTACATCTTCTCTTCGTTTTTTTTAAATCATATAACTTTCGTTGATATGAGCACAACATTTTAGGTTACAAACAATTGTCAACTTAAATTTTAGTCTTTAAATCAAACCGAAGAATTTTTTGTTTCTTTCAATTAAAGTTTTAACGTAAGATTTTTCGTGTAACAAACCTACTCGTTGGCCACAGCCCAATTCAATCTATATTCAAATTATTTCTATTTATACAGTCTAACTATGGTCTAGGGAAATAATAAATCTAAAGTGGTTGTAAAAGATACAATAAATTTTGAATGAAGAAAAGGATTTTTGCTGATTTCTGTCCTGATAAATTGTTATATCGCTGAAAACAAAAAAAATCAGTATTTTTTTTAATTATATGTTCCAATCAACTTTTGTGATTGTTAATAATTGTATTTGGTGATGTTCTTTATAAATGAAAAAGTCGGCTTTCTTAACGTCCCTTCCAACAATCTCAGAGAATTCAATGTCTCTGAAATATGTCGTGACCGATAGAAAGTAGGTGGAAAGGAAGAGAAAGAAGTCAACACAAAATCTGAATTTTCTTTCTTTGATGATACCAGTTTTTTGGTCTACTAAACAAACAAGAAAAGTAACTATGAAATATCACAGGAGACTCCACCCCTCTCTGACACTACGTCTATGAAGATAAAAAAAGTTCCAGATCTAGCATCTAGGTTTTTCCCCGTTTTGTGTGTTTTCACCGGAATATATTATACATGTTTCGGTAAAATAAAAACAAAAACAAAAATTTTGTTCAACGTGGGTTTTCCCATGAAAGTGAACTGATTCACTAGTAGATACGGTTTCAATCCGCATACATAATCAGCAACTAGAAGGTGAACTCACGAGCAAAAACAAAAAAACATGCAGTCGCCAGCTTACGTATAAAGGGAATCATTTCAATTCGATTGTCCAACCAAGAAACATCTCAGCACTTCCACATTTCAAATCATCTGCTTCTGTCTACAATCTTAAAAGCACAATGTAAGTAGTCTCTTTAAAAATCTAATGGCTAAATCAAATTTTTGCAGTTTAATAAAAATTTCCTTAACGTTTGATATTATAGAATGAAGGTCACTGTTTTGTCGATTTTCCTGTTTATTTCGGCCGTTTTAATGACAAACGTGTCCGCTCGTGACTGGAAGGTTGGTGAGAACGGTTTAGTTCGCTGGGACACCAATTGCCATTATAGTAATAACAATCAAATCGGCAACAAGCCTAGCACCGGGGAACAATGTGGAGGAGTCTGCATCGCCAACAATAAATGTACTCACTTTGCTTATGGGTTTGGAACCTGCTACATGTTTGCAAACCCTGGAGGAGAATCTGCCGCTGACGGTAGTTGGACTTGTGGTTTCGTAATGGCTCGCATTTAATTGAGGATGAATAGTTGACCTGCTTTGATGTTAATAAATAAATGATTTTATTATTCAAATTTTTTTTGTTATTTTGTTTAATAATGTTTTTTATGATGGAATAAAAAATTGAAAAATTCATTTGGAATGTACATCTTCTCTTCGTTTTTTTTAAATCATATAACTTTCGTTGATATGAGCACAACATTTTAGGTTACAAACAATTGTCAACTTAAATTTTAGTCTTTAAATCAAACCGAAGAATTTTTTGTTTCTTTCAATTAAAGTTTTAACGTAAGATTTTTCGTGTCACAAACCTACTCGTTGGCCACAGCCCAATTCAATCTATATTCAAATTATTTCTATTTATACAGTCTAACTATGGTCTAGGGAAATAATAAATCTAAAGTGGTTGTAAAAGATACAATAAATTTTGAATGAAGAAAAGGATTTTTGCTGATTTCTGTCCTGATAAATTGTTATATCGCTGAAAACAAAAAAAATCAGTATTTTTTTAAATTATATTTTCCAATCAACTGGTGTGATTGTTAATAATTGTATTTGGTGATGTTCTTTATAAATGAAAAAGTCGGCTTTCTTAACGTCCCTTCCAACAATCTCAGAGAATTCAATGTCTCTGAAATATGTCGTGACCGATAGAAAGTAGGTGGAAAGGAAGAGAAAGAAGTCAACACAAAATCTGAATTTTCTTTCTTTGATGATACCAGTTTTTTGGTCTACTAAACAAACAAGAAAAGTAACTATGAAATATCACAGGAGACTCCACCCCTCTCTGACACTACGTCTATGAAGATAAAAAAAGTTCCAGATCTAACATCTAGGTTTTTCCCCGTTTTGTGTGTTTTCACCGGAATATATTATACATGTTTCGGTAAAATAAAAACAAAAACAAAAATTTTGTTCAACGTGGGTTTTCCCATGAAAGTGAACTGATTCACTAGTAGATACGGTTTCAATCCGCATACATAATCAGCAACTAGAAGGTGAACTCACGAGCAAAAACAAAAAAACATGCAGTCGCCAGCTTACGTATAAAGGGAATCATTTCAATTCGATTGTCCAACCAAGAAACATCTCAGCACTTCCACATTTCAAATCATCTGCTTCTGTCTACAATCTTAAAAGCACAATGTAAGTAGTCTCTTTAAAAATCTAATGGCTAAATCAAATTTTTGCAGTTTAATAAAAATTTCCTTAACGTTTGATATTATAGAATGAAGGTCACTGTTTTGTCGATTTTCCTGTTTATTTCGGCCGTTTTAATGACAAACGTGTCCGCTCGTGACTGGAAGGTTGGTGAGAACGGTTTAGTTCGCTGGGACACCAATTGCCATTATAGTAATAACAATCAAATCGGCAACAAGCCTAGCACCGGGGAACAATGTGGAGGAGTCTGCATCGCCAACAATAAATGTACTCACTTTGCTTATGGGTTTGGAACCTGCTACATGTTTGCAAACCCTGGAGGAGAATCTGCCGCTGACGGTAGTTGGACTTGTGGTTTCGTAATGGCTCGCATTTAATTGAGGATGAATAGTTGACCTGCTTTGATGTTAATAAATAAATGATTTTATCATTCAAATTTTTTTTGTTATTTTGTTTAATAATGTTTTTTATGATGGAATAAAAAATTGAAAAATTCATTTGGAATGTACATCTTCTCTGTGGTTTTTTTTTAAATCATATAACTTTGAAAAAAAAACTTTAAAAAACTTTGTTTGCGTAAGAGTATGATTGCGAGGAACTCTCTTAATTCTCTTTATAAAAAATAAGTTCAGAGGTTTTATATTGGCGCTCGCTCTCGTGCTATATTTTTAAACAATCAACACACATCCAGGTTATCTTTTCACGGAATCTTAATAACCATAGCAAATTTAAAAATCGAAATTTTTCGTTGTAAAAAAGAATAAGAGCGATCATAATTTGGTAGTAGGTTATTATTTGCCACCCTATCTCTTTTGTTCTATGTTAGTGCTGGTTCCAATCCTGACATTATGACCAAAACTTTTATAAATCCGGATTTCATTTTCTATAATTTTTTTCATTGCTGGGACGTTAGATATCCTCCATTACATCCACATTTATTATTTATCGGCTAAAGAATTATTAAAATTTGTATGAAAAATCATTTAAAAGTCGGAGTACAGGAGTGTGGAGGATATGACTGTATGAGTTATTTAAGTAGTCAAACTTACTTATTTTAAAATTATGTTTGCTAGTAAAACTCTAAAATCACAAGTGGATCTATTAAAGATCCACCTTTCGCTGGTCACGTAGAAGAAAAGCAAAAATTTGGAGATGAAGTAAACAGTTTTCATCATCACCCCCAGCGAACGTGGTGGAGCATATCCTCTACAGACTACGTCTACAATTATGCAAATATTGTAAAAAAAAAAGAAAAACAAAATTATGTAGTGATTTGCCCATTTCGCCCACCAGTCTTCGGATCCAACTTGCTTCCAGTCAACTCAGATTACAAGCACTACCAGCAGGGCTGCGTGTCCATAGCCTGCAGATGACTACTGATCCACCAGTTGTACACCGCGAGCTCCTCCCACGACCCGAACAAACCAATAAAAAGAGATTGGACAAAACGAAACTTACGTTGCGGTAATTTCTCTAAGATAAAGTGCAAGCCTCTAAATTGCTAAGAACGATGGTGTGTTGCGCTAACTTTATTGCTATCGCCACTGGAACTAGTGACTTAATCAGCAGTTCCACCGCTATTTGGTGGACCATGACGAAAGCATGTTAAAGTGCTTGATTATTGTTAAGCCATTCATAAAATTTCTGAAAAGATGCCGTAGACAGGCGCGAAGAAAAAGCAATTTATGTTTGAATTGTCGTTTGTATATTGAAAGTCGATAACATGTTATCACAGGGAATTAATTTTGAGCAACGTTGAATACGTGCAAGGTCAAACAGTTTAACCAGAACATCTAACCGAAAATCTTCAATATATCATACTTTCGAATGGGGATTCATAAACTGCCTGGCAAAATATTGCAGAAAATGCAGCCTCAATGAATAACCAAGAGGAATAAGGAACGCTTAGGTACGACGTGGGAATAAATAGTTATTTATACAGTGATACTTTAGAAAATCAATCAAAAAAAAGTTTTAACAAGAGAATTTTGCTATCAGTCTACCTCGAATATAACGAAAACGTCAACCCCCTCCTTCCCTCGACTTAATGGTCACTCAGCGACAATTTTCCATTACTATCTAAACGAGCCGTCTGAGTATTAAATCTCACTTGAAGTGATTTACCGTTGAAAAGGACGCTCTGGATGAATCGATACTGGCAGCCTTTGACGTACCCAGCTAGCAGAGTATATTTCCCAAATATTGCTAAAATATTATATTCTACAATTGAGATGTTGGTAAAATAATTTTTTTAAATATTTTTCCAATATATTTTTGCACCCAAATTTGTTGGCTCACAATATTTTTTCAACTTGTTTTACTTATTTTACTTTTATTGGTGAAATAACAGTTTTACTACTTTTAAAATTTTGACGGAAATTTGAATCTGGTTGTTGTGTTTATGGTTATATAGTCCAGCGTGGAATATTTATTCATCTTCAACTTGTTATTAGGCAAGTTCTTGTTTTGGTCTTGAGTGGGTTTGAACCATCACACCTTCAGTTAGCAATCCAATGCTATAACCACTACACCAACAGCAATATTATAAATGTTTTTCGACTTGAAGCAATAAAAGTTTTCAACTTCTAGAAGCCACGTAAACAAGGGTTAAGAGGTGATTCCCTATAGGGGTTTGTCCCGACAGGCAACAGACAGATCCAGAGGATCTCGCCAAGGATGTCCCTACGGCCAAAAAAGGGATAAGTCTAGTCCCGTAATGGTAAAATATTGTTTTCCGAGAATATTCTTCGGTCGATAACCCACATATTGGTATAATATTAGATTATTACTTTGCTGCGTCAAGGTGGCTGTTAAATTGTTTTGTTGTTTTCGCAATGAATGACTATTATGAAAGATGAATAAATCAATATTACTTTTTGTTATTTTCCCAATAAGGGACCATTAAAAAAGTAATAAATCCTTTTTTATGAAAAAGCTATAGTCTTTTACATTTAACATGCGTTCAAAATCCTAAATGTTTTATATCGTATTCAATTCGTTAGTTTTGCATACAATTGCCTAAATGAACAATCCAATTGTCTTAAAATCCAAATCTTGCACAAGTCTCGAACAACTAACTTACGTACTTCGAAATTAAAACTCTACCTTCACGTTAACGTGATATAATTTATCTTAAACGTTAAGGAGATGAAATGTTAAAACTGCTATTAATATATATCTATATAGGTAATTCTATGGAGGTTGGTTCAAACCCACTTTCAGCAAACAAATGACTTATGAAACAAATAGTCTCAATAATCATAAATTCCTACACTGATATAATTAAATCGATTTTGCTCACGCTGGGCTATAACCATGACAATGTGTAAGTATGCACTATCCATATGGTCACATCGGGACTTTATCATCATCTCCGTTGCTGGTGTAGTGGTTATAGCATTGGATTGATGACTTAAAAGATGATGGTTCAAACCCACTCTCGGCTAAAAAGGCAGCAGCTAACCGATCATTTAGGATTTTGAACGTGTGGTAAATGTAAAAGACTATAGCTTTTCCATAGAAAATGATGTATTCCTTATTCAATGATTCGTTATTGGGAAAATAAAAAAATAATAATATTAATTTATTCATATTTGATAATAGTCATTTATTGGGAAAATAACAAAAAAATTTAACAGCCACCTTGTAGCAACAAAGTAATAATATAATATTATACCAATATGTGGGTTATCGATTGAAGAATATTGTCGGAAAAAAATATTTTACCAATAAAGACATGCTAGCTGGGTAGATATGACCATCTTTCTCTCCGACGTGTTTGAGGGTTGAAGTCAGCTGATATGTTTCCAAATCGAGATTCAGACTCTTTAACACGCTTGTTTCAGAATAGAATCTCAGACCGTTTCGCTCGATGCTGCATAATTATTAGAAAGAGACATGTCATCGATAAAGAGCCATATAACTTATACGATTATTTTTTATGTATTCGAAAATTTACCGGATTTCTTTTTTTTCAGACTTGGAATTCCACATTTCTTTGGATGGCATGTGATGGAAGAACGACGAAGCCAGACAGTCGCAAGGTCTCTGCATGATAACTTGATGCCGATCAATCTTTTTCCACATATGATCTCTCTCTGAGATCAGTTCCTCGAATGACTTGAAGGATTCCCAACAAGTACGGACGCCAGCTTCGTCAATCACATATGCGACTCCACGTTGATTACTCGAGAATTTGATTGAGTAGGGCGTAAATTTGACATAACTTGAAAAGTAAAATAACTTAAAATTATTAAGAAACAGTAAATCATGCTTAATACCAATTTACCAAGCCTTTCCAGCGTGAAGAGTGAAACATCCGAACAATCCTCGTTTGTTCTTTAGCACATATCCCAAAGGATGCGAGAATCCCCAATTTGGCAAGTTGTTGTAAGCAAATACAGAGATTTCCGAAAGCATATTTTCAATAAAAAATGAGCCGTTTTCTGTGGTGTACATCATGAAATTTTCAGGCGTAGAATCATTTTCGGAATTCAGAGGGAAACCTTGAAATTCATCTTCTTCATGAATGCCAACTGGAAGAAATGGTGTAACAGGAAAATATGGATGAAGATCATAGCTTTCAGCAGGTTGGTTGAAGCTCAAACTTTCAGGGTAGATTTCATAGCTTGTTTCAGGGATTTGTGGTACTGGCCAATGTTGGTGTTCGTAAAAGGTGTGTTGTCTGGGTATGAAATGGCAAGCTCTTCATGCAGTAGCTGTTTGACGGTGCCAAGTTTGCATGCACACACATTGCAGTATCTTGCTGAAACAAATCCATGTGAGGAGATTGCATGACATACACGGTATTTGGATTGTAGTTCACAGGGCTCATGGCAAGAGTGTCTTCTTCTAATTCAAATAGGAAATTTTGAAGTGGTTCATGTTGGATAACATCAGAAACATACTGATATTCATGGTTTTCCTCATTGGCATCTGGAATATAATCTGCCGTAAAACAAAAGTGAACAGAACATTAGACAGCATGCAGACAAGAAGCCACTCAATCGTATTAACTGACTAATAAATTAAAAGGGCTTTTCAACTTAAAAACTTTCCTTGCTGTTATAGTTAATTGTCACTAATATGTAAAAAACAAGCAATGAAGAATAAGGTTAAATCTCAAGATAGCAATTGTGCTTATAAACTCACTGTTTGAAAACTTATTAATACAGATTAAAGAAATGGATGTCTGAACAAACCTGAGAAATAATATTCAGAAGGACAAATTTTATTTATTTGCTGGTCACTTTCATTTTGTGCATCTAGTTCACAAAATTCTCTTTCGCAGTTTAGGGACGCCCGATATTTATACTATCGATACTTTATTCTGGTTTCGTTGGACAGCTGAACTCTGAAGGCGCCACGTCATCAAGGTACACGTTCGACATTTTGTGCAACGCACACGCGAGTACGCTGAACTTTTCAGGCAGAAGTGAACTTTTGATTTACGAGGTAATTGTTCACAAACATTTTTGGATTGCTTCATGAAAAAGTTGGTTAGGTTAGGTTATGTTCAAAATGAGATGTAACAATTTCAAGTTAGTTCAAGAAACTATCGTTGAACAATGAACACATGTAATTGATCAACTTCCCTCCACTCGTCAACCAAATTTTTAACTTTCCTTCTACGCCCCAACACCATTCATTAAAACAAAATTTTTCATGTTTAATAAAACAATCTATGATTAATTTGATCCACCTAGTTTGAAGATATGGTAGTTTTACTAATCAATGTTATTTCTTTTAGATGGCTGATGATGCGCCTGGATTGGATGCCAATGATGATGCTCCTGAATTGGATGCGAAAGAAGAATGGGACTGCTTCAAGTAAGTTTATTAATCTGTCTATTGTTTCAATTCCATGTTTTAAATTTTTAAATTTTATACTTTTCTAGATGTGGGGCAAAAAACAATCGCAATTTTCAATTTTGCCATAGGTGTTTTAGATGCGGTAAGTGAGGCTGCAAAATGGGGAGTCCCTAATTTTTCAAGATAATATAAGTAATAAATAAGATAATATAAGACTAATTGTTTAACAAAATTATTGACAAAATTATTGACGCTTATTGTTAGATAATTTATTTTAAAATAATGCAATATTACGAATCATGTGTAATAATTATTTTCAGAAATCCATTCGCGTTGGAAGTCATGTTGACAAAGATTCTCTTATGCGTATTTTATATTCTCTAATTGCGTATTTTAAGAATTGGGATTGGACGTAAGAATTGTTGAGGACTTGAAAGCTAAAAATCTTTGCTATCATCGAAGATTTGGCAAAGTATGATTTCTCTTGCTACTCCAGCCTCGTTGTTTGCATCCTTTCGCATGGAAATGAAGGTGTCGTTGTAGGAGTTGATAGTGAAAGCATTAAGATCCATGAACTCAAGCCTAAATTCAACATCAATCACTGCCACACCCTGAACGGCAAGCCGAAAATTTGGATTATAAGAAGCGTGTCAGGGTAGTGGCATTCAATATCCCAACCAAATAGTTGCCAAGGTGGGAAAAATGATACGATTTGGTCGGGGGTTGGCAACTCCCCAGAATCCTCGTACACCCTAGCCTGAATCTTGTCAGAATCTTAAGAATCTTTCCAGAATCTTAAAAATCTCATAGAATCTTCAGAATCTCGTAGAATCTTCCTAATCTCACTAAATTTACCCCCTTTTTTAACTTTTAACTACCCCAAAACCGTCTAAAATTCCAGATATTTTGTGAATTTGGTCTTTGAAAAGCTCAAATTGTAAAAAATGCACTAGAAATACTGCAAAATGTAAAAATATGGGTTGCGCTAAATCTTCTTTAATTTTCCCTCCTTTTTCCCACCGCTGGGTGGCGCACACATTTTTTCATCTGCTCATGAATGGAGTATGGGGTGGGAAAAATTTATGGTTAAAAAAACTTTATTGATAATATGCCATTAATTCCCAGAAATTCAAGTTAATTTTCCCCGTATATTTTATTTTAAAATTAATAATCTGGACTTTTAATTCAAATCTATCAAATTTCTAACTATCAGATTACTTCATCCTACTTGAAACTACAAAACCTATTCTAGCACCTTTTCCTATCAGTAAATTATCTTAAAGATAATACGATCTACATGTCTATAAGCTGTATAGAGCCAACTGTACATGCCAAAACGGAGCTACGCCCACTACGTAACATAGTGCATACTTCTGTACAGAAACTGGGCCAAGGACTAGTGGCGCCCCTAGCGGAATTTTGGGGGAAACTTGATTCAGAATCTTGCAGAAATCTCGTAGAATCTCTCAGAATCTCTATAATCTCTGAGATTCTGAATCCTCGTACACCCAAATTTTGAGTTGCCAACCCCCGGATTTTGTTTGCAACGATTTTTTTTTTTTTTAATTAATAATTGAAAACTTTTTGATAGATTTCACATCCTCAAGTTCAGCTATAGTGGAACGAACGTTTCGCAACAAGGTTTTACTGGAATGCCTGTCCCGATTAAGCAGCGGAAAGGTTAATTAAATTTTAGATAAATATTAATTATGATCGTAATTTGAACAATGAATTATCTACATAAAGTAGAATCACCGAAAGCAGAAAACTTAAAAAAACGGCCACCTTAATTGATGGATTTTCTTGATATAAGAGCCTCTATTCTTGGTTATGTATCACATCGTCGCGGAGACGTTGGTATAATTTTGATACTCGTGTTCTTTTCTTATTTCAGTTTGTCATTAGTATAGCTTATGATTTGTCAACTTATGTAATCCAAGATCTCACATGATTATGTATATCTGTGCAGAGAAATGGAAGAGGAATATTTGAACAGCAACACATTAAACCGGGAACTAAAATCATTAAAAGATATTCTCAAAAACGTGCAAAACCATATAAGTTCTGCAAATATTATATGGAAAGACGAAAATGGGGAAAATACTGAAGTCAAGCAGACTATGGAATGGAGAGCGTCTATGAGTGCCGAATTGCATTTAAGAAAGCCGATACACCGGGTGTTGCAAGCTTTACTAGCTTAGAACGTTAATAGTTCATATAAGTTTATAACCTTAATATAAATTACAAGTAGGCTAGAAAGAATATTTAAATATTTCTTTTCATATTCCTTTTTGGCCCAATTTTTGTATTAACTGACACAAGTGTGGAATAACGTAGCCTGAGTAAGAAAAACCATTTTAACCTTATACTTTAAAGATAAGATAAGACTGGTTTTCGTTCAAATTCCATCTAATATAATGTTTCATTCAGTGTGGCATCGATTCAATGCGTTGCAACTTTCAACATGTTTTGAAATCTATACTATCTCAGCACTATCCTTTTATTCATTTTATTCAGCTTTATCTTTTTATTCTGCGGGTTCTGAGATAGCTGCCTTCGCTATCCCATGATTTGGGAGCTGCTTGCAATAAGTAGTTCTCACTTAAAAGCAGTATCCACAACACATCAAGTAACGTTCTGGGAGCATAAAAAGGAGTCAATAGTGCGGTCAAAATTTAAATAATCGTAATATATCGAATATCCTTAAGTTCAATATTTCCTCCGTTATTTCTAAATTGAAAATACTAGATATCACCCTCTTTTCTCATTCACGCATCTCTCATTTACGATGATATTTTGAAGTCTTGATCTGCTGAAAAACATTTTCTTAATAATCGTACCTGTTCTAGTGTGATTAAGATCTAAAAGAGCGAGAAAGTGAGTTAATTAAGCATGGCCTCTGGGGAATCAGGTAAGAGGAAGCGAAACTTTAATGGTAACTTTTTTTTGCTATATAGCACCACATATCAGCTAGCTGCAAATTAATTATTTTCTTATCTGTATTTTTTAAGAATCGGACGAGAATTCCATCCAAGTTGAAAACATAACATATTTCGAATAAAAAAATCAAAGTAAGTTCTCTAAAAAACCAAATACAACTTGTCAAATTTTCCGTGGTAAGTTAGAAAACGGAACAAAGGCCTTCATTCGAAAGTTTGAGGTAGCAAGAGTTCAACAGAAAGATTTAGAGTTCCAACGAGACATCGAACTCCTCCGTGAGCCAGAAAGAACATCACACATGCACAAAAGTTTCATTCATTACTTCTGCTTCATAAAGCATGGCGAGTTTTAGTAAGCAGATTTATATATTATTGCTCGAGTCTGTAATTTTTTAAAATAATGTTTCAAAAATTTCAAATAGCTATGTCGCTACTGAATGGTGCATTTGCTCCGTAGAAGATCTTTACGATATTAGAAGGAATGGACACAATTGGGAAGGGAATGAGATTGACACGAAATTAATCAAGGAATCACTGGGAGGAAAAAAAGAATTATTACGACAAGCTACAGAAGGAGTTGCATTTTTACATGCGATGGGCTTTGTCCACCGAAACCTAAAGCCAAGTAACTTTTTGATCGCTCAGCTTTCACGGCTTGATCGCGAAGGCTTTAAATACCTGGTCAAAGTGTCGGACTTTCGAATGAGTAAACATTTAGGAAAGCAGCCTAATCATTCTGGCCAAAGAGGATCAGATGGATGGATTTCTCCCTATCCCCCCAAGAATTATCCTCAGGAGATTAAAACACATCCGTCCGAAGATGTGTTTATTCTCGGCTGCTTTTTCCACTACGTTTTGACCAATGGCAAACATCCATTTGGAGACAACGGAATCGAACGAGAGCTTAACGTAAAAAAACATGATTATGAAGTCTATCTTGCCAAATGGAAACCAGAAATTGAAGAAATACAAGCTATTAGTCTTGTAAAGGATATGATTAAATACGACCCAGAAGAAAGACCAGCTCTCAAAACAATTCTTGGTCGGGCTTACTTTTTACCCGATGATTACTACAAGCTTTACGACTTACAAGCTGAAGTAAAACCGGGACTCTGCGTTATCTTCAACCAAGAGACTTTTGATAATGTAAAAATGTTTTATTTGCTGACTAAATCGAATTATTATTTTAAAATTGTCATATAAATATTTGCAGAAAGACGACAACCGCGAAGGTACCAATAAAGACGCAGAAGAATTAAACGACGTTTTCAAAGAAATGGGCTTTGACGTGGAAAACCACAAAAACTTAACGGCGAAACAACTTTGCAATGAAATAGAAAAGTTGAGAGAAAAAATTTTTTCCAATTATGCTTCTCTTGTTGTGTGCATTCTCTCGCACGGCGATGAAGGAACAGTTTTTGGCACAGACGGCGATCAGGTGTCGATTGAAGATGTCAAGAAACAATTTAACAATTTCAATTGCCGTGATCTTATTGACAAGCCCAAAATTTGGATCATTCAAGCTTGTCAGGGAAATCAACTGCAAGAAGATTTGGAAAAATCAATAAAGTCACTTACACCAAAGAAGCCTGAATCAATAGGAAATTTAGTTTGGCTGATACTAACCCGCATAACCAATTATTTCTTTAATAATAGCGTCAAACAAGAAATTCAACGTCAACAAGTTATTTTAAAACCCCCAGATATTCCACGACCTTCTGTGTCGGATGTTCTTGATATAAGGGCCACTGTACCTGGATTCTTAAGTTACCGTAACGCAAACACAGGTAAGAAGAAAAAAAATCGCCTTTATTTATTAATCTATTTTTTTAAATAAATATGATCAGGTAGTACCTTGATACGAAACCTTTGCAAGCAACTGCGAGCGGCATTCTTGAAAGAGGACGGCGAACAATCGAATCGCCATCTAGAAGATGTACTTAAAATGGTCCAGAAATCGATTAGTAAAGAAATTGGTTGGTTGCCGGCCACCAAAATTGATTGGGAAAGCTTAGACGCCATGAAAAAGCGAATCGAAGAAAACATCGAAATTCTTGAATAGGAAAAAGAAACGAACATGGAAGAAAGAATTAAAGCAGAAAAAAATAAACTTACTAAAAAGGATGTTACTGAAAAAGATGTAACAGAAAGCGGAAACAAAATCAATCTTACATTCAAAAAAATTTTTGATGAAGAAAAACAAAAATCAATATTTGTTCGTCCTTGTCATCAGACCATCGAGTGGCGTTCTACTTTGATGAATTTTATTAGGTTTGAAAAAAAATAACGGGAATTTTTCTCGATCGTTTTCTTTTCCTGTAAAAGTTTCGCAATATAGTCAGGTTTGATATACAATACATTCAGATTGGTTACACATTCTCTTAATTATGATCAAGACCAAATGAGCGATGGAAAAAAAAATAAGAGTAAATACTGTAGATATTTAAGTAACTACCGGTACTAAATTTAATTTTCAAGTTTTTACTATAGGCCTACGCCTACCGGTACTTAGATTATTAATTATTATTTTATTATTAATGAGTAAAGCTGTTATGTTATTGATGAAAGCCAAAGAGAGACATCAACAACGCCCTTCAATAAGAACCACACCATCTAAACGAAACATTTATTCGTATTTTTTATTTCTTGACGAACATAATGACTTTTTGTACGGAAAGAATTTTCTCTTACAAAATTTCATGTAAAAGTTTAAATTATTATATTATTTATTCAAATACTATAATATTAAGTTAAATTATTCAATTCCATTAAGTAAGGCTGAGATGTTCAATTCTTTTCAGCGTAGATTCTTCCAAAAAATTTTCTTCTTCGGTGTTCATAATTCATTAAAAAAATTTTTAAATATAGATTAAAATTGATCTCCTTTGCTTTCACTACTAGACTACAAGTTGCTACAATAAGTACTTCTTGGTACTTGGTTACAAAATTTAATTTCTCTTTTAATAAATTATCACCAATAGCTTTTGCTTAGCTAATACATTTATTGTTAATGTTACTAAATTTAGTAGCATACGGTATTCCAATTTTATAGGGAACATTCACGCAGGGAACTTTACAATAAAGGGAAGTTTAAATAACCGCCGTTATACTGTTAAATTTCCTTACAGTTCACAAATAAAATAGAAAGGGGTATAGCCTTCGCCACTACAAATTATGTCACTCCAACGTCCAGCATAGTTGGTCCCATAAAACAATCTGAAATTTAATTTAATCATGGAACTTTGAATCACTCTTAACAATTTACTAATTATCGTAGAAAAAAAAATGTCACCTGACGCAGTAACCAGTGGCCATGTCATCAGGCTATTAAAAAAAATAAATAAATAACGTTCATTTTAGTCCCAAAGTTAAATGAACTACCTGACCAGGATACCAGTTCCTTTGAAAAACAAGGAAGTAAACAGAGAATAGCACGGTTCGCGTCACGAGCAAAGTATTTGTTGCCAAAATTTGTTGACGAGCTTAGTATTGTGCCAAAAAAAAAATTTGGCGCATATTAGTCCTGATTATACATAGCTATAGTGTTATTGAGGCTACGCTTACGTGGCAGTAAAGGGTTGGTTAGATCCAGTCCATACGTAACCGGTTCCTCCCCATTGCCCTGAAGTCCAGTAAGCATATTTATCTAGACCTATAATTTAATAAGAATTAAAAAGTATAAGTAAAACTGAAGAAGAAACTCTTTATATTAATCTGAATATAATAAATAAAAATAAAAATATGGAAACGGCAAAAAAGCAGATCAAAAGTGCTGGATACCAGAACTTGCACTCGTAATATAGTTGTCAATGAGTGAAATTTCTGTCTGTGTTTCTAAACCGAGTAAAGTTGCTCCGTTGCTTCGACAATACGAATCGCCAATATACCAACTGTCAACCTTGGAAGAAAGGCGGGATAATAAATGTATTCATCATTTTAAATCATGTTTGCAGAAGAATGCCTAATTTTGTATAAGTTTTAGTTACCTTGTAAAGCGAGAAACAGTAACACTTTCCGTTCAATGTTTCACACCTGACTGATTCCGAGCCGAGGTTCGAGGGACAAGAGCCTATAAAGGAAACAGGGCAGAGAAGAGAAAGTCTACATAAAACACTTTTTAAATTGTAAATGTGGCAAGGTAAATAAATACCTGGAAGCGGAGTCGTTGATGAAGAAGAAGTGGAACCGGTGCTTTGTGTTGACAACGGTGGGGTTACCGTTTGATCTATTTAAAAATATAATGTGGAATACGTTTCAAAATGACAAACAAAACCACGAAATTTAAATAAAATAAAAAGGAAAATTCTCCGCTTCAAGACAGCCCTACCTGATGATTCGACAACGAGATTATCGATTGCCACAGCGTCCGAATTGCCAGAATTACAGAACCCATATATCGAAATCTAAATAACTCGTAAGATGTTTGTTTTAAATTAAAATTATTAAAATTATCCTTAAATAATCTACTAATTATAAAATGACAAAAAGAAATAAAAGTAAAAAAAAAAAAGAAAACACGATTTAATTAATTAAAACTCACTCTCGTTTGAGCGGATTGAGTGGCTGGAATCAAAACAGATATACTACGCCATTCAAAGTTGGTTGGTGTTGAATATTCTACCAAACTTAATATCCTCTCTTGAATACCGTTATTTGACCAATAGACCTTTGAAAATGAGAGACTAACATAATGAACATTTTTTTAAACAAAATCTGAATTTGTTTTCTTTGGCAAGGACTTAGAAAAAAAAACAAATTCAGATTTTGTTTTAAAAATTGAAAAAAACTCGCTTTTTTTACAGAATCTAGGCATTCCATCTAATTCCCTTTAAAAATATAGAAAAAACAAGAAAAAATTATGAAAAATTGATTGTTATATGCACAAATTTGAACCTATCACTTCTCATGTAGGAATCCACCGCTATACCAACTAGACTGCCAATCGCTTACTTTCTGGTGATTCTGACCATGACGCATTGCAAGTCAGACACACAGGCATCCAAAGGGTGGAAAAATCTGCGGAAATGTGGAACAAAAAACGAAACCTTACGACCCTCTGGCTATGTACTATGGCAACAGGAAAGGGGCAGGGAACCCAGAATTTTTCCCACACGGAAGCGTACGATGATGGGCCGTGAACTATAGATGGCCATGGTATACCTAAAATATGGCGTTTTTTACAAGGACTCTTTCTGCCATTTGAGCTGGGGAACTTTCTCAAAATGTTAACAATGCTGCGCTGCCCAACCCCTTGATTTCCAGTTGTTTATTTTTCGAAACGAGACCCATAGTATGAAATAAAAGATTAACGAAAGAGACTATTAGTTAAGACAAGAATCGTAAGATTCAGTTTTTATTCAGACCCCGCGTTAATTCGTAACTGTCATTTATTTTTTGTCACCATCGCATTCCATTCGGTCACATCATCACGCGTAATGTTGCCGCAATACCGATAAACGATTTCCTGAAGAAGATTATTCTCTTGCATGAAGACGTCGATTCCTGTTCTAGTGACGGAGTTACAGTGTTTAATATATAAACATTTAAGGTTACGAAAAGAGTGTACGTTATTGGCCGTTTGCAGGATTCCATCAGTTAGCATGTCAACGAATTGTAAATAAACAACAGATAGTGACGGGGAGGACAGTAGCGTCAATAAATTTTCAGAAGAAGCGAAAGAACAATGTACTTATGTAAGTGATTACCGCCATCTAAATGTAATCTTTCAAGATTTTTTAAAACAGGGAATTCTCTCTTCACTTGTTTGCGTTCTACGTTTTCAGAGGAGGCCATAATAGAGCTTTTCCAAAGACTCAAAGAATAGAGATTGGGACAAAATTCAATAACTGTTGAAATACATATGCCAGGGAAAAAAAAACCCTACTTTTAGTTTCTTAAGTGATTTCCCAAAGAATTTTAGAAGGGGAAGAATGCCTCCGTCAAACGTGACGCCATCATCAAACTGTACTGGATATTCATAATCTGACAGCATAATATTGTGACGAATATCTAGGACGCAGACTGCTTTAAGAGAAAGTATGCTTAATAGATCCGCGTTCTTAATTCCTTCGAAACGCAATATAAGATATAATTCCGTAATATAAGGACATAAGAGCAACGATTGCCCAAGAATGCCACTTTTAGAAACTGTGTTTCTTTTAAAAAATAGTAATGACAATGAGTATTTGGGGATGTTATTAGGCAGCTTTTGATCCGACGCAGTTTGTGCTATACAAGCCAAACCTTCAAGAATAGATTCATGATACAGGAACTTAAGCGAAGGTAGATTGTCAAGGGCCGATCTGATTCCTTGATTTGTTATGGTGTTACCAATTAAATCAATTATACGAATTAATGTGCAGTTTCCAATCACACATAGACCATGAATTCCATCATCTGACACCTGGTTGTTTCTAGCATAAAGCTCCCTTTGAACAAATCACAAAATATAAAAAGCATTTGTACAACCTACTGTAAAAGCTAGTCAAAATGAAAAGTTGGTTACACTTTTAATTTTTAGTTTTTACCTTATATCTTTGCAATGTGCTCCAGACAAATACAAGACAAAGACAAAAAAGAAATAATCTCCTGACAACGAATCGCTTATCTTCCTAGTGCTGGAAATGTATAGTATTTGAAGTTTGGAAAATTTCGGGATGAAATTTAAACAATCTCGGTAACGATAACTAAAGTCATATAGCCGCAGCGTTTTCAGATGCTGCAAATCAAAGAAAGTATGAATTTAAACAATTTCCAAACCGGTACACAGAAAACTTATAATCATCTTGCATCTGATTGTGGCGAGTCGAAGAATGTAAAAGACATCAATTTTGTCAACCATCGTTGAGTCTAAACTTATAGTAGAGAGGTGTGCTGGGGTTATCAATTGATGAAGAAACCGTTCGGTTTGCTTATCTCCCGCTTGGGTTTTCTCGGTGATTATATTTATAAGTGCCTCCAACAAAATTGAGGCTAAGTTTTATAAACGAATAAATGTGACGAATAATTACTCAAAAAAACCAACGGACTAAGTTAAAATAATTGGCCACTTACGTAATTGGTGAAAGGGATTTGTTGTGCTATCTTCTACATCAGTGACATCCGCGACATCCGCTTGTTCACCGATTTCCAACTCATTACAAAACATTTTTACATTTTGTGAAATAAATACTAGGCAGATATCTGACAGCGAACTTGCACTCTTCATTTGGGGCATCTTTGTAACTGTGAAACTAATACGACGATCTTTAAGGAACGACCAGTACAATCGATTTGAAGAGTTTACCCTGCGGCAGCTTAATTGACATCGGAGGATAGCGACTTCGAATAGAAGGTTTGGAGTTGAAGCCCCTCATTCCGGTCTAGATTGACACATGCCTATGTCCAAGCCTATGTCCCTCATCAAAAAGCGAAGCCTTCTTAGAATTCTTACACATACACTTTTCCCAAGGTTGATCTTGTAGGCTTTATCGGCTTCAAAAGGTTACTGCGTTCAAGGTTAGACAAATGGTACATCACAGATTTCCAAGGGCAATTCAATATAATACACGGCGTCATTGCCTAGGGAAAAGATACGTTTTGACTAGGGGAGAAGATGTCGTATAGTAATGGTCGAGAAAATACTCTTGAACGGAAAATTGTCAAGAACGATAAACTATTCGTACTATACCGATGAATTTCAACAAGGCCATGGACTAGGCCTACTTTTACCTTAAAACCGGGATAGGGAAGCCAACACAGCCGAGAAGAGACCAGGAGTCTATAGCTCTATAACAAGCTAGCTTTCAGCAATTCCAAGTTAGGTCTTCTAGTAGTTATATCTCTACTGTACATAACACTTGTTTGTGACCGACTTGGTATTTTGCTATTGATCTGAATTGTATAATAGCACTTCCTATGTGACAGTTAGGCTGGAAGTTGGGGGTTTCGGAAGTTTTCTTACTTCAAAGAAATTAATAATTGGTATACAAAAAAAAGTTAACGTAAAATTTATAACATATAACATGCAAAGCACCACGAGTAACCAAAAGTTTTGAGCTGATCTTGTGCTTGTTGAAATTGTATAGCGCACTCACATGTATAATATATAGATCAATCCTATATAGGCGCGTCTAATGAGAGTCTAACGTCTTTCATGGTACATTTCTGTATGCAGCTATACGGTCGGCTACAGTTTCTCGGCAGAACAAAGTCGCTGTCAGCAAAGAAAGCAGTTACCTTGTCTGTTGGTGGCAATCCATTTTCTCTCAACAATCGCATTATTTGGCCATTTAGTCGCGTATTCTGGTTGCGAGCGAGCGAGCGGAGCGACTCAATCTGATTTACTTATTACGCCGAATTCACTCACAGCTGCACGCTGCTGGGGTGTGCAACTGTGCGCCGGGGTGCTGGTGAACAAGCAGTCGTTTATATTCTTTCCCTCTTGCGCGCCACGCTCCTGTCTTGATCGACATCGACTAACCTTTGTTTCGATTTCCGGGTATAGTATAATAGAAGGGAGACGCGTGATGTGCGTGAATCGCTGTGTTATATACGCTGCACGTTCTATGTAGTAGGCTACAACCCTGCGGGGATATGGGTGTAGGAGCGTGAGTGCTGCTGTGCCTGCCTTTGCCCCAGCGCAGGGCCGGCAGTTATTACTTTTCTGTTCCTGTTGGCTCTTCCCGCGAGTTGCCAGTCCTGAACTCGCCCCTTCTTTTCTCCCTTTTTCTCTCTCTGTCTCTCTCTCTCTCCTTCTCATGCAAGTTTGATCGGCGAGTTCCTCCATTTATTCCTGCATTGCGCTGCACTTGCTTTCAGTTGGATCCCCGTCGCCCAGCTAGAAACACACGCAGCAGCAGCCTATCCGTGCTGTGTATAGTCTGTGTATAGTGCTCGTTTTTCTTTTTCTCTATTGGTCTCACACGGTCGGCGATCCATTTGCGTGCGTGTGGATTTTTGTTTGCCCTCCTCAATAGGAATTTTACGATTGAATGACTACTGATTAGTCCTCTTTTTATGCTCCGCCGATTGCTGGGATTTCAGTTGCAGCTACGCATTGGAATATATTCCGTCGTTGGTATTTCAGGAATAAGTGAAACGGGAAAACTGAAAAGATTTCAGGTAGGCCTAAGCTGATTGAAATTATTTATTATGTTGTTTGTGGCTGAAAAAACTTATATGCTGAATGGAAAGAGCTTTTACTTGTACATCTCTGAACTAGAACTATGACATATTTTTAGAATCAGTAATATGTGAAATTCTGTATACGTGTTGATTGTTGTCTCTACCAGGTAGGATCAAGTTTATCCGATAAACAGCGGTTAGACTTCCCACGCTTATGCTCGCTCGTTATTCGCCCTTTAAAGTGATCAATCGAGTTTTTTTAATGCGATGACACATAGAGTGCACGTACACCGGCGTACACCAGATGCAAAATTTTCCCTTTAGATTATTCAGGAGGAAAGAGGATATCGCAGTCCACGAGCAAAGGCACCTGGTGCACAGAGGTGCTCACTATATTTGAGACTGACGAAGATAAATTTGTCAGCTGCACTTCCGCTAGGTTAAAAATAAAAAATAAATAAATAAAAATAAACAATTTTGGTACCAATTACAGCAAAATATATAAAAACAAAATTGACAAATAAAACAATAAATGCGCAAATATAAAGAAAAAAAATAATAAAAATGTGAGCAGCAAGAATTTCTTTAGAAATGTTTAATAAATAAAAATATAGAGAAAAAATTAAGTTTAAATGGATCGAGCAGTAAAATGCGCAATGAAATAGCTCAAGGGTAAAGAAAACTAGCCAATAATAAAACATCATAAACGACAAGTTAAGAATATTGGCAAAGTCTGTTCTTTTGAAATGTGTAGCAACAAAACCTAAAACTAAGAGAATGAACCGATTGGCATTAGGGTCTAAAGCCATAACATCATGGCTGAAGGCAAATAAAAATTTTTCTACGAATAAAATGTTATTGTAAAAACAACTATCATTAGTAGGCTGTAGGCCTATACTGCTAAGCGCCGATAAGCGCTTGAAAAGGAATTGCAACTAGTTGTTTTCCCTAGTGTATAGCAATAGGCAATAGGGAGGAAAACAAACGTGTTGAATGCGCGGTGTGACAGAAGTAGTTATTTATCTGCAGCGCTAGGCATCTTAGGCATCAGCCTACACATGAGATCGTTCTACCGTTTGTCACAAAAAGCCCACGCACCATATTTTATGTCCCATACTTTCATTACGCAACCCAGCAGCACACCGCGTACCGTTGGATCAATGCGGCCGAGCAGTCTAACAGCGTATGTACATCATGTTAGACTGTACATATGCCTTGAAGCCCTGCAGGTCCTGCTGCACACACAAAGGCAGTTAAATTCGATCGTCAAAACCTCCAACAGTTTATATATACTCCGGTTTACTCGGCATTTTATATACGTATACCTACGTATATGTACTGTGCCGCGGCTGTGCCGCAATTCTTCTTATTCCATTTGTATATACGTATCTTTATTTCTTATTCAACATCCACGATTTCCCAGAACTCATTGAAGTCCTCCTGGCTCTCGTCTATGGAACGCCATAGGGACAAAAAATTAACTGCTCCAAAGTAAGCATTAATTTAGTGTTCTCCAAAAATAAGTGCTCAAAATTTAGTGCTATCTCGCATCCGCCCTCTAGCGGGCGGTTCAAAATATTTCGTTTCTCCGCCTGCTTGTGAGAGGAGTTAGAAGCTATCGATTAAAATCCAATATTTAGCTTAACTATGGGATTTCTAAATTTGAATGCTTGCCCTTTTTCTTGCCTCATCACCTTTGCCAACCCGGCAACCCCTTAGGTCTTCCGAGAATCCTGAAATCCGTCATCCATCCATGTTCCGGATTCCGGCGATGCCGAACATCGGAACTTGCCAGGACAAATATTGTTACTTCTGCTGGGGAAGAAGAAAAAGTATCGACGAAGTACTAGTCACGAAGATTACTTCGACATAGATGGAATCATAAAAAGACACGATAAAAATCACAGGACAGAAGGGTGGTGGCGGATGTGATGGGGCAAGACGCTAATCGACGCTGATGTATTCGAAAATTAGATTTTAATCGATATTCAATTGTCAATATTTTCATTGATAGCGAAATATTTTGAACCGCCCGCTAGAGGGCGGATGCGAGAGAGCACTAAATTTTGAGCACTCATTTTTGGAGAACACTAAATTAATGCTTACTTTGGAGCAGTTAATTTTTTGTCCCTATGGCGTTCCATACTCGTCGACTCACTCCGTTAGCTTCATTGAGAAGATGCTGGCATCCGTAATTGGTTTTCGTTTGTGTATACTGAAGCTGTATTCGAGCGTGATTGTTTTTATTACCATTTAGCTATTGACGTATATACAGTACTGCGTCTCCCGCGGGAGACGGAATGAACTCCGACAGTAGGTTATCAGTGTACGCGTACTATACACAGTAATACTCTAAAGTTTCTGCGAACTTTCGATATTTGTACCTGTTCAACTTTCCGGCAAACGCCGGAATGCTCTTCCAATCCCAATCAGATTATAGTAAAGGTCTATATAGGCTAGATAAATCAATTATGGTGAGCTTATTAACGTTTATATTTCGATGTACAGAAATCTTAGTCTAGATCATGTCTGTAAACTTAAAGCTGATAGAGGGTGATTGCGTTAATTTTCTTTTTTTTAATATGTTTATCGTTTGTGATGAAACTAGGGCTAGAGTTCTGAGTCTACGCATTAGATCCTCTACTCCCTGAACTGGATATTCACGCATGGCAAGAAGATCTGCAACAGTGTTTATATAGCTTTCCACTTCTTCATTATAAGATGAATAAGTTCATCGTCTTCCTAGTCGTCATCGCAACAACCGCTTCAGCATCATTTGCACTCAATCTAGGTAAATCAACGTTTAAGCTGTACATTTTGCTGCCGGGAAATACTTAGCTAATTTCTAAGGAAAAGTTAATCGACGATTGCACCGCACTGGTGACTCTAACCTGGAAATATAATCCTCTCATACACAACGAGCGGCAATCGTTCGTTAACATATAAAAAAATAGAAAAAGAAAAATTGCATAGCCAGTTGCTGGTGAATAAGAAACCCGAAGAAACCGTAGAAATTTTCGATATTATGAATCACTTTCGCTGCAACTAATAAGACTAGTGGTGTTGCGCGCGTTTGGCGTTTTATATATCATAAACCAACAAATGTCAAAAGTGATCCATAATATTGTTTTATACGTTCCGAGTTACAACTATGTGCGAAAATATTTAGTATTATGCGTGAAGAAAACTCTATATTATCATTTATAATTCCTTAATTTTAAATATTATTCTAGAAACCTGTAATGCATCTCTCGGTCTAGAATCCGGCCACATCAAAGATGCGGCTATCACGGCGAGCTCCTCGTACGACGCCAGTAATGTGGGACCTCAATTCGCTCGGTTAGTGCCACATAAAAACAATTGTTTTAATTCAGAAGTTTTTTTTGTAGGAATTATTCATTGCATACTATTTTATATAATTCCATATTTGCCTATTTTTTCATTTCCACTTCCTGTCGTGTGACTGTAAAACGCTGTAAAAATAATTCATCTCCAGAGCCCGCTTTATTTTCGCAGTAGGCTAATAAACAACAAAACAAAATTAGCACCAACGGGTTCATGCGTACCAAGGGAACAATTTTAATTAACTAGCGATGTAAAATGTAATTTCTTATTTTCTTAAAATAGGACTCCGATCAACAGAAATCTCATCATGTTTTATATACAGTAGTCTAATACGTTGTCGATGAATCCTCCTATCGTAATTACGATTCCAATAACTGCCAGGTTAAACCAAGATAAAAACGGAGGAGCGTGGTGTCCCAAGCAGCAGGTTATGCGTGGCGTGAAAGAGTGGCTCGAGATTGATTTGAAAACAATGCATGTCATTTCTACTGTCCAGACGCAGGTCAGATTCATCATTTGAAAATAAGCTAAAATATTCAAATAGATTATCGTTTGACGTTTTATCATCAACAGGGTCGTTTTGGAAACGGACAAGGCCAGGAGTACGTCGAGCAGTTTAAATTAGAATACTGGAGACCTGGGATGGAACGGTGGATGCGCTATCGAAATCAAACTGGTGCCGAAGTGAGTCTATATATACTATAAAATAGTCAATTTTTTCTAGCTGTCCGAGTGTCCAACTATATCTATGTAAACGCCAGAATGATAAATCAGTAATTCTCTCTGTTTTATTGCATTTTGCATTACAGATCTTTACTGGCAATACTAACACTTACATGGTGGCAAACAACTATTTAAATCCAGTTATACTTGCTACCAAGATAAAATTCGTGCCATATTCTATACACCGCAGAACAGTACGTTATGTCGATTAACATTTTTTAAGGGCTTAATATGGTGATGGAATTTTATTATTCTATTTTCTTACATGGGATTTACACTAACTAAGGTTTGTCTTCGTATTGAGCTCTCCGGTTGTAAATTTGAAGGTTAGATACTCTTTGGTGTTTTTTTCTTTTTACCTTGTCTACTGTCAAGCCTTCATGATTAAGCTCTTATTCAGCTATACGCATGTTAATTTTTTTTTAAGTGTACAGTACATGCATATCTATATGTGGCAATGTGATTGGCTTTGAAATTTCTACTTTTGAAAAATGTTGAATTTTTTCGTCAACAAAAAAATTTGGGTATTTATCACACGTTAAAATTTAAATAATATATTTCCGGGGAAATTTACAGAGGGAGTTGTTAGCTATTCTGGCCCACAAGGAGATGTTTTCCGTAACAGCGACCTGATCGACGAGACCTATGATGGAATTGTGGAAAACGGATTTCTCAAGGGTAAAGAAAATAATTAAGCATTTAAGAATATACTCGAAATGCAATCAGAAAAATAAATAAACAAATAAATAATTTTATTTCACAATTTTTTTAAGGTGGGCTAGGCCAGCTCCTTGACGGGCGCGTCGGTCAGAACAACGTCGAGAATGTCAGTAAAGGTAAGTTGCCAAGGTGAAATCGATTATCAAACAATTCACTTATTAGACAGACTGTGCTGGATGTCAAGCCAAGTTGCTTGATTCTTTTTCTTTACCTAGAGTCAGAAATAGTTTTTAAATTCTTTTGACACTTGTGACACACAGCTGTGACAGCTGGAATGATTCATTTCCGGATGGTCTGATACTCTGATTTGATTTCACAACAGGTTACGGATGGGTTGGCTGGCAAAATAAGACGAATGCCCCACGTCTCGGTCTTTTAGAACTGACATTCGAATTCGAGGGGGTCCGCAACTTCTCGCGAATCGATGTCTTCGTTAACAACGACTACCACAAACACATCCAGGTAGGTAGCACAAGCATAGCTATTTTCAGCATCGCATACTTTGTCCACCCCGGCACACGCTATATATGTGCCACTGTGTAGCTCTATTGATTTTACCTCTCACCAAGACCAAAACAATGCCCATCACGCCCAACTATATCCCGCCGTTAAGGTATATAACTTAGATAGCTGCTGCGGGCGGGAGTTAAGCCCGCTCGATGAAGGAACGTTATATAAGAAATATATTGAGGGGTTTCTTTTTCGGTTAAATCTCAACTATTTATATCGGAGTGGTGAAGCAACCCTTCGTATAAAGCTGTACTGAGGTGTTCGGTGTTGTGAGACATACCAAGAGAAAAACACAGCCCAGTTGAGTTATATGGATGCTTTTATATTAGCCTCAAACTAAAAAAGTGCGCTCCAGCATCGCACGGGGGAAGTAATTGAATTACTCATTTCATCAGCTTGTTTTTTTTTCTCTTCTGATCGACAGCACTGTGACGACCACCGCAATCGGGGGCTTAACCCTTATATAATATCTTACGCAATGAAACTAGCTATAAGAAAAAGATAAAGCGAGTATAGCCGAGTGCTAATATAAACCACGGTTGCCGCTGCTGCTATTATTATAGCTATACCTTATTTGAAATGTTAACGTTATTTCAGTAATCTTCGGTAATATTTCGTTTGCGCTTATATTTCTCATCTGGTACTTGTATATTCCCTTGCGCATTCTAGGTGTTCTCGGTATTGCGAGTGTTGTTTAGCATTGGAGGTCGTCAGTTCCCCTTAGACAGCGCCGTCACTTATTTCTACATGCCCGACCATTTCTTGGACAACGCCCGCAACGTATCGATCAACCTCGGGTTTAAAATGGTAATACGTCATTTAATCACACAAACGGATGTCGTGCTATTATAGGAAACTATACAAAAAAAACAGCCTTACAATTTTGTTTAAAGTTAACATAAATTTGTTTGATGTGATCAATTATAAATCAATTATTATAGGCGCGATACCTAAAGCTGCAATTTACCTTCGCTGCAGAGTGGCTTGTGGTCTCCGAATTTTATTTTACTTCTGGTAAATTAAGATGTTGATTTACGAAACATACCGTACACTTGTCGCAATCCTATAGTCACCTTCTGTCAATATTTCGATGTTTCAGAACAAGCTGTTGGAAATTTTAGTGACGACGTTCGTGATAGGGGACGTCAAAAGGACGAGGGGTTCTTACAGCGAGACGCAGTTGCCCAAATCAAAACATCAGACATAGAAGAAGACTGTAAGTAACAAAAAAAAAAAAAAAAAACTTAGATATTTATGCCTGTTTCAAAAGATGAGTCGAGCATATAAATGCAATATTAATCTTGTACGTCATACAGCGCATCCTATTGATTTTTTTATCATTTGCGGATCAATATAATAATAATAATAACGACCCGTTGATTTAGTTGCATAGTTTAGTTTTGTCATCATCAAATCAACAACAGTTACATAATTCTGCTTGTTTTCCCAGTTTCGACGCAAAGTTATTCTAGTCATACCGGAATTGTCATAGGAGTAATGACTTCAATTATCATCGCTTTAGCCATTGCCCTGGCTGTCGTCATCGGTAAAAGTGTACACAATGTTGAAAAAAGTGTCGAACAATCCATTCTGCAGACGTCTTTTGGAAGAATGAGTCCGGTAACATATAAATGACATTATATTTATTATATTTATTTTATTTTTTTTTATTTTGCGTTTTTAATAAGCGATTGCCAAATATTTACAGCAATTTGATTTTTTTGTGTATGCTTGCAGCAAAATCTGGGTTTGGAAATTCAACGTAATAGTGCAGATTACGATTTTGGGACGACAAACAGCGCCAGTTATGAGAAAACGATCTACTCTCCGATCGATGAGCGAAATTTAATGAATTTAGGGAGAAAAAACGCTTCCATTGAAAATTCATCTACGTTTTACAACGAGCCATTTTCGGACGACGATTCTTGCTCTCCCCGTTTAAACGTGAAAACCAAAAAACAAGCGGATGATCGGACAGAAAGTATTGCTTTAGGTATATTTTTTTTTACACTTTCACAAGGTAGCGACAGTCTCAATGGATTTTTTGTTGGGAAACACGAATGTTATAAGCCTGAGGAATAAAGGAGGAACATATTATCGATTTAAATTCGCGCCGTTGTTGCTGTTCCCGGCTGTCCCTACTGATATTTTGTTTTTATAGGTGAGCAGGATTACGATGTTATTCCAGCGTATCCGTATGAAACTGAGAAGACTTCACCCATGATTGGCTCCCCGACAACGAATGTCTCCTTCATGTCCCGGCTCTATTCACATATGAATTATTCACGAATCGAAGCGCAACAGCATCCGTCAACACCACCTTCTCAGTTGACACGGAGCGGCTCGATCCTTTCCAATGGTATTTTAAACAAAGATCCTTACCTCAATGGTATTTTACCATCTTGTTCGGTAGACAAGGAAGGATTCTACGCCACGACAGAATTATTCCAACAAAGCACTGGGACAACTGAGCTAAGGGAAATGTGTTCGACGAAATTGAATCGCATTAATCACTTGTCATGTGGCCAATTCGGAGATAATGTGAGTTTATTATGAATGTGTATAGAAATATTGTTAATTATGATTAGTTAGTACAGTATATCTTAAAAATATTTAATATTTAGCTGCTAAGCTCACTATCTAAAAATCTAAATGGGATGAAGTTCGCTAGTAAAAAGAAAATATCCGCAAACTTGTGTTGCGCATAAAAATTGTATATTGGTTATGAATGATTCGCATCTACTGTCCTTTTTTTTAATACTACCACGAGTAGTAACTATGGTAGCCCTGCCGCGTTGCTATGGCAGTGCACTCGTGTCTAAATTATAGATTTGCTGAGTAACTTATCGATTTTTTGTGGATAATACTTTTGTTTTATTTTTTTTTACTTGTGAGCTGAAGAAGAAAATAATTTTTTCTTTCATTGCAGTTATATTTATGCCAGTTAACAGAAGACTCAATGAGCACAACTGTAGTGCTCTCTCGCCAGTTTCCGTCTTATTGGAAAAAGTAATGATGCAGGCCTATATTTATGTATTTTTTTATGATCTCTAATATTTATTCATACAGATCGCAGCAATTATATACATTTCAAAAATAGCTTTTTACTAATTCATGTCAAATATTTTAGCGACGAAATGGACAAAGAAATTCAGACACAGTGCAAACTGCAACACGACAAAATATTGCCATTCCTCGGTCTTGTATTACCACAGCAGCCGGAAAACAGGTTTTCGATTATATTCGGCTACGGTGACGTTACGGACATGTATCAATTTCTTCAAAATCACGTTGCAGAAACGTCTTCTTTAAGTGAGAGGAGTTTAAGGTAGGTTACTAACTTAATTTTCGGTCAGTTATTTCAAATAAAAACTTGTTGAATGCGCGTTGATTATTTTAATGAGTTTAGCTACGGATGCCTTATTTTTATGGCAAAACAAATTGCGGCTGCAATGGAATACTTGGAAATTCATAACATAATACATCGAGATTTGGCAGCTAGGTTGAAATTATTTATAATTGTTGCTAGATGTGTTTCCTACTAAAAATGTGGATTCGATGAACAGAAACTGTCTAGTAGATTCCAATTATGGCGTGAAAATTGCTTGCTTCGACATAAGTAGCAAATTGTATCCAGGCGATTATTTCATGATGGACGATGGTCGATACTTGCCCTTAAGATGGATGGCATGGGAAAGTGTTACATTGGTAAGCACAGACTACTTTTAAAATTAATCATTATATGTAAATGTGTACATGTCCGACCGATATGTATACTAACTATACTTGTTAACTTGTAGGAAAAGTTTAGCTCAAGCAGTGACGCATGGTCTTTCGGTGTTCTCTTGGTAAGTCCACGAAGATCTAGTTTGCCAAATATCTAGAAATAATTGAAGTTTATTATGCAATCATTGGTTGAAATATAGTGGGAGATGTTGACATTTGCTCGCGATCCGCCAATTGAGGCTCTAACTGACAATGAAGTACTCCGTTTACTAACGCATTACCAGCAACAAGGCGGATTAAACGAGGTGATCTCATTTAAATTTTACCTTTATAATTAGTTGGATTTTTGCGTATAGAAAATTATTCAAAGCCTGCCATACTCGAATCTTCAAATCTCACTCATATTAACCCTTATCTATTCATTTATTTTTCGGGGGGGGGGGGGGGAGTGATAACATGGCAGTAAAACTCTTTCTTGTGATTGTAATATTCTTAATCTCTACAAATTTACTGCAAAATTGAAAGTGTTAAAATATCCATAATAATTATACGTTAGTATAGAGGAGAGAGGGGTCACGCTGGACACGTATTTCATCATTTTTTCATTCATTTTCGCATTTTTTCATTAAATGTTGATTTTTCTTCTCTCGTCGCGTGGAGCGTATCCTGCCCCGAGGGAAGAATAGAAGAGGGAAAACCGCCGGACCCCTTTGTTCTCTCCTATTTTCTTCCCTCTATTCTTCCCCCGGGCTAGGATTTCGTCCCTGCGCCACGAAAATTAATCGGAATTTTTCTTTAAAAAATCGGCAAAAATCAGCGTTTAATTAAAAAAATTTTAAACTTTGTCCAAATGAAGACGACTATGTCGTCTACCGTTTGTGCAAGTTTCAAGTCATAATTGATTAATTTCAATTTTTTATGATTTTTTAACTAGCATACACTTTAGCTTGGAAACATATGGCGAGCGCGCCGATGTTTCCAAACTTTATATCTAGTCTTTTGGGGATAAACTTCAATTCACTAAAATCTACAAAAAATCATGGTGAAAGGAAATTCTTTCCTCACCAAGAAGATTTTTTTCAAATTTGCTTTGCGATAACTCAAACGTGAGTTATCGCGTAAAAAAGGGAGACACTTTGGCCGTAAGCCGCCGTGTTAGAAGCGCGGAAACACTCACCGTGTTTCCAAACTTTGTGTAGGTACTGTACCATAGACAAAGAAATGGAAGACCAGTAATTGTACCGTCATAAGGCTGGGAGGAATGGGGGTAGAAATACGCGTGTCATGCCGTATGACTATGGTGGCGTGTCAAACGATAATATAAAAAATTAAGATTTTAATCCATTTCCCTACTGCTTCACATACCGCCATTTTCCCATGTAACAATGCCTGGTATCGTTTTCGCATAAACATGTAAATTAAGCAACAACATTCCGCGTGTCGTGTGGATTTTTTAATATTTTTAATGTTTCTTTAACTTTCATTCATTAAATATTTCATATTTCCTTTTTCCGAGGGCGGAAATAGGGGGAAATCAACTGTTTAGGAATGAAGGTTAGAGAAACGCTAGCAAAAAGTCACAGGAAAATGTGGATTTTTTTACCTTATTTAAATGTGTATCCAAAAATGATATTATTTATAGTTTACACAGGGAAATGACGGTGTGTAAAGCATTGGAACAGTAGGGAAATGTAATAAAACCCAAACTTATTATATAAGCGTACGACGCGCCAAGATACGACATGACACGCGTGAACTAGAGACGAGTAGGGTTAGTTGGCAGGGTCACTTTTTGTGAATTTATTTTAATTTTTTGACCACACGTTTTGCAAATTGAATGAATAAATCAAATTCAGATTTCAATTCTCTATGAATTGATCGTATTTCTTTACAATATGTTCATTTACACGGAATTGTGAAATTGAGAAAAACTGCATAAAAAAGTCTGCCAACTTGCCCCACCTACGTTGGCAGCTGACGATTCTCCATTGCTCCAGAATTTCTATGTCGAATTTTGAAAACTTGCAACTTAGCATCTCGTGAGAAATCTGTATGCCAACATGCCCCTCAAAATTTCTGACAACTAACCCCACAGGGTGCTTTTCGAACAAATAAATTGATAACCAAATAACTTTTTAATTTATAAATGTCGGGTTTCTTTTAAAAATAAGACAAACATTAATTCTTTTTTGCTTGGGTTTCCTGACAATCTTAGAGTTTTGTCGAGTTTTATACTATGAGAAAAATGAAACGTAGTGAGAGGCCCAAAAAAAAACTTTTTGCCGTTTTTTTTTCTTTTTGCTATAACTCCTGTTGGGGAAGTCGTACACTTTTGAAATTTTGTATGAGTAATCTGGGTGTTGTCCTTCATACTTGGTATAAAAGGCTTGATTTGTTTTGGTCTTTAAGTGGTCTAACTAGCAAAATGCCAACTTACCCCACCTGCCAACTAGCCCCCTCTCCCCCTACATTTTTAATAAGCGATCTCCGACCTCTGACTCAAAGCGTTCGAAATACTTCCTTTTTTCGATAGTTTTTGGAAAGGAATCCGCAAAGAGACTTTTAAAATCCGGAATAGGTCTATCCTGTTCAAAATCGCAAGGCGATTCCAACGGAGTAAAGTCCAAATTTTTATCACTTTTCGTTTCGAGATAATCGGGATTGAAATTCCTGAGATATCCCGAAATCCGACGGAATCCCAAAATCCTCCCATCCGTTTTCATCGTTTTAGCCGTATATTGGGATCGTAGAAAAAACTGAATCATCCCAAGAGTTAAATTTTCTATAATTTTTTTCTACAAGCCGAATATGCGGCGAAAACCGATGTAAACAGAGGGGAAGATTTTGGGATTTCGTGATATTTCACAAATTTCATTCCAAATTATTTCGGATTTCCCGATTTTCTCCGTAAAAAGGGGGTATTTCGTTAAATGTTACAAATAATCAACCACTACTCAACCGCACCAAATTCAGGGACCCCGTTTTTTCCCGTTCCGCTATGGGATCTAAAAATATATATGTAAAAAACAGCAGGCTTGTTCAGTTTTTCAATACTGATTTGTCTGTTTTTGTGGTTTCGCGTCAAAAATTCCTTATCGTTCCGGAGATATTTAACTTTAGAATTCGTGAAAATTTTTCGTGAATTTTTTTATTGGAAGGGGAGCCCCTCCCCTCCCCTCTGTTTGGTATCGCTTTTTAGAAAGGTGCATATAAAAAAAATAATGTTCTAAAACAAATAAAGGTTTTCTAGGCTATCTCTCTATGCAAATCCAAAAAGAATTTTGATTCCAGGTTAGATTGACCAAGTTATTATAAATTTAGTAGAAGGCCCTTTTTTGCCAGTTTTCAACCCCATCCACAAAATCTTATCTAAATTAAAATCAGAAATAGGATTAACAAACCAAATTTATCCCTGAGGTATATTTATATACGAAGGTCCTTAACAATATAGGGTGTGGGGTATAGGGGGTAGGGTAGTAGTAGCTAGTAGTGAAATTCGGAGGGTTTAATGTCCATTATGTATTTGCTTATACGTTTCTTCCCTGAATGACCAATCGTCACCAAATTTTGTACATAATTCTGTCAAAATTTGATACATTGCGTAGTGGGGTTTTCATTTGTTTTCATTACTGTTTTAAAAATTTAATTTGCATATTTGTTACCTAGCTGGTTGCCGATCCTAGGCAGTGAATTCGCTTTTTTTGCGTAACCTTCCAACTGTCAGTGCATTGAGTGTGAGAGATTCCCTAGTAAGACAAGTTTTCTGCTTTGGGAGTGGAGAGTATGTTTTATTTTATTTTGTTTTTATGTTATTGTTCGATTTCGTCTTTATTCTTCTTTTTACTTTGTATTTTCCCACTATTACTTTTTTAATTCTTTTGTTTTATTATTACCTCTTTTTGTTTACTGTTTTTTATCTTGATTTTAATAAATTTGGTTGTCCAAGTAAAATTTCTATGCCTCCTTTTTTAACAGTTAGTCATCAACCAAGAAGTTGAGGAACATTTTAAAAATGTTAGATTATACTCATTTTGAAGCTCTGGGTAATATCTCCATTCTTACCCTGTCCTCTCCTCGGTCATCAAGATCTTCTTGCTGTGGTGAAGAGTTACCACCGATCTTCCATTTCCATTTACCCCCGAAAGCTTTTTAAGAGCAATTTTTCAAAAAATTACAAACTTAGTTTCCTTTCCGACTTGATCGAGATTCGAATCCTGAAAAATAGAAATGGCAGCCCGGGTTGATGACCATTAGAACATCATTATTATATTATTGTAAGGGAAAAAAATGGGTATGATAGTAGCTCGCTATCTATTAGCCAAGACTCATGTAATGTAACATGTGACCGCATGATATAATTGTATTGTTACTATAGTAATAAGTGTTACTTTAACTTAATCAAAACATGAAGTGTGACGTGGGATGGCGGGGCGAAGCATCCGCCACACCTCATAATACACAAGTCGCACCACTCATAATATTGACAGATTATTAGTCAATTAGTTAATAAGAATCAATTAATTTAAGAGAATAAAGGGAAACAGAATTTTCCAAACATAATGGTATGTATTAATCTACTATTTAACCTTGATTTTCTGTCTCTTTACCGTGAAAAAATTCCCGAAGGACATTACCGAAGGAATCTTGTTTATGTCACATCAGTTTACAAATGAATATGAAAACAAACTGGTGTCATCATGGCAAGAACGAACGAGTGCATTTTAATCAGCGAATCTGACTAACACATGTTCTATTCGCAATTTACGCAGATATTACTTTCCTGGCCGATCCTTTGCCCTAAGGATATCTACGACTTAATGTGTGAATGCTGGAAATGCAACCCCAACGATCGACCTACATTTAAAGAAATCCACATGTTTTTAATGCGCAAAAATTTAGGTACATAAAAAATACGATAATCAATAGTTTTTTCACTTACGTTATTTATTTTAAAATGTGTAGGATATCGCCACAGAATCAAATAATCCACACCCAAAAACAAAATTTGGAGGACACCAATTAGCACATGTTGAGTGAGGAAGCAGTATCGTCTGATTATATTCATATTTTATTAAATCGTTGTAAAGTTCTGTAGCTTAGTGCACTAATACCTGAAAGCATTGACGAAGCAAATCTTTTTTAGCTTTACTTCAAATAATGAGATTTAAATTCGAAACCATAACGTCTAAGAAGTTGTGCGATTTATTTACTCTCAGTAAAATAAACGCTTATATACATTATAGGTATTCTGAAATGCTAAAAATAATTCCAATAACTTTTTATTGAACTACAAATAATGCATTTGTATGTAAAAATATGCTGGGGGATTGCGCATAGTGTCAAATTATTTTTCAAACGCATAAAGATGATTAGAATCAGTGGATTTGTGGTCCCGAATTTGTTAATATTTATTGTACAGCATGGCTATACCAACTATAAAATATGCTTTAACTAAATTACTATGGGGGAGAACAGGTTCATCATGGACACGGATCATTTTGGGCAAATGCCATAAACGTTTCAGTTCATGGGTGAAAATTAGATTTTTCATATTTTTTAAAATAGATTTCAGTGATTCACGCCACAGAATACATTTTTATTAAGTTCGCATCCCATGTAGCAATTGGTCTCGTTTTTATGTCAATTTGATACTCGTTGATACTACAATGTCTTTTTGACATTCATGTCACATTTTCAACATGACGTGATATTTTCATTTAAAGTCACTAATATATGATGTGAAATATATACAGTCATGCTTGAAAATTTCTTGAGCAGGCAAATTGCTCCATATGATTGTATTTGAAATTGACGGAAGGTATATTAATAAGCACACCTTTCCTCTTTTTTAGATTTTTTTTGCGCTTTTACATTCTTATCTTCCCTTCCTTTTTCTCTTTCAACTTTCCCACCAGAATGAACCAAAATTAGAGGAATAGTGTGCTTCCTAAGCTATACCTTCCGTCAATTTAAAATAGGGGAGAGGGGGGCTAGTAGGCAGGTGGCTAGTTGGCAGAAATTTTGAGGGGCATGTTGGCATACAGATTTCTCAAGAGATGCTGAGTTGCAAGTTTTCAAAATTCGACCTAGAAATTTTGGAGAAATGGAGAATCGTCAGCTGCCAATTTACCCGGTAGGTGGGGCAAGTTGGCAGACATTTTTTTTTCAGTTTTTCCCAATTTCCCAATTTCGTGTAAATGAACATTGTAAACAAATACGATCAATTCATAGAGAATTGAAATCTGAATTTGATTTATTCATTCAATTTGCAAAACGTGTGGTCAAAAAATTCAAATAAATTCACAAAAAGTGACCCTGCCAACTAGCCCCCCTCTCCCCTACAATCATATAGAGCATCAATAGGCCTACCATTCACCTATCAATTTCTGAGCTCCGACAGCTCAAAGTTTTTGTGTCACGCAATCCGACAATTTTTTGTCAGTCACGAGGGAATTTGTTCCCTTCTCATCTTCGTAACGTGGCCACTTGGCTCGAAACCACCAAGCTGATGCGACGTAGCAACAGTGAACGCAACAGGGCTCAACAAGCTGCCCGTCACTTACAACGCCGAGTTTCAGAAGGCGTGCAACGGGACCGTGAACGGCAGGCTGCAAGAGCGCTTTTGATTGAAGAGCGAAGCGAAGAGGAAAGAAGGCAGCTGATTGAAAAACGAACGCGTGAGGCTCAGCGAATATATCAAGAATTGAAAAAATCGACTAGCCAACAACAACAACCACACAGGGCAAAAATCCAAAATCGAATGGAACAGCAAGAAGAGCAGGAAGAGCAGGAAGCACCACGCAAGGCCAGCTGGCTGTCATACGATTGGGGTTGCTGTAAAACCAATCGTCTTTCATCTCATCGATCATCATTCTTTCATCATCGTTTCATCCCAGCTTCATTCACTGTCCAAAACACGTTCTGCGTTCCGAAATACAAGATTCCAACTTTGAAAATCAGCCGGGCTCACTTGACGAATTCTGCCAAACCTCCGTCAACAGTGAATTTCCACCGCTTACCAGTACCAAGCAATTAAAACGAGAGGGCACGGTCGAAAAAGGAAGACACACCAAGTTGATTACAAAAATAAATCAACACATCGTCAATTTTGGCAGTAAACAAAAGTTGGTTGTTCATCGAGCGACACTGGCCAACCAATTAGAAGACTGCAACGTCTCACGAGCGATATGTTAAAGCGCCAGATTTTAACGCAGAGAAGTCGCAAATCCGAACGAATGGATCAGAAGGTGTGAAGCGATAATGATGGAAGTATATGAACAAATCGACAGATACATCCGCACGCCACGGTCCTCCGTACACTCATCTGTTGTCGACGAAACAGCGCTTAACAACACGTTAAGAAATCAGTTTGACAACAATGACTCGATCGTTGGATCATCAGTTTCAGAATCAAGAGTACAACGTCCCGACTCCGCCGCCATCATGAACGAGATTCAGCAGCGTCTACGTCAATAAATTGAGCCGAGAAGAAACGTCGAGGAATAACTATCAAAAGTGACGAGAACCATGACTCAAACGACCATCGATTCCAAAAAACGTTTGAGCAAAATTGAACGTAACACTGAGCTTCAACGAAAAATCCAGCAGCAAGCTGACCAAATGGCAAAAAAAAGATGAAAATCGATGATGCTGAACTTCAATATCGAGCCCTAGTGGAAAAGGAGAAAAGAGAGACGAACGAAAAATACGAAAAGGCTATGGAAGCCGTCGAAACCCGAATCAAACAGCTCGAAGCTCTCTCATAAGAGGGATTTGCTAATAGTAAACAAATGTTTAGCTACCCTACTAAAACGTCGACGTTCATTGCATGTAAATGTGAGATTCGAAAAATGTATGTGGATGTTCAAATGGTATGTGAATACAACGTTCATTTTTGGTGCACTATTTCCGCTCATTCAATGTCCATTTCGTCATATACTATTCTAGTTCTATTCTGAATATCTTTGGTATGTTCATAGAACATACAAAAAACATACACATACGTATGTTAAATCCAATCTCCTCACGATCACAGCTAGTGCCATGCTTCCGAAGCGTTATATTAGAGAACTCGGAGCTGGGAATCGAACCACAGACCTTTAGCTTACAAGGCCGCTGATCTACCATTGAGCTATTTGTTCCTATGTAAATTTATGGCGTCAAGAGGCTAAAATCACATACACCTTTGTACAAATGGGAAGGTTATATGAACATTCGCCCAACATTCAAAATAGAAGCATAATTTTCCTATTTTACATGCGATCCCGCACGTTATATGAATATACGATTTTACGGAGAGATATATGTTCGGCGTTTAATGTTCTATTAACGTAAGATTCTATTAACGTAAGATGTTTATTACAAATGTGAAATATCTACTTTCTAGATTTCACCTTCAAATCCGTTCCTAAAATTTATGTTCATTTTAGGTGCTGATATTGATTGTTGTATTCGTACATGCTATGAACGTTAAGCGAATCTAAAATTTAAGATGAATTTCTTCGAACACAAATTAGATAAATACAACGTTCAAAAAATCAATGTGGTTGTACACATTCGTTTTTGACCATCATATAACGTTATTAGTATGCGGTGTTTTAGTAGGGTATAGCCAAACAGTTATGTTTACCTATCGCAGCTGAAACATGAAATGTTTGGAGAATATGACGAAACAAAATGCTTTGTCATAAACCACCCGAAGTGGCTCAAGGTATAGGGTAATGGGAAGAAAAGGTCTTAGCACTGATTGAAGGTGAACATCCCTCCCAACCCTCATTCCCCTCATCATTCGATTTCTATTTTTGAATTTCTTATTTCTTTTTTCAAAATGAAGTTCTCGCTTACGATACTAATTGTCATTGGACTAACTGGGAATCGACCCCAACCACTTCATATCATATTCATAGATGAATGCGCTACCGACTAAGCAATATAATAATACTAACAAAAAAGAAACACAGCTAATTTTTTATCCTCGGGAATGACCAAATAGGGACTTGTAAATTTTTCGTAAACCAGAGCGAGATCATTCACAGTACTTTTCTATCATGATTTATAGGGACATAGCTATTGATTCATTTATAGCAACCCGATTGCCGTAACATAGGTGTTGAGATAATTGATTTTCCTTAACACGGAATCGTAAATGTTAGACCTGGTGAATTTTAACTTGGAATCACTTCGCCCGGTAATTCAAAGTAGGTCAATACTGGCCTATACAGAAGTGGGATGGGAGTAGTCGTTCCATCCCCTAGTAAGATAAATGTGGGTGGGAGGTTAAAGAAAAAAAGGATTAAAGGCGCTTCATGTATGATGGGAGGTTGAGGTGACTAAAAGAGGGGTAGATTTCATTTTCTTTGTTTTTACCGACGTAAGTAAAAGAAAGGGAAAGAAAATGCACATTTTTTTCGGTGCTGCCAGATCCATTGTGCATAACTCTAAACGAAAATTTTGCGTATAGCTAAACCTTACAAATGTTTATCTATACCTAAAAATTTTGTTTCCTATACCTAAACTTATGTTTGGAAAAATCTCCAAACCACAAAATGTTTGCAACTTAGCAAACCCCATTTTTTTCAGAGAAAGCTGTCGCGGCAGCAAATAGAAGCTAAACTTTCAGAAAAAGCTAATGACCCCCTTACGCGGAGCAATAAAAAAAACGTGTAGACTTCAGCGGCGACAGCACAGTTACAGTGGAAGGACCCAAGGAAACCGATGGCGATGTCAACAAAGAATATTGGTCATCGTACGGGTTGACACGACGACCAATCCCAAGTCTTCTTCAAGACAAACCGGCAGTTGTCAATTCAAACTCCAATCCGGGTCAGTTTTATAGCAGCTGCTTTGATATCTTTAATCTCGACGACGGCGAAGCAAACCAAGGTCCGTCATTCTTCCGTCCTGCCGCGCCTTCATTTGGAGCGCAAAGCCAAGGCATGTCATTCTTCAGTGCCACTGCTCCACCTTCATATGGAGCAGTGAATAAAAAACCAACAGAAAAAATCGAAAGTCCGAACAGTCCGATAGTCGACTCGTCCAAATGGTCGTTCAACCACACGAAAAAAGGGGCCGGCTGACTGCTACAATCCGAACCGAAAATTCGTATCCCGAATGCCACGATTGGATATTTCTGACCCGTTCGATGGCGATCCGAGAAAGTGACCGACTTTCATCGCCAATTTTAGAGATCTAGTGAACGACGATCAATCGATATCAAGAACTCAAAAAATGGCGCTTCTCTGAAGTTCTTTGAAACCAAACATTAAGCAGAGTCTGGGGGATTATCTAAACGAATCTGCTTTATATAAAGCAGTGCTTGAAGAGTTCGAGTGTACGTATGGCAATCCTCATCTCATTTCAAGAACGTACATTAGAATAATTCTTTATCTTTTGAAAGTTCCGCATTTCAACGACTATCGAGCCCTCTTGGGATTTTACACATCCCTGCGTAGCGCCGTGTCGTCGCTGAAAAATGGTGGCTATGAATGGGCTGAATTCCGGCGGTCTACTAGAAATAATTCTCCACAAGCTTCTCGCTGACATTCAAAGCAAGTGGGAGAAGAATAAAGTTAAGTCACACCCGCAATTCTTGTCTTTGCAGGATTTCGAACCATGGCTACACTCTAGTGTGAAAGCCGAAATGGTCGTAAAGCATTCAAAAGCCTCAAATTCTCAACCAACAGAAGTAAAAGCTGGAAGACAAGACCGTTAACCGGGCCGACAAAATCACATCAAATTGAATTCGCCCGTCTCACCAACAATTCTGTCGATTTCGACCGCCTCGAATCCGAAACCGAAAGTCCAAAACTCCGTGCAATTCAAGAGCTTAAAAGAGAATAAGAAAGAATCAACCTTGTCAAACGAAATGGTTGTTGCCTTCTGTGCCTTGCAAAAGGACATTTAGGTCGCGACTGTAGCAGCAACAAAAAGGGTGGTGTCGACGAGTGTCAACACAACCATCATAGTTTCCTGCATGGCGCGCCTCAACTATTTCCGAAGCCGTCCGTCAATAAGCCGACCGAAAGTCTAGCAATAGTGTCGACAAAGCAAAACGACAGTGAAACCGGTGGGTCTGACGGATCGACCCATTGTTACACCAGCACCATCCGCAAGAAGGACAGATCATGTTGCGTGCTGTTGGCTGTCGTGCCCATCACAATCTGGAACGGCAGGAAAGATCTCGACAGGTTTGGATTGTTGGGCCCTGGCAAAAAAATTTGATTAACCGGGCAGGGCCAAACGATCCGCCTTCCATGGCAAGGATCAATATATTCCGACGCGCACCGTCAACTTCGAAATTTCTCCGAGGGACGACCAATCACGATTCAAAACATGAATGCGCTGACCGTCCCGCAACTTCATTTCGCAAAGAAGAAATTCATTGGCTCAGCGTCAAGAAGGAATGGAATAATCTGGCTGATTTAGATTTACCATCCTTCGACTCGGTCTTCGTCACCGTTATTATCGGTTGAGACATTCGTGGAGCGCATCGCATTTTAGAAGAAAGCTGCCACTCCGGAGACACCGACCCAGATGCCATCTTAACGCCATTCGGCTGGTGTGTAGCCGGTTCAGTGCCGTCACGAGTGTTCGAGGCTTCGGAGAGAAGACCCTGTATTTATCAGATCCATTTTCAGCCATCCGACTTAGAATTGAGAGAAGACATTGCGAGGCTGTGGAAAACTGAAGCCTTAGGTGTTCAGAAATCAGAAGTAAACCGATGCTCTCCCCCGAAAACCGATGGGGATCCTTGAAAAAATCCATTCGCCACACAGGAGAATGACAAGAAGTCACATGAATGTGGAAGGAAGAAAACGCAGTGCCATTTTCGGAATTGCAGCAGTTGCAACATCTTTCCAAGCGCTTTAAACGAGATATTATGGCGAAACATAAACCCAGAACGCGCCATAAACCCAACTTATGGCGAAAAATATAACAAGGTAATTAAAGAATATACCTTTCGCTCAGTCACGTTATTCCTGTCGTTTCGTCCGACAAAGATAGACCCGGTCGTGTGTTTTATTTGCCACATCATGGTGTCACGTCCGTGAATAATCCGGACAAGGTCCGCGTCGTATTCAACTCCTCGGTTCAACATAATGGAATCAGCCTTAACGACATGCTTCACCAAGGCTCGGATTTATTAACCAGCCAAGTAGCAGTTCTCTTTCGCTTCCGTAAATTCCCGGTACCGATTGCCGGAGATATTGAAAAAATGTATCATCAGGTGTACGTTCCAGCAAGCGACCAATCCACTATTCGTTTCCTGTATCAAGCGCCTGGGATCAACGAACTGATCAAAGAGTTCAAATGACACGGCATATTTTCGGTGCCATCACTGACGACTTGTATCTTTGCTTTGAGAAAAACTGCCGAAGATAATCAAAATTTTTATCCGAAAGTTGCCGATTTCGTCCTGTCGAACACGTGTGTCGACAATCTACTTTATTCCACCGAAACCGAAGAAGAGGCCATTCGCAACACCAAGGACTTCAAGGCTCTCTGTCTAACTGGCGGATTTAATATTGAACAGTGGATGTCGTCATCCCATGGTGTTCTCTCAACAGTCGCTCTGTCCAAGTTTTCCCATCCTCATCTCGACTTCAATTCTGAATTGCTCCCGGTCAAAAGAACGCTCGGCATCCTGCTGGATTGGAAGACCGATCAGTTCATGTACACAGTCGAATTGAAACAAGCATCGACTACGCGTGAAGTGCTGCAAGGTTTATCGAAGGTCCACCTTGTTCTCATTGCCCCCGCCATTTTGCCAGCCTGAATCTTAATGCAAGACGGTCCGGATGGGACGACGTGCTGGACCGATAATTCCGAAAAATTTGGTCAAATTGGACTGCCGAGTTAAAACTTCTCGAAAAATTCCGTATTACGCGTTGCATGCACCGTGTAACCGAACCCGTTCAGCTGGAACTCCATGCGTTTAGTGATGCCAGCGAAAATGGCTTTGGTGCGTGTGTGTATCTCCGATTCATATTCGAACGAAGATGTCAGTGTCGCCTAAGTGATTGGGAAGGCAAGAGTGGCACCGTTAAAACGGTTATCAATCCCGCGACTCGAATTCCAAGGAACTGTTTTAGCCGCTTGACTCGTCAGCACAGTCCGACAAGAAATTAATCTGATGGACGTTCCAAAAACATATTGGACCGACTCGCAAACCGTCCTTCAGTGGATTCATTCAACTTCCTGTAGCTATCACGCTTTTGTAGCTCACCGAGAAACCGAAATTGTCGACTAGTCAGTGGTGAGAAAGTGGCGACATTTCCCGGGTGAACTCAATCCAGCAGACGACGCTTCACGCGGAATCCCAGCGTCATCTTTAAATCCGAAATACCACTGGTTTTGTGGGCCATCATTTCTTCGGATGCCCCGCGAAAACTACTCTCTCGTCCTTTTTCCGTGTACAAAGGGTGTACATACTTGGTGTTAAATGAAAGTGGGTTCAAGCTTGTACACCCGGGTATACATAAGGGGTACAGTATCTTCCATAAAAATTCGACTACTATTTAAAAAAAAATGCCGCCTATCGGTTCGCGGCTTCGGGATGTAACCAGACAATTAGGGTAGGGGGTAATATTCTAGAAACGGACAAAGGCTTAATTTACATGACAACGAGACAGCCTTTAAGGCATTTAACTCTCAAGCACATAGCCTTGATAAAGGAGAGGTTGGGTCACGTTGCCGCAAGCCATCCAAAACTATTTTTCAGTTTGCCTGGCTTTTTCGCTCAATTTATCGGGAGTAAAAGAGGAAGGGTCGTTGCTATGGCGACCAAACACGCGTTTTACTATTCGCTTCCAATACTTGCATTGTTCATCAGATATAAAAGCGGATGGGGGGATGAAAAGTCAATTAATCAGTAACAATGTTTCGTGAGAAGGGTTCGAAAAATTAACGGCTGGTGAAAGAGCCGCAGTCGTAGCCTTTGGCCAAGATAAACACCTCCGTTTGGCAACGTTGCGATATGTAGCAAACAAACTGAAAGGCAAGCAGACTAAAATAAGCCGCAAAAATTCAAAATAGACGTGTTTTGAGGTGGTGTTTCCTATGAACGTTAGGTTAAAATACTTGACGTTGAAAGTTCTTGACCAAGTGATCCCATTCGTAAAAATACGATTCGATTTCCAGTCTGCTTTTAACGAAGAATTTGAAAGGACTTTCCACCCAATCGATTATTTTTTCATCTTTGTGCGCAACTTTTACGTAAAGGACGTAGCCGAGTTAAAAAAATCGTTTTAATTTTGATGACAATGTCTATAAACTCCTCCCAGTTATAAAGCCGAAGAATGCTCGCCAGTTATCTCCACAATCTCTCTCGTCTATTTTTATACAAAGCCCTGTGTTACGGGATCATGTAGACGAAGATCATGCTGAGAGCGAGTTGAGATCACAAGTAAATTTGTCGGTAATGATTATTTCAATATTTTGGCGGATTATAAATACTAAAATATGGACACCGAGTTGTACTGGAACAGAGTGTTCGCTGCAAAGTCTCCTTCAGGAGAACCCCGATTTCCCAATCTAAAAGTGTGTTTCTCTTTTCCTCACTTTGCCGTTTAGTAACGTAGCCTCCAAGAAACAGAGAGACACCAAACCTCAAAAGAAAAATGACCTACACGACAAATCGGTCGATGCCGTAATGAAAGGCAAAACATGGCTGAAAAATAATCGTGCAAAGGCTAGTTCTGTATCAATTCCCGATGCTCTGTTGAAACTTTCCTAAAACGTGAAAGCCAATATTGCTGTTGAAAGTTCGAGTGACTCTGAATAGAAAACTTCAACCAATCTCTTGCGCTGATGTCGATTCTCTAATCGAATTTAATTGTTTCGCTTAATTTCTTGGTTGTTTTATTTGATAAAACAGTTCCAAAGATAATAATTCCTTTGAATACAGGAAGTCTGCGATGAATGTATTATACATTTTTGTCCTATTTCATTTTGGGTAATCTTGGGGCTATTTTCTGAAAGAAATTTTGCCATAATTGGCCATACCTGACAACATCGGAGGCCAGACGGAAAATTTAGGAGCGGAAGCACTCATGGCGAAAAGGTTAGAAATTTTTTGAATTTATTTTAGAGTTTCTTATGGAACTTAAAACGAAAAAAGGGAGAAATAGGACCGCTTTAAAAAATAGGTCAGGCCCATTTCGACCGGTCCATTTCTTCGTCAATCGACCATTAGCAGCATAAGAGAATAATCTAAATTTAGCTCTATCAGTATTCTAAATCTAGACTTCAGGATGTGGGATCTATAATATAACCACTACGCCACCGTTTACATTTCAAGCACTTCTTATGTTGGTATTTATTCTTCGTATACATCAGATGAATGATGAAACCTTTTTTTAAACTCTAAAATCTCGTAATTTACTAACAGTCATTTATTAAACATCCCAAATTGAAATTAACCGTAATTTTATTAATTATAAACCAATTGGCACTGAATGTCGCTAAAATTGGGCGTGAACGTCATGTAAAACAAGGTGGGCCTGGAAGACGTGGGCCTGAATGACTGGGCCTGAATGTTGCACAACGCACCCGGGGCAACGACTGACCTCGCTTCACAACTTGACCAAAATGCCACCAAAAGCTCAAACATAGGTATTCACGGGCAAGGAATAATTCACGAGCAAAGGAATTTGCATAACGTTCCAACTTTACACTAGACTCACCGAAAGTACCGGCCTTGGACAAGCTAACGTTACTAGTGTTCAATCTATATAGGATGTTTAACCACATCCTTTGAAATGTAACCGTCTTTATTCAGGTTCTCCTTTGACGGAAAGCAGTAGACAGATTTCAGTTGGCCTTGAAATAGACAAAACAAAAATCGTGTACAGCAGAGTGTCTCTTAAACTTTGAAACCACATGTTGGATTGATATCCCATTAACCACAAGCAATTTTTCAACTTAGAGGCACAAGACTTACTCAGGATAACGCGATTGAAAATTTATTCTCAGCCACTAGGATCATTCTAGCGTTTCAATTTGGTATTCTTATATGGCTCAAAAGTCTTGGTATTCTGTAGAAGGATATTTCAAAGAAAATTCAGTGTGTGACGCAGTGCAGGGCGAGTAAGTCGAAACAGCGTTAGCTGTTTCACTTGCTGATTAATCGTTAAAATTTGAAAAGAGGAACCTAATTTGTTTTTTTTAATTAAAAAAAATATTAATAAAAAATGCTAAACTATACAGCTACATCAATTTGACGAGATTGACAATGATGTCAAATTTTCACGTTTTTTTTAATGTGTCCATCGGATCGGAAATGTTTTCAAATGGACCGGCCATTGTGTTGCTGGGACTTTTCATCATCTTATCAGCACCTCAAATTGCCAAACTCCAAAGTGAAAGCCTTGATGCTGTCAAAATGTTTCCAGATGTGGAAGAGCAAGTGATTGAAGCTGGTTCAACCCTTATAATTAAGTGCATCATAGATAGGAAGATAATAACATCTTTAAACATTTTTCCTTTTTGGTCGCTTCCACAAATCGCAGAAAATAAAACAGTTTGGAATGTCATTTAGATAAGCAAAGTCGGCTGTTAATTCAAACGTGTTTTTCCACCACACCTTTCGGCCACTGTCAAACGCCTGAAGAAAATTTCTTATAACAATCAAACACATACGACATTGAAAATCAATTTAATGAACACTACGCCAGAAGACACGGGCTATTTCAAATGCCATACTCACTTTGGCTTATTGGAACAATACGTTTACATTTCCAGTTTGGTAATTATTTTCTTTCACTTAATTAACAAATTATTATATAACTTATTGCAACTCACTAGTACGACATCTTTTTTTGTACTCAGGTCACGAAAAACTCGTTTTTATTGATAGATTTAATTTCAAACCCTGGTTTCCTTTTCCTACTTTTTCTGCTGAACCGGAGGTACCTATCAACATCCCATGTAAAACAACTCATCCCAACGTCACCATCTCACTGTTCCATCTCCATCAGACAACAGAAATAATTTCAGATGACGAATTCTTCTATAACGTTGACAAGGTAATTGGGTTAAAAGGTATAGAAGAAGATGCTTTTTCGGACGATAATGTAAGTATGGCCAGAAGTATTTCATATTTATTTAAAATAAGATATGGGATTCGTTAGACCAATCAAATAATTCGAGATGGTCATTCAACTCTAAAACGGGACAGACGCTGAAAAAACCGCTTTTCGATGATGAGTCAGAATATATGTGTGTTGGCTCAGTGGATATGGATTCCGTCAACGGAAAACACGTCAATATATCTCATGATGAGAAACACAAAGAATTGTTGGACTGGTACTTCCCACACCGTAAAATCCATGCTACAGACGCAGAATCATTTTATCTATTTATTATAGGTATTATTCAAAAATAAGCAATACAATTTTCAAAGTGATCTTATAAATTATCAAAAACTAAAGACACATTGAGCATATAGGAATCCAATTGGAAAGTCTGAAAGTACCTGACGACCCGTTTAAAGGATCCAATGTTACTTTAATTTATAGAACTACCTACATACCTTCTTTGCCTCTCCCCACCTGGTCCTATCAGATAAACACAAACGGAGAAATGCGAAAATTTAACGAGTCTTATCTACCTCAAGGTTTGGCGGAACTGTTTCAATAGAAATAAGTACAATATTTTATCTGAATATTACCTTTATTCACTGACTTATGATAGGCATTCAATTAAAAACGGAAAATATATCAACAATTAACAAACATATATATTATTACGAAAGTAGGTTGCAACTGTTTGACTTAAATCTAACTTCTCCATACACATACTTACAATGCAACAGAGATAACGAATCAAAAGAGATTTCAATTACAATAAAAGGTATAACATTAATTTCTATCGAAGTGACAATCTAACAGACTTATTCCTTTTCGATGCAGAAATCACTTATGAACCATTGAATAATACTGTGAAGTTAGAAAAAAGAATTGCACACAACTTGACTTGTAACCGATTATCAAAAAATGTTGTCATACAATGGCTCAAAGTAAATCAAACCATACCTCTGTGCTACCTTAAATTTATCAATTGAAATGGTAACATCGGATGAAAAATTTAGGATGGCAAGGGATATTATGACATAGTCTACGAGAATAATACCGCATCCGTTTTCCAACTACAAGGAAATTCTAACGAAGAGGGAACTTACGAATATCGATGGAACAACAGCCGAGGTGAAGCGAGAAAAAAACTGTTTACCGTTAGTATTGATGACGATCTATATATGGAAACATCAACTAGCACTATTATCACAACCGTTTGTGTATTTCTGATTGCATTAGTTGCAATTGGAATAGGAATTAAATTTGACCTTGACAAAGTTATTAATATTCACCAATATTCTTTCAGCTTTCACAAACCATTAACAGAATGTTTATTTTGATTTGAAGAAAAAGGTGGAAAAAGAACTTGAAAAAATGCTGAATGGAGATCCAAATAGAATGGACCCAGGAGTGCCAGTGGAATACCACACGGAATTCCTGCCCTATAAAAAGAAATGGGAATTTTCAAGGAAAAGACTAAGGCTCGGTTTGTTCCTCTTCAATATATATTAACAAAAAAATAAATAATAAAACAAAAATACAATTTAAGGTCAAGAACTCTGTACCGGTTGCTTTGGTCGAGTTGTCAGAGCAGAGGCCGTGGGCATAAAAAATTATGACACAACTTTCACAACAAGAGCAGTTAAAATGATTAAATCACAAAAAATTTTCACAGCGCATTTGACGCTCTTATAAGAGAATTAAAAATTCTAATTTATTTAGGACCGCACTTAAATGTTGTCAATTTATTGGGCGCTTGCACTAAAACTAACCTCAAAGGTAAATTAGAACTACATTACAAATATTCATAAAAAATCATTTTTTTTAAATCTTTGCAGAAGAAGTTCTGGTTATAATTGATTTCTGCCGATTCGGTAACTTACAGTCGTACTTAATTAAAAATAGGGACAATTTCATCAACCAATGAACTGTAATTACCAATATTAAACCTGACAGCATAATGGTGAAAATCGCAACATCCGCAAAGTAATAAATATAAATATGAAATAAACCGTATCGATTTAATATTAATTATTTTTCTCATAACTATTTTTATAGTCAATCAGATGCAAATAAATTAGCGAAAGACTATCGAGACGGAGAAACGAACTTAACCCTCAAAGTTTCGGAATTTTCTAGGCACGCAAATAGTTAGTTATATATTAAAAGTTTTGCATAAAACCATGTCGAATTGACACGACGTTTAATTAAAAACTTAAAGAGCCAAGCCAGCACTGGATACTAACAATATGACATTACCAGAACAGACCTACAAATACGGAGAAGATTCTGACGAAACTTTGAATCAAATGACAAAAACGACCGATTTGATCTCATGGTCATTACAAATTGCCCGTGGGATCGACTTCTTGGCCAGTAAAAAGGTGACGATACTTGCTATTGTATGCAAACTACAATTTAAACTCCTTCGTTGTTCCCAAAAAGGTTCTTCACGGTGATTTGGCCGCTCGCAATGTCCTTTTAGCAGATCATGGAGTCCTCAAAGTTTCTGATTTCGGAATGGCGAGACGAATTAAAGAATACGATTACCAGAAAAAAAGGAGACGTAATCAAATTAATTTAAAAAATATTACAATAATGAGTAGAAATTGACTGATTTTATGACAGGAGCTATTGCCAGTCAAGTGGATGGCCATCGAATCCCTAACGGATAAAATTTTTTCAAGCCAATCGGATGTCTGGTCCTATGGGATTGTTTTGTGGGAAATATTTTCCCTTGGTAAAGTTCCATATCCAGGTTATCAATTGCAATTTGGTTTTAAAAATGAACTTCTAGTAACATATTCAAGTTGTTCCACTGTATTTTCCAGGAATGGAGAGTGGTTGGGCACTTGTGAGAGAAATTATAAACGGACACCGAATGAGAAATCCGGAATTTTTTCCCAAATTCTTGAGAGAAATTATAACAAAATGTTGGCAAACAGATCCAAAAGAAAGACCCACCTTGTTAAAACTGACACAAATTTTTGAAAAATTCATGGAATCACTTGTCAGCTTTGATTATTTGAATATGAATAGCTCAGCAAATGAAAATATTCAATAAGAGTAGAGGAGAGCTGGATTGAACCGGACACGGGTTTGGCCGGACAAATTGCAAAAAAATTGTGTCTGTGGGGGGTTTTGGTTTCAAGATATTTACGTCTAACTTTTTTCCGTACTTAAAAAAAATAGTTTTTGCATTTCTGGTTTTTGTAAAGATTAGTTTATGTTTTAAAATAAAAAAAGCAGCAATTTTTCATTCAATTGCGTAGATTTTGCCGTAAAGAAAATGAAAATTGATTTTGTCTTTGTTTTGTTATAATTTTTTTGCGGATCTCGGAATTCGGCCCAACCCCACTGGAGTATTCCCCCTTTCTTGGCACCCCTCAAAACCAGTTTTATATTCGCATAATTATGTTCGTAAAAGATCATGCTTATTTATAACTTTTTTGTGATTTAAACCAATAATTTGAAAAAAAAACTCTATTCTTTATATTTTTTAAAATACATTTTCAAAGAATGATGTTTAGACGGAAAAGCAAACGTTTTTTCTATTTTTCTATTTCTGCTGTAGAGGATACCGGGGCTACGTGGGACAGGAGTTAGGTGGGATAACACAGTTTTTGGTATGTTACTACCATCGTTTAGAAAAAAAAATATTTTTTAAACAAAAACATGGGAATTCATACGACACATGTTGTAAAAAAATTATTCAATTGTAATAAGCCGTTTGGTCACTAGGGGCAAAAATGTTTTTATTTCAAATATTGATCGAAAGTTTTAAAACTTAAAACTAAAAAATGAGTACTTTACCAAATTGTCACAAAAAACGAAAAGAAGCATTCGAACGGGAATTCATTCTTCTTTTTTTGCTGTACATTGTTTTTGTGCAGCTGTTTTCGTTTAGATGTAGGAAATAGAAAAAGGCTACTACTTGTGCGGGGCTATTTTGGACATCGAGATTAGGGTTGTTTGGGACGATGTTGGACAAGTCTGACCTTGCTATTTCCCCCCTTAGGGCAAAAAAACGAAAAAAAAAAACAGTTTTTGACTTTTTTAAGGATTAAATCAAAAGATTATCAATAACTGATGTACACCATCAGAAGGCTAATTTAATTCTGAATCGAATGGTTGTAACAGAATGTAATTAATCTCAAAATACACACTATAAAAAAATGTATTTTTTCATGTGTCCGAAACAAACCCCGTGTCTTTTTCGTGATTGACAAAAAAGTTCCTTTCATTTTTATACTTCTAGTTTGAAGTATAATTTTATAAAACAAATTCTAAAAATTGTTTGAAATAGAGGAATAATAAGCTTTAAAACACATACAAACAGTTTAACAAAAATTTATTTTTTTCCAACTTTTAAAAATATTCAAAGCTGATTTCTACCCTTTTCGTCTTTCGCCTTCAGGCCCTAAGGGCAAAAAAAGGGGGTGGATAGGAAGCAAGAAAAGGGTGAAAAGGGGGGAAAAAGAGCAAAATTCATCACATTTCAAGGACCGCCCACCAAAAATGGCGTGGGATCCGTTTTAAAGTGGCTGGAGCTAACCTCAACTTTGAAGTGAGATTACGGGGGGAATTATTATTTAAACAATAGATAAAAAATACCATGAAAGTCAGCGTGAAAAACTGATTCTAATAATATTTTTTTCAAAGGAATCCCTTATTCATGCATGGACCCTATTCAGGAGTTTGTTCCACTTCTTGGTCGTGAAGATTTGCCTTACCAGTGCCTTTCTTATGATACTACGTTTGATATGGGAGACTTTTATCTCTATCTGTGCTAACTTTTAGGCAAACAGAGTTTGAAAACACTCGCAGTTGTCCCTCTGTTGTTTATGATTCATGAACGGCGGCTTGAATCTGTGCATGATTTCTTTTTTTTAGTTTTATTCCAGAGATTACTAGATGCAAACTTGTCGTAGTTTTGGACGAAGAGAGTCGCGATTGTAAACGCTATTCGAAACAACCACCCTGAAGTACCAAGATTTCTTTGTTCGATTCACGCCCTTGGAAACATCAAAGAAAAGCTTAGAACTCTTGGAATCAGTCAGCGACCAGAAATGAAGAAATACAAAAATGACTTCATCGACCTTCTGAATCAAGACTCGGAAGCTCAGCATAGAGCAAAACTTATTGAACGTTATATTTCAAAGTGGAATAAGGTAATGTGTTATGAAGTTAATTAATGTTAACGTTTCATTTACAATGTTTCTTATTCTTTAGGATTTTTGTAATTATTTTAATAAGGACATTGATCCTGACATGCCAAACATGGGTTTTTGGGTGTTGCGTTCGTTTGGAATTTTATTGCTCACTACGAACCAGTCAGAATCTTTCAATTGCACAATGAAAATATTCGGGGGATGGAAGCGAGCTCCGGTTGATCTTATGGCGATTTCACTAATGAGACTTGACAATTTTTTTCAAAATAAAATTGCGAGAGATCGTTATGGTCTTGGAGAGTATATCCTGAAAGAGGATTTTATTGATATCTATCCGAAACAAGGGGTTGTTCTTCCGGCCATAATATCTTTGGAAGAAATTATAGCTCGTGTAAATGGTCTAAAAGTAGACGCTCCAAAAGAGGTAAAGCATTCTATCTAAATTATCTATATTAAATAAAGTATTTTTTTTTTTAATTTAGAATAGAGACAATAGAACCGAAGAAATTTGTTTACATTCCAAGTGAAAGCGCACGGGAAAGAGCAAGAAATCTAATTTCTGAGAACAGAATTAACTTGTCAGCTGCTCAATATGTTTGGAATGCAATTGGTTCTAGCGGAGAGGAATATACTGTTCGTCTTTTTAGAGATGGTACTCGTCTTCTGAATTGCACTTGTGCTGCAACTACGACATGTACACAGCTGTTGGTAGCCATGTACTCCAATTGCCATCCCGATTGCATGTAATGATTCAGTCTAAAAAACCAAATACTACTGCCATGAGAAAAAAAGCCAGAAAACGTCCATACAAAAAAGGTGGTAAAAAAAGCGTGGTGAGGTTGATAATGTCAAAATAAAACGAGCTCGAAAAGATGTATGTTGTTTTTTTTGTATTTTCTTATTTTATTCTTATGCTTTTTTATATTATATTAGGAATGTTTACCATTTCTTCACCAAGAATTGTTTGATGAAGAAATCGGGTGTACGGAGGAGCCTGAGAATAATTCAATGGAAGAATCAAACATTGGGTTTAACGCAAGTTCTGCTAAAAAGGGTACAAAATTGATCATTTCATTATTATCACTTCCAGCCAAACGTTTTCGATTCCTTATTCATCTATCGTTTTTAATAGCAATTGGATGATACTGAATTGAAAAGTCTCCAAATACGCCTGTGTTGTGTTTTTCGGAAAGCAAACCAACTTCACATGACGCATCAAAGGAGAAACCCGTCGCCCGGCGTGTAAAAAACGTAGTGTGAAGCCGAAAAATCCGATTATCGACACACCAGCGACGGTTGTTCCTTCCGGCATCAACGCAACCTCTTCCTGTAAGGAGTCCATTATTGAAATATCATCTTAACCAGATAAGAACACTACTGCTTCTGACAAGAATGAATGTGTTGTCATCGATGCCAAATCGGAGGGGCAATCTTTGGCCGCATCTCGAACAAGACGATTTTAAAAAGCTATAGACCCTCGAGAGAACAGAACTATTTGTAGCGCAGTTATAAAGAACATTAAGAAAACCAACTGGTTGTGTGACGACCATATAGACTATACCTCTTTGTTACTTCGCAAATTGAATTGGTGACTTGTTTAATATCGACCAAGGATTTAAAAAATACCCTAAAGCCGCTTGTGAAAAATAGGTACAGCTACTTCACAACGGACGAGAACAAGGAGGGCACTGGGTTTGTGCACCTTTTGGTTTTTCTTTCTTGCCTCCTGGTCAGGTGGTTATTTACGATAGTCTCTCTTTTAGTCCAAATAGTTTTGTTGTTGGGTCAGTTGCTAGCCTTATTCAGACGCAAGAAACATTTTTCACTTTACAATTGGCAACCACTTCAAAACAAATAAATAATTATGACTGTGGTGTTTATGCAATCGCTTTCGCCACTGCTCTTATCTTTGACACTGACCCATCTAAAATTACTTTTGACTCACAAAATATGAGGCAACATCTTATAGAGTATTTTACCCAGCAAATTTTGACATCTTTTCCTTCTTTAAACCTACTTTATCCTTTCAAAGAAAAACTACCAGCCCAGATCGTTCAAGTTTACTGTTTGTGCCGTCGGCCACTAAGATTCAGATTGGGCAAAAATGCAACAAAAGAAGAAAAACTGACACAGTGTGAATTATGCAATGATTGTTTTCATCGTTCTTGTTTCCCTTCTGGCGAAATAAGAATTGGCGCTGTCAAAAATGCGTTAATATTTGAATAAGTTTAATTTTTTATGGATTCTTTTTTATTATGAATAATTATTTTTGTATCTTTTCTCAATTTCTTATCGTTGTGTTTTGACCATTAAATAAAATTCAGGCAAGAGTACATACAAACACGGTCATTGATTTAGATCCACTTTTTTTGTCCACCTTTTAGCTATCAAAAACTTTTTAGGACCGAAAAACTTGTGTCGAATCCACTCATTCAAAGTCCACTATTTAGCAAACCACGGTCCACGGTCCACGTCCGAAACCATTGCCAAGATCAACAAAAGAACATAAATACAATTATAAGTTTATATCTGTGATCTAATCTCAGTATAAAGATTCAAGAAATTAGAAGAAGAGAAAATAAATTTATGTATACCAAGCAAAAAATAGTCAAAATTAGATACTTTAAGATTTAAATAACTACTCCAACGAATGTTAAACCCAGAAAATAGCTTAAAAAGAAACACAAAATGACCAAGTAAATTTTCAATTGAATCGCAAGAAGTCATTCAATCAATCTGAAATCAATTCCAATCCATTCGTTTACATTATCCAACAATGAACATTCAGACTTATTTTAATTATCACCGCAAGTTATGGTTATCTAATGTTGAATCGCTAACAGGATGTTTAACCATAAACATCCTATAGTTAATCGCCGGTTTAAAGCGAAGGATAGGGGGGGGGATTTTAACCAACCCTATCGATATTTATAAGGCAAGTACCACTCACAAAAAAGTAAATGTGCATAGCAGAGACTGCCACAAAATTTTAACAATTACTTGTTAGATCACAGACTATTATTTCATAACAATTTATAATAAAATTTTAGTTCTCCGGCTAGACCAAAGCAAATGACGGCGAGTTCACTGGTGCTTCTGTTATTAGGAAATGTGTAAAAATCGAGAATGTTTTCAACGAGATGGGTGATTGCAGGAAGGGTATTTGTGTTGTTGGGACTTTTCATTTTCTTATCTGCACCTCTAAATCCCCAACCCAAAACTAAAAGTCTTGATTTTGTCACAATATTTCCGGGTGTGAAAGAGCAATTAATTGAAGCAGGTTCAACACTAACAATCATGTGCACCAAAGATGATAAGAAAATCGTTACGACGTTGCGAATTCTTCCTTTTTTGTCTATTCCCCAATTAACCGAAAATAAAACAGTATGTATTTCATTAAGAAAGGCATTGTCTGCTGTTCACTCATGCGTGTTTTTCCACAAATATTTTAGGCCACAGACAAACGCTTAAGCAAAAACTCTTCTAAGAATTCAACACACACGACATTACAGATGATTTTTACGAACACCACACCAGAAGACACAGGCTATTTCAAATGTCACACTGATTTTGGAATATTTGAGCAATCCGTTTATATTTCAAGTTGGGTTGTTACTTCTGTTACGTCTTTTTCCTAACAAAACAAATATTATCGAATTTATTGCATTCAAATAATCTTACAGTACCCACCAAACTATTAGGTACACCCCCCTATTTTCAATGCATTCTTATGGCACTACGTGTCCTAGAAAAATGCAATAACTCTTGAACCGCTTGGGCTAGATTTTTTTCCTTTTGGCCCTGATTAGATCTAATGATGATCTACATTTTTTCTACACATGAAGTTGTCGTAGGATTAACCCCCACGGCGCTACGGTATCGTTCAGTTTATTAGGTACACCCGTTTTCCCCCCATATGCGCCGTGTTAAATACGGCGTTTTCCAAAATTTACAAAAAATACTAAAAATCAAGCTAAAATCTTTTTCTTTGTGCCAAAAGATGCAGAATTCTTCACTCTATACGAATATAAAGAATAATTTACAATCAAATCAACTCAGAGAACCCTTCCCTATACCTCAAAGTTTTCCACTTCAAAATTTGTACTTTTTTCAACAAACTTGCACTTTCGCCAGCAGAGGGCGCCCAATTTCGCCAAATTTTGAAGTGGAAAACTTTGATTTATAAAGAATTTCTGGGCTGGCACTTCAAACGGCTTAAACTCAATACTACTGACGTGATATCCTGGATTATGATGGTATCAGGTATTCAAAAAAAATCATAATGTTCCTCGTAAATTGGGTAATGCCTAGAACTAACGAGACGCCATTCGGAATCGAACTAAAAAGACAAGGGGCGCCTGACGACCCGTTTGAAGGATCCAACGTTACTTTAACGTGTTGCACTCTCCTCTATTTCTTGACTCCCCCCACCTGGTCTTTTCAGATAAACAAAAAATTGAGAAATGCGAAAAATTAACGAGTCGAATCTACCACAAGGTTTGGCAGAACTTTTTGACAAGGGAATTTATGCAAAATATAATCTGCATTTTATCTTCATCCGTTGACGAACGTTATAGGTATTCAAACAACAACGGGAAATAAATCATTTAGTATATTGCAATTATTTGGCATAAACCTCAACACTCCACACACAAAATTTCAATGCTCAGAAGATAAAGAAGCAAAAGAGATTTATTTTACAATTAGAGGTAAAACAATAATTTCATGCAACACAATTCGAATTACAATCTGACGGGTCTATTTCTTTTTCCATACAGAAATAACTTACGAACCATTGAATAATACTGTGACGTTAGAAAAAAAAATGGCACAGAATTTGACCTGCAACCGTTTATTGGAAATTTTGTTAATGGTTCAAAGTAAATCATTCCTTTTTCTCTGTGTTGTTTAAAATTTATAAATTTAAAAAATCAAATATCTAGGATGGAAAGAGATATTCCAATACGGTGTACGAGAAAAAAACCGTATCTGTTTTGCAACTACAAGGAAACAAAAACGAAATGGGAACCTATGAATGTTGGTGGAACAATAGCCGAGGTGAAGCGAGGCAAAAACGATTCACTGCTAGTTTTGCCGAAGAGCTACCAATGGAAACGACAACTAGCACCATTATCACAGCCTTTTATGTCATTATGATCGCAATAGTTGCAATCGGAATCGGCACTAAATTTTACCTCGAAAAAGTTAGTGATCTCAATTAACAGTTTGTTAGATTTTGCACACAAATAGATTCCAAACATTCATTTATTTCCATTTGAAGAAAAATGCGGAAATAGAACTAGAAATCATGCTGAATGGAGACCTAAGTAGAATCGACCCAGATATGCCAATGGAATATAAAACGGAATTCCTGCCCTACGATAGGAAAATGGGAATTTCCAAGGAAAAGACTAAGACTTGGTTTGTTCCTATTCAATTTCTAATAACCAGAAAAATAGTTATTACAAATTCAAATTAAAAGTCAAGAACTCGGATCCGGTTGCTTCGGTTGAGTTGTCAAAGCAGAAGCCATTGGCATAAAAGATTCTGACACAACTGTGACAATAATAGCAGTTAAATAATTAAATCATTACCGAATTCTCACGGCGCACTTGACGCTCTCATAAGAGAATTTCAAATTCTAATTTATTCAGGACCGCACTTAAATGTTGTAAATTTAATGGGCGCCTGCACCAAAACTAATCTTAAAGGTAAAATATAATGGAATGAAAAATATGAAAACAACCATGTAAAATTTTGTTATTTGTAGATACAATTCTGGTCATATTCAATTTTTGCCGATTCGGTAACTTACAGTCGTACTTAATTAATAACCGGGACAAGTTCATTGACCAATTAAACGGAGTTGTCAATATTCCACCTGACAGCAACAAGATGGATACCACACCTGCAAAGTAATAAATACGAATCAAACGGTGCACTATTAATACATTTTCCTATTAATTTTGAAAGTCAACCTGTTTCGAATGATTTAACGGAAGGCCGGATGAATGAAGCAGTGAATTTAAAAGAGGAAGATTCGAAATCTCAACGTGAGTTAACTTATCAAATTTTTTTCCTTAAATTAAAAACGTTTTGCAAAAAAACATGTCGAATTCTCATGCCGTTTCATTACAAAAAGAACCAGCACAGGAAGTTAACAGCACGACCAAAACGGAAGATTCAGAAGGAACTTTAAATAAAATGTTAAAAACGAGCGACTTGATCTCCTGGTCATTGCAAATTTCTCGTGGGATGTAATTCTTGGCCAGTAAAAAGGTGGCGCATTTTGTCGTTAAATGCAAAAAACAATTTGAACTTCCCTTTTGTGCTCAATAGGTTTTGCATGATGATTTGGCCGCTCAAAACGTACTTTTAGCCGACAGGAATCGTCAAAGTGGCCGATTTTGGAATGGCGAGACAAATGAAGGGTTATGGTTACGAGAAAAAGGGAGATGTAATCAAGTCGATAACAAAATATTATACTATAATTTCTAATACTTTTCCGATTTAATAACAGGAGCCATTACTAGTCAAGTGGATGGCAATAGAATCCCTAACGGATAATATTTTTTCTAGCCAATCGGATGTTTGGTCCTACGGCATTGTATTGTGGGAAATCTTTTCTTTCGGCAAAGTTCCGTATCCAGGTTGAAAATTGTCCCCTAAAACGAACTTGTATAACGAATGTTCGGAAGGGAATCGTGTGTCAAGCTTTACCTTATCAAATTGAGTTGTAAATAATTGAAGATGATGACACAAGTTAGAGATTGCGAACGCTGACTGTATTACGACTGACTTGTTAGATAGATGATTTTAGACAGACAGGCCCGACCCCCCTCCAGAGTATTACATTGACACCAGGGGGGGGGAAGGGCACAAAGAAATATAACAATCAAGCGGGTGACAAGGGGCCACCTATCGGGGGCCCCGAGGATCATATTCCCTTAAATGGGCCGGAATCCTGGTTGTTCGGCCGGATCTCGTCGTCAGCTATTGGGGACGTCTTTCGTTTCCAACAACGAATAAATTATTCCACTCATTTTTTCAGGGATGGAAAATTGCTGGGAACTTGTGAGAGAAATTCAAAATGGGCACCGAATGGGAAAGCCAGAATTTTTGCCCAATTTCTTAGAAGAAATTATGACGAATTGCTGGCAAAATGATCCTAAAGAAAGATCTACATTTTCACAAATAACAGATTTGATCGAAAAATATATTGAGTCCCTTGTCAAATTCGATTATTTGAATATTTAGTGAAAATGATCAAGTAAAATATCGAAGAGCAACCACATTAAATAGAAAACTTAGGAAATACGGTCGTTCCGGACCCAACCATTTCGTTTTTGTGTGACAGAAGATTGAAGAAGTCAATTCAAGGTGCACTTCTGGTAACAATTTTTTTCTCTAAAGGAAATAGGTGATTCAATACAAAAATATTTGACTACTTACACCTACTACTTAATTCTTACTTATGAAATCAATGTAACACTATCGTTGCATTAAGCATCCCGAAACACCCATACTATCCATTTTAGAAAACTCGGCCATTTTTGAAAATGGCTCCTTTTGAAACATTGTAAAATAGACCTAAAAAAGAATAAAAATCTGAATTTGTAAATAAGTAATTATTTCTTTAAAAAGGCTTTAAACTATCTCTTTACAGTCCACCACTCATGGAGACTGGATTTGGGGGTTTTGGGGGTTTTGATTTTTTGGGAAACGGTGACTGAGGCATCGCAGTCAGTTCCAAAACATTTAATTCGGAATTTTTGCGGAAAACCGAATGGGTAAATCCGCGATTTTCTAGCTGTCATAGTTTTTTAATTATTTAATAAAAACTAAGGGGCCAATCGGAAATTGTAGAGTTTTTTCAGGTTTTTGACATCCGTTTTTCGGCGAACCAGACTGAAAAAAAACTAGTTTTTCAGAGTGAAAGATTTTTCTCCAATCTGCACATCTCGCCCAGTTTTTAATTTGAGCTTTATTAGCAGAGATATTAACGATTGAAAATCCAGAAAAATTTTCGCAATTTTCTTAAGATTTTTTGCATCATGCCACTTCATTTTGCCACGCCATCAATCAGTCAAATTTGAAAAGGGAATCTCCCTGTTGGGTGTTGGAAAAAATCTAAATAACCGAGAGTAGAAATTTCCCTTTCTTGTTCAAGATAAGTTGCTCAACGCAATTCCTGTAAGAACCATCACTAACCCAACCAAAGTCTTCTGCAGCCTACTTTAGGTTTTTTACAATTTTTGGTTTCCCTGTACCTATAATAAAAATAGAGTTCAAGTAATTGATTACAATTGCGATTTATAAATTCATTATCTGGACCTCCATGGATTAGATATGTAAGGGGGTTAGTTCACAAATACGGGTGTATGACGTTCAGGCCCGGTCATTCAGGCCCACGTCTTTCAGGCCCACTTTTGTTGGGCCTGAACGTCGCAAAAATTGGGCCTGAAAGGCGGACTTGAATGTCATTCAGGCCCAATATAATTTTTTATGTTTTTCACAGTTAAATATATTGGAAATACATTTCATACCTAAGAATATTTAAACCTTTTTAAATAATGATCAATCGGTAATGATCAATCAGTTAAGGCTATACATAATAACACAATAGGCCTACATAAATATATCGAAAGCCAATCAGTGTTTAGCAGACGTGCATTTTGAATAATTCAAAAGTGATTTGTTCCCTAGCAAGACAAGTTTTCTGCTATCGAAAAACGATTGATACAGAGATGAAGATCTTTTTACACTGATAATTTTAATATAGGGTTTAGCGGCTGAGGTTGAGCGGCGGGGACTGCGCGCACCCCTGGGAGAAGGGTGAGTGAAAGGGAGGTATACCTGGGCCATACCATACACCACCATGTTTCCCCCTATCCCACCATGTCAACGGTGGTCTAATGGTCAGAAGCTCGGGCTGTAATGGCAATGGGTCCGAGTTTTGAATCTCGGGCAAGTCGAAATAGAAATTTATTTGTAAATTTTATAAGGACAACTGCACCAGTCACTGCTATATCATGCGATCACATGATGCATTACATTAGTAAATCTTTAATCGATGGTTAGCTATACCATAAGGCTCATGCATTTCATTTATTTGTATAGGTCAACGGTAGTCTAATGGTCAGCAATCCGGGCTGCCATGCCAAAGGAGTGAGGTTCAAATCTCGAATTTTGGTAAGTCAGTTAGGAAAATAAACTCAATTTTTGACAAATTAAACTTAAAAAGCTTCCGGAGTTAATGGAAGTGGAAGATCGGTGGTCGAACATTTCAAAATTGCTAGATTACACTCATTTTGAAGCTCTGGGTAGTATTGTCTTTTTAAATTTTAAAAAATTCCAATTATTTCGAAATTGCTCGGTTGACATTCGATCCTCGGTCCTTCGACATGTCAAGCCGGGATGCTGACCATTATACCACCGGTGAAATGTTAGAAGTCGGGGAAACATGGGTCCGTATAGTTTAGCTAAGACACTGACCAATGTAATGCAGCATGTGACCGCATGATATAGCAGTGACTGGTACAATCCATATATAATAAAAGAACAAGCTTTTTGGGGAGGAGCCTGTGTCTGTGTCAACAATGTGTCAACACGCTCCTCCCCCAAAATGGAACATGCCGTAACACGCCCAACACCAAATGCCGTCGCCGTGATGACGCAACAACCAGCATCACCACCAGATGTCTATAGCATCGCCTTGATGACGAAGTCTTCAAGTAAAGTACTGGGCAGATTTCCCAAGATAAAATCTATTACGGACAGATGATTAAGCTACAGAAAAGCTAATAGCAAAACAGTCCGACTTTACGCTAGACCAAAATTCCCCGGATTTGAACGGGGCTCAGGTTGCTCGTTGTCTTTATAAAATTTCAGTTTAATGGTAATTTCTTTCTCGGTTTGTCCGAGACTCGAACCTCAGTCCTTTCACATTACAGCCGGAGGTTCTGACCATAAGACCACCGTTATTATGTTAGCCGAGGGAGAAACATCGGTCAGAATGGTATGGACTCGAAAACGTCGTCAACTTATTAGTTTGGTCTCATTTCCACTCAACCAAACCACTTTTTGAAATGACATTGCAATTCACCGTATTCTTATTTGAATTTTCTTATTCTCTTCATATTTGTCCAGGCCGACTTCTAGGACTTTCTAAAGAGACATCCAAAGCTATGTTTGTGGATGTGTAAGTGTTGTATGTAGTAGCGTGTGAACTGTATACGTGTAGTGGTAGTGCCCAGGTGTGGGAGTCAACTATGCTCATCAGGGGGAGTCAAACTCGGATACCCAAAGTGACCCGACTCCAGATCACTAAGCGACGCCTTCTTCGACTCACCCACTTGTCCCCCGAACGTTGACGTTTTATTGCGAACGAAAATGAAAAAATTTCCATGATTTTATTATTTTTTAAAACTTGGGCCTGAATGACGTCAAAATTAGGCCTGAAAGGCACGTAAAAAAAAGGTGGGTGGTACGTACAAATACGTACGATTCTAGCATTTTTCTTTTCAATGAAAAATATTCTAAAACGATCCAATACTCATTTTTGATTTTCAGTTAGAAAATTTTGGTCGGCCTCTGGGATGTCGGTGTCCACGTTATTATTAGGATCTCTTGTTTTATCTATCGACTCCTTTTTGTTTCTGGAATAATAATAAATTCTGAAAATTTTAAAACGGATTTTTTTTTGTAAAAGTGAACGAACAAAATATTTAATGAAAATGCTAAACCTTTTGTTTGAGTGGGATTTTGAGGGCACGGCTTGATTTGGCAGCATGGAGTTTTGTTTACTAAATGCTTGTGGCCGGCATAACCTACATGCCTTTTTTACCAGCCTTTACAGAACGGCAAGTAGAAGAGTGTTGATGGAAATTGCACATTATAGCAGCCTCCTTCACGATTAAAAAGACGTGGTTCTTCTGATGTGGTGAGCAGGCTTGTAAATCCATACTCTCTGCAATATCGCCGGTTGCGATAGCGCTATTAAGTTCCCTCCTTATCGCCGATACCGCTACCGATACTATCGCGACAAACTACCGCCGTTACCGATAGCACTACTTGAAGCGATACTTAAAAAAATTCGAATGCTTGAAAGTACTTTTATTTTGTTTTAGGGAAAAAAATCACATTTATGAAGGCTACTACTTTGCTGCAAGAACCTTCCGGTTCGATCGCAAAAACATAAGGGTTTCAAAATTAAAGTCGCCAAGTCTTGTGCGAACAGGTGACAAAATTCTTCCTCCCAAAGAAAATATTCTTTCAACAGCAGCTCTCGCTGGAAGCGCCGTGTTGTATCTTAAAAAAAGTTGTTTGATTATTGGGTAGCCATGTAAAACTTGAAGGTTTCCGGTATTTTTTTCTTCGAAGAATCTTGACAACTCAATCTTGATAGGATCTGCTACAGCTGGTTGTTGTGTTTTTTTCAGAGAAGAATAAAAATCTTTTGGGTCATCAGGTGATACCCGCTTTGCCATCGACATTGAACCAGGCACCAGCTGTGCCATCTGATTCTGCAATTTAATTGTGATCGCTTCTTTAAGTGATTTCTCGGATGGGTCTGATTCATCTAGCCAATCTAATTTGAATCGTGGGTGCACAGCAGATGCCAACTGTAAATCAGTGTTTGAAAAGAATTCACCAAACCTCGTTGACAAGCTATTCAAAAGACTCTCAATGAGTGGTAAACTGTGCTTAATTCGTCCCCCACTTTTAAGTTCAAGCAAGCTTCTTTTGATGACGACTAATGTAGGGAGTAAATTCCCGGCTGTGACGTTGTTTCCCTGGTCTCCTTGCAAGACATCAAGCGCATAAGCTATAGGAGTAATCACAGAAACAAACTCAGAAATTAATTTAAATTCGGCTGGCTTGAACTTGGGTAGCTTTTCGCTGGAACATAGATTATTTAGATTCTCCTTTGCTTTAGTGTCTTTCTTGACTTTTTCTTGATCATTTGGTTCGTTACAGTCGATGAGTTGTTTAACATGTCGAACTGAGTCAAATAAAGCGTTCCATCTGGTCGCGTTAGGAATAACAAACAAGACACCTGATCAAATAAAAGAAAAAAAAAACAATAAAAAAAAAGAAAACAAAACTTGACCATAGTTAAAATTTGCTACCCAGATGTTCCTTCACTTTTTCGGAGAAGTAAGCGCTACGGCTTTGCTTATTGAAAAGAATTTGTAGTTTTCCTAGAGTGGATTGATAGATCTTTCGAAATGGTTTGTTTTTAAACGCTTTCTTGCCATCTGTAGTACAAATAAGACAAAGCATGTGACAAGCACATCTGCGGTGAGGCGGTAGCTTAATACATTCGTCTTCCTCAAACATGTCATTTTCTCCGTCAGCATAAACATCCAGTGTTTCAGTAATTTCCTCAAGAATCTATTAAGATTTAAAATACCGTAAAATGCAAAGTCATTTGAGTTTTAAATTAAATTCGATACTGTATCATCTTCGTCTTCAACTTCAGTTTCTTTTAAAATTCCACTTATTTCAATCAATTCTTCGTCGTCTTGCTCTGATTCTAATTCGGGGCCGAAGATCCTGAAAGCCTTTAAAAAATTTGAGCCACTGTCTGTTATCGTCACTACTATTTTCCCAGCCAACTGGAATTCAATATTAATTGAATCGAGAATTCGTGCCAACACGTCATAAGTGAGTCTCCCAGTAACTCTTCGTACAGCTAAACAAACAGAGTTTCTCTCCAAAGATTTCGACCACCAATGACAAGTAACACCCATGAAAGATTTCCCTCCATGGGCTGTCCAAAGATCGGCTGTTGTACACACAAAGTTAACTTGGCTCAACATTCCAATCAAAGCTAGTTTTCCCTCCTCAAAAATACTAGCAAGATGGCTAGTCAGCTTATAGCGAGAAGGAACGATGAAGCCTAAGAATACAAATTTGGATGAATGTGGTTCAAAAACTGAGATGGTTTGGCTAATTTACTTGGGGCTAATTGTTGCATTAATTCCTTAAAAGATTCCGTTTCAACATGATTAAGAGGAAGGACGCCATCGACAATATAGTTACTGACATATTGATCAAATTCTTTCTGAGTGTACATAGTTTTTCGAACTTTGCTCGTATTTGAAAATCCTTCTTTTAAGGAAATCTGTACACTATTTGAGGCTTCATTTCCACTCACGTCACATGCCTCGTCATCTCCCATTTTCCTCTTCAATGGCGTTCTTTGGCAAGAAGATACAAATGAATCCAAGAGGCCAATATGTTTACTCTAATTGAATAAAAATAAAAACTTAAGACAAAGAAATGGATCAGAAAAAAAGTGAGCTTACTTTTATATGGGCTTTCAAGTTGTTTCGAGATTTTTCACAACATGAATACAACACTGTTGGTTTTACCTTGAAATCTGCTGATAATGGGCATTTCAAGCACTGATACAACGAATTTCCTGGCTTTTCAGAAGGGCCAAAATACTTAAAAAAGGTTGGGCAAATATAAACCCTCGACATTTTGACAAGTCTCGACTTTTGGCAATGAAAAGAAAAAAAGTCGTCTGCTTTTATCGCTATCGCAAAAAGTAGCGGCGATATTGAGCGCTAGTGTTCCCGATAGTCAAATTTCAAAACAACCGGCGATTTTTCCGCGCTACATTTGATTTCATCGCCGCTAGTATCGCTATCGGGAGCGATAGCGATACTCACAACCCTGGTGGTGAGCCGTACTAAGAGCTGGTTTTGGCTTAACGACTTTGTTGACTTTGTAAGAAAGATATTAAACATGAACTACTGAATTTACTTCAGCATTTATAATCATGTCTATTTCTTTGGCTACAACTTCCACTAAATCCGGAATATTTGCAGCGGCCTGAAGCAGATTCGGAGGCAATCCAGTCAAACAGACGACACGGATAGGTAGTCAGTGTGTCAGTTCTTTTGTACTACAAAATGACACAACAGGTACTACAAACACGCCTTTAGATAAAAAAGACAAAGAAGTTTGTTGAATTTTTTAAAAATATTTTATAACTAATTTTTTATTAATACAATTTGCCTGGTTTTCGAGAAGTGGTGGTTGTGTTTTGTGAAATGGACCCCCTTCCTTTGGTAAGGGGGTCGGTTTTTTTGGAGGGGGAGATAAGACGGGGAGGCGATTTTTCTACTGGGGGCCAACCCTCCCCCCCTTATAGTTTAAGTGTCGTACTGTCGTCTGCTTTTGAATTGTATTGTTTCAATCGTTAAGCAGACAACAGTCACGACACACACACACAAAAAGACAACACCAAGAGACCTGCCGCCAAACCGGCACCTCCTGGTACCCTCAGGGTTAAATGGTCTTCGTTGTTCAATGTGTTGCCGCAGCTCTACCTATAAGAGTGATCTATGTCCTTGAGTATTCAACATAGTAGAATACGTTCATATAAGAATTGAGTACGGTGAAACAGAAGACTTTTATTTTTTCCCATTTGCATATACAATTTTATCCTATAGAAACTTTTATTACAAAGATTTATAAAAAAATGACTTGTATTTGAATTTTAAAACGAATATTTCTTTTGTCTTTTGACGGTTATAATGATGTTACGTTGCCGTAACCCCCATACCAGTATAACGATATGCACTCTTTTGTGTGTACCGGTGTTGAGACACATCAGTTTTATTTGAAAGATCCAGATTTACTTCAGGTAGTACAAGTATAACTTATCCACACAGTGGATCACAAGATTAATTGTCACGGTAGAATGAAATACAAATTGTTGGAAGGAACTACAATTTGGTACGTGAGACCTGCGTCACGTCGTCGAACAGAAAGAACCACGCTACCGGTTGCCGGTGCAGACGAATCACAGTGTCTGCCCAATGGTTGCCTAGCAACCCTCGGTTTACGCAACCACTCCGAATTAGGTTGTCGAATGTTACTTCAACACTCTCTCTCATTCGAACACAAATAAAGATTGAACGAAATGTGAAGACATAGATCAGTACAGGATGAATAAAAAAAAGAATTGTCCAAAAATAAAAATAGTTTTCACTCCAGTCTTCCAAGACAGTTAAGAATGCGCAAAAATCAAATAAGAGTAATTAGAGGAAAGAAACACAAGTTAGCCCGATTCTTTAGGAACCTGCGCTAGGCCAAATCCACACAAACATTTAGAAAAAGTTTCACCATCTACGGCTTTCGTGAGGACATCAGCTAGTTGATTCTTGGTGTCGACATACTCCACATCTATGGTTCCATCAGCGACCTGCTCACGGATGTAATGGTAACGTACCTCTATGTGTTTCGAACCTTTATGGGCCAAAGGATTGTACGCTAGACCGATAGCACTTTCGTTATCGCAATGGAGACAAGTTGGTTCAATCTGACTTTCACCAAGATTGTCGAGTAGCCGACGCAACCACACAGCTTCGCGGGTAGAATCACTAGCGGCAATGTACTCGGATTGCATGGTGGACAGTGCAACAATGGGTTGCTTCCGACTCGACCAAGTTATGGCTGCTCCGTTGAAGATGAACAGATAACCGGAAGTGGACCGCCTGGTGTTAGGATCCCCTGCATAATCCGCATCCGAATACCCGACTAGCACATGTCTTGTGGGTCCGTTTCCGCCGAAGCAGAGACCATGATCGCGTGTTCCGGATAGGTATCTCAGCACACGCGTTGCAGCTTTCCAGTGTTCCATCCCCGGATTTTGGCAGTGTTGAGCTAGTTGACTTGCCATGTAAGCTATGTCTACACGTACAGTGAGCGCTGCATACATGAGACACCCCACGGCTTCGCGGAAAGGGATGGTAGATATGGCAGCAATGTCGGCAGGTGAAGAGGGCGATGAATCACGAGAGAGACGAGGCGTTCCTTTGAGTACTGGGAGAGAAACTGGGTGCGCGTCGGAGAGGTTGAACTTTGCCATAATTTTGTCGATGAACTGAGGGATCGACATGTAGATTTTTCGGTTGGGTCGATCCCGAGTGAGGACGATTCCGACGAAGAGGTCAGCAGGAATGGCAGTAATTTCCAATCGCCTCTTGAGGAATCGGACTACTTCGTTGACAACATCCATGGAACTGCCGGCCACAAGACCATCATCGACCCAAACGGCAATGATGAGATATTTGGAATTAGTGATCTGATGATACACACAAGGGTCCGCAGCGCTCTGCGTGAAACCATAGTCGATGAGGGCATCGTGTAGCGTTTTGTTCCAGATGCGAGAGGCTTGGCATATGCCATAGATTCCTTTGTTCAGTCGGCACACTTCACTTTCACGACCAGTGACGACATAGCCTTCGGGTTGAGCGATGTACACCAGTTCTTCGATAACGCCGTTGAGAAAAGCGGCTGTCACGTCGAGTTGAATGAGTTCCAGATCACGATGGGCTGCGATAGAGATGATGACTCGAAGAGAGTCGTAGCGAACGACCGGTGCAAAGGAATCCTGGTAGTCAATGCCCTTGACTTGTCGATAGCCTTTAGCGAAAAATCGAGCTTTAAGGCGACAAGGAAGGCCCGATCTGTCCGTCTTCATCTTGAAATCCCAACCGCTGGGAATGCATTCCCGGCCAGGAGGCAGTGGGACAAGGGTCCAAGTCTCATTCTTGATGTGAGAGGACATTTCGTTGTCCGCTGCTTGTTTCCACAGCGTACCTTCAGGGCCATCCACAGCTTCACGGAATGTCTTCGGTTCGTAGAACAGAGAGCTTGACTTCAACGCCATCGATATGAAACAGTATATAGATGCATCACGGGGATGTATGTCCGCCATGGCACAATCCATGTCCATCGGAAAATGTTTCTTCGGTATGAGACCTCTGGCGGATTTCCGGACGGGCAGGTGAACGGCGCGGAGCTTAGTTTTGGTCCCGAGAGCCGGATCCGATGTTACAGGATGGATGTTGGTCTCAGGTGTGATGTCAGCAATGAGAGGTGATGGCGGTGGGTCTGCAACACTTGAGGCGGGCTCTATCACCGGTGACCAATATGGGATATTTTCGTAAACTCTAACATGGCGTGTGATGTGGGTCCACCCGGTAGTTTCTACAAACACCCGACTAGCCTTTTGCTCTTCACTCTCACCAACGTAGGCACCTTTTGTAGCTTTGGGATCCAGTTTCTGGCGTAGATCATCAGCGACTAAAAAATAGCAGACCGACCCAAAAACACGGAGATTCGAGATGTCGGGTTGTACTCCATACCAGTGCTCAAATGGGGTTACGCTTTTGGTATTTGATAAGGTCCTGTTCAAGACATAGACTGAATAGTTTATAGCTTCAGCCCATACCTTGAGTGGAATACCGCGGGCATGGATTTGGCTGCGAGCAGATTCTACAGTTGTGCGATGGTCTCTCTCAGCGATCCCGTTTTGCTCCGGCGTATACGGCGCACTGGTTTGAAGTTTGATGCCAAAATTTTCTAGAGAGGTTTTCAAGTAACGATTGTTATACTCCGTACCACCGTCACAGCGAAGCATTTTGACGCGTTGATTGGTATCAGTGTGCACCTTTTTGACGTATGCGAGAAAACAATCAGCTGTCTCTGACTTTTGTTTGAGGAAGTAGGCAGTCTTGTACTTGCTAAAGACGTCTTTAAATATGACGTAATACCACGCACCTCCAATGGATTCCACTTGTAAAGGACCGACTAGGTCGGAGACGATACATTCCCCAATTGCTGAGAACGAGGATTGACTCTTGGGGAACGGAAGTTTGTGCATCTTTCCGACTACACACCCATGACAGCATTCGTCGAGAGTGGTAGATCTAGAGAAATGTCCATCCCAGTGACACCGATCCCTGATGCCATGCGTAGAACAGCTCGACGATTCACATGTCCGAGACGTTCGTGCCAGGTGTTGAGCGTTGCTTCAGTTGTTGCGACTGCAAGGCCCATGGTCGACGGGGTAGAGACAACAGCGTTAACTTTGTAGAGAGTTTTACCCGACCTTGATGCTGTCATGATAACAGTATTGTCACGCATGATACAAGCCTCTAGACCGTGGAAGGATACTGTATATCCGTTGATAGATAGGCAAACGACTGATATGAGGTTTACTCCCAATCCAGGGACGTACAGCACATCCTTCAGGTTTCCATTAATCGTCTCACCGTGTACATGGGAAGACAACTTGATCGTTCCAACACCTTTGGCATGTAGGACCGTACCTCCGATTCCATTGATCGGTCAGCTGTTGGGTGGTATGTCTCTCAACTCTTGGAAGTAGGAGTGTACTCCACTCATGTGCCGGGTGGCTCCGGAATCAAGGTAAAGAGCATCAGGGTCTGTTGTTGTTAGGTAGCATACAGAGATGAAGGAGAAATCTGCTTTCCGTGAGGGACCACTCCCATCGCCGCCATTGTTGGGTCTTTTGAATGAGTTTGTTTGTTTGTCTCCTTCGTTTGCAATACGAGTCCTGCATTCAAATCCGTAGTGGCGTGGTTTTCCACAGTACGTGCATTTTGCTGTGTCGCGATTGATGGTATCTCGTGATGCTCCTCCACGGCCACGACTTCTTCGAAACGCACATGGGAAATGCCCTTTTTGTCCACCGTAAGCTTGAAGAGCAGTCCCCTCCGGAGTGTTAGTCAAAGGTTTAAAACCTTCCTCTTCTGTCTTTCAGAGTTCAATTCGCCGTTGCTCAGACACGATTCTTGCCCGAAGAGCATCCATGGATCGTTCGTTGTCTGGTACGTTGTCCCAACAGGAAGATAAGAATCCAAATCTGGCTGGTAAACTACACATGATGATTGTGATTAAGTCGTGCTCTGTCACGTTCACTCCAAGATCAATAAGTTCAGTCGCCATGGACTCTAGGGCCGTTATGTGAATCATAATGTCTTCATTAGGTTTGGGTCTGCGAGTGGAATTAGAAAGACAATTGTTAGTCTCTGCTTAACACAGGTGTGCTAGTAAATTGTTTACCGTAGATTCAGAAAGTCTCTGTGTAGCAATTGCTTGTTGTCTGCAGCACGTTGTAAGTACTGAGTTTCCAATCTAGTCCACATTTCATGGCTGGTTCTGCTGTTGAGTAGGGCTTGCTTCCTGATCTCATCGCAGCTATTGAAGATGAGGTACCTGGCATAGCAGTCACTTATTTTCCATTGTTCAATATCATCACCGTTTAACATGATGAATGGGTCATCGTCATCAAATTATACTTCAGATTCAGTGAGTTGACCCTGTGTGTATAGAAAGTGGTGCAACGGTATTAGAATGTGCAAATTCTCATCCAACGTAAAGAAAAATGAGTTTGGTAACTTACATCCACAATGAGTTTCACATTCTTTAATGTGAACAACATCTCCATGTTGTGTTTCCAAGTTGTAAATTCCTTTCCATCGAACTTTCTAGTGTGCTTGATCACATCTAGTGAAAAATTCTGAGCCATTCTGGAATGTGTTCAAAGCTTAGCGTGGCCTGGGCCCATAACCTGTTGAGACACATCAGTTTTATTTGTAAGATCCAGATTTACTTCAGGTAGTACAAGTATAACTTACCCACACAGTGGATCACAAGATTAATTGACACGGTAGAATGAAATACAAATTGTTGGAAGGAACTACAATTTGGTACGTGAGACCTGCGTCACGTCGTCGAACAGAAAGAACCACGCTACCGGTTGCCGGTGCAGACGAATCACAGTGTCTGCCCAATGGTTGCCTAGCAACCCTCGGTTTACGCAACCACTCCGAATCAGGTTGTCGAATGTTACTTCAACAACCGGTAATAAATTACATGAATATTCAATAAAATGAAGAAAAAAAATCTAACTCTTAGCTGTAGGTTTGTCGTTTAAATTGAATTAATCCAAAATAATTAGATTATGTTTTTTGATGCGCTATGAAACTAATCACGATTTTAATTTACTATATTTGTAACTAACTCTGCGGCATAAGGGAGGAGAGCCTATTGCTGACGAAATAAAAAATAAAAAATTTCGCTTTCTTTAAAAGAATTTGTAATTACATTATTTTGAAGTTGTGTAAAGATAAGGCGAGAATTGAACAAAACAATTATATTAAATTATAGGGTCCATTTCTTTGTTAATTACGATAGTTATTTCACGGTATATGTTCAGATTTTTTCAATTGTTTCAATTATAATGAGGATTGTCGTATGGGATTCCCTTGTACAGACTATGTGAAGTGTAATTAGATTGCCAAGGACATACGGAACAAAAGCTCGGCGGGAAAACACACCCTCTCTTAATGGTGTAACCCAAAATATTCCAGTAAACCCCCACTCCCCTATACGGGATATGTGATCGCTCTGGACTAAAATGCGAAAAATAAAAATTAATCTTAAAAGTCACCTATTTGTGTATGAGACGTGGATAAAGAATGGAACCAACATGAGAATCAACTCCTTGGTTATTTTCATTTCCAATGGCTCAAATTTTCTATGTTTTTTTTGGCGTTCAGTTTTCCATTGAGTTCAGGGGCAATAGCAAAAACTCGAATTAGGATCACTTACATGTAGAGTTGGGAATTCCACCTAGTAGCATTCCTCACCAGAAGTCAGAGTTTTGCTAAGTTCAAAATCAGCACAGTATCGAGAACGCTTCTTCTTACTGAGTCTTACTGATTTATTTTACTGGCGTGTTCGATAGTCTGTGCTAGCATTGTCTATAAAAGGAAAACAAATATCGTTTATGCAACAGCCAAGAAAATAGGCAAATATTAATAACTTACTCCCATTGCTTTTATACCATCTTTTATCACCAATTGAAGAAGGTGTGCTACACATGTAGACTTGAGAGATGAAGTCAATGAGTACCCCGACTTGTTGTTTACAGCTTCCATTGTCGCTTTGTTTAAGCAAAAAATTGTATCTTGCAACTCTTGCTCAAGATCTTCATGCTCATCAAGAAAATTGCGATCTTCGGCAGAAGCTTGTCTTAATTCTTCCGCGAGCTCTACGACGGTTTCCCACAATGGCACGATTGGGGGGTCCATAATACAAACATAGACTTGTGATTGGACCATTGGACATCGTAATATCAGGTAGCTGCCGTAGTTTTTTTTATATACAAAAAATTGTTCTTGTTTCTAAATCACTGCAGGAAAGATAAAATTTGTCTGAATCATTTTGTTTCATGAAAAGATTAAACAAAAGGTTTATTATTGTGAATAAAAATAATCTAATTACTTGACTTTCTCTCAGAAGTACATTTTTTTCACATAAAACGTTTTATTATGTAATCATCAATTCGTTCACTAACTATTAAAACATTGTCTGAATTCTCCACTTAAGTAAATAATTTTTGTCGTTTGAATTGTTATTTATCGATATAGACGTTTAATAGATTGAGTCCAACCTATAAAATTGATGAGCAAACGGTAAATGGCCTTGAATGACATGATGATTATTGGATTATGGATAAATGACCATGTAAATTATTGGTATGTATACTCTTTTTCAGAAAAATGTCTGCCAACACGAAAGAATTGAGGTCCTTTGAAGTCAAAAGTGTCTAATTTCATTTCAATACATGGAGGGAGAAAATTTTTGAAATAAAAGTGACCCCCTAAATTTATGAAAAGCTCATCCACACCTATAAATTCAGAGTTATCCCGATGAACGCATCCCTTACATCTGAACAGTTCGATCAGATAAAATGATACCTCCAAGAAATAACGTAACATTTTTCAATTGCGTTTAGAAATTTCTTAGATAAAAACAAAATTCTTGCACAGATTGAATAGATTTTGACTTCATGTTTCGTCTGAGTTTTCAGTTTTAGCATTTAGATTGTGACTAATAATCACATTGTTGATCATTCACCTTTGACTTTGAAAGGTAAAATATTAAGACTGTTAAATAATACAGATTTAAATGCATCATCATCGTAGCATTAGCATCTAAAATCGATTCAGATGTTCAAGGTCAATTAGAAATTGAACTCGCTACAGTATATGTTTTGTATTTTGGCGTGAGAAATCTTAGTATTTCATTGATTTCAAAATATTAATGACATTTTTCTACACAGATCGTCATTCCTACAGAGGCAAGACGGGACAGCTCTCGCATGTATAATCCTATGGTCTCAATAGACATTCAATGTCAAAGATTTGTTGTTGAAATAGAAATGGTAAATAGAACGGCCATGGAAACATTGAAAAGTCAATTCAGATCAAAGTAAATATTCAACAGACAACTTGTGCCGTGTGTCACAGGGACACTAGAACGAACTAACAACAATAAAAGCAAGCAGCAAACTTCAACAACTACCTATTATGTTGCAATAACTAACTTCAAAGGGGACTAAAGCATAAAAATACCTGCTAAAAATACTTTGATCACTATATATGGTATATTTGGTCTTTTGATCACTAAGAAGTCGTTAATAGTATTCTTGTCCATCATTGGCATCAAGATTTTCAAACCAACACAACGTCGAATTAATAAGTGTTTTACATTTCAATCAGTCAAGCTTCACAGTTTGATGCCATCCCTTAACAGTCCAATTAATCGATTATTACCTGTCTAAATGTAATGTAAATAATTTGGAGCTAATTGATTTGAACAGATATAATATCATTTTATAATGATTTATTTAACACGGGTCGTCTCAAACTCCGACCGCTAAGTCCACAAATTCCCAATCAGTAATTGGGGAATTACACTGAAGCTAAGAAATATATTTTGGCGTGGTTATATCACCCCCTTTTAATGGGTGGTAATTCATAATTTGACATGCTTCATACCAACGCCATCCTGCTCCTCCACATCCTGAAAGTCAGAATATTATGAGATACGCCCACACTTATTTTTCTGCTGCCTTTTTCTTTGAGGAAAACGTATAGGGCAAAGATTAAAGAGATGGTAAGCGCCGGCGGTTTCTTCGCTCTTCCTGATCTCATTTTCGCCAGAGGCAATTGTCAAATTTACAAGCTTGCGTTTTAAATCGTTCTAGTTGTTTCTTCATAATTTGACGTAACAGGGGGACCCTTCCTATCTGTAAAATAAAGGGTAGCGAATATAAAATTTTTTGAAGACGAAACCATCTTTTCCTAAAAAAATAAGAAAAATTCCTTATAAGTACATTAATTTTCGTAATTCGAACCGAAATTTTTTTCTTCTTATCATGAATTCATATTCTTTTTTTGAGGTGATTGATTGTTACAGTTGTGATGATTAACTTACCACAATAGAAAGAAGAACTAGCCCTTACTTAAGAAGAATAACACAAACACTGAAATAGTTAAAGGATACTTATATTTGCTGATGCTAGGAGATACACTACCGGTACGACTCGGTCGGAAAGAGGTAAAGCGTGTGCTTTTTTACTCTTATTCTAGATTGTGCTATAACTGTTGAAGTGAGGCGCAAACGCAGATACATTTCCACAATCACCAGGATGCGGTGGTGCAAGAAGAGAAAAATGTTAGTTGGATAGCGCGTTGGCATTGCACCATTGAAAGAAATCTTAAAGTCAAGGCTGAAGGTGCCTGCCTTGTCCATTTTTCAATCCCCCACTTATAGAATCCCTTACTGTCAGGATATTGATTTGCCTTCGCAAAGTTAATTAATTGATCTAGTTTTGTTGTTTTCTTACTTGACTTTTGATTTTTGCCAATTTTCCGAGTTCAATTTGAACCGAAAAATACCAATTAGAGAAATGAAAAAAGTTTAAGTAGAGAGCCCAAAATAACTTAATTTGGTTTGGAAAAGGTAGGTACATACCTACAGTCCCCTCAATAAGTATGGGATCACCCCGCGCCGTTTCATAAGGCGGCGTGTATTTTTCTAGTTGGTTTTTCGGGTGGTAAAAAGTGAAAAAATGACATAAATTCACAAAACTTGGAATTTATGTCATTTTACCTGGCGCAGGCGTAGGCAGGAAAATTAGTGTGGTTTCTATACACCACTGGCGCTCTGCTACCTTTTTTACTTAAGGGGCGTATAAAAACGACACTAATTTTCCTGCCTACGCCAGCTGATAGAGGTTGTAAACCGTAAATGAAGTCTTCTGCAGTCTCTGATTTCAGAAACTTGGGAAACGAATAAATCTGGGAAAATTCGAAAAAAATTCGGATCATTATGCAAAACTCACAGTTAGTTTATGAAAGGGTAGTGTATACACGGTTTGAAAATAAAAATTCCTTCTTAAAAATTAAATATATAAAAAGCTATGTGAAAAACAAGTTCGGGTCATAAGATAACATGGTTGGCGTCGGAGTGATCCGATACTTTCGGAGCCACTTTTAGAGGCCTATCCCATGAACGAAAAAATCTGAAAAAAATTCAGACAAAACAAAAGATGTAAAATGACATAAATTCCAAGTTTTGTGAATTTATGTCATTTTTTCACTTTTTACCACCCGATAAACCAACTAGAAAAATACACGCCGCCTTATGGAACGGCGCGGGGTGATCCCATACTTATTGAGGGGACTGTATATCTTGTACTTGAAATTACGTACTCGAGTGACTGTTTTCATTACTATGTGGTTAAAAATATTTTTTGGCTATACTAATTTCTAAATAGTGTTTTTACCCAAATGGAGAATGACAGGAGCGTGTTGATTGAGTTTCTAGATGATTTGTGGAATTTAACTGATAGTTACGAAGACCAAACTTCAGATAGTGATGAAGAGGAGCGTCTTAATGGAAATAATAGAATGCAATTATTTCCATTTCATAAACTTGGAAAAAAATTTTTTACTTATTTTCCGATGAAAAGGTCTTACACACTTTTTGATAAGATTATAAAATTAGATTAAAAAACTGTACAGTACCTACCGGCGAAATTGGTACTGCGTACCAACTTCGTGTTGTTTTAGCATGGCGTCTTATGGCGTTACGCGACTTAAGTTTTTAGTTTTTAATTAGCAACCTAGTTGCTGTAATGTTAAGATTTTTGGATGAGGGGGGGGGGGGGTCGAAACCAAACTGAGAACATAAAAAAATGCTGCCACCCCTTTATGTACATTTCCCTGCCCCCTGGAACTGGCGCCAACTGTAACAACTTCGCCGAGCGAAAGTTGGGGCAGTTGCCGTGCATTTCTTATGGCACTGCAAAAAAGGTCCCTGTTTTAAAAAAATCATAAAAAATAGCCGCTAGACTTAAGCCCTTTTAGTTTTTAGCAAACGATGAAGAATAAGTTAATATTCATTTAAAGTAATTCAATTTGTTTTTTTTATTGAAAAGTTTAGGGGTGTAAAAAGAAAATAATGGCAATATTTTCTCCGAATGATGAGTCTCTCATGCAAAGCAACTTCTTGATCAGAGAAAATTTTGCCGTTTTTTCTTTTTCTTTTTTTCATTTTTAGTGCAGCCAGAAATGGAAAGCGTTGGCATTGTCCAAAAGAAACGGATACGAAAGGAAGGACAGTCAAGGAAGGGAAGAATAGAGCAGTTGTTCTGTATTTGAAAAAAATTAGCGTATTTTTTAAATAAAATACATTTATTTTAAAATACTGGGGTTGGAAAATACAATTTCTCGGGTTTTTAAAAAATACCAAATAAAATAAAATAAAATACCAAATAAAATACAGTATTTTAATATTTATTTGAAAAGTAAAAAATACCAAATAAAATAAAATAAAATACAAATACTTTTTTTTCTACGACCTTTTTTGTTTACTTAGTCAAGCTAGTGAAGCTACGCATAAAATCTGGTGAATTTGTGAATAGTAAAATTTAAAAAAAGTAAAAGACATTTGTTATTGTTTGTTGGGTGGTCCAGTTCTGTTTATTAAATTAACTGATCAATCATTAATGGATTGAGTTCAATGAGATTCAAGTCATTCAACAGGGTAATTGATCAACTTTGAATTATGTTTGAAACAAAGTAACTTTTCAAACAAACTAGCTTTAGTTCGCATTCGCTTTGCCGTTAGAATATCACTGGTGGCACTGTTTTATTGTCGGCTGCTAGTGAAATTCTTAAATACTACAAAGTAGGAAAAGGAACTAGAGTGTCGAGAATTGACATAATTTTTTTTAAATCGTCGACAGAGCTATAGAATTAGAATACTGGTAGCGCCACACTACCATGTTTCACTCCTCCTCTCGGAAATTTTCTCTGGGGCTGAAGCCAACTTTAGCAATCGATAGTGAAAATCGGAGCTAAGATATCGATCTCGCTCCTTGCTACTCCTCCACTTTTCCCTCCATTTCTTACCCTACTTCCCCAAACACCCGCCGTGGCGCTTATAGCTAAGGAGCAGGGAAGGCAAGCAGGCTTCACTTCCAGAGAAAAAAAGCCATGAGAGGGCTCGCCATATGAGTGGTGGTACCAGTATTCTATAGCTCTGTCGTCGAGTATTTGAGTATTTTAATAAAATTGCAGAAAATACAAAATAAAATACAGGGAAAATTAAACAAAAATAAACGCTGAAAATAAAATAAAAAATACCGTTTTTTTTGGTATTTTATTTGTATTTTATTTTATTTGACAAATACAGAACACTGGAATAGAGTGGGGAAGAAAGGGATCAGTCCCTCTTTATTTCACTCTCCCTTTGACTTTCCATTCGTACACTTTTCTTATGGGCAATACCAATGTTTTCCATTTGTGGCTGCACTAAAACAGGCAAATGCCGTACCAAAATGGCAACCACGAACCACTCTATAAAATTTAGCTTTAAAATATCCTTGATTCATTTTTTTGATTTCCTCATATTGGTGAAAGAAATCTAATCTCGGGTGCAATTTACACAAGGTCAAACAGTCCTTTTGCATCGGAGTATCCCATTTAAATTAAGCCTAGTAAAATTTTCCGTCTTATGTTGAAAATTTAAATTTAGAAAATTTATTTTGTTGAAAATTGGTGGGAATCGGCGATAATAATACATTTAAATTTGGCAGTGTTCCAAAATTCAATTAAATGAAACATCACGGAAAATACCCTTTTTATTTTAATAAAGAAAAATCATAACTGGCAATGCTGTATATTTCGTCTGCAAACTTCAAAATTTTCCAGTTGAATTTTTCGAATGGTCGAGCAAAGAGCTCAAAGATCTTTACATAGAATTCCTTTTTGACTTTTTGTATGTCTCATATACATTGAGAAGATCGAGGCCCACAGTAAAAATTCCGCTTTTATTCGTACGAAGAAACAGAAGAGATCAAACACACTGAATAACAAGTTTTTTTTCATTAAGTAAATCTTGGGTTTAAGAATGAAGTAGTTTGTTGGTGTTATTAAGTTCAGTTTTTAAGTACTTCACGGGATAGAAAAATGTACGCTTGTTTTTCCTTTTTGAGGCAACTTTTCAACTTTCATCTAGATGTCCGTTTCCAAAAGAAATTTATATTATCTGTGTTAACACAGTACGTTTTTTAATGTTTCGACTAAGAATGCACGAAGATTTAAATTTCTAAGTTAAATAAGTGAAGGGTAATAAGATTTTAATCCTGGTTTCTTAAACTTTCATTTAAATTAATTTGGAAGAATTCTTTCAAATAATTTTGCTTATTTTTTTAAAATCATCTTCACCATTTTTTATCCATTGGGAAGTTTCAAATGTTTTACTTGAGAAAACCAAAAAATATGATGATGTAAACGTAGTAAAATAGTGAAAAGATAAAAATTCTATAGTATCTGAATTTTGACAGTGTGATGTCTATTCCTTTTTCAGTTTCCTTCTGATCACCCAATCCGATTTCTTCTTCTTTGCAAGTTTTTGCTCTTAATTTTTTGGACGACGAATAAAACATTAATAATGACAGTTTATCATGCAACAAAGACTTTTTTTAGAAATAATAGAACGGGGTTGGGGTGATATTTTAGTTTCTTTTTTGGGATTGACCAGATAGCGCTGATATCATGACTTTGAAAAACGCACTTCTACTGGTCGGAACCATTTTTAACACACATAAATTCCCCACAGTTTACAAGTTCTGGTGTTTGAACTTCGTTCAGTGATTCCCCATTTTGAGCTGCCTTCCTAATTTCCATTAACAATTTTAGAGCAGCACTCCGCTTGGCTTTGTCTAGGGACCTCCCAATGCCTACGACTGGATGTAAAATAGGTTTAGAGGTGAACTTGGTTGAGGCAAGAACTGAAATATAGGTGTTTACCTGAAACACCCAATTTGTTGATTGTTAAACTCATACGCAGAGTTTTTTTTTTACTGAGGGGTTGTGATTGTATTGAAATGCCTGTAATCCTTGTCCCTGCCTTCCATTCCTGATATAAATAGTAGATTCTGCATTACAAAATCAATTGTCATTTCGTTATTATGGCATAAGACTGTAACCAGCTCGTTAAATTACAAACGCCTTTAATCCCTGTCCCTGCCTTCCATTCCTGATATGAATAGTAGATTTTGCATTACAAGATCAATTGCCATTAAGACTTAAAGATATTACCTCTTAAGACTTTGAAAAAACTAAGCAGTTCTACCACCTACTACTTAGTACTTCTTTAAACCACCTTTATTCTTCTCTTCTTATTGCAGAATTTCGCAACTGAAAATTTGGATGGAACTTTGGGAAATCATTGCTCTTCCAGTTCCAGCCCACTTTTAAAGGAGTTTTTCTTCTTCTGGTTTCATTATTTTATAGTTCTCTTATTAGCTTCCACCACTTTTAACTTGTTCTTCATCTTCCAACCATCTTTTCGTTGCATTGTTTTACTTTTAATTGCTTTACTTTATCAAATGTCAAGCGGCTAGTATAGACCTGTGATCGGAAGAAGATTGGGTTTTGAACGGGGAAGAGTCAATCAGAGAGGACGAAGTATCCCCACTGGGACGTAGCTGTAGTATCTTAAGTCAGGGTCAATGTTAGAAGTTACCACTAGAAAAAAGATGATTTGGAAGGATAGCTTAAACTTGTTTATTCCTGGCTGGCTATATCTCAACTGCCCTCAGCCTCAGCTAGTGGCTAGCGGGATGGCGTTGCCAAATTAGGGAATATTACATTCCTCCCTTCTTTGGTTAGAAAAACGCTGGGAACATGAACGTGGAAATTACAATTTGGGGAGTGACATGTGTGATTGCAAGGTTGAACAAAATGCAATTTGAACTTTTTAAACTTGTTTGTTGATGTTTTGTTTCTTGCCGTATGCTCCTTTCTCCTCACTGTTGAAAGAGTCCTGGCATCTTTTGGTTGCGGTCCGGGACGCTCTGGGGTAGGTTCAATCAATTCATCGTCGTCTTCATCAGTCGGGAGAGGAGGATATTCGCCTTCATCAGGCGAGAGAGGATAGTTCGTCTAATGACTCTATCGCATGTATCGCGTGATGTATGGCCTGAGCTTCCGGCCCTCCCTGGAAATCAGTTCCGTCTTGAGGTGTCGGCTTCTCAGCATTGTTTCAATCAAATGTGACGACGACAGCATCCGGCAGAGTGTGATTTTGAATTGGAAGAGTTGGTGGTGTTGAGTCTCCAGAAAATTTGGAATCATGTTTGTTTTCGACTTGCTTGTCTTAGAGCAATTATTAATTGACTTCGTTGGCAGTGACACGAACAAGCTGCTGATGATCTCCTGGTTAATCGGCTTTTCCTTGCGTAACTTCCGTTGGTAGAAATCCGAAACTTTCGTTGAAGACGCTACTGGCGTCACTCATGACTGATGTTGGTTGGACTAAGTGCATTAAACCAAGTTTGAATGCCATTTTTCCACTCAATAAGTTACCACCTTCCCCGGTACATGGGTAACGAACTCCGTTTCAACGTCTAGCCACGAAAAACTACTTTTTAAAAGCCTGCCCAAAACGGGGCCCTCGTCACCAGTGTACTTGCCGCCATTCCACGGTTGATGGCCAACATTCCGTCAGTGACGTTCAGCCAGAATCTTCAAAACATTCGATTGCAAAACATACTGAATATGTAATGTACGTTACGGTCGTCACTTACATTAGATAAGCGATCCTCCGACGATTATCCTGTATTTGGATGGCTTCCATATAACCTTACGGCAATCCAAGAATTTGTCTCCATGCCGTCGGAATTTTTTAACACAAAATATCAATAGTTAAGTTACATAAGTGTATGTCAGGAGGAAAACTACTGTTAACCTAGGGCTGGGTTTCAGAATTAAGCGATTTAGTTTTCATTAATGAGGTCACGATTGGTCAGGTACAACATCAATTTTCTACTTTAAATGGTTGTGTCTGTTCAGAAATCCAGAGAAGACTTGGCTGCTATACATTGAGTTTCCCCTTTTATGGAGTTTGAATGTTGACCAACGTTTTCACAGCGGTACATATTGAACTGGCAAAGAAGGCGAAATTTCAAGTGGATCTGTACGTTCAAAGAACGATGAGAATAGTTAATGGAACTTGAAGTAGTTTTTTTATTTCGGTCAATATATAACGACAAACTACCATTAACACTGAACCTGCAATAGATGACGATGTGTAGAAACTGGGATGGATGAATTGAAATTTGGTCATAAACGCAGTGCGAAACCTGTGAAATTAATGAATGTAACTGTCAGAGAAGTCATAAACATGTTGCAATCAATCGCAGCTGCACTTTATTGTCAACAGCTAGGTTTAGCTTGCAAAGAGAAATAGTTGCAAACGTCATATATTAGTGGTAAACTTTTATATCATATTAATTATTCTTACTGTTATTTTGAAATTTGTGTTGTCCGTCAAGGAATAAAAAAGTTTCACAAACAGTCTGTGGCGATATAGTTATCCTGGAGCCACTTTGGTTCGAGCATTCAGCCAGCGAAGCACTACTCTTTTTGTAAAGGATTACACTGCCAAAGATAAGTTGATAATGTTAGTCCATCCAACAATGGACATTGTCAATTCCATTATTTAGGCTAAATCTTGCTCTTGCATGTATTTCAAAGGATATTCCTTTCTTGCTAAATTGGGTAGCAGACTGTACAGAGGAGTCGTACCAGAGAAAATTTTGGATCTTCCGATCCACTGTTCACTTGTTGGGCATTAGTAGATTACTATAAATAATTTCGGTAATTGAGTGAATATTCATGATTATCATGATAGTTATTCTTATTTTGATTCTTATTGCTGGTTTGAAGCGTATTTGACAGTTAACAAGTAACAGCATTGGCGTTATACGTCAGGTGTTGTGACTTACTCGGTGTAGTCGATTTGTTGGGTAATAAGAGGCGCGCTTATTTTTTTCTACTTTTTTCCTTTCAAAAATCATTTCATTAACATTACGAAATGCGCGTTAGATCTTAGACGCTACAGTGAAGTTGAGTGCATTAGATATTGCGCCAATCTATACTTGTTTATACTTCTGTTTTTGAAAATGGGAAAAAAAGTTTCTTGTCGCCCATCGTAACATAATTTTGTACGTGTTCCCGCGTACTGCGCCCGTTGGCTGATAGAGAGAGTGTGTGTGTGTCTCATAGCTGTACAATGTTATTTGAATCTGGTTGGTGTGTATCATCAAATAGAAAATTAAAAGACAACGACATTTCCTTTGATTCATTTTCTTCTTTTACCTGAACTGTCCAAAGTTTGAAGTATAAAAAAAAAACAGAAAATTTTGGTTTCGTTATTTCTTTCTTTTCTTCAGTCCAACACGAAAAACGACACTGAGCCAGTCCACCGCAGCCGCTCTTTTTCTCCGATACTTTGTCTGACTTGGTCATTGCTGAGGCGCCGCTTGTACGGACTTTGCCCTTGCAGATGAATGGCCGGCGAAAAAAATGTCTTCCCCTTATGCGCAGATTAGCTCCTGGCCGAGGCTCCTCCCACTTTCGCTGGGATTGAAAAAAATTTAGAGCCGATTCCGTCACCGTTTAAATTTTTTATTTCACTTTCTCTCTCTTGACACAGCCCTGATTGGCTGTCAGTCCAGCAGCCAACAGAGAGACAGAGAGAGAGGTGGACGCAGATGATGTCTTACACACACACACATTTTCAGGCAGTTGCTGCATTTATGAAAACAGGCAAGACACGTCAATAAGCGTTGATTAAACGGGACACCACAGAACGAGAAAATTCCTCTGTCCGTGGGTTGTTTCGGACGACTAAAAGTTTCGCGTTGGTCGTCGATGTCTTGTTTTTTCTGTTTTAGAGTTGGTCTGTTGTGGCACATTGCTAGGGCTGTTTGGTCAGTTCCCTTCTCCATTTTGTCTGCTTGGGTGACTCAAGCTTCGATAGTCCGTGCTTTGTCTAGGACGGCGTCTAGAGTCATGTTCAGTTTTCCTAATATATTCCGTCTGAGCTTAGTTAAGTTGCATCCGATGGTCAGCTGAGCCTTGATTTATCTGTCTTTGCCGGTGAATCTGTTGGTACAAATAATTTAAAAGCAACAAAGATTCAAAAAAGTTCTGTTGGTTGCAGAAACCTATGCAGACGACTTTTGTTGTTTTCGGCCACCAGTAAAAAAAACATCTCGTTTCTTCAAAGAAGAAAATTTCTCTCTCTCTTGTGTTTTAACCAGCCTTCAAGTATGGTCTCTTTTTAACAGTGTAAGAAATCTCTTCATCTAATTTTTCTTTCTAAAGGTATTAAATCAAGTTCTAAATTTAATAAACCTTTTGCAATTAAACACTTTTAGTAATATTTGTCAGTTGATTTAGCTTTTTCTTGTGTGTGTTTGTGTTCCATGCCTTTATGGCTTTGAACCGACAATCTTCATTCACCAACAGAATCTACAGTTCTTCGAAAGTTGCTGTAGTCGCATGTGGAAGGTATCGAAGGACTCGTCATCTAGTTGTCGTGACTGGCTGAACGTTAATATTTCAATATCTGTGTTCCAATGAGGTGTAAAATGGTCATTTAGGGAACGCCTTGCCGCTTCATAGACCGTTTCAATCACTGCAGCCGTAGTTGCTGTTGCTGGCGTTGCTACACCAAAATTACAATCCAGCGTGTCAAATATGTTGAACACTCATTCCCCTCCATAGTGAAGAATCATGGCATCGTCAGTGATGTTTCGAAAAGTTATCGAAACGATTTACCCATTTGGACCAGCAATGTCCTACTGAAGATGGAGCTTCATCCATGTCGAACGGTGGAAAGGACGGTAGAAATGACGCCATGTTGGACACCACGTAGCGGGACACACCGGAATCAAATGTAATTTTCACTCACAAGACAGAAAATGTTTCACAGTCAATCAGTCAGTCAATATTTTAACACGCAGTTAGGGTTCTATAATATCGTCGCCAATGTGATATCTTAACTCGAGGTCAATGTTAGCACTAGAGCATAGCAGCGTTTTGCATCTGACGATTTTTGAAAGATAAGTTGAAATTGAAAATTTTGGAAAATTGAAAGATAAGTTTAAGATAATTTTTTCCCGAAAACCCGAAGATAATGCGAAAAAAGTTAAGATAACAGTAAAGATACATATAATTTTGTTTTATCTAATTTCATAAAGATATGTGTAAGATAAGATAAGATAACGGGGAAAAAAACAAAAAAAGGTTGACTTGTACAATTTATTTTTTGATTCAAACAAATGTTTGCCTGCAAAACTTATTCGAAATAAACAAAATTTCGTCTTTTTTAAACGTAAAGAAAATTGAAAAATCACAATTTGTTATTCCGTTTAATGAAGATTTTCTTTCTCCAGAAAGTCTTGTTTAGTTCGTGTTTGTTTTGAAGACATAATGTCGCTTGTGCTAAACATACGCTCGATACTTCCAGAAGATGCTGGGATTATAAAAAGACTCCGAGCAATGGTCCCCAAAATAGGAAAACGATTCTGATTTAGTTTCCAAAACTCTAGTGGTCTAACTGGTTTGTATGGCCCTTCTGGCTTTAAAGGATCGACAGCTTCTTCCATTGGCACATTTGGCTCATTAATGTAAGCTTCAAACTCTTCCAAAACCACAGATGGGGAAGCAGAATTTAGAAGGATTGGCTCGTTGATAACTCTTTCGGCTTTCCTTCGGTCGTGAGGGAAGACTTAGGTTTTCTGCCTGCTGAGATTCTGCACAGTTAGTTGTAGCACTGCCATGATTGCGATCACCTGTGAAAAACAACTTGAGAATTGATGTTATTTTTAAATTCAAAAATTTTCTTACGCAGGGTTCTTGATTTGCTTTCTAGTTCCTCCCTAGCAGCTTCTAACACCTGAGATTCCGAGAATCCAGATGATTTAATCCAGGTTTTTTAAAAACGCAAATCAAGAATTGCACTTATAAAAAATCCAAGTAAATAGTTTAAGACCTGAAAAATGTTTAGTTAACAAAACAAAGGACGAGTCCATCAGCACATAGCAAAATCTTGACGTTAAAGAGGCGAGCAATCCTTTCGAAACAGCCTTGCAGTTTGTGATTTTACCGTTCAAGGGACTTTGGTATTTTTCACCTCCGTACCATTTCTTTCCTTAGTTATAAAAAGTTTATTAACCAAGTCTAAGTAGGAAGGGGTCACATTTCCCAAAGTTTCATAGTCGGCTTGGAAGTTGTCACTAGCCTCTTAGAACATTTCAAGAATGAGAATCAACTCCTTGGTTATTTTCATTTCAAATGGCTCAAATTTTCTATGTTTTTTTTGGCGTTCAGTTTTCCATTTAGTTCAGGGGCAATAGCGAAAACTCGAATTTGGATCACTTACATGTAGAGTTGGGAATTCCACCTAGCAGCATTCCTCACCAGAAGTCAGAGTTTTGCTAAGTTCAAAATCAGCACAGTATCGAGAACGCTTCTTCTTACTGAGTCTTACTGATTTATTTTACTGGCGTGTTCGATAGTCTGTGCTAGCATTGCCTATAAAAGGAAAACAAATATCATTTATGCAACAGCCAAGAAAATAGGCAAATATTAATAACTTACTCCCATTGCTTTTATACCATCTTTTATCACCAATTGAAGAAGGTGTGCTACACATGTAGACTTGAGAGATGAAGTCAATGAGTACCCCGACTTGTTGTTTACAGCTTCCATTGTCGCTTTGTTTAAGCAAAAAATTGTATCTTGCAACTCTTGCTCAAGATCTTCATGCTCATCAAGAAAATTGCGATCTTCGGCAGAAGCTTGTCTTAATTCTTCCGCGAGCTCTACGACGGTTTCCCACAATGGCACGATTGGGGGGTCCATAATACAAACATAGACTTGTGATTGGACCATTGGACATCGTAATATCAGGTAGCTGCCGTAGTTTTTTTTATATACAAAAAATTGTTCTTGTTTCTAAATCACTGCAGGAAAGATAAAATTTGTCTGAATCATTTTGTTTCATGAAAAGATTAAACAAAAGGTTTATTATTGTGAATAAAAATAATCTAATTACTTGACTTTCTCTCAGAAGTACATTTTTTTCACATAAAACGTTTTATTATGTAATCATCAATTCGTTCACTAACTATTAAAACATTGTCTGAATTCTCCACTTAAGTAAATAATTTTTGTCGTTTGAATTGTTATTTATCGATATAGACGTTTAATAGATTGAGTCCAACCTATAAAATTGATGAGCAAACGGTAAATGGCCTTGAATGACATGATGATTATTGGATTATGGATAAATGACCATGTAAATTATTGGTATGTATACTCTTTTTCAGAAAAATGTCTGCCAACACGAAAGAATTGAGGTCCTTTGAAGTCAAAAGTGTCTAATTTCATTTCAATACATGGAGGGAGAAAATTTTTGAAATAAAAGTGACCCCCTAAATTTATGAAAAGCTCATCCACACCTATAAATTCAGAGTTATCCCGATGAACGCATCCCTTACATCTGAACAGTTCGATCAGATAAAATGATACCTCCAAGAAATAACGTAACATTTTTCAATTGCGTTTAGAAATCTCTTAGATAAAAACAAAATTCTTGCACAGATTGAATAGATTTTGACTTCATGTTTCGTCTGAGTTTTCAGTTTTAGCATTTAGATTGTGACTAATAATCACATTGTTGATCATTCACCTTTGACTTTGAAAGGTAAAATATTAAGACTGTTAAATAATACAGATTTAAATGCATCATCATCGTAGCATTAGCATCTAAAATCGATTCAGATGTTCAAGGTCAATTAGAAATTGAACTCGCTACAGTATATGTTTTGTATTTTGGCGTGAGAAATCTTAGTATTTCATTGATTTCAAAATATTAATGACATTTTTCTACACAGATCGTCATACCTACAGAGGCAAGACGGGACAGCTCTCGCATGTATAATCCTATGGTCTCAATAGACATTCAATGTCAAAGATTTGTTGTTGAAATAGAAATGGTAAATAGAACGGCCATGGAAACATTGAAAAGTCAATTCAGATCAAAGTAAATATTCAACAGACAACTTGTGCCGTGTGTCACAGGGACACTAGAACGAACTAACAACAATAAAAGCAAGCAGCAAACTTCAACAACTACCTATTATGTTGCAATAACTAACTTCAAAGGGGACTAAAGCATAAAAATACCTGCTAAAAATACTTTGATCACTATATATGGTATATTTGGTCTTTTGATCACTAAGAAGTCGTTAATAGTATTCTTGTCCATCAGTGGCATCAAGATTTGCAAACCAACACAACGTCGAATTAATAAGTGTTTTACATTTCAATCAGTCAAGCTTCACAGTTTGATGCCATCCCTAAACAGTCCAATTAATCGATTATTACCTGTCTAATTGTAATGTAAATAATTTGGAGCTAATTGATTTGAACAGATATAATATCATTTTATAATGATTTATTTAACACGGGTCGTCTCAAACTCTGACCGCTAAGTCCACAAATTCCCAATCAGTAATTGGAGAATTACACTGAAGCTAAGAAATATATTTTGGCGTGGTTATATGACCCCCTTTTTAATGGGTGGTAATTCATAATTTGACATGCTTCATACCAACGCCATCCTGCTCCTCCACATCCTGAAAGTCAGAATATTATGAGATACGCCCACACTTATTTTGCTGCTGCCTTTTTCTTTGAGGAAAACGTATAGGGCAAAGATTAAAGAGATGGTAAGCGCCGGCGGTTTCTTCGCTCTTCCTGATCTCATTTTCGCCAGAGGCAATTGTCAAATTTACAAACTTGCGTTTTAAATCGTTCTAGTTGTTTCTTCAGAAGTTGACGTAACAGGGGGACTCTTCCTATCTGTAAAATAAAGGGTAATGAATATAAAATTTTTTGAAGACGAAACCATCTTTTCCTAAAAAAATAAGAAAAATTCCTTGTAAGTACATTGATTTTCGTAATTCGAACCGAAGTTTTTTCTTCTTATCATTAATTCATATTTTTTCTTTGAGGTGATTGATTGTGAAAGTTGTGATGACTAACTTACCACAATAGAAAGAAGAACTAACCCTAACTTAAGAAGAATAACACAAGCACTGAAATAGTTAAAGCATACTTATATTTGCTGATGCTAGGAGATACACTGCCGGTACGACTCAGTCGGAAAGAGGTAGATCGTGTGCTTTTTTACTCTTATTCTAGACTGTGCTCTAACTGTAGAAGTGAGGCGCAAAAGCAGATAGAGTTCCACCATCACCAGGATGCGGTGGTGCAAGAAGAGAAAAATGTTAGTTGGATGGCGCGATTGACATTGCACCATTGAAAGCAATCTTAAAGTCAAGGCTGAAGGTGCCTGCCTTGACCATTTTTCAATCCCCCACTTATAGAATCCCTTACTTTCAGGATATTGATTCTTGCCTTCGCAAAGTTAATTAATTGATTTAGTTTTGTTGTTTTCTTACTTGACTGGTGCGATTTTTTCCAAGTTTCCGAGTTCAATTTGAACCGAAAAAAACCCATTAGAGAAATGAAAAAAGTTCAAGTAGAGAGCCCAAAATAACTAGATTTGGTTTGGAAAAGGTAGGTACACGCCTATATCTTGTACTTGAAATTACGTACTCGAGTGACTGTTTTCATTACTATGTGGCTAAAAATATTTTTTAGCTTCAGATAGTGATGGACAGGAGCGTCTTAATGGAAATAGGAACATAGACTGCAATTATTTCCATTTCATAAACTTAGAAAGGACATTCTTACTTATTTTCCGATGACAAGGTCTTACGCACTTTTTGATAAGATTTTAAAATAAGATTAAAAGAATGTATAGTACCTACCGGCGAAGTTGGTACTGCGTACCAACTTTACTTTTATTTTCCGTCTTATGTTGAAAATTTAAATTTATAATTTATTTTGTTGAAAATTGGTGGGGAATCGGCGATAATAATACATTTAAATTTGGCAGTGTTCCAAAATTCAATTATTTGAAACATCGTGGAAAACTTTTTATTTTAATAAAGAAAAATCATAACTGGCAATGCTGTATATTTCGTCTGCAAACTTCAACATTTTCCAGTTGAATTTTTCGAATGGTCGAGTAAAGAGCTCAAAGATCTTTACATGGAATTTCTTTTTGACTTTTTGTATGTCTCATATACATTGAGAAGATCGAGGCCCACAGTAAAAATTCCGCTTTTGTTCGTACGAAGAAACAGAAGAGACCAAACACACTGAATAACAAGTTTTTTTTTATTAAGCAAATCATGGGTTGAAGAATGAAGTAGTTTGTTGGTGTTATTAAGTTTAGTTTTTAAGTACTTCACGGGATAGAAAAACGTACACTTGTTTTTCCTTTTTGAGGCAACTTTTCAACTTTCATCTAGATGTCCGTTTCCAAAAGAAATTTATATTATCTGTGTTAAAACAGTACGTTTTTTAATGTTTCGACTAAGAATGCACGAAGATTTAAATTTCTAAGTTAAATAAGTGAAGGGTAATAAGATTTTAATCCTGGTTTCTTAAACTTTCGTTTAAATTAATTTGGAAGAATTCTTTCAAATAATTTTGTTTGTTTTTTGAAAATCATCTTCACCATTTTTTATCCATTGGGAAGTTTCAAATGTTTTTCTTGAGAAAACCAAAAAATATGATGATGTAAACGTAGTGAAATAGTGAAAAGATAAAAATTCTATAGTATCTGAATTTTGACAGTGTGATGTCTATTCCTTTTTCAGTTTCCTTCTGATCACCCAATCCGATTTCTTCTTCTTTGCAAGTTTTTGCTCTTAATTTTTTGGACGACGAATAAAACATTAATAATGACAATTTATCATGCAACAAAGATTTTTTTTAGAAATAATAGAACGGGGTTGAGGTGATATTTTAGTTTCTTTTTTTGGGATTGACCAGATAGCGCATATGTCATGACTTTGAAAAACGCACTTCTACTGGTCGGAACCATTTTTAACACACATCAATTCCCCACAGTTGACAAGTTCTGGTGTTTGAACCTCGTTCAGTGATTCCCCATTTTAAGCTGCCTTCCTAATTTCCATTAACAATTTTAGAGCAGCAATCCACTTGGCTTTGTCTAGGGACCTCCCAATGCCTACGACTGGATGTAAAATAGGTTTAGAGGTGAACTTGGTTGAGGCAAGAACTGAAATATAGGTGTTTACCTGAAATACTCAATTTGTTGATTGTTAAACTCATACGCAGAGTTTTTTTTTACTGAGGGGTTGTGGTTGCTGAAAAATTGGTAATCTAAAGTTGAAAGTTTTACAAATCTCTTTGAAGATATCCAACATTGGTTTTTGAGTAGCTTTGAAAAAATCAAGATCTAAGTTCCTGAACCAGTCATCTGCTTCTTCTTCCTGTATTGTATTGAAATGCCTGTAATCCCTGTCCCTGCCTTCCATTCCTGATATAAATAATAGATTCTGCATTACAAAATCAATTGCCATTTCGTTATTATGGCATAAGACTGTAACCAGCTCGTTAAATTTGACGAAAAATCCGTTTCTTTTAACACAATACTCAATTTAATTTTTTTTAGTGGAAGGATCGAGTGTATAAAATTTAAATATGTGAGATTATCTAAAGGAATAATCCTTTTATGTAGAAGCAATATGCTATACTTTCGCACAGGTAGAATTTTCTTTCGTTCAACTTCCCAGATGATTAAACTTTTATCTCTTTGTGGAATTGGTAATCCTGAAATATTCCGACTCCTTTTTGTTAAGGAGAAGCATTCTCAATGTCTGGAAAAAAAATAAAACGAAATTAAAAATTTTTAGAACGGATATTTTTTTAGTAAAAGTGAACGAACAAAATAATCCGACCCATCGCTTCGCTCGCGAGTTTCCCTCTAGGTCCGACCTTTTTAGATTTTAATTATTTAATTAATTAAACTTTATTTTTTTTAATTTTATTAAAATATTTTTAGATTCTCGGATTATTCATTTTGATTATCCTCTATTTTTAAAACTAGTTAGTAGTTAACTGTTATGATAACTGGAATTACTAACCTTCAGCTATTAAGCGCTTTTTTTATAAAGAGAAAAAGCGGTAGTTGCTGATCGTTTACTTCAGAAAATCACTTCTTTCATGGTCTATTTTGATGGCTAGCCTATTTTTGTCTGTTTCTGACCAAATTTTGTGTGATGTGCACTGTTCTGGAGACGGTAGTACTCTACGAAAAAACTTGGATGTTTGGATGAAATGGAACAGCGCCAATGGATCAAGTCTTCACGGGTATTACATAAATTATCATGGGTTGATAAATTTTTAGAACAATTTTTAATTCTTTCCTGTTGCTGGGACAATCAGTTTTCAAAATCGATTTGCACGACGCGGAGCCGAAATGCTATCCTTGGGTGGGGAAATGGTTTATTCTACATGTTCGTTGGATCCCATGGAAAACGAGGCAGTCATTCACCGCTTGCTAGTCGAAGCTAAGGGATCGCTGGAATTAGAAGACGTGAGTGACAAATTGCCTGGACTGAAGTATGTTCCTGGAGTGTCTCACTGGGTCGTTATGAGGCGGGTATTGACTGCCTATGCAACACCGGAAGAAGTTCCTGAAGCAATGAAGCACATTCCTCGAGGAATGTTTGCCCCCCCCCCCCTAAACCTGAAGATGCCAATAGATTTCACCTGGAACGTTGCTTGCGAATTCTCCCTCATCAACAGAACACTGGTGGATTTTTTGTTTCTGCATTGAAGAAGGTGGCTCCTCTTCCATGGGAAGCACAAGAAAGAAAACCAGTTGTAGCAGCTCTTAGCAGCACTGCTATGGTAAGCACAGAAGTGGAATCGACGAAGGACAACGCTCCTCTACCCCAGCCTCACCTGCCAGAAAGAGGCAAAAGATTCGAAGGTTTAAGGAAGACCCTTATCTGTTTTTCGACGAAGACGAAGAATTGTATCAAGTAACGTTCATTGTTGTGTTGGTTTCGCATCGGCCTTCTTACATTTATTTATTTCCAGAGAATTTTACGGATCAAGTGATGCAATGGACCCTAAGTTACTGTTGACTCGCTGCAAAGAGGGAAAGACTACACTAGTCCAATGGTTCGCGATTTGACTAGAACAAATGAAGACCGATTAACGGTATGAAAGAAATATCTTAATTCTAGAGGATTTTATCTCCAAATTCATAACTTTTATAGGTATATTAGATCATCAATACAGGAATTAAAATGTTCGCGCGCAGAGAAAACAAAGGCATCGATTGTGGATATCGTATCGCCCAGGAGGTTTATTTTAAAATTCAACAACGTTAAAACTTGGCGATCATTTTCTTATTTATTACAGGGTGCGCTAGCAATGATGGAGTTCATGAAGAAGAGACGAGTAGTAATCGCAAGAGATGATATCGTCGTCTGCTGAGTCGCGCCCACTGAGGCAGCACCAAATTTAGCTCCCGACAATTTCAATGATTCTAGTAGTGTTTCTGTTTTTGAATGTATTTTTTTATGTGTTAACTGTCATTATTGACTACTTGTTTTGCTGAATACTTTGTTCTTGGCAGATCTTTGCTTGTGTCTCTCCTGTATCGTCAGTGTGATTGTGCAGTGCAATGTTTTGCCCAAGTACCCTACGGCGGTATTCGAAGCAGACCTTATTTTCTCTTCGTCTTTCCTCTCTGTGTCCGACACGACTTTCTGATAAATCATTGATGATTGTAAGATCACTGGGCATCCCGGCTGTATTTCCTTCTCGTCGTGGTCTTAGAGGAGGCAAATTGGTGAAGATTAACAGAGCTGCTAAGAAATTCCTATATTATGGCTTGGTCAATGCCAGGTCTCTCGTCAGCAACAAGTATGTCATTTCCCATCATCTAACTGTAACCGGTCTTAATGTCCTGGCTGTAACTGAAACCTGGCTTAATGAAAAAAACGGTGAAACCATACTTCGAGAGGTTTGTCCATCTGGCTACTCGGCTATTCACTGCCCGAGATCTCGTGGCCGTGGTGGTGGAGTGGCTTTGTTTTTTCGTGACTCTCTCCGTGTCGGTATTCTCTCCGTTGACTTCTGTCCAGATTCTTTTGAATACCTATACGCCTCTGTATGCGTAAATGGTGTGACATTGCGGCTAGTCGTTATCTATCGACCTCCATCTCTCAGTCCTGTCCAATTCCTGACTGACTTCGTTGACCTGCTTGAACTTCTCCTGCCTCATCCTTCAAAGTTACTGATTGTGGGTGATTTTAATATTCATGTGGACTCTGAATCTAATGCATTCGGTCAGAAGTTTCTTTCCCTCGTCGAATCGTGTGACCTATCTCAGCATGTCGGTGAATCTACTCATCACGGTGGCCACACTCTAGATCTAGTATTGTCGAGGTCAGTTGATAATCTAGTCCTTGACTGTCATGTCTCTGATTTACTCACTGACCACTCTGCCGTCCACTGGTTTGCTCGGGCTAGTCGTCCAGTTCGTCCGAAAAAAGCTGTCACATTCAGAGACCTCAAATCCTTAGATCTGGATCTATTCGTGACTGATCTGCTCAATCTCCAACTTTTCACTGCGGAGACTAACGACGTAACCACTCTTCTAGAATGGTACAACGAAGGATTAGCCGCGGTTCTCAACAAGCACGCACCTATTCAGAAAAGGATATTCACCATCCGTCCGGACAACCCATGGAATAATGCTGACATCCACTTCATGCGGAAGCAAGTGAGGTGGTTAGAACGAAGATGGAAACTTTCCGGTTTGGCGATTGATAAGAAGATCTTACTTCAGGCTCTAGCTGACCTGCGGAGTCTCATCTCTACCGCAAAAGTGAATTTTCTCAACTCCAAGATCGTCGAGCAAACTGGGAAGAAGTCGTTATTTAAGATTGTCGATTCATTCCTCCTCAAGAAGCCATCTCTTCGACTTCCGTCACATGATGACCTGCTTTCCCTTCTTGAGAACTTCGGTGACTTCTTTCTTACTAAAGTTCGTGATATCTGGTCTAGTCTCGTGTTATCTGGCTCGGACCTGGAACCTGAGCATTCTTTGACGTCTCGTACTTTCTCATCGTTCTCTCCAGTAACTACTGCTGAGGTTACATCACTCTCCTATCCACGTTACATGTTACACGTTACATCTGCTGTCCTACGAAGTCTAGTCTCCTTGATCCTATTCCCACTTATATTTTAAAGAACCTGGTCGACGTCCTTGTTGCCCCAATAACTAAGATTGTAAATCTTTCTCTGTCATCGGGTGTGTTTCCGGATACCATGAAATTAGCCCTGGTCACTCCGCTGCTGAAGAAGCCAAACATCGACCCGGAAATCCTAAGCAACTATCGACCTGTTTCTAATCTTTCCTTTCTATCGAAGCTCATTGAGCGGGTGGTTGTTAAACAACTGTATGCACACTTAGAATCTGACTCCGAGTCCCTCCTTGTCCCTGTCCAATCGGCCTACAGACCTTACCATTCCACTGAGACTGCGCTATGCGCTATTGAAAGTTTTTAATGATCTCCTTCTCTCTGTTGATGAAAACGGTACTGGTGTTGTGATGGCATTTCTTGACCAAAGCGCGGCCTTTGATCTGGTTGATCACAATATTCTTATTGGTCGCCTTGCTGTCCGTTTTGGTTTTCGTGGTCTTAGTCTTGCATGGTTTCAGTCCTACCTGTCTAGTCGCTGTCAATCAATTAGTGTGTCTGGTAATACGTCCTCTCCTGCTTATCTCCCCTTTGGTGTCCCCCAAGGCTCTGTTCTTGGACCTCTTCTCTACAATTTGTACACCAGTCCAATTCATGACATATCTACCAGGCACGGTATTGATGATCATCAGTATGCCGACGATGATCAGAAATATACTCGATTCCGGATAACACCTACTGGAGCTGAACAGCGCAAGGCATTCTCTTCCCTGTCTGCCTGCATTGAAGAGACAAAAAGGTGGGGTGCTCTTAATCGGATGAAATATAACGATATGAAGACGGAGGTTCTGTTGGTGTTTTCTAAATACGTCGGTGCAAAGCCAATTGATTTGTCCCTGGAGGTTGGCGAGAAGAAAACCAATCCTGTGTCATCTTTCCGAAGTCTTGGGGTCACAATTAACTCCCATCTATCGATGGATGGCCAGATACGCTTGATCTGCAAGAATGCTTTCTTCCACCTAAGAAGAATTTCCCAGCTGAAGAAGTTCCTCTCTAAAGCAGCCCTTGCTCAACTGATCCATGCATTTGTCATCTCTAGGCTAGACTACTGCAATTCTCTTCTTGCTGGCCTATCGAGGGTTTCATTGGATCGCCTTAAACGTGTCCAAAATGCTGCTGCTCGTCTACTTCATGGTGCCAAGAAGTTTGACTCAATCCACCCCATTCTCTTTGATCTGCATTGGCTCCCCATTGTATTTAGAATTGACTATAAGATTGCTCGTCTGGCGTGTGATAGACTTATAACTGCTAAACCCCACACAAAGACATATGGTTCTCGATCCTTTACAGTTTATGCCCCTAAGCTTTGGAATTCACTTCCATCGACTGTCCGTAATGCAACTTCCCTTGCCCAGCTTTTTTTCACGACTTAAAACACATTTTATTACTGTAGCGTTTAAAGATGAAATTGATAACCGTGCTCGTCGGGAAAAGCGCCTTTTAACATGTTTATGGAAAAGGCGCTATAGAAATTTAATACATTATTATTATTATTATTATTATGACTCTGCTACTTTTGAACGATGACATGAACACGCCACCGGAAATTCATTCGTTTAGTTCAGGTGCAGCCAAGCAGTTGCACGAACTCGGTAGGAGATCAGTTTTAAGAACACGAACGTTTTGATAAATGAAATACAAATATTTATACCTTGACAGAAAATAATGAAAGTAATTAGAATTGAGAGAAAATTACCTTATTTTTTATAATTATTTTTTTATAATTATTATTTTAAAAAATAATATTCTGTCACTGTAGGACGAAGACGATGAATGCTAGAGCGCCGGGAATTCACAGCATAGTCTCAGCGGAATTTCTGCTTCCGGCTCTTATGGAGAAATGGCTATTGCTCATGGGGTGGGGTGAAATGCAATTCATTCTTTGATTTATTTTCTAATTCAATATTTGGTTTGATTATTAGAAACGGGTAATGAAACTTGGGCTTCAGAAACCGGCGCTGGAGAGTCTGAAACTAATTGCGATCTCACCCATGTCCGACTCCTCTCAGTGTGAGCAGATCTTATCAAGTCGTTAATTTTTTTTCATCTTACCAACTGCAACTGGGTTGATCTTAGAAGAGGAAGGAGGAGCAGCTGAACCTGTCATATTAGAAGATACTGATGGTGGTGATAGACCTTTTTCTTGTCCTCGATGTGGCCGGCGTTACAAACGGAAGAACAACGCCGGTTAGTTTTCAAGAATAGTGTTTCTTTGATCAGAGGTAATTATCGTTTTTTTATTTATTTTTCAATAGTTGCTCACCTTCATTACGAGTGCCGTGTAGTTCCTTCCTTTCCTTGCCCGATCTGCTCTCACAGCGCCGCTACATTCAAAAACACATCAGACGCAAGCTTCCGGACTACATCCAAGATTTCCAATATTATACAGAACAACAAAGAGCAAGAACATCTGGCGATGACGTTGATTAAATTTGGTTTCATTTAGAGAATTCTTGTGTTCACCCCCTCATCTCAAATTCTTCCAGACACAAAATTCTTGCGCGCATTGCCGTTTTTGAGTTATCTATTAATTTTGTCACGTGTCACAAACTCAGCGCCAAGTTCTGTCACTAACTGGTCCGCCTTCAAGGAAAAGAAACAAAACGCTGTGCGGTTTGTCCAAGGGTTATCAACTCCAAAAACTTTGTTTCTGATCTCGGAAATCGCGTGTTGTATTTTTAATTATTGTACCTTTTTCTGTGCGCGACGCCGAGAGATCTGAAATTTTGTGACTGTTCCACATGAAACACGTTGAATACTTGAATTGTTACATTCGTTTTTCTTCCTCCGTCGATTTACAGGTTGTTGTTCGAGGTTGTTGGGGAAAATTTAGTATATATTGGATTTCAAAGTCGTTTTAATCCAACATTTCTTTTAACTAAATCCCTGTTTTTCTTAAACATCAAAATTGCTGAGTTAAAACACCAACTAACACGAAAGTTCTAATCAAAAAAGAATTAATCAACAGCAACATATTCAAACAAAGACTTGAAATAATAATGTCCAGAGCGAAAAACAAAGAGTGAAAAACATAGAGTTAAGTGAACGTTAATGAAAATTTGCATAACTGGCTAACTGCATCCAATTTTTATCCGCCAGTAGATGGTGTCACTAGTCGCAATGTTTTCAAAACAACAAGCCGAAGTACTGACAAATTGACAATACAATCTAGTCGAAATTAGTCAGAGACTGTATGCTTGTTTATTGTAAAGAAAAAGGGTGTTGTTAAGTTCAACCAAGTTAATGATCCGGAAACCATCGCCAGACAAGCAAGGTTTGAAATATTAACCAAATATCTGCGGAAACGATTTGACGTCATCAATGTCATTTCACTACACAGTTGAATCGACGTCTACCAGGTGGCGTTTAATCTGGCGGGACTGCCGGTTACCCGGTTCGGTTGTTACCATAAAAACCGTGAAGCGACTTCGTCTCGTGTCCTCCTCTAGGCGTCCACATTTTTCTGTAAATTTGAAAGTCTTTTATAAATAACATCGAATGAAGATTGAAAAAGTTAGAAGCACGGTCTCAAAACTCAAAGAAGTTCGGCTCACAACCACGTGAAGGGTCTCGGTTTGGATGAATCTGGAAATGCCATAAACAATGCTGCCGGCCTTGTTGGTCAAACGCGAGCCAGAGAGGTAACACAGCACACAATTCTTTTCAATGTTCTAAGAGAAATGTACACAACAACTGTTTGCTCTACATTTCACAGGCAGCTGGTTTGGTGGTGGAACGTTGATCAGGTCTAAACGTATGTCTGAAAGGGCTGAGTTGTTTGCCGGGCCACCAGGAACTGGCAAAACTGCCCTCGCCATGGCTTTTGCTCAAGTTTTAGGCAACAAGGTCAATTCTTCTTTAACGGTTTACAAATTATTAAAATTGAAAATTAACATTTCCCATACAGGTTTCTTTTGGTCGCACCTATTGGGTCCCGGATTCCTGGACCCAATAGCCAAATTGACTATTGAGTCCGGCCGCGTATTGAGTGACACATACCATTCGGACAAATAGCCTACCATACCAAGTTGGCCTAATTGTTTATTTACAAAAAATTGCAACAAGTCAAGCAACAAGTGTAGTGTAGTCAAGGAACAAAAACGACATATTTTTAAAATCAAACGAAGGTCTAACCTCTAAACACTGATTACGCCAACGTTCCAGGAAGGATTCCGCCTGGAGTTCTATGTTCTTCTTGAGGTGGAAGCTAATGACGTGGCGACAAGGGAGCATGAAGTCCATGAAGAACTTGCAACTATAGCCAGTCATGTCTTGTTTCATCTTGTACGTGGTGTGACGAGAGGTGATGCTGTACGTGTCCAGTTCCTAAAAAATAAAGTAGTTAGTACGTTTGGCGAACAACATTGTAATATTGACTTACTTCATTCATGACAAAGTCGTACGTTTTCAATTTCATTATCTGCATTTCTCCTTCAATCAGTTTCCAGGCTTATGGTGTTACGGTTTCGGAGAATTTCTCTCTTAATGGATGCTTCGCCTTCGTGTTAGTGTGCTAGCCTATTTATTACATCAATACGTTTAAAATGAATAGGAAATAAGTCATTTGTGCGGGAGAATGTTGTGGAGAATGTACTGTGCGGTGTCCCCCTAGCTTCAGGGGGACCGGGTAGCTACCGTTGACGACTGGGTTGACCTGGTGTACTCATGTCTCCTGGGTATGGCGGATACCGAACCGCAACGCCGCCGCCTTACTACACAGCATACGCAATTACCAGTTACTAGACCGCCAAGGCACCAGAGTATTACACCACACCTTATGATGCTCCCAGCTACTACACCTAAGCCCTGAAGTTTAACTCTGCCCCGAGTTACATCAACGAAGAGGTCAAGTACTACACCACGGTTTCCAAGTACTACACCACCTAGGTATTGGATTGCTAAAAGACTACGTATGCTGTCCCAGCCTACTACACCGAGGCTTCCAAGTACTACTCTGTGCCCAGCTACTACACCGAAACCCCAGCTTATTACGTCACCAAAGCATTTGAGTACTACACCTAAGCGCACAAACACTACTCTGCCCCGAGCTACGAAACTACAACTGAGGCGGTCCACTGTTACGCAGCAAATACTTACTACACAGCGACTGCTCCTTCGTACTACGTTGAGCCGAAATATTGTGACTCAAGTTTACTACACCACCACCTACGCTACTCCTAGCTACTACACCGAAGTCCCCCAGTACTACACCGAAAAGGCCGAATATTACGCAACCGCGTTTGCTGCCACAGTTTACTATACCGAAAAACCAAAGTATTACTCTGCTCCAACCAATACCAAACAGAGGCTCCGGTTTATTTCCTCACCAAGGTCCCAGAGTATTACACTACAATCAAACCAGAAAACATTTTAGTTTCCAACAAGAATTCTGTCAAGATGAAATGGGCTGATTTTGGACACAAGTAAAAATATACTATTTGTTTGAAATCGAAAATCCCGCGAATCCTGCCCTCGAATGTAATGTACGCCATCTATCACTATACAAATTAACTTCATTCATTGTCAGTAGTCGTTGTTGACTGGTTGAACTCTCCAGGAGCGGGTTGTTCATTTACATCGTTTTAAGTTTAGATTTAGAAGTGAAAACCACGAATGGAATAACACAAGCCATCATAAACTACAGTTAGATTTTTATAATAATCTTCTGATATCGAGAAAATGAGCCGTAAAGTGAATCTTGACAATGGCCCAAGTCCGATTCCCCAACGGTGTCTGCACTGTCATGATATAGGAGTTTTTGATTATACGATAACGTGAGCCGATCGGCATTCGACGTAAAGAATTTGAAGATGAATTTTCCCAAGACGGAAGACTGTGTCAAGATTGGCAGATTTTCCATTAGAATTAGAATAACATTTCTATCATAAAATTTTAAGCTGTGAAAATACTTTTATTGCAGAAAAACAACCTCTGAAAAATTTCCTTTTAAAATTCCGCTGAATTCGACACTATAATAGTATTTTATCATCTTTATGCTTTATAAAAACAACAGAAACTTGGAAAATCCTAATGAATCGAATCAGATAGAATTGGAGCAGGCAGATAGGCGAATCAACACATACAAAAAAACAACTTCGTAAAGTCATAAGTAATTGAGTTGCACCGATAATTTCGCGATCATAGCATGGGTTGTAAACTCGACCGGCAATTGCCACATCCATTGAATAAATCAAAGATGTGGAATTGGGGGCAAAAGATGGGCCCGGTTGGAGAAGGAAGTCGAAACCCAAAGGCAATTCAGAGAAAAATGAGAAATGGCAAAGAAAGGAATTGAAGGAATTGTACATCTTTTTTTATGTCACGCTATAAACCAGCACCTCCTGGCTAAACTGAATCGGAGAATGTGAAACCAATTGCAATTTACCTGTATTACAGTTTTAATCATATACTCCAGATTCCACGTCTATCGTTAAAGCGAAATGATATGCTATTATTTTACTGATTGTAATAGATTGGGTGGTTGAGTGGGATGAAGCGGAGTCAGGTAATAGTGTCATTTAGTGAACTGAGTTCGACTCTCCTGGAGGGCTTAGCTGCTTTCACACCCGGTCTACTGGGAGGTGGTGATAATAAGGACATGTGCGTTGTCTGGTCCTTCGGTTCAGCTATTGCAGGACATATAGATGACAAATGAGACAATTGCAATTGTAGTCATTTCCGAGAAGAATGTCATGGTGGAATTTTACCTGATATCTTTGTCAGCAATCCCTTTAAACAACCATGGCGCTGTAACTTATCAAACAATATGGCAAGCAGAAAATCGACCACCAAACTGCAGAAGTATATGACGTCAAAACTGTTGGGAACTAAGCTAGAAGAAGGAAGACCTTGACCGAAAATAAAATGAATGGAAATGAGAAATAAAAAGGCAAACTGTACTCTTCAAATTCGTTGTAGGGTGTCGCTTCGATGTCAGTTACTTTATGTTCTTCTTCTCCAGTGATTGTAACAATTACACCTTGAAATGCAGCACGAGAATATATATAAGGGTCCACAACAACCGGGATATATCTCGATACAAACGAAGATGGTCTACCAATTCTTGCGTCTCTGCAACTTCAATGGTTTCCCCAGCTGGAATGTCTGTTGTATTGGGAGGGACAGCCAGGATATCATTCATGATGTGAATTTCCTTTTCCATTACATCGGCCGTTAATAGAAGCTGTGACCTAATGGAATTTAAAGCCTCTCGCATGACGGATGAATTGTCAATTGAGATATTACGATAAAGTGGATTTATAAGCTTTAGCATATAGAGGTGTGGTGTCGTGTCGTAGAGACCACTTCAACTAAAACAGGAAATTCCTGGCATTGTAGAGATGTCACCATGGCCTCGTGCTAAATGCGGGCTCCAATTAGGACGACACCTATGAATTCTTTCATATTCTTGATGCGTTGATAATCTGCTTGGTTTAGGGGCGCACTTATACGCTGAAGCTCAGTCAACTTGATGGGTCCCTCTGATTGTGGAAAACTAACGTTCAAATTCCGCAAGCTGTTGACCGGTGGGTGTGTGTTTCGAAACAAGGGTAAAAAGTTCTCCTGAATCTGAAATAAAATTTTTCAGATTAAAATAAAATGATATGAACTGTCAAGTATTCAGATGAAAACATGAATCTATACCTTGGAATGAATTATGACAATTGGGCAAATTTCTCTGACCGTTTCCTCGATCTCAAAGCAGTCTTATGAGTACTCTCGATAGGTTGTGTGACGTCTGTTAAACCTAAAACGAATATTTCTTTTGTCTTTTGACGGGTATTATGTATGTTGGGTTGCCATAACCACCATCCCAGTAGAACGATACACTCCATGCACTCTTTTGTTTTTACAGGTCATAAGTTACATGATTATTCAATAAAATGAAAAAAAAATCAAACTCTTAGCTGTAGGTTTGTTGTTTAAATTAAATTAATCCAAAATAATAAGGTTATGGTTTTTGATGCATTATGAAACTAATTACGATTTGCATTTAGTATATTTGTAACTAACTCTATGGCATAAGAGAGGAGAGCCTATTGCTGACGGAATAAAAAATAAAACATGTCGTTTTCTATCAAAGAATTTTTAATTACATTATTTTGAAATTGCTCAAAGAAAAAGCGAGAATTGAACAAAAAAATAATATTAAATAATTACTTTAGTCCGATAATTGTTTCACGGTATATGATCAGATTTTTTCAATTGTTTCAATTACTATGAGGATTGTCGTCTGGGATGGAACAGGCAATGTGAAGTGAAATTAGATTGCAAGGGAAATACGGAAAAAAAGCTTTCCGGGAAAACACCTCCCTTTTTAATGGTGTCACCCGGGTCATTCCACACAGATTCGACCGATTTTTCCGCGACCAACTCAGGAATATTCTGAATATTTTACAGGGTATAGTAGATGACATTAGAAGTCATTTCCCAATTTTTAAGATTTTTTCTGATGACTGGCATCGAAATACAAGGGTTCAAATTTTCCTGTTTTTTTTTATTCCGCCTGACCGTTTTTACAACTAAATGGCATATAACTCGGCCCCGGGTTGAGATATTGTAATTTTAAAAAATGAGCTTTAAAGAGGATATTTTTATCTACTAGATGAATTAGCTGAGTTCATATTTGTTCTTATTTTAGTAACTCAAATTTACATTCTAAGATTTGAAATTAACATTAAAATTGTGGTTATATACGACCACTGTCGGAAAATTGAAAAAAAAACACGGTAAAGCTCTCGTTCTAGAGAACAAGATAAAAAATGTTCCAACTACTTACCATTCGCCGTTTCTTACTTATAATTATTTAAAGTATCGTGTTTTCGCCCATGGTAGCTAGTGTGATGCGCTGCGCGCTTGCAGCTGCCTCCCGCGAGACACACCAGAAGCGACGGGGGAAGCGGCAAGATGAAAACCTCCCACGAGACACACTGCGGATGCAGCAACAAAAAAGCCACCTCGTTTGTAGTTATCTAACCTTTTTCTAGGCCATTTGCGACTTAATAGAGTATGTAATGAAGCCATTGATGTAATGATGAGCATTCAGTCATTGGACAGTTCTGGACCACTCAAGTTGTCCTTAATTCTGCTCTGTATTGACATAGGATAGTGAAGTAAAAACGTGTGGGTTTCAACGGTTCTCTTTGTTTCCAAATAGTCACGTTGGTTCGAGTGGGACTCATTCAGTATGTGTGTGCGTGTACCACCAAAACGTAAAGCTCATGTTATCGGCGATACATATAAATGACGAGCGCCACTGCTTCATGGACAAGATTGTGTGCTCTGTATCTAACAAGACTTGTATGGTGGACCGCTGCTCGCTTTGCCCAGGAGAAGCGGCTCTGCAGGAATTTCTGATTGAGTTGACCACGGAAGAAGACGATGATATTTCGTACAAAAAATGGACCCAGACAGACGGAACTAAATTAGAAACAATAACGGAAGATAAAGAAGAATTCATCGAATCGCTGGTGAAAATGATTAGCAAACTCACCCAGCACCACTACGTCACCCGATGTAAAAGCGTCCACTTTGCCCTCTGCAAAAGTGAGATTCAGGCCGATTCTAGTGTCCTAGTCAGTGACTTCTCCGAGAACTTCACATTTGTCATACAAGATAGCGTACAAGGATACTACTGGATGATTGATCACGCAACATTATTACCTTTTATGGCTTGTATGAAAAATAAAAGGATGGTTCCGTTTTTAATGTCCCCATTTGCGTGATCAGTAATTATCTGACTCACGATACCATTGGACACCTACCTTACAAATATTAACCCTTCTCTGAAGAAAATTATTTATTGGACCGATGGAGCAGCGAGTCAGTACAAAAACAAGAAAAAATTTGCCAACTTATGTTGCCATGAAGTTGATTTCGGTTTATCTGCCGAGTGGCATTTTTTTGCGTCATGCCACGGCAAAAGCGCATGTGATGGCATAGGTGGCACTCTTAAACGTCTAGCTAGATTAGCTAGTCTTCAGCGACATTCGGCCAACCGAATTACGACACCACAAGAACTGTTCCACTGGGCCACAGAAAATGTTGATTTTAAAACATTCTATGTAAGCTCAGATGAAGTAATGACTGATCAAGATGTCATTCAACAAAGAATGGATGAAGCGATCCCAGTACGAGGAACGCGCGGGTATAATTGCTACATTCCACTGAACCTATACCAAATCAGTGCTTCCTCTCTTTCCGGATTAGAGTCAGAATTTAAGATATGTGATGTATTGCCTAATCATGATGTATTGCCTAATCATGATGCTTTCCACTTTGAATCCTGTTCTGTCAATGATTATATTGCCTGTATTTATGAAGAAAATGGATTATGGTATGTTGCCCAAATCTCTCAAATTGACCAAGTCAACCAAGAATATAAGGTTAATTTCCTTTCACCTGACGGTGAGTCAGGATTTCACAAAGGGTTTAAATTAACTAGTGATAGCGCGTCAGTAGGTTCTCAATCGGTATTATTAAAGATGTCTTCTATTAAAAAACTACTGTTAGATCGCGTATGTACAAATGTAACCAAGATGAATTTGATTTGATTTGTTTAAAATATACCCAGCGTATGGTTGATGGCCACTAAACGATTTGTTTTCATTATTTTTAATGAGTCATGGCTAACGGAATAGTTTTGATCTTGCCGCTTCCCCCGTCGCTTCTGGTGTGTAAATAAGCTTAAAAAAGTAAAAGCTTAAAGTAAAAGTAAATTAAGCTTAAAGGTTACCTATTTGTGTACGAGACGTGGCTCAAGAATGGAATCATCATACTCAACTTTCGTAAAACGGAATATAGTATTTTTTTGAAGGACGAAAAAGATTAAAGTCAACTTCCTTATCTATCACTAAATTTGATAGTTAATAACCACACTAAATCTGCTAATCGATAGCGTCACTCAAATGTGTACAGTAGCGCTCCCACTCGAATCAATTCGCGTCAAAAATCGCAATTTGAGCTGAATTGCTTTTTTTTAAACGCAATTCGAGTTGAATATAAATTGATTCAAATTGCCAGAAACTCAATTCGAATGCATTCGAGTGGAATTCGAATCGATTCAAATGAAATCAAGAAAAATAAAAAAAAAAAATTTTATTAGACAAGAAATATTACACTAAAACATCTATAATTTTAACTGTTTTAAATAATTGCAGTAGAATATCACTTGAATCGACTGGATTCAGTGATAATTCAATAATAATAGAATATTTGTCCATTTGAAAGTACCCAAACAATATCCATCTCTTCGGGTGGGAGCGCTAGTGTACAATATTAATTAGGCTTAATTAAATTACTTAATTAATTATTTATTAGGCTTAAAGTCAAGTTTAAGTTTTAAGTTAAGTAAGAAAATTTTATACTTAACTAAGTATTACTTTACTAACTACAATTTTTGCCTTTACTTAGTTAAGTACTAGGTAGCAAAAGTAGACTTAGACTTCAGTAGGGAGGAGCTTATTTCAATTTGTACAAGCCAATGAAAAACGTCATTACAAGCACATAAGGAATTCCGAATAGCAGACTAAATTAACAAGTGATTTTTGTTTACGAAAATGAAATGAAAAAAATACTCCACTAGTTGCAGTAACTTCATCTTCTGGGATAAATGGAGAATCTTTAAATAAAAATCATTTATCTCTTCATGATATTGTGTATTGTCAATCGCGCAAAAAGAGCACATACTTAAAAATCAAACCTTCCTGTTTCTAAGAGGTTGATGCACGATCGCTTTGATTTGCTGCACTCTGTCATTGCAGTAAGACAGCTTATAGGAAAACCAATTGATGCCGAAAAAGACATTCTGGTAGACCTTTTAGAAATTATGAACAACCCGCCTCAATTAAATTGAAAGAGCTATATTACAAGATTACAGGAAAATTTACAAGAAAAAAGGAATTTGGTGAAAATAGGAAAAACACCTTATTCACCGATCTAGACTGCCTCGTTTCAAGGTGAGACGTAGCATAGAGTACTTACGATGAGTAATTTTTTGTTTTTACTTTTTTCTTGCTCTGGAAAACCCTTGGATTTTCTCGGATGAAAACTTCTACGCAACATGCGTCTAGTTGAACCACAATCTAGTTTTCCAATCCCAATACGATGCTCTGCCAAGAGTTTTTTTCAATGACTTCACGGAATGGAATTCAAAGGCATATTTCGGTCTACTACAAAGATTAATAGAGTGTTCTTCAGAATATGCACAGGGGGAATGTTTCTTTTCTTATTGATGGAAGATAAAATTCCATTAATAAATTTTCTGGTTCAGTGAATTATAATTGCTGATTAGTTTTTCTGTGTCAGCTATAAGTAGTCGTCACGTATTGTAAAAAATGGGAAACCAAAAGAATGCGTTAATATTGCTGATCTATTTCGTAAAGTATGCATTAGTCAATTATAGAATATAATATTGAAAGGCGGAAGTTGTATTAAAGATAGAATTGGTAGTTTCAGTTCAGCTCCATATTTCGGAATTCTGATGATCTCATGTAAAACCTTTTTACATTGAGGCAGAGGTGGAAGAAATCCAGCCAAGATATTGGGTTACTCGGGTGTACACACCGGCGAAATTTGGCAGAGCACAACCATTTCCGAATGAGGTTATGCCAACTTGAACACCTCCAACCATCATTGGACCACCACTGTCACCCTATTTTAGACAACAAGGGTGGAAATCATAAATATTTTTAGTCCAAAATGCAAAGTTAGATATTTAAAACTTACCTGACAGGTGTCTTTACCCGGAGCAGCAGCGCAGATCATGTTATTGGTAAGTGTGCTGTATTGCAACTTGCAGGCCGTATTATCTAAAACTTGAACGTTTGCCTTGAGCAGCGTTTGAGAAATGCTACCCCCTTTTGATAAAATAAGCATTTTGATCAATATTTTGAAAACATATTTCAACACTTTAACATAGAAAAACAGGACACATACCTGAAGATGTAGTTCCCCATCCGGAAATAAGGGCCGATTGACCTGCGTAAGTGCTGGCTGGGGAGCAAGATGTTGTAGCAGCTGGAAGGGTAGCGAGCTTGACATTTGTAATAGGGGAGACTAATTTCATTAGGGCAAGATCGTTATCCTGATGGTAAAAGTAATTTGTATCTATTATTATAATTTTATTCGAGGTCGTTTAAAAAAATTCTTACGTTAGTGCTAGAGGTGTACGAAGGATGAATTACGAACTTCGATACTCCTCTACTAACTGAACCAGCGGTAGCGCCGTTCAATGCAAGTGTATTAACTCTTACGGTAAATGAGCTCACAGATGCCTGAGTTTTTCTGCCGAATATGCAATTAAGTAACAAATTTAACATTTATATGACATATTTCCTAATATCAATCCAAAAATGATTTTTTAATTTTTTTTAACCAATAATATCGATAGATCTAGACAACTGAAAGCTTAACTATTAAGAAATTTGACCTTTCATACAAAAAGCGAAGAATAACCTGTTTAATTTTTTCTGACTTCCAACTCTGTTTTATGATGTAATTTTAAGTAAGTGTATGCAATCAACAGAAAAAAATTACCCGGCTAAGCAATGAGCTGCTGTCAAAATAATGGAGGGAGCAATCAAGGTTCCACCACATAAGCTATTTCCGAGAAGTAAAGCAGCCTAGTAATAATAAATTTGTTAATTTTGTTAGGATCATCTAGGCAGAGTATTATTATACCTGGTAAGGAATTTCTCCTGCGGCAGCTGCGGTCCCACCAACGATATGATCAGTTTCATTATCATCTACTTCTCTCAAACTTTTCCAGTCAGTTTCAACTGTTAGCAAGAGGTGCAAATAATAAATTTGTAATCTTATTATAGAATGTTTTCTCAAATTTGGACAATGATTTTCCTACCGGTATTGGATTTTTTCATTTCAGGAAGAGCATTAGAAAACATGCACCCGGCTAGGCAAAATAGCCCAAGAGTCTAATTTTACAGATACATATATATTATGTTAAATCGGTATATCCAAAAAACAGAAAAAAAACACCTATAATTTCTTATCTTTTGCACTTTACAAATTATATTTCAAATATTAAAATATTTCAATATTTATCATTTATATTTGTAATTATTATAATTTCTTAGAATATCTAAGTATAAACATTTTTTTAAGTAGAAATATACATACCAAATAAGTGATACGCATCATGGAGTAAGGTGCAGGGTAACGCCAAAATGAACAATAATGACCAAATGGAGAAACAGTGGGCTTTTAAACCTGTTCATAACGCCGATACGAACTTTTTATTGTGTTGTGGGTTGTGTGGGCATAAAACATTTGGTTGTCTCCACCCACAACAGCAACAATTGGTTGGGACATCCAGTGACTACATCATTTTGACCAATCAGTGTAATACGCGTAAGCAAGCCTATATTATGTTACTGCCACAGGGAATTCGAAAACACATAATTCTAAATGCAAGCTGATTCTGAGTAAATAGATTTCACCTGTATTGGTTTCACATTGAACCTGTGTAAACCTATGTGCTGTACAAATGTTGCAACCAGGGCAGTGCCTACATTTAGGTCAGGTGTGTAAATATAGATAGATACTGAAACATAGAACTAACACGAGGTACCACATAGAACAAAAAAATCCACGCAGTTGATTGGAGCAATAGAACAAGGATGTGTACCTATGCTATATATATCTGCTATATACCTGTTGAAGTTTTTGTTCCTTTTTCTACGCCTCAGTATCTCTTTACAAAAATGATCGCAATAATTTTAAGTTTATGACGAAGACAGATGCTGTAACACAGCATAAACAAAAATCTGAGTACCCAGGTAAAAATTTTGATGTCATTTTGATATGTTGTTGAAATACTTTAAACATCGATTTTTAGACATATGCAAATATAAAAAATAATATCGTTTGGAAATCAATCATGTTTTCACAACGAAGTTCGTTTGAACATGAAAATAATTTATCAATTTTGGCACATGAAAATTTATCTGAAATATGGCATCCATATGAAATAGTATCATAATAGTAAAAATATATCAGTATAATGAGTCGAGAAAAAAGATTGGTCACTCATCTATTAAATGACTCCTGTCGCGGAATTGGATGATCCGTTTCGGTCTGGCACATCTTTAATATTAAATTTAAAAAAAATAACATTTTTGTCAATGAACAAAAGTGAAATCTAAATTTTTTGTATTCCCAATCATAGATTTGAAACTTTTAAAAATCTTTTATGAAAATTGACGTCTATTTTACTCTTCCCACACAATACCATAGTGCACGCATTGACCTCCCATGTTTTCTCACTTTTTCTTCACGATAAAACACTTGCCCGATTGTTCATATGTATGAAATGTATTTTTAACATATTTAACACTGCATGAATATGAATAACATAAAAAATAATATTGGGCCTGAATGACATTCAAGTCCGCCTTTCAGGCCCAATTTTGGTGAAGTTCAGGCCCAATAAAAGTGGGGGAAATAACTTGGCCTTAACGTCGTTCCTATTTTATGTCATCAAGATATCGAATAAGCGGGACAGTTTAATATACATTTTTAATGTATTTTATTTTTACAGAAATTTGTTTACAATCATTTTTAAATTATTTTTTCCCATCAAATTTCTCCCATAATGTTTTTTTTTTTAAGAATGACGAGTTACCTATCACATTTATTTTTAATTTCTCTCATTTTTCTTTTCTTTGACCGCAAAATATCTTAGTTTTTTATCTGGAATTATGTTCACTACAATGTGGTGCAATATAACAACAACGTTTTATTCGATTTGTAAAAAAAATATTTAACTACCTAAATCTCTGCTATTTTTTACTTTTTTTAGCTTAATTACTTTACCTGTCTCTTAGATTGTTAAAAATACAAAAAAAAGAGGCGAGGAAAATTTTCGGGGTTATATGGAACACGGAGAGTCCTTGTACTATTTGAAACACTGTAAATGTAATCTTAAAAATACGGTGCAGTGGCCCCATGAGAGGGTGGCTCTATAACCGAGCCTTCACATCACAGATCACAGAGCCACCACGGTACGAATGAGGGAAACACATGTACAATTTACGGTTCTGTACTTTATATGGATGGTCGGTTAATATTTTTAAGATTTTTTCGCAACACAAAAGAGACTAAATACAACAAATACTACGTCATAGTCTTCACATGTAACGTTAAAATGAAAACATAAATGAGAAAACAACAAACAGAATTGTAAATTGGTAGATAAAGTTAATCATTTCTGACTTAAAAACAATCACATTTCTTCCGCCATTGCTAACCACACGGGATCTTTTACATTTTTTAAAGCTGATAACGAGTATTTTAGCAACATATTTTTTTAGTCTCTTCTGAAACATTAAAATGGACATCATCTGAGACGGGGAGAGAGAGGGACAGGGAGGGATGGGGAGGGACGGGGAGGGACGGGGAGGGACAGGGAGGGGCAGGGAGGAACGGGGAGGGACTGAGAGGGACGGGAAGGGACGGGAAGGGACTAAGGGTAAGATCATATTTTTTTCTTGGTGTGGATTCTAACATTTAAACATTCAACAGTGAATTAGAATCTAAATTTTTCTCTGTCGCTTCAAACAATTCTAGCTCTTCTGAAGGTAAAACTTCTAGTTCTGTTTCTAGATCCAACAATCTATTAACAATGGCCTCTCCTTCACGGTCATTTTTAATTTCGGGTAGATTGAAATTAATTTTTCGCGACTAGTAATCGACAAGTCAGAAAACAGAGAAGAGATTTCGTGAACAACCTGTCGCTGAACCTGTTTTTTATATTCTAGCCCTCTATTTGCACAAATATCAATTTGGAGATGGGGCAACCATGTTGCATGAACCCAACAGCTTTCTATTGTTTGGGCGGTGATGGAATCCCAGCATTTTTTACCAAGCGCGCAGCGTCTAAAATGTTTAATGGGGTGCTAAAGCGAAGGCCTTTTCTACCTTTTTTTTGCCTAAGTACGTAGTAAGAAATTAGATGATTAAACATCAAAATATTTTATTTTACCTGGCTGGCTTTAGCTTGAAGCTCGTTGAAATTTTCGTACTCGTTCACGAACTCACTCAACATTTCACTCTTGAAAAGTGTTGAAAAGTTGAAATGATGCCTTGATCTAAAGGTTGGTAGACCGGCGTGCAGTTTGGTGGCAATAAAATTATCTCCACTTTGCCAGTTGGATCAGTCAGTCATGCATAGGGCAATAGTCCATAAGCAAGGCAACAGGTTCTTTTGTAAATTTTCTTATTGCTGGTAAAAATATATCAAGCCACCACCCTTTGTAAACCTCCCGGTCGACCCAAACATGTCGCTGATCCACATACGGAATAGGACAGGGTGAATCAGGGAAAAAGTGTGGATTTTTGGAGGTTCAAACGATTAAAGGAGCAATTTTGCATGTTTCTGTTGCATTGACACAAAGCACCAACGTGACACGATCCTTTGCCGGAAGCGCTTTGGTTCCTCTAATTGTTTTCCTGCTTCCCTCTTCCAAGCTTACATAACTGCTCGTAGGCAGAGCTAGATACAGTAAGCCAAATTCATCCATATTTAAATATTTTAGAATTGTACTGTCTATGTTTATCTCAAATAACCTGAAGAGAAAAAATAAATGGAGGGAGTCTTTCAAAAATTTATTTAAGAAATTAAATAACCTGGATCAATATTTCTACTTCCTCGATATTCACATATCAATAACAATTCCATATCTTCGTCGCCAATTTCTAAACCATCCATCGCGCTTTGAATTCTATTATCCCGATCTTTTTTGCTTCGCGTAAAGCACACCCCCGAATTACTGCCCGGGACAACGAAAGAGACTTACGACGACCGAGAGGATTTCTCATTTCACGAAACCAATTGTAAACAGAATCGTCAAGATCAGCATTGAGAGATCTATTGGCCAATATTTTAGTTGTTGGTTGGAACACTTTTTCCTTATTTCAATTTTCTTTCGAGATTTTCTGATTCTGTTTACTTGTGAACGAGAAACGCCCATTATTTCAGCAGCACACATCTCACTTTTGTTTTCATTGGGCAAATTCAATAACATTAAACTTATTCTCAAGTGTTAAAGTCTCACGATGAATGTACCGCCACTGTATTGAATTCGATAAAAAAATTTCACATTTAAAAACAAATATGTGTGAAAAATGAAATGAGAATGAAATGAAATTATATTTCATTTTGATAGAAAATGACCATTTCAGAACTAAGGCTTACTATTACTGTTAATTTGTTTTCAAACTTTGCCCCAAAGATTAAGCCAGAAGGCACCCAGTTTTCAACGCCAAGGCTTTTTTTTAATATACCAAAGAAACAACCAAATTGATGGGGAAAAAAAATAAACAAAAAAGTTCTGAATATCTCCTGAACGACAGGGATGTCTCATATTCCTTAAAAACAGGTAAATACAAAAATGAACAATCCTTTTTTTGTAATTACTATTATTAGATCCCACATCGGAAAGTTGGAAAGAAGGGATCCATGATTTAGAGTAATTGAGTCGTGGATTGCTTGTTAAATGGCGGATTCATTGTTTAAAAAGAGATTTGAACTGTATTAACGAGTTGATTTACTATTTTTATGTTTTCTTTGAAGAAAGACGTTTGAAATTAGCGAGTGCAGTTAACAACGCCAAGTAGGGGAGATCGGGGCTATGTGGGACACGGGGCTAAAATGTACAGGGCAGTTTTGATATGTAAAATTTGTTTAAAAATTCTGAAATAAATACAGCGTATTTTAAATAATGTTTTATTTATCCCATAAACTTTTTTTCCTGAATTTCTGATTAATTTGGTGAGATTTATCAGAAAAACAAACAAATGGGAATCGGAAAAATATTTTTTGAAATTTAGTTTTCAATTTTTTTTATTTTTCTACAAATATGTTTATAAAACCCAGATAGCTATTTGATAGGGCTTCTTTCTAGTTTAAGATAGTATTTTTATTTTCTATTTTTAAACTTATTTCTAAGTATTTGATAATTTAGTTCATTTGATGTTGTTTGGGTCCGGGTTAAATGGTACACCCATCTGTTGCCAGGTAAACGACGAAAAAAGATCGAAAAAAAGACATCTTTATTTTTTTATTCTATCTCTACTTATACTCAATAGAATTTAAAAATCAATAAAATGACAGTACTTCTGAAAGAGAAATGAATTTCCTTTTCACTAGTTCGTCTTTTTATAAATTGTATCCATCCGTTTCAGAGAAAAATAGTGTTCCATTTTTCCCCTGGCTCTGTTCCGTTTAACCCTAATAATTTTTTTTTTTTTTTTTTTTTTCCTCTTGACATTTAATTAAATAACTATTGAATACTTTAACAAAAAAAATAAAAAATAACCTAATGTAGAGAAATGCATGAAAATCACTCCTATACTTTTATTTTTTCTTAATTCTAATATTTAAAAAATTGGCAGCGTAAAGAAAAAAAAGTGTCCCCCGGTCTCCAACATGGACCAAAAGGAACAGAATTTAGAACATACTAACAGTGCGTACATACCCTAGGCAACCAGTGTTTCCGTTCGATCATATTTTTTAGTATGATCGCCCTCAAACTCATCTTCAGATGATTTGATCGATCGATCAATTTTTGAGATTGAGTTTGAGTTCGATAAAAAATTGATTTCAATCACGGCGACACTGTAGGCAACCTCGTGGTGGCCATATTCTTGATCACATCATTTTTGGAGTCTATGTATTTATTATGGGTTTTTGGGGTGTCATTAAATAAACACTGTTGTTTTTCAGTTTAAACTTGACAAATAAATTTTTGTCATCATCCCATAAGTAATTAAACAATGAATTTATTATATATCTATATTTTTTATTCACTTTTCTTTTTTTTTAAATTATAAATATTGTTTTCAATTTTTAGCGTTTTTCGGTTGTCTGCCTATTCGTCAGAATGAAGGAAAATGGAATGTTTGGAAACGCCGAGAAAATCGCCTTTTTCAATAAGGTTCTCTTGCGCTTTCCCAAACTTTAAGTATAGGTACTCTGGTACTGTATGCAGGGTTTTTAACGATATTTAAAAATAATACCGGCGATATACAGTCACGCTTGTTAATTTCTTGAGCAGCAAATTGCTCTATATGTTTTTATTTCAAGTTGAAGCAAGGTATACTGAGAATCAAACTACTCCCCCATTTTTTAATCCCTTTTTAACCTTTTAAGGAAAAGAATGAGAGAAAGAAGAAGAATACAGACGCTGTATTTATTTCATAATTTTAAACAAATTTTACATAATAAAATTGCCATGTAGGGGAGAGCGGGGCCATGCTGGACACGTACCAGGTGGGACAAGCTCAATAACTGACGGTGAGGATGAGGAAAAAAATAGTAGTACATAACAACTACAAGGTATAAGTTTAAGTAAAATCCTGCTAATAGTTTTTGAGTTATAGCAATAATAAAAAAATGGTGGTCAAATTTTATGTTTGTCATTGCCATAGTTTTTTGTATAACTAAACAACCTCTACGGTTAAAAATTTTTTATTGTTGAATAAAATACTTTAGGCCTACAGTAGTGGTCCAGTTATAGAACCGACCTGTGCGCGGTTCTATAACCGGGTGGTTCTATAACCACGCACTTGATCCCAGCGCCATCTGCCGTCGATTTTGTCTATACGTAAAATCCTATTGAGTAAAAGTAACATCAAGTAACATTAAGTTATTCAATGTGACGTGCTGCCGTGGGTGGCGCTGAAACACGGCGCAGCCATTTCGGTTCTATAACCAGAATGTTTCTTTGATCGGGCGGTTCTCAAAGTGGACCAGCACTGTATCTGTTTTCATGTTATGTAAAAATTTTATTGTTACGGTCAACCGTTTAAGAATAATAATGGTTTAAAAAATGTCTTTGCTGTGGGTAATTCTGGAATCTTTTTGGGGGTAAAAATGGACTGCAAAGACAGTAAGCTATAAAAATTTCAACATTTTTTTTGTAAAAAAAACAACATAATTTTGTAAAAAAAAACACCATCTTTGCTTTTATTTGTGATTCAATACTCGAAACTTTCTAAGCCCCTCCTCTTTTTATATTTTCAGCGCTGCATTGTCCATTCCACCCCCCAAGCATTAAAGACCAAAGTTTGATAACATATTATCATCATTATTTTGTTTTGACATATTATATTACTTTAATGACCGATGTAACTATTAAGAATTTTATTTTCAATAGTTTTGCAATAGCATTAGAGTTATAACCATGTCTTTTATCACCCCCTCTCTGTCCAGTTTTCCCCCCTGAAATTTTTTTTTCCTATTTTTTTTCAAAGCTTGATTACAGCTAAACTAATGATCTGATCTTTATGAAAAAAATAGGGGACATAGATATTGGGGGGTTTAACAATTTTGTTAATTTTTTTTCAAAAAATATGTTTAGTTTAAGAGATATTGGGAAGATAATTTTTTTGTCCTGAGTGACCCCGCTCTCCCCTACATCATAGCCCCTAGCCCCCTAGCCCCACATTGGCCTCCCTATGCAGATTTATTTTATTTTTATAACTGTTACGGCTGATTCGTAAAGTTAAAAAAGGAAGAGGGCGTAGTGCCATAAGGGGCCATGTAAAATAGGCCGAAAAACTCCCAAGTGTATATTATTTTGGGTGGGTACATAAATAACCATTTGCGGTAATTTTTGGTAATTTTAACAAGCGATCTCCGAGTCAAGGCGTCCGAAATACCTCCTTTTTTCGGATGTAGTTTTCGGAACGTAATCCGTAAAGGGACTGTAAAAATCCGGACTAGGTCAATTCTGTTTAGATTCGCAAGGCGATTCCAACGGAATTAAGTCCAGATTTTTATCTTTTTTCGTTCCCGAGATAATCAGGATTGAAATTCGTGAAATATCACGAAAACCCAAAGTCTCCCCCTCTGACTACATCGCTTTTATCCGTATATTCGGCTCGTAGAAAAAAACTAATTCTTACATAATGTAGCCCATTAATCCCTCTTCCAGAATCCAAGAGGTTTTTTGAAAATTTGTACAGATGTCTGAGATATCACGATGTTCGTGATACCCCCATTTCGACCAATTTTTCAGACATTTTTTATTCGGCGTTCCCGTCGGTATATTTAGCAAGTTAATTGAGAACAAAAAGTGTAGAACAAGCTTTTCGTTCATTTGAATGGGGTATCGCATGTTAAAAAACGAGTACAAATCCTTCCTTTTCAACTTCCTAACACCACGCCAACTACGCTGTCGATCGAAACATTACATAAGGGTTTTCAGTTACACAGACAAAAATAAAATGAAAGGTTGAGCCGACGGATATAAAACCGACTTTTTGTTTTCTCTGATCTATGTGATATAGGGAAAGTTCAAGTGTGTGGCTCTTCTCATCTTGAACACGTTCCTTCATCGATTATACTTCGACGATTTTTTTTTTCTACCGGTCTGGTATCGTCGTCCTTGTCCCTTTTCAGGTTCTCTTTGATTCCACCATGCTCGGTTCTTGTTATGACGTTATCGTTGAGACGACGTGTCTCAGGACTGTCACAGATTAAATCACTTTTGGTTGTTCTATTCAGCGGAAATTACAGGGGTGATACGGGCGATATTTTTCTCTTTCAACCAACCCCTCCTGCCCCTTCCCTGTTCAATGAAACTCGTCGCTTGTTAAATGAAAGATTCTAGTTAGAAGGCCGAGCGTGTGAAACAAAGAAAGTGAAAAAATTTGATGCAACTAAAGAGTTCTACATACCTCAGCAGCACACTTTACTCAGAATAAAGGCAAGTGTAGAAGTAGGGTGATTCTATATGAAAACGACCAAAACCTGTGGCGACCATCTCACGTACCACTCACATGAAAAAATGAAAGAATTTCGTTTGGTCGATAATTCCGATTTTTTTAGTTGAAAAACGTCAATTTTGACGAAAATCGCATTTTTTGTACTTTTAAAATTTAATAATAATACTTTCAACTTAAGCTACGAGTTTGAAATTTTGAACACACATTACTAACAGCCTCGTTGACCTTTCCATCAATTTTTTGAACCTGCGTCAATTTTAACTTTACTTATATCAAATCAAATTTGATCATTTTTAAACTTTTTAAATTTCGCGCCACCAGGTGGTGCAACCTTGGATTTTGTCGCGCTTGGTCTTAAAAAATAGTTTATCCATATGACAACATGTTCTGATGGATAAATCAGCCAAACAACGCATTTCAATGTACTTAAAAACATTTTAATGATTATACGGTCAAGCGGACTTTTAAAAAATTCCAACCTTCGCGCCAGGCGAACGCGCCATTTTTTTCAAAATCCTTCGAGGAAAATTTTTTTTTATAGTTATGAATCGAAAAGCCTAGTGGCGATCAAATCCGTGAGATGGTCGCCACAGGTTTTGGTCGTTTTCATATGGAATCACCCAGTATATAGTGACTTGATTAATAAGCGTACTATCAAAATCAATAGCACGAAAAACCTATGTATATATTTCGCTTCAATTATTTGACAATGCCAGGCAATGTTCCTCCTTCCGCACAGTTTTCATTTTTTTACTCACGATCCCGATAATCAATTTCGGCACATTTATGATGACGAATTAAATTCAGGATGAAAACGAATTAGCCTACTTTAATTTTAGGATTCTCTCTCTCTCTTGAGCCTGAGCAAGGATTAAAGTATCCAGACAGAAATCTTGAGAACAAAAAAAAGTAGACGTGCTGATGCGGTCTGAAGACACGCAAAATCGAATTAGAAAGTCGTCAATATCGGAATTGTACTAAAGTTTGGACGTTGATTACAGAGTATTATCTAAAGGTAAAAATCCAGACACGATTATTAGAAAATGCGCTTAGACAGTTGACCCCCCTCTCTTCCCTTACATAATATTTCGAGAAAAGAAGTGAAATTGATGCATGATAATTTGCTGATAGAAACTTGTGGGTGCTTGGGAATGGTTGCTGCACGTTGACCCGCCCTTCTCCGTCACTCTGAGTATGTAAACAGGCACGACCTAGACGGACTCAACACACAGACCTGCGCTGCCGAACCCTGTAAACATCAAGGGTCATAAGCGTCCAGTTTGTTAGTTGCAAAGCAGCCGTTGGTGTTGTTGGTGCGAGCTGGGGCAAAGCTAGCAATTCTTTTGCGTGTTCACCTTAAGCTATATAAATACCGCCACTAATTGCCGTGCAGTATACCGGAACTAACTAAAATTTGAGTTCATTGACCTACCGATTTCGAGTTAGCTTATTTTGCAGTGCGTGATACAAATTTTTATTTGATTCCACATAATCATCAAGTAAAATAATATATGTATGTATTAGCTGCTCAGAATTTGCTATCTTCTTTATTCATCAGTAACTACAATTTTCTTTAATCAATTCGAAAATGTGTTATTGATTAAAAATTTGTATTAACCATTTTCAAGATACTTTGAACTATTTAAATTGACTTCGTCTGCAATGTAAGTTCTTCAATGGACGAAATGAAGAGAAAATGCCATAACAGCTATCACGCGTGTGTGTTGATTTTAACGTGGATGTGTACTCTTTCTAAAGTTGTATCACTAGATACCGGTGAGTAAATAATCGAATTATTTCTCGTTATCGAATAATTTAGCAGTTAACTCGAGTATTTTTAATAGAATTTATTGAAATATACATTTTTCTTTTTTTCGAAATTCTACCTAAAAATTACCCAGTATGCCTTGTTCGCTGACTGGTGCCATTACGTTATTGCGTTACGTTATTGCGTGTGTGATCGATCACAACGGAGGGAAGCACTCTAGCAATGCAGCTATAAGCCATTTTTTACTCCAGTATTCAAAAGAGCGGACCATGTTCAATTGCTCGTCGGTTGCAACTACAACTAGCTATATAGGCTAAGAGCAACCAGGAGAAGGCGGAAAAAGTCGACCGACGTGTGGCGACAATTAACCTTTTCTTTTATATAGTAATGGCCATCCAAAATTATTAGTCTCGTACTTCCTCGACTGGGTAGGTTGACTATTCTAGGGCAGAGCCATTTCCGAAAAAGTTATATTCATTTCTCGGTTCCATCTGACTAAGTGGTGCGGACCGCCGCCAGTCTATCTACAAGCTTCCTCTCGGAACAGCACTAGCGCCTAGTGGAATAGGCTACTCACTCAAAAAAGCTTTTAATTTCTAATACAGAGAACAGCACATACTCTGCTTTAGGAAAGGGGAAGGGGGGGCGAGGTTGAAGGATGGGGTTTTCCGATTTTATGATTGAAAGCCGCCTTCGGGAACTCTTTCCTAGCCCACGGTACTTTTCACTTGCAGTTTGAAACTTTTTTTTTTTTACGTTCAAAACGTAAGTTTTCAGAAATTCGATTTGAAATACCATATGGAGAATGAGATACGTGGGAATATACTGTGTTATACCACTTTTTGATAGGCTGCAACTGCATACATCTAGTGGCCACCCGCACCCCATAACATATATGCAGCAGTGCACAAAGAGGCGCAAACAACTTGCATTTCTTTTCATATGAATAATTTTTTTGTTTTCCCATCATAGAAGGATGTCATCAACAGCCAATGGGAATGCAGTCTGGAACCATCCCGGACTTGGCATTAAGCAGCAGTTCCGCGTTTGACATTCGACTCGGCCCTCAGCACGCGCGGTAGGAGAAAACCCACATTTCTAACATATTCGCCTTTTTGTTTCCGTTTCTTTCAATTTTTATTTCCTTGTTTTTAATTTCCAGTCTGGTGCACAGCCGTAGCACATATCATCAATCGTTATCAATAACAAATGATAATCATTGTTATTGCACTGCACTTTCGGTTGCAGAATTGCTTAGTCGTCATTTAACGCAACTCGGCTGTCAAACTGTTTTTAGCTTGTAGGCCTGTACCGTTTTCTCCGCGCAATACATTTAGCGTGCGCTTGAGGTGGTAACGCCCAATAATCCCTAAGACATTCTGGCGAAGGAAAGAACGATGCCTAGCCAAGTTGTTAGAAGTGCTTTCAATTTTATTCCTTTATTACGCTGAAAGCACATCGCGCTATTATAGAAAACAACTTTTATGTATTAAGAGACGAATGTCGTTTAATATCATGTTTTCCGTGAACGCAACAATGAAAATACTATACCAATAGTCAAAGTGTAAAGTTGAGTATATATAGAGGAGAAAGAAAGTGGTCAGCCGAGAAATAATATGCTAGACATAGATATCCTCTGAAAAAAAGCTAAAATTCACAGACAGACATGGCTAGACACAACGCGGAAAGCCGGAGCGATAATAGAGGCCAGACAAGAGCTGCCGGATACTGGGCCGCTCAATGGGGGTTACTGGCATCAATTGCGGGAGACCTAAAAAAAAGGGAAATTTAGCAAACTAGAAGTTTAGTCACGTGAATTATTGACTTTAGACCGAGCAAAATTGCTTTTTCGCGTTAGCTTGAATAACGAAATGACGAATACATATGTGACTTGTATACTTGCATTATTTTTGGATTGCTTTTCCTAATGGATCAAGCGTATATAGCATGCCTATCAATTTTTTGTATTTTCTTTTTTCTCACAAGTTGTCGTGCAAGATCGAAAAAAGTGAGCAGCAAGGTTTTCCAACGACGCATAACCTACCGCTGTCGTGTTTCGACTTTGAACGAAGGCCGGCGAAATTAGACTTTGCGTGACTGTGTGGAGGGAGAAGAGCCTGCAGCTAACATTGATCTTATTGGACATAATATGTTTGGCTTTTCGAATTCGTAACGGCTGATTACCAAAGTCTCATTTATACAGTCATGGGAGAAATATTCGTATAGAGGTTGTTCCCCGGGCTGCATATATAGTCTTTACATATACAATAGTTTTACAGTATACAAATTCGTCAATAGAACTCCTTCAAATCGCATGGTTGCTAGTTTGCTACATAAAATATAATCTATAGTCGTCCGGCGCACGATGCGTTCGGAGATTTCGTGACCGGCGCTCATCCGAAATAAAACTCGTCGGGCGTGCTCGAATATGTGACATTTGCCAGATCCGGAAAAAGAAAAGCATGACGGGCCGTAATCCAATCATCACTTTTGATGGTGGTCTGGTCTCATCATCATGACGAAATGTGAAATCCGTGTCATAAAATATTCCAGTGAATCCATAAACATATCTGGGCAAGTATCTGCGCGCTGCATATAAGATTAAACAATGAGAAAAGTACAGAGTCCGTGCTAGACTTTTATATATAAGGGATAGAGAATTGTATATCAAACGATAATCCTTTCAGGACGTCCTGAAAACCCTGTGAAGAGCACACCCCTCCCCTCCCCCTCTTCCATTCCCCTATATTTCTTATCTGTTCGTCAATGCAAAGTATCTTTGAACTTTCCAATAATCAGAACATATATTGATTACTACTCGTCCCCACTATATGACGGACGTGATGGAGACAATGCAATGAGTTCTGAAAACAACCTATTTCCGCGCTAATCTTTAATGTTGATCATTTAATCTAAAATGATCATTGTTAATATTCATTACCTAATCTTCGTTATGTTATACGCGTAAAATTATGTAGTCATTGAAGAAAAATTCTTTTTTTTCCCCCAATTTTTACGTCGATAGGCTGAATATTGATCGGAGTGGAGGTGCCTGGTGCCCAAAGCAACAAATAGCCGAAAACGTGAAGGAATATTTACAGATTAACTTGGCCAACGTCTCTGTCATCAACGGAATAGCAACTCAGGGTCGATACGGCAACGGGCGGGGCCAAGAATACGCCGAACAGTTTAAATTAGAATACTGGCGACCGGAATTGGACCTTTGGCATACCTATCGTCAACGAGACGGTAACGATGTACGTGATGAGGATCCCATATAATTACGTATTCAGTTTCGTTTATAGGTTATTCTCTAATGATGGCATATTGTGCAAAACAATTTCTGTTTTCAATCAATGATGACACAGTGTAGCTGATTAGTTTGTTTTGTAGATTTTTGAAGGCAACTGGGACACGACAACGGTCATTCATCATGATCTCTATCCACCAATTATCACAAAAAGCCTTCGAGTCATCCCTTATGGAGTCCATCCAAGAACTGTGTGCATGCGGACGGAACTTTACGGATGCATTTGGAATGGTAAAATGAATCGTTAGAAGAATGAAACATGATGCTATCAAATATATGTTTAATCTACCTAGATATTTTATCTGAGAGGGAAGAAAATAGTGACTAACACAATCGAGCCCTATTGAAGTCTCCGATAATTAACAAATTGCTTATTAATATTTTTTTTTTATTTGATAACAAGCTCACGACGATCTTACGATTAATCTTTAAAAAATCTATATTTTGGTACACGGGACAAAGACAATAGACACGCCGCATACGGACATAAGCAAATGACCTTCAGATTGCTGCAATATTTTTCCGATCCATTTCATCTCGACCCATCTCAACACTTGAGCACTCACATATAATTAAATTAAGGGCGCCGTCTCAGCTGACATTAATGATGCATCAACTTCTGTGCTTGGGAGTATTCATCGTAGACTTCCAAAAGCTTTCTACAGTGACACTATAAGGGGATAAGACAAAGGAATATAAGATAAGGATTTTAAAAAATTCAAATCAACTGTGCTTGGGAATAACCGGAGTGGCTCTATCATTTGATGTTTCTACTTCCGCTGCTGGCACAATATAGCTTTCCGTGCTCAGCGTTTTAGCTGTTTACCCATTAATATTCATATTTAGCAATTATTAATAGTACCAAAGCTTTGATGCTTTCTTTCATGTGAGGGGAGAATACGCAGACGCATGCGTAATATGCAGTTTTTCAGGAAGCTCAGACATGAAACTCTCGATTTCAAAGTGAAAACGACGGTTTACTTGCTTATCTTTTATTTTTAATCGCTTAGTTACTATATTCCTCATTGTACATATTGTCTCATTGTACAAAAAATTGCCGCGTTTGTGTGTTTCCATAAATAATAATTAATAACCACTCAGATAATTACGTCATTTCCGTTTTTCTAAACTAAAACTGTCTAACGCATGTTTTGCATTTGGTAAAAGCAGAAAATGTATCAACCACTTACTCGACTCCGGGGAGAGCTTCAGTGAGAGATTCCGTAATTGTGGAAGATAAGAGTTACGATGGCTTTAAAGACCACAGCCAATTGACTCGGTCTGGGGGCTTGTGGATGTTAACGGACGGCGAATACGGACTGACAAATTTCAAAGTGAACTCGATCAGCCTAGAAGGTATATCTTTATTGGTCTCGAATCGAAGCGGGCTCGTCAAGTATTTAAGCCGTTTCAAGCTGTAGCCTCATCAGAATCCTTTGGCATTTCATATGTTTCATCGTGTCCGAATTCTAACAGGGCAAGGATGGGTGGGATGGAAAACTCACGATTCAATCAAGGAGAAACCGATCGAACTAGTGTTCAACTTTGGAGCTATTCGGAATTTTTCGGCTGTCCACATCGTAAATAAATAATTTATAATTATTATAACAGTAATAATAAATAAGGATTCAAATTTTACAGCACACAGGAAATCAGTTTGCGAAACATGTTCAAGTACGTTAAGTTCCATTGAAAAACCTAAATTACTACATAGCAAAACATATAAAGTTAAAAGTTGTAGTTGAACATATGTTACAAACATTTCTAGGTCTTCTCTAAAGCCAGTTTGAGATTCAGTAGCAGTGGGCTGAGGTTCAGTCAGCAATACATTAATTACTTCTATATGGAAGATTTGGCATTGGAAAACCCTCGTAATGGTACGTACATTTTCTGCGAAATTTTCTTGATTCACCTTGATTGATTTAATTAACCGAATTTGTTTGAAAATTCTTTATTTCCTTTATAGTCACCATTCGGATCCCACACCTGTGCGCTGCATTCGTGAAAATCCAATTGTGGTTTGCTGCTCCGTGGATAATGATAAGCGAAGTTACCTTTGACTCAAGTATGTATACCCCACCGGTAGTTTCAGCTAATACCCAACCATCCTCAAACAGGAAGTATTCTGTCTTCCCAGTTGCAATACAGATTACAGAAATTATAGAGATGTTTTTGTTTTTCTCGCTGTATTAGCCATTCATCAATATCAACTTTTCTTTCTTTTTTTTTTTTTTTTAATTTGATAATGAGCGGGAGCAGAACCACGAAATTCTTTCTTCTAATAATGAGATTAGGGAAACTATTTTTTATCTCCCACAGTCCCACTCCTTCCCCTTTTCGAGCGAGTTGGTTAAATTCAGCAACGCATTGATCGATGAGATTCACAACAATCGATTTATTCCGAGGTATTTTTTTAATTTTACCGTAAGAGGAACCGGTTGACCGAAAGCGGAACTAGCTGTGCAGTTCAACCTTTGCGACACCCTGTCGATGTCGCTTTCTTCCGGCTTCCTTGTGGCCTCCGAAAGCTTTTGACGCTTCTGTACCCAATCAACTTGACGTGAATATTGCCAATTCTTTGCATAAAGGAAGCGGAAGAAGAGCGGATTTAGATTTGCAAATGATTCTGACTTGAGGAACTGGAAAAAAAAATACCCGCGCGCGAAGAATGCATTCGATAAGCATCCTTATAAATTCAAGATAGGGAATTTTTATTGTCGCGCTTGACACGACTCGTTTCCGTGCTCACTAAGAAAAATGTTGGAATTTGTATCTCAGTGAATTCGAGGATTTTTTCCTCCCGAGATTAACACAGTTACGTTGTCGACCAGTAGCCGGTAAATGTCAAGAATCCTTAAACTAAATTTAATTTTCAAAAATACGGAATAAGGGAACAAAGACAATCATGACGAGTAGTTAATATTTTTTTATTTCTAAGCAGTTATAGATAGGAGTAAATTAAAATAAGTGTCCCGACAAGTCTCACCCTCCCTTTTTCCCTTAATTGATAAATCCATTTTTGGTTCGAAGACAGTTTTTTCGTGCGAGATATTGATATCGATATTATTCAGATTCATTTTTTATGTATGTAGGGACATCTAGCTCCAAAATAAAACTGACTTTTTTTTTCCAGATGTTATTGAGGAGCATAAATTAAAAAACATGATGCTGGTTGATGTTGCAGCCAGTGAACAAAACGAGGATGTGTTGCTGCAAAATGAATCAAGACCACCTTCGGAATCGACAATTTTAAATAGTACCTGCCTATATTTCACCGTATTATGCCATTATTAGCCGAACAAAACACAATTTAAGCCAATCATTTGTCTTTAGTTTCACGTTTTTCGCTGGCTTCATTCACTCGTTTTATTAATTCCATTCTTTCACTATTTAATCAGCAGCTTCATTCCGTGGCTACTTTGAAGCCATTGTGGGAGCTTTATCGGCTGCCATGCTTCTACTCATAACAGCGATTGTTATTATCATTGTTATGTCACATCGCAAAAAAACTGTGCAAGAAAACCTAGTGGCATTCAACGTTCCGTTTGATGTTAGTAGCGGAAACACAATTGATGTATTTCACATTACGTGACCGAATTACTTATTTTACTTTTATTTTGTCATAATGGATACAGATCGACACTTTGAACGGAAAGGAATCTGTTATGGGATTTAGTAGCACTACCGAAAAGACGAATACTATTTCCAAATTTCAGTACGTTCTGCCGGTGAATGAAAAAAAGGATCTTATCTTAGAATATGCAGGTTAGTAAAAAAAAATTACACCATTTAAAATAAATTAGGCTAATAAGGCAATTTAATCAGCGGCGCATAACAACTATTTACATATATATGATTATCTTTATAAAGTGTCATCACCAACGAAATCATGGACCGCAACTCAGCCAATTCGGGTTCAGCAACAATACAATACTTTGCATAATCATATTCCTACCACACGCCGTGATAAGGCTTCGAGTTTCAATAGCTACGTCAACCCCTGTGTAGCCACAATTCCCAACAAAGGAATATTAGACGGAAAGTCTGGGCGGATGGCGACGAGGTCGTCGGATGTGGTTAGTTAAAATTGTTGACGTTCTTAGCTGATTTCTTGCAACACGACTAGAATGCGAATAATTACCGGTAAATGATATTAAAATTGAACGTATCATATCTGCAGAGCAGCATCGCTTGGAACATCAAACCTCAGTCTCACCGATTTGCTGTCGATAATCTTCCAGAGGCTCACGTTCCTGAAATCCCCAAACAATCCCTGAAATCGTTAGAATGGCTTGGGTCATCTGCCGACGGAGAAGTAAAATTTCTATATAGGCCTAAATAGCTATAACACGTAATTATAGCACTGTCGACCGTACTATGACATGTTCGAATTTAATCGTCTAGGCCCACATATGCCATGTGGAGAAAAGCGGTGGCGGAAATGTTCTCATCCAGAAACCTGTGATGGTGCGCTGGGGTGCCGTCAAAGAAATGGATCACTTCATGGACGAGATCAGGCTGTTGTCTTCCATCGACCATCCAAACATCTGTTTTCTACTTGCATACAGTTACTCAGCGGGAATGGGTTACGCAATTTTCGAATGTCCCATATACGGAGATCTCAACAGTTATTTAAAGCATCTACCTCTAATAAGGTAATCAAGATTAAGGATTAAGGATCTTGAAATTTAAAATCGTTGCATATACCAGCAAACACATTTCTCCATTGAATATATGGAAGCTGGAATTGAAACTGTTCAATTAGTATTTACTAAAGAATGTTTTATTTCTTGCCAAGAAACTATTTTTTAAAAAGTAGTTTGGATTATTTACAGCAACAAGAGCGTATTCAAACTATCTTGTCAAATAGCACGGGCTGTGAAATACCTTGAAGAGAAAGGAATGGTGCACAAGGATCTTGCCACAAGGTAAATTTCATTTTATGAATACATAAATGAACTCAAATTGATAATGTCTCTTTAACAATAGTACATTTGGAATGCATATTACATAAGAAGGTTTACATTATTTTTTGTTTGCCCATCCAGGAATTGCTTAGTGGGTCCCGACTTGCAAATTAAAATATGTGATTTGGCTATCATTTGCGCCGCATTCAAGGACGATTACGGCGAAGTTCGTGGACGAAAATCTCTTCCCATCCGCTGGATTGCGTGGGAAACCATCGTAATGGTAAATATTTTAATTTACAACAACAACAAAAATTGGTAAGGAACTATGATGACGATAAAACATTAATTTTCAAATTCAAATTCAATAGGACAAATTCACTTACAGCAGCTCTGTCTGGGTATGCGAACAAAAAATCAACTTTGCCATTAAGTCTTTTTTGAAAAAAACGTATTTTATTCTACCTTAAAGATGTTAGCTGTAACGGTGTGGGAAATTTCCACAGTGGCGAAAGAGAAGCCGTACGGTTCCATGAATGATACGCAAGTGATTTTGAACGCCGATCACTTTTTTTATGCAGACGGCAAGCAGGTACTATATAATTATTTTAACCAAAATTAATTTTTCATGCAAATATATGTATACTAGCTGATTAAGCCCTTTTCGATTCAGGTGATTTTGCCCAAACCAAAAGGACGGCCTTGCCAGCTTTACAAATGGATGGCGATGTGTTGGTCCCGAGACGAAGCAAAACGACCTTCTTTAAACGAATCAGTCACTTTTCTGGATCAATTAACAAAAGATTATTAAGTACGTGCACCTTTTTATTCGTTATTTATAGGACCAGATTATGAATATTCTGTCAGCTTCTGTTTTGATACTAAATAGAGCTAAGACTAATGCTAATTTACTCCACATAAATCTGTTAGCCATTCTGGGGCATAACTTTGTTCTTTGTAATCTTTGTATATCTATAATTGTATACCGTATGTAAATGTATGACTAGATGTAGTAATCGAACGAAATATTTACATACTAGGTCACGATCAACCAATTTCTTAAAAGTTTTTTTTTATTCAAATCGAGAGCATTTTAACAGTTGAACTGGGTTTGAACAAGGGTGCCTAACAACGTTGATAAAGCGGATGAAAAACATTTGGTGCGGACAGTGATCGGAAGAAAACACACTCATGGAACTCTACATGCCAAAACCCCGTTGACTAAAAAACCAGTAATTCCCAACGACGCCTAAAAATTATTTCTTAAATCGCTTGGAGTCATTTGTGAACGATGACCATTGATCAATGAAATTATTTAATCTACTGCGTGTTCGAATTTTAATCGCCGTCTAGCGATAAGCGGATGCGGTTCTCAACCACACAGAAATGAGATCCGTTTTTAACTTTTTAGACCAGACTAGATGAGATGTACAACAGCAAATTTTTAGTTATCGAAGTTTAAGTTGTTCGTGCCCACAACTCTCGAGAAATATTGTGTACCGGATTTCGTATAAAATAGGGAAGGGAAAGGAAGTCAGATCACTTTGTTCGACCGAGTTGTTTTTATCTAATGGGGGCGCGTGAAAAATGAATCTGAGTTGTGGTGATTTCTTTTACCATTCTCTTCTGTTTGCGACTGCTGTTGTTGCTGTTGGGTAGTCTGTTGCTGCTGTTGGGCGATCTGGCGATTCCTTTGCTGCTGAAGTCCGTTGCCGTTGCGATAGTTCAACAGTTCACGAATGTGTTGGACAATTAATCCAATGGCCACTAAAAATAAAAATCCATCGAGATTATTTATTTCGTTCCACGCATAACAATCAATTCATGTGACATATTTAGAACCCTGTGTGCCATTTAGAAAACAAAAATCTTAACTTATTGAAATAGTTTGAGACGACGATGTGCTGGTTGTCTTATCTCTCGTGTGCGAATAGGATATTTTATATTACGCAATAATGACTAGTTATGTCGAGTTCGTTACGAAGGACCAGGCAAGGATGTGATTTATTTATAGCTTTTTATATTTAGAAACACGATCACCCCTGTATTTATGTCTTGAATGACGAATATTTCTAACGATTTGAAATCTACACAACGTCGCAACAGAACGTCTTGAACGAAACGCTCTGATGAAACAAGGCAATTCAACAATAAAGTGTATTATCGGTCCATTTCAATTACAGTCCCTTCACGAATAAGAAATCCAGCAGCGCGATACGTCACAGTTAGAATCACAGATCTCTGAGCTGTCAGATTTTCTTTCATTTTCCACTTCGTGATAGGAGAGAACGCAAAATATTACTTTAATTCAGTACACCAATGAGAAATGGAGAAAAATTAATAAGGCACATTTGAATTGTCTGAGAAAAAAAGAATCAGACAAAAAAGGGATACCGTGACGAACAATATGTTCTGTTACAAGACAAAAAAGAAAAGTCAAATGGGTATGATAATCGGAATGAGGATTTTAAAACCATCATATATGTGAGAGGTGTTACAGGGAACGCATATCAAATGGTAATGACTTGGGCGCCGCCAATGGTAAGCTAAGCATTCCAAATCCCTAACCCCATTTACGCATCTCACGAACGAACTGTACTAGGTCCCTCCATATATCCCATCTTCAAGAAGACATCATAGCAGCACTTTGTAAAAAGGATCCCCTACTTCCAGTCAGATTCGCATTGCAGATAACAATGTCTCTTATGTGCTGGACGATTAATCCAATGGCCACTGAAAATAAAAATATAGCCTATAGCAAATGCATGCCCTACAGCAACTGGAAAGATGGCATCAATCAACAATGACTTTTACAATCAGAATACTGAAAAAATATGAGAACAGGATTTTCTCTTATATTATTGCGAATATATAGTCTCACGCATAAATGCGTGGGTGCGATGTTGCGCATTGAAAATATTGTAGTGAACCACCATGATAAATATACTGTGTAGTTTCGACTGGTAAAGAACTTCAAAATATTTCTTATCATGCACGCCATCTCCATTCAGGAAAGTAAATTAAGAACTACGTTACTGTACCAAGCCAACTGACCTGTGTTATCCGCTCCGCGAGGTATAATGACATCAGCAAACTTTTTGGTCTAAAAAGAAATTTCAGGTTATTAACTTCAATTTTAATGGCAGCAGCATTGATAACTTCATTCATGTTTTTTAAATTTCATGTCATCAGATTCTAAACAAGGTTTACCGGTAAACAGAATTCTTCAAAAGCTGGTTTAACTAGCATAGTGTACTGAGCCAATACTTGCTCCAGATCCCTTCCACGCTCTCGAATATCGCGAAGAACTATTAATGGATTGCACAAAAATTATATTACTAGTTAACAATGAGGAATAGCAATCTTAAAACCTCTTCTTGATAGGCGAGTATCAGCATCAGTGTCAACAAAAAGCTTCATATGAAAGACTTCTCTTATTTCAGGGAAATAAAAGACCAAGATTCCTTCAAATAGCAGGACATCAGCAGGATAAATGGTGACAAATTCATCCAATTTTCTGCAAAAAATATGAAATACATGATGAACATTCCATGATGTTACAATTAGTTAGAATTTGTCAAACCTTGAGTTGGTCTTGAAGTCATAAACAGGAATTTTGCAAACTCTTCCATCCAAGATATCCTTGAGTGTCTTTAAAATAAGTTGATTATCAAATGCATCTAAATTTAAAAATTAATAAAACATTTAGTAAAACATTTATACTACTAAAAATTGTTACAAAATTTATGGGGTGGAACAAACCTGGATGATCGAAATTGAATAGACCTTTAGAAGCTTTGATGCTTTCTGCAGGATTTAATTCTCGATAGAAACTGTCCTGACTGATACAGACAACTTGTCGTTGCCTGTGGTCAATTTCATCTAGGAAGAGAAAGGAGGGTTAATGACTTCTGCACAGCGAGAATGTTTAAATTTTTAACAAACCTTGTCCAAGTTTTTCCATGATTCTTGAACAAACTGTTGACTGCAAGTGACAGTAAGAAAATCAATGTCATACCCATCCCAGCCATTGCAAATTTAATCACGTTCTGTGCGATTAGTTACCTTGCCAGATGCTGTTCCACCAGCTACGCCAATTAGAAATGGTGTTTTGGTACCATATCCATTAAAATTTTTTAATCCGTTGTAGGAAAACCTTCTGTCTGAAGCCATAGCTGACATTAACAGAGTCGGCGGAGAGAAAAATAGCTTATGAGGATTTCTAAACTGAGTTCTTATGCTATGGTTTACCGCATGGCGTATAGCTGAAGCAGCTGCCATGCCTGAGAGCCTAACGAGAGAAATTCGGTCGATAAGACAGCGTTACAAAATTTACCTAATACTTATAAGATAAGACGATATTGGAATAAATGGAGGAATCAAAAAAATCTGAAAAGATGTAACACACATTTAACTTTTTGTTTATATTTTTCATACTTCAGATTCAGACTCATTTAAAATAAAATAGCGAATCACTAATTTACTGGCAATGAGGCAATAGGCCCGCTTTATTTAGCCCTATTTTTCAAACAAAATTAACAAATTGAATTTAACTCTTCTCGAAATGCCCCCCCCCCCCCTGTAGCTGTAAGGCACTCCTTACAGCTAAAATGTAATGGCAATACAAGTACTAATGCTAATTCCAATAGCAAACAGTATAGTGGCAAGAAGGCAAGAGTTTTGAATTAAATTATTAATAAACTGATATAAGTAAAAACTATAAGAAGAAGACGTGAGCACCCAGGAAAAAAGCAGGCATTTCAAAACCACTGACATAGACGACACAAAACAAGCAAGAGATTATGACGATGTCCAGAGGAAATCGAAAGCAGCCCGAGGAGCTTTCTTCAAACCGAAGAATAACGCTGACATATTTTCGAAGCGAATATTTCAGAACATTAATGAAAATGGGCCGGTATAATGTTTACTTGTTGAACGCCGAGGAAAGTCGCGCGTTAGTGATCATTTTGCACCTCAGTCTCGCTAAATTCCCCATTACCGCACCTTTCCGAATTTTACCCGCAGTTGCCGGTACTAAAACTGCAGACACATTTTCGACGAATAAGCCCTTCACTAAAAAAAACTATGGCCTAAAAGAAACTAAAACATAGAGTTTAAACTGTTAATTGATTTTCAAATATACACAAAAAAGTAAGGTTGCAAATCCTAAACGTAGGAGACAAGGAGAAGGAGATCCAATTTTTCAACCATCAGACTTTATAGAATCTCCAAAGATAAAATAAATAATTTTGAACATGTAGACCTGCTAGGCTGCTAGCTAATAGCTTTCGCATTAGAAAATATCTCTCGGGACTTGCACGAAGATCTTCGGAAACTTCATTATGTCTTCCCGCCAAAATGGAATTTTGAAAAGACCACAGATTAGACCCTCGCTATGGGCTTAGGCCTATGCTCTCGTTTAATTGACGTGAATAACTGATTACAGAAATTTAATTTTATCAATGTAACATTGTAGTTTTGTAGATAACAAAAGAAGTTATTTTTTCTCCAAAGTGGTAAGTGTATAATGGATATGGAGAGATCTCTCCATCCATACCTCTGGTATAACTTCCGGCACGGTACTGGTAGGTGCTGCCACTTACCCACTGTGGCATTTCATATCCGTTTCACTGACGTTAAATTTTTATTCTTTGGCTTCAGACAGCGCTTCAGTAATATTTCTTATTTTGATATTAAATATTTACGAAAATTTTGCCTTAGAGAAATAGTAAATTTTGGTTGATTGTTGTGTTTAATTTGCGTGTTAACAACTCATAAAAAGGATGAACTAATGAACTGAGCAGACTAGACGGGCCGTTGTTATGATTTGGTGTTTCATGTTTACATGTGTTTTTCACATGGGTTTTCAACAATGGACGTGACCAAAAGCAGTACTAAATTTAAATATTTCCAAAAATAAGCTAGAATAACATGCGATATTTATTTATTTTTTAAAGACTTTCGGAGTGTATTGGAAGGACTAGATGATGAACTGGAAAAAGCTTCCTTTATTGCCATTGATACGGAGTTTACAGGATTGAACGATGGAGGTTCCAACAAACTCTCGTCGCTAGATACACCTGCAGGTTCAGATATATTTATCAATAATTAAATAATGTAAATACACAGATTTCTTAACTATTAAGTTCTAGTTTTACAAAATTTATATAACAACATTTCTGTGATTTCTGTTTTTCAGAGAGATACAAGAAGGTTCTAAATGGTTCGTCAGAATTCCTGGTTGTTCAGTTTGGATTAAGCATATTTACATTTGAGAAAAAAGTGTCAAAATATGTGAATAAAACATACAATTTTTACATATTTCCTCACACCTCAATGGGTGGATTGTGTGATAAAAAGTTTATGTCCCAAGCATCTTCTTTGAGTTTTCTTGCAAATCAAGGGTTTGATTTCAACAAACTCATTAAAGAAGGTAAGAAATATTTAAAAAAAATTATGATCATGTCAATATTCTACTATTTTATTCTATGTTTGTTATTTTTTTCTTTATTTTTGGTTTATTCTATGATTAGGAATTCCTTACCTTAACTTGCTGGAGGAAGAAAAAGTAAAATTTAAATTGGAAAAAAGAAACAAGTTTTCAAATGTGGATTCAAAAGTACACTGTCACAATGATGAAATATCGGAAATTCCCCCAGACCAGAAAGGATATGTTGATCATATTGTGTAGGTTACATTTATTTATTTTATACCTACCCTAAACTTAATTTATGAAATTGGTTGCAATTCTTTCTCATTTTAATTCATATCTTCACTAATAATTTGCAATAGCTCAAAGGTCACAACATTTTTCGAGAGTAATGGAAATGATGAAGAAAAAAGTCCTGCAATATTGGAGTTTCAGTGCAGTTCACTTCAGAGTGAACTTATTTTCTCCCATGTAAGAACTAGGTAAATATATATGACAGCCATGACATGCCAATCATGCAAGTTCTAATTGATTGATAAGATAGCATACTAACTTTACTTGTATACATAAATGATCCAAAAAAGGTACCCAAATCTGTTGTTTGTAAGTGCAAAGAAAACTTGCGGTGGCTGCACAGTTACCGTTAAAAAGGCTGCATCGTCATGTAACTTGGAGAAGGAGTCATTTGATAAGAAGAGCTTACCAGCAGCTGAAAAACCCCGCATTGAAGATTACGTGGGTTTTAGTGAAGTTGTTCGTAAAATAACAAATTCGGTAAGAGTAGGCGGTATGCCTGTAGTGTATTAGAAATCTTATAAATTGGAAATTCTATATATTTCTAAATTTAACGCATTGTACATTCAGGGTAAATTGGTTGTTGGACATAACATGTTACTGGATTTGTGTCATATCCTGGGTAAGAATGAGAGACGTGCAAAAAATTCAAATTCTTTACATTTTCCCTTACTATTTAAACAAAAGGTCAATTTTGCGAACCTTTACCTGAAGACTATGAAGAATTTAAAGCTATGACGAACACATTTTTTCCGAGGTGAGTCACGTCCTAATTTCTCGACATCGTATTAAACTTTATTAATTAATGCGCATTATTCCGCATTATTCCTGTATTTTTTGAAGAGTTATTGACACTAAGGTAATGGCTACAACGAAGCCATTTAGAGATCTTCTACCCAACTCGGCCCTTGGACCTTTGTTAAAAGCGTTACTCAAAGCTCCTTTTAGAAACACGGAAATAGGTACGGTAGTAGGTTTTAAAAAATAATTTCCCCAATGAAAAATTATTAAATTTTGATATTCAGTTACTGCAAAAGATTTCCCTTCATACAAAGATGATAGCCTTAAAGAACATGAAGCTGGTTATGATGCATTTGTAACCGGTCGCTGCCTCATTGCTTTGACGAATTATTTAGGTAAATTGTTTTAGTAGTAGAACACATTGACTGTTAAGTATACACATTTTTTAAATCAATTGTAGAAGATATCAGTGCTTCTCATAAAGCAGCGGTTGTTCATGAATCATCCCTTATCACACCATTTTATCAAAAGTATTCCGTAACTATTACCCTTTAAATTCTCCTATTATCCTGAAAAAATTTCTTTAATGTATTTATAGAATTTACATGATGATGGTAACGGACATCCCATACATGACACTCTCTGGCCCCGATTGTAAGATTTTCGTTATTTTATGCAACTCGAAATATTCATGATTAACCTTTTTTTTTTGTTTTTGGATAGTGGAACCTTCACGCGAACACATTTTTTATGTGACATTTCCAAAAAGCTGGAAGCTCCACGATATTTTCCATTTATTTTCAGTTCACGGTAAATTAGCAATAGCAACGTACTGCATTAAGTTCAGTTGACTAGTTAAGAGTCCCATATTTTTAAGCGTTTGAGGATCGCTCTTTTTCTGTCTTCTTATCGCCAATGTCACTTTTGACTTTGAAACAAACACTTTTTAGACTTATAGATTCAAATCGCGATACGAGTCAGAAATTTGAAAGTCCAAAAATAGCTTTCAATTTCGCTTTGACATAGTAGTACTTTGTTTCACATTACGAGGTTTAGGTCAATATTGAATATCATTATTTTCTTTTACAGGTACAGTTAGAGTTGATTGGACAGGTGATACTTCAGCATTTGTGACTCTGCATAGGAAGGAAAACTGTCATTTTGTCTTGAGTGCAATGAATGAGAGCACACTGCCTGTAGGATGTTCTGTCATATCATATGAAACTTATGTGAACTCAAAACACAAGAATGTTGCAAGTTCACAAGCTGCCGAAGTTCAAGAACAAGAACCACCACGGAAACGCTCTGGATCTGTTATGCATAGTAATAGTTCTGCTCTACCATCTCCTAAAAAATCTCGTCGAGACTCAGAAAATCCAAAATTGAATAAAACACAGTTTGCGGTTTCTGCAGACTGGGATTAAAACAACTTTTTTTTTAATTCCATAATTTCCTGTGAGCTGTAACTAACTAAACACGCATTCGCTGATCGTTTCAAAAAATGTTGATTTGCATATAATTTTCCATTTTTTCTTGGAAATTCATCATTTCAAAACTTGTTCAAACGAACATGGCCGAATTTTTGAATTAAAAATCGATTTCTTTTTGGAATCGATTTTGAAAAACAAAAACATTTCCCCCTATACAGCGCCTCTATTGTAGGTGGCTAACACTAACTTTTTTCCTTTTCCGAAATTTTCAAAAATGTTCGTCACTAGTTCATAAGCATTATCATGGTACCCCGACCTTCGCCGTTGATTTTTAAGGGGACATTCTGGATAACTGGATTATTATTTATAACATTCAAGAAGATATGAAAAGCAAAAAACAGTAAATGTCTGAATGATCATGGCCTGATGGTCTGATTCAGATCATCTGAGACCGGTGACGGTGAGACCCCTGGCGTTACCCACACTTTTCAACGGGTAGAGCCAGGCCTGTTTAAACCGAGCCCAAGTTACATCCAAGAAACGTGCTCGATCGACGTGACGAAACAACGAACGATCGAAACTGAATGAAGTATTCAGATTCAGATTACTCACTCATGTTTTTGTAAAACTTCACAAATTTTCGAAATATCACAATGTCTGCACTCGTTTCTCGAACATCCATATCTGTTTTGGCTGCTGTTGCCGGCACCATGTTTGTCTCTTATTGTATCTATTTCGATCGTAAGCGACGCTCAGATCCAGAATTTAGAAAAAAACTGAAAGAAAGTACGTAATCTTTTTAAAAAAGATTCTCTTTTATGGCGTTTAAAATTATGTTAAAAATATTTTTTTAGAGCGCAAACGCCGTAAGAATGTCTCAAAAGATGGTTCTACAGTTCTTCCTGATCTGAAAGATCATGAAGCTGTCCAGCAATTTTTCCTTCGTGAGGTAAATTGCTGTTTCTTGAATAAGTTTAGGAAGGTTATGTAATTGTTTAATTTGAAATGTAGGTTCAAATGGGTGAAGAATTACTTGCCCAAGGTGACATCGAAGAAGGAGTTGAACATCTTAGCAATGCAGTTGCTGTCTGTGGTCAACCTCAACAATTACTTCAAGTTCTTCAACAAACATTACCACCTCAGGTTTTCCGCCTACTTCTTGAGCGTTTGCCAGTGGTTGGACAGGTATTATTTAGTTACAATTGTAAAGAAATAAAACATTTCAAGGTCAAATTTAGGAAATCCAAGGGATGACATTGGTTATTAATGATTTTATAGACTTCAGTTGGGAAATCACTTTTAAGCTGACAAAATCTTTTTCTCTTAAACAAGAAGATTTGAAAACTGTAGTTCAAATATTAAGTTTAATGGTTTTGTTTAAAATTTTTTTTTTAATAGTTTTTCTTTTTTTAATTTTCTTGATATAGCAAATCTGACCTGATGTATTGTGAGCATTTATAACCTTCATTGGCTAATGATTATGTCTGTTTTTCTTATAGAGGTTAATGGTGAATGCAGCTCAGTCTGGATTAGGAATGGCTGAAGATGATGTTGAGTAGACTGTCAAATGTTTTGGTACAATCCTTGTTATATGAAGTCCAATAACATTGTCATGAGCAAGAGTTCTTTCTAGTAAACTACCCATCATCTGTGTAGCAATTGGTAATCACATTCAAACAAATTAAATGAATAAAAATGAGTAATGTTCATAGCCTCACTTGAAGCTTTATTAGCAATATAAGTTTTTAAGGAACTCTTAGGAGAACTCAATAATCCAAAGTGATGGGGGTTGGTTTTGGGGGTTGTACAGGTACTGCAAAATATATATACAGGTTTAATGTATATTTTAAATAGTATAAGTTGGGATTAAGTTCACTTCAAACACATTTGTATAACATTTAACAACACATTTTAATTGTATTTATCTGTACTGATCAAACGAAAAGTGGCTAATAATATTTATGCATACCGTTATTAGTTTGTTACAGTCGGAAAAATCAGTCAGTACCGAGGAAAAATTTCGCGAAGACATGGAATCAAAACAATTTAGTAACATTATTTTTCAAGAACTTTTGGGTTTGGGGTTGGGCTATTAGTGGAGTATGGAAATAATGGAATTGCTGCTGTAAAATTTGTGAATTTTCACTTTTTGGGACTTAGCAGGCCAGTATTTTACATAAATCAACAGCTGATCCACTAAATCCCGAAAAGTAAAAACATTGCGGCTCTGATTGCCGTATGGATTTTTAAAATACAATGGGATACATTCTTTCGTCCAGCGTGACAACTTTGAATAAACAATACCGGGGTTTTCAAATAAGGAATTTGAAACCTTTCTCCGTTTTTTTTTCATTGGATGCGCATTACATTATATTATCTCTTCGTACCTTTTCTCATAATTTATATTAAGAAAAAGATAATCAAATGCTTAAAAGCCATTTAAGAAATGACTGCGTATCTGCCCTGACTCTTATTCAACGGGAGTTGATGACAGCTATAGCCGGTAGGCCCGGTAGATATGTTGGTTGTAGCAATCCGTGTGCAAGGTTCTAGCAATCCATGACATATATAGCGGTAGCTATAATTACCAATGGCAATTGGTATATATGTCACGGATTGCTAGAACCTTGCACACGGATTGCTACAACCAACATATCTACCGTGCCTACCCGGCCTACCCGTATTGTCATACTTGGATTGCTGTATCCCTTTTTAAAAAATGGCAACGTTAATGCGGTTGTCATCGTAGTCAATCATTGGTTTTGGAAGTGTTTTGATACGAGGTTTAAGTGAATGTTGTTAACAAGTGTAAAACGGAGTTGTTCACCGCTCTCACTAGAGGCGCTTGATTAAAGTTAAAGCCTAGAGAGCCTAGAGGAGCGGTTCAGCAATCTTATTAGTTATCACAGTACGCTGAAGTAGTAATGTAATTAAATACAACATATGCCTTTTGAATTTACAGTGAACAATGGGCTTTGATTCTGAACAAACAAAAATAAATATCCAAATTGAGTTTTTGTTTTAATTATGAAGTGTGAAATAGTAAAAATTCTAATGTTTAATTTTTAGAATTCATTTTACCGTTCATATAATATTCATATTTGATACCGAATTGTGAAGCTGTAAAACGGCTAGAAAAGGTCCCATCACTTTTTTTTTAGAAAGGGTTAATTGCTAAACGTAACAGTTTCAATGCAGTTTCAGCTTTTGAAAATAAAAGTTGGGGGTTTGGAAGGAGGACAAACTGTTTTCTGACCACAAAACTATTTAATTACACTAAACATAAATCCAAACATGCATTAAGACACCAACCGACCGAACCATGTTCTCTCGTCAGGCAAACTGGTTGCGTACGCTGAATTAGTAGATTTTGTTGCTTCCACTTGCACGCCTTCACGTCTGACCAGCCAATAAAACCGTTAAGTAACGGACACATTCTAATTCTGATCTACTTTTGTTACTCTTGGAAATCTAATGATGTAACTATTTTTCATGCCGATAAAGTCAATATTCAAATTTCTTCTATTGGAAGAAAACAAATCACAAAATTTTAATAACTAGATTAGATCCTTATGACCATATCACTGTTATACCTAAAATGATTTGATTTTCATTAATTCGGTAATCGGAAATAAATAGTTCGATTCAAAATGTGTCCCTTTTCTTTTCATTTTTACTGCTTGTTTTCTTTTCAACTACGGATATTACCTTTGCCTGGAGCTATGCACCTGAAACAGTGTCTTTGGAGCATTGTTCTTGCCTTCCTTCTTGCTCTTGCCTTTCCTATATCAAGTATCAAGATTCTCTTATAAATAACTAAATAAGGCAGTTCTTATTGCTAAAAAGAGTAATAAAACAATACGGACTGAACTGAACTAACTTGCAACCGAACATTGTAAAGTAGAAAATACATTTAAATGTAGAACTGATTGTTAATTATTACTTTAGAAAAGACAGCGTTATATGACCACGCCCAACGAATGGAAGTAACCGGTTCTGAAATGCTATTTTAGAAACATGCTCCGTAAAATCGGGTTTTTTCAAATAATTTCTAATTCCAAAAATCGACTAAACTTTATTCTCCCAAATGAAACTTTTTCCATTGAAGTGTACCTAATTTCATAACAGTGATTGGTTACAGAAACTGTTTTCAAAGATTTTCAGCTAATTCATAAAGAATTTTTTAAAGGTTAGATCTCTGAACTGCCTTTACATTTGAACTAAATTCGAATTAGTTCAATTCTATTCATACTTCATTATATGTAGCCTAAAATCTTTGAAACATTTTGTTTTACCGCATTTCTATAGTAAGTGTAATTTTAATCACCATCGCAGCGATAGTGCAAACTTACTCAAACATATACTCCAGCTCCAGGTAGCCAATAGTCATTTGGCATTCACAGCCGAGGGTTCTTCCTTAAGGGCTCTTAACGAATGATTGATATTGAGGTTGATTTTCAGATGAGCGTGACATAGCGGAGCTTTGGTGTTGTTTCGAACTGCTTTCTCCGTAACGATTGTACTGGAAAGAAAAAAAGTGAATAGTCCTCCCTTCCTCCTTTCTATCACTACACCAGCATTCACAAGGGTCGGCCTCCTTTCCCCTGGCATCAATGCTGCTCAACCAGTGAAATGAGTTTTAGTTTACTTCCCAATATTCTCGTGTTCAGCTTGAAGCAGGTTTCTCTCTCATGAAATGTGCTTTTTGTGATAAATTCGTACTTTCAACTTTAATGGTAAGTTAACATTCAAGTCTTCTTTAAAAAAATCAATTTAAAATTCCGATGCCTAAAAAACTGGTTGCAAAATTTTAAATGATTATCCTTAATTTTAAAATGATGGAATTTTAAATAACGTGGTTAGCTCTTCAACAATCGAATCCAAAACCAATGTTCATGTTTTCATACTTTTCTTGCTTTGAACAATAATTCTCAAACAACGAGTTAGGAGTAAAAGTGCAGGGTAATTAAAATTTAGTTAATTAAGATTTCGTTGTTTTAGATTTTAAGTTGGGTGGAAAAAAACAAAACAAAACAAAAAAAAAATGCATCGTATGAACCGGCATGGTCGTGTTGGACTGCGCTCATTGGATATTTCGAGTGGGGGATACAACAGGTTTTAGACACACATTTTCAAATTTCCCTTGTACATAGCAAAACCTTCTGTTCTCCTTTAAATGTTGAATAAAGTTGAACTAATTTCCAAAACCGGAAAATAAGTGGGGCGGACAACTTAAGGTTTGAAGAATGCGCTTGCTGTTTGTACCTTGCCCTGCAGGTGAGGGTGCGGTCTGTATATATAGCTCTAGGGGGAAAACGTTGGCAACAGTTTTGACTTACTTAAAGGCATCTGCATCTCAAGCTTGTGGTAATAATAACCATTGAAGGCCTTCAACTGATTATTTGTCTTTTACATTTAAGTTTAAAACAAGTATATTCTAGCTAGTTCAAATTTCCATTTTGAGTAAACCGTATTCGTGATTGTCAAACCAGCTATTTTCTCGAATTAACCTATAAAAAATAAATGAAAAACTGCTAGAATCTTGAAATTGAAGGGAAAAAACATAATTTTTTTTTCTCAAACTTATTTCAACCGGAAAAATCAAAGAATCCGAAGTCTTGGAACGCGGGCGCTTCGTCAGTTCGTCACTATCGTTCATTTTATTTGTTACACTTATACCCTTTTTCGCCTTATAAGCATAATGATAGAACCGGCTTTTTCAAAAGTAAAAAAAAAACAAAAAAACAAGTGTAAGCTACAGAACAGATAAACCAGCGGGGAAACTTTTCTCATCACAAGCGCAAAATAGCGCAAAATAGTTACTTTTTAATATGAAAGTTATTTCAAAATCCCTTCCATATCCCTTTGATGATTCCAAGTTTGATGAGAAAAAGAAGATAATTCCCACCTGCACCATGTAAAGATTTTAGTTTATTAAAAAATCACTCCACGCGCCAGCGCAATGATACCCTACCATCTATTATCCAATTTTTAGAATTATTTTTCACAATTGGTCTTGTATAAAATATTTTAACAGAATTAACCATGGAAACAAAACAAAGTATTAGCGAAAATGCTTCTGAGAGAGAATCAAGTCTTTCAACCTGGGAAGATGACGATTTGAAGTTTGGATGTGAGAGATATTCACCACTAAGAAATTCTCAAAAGAATGGAGGTATTTGCATCCATTTATAAAGCATTTTATAGTAATGATTTCACAATTTTGTGAATAAGTTTTTTAAATGTTTAAATTATTCTCGAGATTATTCTGTTTGTTATAAAATGATTAGTACTAAACAAAGTGTCTCCTTTAGAAAAAACAACATTTGAAAATTTGTCAACCACTAACATTCCTGGAACACATGGCCTAAGTAGATCATGCCAACTAACGATGGATAATCATAGTAGAACGCCTCGGGATGTTAACCCTTTAGTAGAATTGAAAAGAAAAAAACCGCGAGCTTCTGCGAGGGAAAGAAATCTCCGGCGTCTGGAAAGTAATGAACGCGAACGACTGCGAATGCATGGATTGAATGCGGCATTTGAGGTAAATTACCTAAATCGGATTGTAAAAACAATGGAAATTTATCTAAATTTTGGAAGCAGGAATTAAGAACAGTTATACCACACATTCAAGTAGAAAGAAAACTTTCCAAAATCGAGACCTTAACTTTGGCCAAAAATTACATCATGGCGCTTACAAATGTGATTTGTGACATCAGAGGTGACGAAAAACCTTACAGGTAAAAAATAATACTGAACTTCGCACATAATTGAAACAACAGATTTACCGTAATTTTCGGCAAAAAAATAATTTACAAGAAAACTGGTTTGCAGATTCGTTACAACAGAAATGAGTGGTAGTGATTGCGACGAAGAACATATCAGCGATGAACAAGTTAGTGCCGCCGACGACTATGAGAAGCAAGATTCTAACCGCTAGAATTAATAGCATATTTTTTCTATCAAATTGAAAAAAAGGAAAATGGTGTGATATAATTTGCTGACTTTATGCAATTCTTACAAATATACAGTTTGTTTTTCATTTAATTTTTTGTCTAATGGTCTACACTCCGACGTCTGCATTTTAAAATGCGTGAAATCTATTGCCATGGTAGTCCGACAGGGCAATAGCCCTCTATGGCTATTGCCCTGTCAGTGCTAAAACCCCCATCTGGTGACGGCTTTTGGTAGTCTTTTTGAATCCAAATGAAGAAATGTAGAATTGTCAGCTCACCTGCGTTAGCAAGGGATAATTGCGATTTTTTTTCATCTCCTCCTGGTGATGGCGGCATTTTTGTTTTGGACTTTTTTACGCTTATAATTCGGGTATTCCCGTTATCATTGGTTGGTTCAATTGTCCATTGGGAATTGTAATTTAAATACCAAGAGCGACCGAAGGGCGACGGAAGACTTTATCTGGACGCAATTGGACCACGGGGTGGGTAGAACATTCTTTAATTTGAGCAATTTGCTTATATTCCATGCCTGTATTTAGGCGTCCCGTATTTATCGATTTCAAAATCAATTCTCCAGGCGAGGCTCGAACTCGCGACCTCGGCATTACTTGTCGATATTAGCTTATCAGATTTACTGTCGTATAAGTACCATGCGCTAACCAACTGCGCCACTGGAAATGATTTGAAACTCTGCGGGTATCCATCCAACGGTAGTGGGTTTCTTGATTATCAACACAGAATTTGTTTAGGGCATATTGGAAAACAAGCAACACAGAAAACCTCTAGGAATAATGCCGTCTGTTTCAAAAAATGTGTTGCCGATCCCGATTCAACAGACGACACGGAACTGACTTCGTGGCGCTTCTTGGCTGAAAATGGTGAAGCACATTAACACATCACGTGTCAGATTTGGTCTGAATTTTCTTGACGTCATCTGACCTTCGTCAGTGGTCAGACAAAGCCAGACAAGGCGGGGCGGACAATTGTAGCAGACATCATCTTGGCTCAAATGCTGCGTTGCCGCGATGGGAACAAATATCAAAAATATGTCGAACAGCCCTATATTGAAATTATTGATCATCCGATATACGCAATTTGAAAATCGACTAGGAGATTATTTGAAAATGGTTCTTTTTCATAGGATTATACAAGGGAGATTGAATGAAAATTCATGCGATTATAATTAAATAAGAAGAGCACAAAATAAGACAGGTCCATCTACAGATTGCAGTTCAACTAAAAACCGGAAATATAAAAAAAGAGTTGAGAACGTCTCGAATTATGGTTATGTGGGATATAGCTATGGGGTCATGTAAAGCGCTGTTATTGGCTATAGGATATCGGAAAATTTGAAAATTTTGTCGGTTCATTCAAAAGAAAACAGTTTTCTTCTACGTAAGATAATTTTAGGTGAATTCTGAAATACATTAGTCCCCTTCACACAGCATAGTGAAATATATACTTCCAGTGTGAATAAAAATTATCCTCATAAAATTGAATGGCTTACATCTTTTACCGTCTCCTTCCCTTTATTCGGTTTGGTTTCTATAGAGTGATTCGAGGTTGTCATCTTGGATGGTCGGTATTCCACCTTTAACACAGAAGCATCGACATTGTCCATAAGAAAAGGGTACGAATGGAAGGACAGTCAAGGAGGGGAAGAATAGAGTGGGGAAGAAAGGGGTCGGTCCCTCTTTTTTAATTCTTCCTTTGTCTTTCCATTCGTTCACTTTTGGGACAATGTCAATGCTTTTGGGTTGTGGTTGAACCAAAGGTGGGATACCAACCATCCAAGATGGCAAACTCGAACCACTCTATTGGGTCATGGGCATGGGGAAATTATTAGATTTATATATTTTTATATATTAGATATATTCATATTACATTTATTTCTCGTTAGCACACTTCTTAAACCAACAAAAAACAATCTGGGTGTTCAGATCAGGGTGTTTTCACTATTTGTCTGAATAAGCTGTTTACTAAGTAGGGGAGACCGGGGCTATGTGGGACATTTTTTTTCTTTTGGCTGCCATTTTAATAAAACTAAGAATTATGAAAAAATAAAAGTATAGGTGTGATTCCCTGGCATTTATTAACATTAGGTTATTTTTTTAATTTTTTTCGTTGAATCATTCAATAGTTATATGATGAAATGCCAACATGAAAAAATGCCGAAAAACAAAAAATTTAGGGTTAAACGGAACAGAGCCGGGGGAAAAATGGAACATCAATTTTCTCTGCAACGGCTTAATTATATTTATTAAATAATGCACTGCTGAAAAGGAAATTCATTTCCCTTTCAGAAGTGTTGTCTTTTTATTTATTTTGTAAAGTAGAAGTGGAGATACTATCAAAAAAGTCTTTTTGATAATTTTTCCTTTGTTGTTGTTGCCAGGGGGCGTTTTTCTGGAAATAACGTTGATCTGGCAATACCTGTTTTACCCCGTTTTCCATGTCCCGTTTAACCCGAACCAAAACAACATCAAATAAACTAAAATATATCATACTTAGGAACTCATTTTTTATAAAATATTAATATTATCTTAAACTAGGAAAAAAACCCTATCAAACAGCTATCTGGGTTCTATAAAAATATAAAAAAAAATATTACGAAAATGAAAAACAAAACGTCGGAAATTTTTTTTCCGATTCCCATTTTTTGGTTTTTCCCATACAACTCGACAAAAAATCAGAAATTCAGGAAAAAAAATTAATATTATAAATAAAACATCATTTAACATACGCTGTATGTATTTCGTAATTTTAAGACAAATTTTACATATAAAAATTGCCCTGTACATTTTAGCCCCGTGTCCCACATAGCCCCGGTCTCCCCTAATGGGAGGCTCTTATAGAGTGGTTCGAGGTTGCCATCTTGGAAGGTCACTTTCCCACCTTTGGTGCAACCAAAAACCCAAAGCATTGGAAACTTGGGAGTTTATTTGTGGTTTATACAGTACCTACCAGAAGTTTGGAAACGAACGAGAGGAGCGGAGAGAAGCTTATGTAAAAAGCCGATTTTCGCCGCGTTCCCAAAAAATCGGGTTTTTGACGGAGGGTGTTGAAATTTTTTTTGGAAGTAGCCATAATAGTTGGCTACTTCCTGAATTTTTTTCAGATTTTTATATCTAAGGGGAGGGCATCTACAAATGGATGTAAAAGTTTGGAAACACGCTGTAGAAGCGTATTAAAAAGTGGCTACTTTGCCGCTCTTTAATTAGGGAAAAAATAACACTACAAAGACGCCAAAAAAAGAAAAATGAAGAGCTTCGTTAGTTCTATGACAAGTGTCATTTTCAAATTTTTTGAGTTTCATTTAATATAATGAATTTCAAATTGAAAATGAGATTTGTTATTTTAGCCCATTTCTCCCCTTCTATCCCACCCCGCGGTGTTGTCGCGATTTCTCCTTTGTTTCATTTTCGTAGGAAGGGTAAATATCGCCTACTAGAGCAAAGGCGAAAATTTCCCACCTCCGAAATCCTTAAAATTTCTGAAGCTCTAACTAACGACATTTCATTCTACGAAGGTGTAGTGACTTGTCTTTTTGCCATACTTCGATTTGGAACTCGCTCGAGTCAATTGTTCTTTCTTACCTTTTTGAGGTTGCATTTCATATAATCTACGATTTATTGATCAGAAACGACCTCTGGTTTTTTTCGAAATTCTTTAACGAGGAAGATCTTCAAGAGGTCGAGAGGTTTAAGAAAGCGAACGCCCCCACCCCTAAAATACAAAAAAACCTTAAAAATTTGAACTTCGATTCTTGTCGTTGTCCCGATAATCTGATGTTGCTTTTATCGCCCTCTGCTCTGATGTCTATAACCCTTAGTACTTGTCTTTGCTTAACAAACCATGTTTTTCAAAAGATCACAGAATTCAATGCTTTCCCAAATTTCAGGTATTTTGGAGTAATTTCAAATTCCGGGATAACTAAAGAAGGTATCGATACCCTGATGCAAGGAAGCCCCTCTCAAAGTGATGAAGCTGATACTCTGCACCAATCTGACGAAAAAGAATATGGAAGACTGGAAGCAGCAGCAGATTTGCCATAAAAATTGGAACTTATGGATAACCAAAAAAACTGCTTTAATTCTTTTTTTCGTGTTGACTTCGTGTTCTGCGTTTACTCTAGGTTTTATTCAACGTTGGATTAAACCTAAAAAATTCCAGTACATGTTTTGTTTTGTTTTGTTTTGTTTTGTGGTTTGTTATTTCTGTGTTTTTAAAATGTACAATATAAATGTAAAAGACTAACATAACGTGATACAGTACCATCAACTTCGTCGAAAAGATTCACCCTTATGCTGATGTACACTTCGAGAAGAGGAAAGTCGCTTCATTCGTTATAGGTAACCATTGAAATTGGTTGGAAAGGTAGTAGCAGGCATTGAAATGCTGAATTAGAGAGTTCATTGCAGAGGCCTATGATTGTAACCCAAAACCATGAACAACGTAAAACTATTTCTCTTTACTGGAAGGTGTTCTTTTTTACGTTATCATAGCTTCTAAGAATATCATACTTAACTTAAACTTAGAGTAAGAAATTCAGACATTTTTCCGTTTTTTCAAGTTTTGACCTCAGTTGTCAGGAGATTTACTCAACTCACTTTATTTTAAAATAAATTGGTTTTGCTTTCAATAGGTTTCAACGGTCAGTTGATATCCGAGATGTTTGTTGTTGCTGTCCGGTATGCAGAATATTTGCAACTTGTCATCTTATGAGGTCCAAAACATTTGAGTTGATGTTTAGCTTTATCCCTCTCCATGCCTTGAGTACTTATTTATTCCCCCCAGAAAGGTCCTTGAGGTATTTAACTTTTACTTCAAAAGAACCGACTATGATACCCTCAAGCCTCAATTCTGAATTCAGACATTTTTTTATATTGTTACGTTTTTTCAGGTTTTCAACTGAGATAGTTTATGGGCAACGGTATTGAGATCCCGGTTGACAATGGACTTAACTGCTACAGAGCGTAAACGAGACTGACTGATTGTCTTGATTAGCTCACCTTTGGTGCAACCACATCCCCAAAGCATTGGCATGTTTTTCTTTACGTGGTCTCTGTACCTCAGAATTGAAAACTATGTCACTCGGGGTAAATTAAAGGCCAAAAAAGCGTAGCTTTGGCTGTTATCCACCAGGACCACAAGAGAGAGGTGAAAAAATGGCGACTAGGCTGGGTGGGAAATTGGCAAAATGAGCCCTTCACTACATTGCTAATTACTTGGCAAATGCAATTTATAAAAATATTTCATTTTGGATTTGCATTGAGGATTGGCCAAGGAAACTTTTGGGAGAATTCGTTTTTTTAAGTGTCGCTTTTTCCAAAAAAGCGATACCAAACACCCCCCTCCCCAAAATTGTTGAAATTAAAAAAAACCCATACTTTAACATCAAATATCTCCCGAACGGAAGGGAATATTTGATTTCTGAAAACAAAGATGAATCCGGATTAAAAAAACTGGATTGGCCTGAATTTTTACAGATTTTTACGTCCCATAGCGGAATTTTGGTGCCGTTGACGTTGAGTAGTATATTGCTTGTTGAAAATGGATATTTTTCAATTTTCCCCAGCGTAGTTGCCAATTTTACTAATATCGAGATTAAAAAAAGGTCGTAGAGATAGCCTGTTTTTTCCTTCCCTGCCGAAAATCTCTTTTTTTGGAAAAATCGGGAAATATAAAATTTCGGGAAAAAACATCCTTAATCCTTAAACCTAATTTGAATCGTTATGAAGACCTTCATCACAAGGTTCCTTTCATTTTGAAAAAGTATAGACTTACCGTTTCTTCAATGAAAATACTAGCTTATCCGGTATATGGTATAGGTTGCATTGGTATTGATAATAAACCCAAAATTCTTTCCAAACGAGAAGCCTTAAAAAATGTAATGTTTTGTTCGAGACCTTTCCCATATCATATAAAGGTCATTTCATTTTTAATTAGTGTAGCATACAATAAAATGGAATCTTTCTCCTTTAATGATATAGGTTACATTGATGGTGTTGTAGAAAAAACCCAAACACTTCCATAATGTGAATAGCTTAAACCCAATTTAAATCGTTCTGAAGACCTTTCCTATAAAATACAAAGTTAATTCTCGTTGCTTATTAGTGTAGAATTCCCTATTCTACAATAAAAAAATAAGATTGCACTTAATATGTTACAGGTTACAATGAAGAAAAACACAAAATATACTGCCCACGTGAGTAGCCTTAAAAATGGTAATATTTGACTGCTGGAGACCTTTCTTAGCAATATCATGTAATGGTTATTTTATTTTTAATAACTGCAGAATTACTAATGAAAAAACTAGGGCACTCGAATTATGTTAAAGGTTGCATTGGTGTTGAGGAAAAATCCAAAATACATCTTAAATGAGTAACCCATACCAACTAAAATCGTACTGGAGACCTTTCTTACCACATATATAGGTCCATTTCATTTTGAATTAGTGTAGAATTACCTTTTCTTCAACCAAAATACTAAATTATCCTTTATATGTTTTAGGTTGCATTGATATTGACGAAAAACCAAAAATACTTTCCAAATGGTCAATGAGCATGGAGTTTTTATTGGCCAAACAAGTTACATGTAACCAGTCATGAACAAGAAATGTTAACAATCAACATGAGCAGAAATTTTCGATGTTGCTTTATGTCGGTGATGCGGCTGGGCATCATTTGTAAGCATGTTCAAATGAACAAAAGTGCAAATACAGTAACGCCTTCGCGGAAACTCATATGAACAGAAATTCACTTGTAAAAAGATTTTTATAAAAAGGATCATTAATAATTTGTTCATTTGTAAAACTTAACAGTCGTAAAAGGGAATAGATATTTTAAAAAATGAACGTAGCTCATAAATACCGCATTATATCCAAATGCATAATATAACAAGGTTCAATCACATTTCGATATGAACTCAAAAGTATTTTATTTACTTTATTGCTGATATTTAAAAAAATGTCAAACATAAAATGTGTTTTTTCTTTTATCACGTACATAATAAAAAACCTAATGATGAACTTGAAATATTTTCTGTAAATAAGGAATAACAATTAGATTTAATTGTAGTCAAAGGGTATAAATGAAAAATTATTAGAAGAATATTCTTGTTGGCACATCGAAACGAGCCCTGCATCTTGGGCATTGTGAATAATTAGTTCAATTACGATTATAGTACGCTTGATTAAGAATTAAAGTAAGACATTCCAAACAGAATGGATGGCTACACGGCAGTATGCTATTTATAGCGTTTAATGAACAAACGGTGGACAACTGTTGCGGATTTTCTCCCTGCTGATCAAGGCCCGGATTGTTGGGAACGGAAGGATTAATTCCCAGCAGTTCGAGGCCTGGGTTGCTTGGAACGGCCGGAGTCTCGTTAATCCCTTACCTGTTATTTCGAACTTCTTCAATCAGAGCTTGGCGGCAAAAATGTCTATCGGCTCTTGCGTTTACTCCCGCACGACGTTGTTGAACTGCGGGTTCCTCAGCTTCTCTCCTTCTACCTCGCCTATTATTTTTTCGTTGAGGCTGAGGAGCAGCATATGCTGGAGGATCCACGACGGGCAAAGGCTAAAGCTCATCAACGGAATTCAGCACTCTTCTGAATATGTCTTCAATTTCTTGATCCAGAGGTACCTTAACACAATATAACGATCTAAACTTCCTTATAATGCAATGCGGTTATTCGTTTTTACCCGCAAAGTCAATTCCAGACAGCCTGTCTGGTTTAATTCATAATTTTTTTGGGGGAAAGATATGACCAGTGGCTAAATGAGCCTATTAATTCTTTTTCTTACTTCCCACCTTTCGCTTTGTTCCGAGCCCCACAAAATTAGGACCAAAAAGCCTAACATAGTTCCCGCATGACTGATAGGTGGCTTTTAGGTTGTTCGGATATTTTTGGACCAGTACGGGCTCAAATAAACTTGATACCACTTAAAAGAATTCACAAATAGTATATTTCATTCTGTTCAGCCTTGTTGTCGCTTGAGTGATTCTTGCTTGACGGCGCCTATCACGAAGTCCACGCGGGCGGCAAGAAAGTCTGTGAATTCCAATGCGTCCAAAAATCATAATAGCTGCATTGAATGACTGTATTCATGCGTTAATACTAAAAAAATCCAAATATTCAATCGACGGCCATTCATTCTTTGATTATTTTTCTGTAAAAAACTCCAGGCAGTATTCCAGGACTTATAAATATCAGCGCATATTCGTTTCCCTCTGTAACCATACCATGATAAAATTGATTTCCAGATAACGAGTGGCTAATATAATTTAAAATTAATTGAATTGAAGTATTTAACACCCAAGAGAAAATTTTTTAAAAATATATATACGATATACACAATATAAAATTAAATTTTTATTTGCCAGTACGTGGGAAATTCGTTGATTAAATTATCGGCATCGATGACAGATAGCGGATTAGGTGGCTGATGACGAGAACTCCGTTCGCGTTGAAGGGTAGAGCGTATGGTGGCAAATGAAACATCTCTGATGTTAATTGTAAATTTTAAATAGATTTTAAGTGAGGCAATGTACAAAATAAAACTGATGATAGGGCAAATTTTTATACAAAGTTTTTTTTTTATAAACCGTAGTTGGCCTTAGAAACATATAAGTATAAATGGACAGATACCTTTCAACTTCTTCGACATCGATTTCCTTTATCGACCGCGGCTCATTATGAAGCCCCACTCTGATAGCTTGAACGAGCATCATGTAATGAATCTCGCGTTTATGGTTGGCATTATGGTGTGGTGGTCCCGTAGGCACAAAAATACCCTCGTCGTCCTCTACAATTCCAGAAGAGCACCCTTCCAATACATAAGAATAACACCTATATCTACTGTTTGTCATGGCAAAAAAAAAACAACATTAAAACATTATAGATAGTATAATAATAATAGAAATAGCAAGATCAATTCTGCTTCATGTACCCATGGCCATTCTTGTGGTAATAAACCCAGTTATGGAAATCAGCCAAAACTCTGGTGCCTTTTTTTCGACCGGGAATTTTTTCATAGTCCATGATGATTAATTAGAAATCTTAGCCAACGAACTGACAATTTAAGAACAAGTTGAAATAAAAATATCTAAAACATAACTTAATAAACCCGATGTAAAACTACAATGGGGTTTGTAGGTTGTGCATGTTGGCATTAAGTTTAGCGACCAAACTAAAAAGCTCTTAACTAAGATTTCTTTCATTCATGTTTATCCTCATTCTGTCTTCTCGCTTCTTCTCATCTTGTGTTCGTGTACCGTACACTTCCTTCTTCATCTCTCTTGACGAGAATAAACAGGTTAATATACTATACTATGGTTAATACTTTTCACATACTTATTGAGCTGATAAAAGTCAACAGTTTATGCGCCCAGACGTTTAAAAACTAGCTCAATAATGTCAAAAACCAAACTTAGCAACATTGAACATTTCAATGCTGGCTCGTGCTCGAACAGAGCAAACTACTTGAAATAATTGAGGTACTGTCACTGATTCAAAATCACAGAATTTTATTAGATCGATCAATCCCACTAACACTAAATTACTACTTACAGGGTAGAGATGTACTGCCTAATGCCACTACTAATGCTGAAGGTATCGTTACAATCCAAGGAGCCATAGACCTCTGGAAAGAGAAATAAACGAATGCAAGATTGATTCTGATGACCACCATCAATTCAAAGGAGCAACAAGCCTTCGTCAATTGCAAATCAGCCAACGCAATCTGGACAAAACTTGCTGCACAGCACATGCAAAATGCATCTGCCAGTACACACGTACTGCAAGCAACTTTCTTTCACTATCAATATGTGGCAAATCACACCCTAATGAAGCACATAACTGCTATAGAAGGCATGGCGCAGCAACTAGAAGACCTTGGGCAACCTATGAATCAGTCGCAAATCATGAAAAAGATTGTTTCAACACTACCACCGAGTTATCGCAATTTCATGACTGTTTGGGACAACCTGGGTCCAACAGAAAAAACCATGCCACAACTGATAACTAAACTCATGAATGAACAGCATCGCAACGTGAATCCAAATGAAAACTTCTCCCCTCCAAGGCAAGCAGAACCTTTCGTCTCACAGTCAAGAACAAAGCCGAGATACAACGAACGGGCTAAAGAAAGATACGAAAACAAGCGGCCACGCCTAGAATGTACTTACAACGGAAAATCTAATCATGATCAAAGCACATGTCGTCGAAGGCTGAACGCTGAAGCAGGAATTGCAGAGGAACAATGCTCCTATTGTCACAACTATGGACATCCGCTACCAGCGTGCAGGAAAAAGGCAAACGATTACTACACTGAGAACAAGATCAAATCAAGCAAGGCAGCTTTATCTCACACCCGCGAGGAATTCAGAATGGAAGCTGACACGAACTCACTTGACAGGCATGGATGGTACGCCGATTCTGGCGCAACTCACCATGTGTGTGGAGACATATCGATGATGAACAACTACATTGCCACCCCACCCAAATCATGGTCAGTCAACGGAATAGGCGCCATCAGGGTGTACGCGCATGGCCAAGGAGATTTCAGCATCAACTGCAACCTTGAACAATGTCCTCTATGTCCCAGGATTGTGGACAAATCTCCTATCCATCGTCTCCGCAACACATCGAGGTATTGGAGTTGAATTTTCTGATCAAACGGTTCTATTCAAACGAAACGGTGTCCCAATCATGAGCAGACATCGCAACGAAAAGACGCTTTACAAACTAAACATAAACTCAATCAAGAGGTCGACACCGGACAACTCAACAGCGCTGTTGGCGTCCGTGAACAAAGTCTCGCTGAATACTTGGCATCAGCGGCTTTCTCACATTAACTTCAACACAATCTTTGAGATGGCAAGAACTGGAGTCCTTGATGGCATCGACCTAGACAAGGAGTGCAGTCCCCCGACAACAATATGCTCAGGTTGCTCATTTGGAAAAATGCATCGTCTACCCTTCGACAGAGTACGAATCAGGGCCACTGAGATTTGGGAACTCATACATTCCGTCGTCTGTGGGCCAATGCAACTGGCTTCGCCAACTGGTTCCAGATATTACGTTACATTTTAAGACGATTTCAGTGGTTACAGAGTAATATACTTCATGAAGTTCAAGTCAGAAGTGTTTGATCGTTTTCAGGTGTTCGTTTGCAAAATTCGCAGCAAAACAAAAGCCTTCGTGAGAACTCTGAGAACTGATGGAGGTGGAGGTGGACCAGTAACGAATTTGAGGCTTGGTTAACCAAAAAGACAATTCGACACGAGACAAGTCCAGCACATACGCCACAGCTTAACAGCGTATCAGAACGTGATCATCGGATCATAGGTGAGGCTGAAAGAAGTTCCATGCATATGAAGAGCGTTCCACTCGAACTCTGGACCGAGTCCTACAATTGCTCCACATATACCTTAAATCGAACTATTTCCCGTACCAGCACCGTCATTCCGTATTAACTATGGTTCAAAAGAAAACCTCACTTGGGGCCCCTAAGGATTTTTGGCTCAATAGCCTACATTCACATTCCAGATTGTGACCGCAGAAAACTGGAAAGCAAAAGCGTTCGCTGTATGTTTGTCGGCTATTGTGACACCACAAAAGCATACCACTTTTGGGATGTAACCGTACGAAGAATTAAGATCAACAGGGATGCAACATTTGACGAGTCCAACCCGGAGCCTCTCAACGAACCCATCATGACAGAATCAAACGTGTCAACCCCTTCAGTCGCCCCGAATAGTGTCCAACCACAAGATGTGCCCACTCCAACCACAAGCATTCACCGTGACGCTGTGATCGAGATTCTTCCACTAACCACCAATAGCACCACAACAGTCCTTCCAAGACGATCGACTCGTGAACCCCAGCCAAAAACATCATGAGCGGAAGCTGCCAGTCACGACCCTGACATCATCATTGATGATCAGTCGGAACCAGAGTCATACTCCGACGCTATAGCAGGACCAAACGCACCTTTATGGAACAAAGCAATATCGGAAGAGTAAAAATCTCTCATTGACAACGAAACGTGAACACTTACCACCTTACCACCAGGTCGTTCGGCTATTGGGTGCAGATGGACGTATAAAATAAAACGAGGTTCAGATGGTAGTATCGACAGATATAAAGAACGGTTCGTCGCCAAGGGTTTTTCTCAGCGCCCTGGACTGGATTATGGTGACACTTATGCCCCCGTCATCAAACACAAATCCCTTCGCATCATTTTGTCGATAGCTGCTGATCGTGACCTCACCATGACTCAGCTTTACGTAAAAATCGCTTTCCTTCATGGTGATGTAACTGAAGAATTGTACGTACGTCAACCTGCAGGTTTCGTGGCCACCAAGCAAGATCATTTAGTGTGCAAACTTCACAAAGGCTTGGACGGTCTCAAACAATCCTCTCGTCTATGGAATGCTAAATTTGATGCTTTCATCGTAAAATTTGGACTAACCAGTACGATTTCTTATCCTTGCGTCTACACCCACACGAACGCCAACGAATTAATCTTACACGGAATATGGGTTTCGACGGCCTTCTGTGCAGTACCTCGGCGACACTCAGCGCGTCGATCATCAGGTATTTGCTGCAACACTTCAAAATAACCTCTCACCCGGCCGATTGTTTCATTGGACTTCAGATCCAACGTAACAGCAACAAACGTGAACTGCTCCTGTCACAACCACATTACATCGTCAACACACTTCACCGGTTTCAGATGTCTTCATGTCATCCGATTAGCACACCAGCCGATCCTCATTCTCATCTAACCGCATCAATGTCACCCACTACTCCCGAAACAGTAGCGCTTATGGCGGGGACACCATACAAAGAAGCCATCGGATCTTTAATCTATCTGACAACCTGTACCCGTCCCGATATTGCTTACGCCGTCGGCCAAGCCGCTCGCTTCTGTCAAAATCCCGGGAAGGCCCACTGGGCTGCCGTAAAGAGAATTTTATTTGATCTTTCAGGTACCCTCCATTATGGACTCCTATTTTCCGGCACTGGTCGCGCCAAATTTTTAGGTTACACCGACGCTGATTACGCCGGCTGCATTGACTCACGTCGGTCAACGTCAGGCTTCACATTTCTTCATCTGGGATGTGCTGTCACCTGGGGCAGCCGACATCAACAATACACGGAATTATACACCACGGAGGCTGAATACATCGCGGCCAGCGACGCTTCTAAGGAAGCTGTCTGGCTTAGACGCCTCTTGATCCAAATCGATTCTGTTGAAGGTAGTGACCGCTAGGGCAAACATGCCTTTTGCGAACTACTGTTTAGCCGAGGATCTCGCTCAGTTAATATGACAGTGATCCGAGGCTAGTTTCTTCTTCCCGTAATTACTACAGTGTAAGGTAATGTCTTGTGTTGATCCCATTCTCGTATAATCTAACGTGTGTCTGAGAACGGATTCTTCTAAATACAATTATCTGTCTCGGGTTGGACTGATGCTAGAGCATATTTGTATAACTTACTTTAACAGGTTATGGGCCCAGGACTTCACCTGTGCTACTTATTCCATTGTCTGTGTAACATAAACTAACTGTCTTTATTTTACAGAAAGTAAGAGTCAAATTGAAATTTAAAAGGAGATGGCGGCTGCTGGTCAACCAACTCAAGAAATCAGACAGATCGCCAAACTCAATGGCAAAAATTGGTCGTCGTGGAGATATGGAGTGAACTTGCTGCTGGAAAAGAATAGGCTGAATCGAGTAGTGTCGAGACTGGAACTCCTTCCACCACAAGTAAGAATACATGTTGGTTAAATGATCTGTGTGTAAAGTCAGTATAGCTAATTTCGGTCTTTGGATCGATGAAAGTGACTCTAGCCTAACTGACTATATATAAAAAAAAAAAAGGGTCGAGTGTGAATTATGCTGTCCTTAGTGTAAAATGCATGACCAACAAGTTTATTTTGAAAATTGCTTGATAGTACCAGTCTGAGAGTGATTTAGTTTTTCTCTCTCAAACTCACCCGTAAATTTAAAATCCTGGTAATCTTTAAAGAACCATGAACTAGACTACTACTTAATCATGCATTTTACACCACAAGTGAATTACAACATGAATATGGCTATTCATGTTTGTATACCTAGAAAGTGAATATGGTTATTCACAAGTGACTCACAATATGAATATGGCTATTCACGTTTGTATACCTAGAAAGTGAATATGGTTATTCACATGTGACTTACAAAATGAATATGGTTATTCATGTTTGTATACCGAGAAAGAGAATATGGTTATTCACATGTCACTTACAAAATGAATTTGGCTATTCATGTTTGTACCAGAAAGTGAATATGGTTATTCAAAATGATTCACAAACTGAATATGGGTATTCACTATATCACTAGGAGAATGAGTATGGTTACTCAAAGTGACTCTTAAACCCAACATGTTTATTCTCAATTGTACTAGACGATGAATATGGTTATTCAAAAGGAGTCAAAGAGGATGAACATGATTATTCCATGCTCACTTAAGAAGTGAATCTTGTATTTCTTATAAAACTGCTAGACATTTTTAAGGTGTCGGTAACTGCTGTCATGATATTAATGCATCTTTCTGTTGAATGTTGGACAATTCACAGGTCGTGAATGCAGAAGGTGTCGTTACAAACCAACCCCTTATTGATGCATGGCTGCAAAAGGACGTTGATGCACGAACCATAATCTACTGCAATGTCGAACCACAACTTCAAGTTATCATTGAGGGATGCACAACAGCAGCGACAATGTGGGATCGTCTGCTTCTCCAATTTGCCCAAGCCGCGGCTGCAAATTCCAACTTACTCCTGGCTAAGTTCTTTGAGTACAAGTATGAAAAAGGTACTGAACCAACACTCACACTATGTTTATATGCTTATTGTACTAATGGTGTCCCTGTGTCACACTCAATGATAGATCACAACGTCATGAGTCACATAATGAGGCTCACGTCAATGGCAGAGGAGCTAAGAAACCTTGATTCCCCGCTCACGGATCAACAACTGATCATGAAGATTCTTCATTCCCTGCCAACAAGTTATCGTGCCTTTCAGTCAGCATGGCTGAGCGTTCCAGCACTTGAACAGACAATACAGAATCTCACGACCCGACTAATTGGAGAAGAAGCCTTGACTAGAAATATAAATAAAGGCGAAATGGATCCAGCAGACGTAGCCTTCTTTGCTGGACAAACACCTCCAGCCCCTGGAGTATCTGACGTAGCCTTTCACGCACCAAGGGGTAGAGGAGGAGGATACTCATCATTCAGGAGAGGAAGTAGAGGATTTCGTGGCAGAGGCGGGGGTCCCCGTTGGAATAGAACTGATGGCATCAACAATCGGAACAGAGATGAACCTACCTCCACTATCGTCTGTTTCAGCTGTGATCAAGTAGGTCATAAGTCGTACAACTGTCCCGCTAAACGGAATGAAGAGAGAAAGTAACAACGGGATGAGAAGCATAACAAGAAACGCACCTCCTTTGGGTGTGTCTCGTCGTCACTTTGTATCGTCGCAAGACAACCGGATTTTTGGTACGCGGATTCAGCCGCGTCGAGTCACATGACGGACAAGAGATCATTTTTCACCACGTTTAAAGAAATACCCCCAGGTGTTTGGAAAGTAAACGGAATTGGAGGAGTACAGCTGGAGGCACGAGGCATCGGAAATATCAACGTAACAACTTTCATTGAAGGAGAAGAAACAAGAGGAACGTTTCAAGACGTCCTGTTCGTGCCAAACCTTTCGGTCAATCTCTTCTCCGTTGGATCGGCCACGGAAGCTGGCCTCGAGGTTCACTTTAAAGGAACCAAGGTATTAAACGAGTACAATAAAGTATGTGTCTATATTTTCTTTTTGACACTTATCTCTGTATATCTCAGGCATCGTTCTGCATAAATGACACCACGGTTATGACAGGAGAGAGGATTGGAGATTCACTCTACCAACTGAGTGTGTTGGCAGATAACAGTAAACATCGTGAGGACTTCGCAGCAACAGCAGTCTCGTTAGCATCTGCCAATCTACTCCATCAACGATTTGCCCATGCAAATTGCAGAGATGTGACCAGGACAATCAATTCAAAGGCAGTCAAGGACACCCATCTTGACCCTGGACAAAACAAGACAGCCAAAGGGTGCGACGGCTGCATGTACGGGAAGATGCATCGACTACCTTTCCCAACAAAAGGAAGGGAGAGAGCTGAGAAAGTTGGCGAACTTGTCCATGGCGACGTTGGAATAGTCAACATAACTACTCCAGACGGCTGCAGATTCTACTTTCTTCTAAAGGACGACTACACTGAATTTACCAACGCAAAACTCCTGAAGAAGAAAAGTGACGCTGCCACCCACGTCATTGAATTCTGCGAGAAGATAAAGACCCAGACGGGAAATCCAGTAAAAGTTCTGAGAACAGATCAAGGGACGGAGTACCGTGGAGAACGGTTCGATAAGTGGAAACAAGATTCCGGCGTCATCCATCAACTGACCTGCAGGTACACTCCGCAACAGAACGGCGTCAGTGAGAGAGCAAATAGGACAATAATGGAAGGTGTCAGAAGTTCACTCTACAACGGCCATGATAACCGAAAATCTCCCAACACAGGAAGCAACGTGCAAGAGTTATGGGGAGAGTTCCTGTGCGCAACTGTCTACATCAGGAATAGGATTCTAACGGCCCAAACAAATACCACTCCGTATGAAAAATTCTTTGGAAAGAAACCTTCCGTGGACCATTTAAGAGCGCTTGGGTGTCAGGCCAAAGTTCTCACTCCGTCTGAGCTACGACGAAAACTCGATCCGACCTCTGAAAATGGTTGGCTAGTGGGGTACTGTGAAAACACAAAAGGCTGGCGAGTGTGGAACCCCCAAACAAGAAAAATTATTATCTCACGCGATGTCATATTTGATGAAACGACATTCATCGGAGATGAAGTGATCAACTCAGCGTCCGAAGTCAAACACAACCCATGTGAACCTTTTCGAGTCGTTTTGGTAGCATTAGAAGCGAATCAACGTGTGGAACACGCAATAAATGAAGACCAAGGACCACAAGAGCAAAACGAGGACGTAGATGCTGATGAGTTAATGGACGAAGAGGCTCCAGCTCTAGTTGGCGGCGACACTCATGATGGCGTTATAGAAAATGAGCTGCCGGATGAACAAGCTACTGTCTCGGTTCCGACTAGCCACGATTACTTCTATCGAACCAGGTCCGGAAAACCCTATGGCAAATCACTAGGCTTAGCAGCACAAACGTCAGCTCCCGAGAACACAATCAACAATTCCAAACTGGAGGTGGATGAGCCCCAGAGCTTCAGAGAAGCCCAACAGTCCAAGTATGCGGATAAATGGATGGCTGCGTTTGAAGAGGAGTACAAGTCGCAAATGGATAACAAGTCTTGGGAACTGGTCCCGCCTTCCGAACTGCCGCCCGGATGCATCCCAATTCGCCATAAGTGGATTGGAAGGTATAAACCAGGATATGGCGACATACCCCCTCGGTTCAAAGGCCGTCTAACCGCTGTTGGTTGTGCTCAACGACCCGGCATTGACTTTGAGGACACATTTGCTCCTGTACCTCGAACTGAGTCGTTTCGTATGTTTATGTCGGTGGTCGCAAGCGAAAATCTGGAGATGGTACAAATCGACATAAAAACCGCCTTCCTCAACGCGGATCTTGATAAGCCGATCTTCATGACTCAACCCGAAGGCTTCCTGGTACCCGGAAAGGAAGATTGGCCCGTACTTCTCAAAAAGGCACTCTATGGCACTAAACAAGCACCGATGCTGTGGAACAAAACCTTCAAAAGTAAACTGGAAGCAGCAGCATTCAAGCCACTCACTGCTGACGGGTGCGTATACATTCGTGTTATAAAAGAAGAAGTGTCGTTACTTATTGTGTATGTTGACGACGTCATCTATGCAAGTAACAAAAGTGAGTCCCTGAAGACCTTCGTTGATTATATGGCAAGTGAATTTGAGATCCGAAACCTCCCCCCCCCACCCGATTTCTTGGACTCAACGTGGAACGCAACAAACAAGATCGTCAAATCTTTATCTCACAAAGATACACCGTTCTGAGTCTACTAGAGAAATATGGGATGGCAGATTGTACACCAGTCCTAACGCCCGCTGACCCCAATGCCCGCCTCACTGCGTCTATGGTGCCAACGAGCGAGGGAGAGAGACTGGATATGACGAAAGTTCCGTACAAGTCAGCCGTTGGAGCTCTTTTGTACCTTGCAAACGCCACACGTCCAGACATCACGTATGCCAAGTAGAGAAATACTGCTCCAACCCCCAACCAGCGCACTGGAAAGCAGTAAAAAGAATAATGGCCTATCTGAAGGGGACCAGCGATCTTGGAATATGGCTTGGAGGCACTAACGAAGGAGTAGTGTGCTATGGAGACGCCGACTTCGCTGGAGATTTAGACAACCGAAAATCAACGTCCGGCAGCATCTGTTTCTTTCGAGGTGGTCCGGTCTCCTGGGCCAGTCGACAACAAAATACGACGGCTCTATCAACGACTCAGAGTGAGTATCAAGCACTGGCCGATGTTTGCAAAGACGCCGTTTGGCTGAACAGGTTCAATGCTGAACTCAATCCACTTAAAATCAAGTCATCAACACAAGAGATTGTATTGTCGAGTGTCCCAATCTACTGTGATAATGAGAGTGCCATTAAATTGGCAAAGAATCCAGCTTTCCATAGGAGGACTAAACATTTTGACGTCAAGGTACACTTCGTAAGAGAACTGCAAGAGAAAGAACAAGTAAACATCACACATGTAAAATCTGAACACCAGTTGGCGGATATCTTCACTAAGCCTCTACCCGGACCCAGATTTGCAACACTACGAGAAAGAATTGGCATGGGAACGTTTTCAAACAAACCAAGTCATGTTTGAGGGAGAGTGTTGAAGGTAGTGACCGCTAGGGCAAACATGCCTTTGGCGAACTACTGTTTAGCCGAGGATCTCGCTCAATTAATATGACAGTGATCCGAGGCTAGTTTCTTCTTCCCGTAATTACAATTGATTTATATATATGATGATATCATATATATAAATCAGTAATTATTCATCATACATCATAATGATGTATAATGTACTCATTTAATACATCTGTTTTCATTTCTGGAATTTCCTATATCAACTGGACTTCTTCTTCTGCGCTTTGCTTGCGGATTGGTTCTCCTTTAGTTCCAGAACAAGAATTTTCATTGTTTTTTTTTGCATTCTAGTTCCATTTGGTCTTTTTCTGGTCTTCATCTGAATTTATCCAATTAACAGCATTGCAGCCATAATATGTGAACAAGTCACTGTTGATATGCACTTGCAATATTGTCCTTGTACCCCATTTTCACCATGAAACAAAGTTTCCGCATGTCCACCATGTGCAAGGCTACAGCAAAGCTTTTCTGTCGAGGAACCAGTGGAATTCTGTTTTGAAATATAATCAGCTTTGCTCGACTAAGAACAGTGGGACTTGGTAAATGTTTCTTTCCGGTTCCGTTTGGAGTACTATAACCTTCAAAATTATATAAAGTACATAAAATGTAATAACTAATAATGGTAATTAATTTATACATGTTAAATCGCTCCGTTATTCAATTAGATCGGTGTCTAGGTCATACAATTCACTGCTGTCACCATGTAAGGGGTAAGCTTTTCTTAGATGATCACGAAGCAACCACTTCTCCTCTTCGTTATGTTTCACCCTTTTAACCGAAGCAATCGAAGTCGGATAATATCTGAACATCCGTCTATTACTTCTACCTCCCCGTAACCTCTGTGTTTCTTAAATATTCTTTTCAAAAGAGAATTGAAGGATTCCATGCAGGATATTGTAACACCGTAAGGTTGAAGCGCCCAAACATCCATATCTTTCATGTCCGGTTGAATTTGTTTTTCGAAATACAGAGAAAAATGTTTTACAGTAATAGCAATGTTGGTTAATTTAATTTATTCTTATGTCATTTTATACCATTGTTCATTCATACCTTTTTCCAAACGTGTGATTTTAAAATATCAAGACTAACTTTTTAGTCATCGTAAGAGTCTTTGTTTAACAGCTCATAAAACTGCTCACGATAGGGTGCCAATTCATTCTTCTTTGATATTCCAATGCTTCTCAACTTCTTCTTAATGTTCCTCCAAGCGTGAATATGACATCTTGCATGAGGAATATTAGGGAAAACATAGAATATGTTGGAATTACAAACCAAATATGGTATACATTATTAAAAATATACATATGATATACAACACAATTTATATTATAATGAATTTTTCTTTATACCTTATTAAGGCGTTAACTTTTGCTGTTTCTTCATCAGTGCACACCGTTACATTTTTAGCGGATTTAAATGCAGGGATTTCTTCTTTAATCATATTCAAAAAGTACTCATGGGATTACTGCTGCTTGCCTGTCTGTATAAAACAGGCCAGTCCCATTGTTGGCATGGAAATACTAGGAAGATCTTCGAATTTTGAATGCCGAAATGTGATAAAAGTCACATAATAATTTCCAATATCGAAGGTAGTATCATATTCCATTATCACTTCTCGTAAATCTTCGCGATTAAGAAGAAGTTCGAATTCGTGAGCCATTTCTGAAACGAAGTATAATGATTGTCAATAACATAATATTATTGTTATATCATGATTATATTTTATACATCTATTAAATATATTTACCGAAATGCATGTACGCATAATTCGCATTGGGAAACAATTCGAACCTTCTCATGAAGTTTGTTTCGATGCCGACTTCGCATTATATTGCGCGCCGTGGCTCATTTTCTTCAATTCTATTCCTCTACTTTTTGCATTAACTACCTGCTTGAGATCTCTGGTTGCCTGAACAGCATCATCATGTCCCCATATATTTCAGCAGGCTGATCATTTTTCCCTTTTCTTTGCAGTTTCAAACACTTATTGTGCTATTCTGAAGAACTTGCTTTTGCGTCTTTTCTGACTTTTTAGCATTACCATGGGAATAGGTTAGATTGACCATACATGCATCCCCTTTGTATACAACCAAAACTTGATTGGGATATGGTCAACAAGCATGTACAGTACCCTAAGAAAAATTCAAATGCAAATTTTTTTTGGGGAAAACATCTAGCGGGTGGGGAAGTAAGTAAACATAGGAAAAATTGGAAAAAGTAAGAATTATGCATAATTTTTTTTCACTAAAAATTCATTCCTTTGAAGTGGAATGACGAATGGCGTCTGCTTCTGTTATTCTGTTATAAATTGTTGCCTGTGACTTGCAAACAGTGGTTTTATCTGAAATCTGAAAAAAGTTGTGACGTGTTAATAATATGTGCACAATAAACATAGATAATCTTCTTAATCATGAAGTATTTTTTACAATATAAATTTTTTTAAATTTCATTTTACGGTAAATGAAATGCCTTGGGATGTCACATTGCAGTGACTGGTGGATTAAGTTGATATAATTAAAGAGTGCTCAAGTAGTAATAGGAAGCTCATCAATTTGTAAATTGATTGTTTAATTTTGTTAACTAATTTATCATTTCCAGATTGGTGAACACTGAAGTGTGGCATGAACTCGTAAGCTTTAGTGACAAAGGAACCAACTCATGCTTCTGATCGCTTCTGATGTTTTCTGTTTCAAATCTCATATAAACATAGCTGCTGATTTACTGTCTTGTGAGATTTCTGTCAGAAATGATGCTATTGTGCCCGACAAATTTCTCTTGACATCAGAGTTGTGCCAATTCATCTATAATGAACCACCACTTGGATCATTGGAATCGTAAGTCATACTACATAATGGGATGTTGAACCCACTCAGTTCATTCTATTTGTCGTTACAGAAAAGCCATTGTGGAACTTCTCCTCGACAGTATGTTGGGTAGTGAACTCGCTGAAAGTTCTCTTGTGCATGGCATAACGGTTTTATTGACACTACTAGAAGTATGCAGGGCTCAGTAAGTCTCAATTTAGTTCGGTTTTATGTGGGCCGATGCAACAAGCCCTATACAAAAAACTATTTTCTTTTTTAGACAATTTCTGTTTAGCGAGCCAGAAGTCTATGATCGATTTCTTGCTGATCCTGTCGTTCCACCTTATTTTTGAAACTCTGTGAAGGACATAATTCCACGTTTAAAAGACTTTCATCAAATTCTGTCTCAACTTCCTAAGGTAACAATGATTTGATAAGTCTTTATATATTTAATTAATGTATTTAATTACTCCGACTCTATATGCAACTCAGTCCTGGCCCTGCAACATTCAGCCCCAGTGCTAAACCACTTAGCCTCGGCTCTTAGTTACTGTTCCGCGGCCTACACTTCCCTTCCGTGGCTCTACGCTGCTCTACTCTGCCCCAGTGCTACAAAACTTAGCCCTCGCTCCAAGTTATCTTGCCCCGGTCTACACTTCCCTTCCGTGGCTCTACGCTGCACTACTCTGCCCCAGTGCCACACCACTTAACCCCGGCTCCAAGTTAACGTTCCCTGATCTACATTTCCCTTCCATGGCTCTACGCTGCACTACGCTGTCCCGGTGCTACATCACTTACTCCCGGCTCCAATTGACTGTGCCCCGGCCTACACTAAATACTACACCGCAACAAATAATATGTAATTAGCAATATTACCAGTTTTCGGTAGAAGAGCTAGCGAGGGCGAATTTTTTTCCTTGTTGACAAAAAATGTCGGCAAAGACGTATCAGAAAACATGGAAATTATATTTATCATATAATCCATTCTTTTGAGTAGGAACCCGTTTCATTGGAATAACTATAAAAACTTACAAACACGTTCACAATCACGTTGTCGAACAAAAACTTGAAAATAACTGAAAAATGGTTGACTTTTTTACAAAAATGTCACTGGAATACAACGATGTGGTATGGCCATATATGGTTACAGCTATGAGTAGATATAAAAGCGTAGAGCACCGGACTGTTTGGGGCTGTTCCCTGGCTGTTTGCGGCTGTCTTACAGTTATTGTACTGAAATAAAGCCTCATAGTAATACACCCCTTAACCAGTACGTTACAGTATAAAGAAGAAACAGAAATCTATGAACGAAGGAAAGTTGATTGAGATAAATGATCAAGGACATAGCAGGGGTAAGCGCAGGATGACTCCAAGGCCAAGAAGTCCAAGAGGGAAAAGGAAACTATGATTGATGCATTGGCCAAGAAATTTAAGAAATAATGCAATACACTATCGATAGAAATAATTAAAGTATGTCTAAAACTATTTTTGTTTCTAAATTCCAGATAGCGGGTAAATATGCTTTAACTGCATGAATAAACTTTCGAAAGTTTGAAGAATTTGCATAAATACGAATTCTACAATCAATACACTTAAGTTTTGTAGTTGTTATTTTGTTTAGTTTCATTGTTTGTTGAACTCTGTTGCTTTGCTTAATTTCGCGTTAGTTTAAGTTTTCTTTTTATTGTTTAACTATAATAATTCTTCTTTTTTAAAATTCTCTTTTGACAAAGTCTTGATTAGACAGTTTAGTTGTTGGTAAAAATTTTGAAAATAATGATGATGATATACATTAGAATTTTCTGACGCTCTTGCAAAAGAGAAATATTTCCCATTAGAAATAAATGACACTATTGAAGCTTACAACGATAAATTTATAGAATCAGTTATGGATACTTAATGGAAATGTATATTTGTTTTCATTGCGTGTTCCCACTTTGGAACACAAAACAAGAGCAATAGCTAGGTGCGAGGTCAAATCAATGTGTTTAAACTTCCAATTGCAAGTTTAGATTTCGGGACATCTTCATTCAAATTTTCAGCTAATTTCGAATTGTACTTGAGAAATTTTTCAAGGCACATCCAACCATGCCATTTTCGAGAATTATATCAATCTGTTACGCCGAAAAAAAAATTTTCCTGCTAATCCCATTATACCCGCAAAGACTAAATCTATTCAAATTTTACAAAATCTATTCAAATTTTACAAAATCTATTCCAATCATACGAAAAACCCAGCGGTTTTATCAATTTGTCTTCTTTGTCGGTGGTTATCCCACTTTGAAAAGGAAGGAAATCCATGGGGCAGTAATAATCAGTCAGGGGTGCCCCACCTCTGGAAGCACTGAGTGGAGGTGCAATCAAATGTTATATATATGTTTTAGAGGATCTTTTTGTTTTTCTTACAAAATTTGTAAGAACAACTGCAGTAATTCGATCCTCACAACTTAATGAGATAATAGAGTTTATGAAGTGACCGTACAAGTTCGAGGTATGTTGGTTTTTCATGTAATTTGTGTTATGTTACGTTATGTAGGTGATTCATTTGTGACAACCTGGAAATCCCATGCTGAGGGGGAAAACGTGAGTGTACTAAACTCTACCCGAACCACTTGATCAGCATTGTAGCCATGAATGAAAACTGCTTGTCTGGTGGAAGATTTGAAGATTACAAATCAATGCTGACAACCTTCAAACGGGGAAATTTTTTCTTGCACAATGCCAGGATGAAAGTTGAAAAATCTGAAATTTTTCGTTTTTTTAACATCACTGAATCTGACCGTCAAGGAGTATTTAATTGTTACATCACATATATCCGTAATAGACAATGTAAGTTAAAATTTTTAATTTCAATTGTCTTTCTTATTTAACTTTCTTTTCATCTTCATTTAGTTATTTTTCAGCTGATTCATGGGGAGAAGAAGAAGGATGCAATAAACGAGGCATACATCGAGTTTGCTTCCCGTTTGTACGAATCAGGGATAATTCCCGATTTCAATTGCGTTCCGTTGCAGCCTCGTTGAGGAGATGAGGAGGAAGTTTCAGACGGTTTAGAAGGAAGTTGAGGGCACTGTACTGACACTTAAAGAGCTAGATTTATATACCTGTTTCCATCAGGAAATATATAGTTTTCCGTGAATCTTTATAAACTGACTCCATCGACACATTTATTCAGTGTCAGGAATATCTTGTGTTTTAGGTAAACAGTATTAACCAAAAACAATTATTAATTAGCACAAGTTTAATACACTTATACTTTTATAACCTCCAAACACGTCTTTAGATTACCTAGTACCGTAAGAATTGTCCTTCGAACCTACTATACGAACCCAATTACTATTATTATTCAGTGGCCACCGTAGATACGGTACCATCGGTGAACTCAGCTATTGCAGCCATTCGCCATTATTCAATCAACTTGTTAGGAAGACAAGACATTAAAGGGTGCTGGGCATTCCTAGACGAATTATTTCCAAGGAATTTTTTCCATCGTCTCAAACTCACGGCTCCTTATTCTGGAGGCAAGGGCAAGCCCCGCTACAACGCTAAACGGTTACAACACCGACCTCACACTCCAAAGCCAGCAGTGTTCAACTCTGAACATTTAACAACAGAGGCAAAGGAAAAGATTTGCGAACTGGAGGAGGAACAGCGATTCCAGGATTATCTGGCGAAAGAAGCAGCAGCAAAGGCCGCCTCAGCCAGAGAACAGACGCAAGTTTTCTATCAGCTCTCCAATTTGGCTAGAAAACAAGCGGAAATTGATCGAGAGAAATTGGAGCTGGCCCACAAATATAACGATTCTCTGGGATCTAACGCGGCTTCCAGCAGTGTGGCCGTCAACACCGTGCTTATCACTCCGCCAATAACTCCAGCCAAAGGACGAACGGATCATTTCCGGCGATTGTTCGGACTAAAAGGATCCGAGGAAGTGCAGGAAGAGTCCGTGCAAAAAGAAAAAGACGACGAAGACAAACTTTTGGAAAACACTAATTCTATGGAAATTGTGTAAACAAACAGATTAAATACAAATTATTGCATACTATATTGTGTACAAATTTCCAAAAAAAAAAACACTCTGAACATGGTTGGAGGGGCAAACCCAGCTAAACATACGAGGAGCAAGAAAAAAGAAACCGTGGTGACGGAAGAGGATAATGAAAATGAGGCTACTGTTCAAACAGAAACAGAGCCACCAGGCGATGATCCGCCATCAGACGGAACTAACAAACCAGAGACATACGAGGACTCAGACGCCGAAGACGGCGATGATGAAGAAGACGAACAGGAAAAACCTGTAACGGTCAAAGAACTGGTCAAAAGATATATGAAGAAAACGAGACAAGATGTCAGAGACATTCGGGCAACACAAATGTCTAACAATTCGATATTATGTTATGAAAAATAAAATAAAATAACAGTTATGAAAATAAAAATTATGATGATGAGTTTGGTAGGAAGACTACGGAGAAGAAACCCCAGACTCTGAATCAGAAAAAGAGGAAAACTCCAAAGATGAGGACAGAGAACGAGGAGATGAGGAAGGAGATCAAGGAGTGAGGAAAAATCCAAAGATGAGGAAAACGAGGAGATGGGGAAAGAGATCAAGGAGATGAGGAAGGAGATCAAGCAAATGATAAGGATGAGGGACCGAATCAGGAACTTAACAGAAAACAGTTGAAAAGGAATGCAAGAAAGAAACGATATTTTTACTGGGAATGGAATCACTGACATAAGAGTTGGCTTTGAAGTGCAACAAGGGTAATATAAATAAAGGGAAACTGTAATTTTCCCTAACAAAATTGTTTTGGTAGATTCTGAAAACGAATCCAACAGCGAACACGTGGTCAATTCCCCAAAAAAGAAACTAAAATATTACCCCAACCCCGTTTTGTTATTTAAAAAAAATCTTTGTTGCATGATCAACTGTAATTATTAATGTTTTATTCGTCGTCCAAAAAATTAAGGGCAAAAACTTGCAAAGAAGAAGAAATCGGATTGGGTGATCAGAAGAAATAGATATAGAAGGAATAGATATCACACTGTAAAAATTCAGATACTATAGAATTTGTATCTTTTCACTATTTCACTATGTTTCCATCATCAATTTTTTTTGTTTTCTCCAGTAAACCTTTGAAACTTTCTAATGGATGAAAAATGGTGAAGATGATTTTCAAAAACCAAGCAAAATTATTTGAAATAATTCTTACAAATTCATGCAAATTTAAGAAACAAGGATTAAAATCTTATTACCCTTCACTTATTTAACTTAGAAATTTAAATCTTCGTGCATTCTTAGTCGAAACATTAAAAAACGTACTGTTTTAACAGAGATAATAGAAATTTATTTTTGGAAACGGACATCCAGATGAAAGTTGAAAATTTGCCTCAAAAAGGAAAAACAAGCGTACATTTTTCTATCCCGTGAAGTACTTAAAAACTGAACTTAATAACCCCAACAAACTACTTCATTCTTAAACCCAAGATTTACTTAATGAAAAAAAACTTGTTATTGAGTGTGTTTTATCTCTTCTGTTTCTTCGACATACAAAAATTCAAAAAGGCATTCTATTCAAAGATCTTTGAGCTCTTTACTCGACCATTCCAACAATTCAACTGGAAAATGTTGAAGTTTGCAGACGAAATATACAGCATTGCCAGTTATGATTTTTCTTTATTAAAATAAAAAGGGGATTTTCCACGATGTTTCAAATAATTTGAGTTTTGGAACACTGCCAAATTTAAATGTATTAATATCGCCGATTCGCCACCAGTTTTCAACAGAATAAATTTTCTAAATTTAAATTTTCAACATAAGACGGAAAATTTTACTGGGCTTAATTTAAATGGGGTATTCCAATGCAAAAGGACTGTTCGACCTTGTGTAAATTTCACCCGAGATTGGATTTGTTTCAGCAATACGAGGAAATCGAAAAAAAGGATTAAGGATACTTTTAAGCTTAAATTTATATAAAGTGGTTCTTGGTTGCCATCTTGGTACGGAATTAGCCCGTTTTAGTGCAGCCACAAATGAACAGCATTGGCATTGTCCATAAGAAAAGTGTACGAATGGAAAGACAAAGAGAGAGTGAAATAAAGAGGGACCAACCCCTTTCTTTCCCACGCTATTCTTCCCTTCCTTGATTGTCCGTCCTTTCGCAACCTTTTCTTTTGGACAACGCCAACGCTTTCCATTTGTGGCTGCACTAAAAATAAAAAAAGAAAAAGAAAAAACGGAAAAATTCTGAACAAAAAGTTGCTATGCATGAGAGACTCATCATTCGGGGAAAATTTTGCTGTTTTTTTTTACTTTTTTTACACCCCTAAACTTTAACAAAAAAACAAATTGAATTACTTTAAATGAATATTAACTTATTCTTCATCGTTTGCTAAAAACTAGAAGGGCGTAAGTCTAGCGGCTATTTTTTATGATTTGTTTTTTAAATCAGGCCCTTTTTTTGGCAGCGCCATAAGAAATGCACGGCAACTGCCCCAACTTTCGCTCGGCGAAGTTGGCGCCAGTTCCAGGGGGCAGAGAAATGTACATAAAGGGGTGGCGCATTTTTTTCATGTTTCCAGTTTTGTTTCGACCCCTCCCCTTATCCAAAAATCTTAACATTACAGCAACTAGGTTGCTAATTAAAAACTAAAAACTAAAGTCGCGTAGCGCCATAAGACGCCATGCTAAAACCGCACGAAATTGGTACGCAGTACCAACTTCGCCAGTAGGTACTGTACATTCTTTTAACCTTATATTTTAACACAGAAAAACCGAAAAATTGTGCAAAAAAAACTTAGAAAGTTAAATATGAAAAATAAAATTATGTTTTGTAAATAGTTTTAAATATAAATAGTTTGTACAGAATAATTGTAATTGCAATGGTAGAATCACCAAGTCTCATCGAATTCTTACTGATAAGCTAGCAAGAAGTCATTACTGGACTGCAAGAGATCTTTAAGTTAGGTTTTTTTTGTTTAAGTTAGATTATTTTGTTTAATGGAAGAAATCCAGGGTCAACATACAATCTGCTTATGCTTTTCAGATCCCTTAACTGCTCTTTACTGGAGAAAAAATTTGCATCCTTTCCTCTATTGATGTCAGAATCTAAAAATTCCTTTAGTAGAACAACGTGTTGCAATTTGAATTGAAGAGTGGCTGGATGGAGAGGTCTATCCCTTTGTCTGATGTAATTGCCAGCCTTAGATGGTGGGACTATGACTTTATATAGTTATAGCTTAGAGGTCATTAAAGTTCGTCTAAGTTTTTCAATGGGCTAATTCGTGGTCGTAGGATAATCAACAGTTTTGCAGCTATAATCTGTACACAGTTTGTTAATGAATTAACAGCAGTTGTAAAAAAAAATATATGTTGTTATTGTAAAACCCCAAAACCTTGATTGTTAAGCGGCGTTCATGTATGATTTAACGCAATTTTCATGCAATTTCATTTTCACAAATTTTAAGAAGATCACCTTAACACTGTTTTGTACCATACATGTTATATACTCACACATATTTCTTTTATATGAAGGTTATATATGTAAATACATACATCTAGTATAGAAGAATCAACTTTAACAAGAAAGTGGGTGTATTGGACCGCCATTATTGCAGTAACGTTACTTCTTAATCCATCATTGATTCTCATTGGGAATTCAACATCTTGTAAGTTTTCAGCCACTTTTTGCTGGAATCTGAGTTAACATTAAATTTCTGGCCAATTTTTTTTTTAAATAAGAAGGCAGCTTGTTTTTTTTTCACAGCTGGATACTTTACATGTCAGAAATGGCGTCTAATTAATTATCATCAATGAAACGTATTATAGTTACATCTATGGCATTCCAAAATGTGATATAACTTACTTCGAATCATTGATAATTCTTTTGGGTCGATTGGAATGTTCAGATCTAACCCAAGTTACCCAACCTTTGCAACCATATTCGTTTTACGGTGAATTTCAAAAAAAAAATTCGTTTACAGCTTATCCAACAATTTCAAAACAATTTCCTCTTCATCATTAGGGTAAAGTGCCTTCAACTTCTTTTTCGACGTTTCTTTAATTGGGAAACTATCCTGTATGAAAAAAATAGTTTATAAAGTATATGGTTTATATATGTATTCTGTAGTAAAGTTTTCTATTGTATCAAAAATCAATCTTAGCAATACATGATCGTTCCTTCGGTGCAAAAAATCCATCTTCTCTTTTTTCCATTTTTGTTATCTTTTTCTATAATAACTCAATCGATTCCGCGCTTCGACTAATTTTTCACGTTCCTATCTTAATTCCTGTTCATCATTCAACCTTCTGTTCAACTTAATATTTGTTTTCTGGATTATATCAATTTCTAAGACAAAAATGATAATTAATTATTTTTTTTTTGTAAATTTTTTTTCTTGTAACAGTAAACTTTTTCGTTTCCTTCAAAATTTTCCTCATTTCTTCTATTATCATTTTCATGTGTTTCTTGTTTCGGTTTTTCAAAGGATTGTTTTTCTTACAAACTTTAAAAAAAATAAATTTCCTGCTTTCTTCACCCTTTAACTAAAGGAGCTATTTTATTAATAATTAATGTTACCACATTATTAACCTACACGTTAACAAATAGTCGCATATCTTTATTTCAAAGATTAATTCTCGAGAAGGTTAATTACGCGGGACATCCAAAACAGCAAAGTCATCAAGTACCTCCCGGTTATAATTTTCCTCATTAACAGTTTCCCCTGATGTAAAAACTAAAAACTAAAGTCGCGTAGCGCCATAAGACGCCATGCTAAAACCGCACGAAATTGGTACGCAGTACCAACTTCGCCAGTAGGTACTGTACATTCTTTTAACCTTATATTTTAACACAGAAAAACCGAAAAATTGTGCAAAAAAAACTTAGAAAGTTAAATATGAAAAATAAAATTATGTTTTGTAAATAGTTTTAAATATAAATAGTTTGTACAGAATAATTGTAATTGCAATGGTAGAATCACCAAGTCTCATCGAATTCATCAATTTTATATCTCAACTTCAATTACTAAATTTGATGCAAAATTCGACCCCTTTGTAAGTTTAAATAAAAAATAATTACTGTTTCTGCATTCGGTTCCGTGCCACCAACATATATCTAAGTCCTGATCCATATTTCTGGTTTGAGCAAGTTGAATAGAAAATAGAACAAGTATACATTTTATTTTTTTGCTATTCATCAATTACATCCATATTATTGTTGGTTTTTATGTTTCCCATGTGTATGCCACAGTAACACTGCTCAAGGTCTATCAGTTATGACTTGGGGTAAGTATATGAAATTTAGGAACTAACAAAGAATTCTTTGGTTACCGCAAATTCAATAATTACTTCAAAATTTTGTTTGATGAGCGTAGTCTAAGTCAAAATAATCCATGTGTTCGTTACGTTTTCAACTGTTCATGTAACCTCCCCTCCTATCCCAATGCATACAAATGTTTCGGAACGACGAAAAAAGGAAACATCAGGCATATGTTTATTGGACTTGCAACGGGAACATAAGACTAAATCAGGGTTTAATGGCTCTGCCGTTGGGAAGTTTATTCAAGTTTTCTTTTATATGAATATTTAATCAGTAAAAACTCCAAGCTTTTTTTTCTTACAAAAACAACCGTTGAAACTTGGGTTAAATTTATAGAATCTGAAAGCAAATATATAAAATTGTCAATGAGTTAAAGAAATGCAATGTTCCTTGAAATATCTTCATTCCTTAAGTTCAGGCATACATTAAGTACAGTGAAAATTTGTTTCGAAACATTTGTTTTTATACACCCCCAAAAAAAACAACAACTAAAAGATCTGACAAAGTGAATCTGCATATTATCTTATACGTGAAATGTAGGACTCTTTATGGTATATCCTTCTCGTCAATGCTGCACCAGAAAAAAAAAACAGAAAATCATCCGAAGAAGATGTGCATTGTCCCTTTGTTTATTTGCAGCAGCTACACTCTAGCACACTGGCATTAATCCTAAGCCTAGTTTCAATTAAGGGATTTCAGATATTGTATTGTTTGGGGGTCACAATTTACTTTTGTAAATAGGTTTTCAGAGAGTTGTAATCCCAGTTTGGATTTCTTCAACCCAGCCATCTTCTCTTGTCCAACTCTCACTTCCACTGCATAGACTTATGTAGACCATGACTTCACCAAGCCCAGGTCCTCTCCTGTTTTTTTTTCATGCTGTAAACATTAATTGTTCATAACTCTATTATTGACTGCAAAAAGAGATACTTTTTGTTCTGCCATAGAAATCATTTTAGAATTAAAAGATACACTAAATCATTTATAAAAAAAAAAACATAGAAACTCTTGTGACGTTATAAAACATTCATTATGTTTGGGGTTAAAGACAGTATGAAAGATCTATAGGCTGAACGGTTTTTTCTAAAAAAAATTCCTCTATGAAAAGATGAATATTTTGAATTATTTTTTCAAGTCGTAATTTTGAATGGCAACTGAAAGAAGATAGTATTCTCTACAAAATAGTACTCCAAATTCTGATTTTTATTATATAATTAGACTAGTTTTACTCGCGTTGTCTAAAATGACCTCCTGTCTCACATGGCTCCGGTCTCCTCTATGTTCTGACAGAAAAGATTTGGAATTTGAAGAGTTCCCTTTCGAGAACAAATAAAATGTGCTAAAATCCGGGTGGAACAGCATTGAAAGAACCTTATCGCTGAATACTTCAAGAAGTGCAAATCTTGCATGCCCTCTCACATCAACGCCAGTCCAGCCGACTCAAAACAAGACTCCAGAGTCTCTAATCAGGAGCCTTCATTGAAATGAATCCACCTCTGCCCAGTCTTGACTCGGCTCCCGACCCCATTGAACCCAGTCCCCCAAAGTAATTTTCCAAATGGAAGTCTCTGCGTTCACAGAGAACAAGTGATCCCAAAAACAGCTAACTGGTCGCTTTCCACTTCACTATGCGCAAAAGGTACAAATACTGAGCTCGACGACTACGAAGAAGCCGGTCTGAAGAACCTTTACGACACAACGAGTATGCTCAGAGTTGGCAATTAGGTGCAGAAGACACAGCCGAGGAAGATGAGAAAACATCCGAAGACCCCATTGGAAGAAGAAAGACACCGACAAGCCTTTTAAGGAACTGGAGCTACTTAAAAATATGAAGAAACCATGGCCACGAAATTTGTCATGGGTTACATTCACACTGGTTTGACTAGTGAAAAGATCTAGAAAAAGACCTATCATCTAAGTACAACCAAAAAGTTTTTTGTAAATTGCAAGTTTTACAAGTATGCAAAAAATTTCCTCCTTCTTTGAGAAATGCAGTCAACGTGTTTGCTATACGAGGGAAACACGGAAAATGCTTCTCATCATTGGCATAGAAAGAAAATTCGTCTGATTTTTGCTACATTGCGTAAACCGTTCCCCGTGCCTTGGTGAACTATTCCTTGAGTCGAGTGTGGGTTGGATTTACATGGGTTCTGGGTTCAACATGGATATAAATCTTTCCATTTTTAGCCCGAATTTAAACTACTAGTTAATCATAGACTAATTTAAATTTTATTTCCCACATTCATAAATCAAATTTTTATTCAAATGTAGGTAAAGCTAGACCATCTGCTTCAGATGCTATAAAGAAATATGTTACTATTGATCACAGCTGTACAGATGAACTAGGGTTTTCCAAAGCCATCAAATCTCTGTTCAAAAAAACTAAATGTTTACATGGATTGGCGAATTCAAACAGGTATAAATAAAGACGGGTGGGTTATTTGCATAAGAAAAGGTTTTAGAGGTAAAGTTTGAATTAAGGTAATTTTGTGCGAATTTTTTTATCGGCAGTTAACTTTTTTTGTTTGGAAATACTCTTCCGCTATCATAACAGAAAAAAAACTATGACTCAACTACATTCTATCTTAAAAAAGTATAAGAAAATTTGAAAAATAAACATTACCGTTACTTACTACGATCGAAGTCATGGACAAAATATTTAACAAATTGGCTAAAAAATAGTTGACTTTTTTATCAATTTGCTTGAAAAAGTTTTTACAATCTACTGTGAGCTTAATTCTTGGGAAAGTATTTTTCAATATTTTTTTGTTTATTTTCTAAATTATCTTCTTAACTACAAGTTACATGGAACAGCGACATTTGATCCGTGGACGAGGTGCAAAAAAAGTTTATTTTACTGCCTGTTGCAAATCTCAACAATACTCTTTTTTTATCAAATTCGCTGCCACATTGCTTGCTAAAACTCATAGAAAGAAGTTCCTTCTTGTTGCTTTCCCAATTACGAATTCGTGTTTATTGTTTGTTTGACATAAAACTTTCCACATTCATGTTTTTTGTTCCTTCTCAACTTATCAGCGGTAAACTGCATAGACACAAATGGAAATTTAAAGAAATATTGGATGTAACTTCCGAAGCACAAAACTTCGACAAATATAGTTGTCATCGTCAGAATGTAGTGAAACAGCCAGGAAAGAAGGGAAAGAATCAAAAGCAAATGCAAAAACCAGAAGCTGATCCGCTATTGAAGAACAATAAGAAAATGTTTGTATTGGAGAAAAAGAGAAAAATAAGAGTAAACAACGAAAAACTATAATTTGCTTACATCCAATGCAATAAAAATAAAAAATTGACAATATTTTGTTACAAGCAAATCCTTAAAGAATGTTCATTCATTTAAGTTTTCGTATTTTTCTTATAAATCTTCTTTTGTTTATCGGTTCATGTAACCCTTCCCATCCAACCTTGAGAGTGTAAGTTAGAGTTGGAGATTAATTGCGATATCTTAGTGACTTCTTTTATAACTTTGCCAAATCAGAATAACAATGCATAATCGGAATAACGTTCCAATAACGAACGTATCCGATTCTCATAAGCGGGGCCATAAAAAATCCCAATTCAATTCGTTGCTACTACTTCCGGATCTTCTGCACTAGGATCAGAAAGTTTGATAGTAGACAGCCAATGACTTACCGACAATTTCAAGAAAGTGGGGCCGTTGAGACAATGGCTTCTTTCCACAATATCGGAAGGAAATAATCCTCGGTTGCACTCATCAGCCGGATTTTCAGCACCTGGTACATGACGCCACTAAGCTGGTTAGGAATACTCGATGATGGTCCGTTGCAGAAGTGTTTGGAATCCAAACCAATAAATGAAGATATCGATTGGAATCAAAAGAGACGACCGAAGAAAATTTATATGACTCAGAGCGCTTGAGCTCTAATTTCAGCACAGTTAGGGGAAGAAGAGGGATAATACACCTAATGTTCTCATAGTCGGTAGGTCGTAAAGATATAAATTCAATTGGGGATTATTTCTATAAGCTTCAGGTATGAGAGAAAGAGAACTTTTCAGAGAAAGCCATTGATTTAAATTAAAGCCTAACGTTGGAAATCTTTTTTCAATAATGTAGTCGAATCCCTTACTTCTTGATTATCCTCTTCTTCAGTATAAAATGAGTCTAATAAGTTGTTCACATAACATTTTTGTAAACACGTTTGACGACTTCAGGGAAATCTTTACGATGTAAATCGGTCAAATGACAAAGAACTTGCGTTCAGATAAAAGGAGGAAATATTAGCCCGAATATTTGTCGCTGCATCTCATAAACCGTTGGCTTATTTTTTTATCCTGGAGGGCGCCATAAGAAAGACATTTTTGGATTATGATCGTAAATTCAATACACTGACCTTCACATGTCTCACATTACTGAGTACTACTGATGCTACGACTACTTATTTATTAGCAAAAGCCCTCCTGATCTTAAACGAGTACCGTTTCGGAAAATAGATTGATGTGTGTTGTTTACCACTTATTAGTAAATACCAGTTTGGTAAATAAAGAGAATATAGATTTTTAGCCATTCAAAATAAACTTAAATTGCTCTAATTTAACACTTACCACTAATTTCCAAACAATTTCAAATATGCTTACATCCATGTTGAAGCCCCGGAATTAAACCAAAGGTGGAAACAACTTTCAGCTGCTACAAACAATAGCGCAAGCCCAGACGAACAAAAAGTTGCAGCCGAGTTAATCAAAACGGAGTTATTAAGAGCAACGATAAGACGAATGTTGCTGGTAGCACAATTGGAACCCGGGCAACAATCCAGAAAAAGAGAAATGATTCACGACAAGTCACCCATACTGTATAGTTCACAATTTTTTAATTTTTATGTAACTAATAAAATCGCATACTTACATTAGCCCATCAAACCGAAATTTCATAAAAAGAATTTTATAACTCTCTTATAACTCGTCAAGAGTGTCCAAAATAGTTTGGGGTGGGCGACGTTTAGGCAATATTCCTCAATTGTCGGTCAGTTATGTTGCTCAATATCATTATAATCAAGGCTATTCACGAGAATTCGCATTTAAATTAAAATTTAGCAAAATTACTCGCTAATATATTATTTTAAGCCCTGTTTTTTTTATTTTTATCATAGAAAATTTTTAATAATGCATTATCTAGTTGATGAATTCCTTTTTTAGCAAGTGCACTCAATAATTTATAATTCTGATCCAACTTAATGTAGAAATGACGAAATGTTGAGTGTTTCAAATTAAGTGCTTGTGTAAAGTTTAGCTTGACAGGAAAGAACAAGCTCAGCTAGGAGTGGTAGACTGATGTATTGGCACGTCTTAGTTTATAAACGGGAATACAGGGAAGAGAACGTGATCATATATGATAGTGTCCAGGAGACTGAGAGAGAGAAATATTACAGGGATTATATAAGGAGAATGGATCGCCGGGTCAGCACTTCTTTTAGTCGATATGAGTCGGCGTAGTAGCCGTTCTGGGCTTGCGTGACAGATGGTCCAGTTTGGTGAGATTACTCACTCAGAGGCTGCTGAGTCCACATGACGTCGTGGCTGTGACGTCAGGTTTTGGCGGCCATCCACAGGTGGGCGGGGCCCCCGTGGTGCATTCAACTTGTAAAAATGACTAAATGTATTCTTTAAGCTTCTTGTCAATTCTTAAGCAATTTTTTTCTTTAAAGTTTAGAGGGGTTTGCTTTTATGGATATGCGAGTTCCTAAGCTATGAGAAAAAATGAGCCCTGAAGACAAATTACTTAGAATCCTATCAAAAGCAAATCAATCAAAAACGCCTTTGACCAGTTTCCTTCATTTTTTTGGCCATTTTTGGGTTGACCGATGGTTGAGTTAACGCAAGAATCAAATTATTTTTTTTCTTGAAATGATATCATAGCATTTCTTCCAGGGATCCCATGGTCGCATTTCATTTTGCATCAGTTTTGGAAATGAAGTTTGGAAATGAAGTTTGGAAATGAGATTGAGGTGTTCATCAATTTGTTTCTCTACTTAAATTTCTAACCTGGATTCAAAATATAACCTTAATGTCAATAAAAAAAAGTAATTGATGATTGTGCATTGGGTTTCTTACCACCAATATCCAAGTGAGGATCCAAATCTGGTTTGAGCAAGTTGCACTCTAACTGGAACGAAAATTTATTTGTTGTAACTCTACATAAATTAAATCCTTATTTAGATTTGTTGAATGTTCTCACTTTTAGATGTATGCCAAAGTAAAACTGCTTCAGATCAATCAGTTATGGCTTGTGGAAAGGAAGAACAAAATAATTGGCATTCTAACAGGGACTACCTAAGAATTTTTTGGTTATCACCAATTTTAAAATAGTTCCTTCATTTTTTTTGTTTCTCCTGTCATTCTTCTTCATGCTTGGGCAGTGAAAAACTATTTCATTCCTCCTAAAAATCATAAAATGGTTTGTAATACATGATGTTTGCAATATTACGCAAGAAATTCACTAGCGTCTGCCAAATAAAGCACCATTTACCTCAAAAGATGATCTTAGACTGCAGTGGGATTTCATCAAATGGTTAGAAAACTGGAAAATGAACGCAGAAGAAAAAAATCATTTTCTTTCTAATGAAACAACCGAGGCCATCGTAATAGCTACTAAATCTACAATTGCAAAAATAGAACATTTACTGGAAGCAGAATATCAGTTTGTACTTTCTCAGAAATTTAATAGTGACAACCAGGAGCGAAAATTCAGTGCATTTCATCAAGCCAACGGAGGCAACTACAACATGAATGCGAGGGCTGCGATATTTGGTGTTGAAAAAATCCTTCGAACGGGGATCACCTATTCTGTCATGAACTGCAATGTTGCGTTAAGGACGGAAAAACACGACAGAAGGAAAAATACATCAATCCGTGAGACTTCCGTGCCATACCCCAAAGTTGACATTCTTTCTAACTTCGACGATAAAGACCTCGCTGTATTAGAGGAACCGAAAAAACCTGCAGGTAGTCTTGACAATAAAAATTATAATTATATATATATATATATGTGTGTGTGTGTGTGTGTGTGTGTTTGTGTGGTTGTGTGTTTGTGTGATTTTTACGATAACTGGGTTGTGAGTGGAGCACAGTAATAATCTGTTGATGAAGATTAGACTGGTGGTAGAAGGTGGTAGAAGTCACGGATGAGCTTTATAAGTTATAGCTAGCCTTGATGACAAACCGGAACATGTGACATAGTATAGATTCTTCGTCTATGCGAGTTTTAAGGAATTTCCAACTTTCTATCAGTTGCCACTTGCCTATACTCGTAGTCAGGAAGTTTTGAACACGAGATTTGTGGTTGATCAATTTTCTTTTCTTCTCGTTACTAATCAATGTTATTTATTTTAGATGGCTGATGATGTGCCTGGATGCCTGGATGCCAATGATGATGCTCCTGAATTGGATGCGAAAAAAGAATGGGACTGTTCCAAGTAAGTTTATTAATCTTATTTATTTATTCTTTATTTTAATCTTAGTTTATTAATCATATTTTTCTAGATGTGGGGCCAAAAACGATGGGAATTTCAAATTTTGCCATAGGTGTTTAAGATGCGGTAAGTGCGCGCCTACCCTACCCTAACCTACCCTAACCTAAACTAACCTAATTAGTTAAATTCTAATCATCTTTTTTTTTTTTTTAGAAACCGATGAGGACTCTTCTGAAAGTGTCTGCCCCGATTCTTTCTTACAACTAGATGACGAAGTAGAAGAAGAAGAAGAAGAAGAAGAAGAAGAAGAAGAAGAAGAAGAAGAAGAAGAAGAAGAAGAAGAAGAAGAGGAAGCAGTAGCCGGTCCAAAAAAGCCGAAGCATATTGTCAAAAAGGAGGCTAAACTAAAGGCTTACAAGAAGAGGAAAAGAGAGAGGCGTGAGGAGGAGAAGGAAAAAGAAACTGAAAATGTCAACTCATTGGCAAAATCTTTTGACGAGAAATGTAGCTTGGATGGTAAGTTATTTGAAAGTATGTGTGATTTAATCTAAATTTTGTCTAATATCATGTCTTATTATACAGATGAGGATGATTCGGCTGCAAATTCGAAGAAAAAGTTCAAACAACGTTAGTAATTGTTAACAACGCCTATACAACGCCTATATTGTTATCCGATTGTTGTAGACACTTTGCACAACCTTATTCCAGTATAAATGTAGTAACACTGAGACTGAGTGACAGTCAAATCAAACATTTTCTGTCTGATAAACAATATTGCCATGTTTAACAAATTTTTGTGCTGACCCATTGTTGCCAAAATCAATTACTCAAAACTTAAATATAAAAGGTTGTGCATTGTGCTTGTGCATTTTAGACCATGACAATGAATCGTAGTAAAAATATGGTGGGCCAGCTCATTCCTTTCAGGCCCACTGGGAATGGAATCACTGACATAAGAGTTGGCTTTGAAGTGCAACAAGGGTAATATAAATAAAGGGAAACTGTAATTTTCCCTAACAAAATTTTTTTGGTAGATTCTGAAAACGAATCCAACAGCGAACACGTGGTCAATTCCCCAAAAAAGAAACTAAAATATCACCCCAACCCCGTTTTGTTATTAAAAAAAAAATCTTTGTTGTATGATCAACTGTAATTATTAATGTTTTATTCGTCGTCCAAAAAATTAAGGGCAAAAACTTGCAAAGAAGAAGAAATCGGATTGGGTGATCAGAAGAAATAGATATAGAAGGAATAGATATCACACTGTAAAAATTCAGATACTATAGAATTTGTATCTTTTCACTATTTCACTATGTTTCCATCATCAAATTTTTTTGTTTTCTCCAGTAAACCTTTGAAACTTCCTAATGGATGAAAAATGGTGAAGATGATTTTCAAAAACCAAGCAAAATTATTTGAAAGAATTCTTCCAAATTCATGCAAATTTAAGAAACAAGGATTAAAATCTTATTACCCTTCACTTATTTAACTTAGAAATTTAAATCTTCGTGCATTCTTAGTCGAAACATTAAAAAACGTTCTGTTTTAACAGAGATAATAGAAATTTATTTTTAGAAACGCGCATCCAGATGAAAGTTGAAAATTTGCCTCAAAAAGGAAAAACAAGCGTACATTTTTCTATCCCGTGAAGTACTTAAAAACTGAATTTAATAACCCCAACAAACTACTTCATTCTTAAACCCAAGATTTACTTAATGAAAAAAAAACTTGTTATTGAGTGTGTTTTATCTCTTCTGTTTCTTCGACATACAAAAATTCAAAAAGGCATTCTATTCAAAGATCTTTGAGCTCTTTACTCGACCATTCCAACAATTCAACTGGAAAATGTTGAAGTTTGCAGACGAAATATACAGCATTGCCAGTTATGATTTTTCTTTATTAAAATAAAAAGGGGATTTTCCACGATGTTTCAAATAATTTGAGTTTTGGAACACTGCCAAATTTAAATGTATTAATATCGCCGATTCGCCACCAGTTTTCAACAGAATAAATTTTCTAAATTTAAATTTTCAACATAAGACGGAAAATTTTACTGGGCTTAATTTAAATGGAGTATTCCAATGCAAAAGGACTGTTCGACCTTGTGTAAATTTCACCCGAGATTGGATTTGTTTCAGCAATACGAGGAAATCGAAAAAAAGGAATAAGGATACTTTTAAGCTTAAATTTATATAAAGTGGTTCTTGGTTGCCATCTTGGTACGGCATTAGCCCGTTTTAGTGCAGCCACAAATGAACAGCATTGGCATTGTCCATAAGAAAAGTGTACGAATGGAAAGACAAAGCGAGAGTGAAATAAAGAGGGACCAACCCCTTTCTTTCCCACGCTATTCTTCCCTTCCTTGATTGTCCGTCCTTTCGCAACCTTTTCTTTTGGACAACGCCAACGCTTTCCATTTGTGGCTGCACTAAAATAAAAAAAGAAAAAGAAAAAACGGAAAAATTCTGAACAAAAAGTTGCTATGCATGAGAGACTCATCATTCGGGGAAAATTTTGCTGTTTTTTTTTACTTTTTTTACACCCCTAAACTTTAACAAAAAAACAAATTGAATTACTTTAAATGAATATTAACTTATTCTTCATCGTTTGCTAAAAACTAGAAGGGCGTAAGTCTAGCGGCTATTTTTTATGATTTGTTTTTTAAATCAGGCCCTTTTTTTGGCAGCGCCATAAGAAATGCACGGCAACTGCCCCAACTTTCGCTCGGCGAAGTTGGCGCCAGTTCCAGGGGGCAGAGAAATGTACATAAAGGGGTGGCGCATTTTTTTCATGTTTCCAGTTTTGTTTCGACCCCTCCCCTTATCCAAAAATCTTAACATTACAGCAACTAGGTTGCTAATTAAAAACTAAAAACTAAAGTCGCGTAGCGCCATAAGACGCCATGCTAAAACCGCACGAAATTGGTACGCAGTACCAACTTCGCCAGTAGGTACTGTACATTCTTTTAACCTTATATTTTAACACAGAAAAACCGAAAAATTGTGCAAAAAAAACTTAGAAAGTTAAATATGAAAAATAAAATTATGTTTTGTAAATAGTTTTAAATATAAATAGTTTGTACAGAATAATTGTAATTGCAATGGTAGAATCACCAAGTCTCATCGAATTCTTACTGATAAGCTAGCAAGAAGTCATTACTGGACTGCAAGAGATCTTTAAGTTAGGTTTTTTTTGTTTAAGTTAGATTATTTTGTTTAATGGAAGAAATCCAGGGTCAACATACAATCTGCTTATGCTTTTCAGATCCCTTAACTGCTCTTTACTGGAGAAAAAATTTGCATCCTTTCCTCTATTGATGTCAGAATCTAAAAATTCCTTTAGTAGAACAACGTGTTGCAATTTGAATTGAAGAGTGGCTGGATGGAGAGGTCTATCCCTTTGTCTGATGTAATTGCCAGCCTTAGATGGTGGGACTATGACTTTATATAGTTATAGCTTAGAGGTCATTAAAGTTCGTCTAAGTTTTTCAATGGGCTAATTCGTGGTCGTAGGATAATCAACAGTTTTGCAGCTATAATCTGTACACAGTTTGTTAATGAATTAACAGCAGTTGTAAAAAAAAATATATGTTGTTATTGTAAAACCCCAAAACCTTGATTGTTAAGCGGCGTTCATGTATGATTTAACGCAATTTTCATGCAATTTCATTTTCACAAATTTTAAGAAGATCACCTTAACACTGTTTTGTACCATACATGTTATATACTCACACATATTTCTTTTATATGAAGGTTATATATGTAAATACATACATCTAGTATAGAAGAATCAACTTTAACAAGAAAGTGGGTGTATTGGACCGCCATTATTGCAGTAACGTTACTTCTTAATCCATCATTGATTCTCATTGGGAATTCAACATCTTGTAAGTTTTCAGCCACTTTTTGCTGGAATCTGAGTTAACATTAAATTTCTGGCCAATTTTTTTTTTAAATAAGAAGGCAGCTTGTTTTTTTTTCACAGCTGGATACTTTACATGTCAGAAATGGCGTCTAATTAATTATCATCAATGAAACGTATTATAGTTACATCTATGGCATTCCAAAATGTGATATAACTTACTTCGAATCATTGATAATTCTTTTGGGTCGATTGGAATGTTCAGATCTAACCCAAGTTACCCAACCTTTGCAACCATATTCGTTTTACGGTGAATTTAAAAAAAAAAATTCGTTTACAGCTTATCCAACAATTTCAAAACAATTTCCTCTTCATCATTAGGGTAAAGTGCCTTCAACTTCTTTTTCGACGTTTCTTTAATTGGGAAACTATCCTGTATGAAAAAAATAGTTTATAAAGTATATGGTTTATATATGTATTCTGTAGTAAAGTTTTCTATTGTATCAAAAATCAATCTTAGCAATACATGATCGTTCCTTCGGTGCAAAAAATCCATCTTCTCTTTTTTCCATTTTTGTTATCTTTTTCTATAATAACTCAATCGATTCCGCGCTTCGACTAATTTTTCACGTTCCTATCTTAATTCCTGTTCATCATTCAACCTTCTGTTCAACTTAATATTTGTTTTCTGGATTATATCAATTTCTAAGACAAAAATGATAATTAATTATTTTTTTTTTGTAAATTTTTTTTCTTGTAACAGTAAACTTTTTCGTTTCCTTCAAAATTTTCCTCATTTCTTCTATTATCATTTTCATGTGTTTCTTGTTTCGGTTTTTCAAAGGATTGTTTTTCTTACAAACTTTAAAAAAAATAAATTTCCTGCTTTCTTCACCCTTTAACTAAAGGAGCTATTTTATTAATAATTAATGTTACCACATTATTAACCTACACGTTAACAAATAGTCGCATATCTTTATTTCAAAGATTAATTCTCGAGAAGGTTAATTACGCGGGACATCCAAAACAGCAAAGTCATCAAGTACCTCCCGGTTATAATTTTCCTCATTAACAGTTTCCCCTGATGTTTCCTTCATTACAAAATGTTCCTGTGAGTGTAAATATATAGTATGTATACGTATAATTAGAAAATAAACGGAAATTTCTTTACTACCCAATCACAAATATCATTGCCTCCATTGCTGGATCTTTCATCTATTGAGGCATTTACCTGTGATCTTGAAAATAAAGTATGAAAATAAGCAGTTTAATAAGCCATGGAAACGTCTATACTAACCGCATCATAATGACGAATATCAATATCGGAGGATTTCTCACCAATTAAAAATTTCTCTCACGAATATCATTGCTTCAATCGCTGGATCTTTCATCCATTGAGGCATTTCTCTGTGATCATGGATACAAAGTATGAAAATAAGCAGTTTAATAAGGTATGGAAACGTCTATACTAACCGCATCACGATGATGAATATCAGCATTGGCGGATAAATCCAAACTAAGACATTTCCCCCATCAGGAATATCAGTGGCATCGGCGGATTTTTCAAAAAATCTTTCTTCAATCAACAAATTTCCCTTTCTGGGTGAATGTTTATGTTATTATTTGCAACAAAAACTATTAAAAGTTAACGTTAATAGGTTACGTAGTCGATAACTTCTATCTACATTTTCCTTCATCTCATATTCCTGTAAAATATTAATTTAAGATATTCATATTGTGACGGGTATTGCTGATAAATGCTGAGTAACCGAGTAAAAGAAACACGTAGATACTTTTGAAGAACTAGATGTATTCGAATAATCTAAGCGGATGCATAAGCCAGACTGAACATCGAGTCTCATTTGACTCGGGGTATTTAAAGAAAAGCGTCACCCTGTTACCGAGTGACGCCGGAAGAATCTAGAGAAAGATGGTCATCTAGATAACGTCTAGATGACCGCTAAGCAGTGTCAACCCCTTTTTAGGGTAAAGTAGAAAGTGTATACGGTGTATACGAAAGAGTAATTAAGATGGTCAAGTAGATAACTCTACTTGACCTTACAATCTGAGAAAGTGGATAAATCTTCACGTGAAATCCATTAACACGTGTGTGTCCCTGGATTCCCACGTGACAGATTCTCCCGTGGGTAGCCATCTTCCAGATGGCGTTAACCGGCCGACGGTAAAACGGGGGAATGCGACACCAAAGGTATACCAGCACCATCCGCCCGACCAGGGGAAGACGTGGGGCGATCGGCAACCGCCAACTCGTAGATGTCCGTGTTGATACGAATGTGATCCTGTAGATGACGAAACAAAACAAAGGTGCACCATGCCGAACCGCCTATGCAACAAAACAGAACCCCAATCGCCGTTGATAGTAACTGCAGGGAGACCGATGAGACTGAACCCGGCCGGTCAAGGTTGGTCTGTTTAAGGAAGGCCTGGATTTGATCTCCATTCGTGGTAGATGAAACGCTGCTGTGTTCTTGTAAGCGCAGCAATTCACTGTTAGACGAAAACGAAATTAAATTAGGAGTGGCCATCGACGAAATTTTCGCTTCCGTTTAGCCCTCCAAGCTGACCGAAAATATATCCAATCTTCCGTTCGAGCGGTGCACCCCGGTGGGACCTCAAATATTCCAATGGCGGCAAGTTGTAAATTCCGCGGGGGCGAACGCTATACATTAGCCACAGATGAGAAAACAACGTCGTGAGGGCCAATCGCTGAGAATGCCCAACGATTGCACCCCAAATAAGCAATCTCTGGACCCATCCACGGGAGAAATTGCGTCTGATAAGTTGTTTGAATTCGTTTTTCATCCTGGGTGAACAAGGAGATGGCACAGGATTTCCTTGATCCTCTTCTAGCAAGACCCGTATGAAAACGGCACAACAGTTTGTCGAGATCTCTACAGTTTTGTAATTCCGAATCTTGCAATTCGAAAAAGGTGTCTAAATCCGGTGACACGGCCAAAAAATTGGGAAGATTACGATATATTACTAGGTGTGAACCATTAACCGTTGCTTTCGGCAGTCCAATTACTTTGAATAAATTAAAGTGTTGAGCATGATCAAAAATAGGAATTTCAATAAAAAGACGGAATTTATTGTGAAACATCGCCTTCGCCACCGAGGCTTCCCTGTATAATACCCAAAGATCATTTGTTGGAATCGTCCACCCGAGAGTTAGTTGTTTATTGATGGCGACCAAAATTTCATAGAGATCTAGAAGGGAGAGAATCTGAGGAGACAACATACCAGTAGCCAACGTAGCCAAACCGACCTCCCAAGCCTCTAATTGCTGTTGTAACCATGTCAACACGTAATCCAAAGAAGCAAAGATAGAGTCTAATTCCGTGAAATATTCCATCTTTTGAACGTTGATCAGTTCACTATGTTTGATAAAATCCAAAATGGAGTCCACTTTGTTTTGCAATAACTCAGAACGTTTTTGTTATGTAGGATAAGTAAATTGTTCCGGGTGCGCTGTAGAATTGCTTCTTGTTTTTCGAGTAGGTGAACTATTTGTTGTTGGTGTTGTTATGTTATATACCCCATGTTATCCATATCCCTACTTAACTCCACTAAATCCTGCTGCGTAGAAACCCCAAACAACCATTTTAAGGCCGTTTCTCCGATGTCCAGAATACTTCTTCTCATCTTACCACTATTCAAGGCCATAGTGCACGTTGATAAACGATTTTTTGTCATGTTAATTAGTGTGGAAAAGAAAAAGGACTTTAGTTTCAATTTTTCCCGCCACCATGAAACTAGGGGAATCTCGAAACGCCGAAGAAACATCCTTCTCATGAAAAATCTTGGCATTTCTTCGATGACGCGCTGAAATGTCAGAAAGCTGTTGAATCAGTAATTTCACCACACTAATAGTTTGTATTTCCTCTTCTGGAGCCCACTCCGTCACGATTTTCCACGAGGATTCACTCATTGCGATGCCGGGTTGTTCAGTTAAAAAGATCTTGTCCCGTACGAGAACGGTATAGGTACACGGCCCAAAACTAAACATGAACAACAAAAAGCAATAGGGTAACCATAAAGAATGAAAATTTGGGCGTCGACGACGACGAGGCAGTAGATCTGTTAAGTTTCCGCGATTATGGCGATACTGCGGCACGATTTCGGCTCCCTGGGAATGCAGTTGATCCGTTGCTTCCGGCCGAGTGATAACCGGAAGGTTATCAAGTGGTGCGTCTGGAATGGCTGGATTCACGTACACTTTGTACCGTACACTTCCTTCTTCATCTCTCTTGACGAGAATAAACAGGTTAATATACTATACTATGTTTAATACTTTTCACATACTTATTGAGCTGATAAAAGTCAACAGTTTATGGGCCCAGACGTTTAAAAACTAGCTCAATAATGTCAAAAACCAAACTTAGCAACATTGAACATTTCAATGCTGGCTCGTGCTCGAACAGAGCAAACTACTTGAAATAGTTGAGGTACTGTCACTGATTCAAAATCACAGAATTTTATTAGATCGATCAATCCCACTAACACTAAATTACTACTTACAGGGTAGAGATTTACTGCCTAACGCCACTACTAATGCTGAAGGTATCGTTACAATCCAAGGAGCCATAGACCTCTGGAAAGAGAAATAAACGAATGCAAGATTGATTCTGATGACCACCATCAATTCAAAGGAGCAACAAGCCTTCGTTAATTGCAAATCAGCCAACGCAATCTGGACAAAACTTGCTGCACAGCACATGAAAAATGCATCTGCCAGTACACACGTACTGCAAGCAACTTTCTTTCACTATCAATATGTGGAAAATCACACCCTAATGCAGCACATAACTGCTATAGAAGGCATGGCGCAGCAACTAGAAGACCTTGGGCAACCTATGAATCAGTCGCAAATCATGAAAAAGATTGTTTCAACACTACCACCGAGTTATCGCAATTTCATGACTGTTTGGGACAACCTGGGTCCAACAGAAAAAACCATGCCACAACTGATAACTAAACTCATGAATGAACAGCATCGCAACGTGAATCCAAATGAAAACTTCTCCCCTCCAAGGCAAGCAGAACCTTTCGTCTCACAGTCAAGAACAAAGCCGAGATACAACGAACGGGCTAAAGAAAGATACGAAAACAAGCGGCCACGCCTAGAATGTACTTACAACGGAAAATCTAATCATGATCAAAGCACATGTCGTCGAAGGCTGAACGCTGAAGCAGGAATTGCAGAGGAACAATGCTCCTATTGTCACAACTATGGACATCCGCTACCAGCGTGCAGGAAAAAGGCAAACGATTACTACACTGAGAACAAGATCAAATCAAGCAAGGCAGCTTTATCTCACACCCGCGAGGAATTCAGAATGGAAGCTGACACGAACTCACTTGACAGGCATGGATGGTACGCCGATTCTGGCGCAACTCACCATGTGTGTGGAGACATATCGATGATGAACAACTACATTGCCATCTTACCCAAATCATGGTCAGTCAACAGAATAGGCGCCATCAGGGTGTACGCGCATGGCCAAGGAGATGTCAGCATCACCACAACCTTGAATGGTAAAGAACAAACTGCAACCTTGAACAATGTCCTCTATGTCCCAGGATTGTGGACAAATCTCCTATCCATCGTCTCCGCAACACATCGAGGTATTGGAGTTGAATTTTCTGATCAAACGGTTCTATTCAAACGAAACGGTGTCCCAATCATGAGCAGACATCGCAACGAAAAGACGCTTTACAAACTAAACATAAACTCAATCAAGAGGTCGACACCGGACAACTCAACAGCGCTGTTGGCGACCATGAACAAAGTATCGCTGAATACTTGGCATCAGCGGCTTTCTCACATTAACTTCAACACAATCTTTGAGATGGCAATAACTGGAGTCCTTGATGGCATCGACCTAGACAAGGAGTGCAGTCCCCCGACAACAATATGCTCAGGTTGCTCATTTGGAAAAATGCATCGTCTACCCTTCGACAGAGTACGAATCAGGGCCACTGAGATTTGGGAACTCATACATTCCGTCGTCTGTGGGCCAATGCAACTGGCTTCGCCAACTGGTTCCAGATATTACGTTACATTTTAAGACGATTTCAGTGGTTACAGAGTAAGTTCATGAAGTTCAAGTCAGAAGTGTTTGATCGTTTTCAGGTGTTCGTTTGCAAAATTCGCAGCAAAACAAAAGCCTTCGTGAGAACTCTGAGAACTGATGGAGGTGGAGAATTCACCAGTAACGAATTTGAGGCTTGGTTAACCAAAAAGACAATTCGACACGAGACAAGTCCAGCACATACGCCACAGCTTAACAGCGTATCAGAACGTGATCATCGGACCATAGGTGAGGCTGAAAGAAGTTCCATGCATATGAAGAGCGTTCCACTCGAACTCTGGACCGAGTCCTACAATTGCTCCACATATACCTTAAATCGAACTATTTCCCGTACCAGCACCGTCACTCCGTATGAACTATGGTTCAAAAGAAAACCTCACTTGGGGCCCCTAACGATTTTTGGCTCAATAGCCTACATTCACATTCCAGATTGTGACCGCAGAAAACTGGAAAGCAAAAGCGTTCGCTGTATGTTTGTCGGCTATTGTGACACCACAAAAGCATACCACTTTTGGGATGTAACCGTACGAAGAATTAAGATCAACAGGGATGCAACATTTGACGAGTCCAACCCGGAGCCTCTCAACGAACCCATCATGACAGACTCAAATGTGTCAACCCCTTCAGTCGCCCCAAATAGTGTCCAACCACAAGATGTGCCCACTCCAACCACAAGCATTCACCGTGACGCTGTGATCGAGATTCTTCCACTAACCACCAATAGCACCACAACAGTCCTTCCAAGACGATCGACTCGTGAACCCCAGCCAAAAACATCATGAGCGGAAGCTGCCAGTCACGACCCTGACATCATCATTGATGATCAGTCGGAACCAGAGTCATACTCCGACGCTATAGCAGGACCAAACGCACCTTTATGGAACAAAGCAATATCGGAAGAGTAAAAATCTCTCATTGACAACGAAACGTGAACACTTACCACCTTACCACCAGGTCGTTCGGCTATTGGGTGCAGATGGACGTATAAAATAAAACGAGGTTCAGATGGTAGTATCGACAGATATAAAGAACGGTTCGTCGCCAAGGGTTTTTCTCAGCGCCCTGGACTGGATTATGGTGACACTTATGCCCCCGTCATCAAACACAAATCCCTTCGCATCATTTTGTCGATAGCTGCTGATCGTGACCTCACCATGACTCAACTTTACGTAAAAATCGCTTTCCTTCATGGTGATGTAACTGAAGAATTGTACGTACGTCAACCTGCAGGTTTCGTGGCCGCCAAGCAAGATCATTTAGTGTGCAAATTTCACAAAGGCTTGCACGGTCTCAAACAATCCTCTCGTCTATGGAATGCTAAATTTGATGCTTTCATCGTAAAATTTGGACTTACCAGTACGATTTCTTATCCTTGCGTCTACACCCACACGAACGCCAACGAATTAATCTTACACGGAATATGGGTTTCGACGGCCTTCTGTGCAGTACCTCGGCGACACTCAGCGCGTCGATCATCACGTATTTGCTGCAACACTTCAAAATAACCTCTCACCCGGCCGATTGTTTCATTGGACTTCAGATCCAACGTAACAGCAACAAACGTGAACTGCTCCTGTCACAACCACATTACATCGTCAACACACTTCACCGGTTTCAGATGTCTTCATGTCATCCGATTAGCACACCAGCCGATCCTCATTCTCATCTAACCGCATCAATGTCACCCACTACTCCCGAAACAGTAGCGCTTATGGCGGGGACACCATACAAAGAAGCCATCGGATCTTTAATCTATCTGACAACCTGTACCCGTCCCGATATTGCTTACGCCGTCGGCCAAGCCGCTCGCTTCTGTCAAAATCCCGGGAAGGCCCACTGGGCTGCCGTAAAGAGAATTTTATTTGATCTTTCAGGTACCCTCCATTATGGACTCCTATTTTCCGGCACTGGTCGCGCCAAATTTTTAGGTTACACCGACGCTGATTACGCCGGCTGCATTGACTCACGTCGGTCAACGTCAGGCTTCACATTTCTTCATCTGGGATGTGCTGTCGCCTGGGGCAGCCGACATCAACAATACACGGAATTATACACCACGGAGGCCGAATACATCGCGGCCAGCGACGCTTCTAAGGAAGCTGTCTGGCTTAGACGCCTCTTGATCAAAATCGATTCTCTACCATCCGGCCCCGTTCGTCTCATGTGCGACAACGGGAGCGCCATTCGATTGGTACACAAGTTCACCCAAAACCAACGTACAAAACACATTGATTTCCGTTTTCACTTTATTCGTGAGAAACAGGCAAACGGTGAAATAGACCACGTCACCACCACTCACCAGCTTGCGGATATTTTGACAAAACCATTGGCAGCTCCACAATTCTCTTTCCTGCGCTCTCGTACTGGCATTGCCGCATCCGTATCCGGGAAATAATTCCTAATCCCTTCTCTTCCATCCCCCCCCGTCACACGGGGGTATGATCGGCCAAGGATTCCATGACAGACGGCTCGATTCCTCGAATGCTTCCGTCGACATCGATCACGACGGATGGCGGATAGGACAGCGTGGCAATCAGCAAATGCCTGCCCAGTAACTTGACCGACCGATTTTTACCCATTTCCGTGCTCACGTTGGAATGGCTTCTAATTATCGTCAAACTTGTTTGAGTGTTGACCAACCAGGAATGAAGTTCCAGGTCTCTGCCGATTTTCTCCAGCAAAACGAACATTTTCTCGTTTTGAATGGCAAACAGGAGACGGCGAGTTTCCTCGGCGGAAAATTGGGCCGCAACGACCAATTTGTTGACGTAGAAATTGCAAATCATAAAACCTAATACAATTTGTTCATATTTCCTGTAATCTTAAAGTAATATTGAGTTTTCATTAAATCTTATCGATTTTGTTATAGCTTAAGTTGTATTTTGTTATAGCTGTAAAATAATTACTGATTTATATATATGATGATATCATATATATAAATCAGTAATTATTCATCATACATCATAATGATGTATAATGTACTCATTTAATACATCTGTTTTCATTTCTGGAATTTCCTATATCAACTGGACTTCTTCTTCTGCGCTTTGCTTGCGGATTGGTTCTCCTTTAGTTCTAGAACAAGAATTTTCATTGTTTTTTTTTGCATTCTAGTTCCATTTGGCCTTTTTCTGGTCTTCATCTGAATTTATCCAATTAACAGCATTGCAGCCATAATATGTGAACAAGTCACTGTTGATATGCACTTGCAATATTGTCCTTGTACCCCATTTTCACCATGAAACAAAGTTTCCGCATGTCCACCATGTGCAAGGCTACAGCAAAGCTTTTCTGTCGAGGAACCAGTGAAATTCTGTTTTGAAATATAATCAGCTTTGCTCGACTAAGAACAGTGGGACTTGGTAAATGTTTCTTTCCGGTTCCGTTTGGAGTACTATAACCTTCAAAATTATATAAAGTACATAAAATGTAATAACTAATAATGGTAATTAATTTATACATGTTAAATCGCTCCGTTATTCAATTAGATTGGTGTCTAGGTCATACAATTCACTGCTGTCACCATGTAAGGGGTAAGCTTTTCTTAGATGATCACGAAGCAACCACTTCTCCTCTTCGTTATGTTTCACCCTTTTAACCGAAGCAATCGAAGTCGGATGATATCTGAACATCCGTCTATTACTTCTACCTCCCCGTAACCTCTGTGTTTCTTAAATATTCTTTTCAAAAGAGAATTGAAGGATTCCATGCAGGATATTGTAACACCGTAAGGTTGAAGCGCCCAAACATCCATATCTTTCATGTCCGGTTGAATTTGTTTTTCGAAATACAGAGAAAAATGTTTTACAGTAATAGCAATGTTGGTTAATTTAATTTATTCTTATGTCATTTTATACCATTGTTCATTCATACCTTTTTCCAAACGTGTGATTTTAAAATATCAAGACTAACTTTTTAGTCATCGTAAGAGTCTTTGTTTAACAGCTCATAAAACTGCTCACGATAGGGTGCCAATTCATTCTTCTTTGATATTCCAATGCTTCTCAACTTCTTCTTAATGTTCCTCCAAGCGTGAATATGACATCTTGCATGAGGAATATTAGGGAAAACATAGAATATGTTGGAATTACAAACCAAATATGGTATACATTATTAAAAATATACATATGATATACAACACAATTTATATTATAATGAATTTTTCTTTATACCTTATTAAGGCGTTAACTTTTGCTGTTTCTTCATCAGTGCACACCGTTACATTTTTAGCGGATTTAAATGCAGGGATTTCTTCTTTAATCATATTCAAAAAGTACTCATGGGATTACTGCTGCTTGCCTGTCTGTATAAAACAGGCCAGTCCCATTGTTGGCATGGAAATACTAGGAAGATCTTCGAATTTTGAATGCCGAAATGTGATAAAAGTCACATAATAATTTCCAATATCGAAGGTAGTATCATATTCCATTATCACTTCTCGTAAATCTTCACGATTAAGAAGAAGTTCGAATTCGTGAGCCATTTCTGAAACGAAGTATAATGATTGTCAATAACATAATATTATTGTTATATCATGATTATATTTTATACATCTATTAAATATATTTACCGAAATGCATGTACGCATAATTCGCATTGGGAAACAATTCGAACCTTCTCATGAAGTTTGTTTCGATGCCGACTTCGCATTATATTGCGCGCCGTGGCTCATTTTCTTCAATTCTATTCCTCTACTTTTTGCATTAACTACCTGCTTGAGATCTCTGGTTGCCTGAACAGCATCATCATGTCCCCATATATTTCAGCAGGCTGATCATTTTTCCCTTTTCTTTGCAGTTTCAAACACTTATTGTGCTGTTCTGAAGAACTTTCTTTTGCGTCTTTTCTGACTTTTTAGCATTACCATGGGAATAGGTTAGATTGACCATACATGCATCCCCTTTGTATACAACCAAAACTTGATTGGGATATGGTCAACAAGCATGTACAGTACCCTAAGAAAAATTCAAATGCAAATTTTTTTGGGGGAAAACATCTAGCGGGTGGGGAAGTAAGTAAACATAGGAAAAATTGGAAAAAGTAAGAATTATGCATAATTTTTTTTCACTAAAAATTCATTCCTTTGAAGTGGAATGACGAATGGCGTCTGCTTCTGTTATTCTGTTATAAATTGTTGCCTGTGACTTGCAAACAGTGGTTTTATCTGAAATCTGAAAAAAGTTGTGACGTGTTAATAATATGTGCACAATAAACATAGATAATCTTCTTAATCATGAAGTATTTTTTACAATATAAATTTTTTTAAATTTCATTCTACGGTAAATGAAATGCCTTGGGATGTCACATTGCAGTGACTGGTGGATTAAGTTGATATAATTAAAGAGTGCTCAAGTAGTAATAGGAAGCTCATCAATTTGTAAATTGATTGTTTAATTTTGTTAACTAATTTATCATTTCCAGATTGGTGAACACTGAAGTGTGGCATGAACTCGTAAGCTTTAGTGACAAAGGAACCAACTCATGCTTCTGATCGCTTCTGATGTTTTCTGTTTCAAATCTCATATAAACATAGCTGCTGATTTACTGTCTTGTGAGATTTCTGTCAGAAATGATGCTATTGTGCCCGACAAATTTCTCTTGACATCAGAGTTGTGCCAATTCATCTATAATGAACCACCACTTGGATCATTGGAATCGTAAGTCATACTACATAATGGGATGTTGAACCCACTCAGTTCATTCTATTTGTCGTTACAGAAAAGCCATTGTGGAACTTCTCCTCGACAGTATGTTGGGTAGTGAACTCGCTGAAAGTTCTCTTGTGCATGGCATAACGGTTTTATTGACACTACTAGAAGTATGCAGGGCTCAGTAAGTCTCAATTTAGTTCGGTTTTATGTGGGCCGATGCAACAAGCCCTATACAAAAAACTATTTTCTTTTTTAGACAATTTCTGTTTAGCGAGCCAGAAGTCTATGATCGATTTCTTGCTGATCCTGTCGTTCCACCTTATTTTTGAAACTCTGTGAAGGACATAATTCCACGTTTAAAAGACTTTCATCAAATTCTGTCTCAACTTCCTAAGGTAACAATGATTTGATAAGTCTTTATATATTTAATTAATGTATTTAATTACTCCGACTCTATATGCAACTCAGTCCTGGCCCTGCAACATTCAGCCCCAGTGCTAAACCACTTAGCCTCGGCTCTTAGTTACTGTTCCGCGGCCTACACTTCCCTTCCGTGGCTCTACGCTGCTCTACTCTGCCCCAGTGCTACAAAACTTAGCCCTCGCTCCAAGTTATCTTGCCCCGGTCTACACTTCCCTTCCGTGGCTCTACGCTGCACTACTCTGCCCCAGTGCCACACCACTTAACCCCGGCTCCAAGTTAACGTTCCCTGATCTACATTTCCCTTCCATGGCTCTACGCTGCACTACGCTGTCCCGGTGCTACATCACTTACTCCCGGCTCCAATTGACTGTGCCCCGGCCTACACTAAATACTACACCGCAACAAATAATATGTAATTAGTAATATTACCAGTTTTCGGTAGAAGAGCTAGCGAGGGCGAATTTTTTTCCTTGTTGACAAAAAATGTCGGCAAAGACGTATCAGAAAACATGGAAATTATATTTATCATATAATCCATTCTTTTGAGTAGGAACCCGTTTCATTGGAATAACTATAAAAACTTACAAACACGTTCACAATCACGTTGTCGAACAAAAACTTGAAAATAACTGAAAAATGGTTGACTTTTTTACAAAAATGTCACTGGAATACAACGATGTGGTATGGCCATATATGGTTACAGCTATGAGTAGATATAAAAGCGTAGAGCACCGGACTGTTTGGGGCTGTTCCCTGGCTGTTTGCGGCTGTCTTACAGTTATTGTACTGAAATAAAGCCTCATAGTAATACACCCCTTAACCAGTACGTTACAGTATAAAGAAGAAACAGAAATCTATGAACGAAGGAAAGTTGATTGAGATAAATGATCAAGGACATAGCAGGGGTAAGCGCAGGATGACTCCAAGGCCAAGAAGTCCAAGAGGGAAAAGGAAACTATGATTGATGCATTGGCCAAGAAATTTAAGAAATAATGCAATACACTATCGATAGAAATAATTAAAGTATGTCTAAAACTATTTTTGTTTCTAAATTCCAGATAGCGGGTAAATATGCTTTAACTGCATGAATAAACTTTCGAAAGTTTGAAGAATTTGCATAAATACGAATTCTACAATCAATACACTTAAGTTTTGTAGTTGTTATTTTGTTTAGTTTCATTGTTTGTTGAACTCTGTTGCTTTGCTTAATTTCGCGTTAGTTTAAGTTTTCTTTTTATTGTTTAACTATAATAATTCTTCTTTTTTAAAATTCTCTTTTGACAAAGTCTTGATTAGACAGTTTAGTTGTTGGTAAAAATTTTGAAAATAATGATGATGATATACATTAGAATTTTCTGACGCTCTTGCAAAAGAGAAATATTTCCCATTAGAAATAAATGACACTATTGAAGCTTACAACGATAAATTTATAGAATCAGTTATGGATACTTAATGGAAATGTATATTTGTTTTCATTGCGTGTTCCCACTTTGGAACACAAAACAAGAGCAATAGCTAGGTGCGAGGTCAAATCAATGTGTTTAAACTTCCAATTGCAAGTTTAGATTTCGGGACATCTTCATTCAAATTTTCAGCTAATTTCGAATTGTACTTGAGAAATTTTTCAAGGCACATCCAACCATGCCATTTTCGAGAATTATATCAATCTGTTACGCCGAAAAAAATTTTTTCCTGCTAATCCCATTATACCCGCAAAGACTAAATCTATTCAAATTTTACAAAATCTATTCAAATTTTACAAAATCTATTCCAATCATACGAAACACCCAGCGGTTTTTTCAATTTGTCTTCTTTGTCGGTGGTTATCCCACTTTGAAAAGGAAGGAAATCCATGGGGCAGTAATAATCAGTCAGGGGTGCCCCACCTCTGGAAGCACTGAGTGGAGGTGCAATCAAATGTTATATATATGTTTTAGAGGATCTTTTTGTTTTTCTTACAAAATTTGTAAGAACAACTGCAGTAATTCGATCCTCACAACTTAGTGAGATAATAGAGTTTATGAAGTGACCGTACAAGTTCGAGGTATGTTGGTTTTTCATGTAATTTGTGTTATGTTACGTTATGTAGGTGATTCATTTGTGACAACCTGGAAATCCCATGCTGAGGGGGAAAACGTGAGTGTACTAAACTCTACCCGAACCACTTGATCAGCATTGTAGCCATGAATGAAAACTGCTTGTCTGGTGGAAGATTTGAAAATTACAAATCAATGCTGACAACCTTCAAACGGGGAAATTTTTTCTTGCACAATGCCAGGATAAAAGTTGAAAAATCTGAAATTTTTCGTTTTTTTAACATCACTGAAACTGACCGTCAAGGAGTATTTAATTGTTACATCACATATATCCGTAATAGAAAATGTAAGTTAAAATTTTTAATTTCAATTGTCTTTCTTATTTAACTTTCTTTTCATCTTCATTTAGTTATTTTTCAGCTGATTCATGGGGAGAAGAAGAAGGATGCAATAAACGAGGCATACATCGAGTTTGCTTCCCGTTTGTACGAATCAGGGATAATTCCCGATTTCAATGGCGTTCCGTTGCAGCCTCGTTGAGGAGATGAGGAGGAAGTTTCAGACGGTTTAGAAGGAAGTTGAGGGCACTGTACTGACACTTAAAGAGCTAGATTTATATACCTGTTTCCATCAGGAAATATATAGTTTTCCGTGAATCTTTATAAACTGACTCCATCGACACATTTATTCAGTGTCAGGAATATCTTGTGTTTTAGGTAAACAGTATTAACCAAAAACAATTATTAATTAGCACAAGTTTAATACACTTATACTTTTATAACCTCCAAACACGTCTTTAGATTACCTAGTACCGTAAGAATTGTCCTTCGAACCTACTATACGAACCCAATTACTATTATTATTCAGTGGCCACCGTAGATACGGTACCATCGGTGAACTCAGCTATTGCAGCCATTCGCCAGTATTCAATCAACTTGTTAGGAAGACAAGACATTAAAGGGTGCTGGGCATTCCTAGACGAATTATTTCCAAGGAATTTTTTCCATCTTCTCAAACTCACGGCTCCTTATTCTGGAGGCAAGGGCAAGCCCCGCTACAACGCTAAACGGTTACAACACCGACCTCACACTCCAAAGCCAGCAGTGTTCAACTCTGAACATTTAACAACAGAGGCAAAGGAAAAGATTTGCGAACTGGAGGAGGAACAGCGATTCCAGGATTATCTGGCGAAAGAAGCAGCAGCAAAGGCCGCCTCAGCCAGAGAACAGACGCAAGTTTTCTATCAGCTCTCCAATTTGGCTAGAAAACAAGCGGAAATTGATCGAGAGAAATTGGAGCTGGCCCACAAATATAACGATTCTCTGGGATCTAACGCGGCTTCCAGCAGTGTGGCCGTCAACACCGTGCTTATCACTCCGCCAATAACTCCAGCCAAAGGACGAACGGATCATTTCCGGCGATTGTTCGGACTAAAAGGATCCGAGGAAGTGCAGGAAGAGTCCGTGCAAAAAGAAAAAGACGACGAAGACAAACTTTTGGAAGACACTAATTCTATGGAAATTGTGTAAACAAACAGATTAAATACAAATTATTGCATACTATATTGTGTACAAATTTCCAAAAAAACAAAACACTCTGAACATGGTTGGAGGGGCAAACCCAGCTAAACATACGAGGAGCAAGAAAAAAGAAACCGTGGTGTCGGAAGAGGATAATGAAAATGAGGCTACTGTTCAAACAGAAACAGAGCCACCAGGCGATGATCCGCCATCAGACGGAACTAACAAACCAGAGACATACGAGGACTCAGACGCCGAAGACGGCGATGATGAAGAAGACGAACAGGAAAAACCTGTAACGGTCAAAGAACTGGTCAAAAGATATATGAAGAAAACGAGACAAGATGTCAGAGACATTCGGGCAACACAAATGTCTAACGATTCGATATTATGTTATGAAAAATAAAATAAAATAACAGTTATGAAAATAAAAATTATGATGATGAGTTTGGGAGGAAGACTACGGAGAAGAAACCCCAGACTCTGAATCAGAAAAAGAGCAAAACTCCAAAGATGAGGACAGAGAACGAGGAGATGAGGAAGGAGATCAAGGAGTGAGGAAAAATCCAAAGATGAGGAAAACGAGGAGATGGGGAAAGAGATCAAGGAGATGAGGAAGGAGATCAAGCAAATGATAAGGATGAGGGACCGAATCAGGAACTTAACAGAAAACAGTTGAAAAGGAATGCAAGAAAGAAACGATATTTTTACTGGGAATGGAATCACTGACATAAGAGTTGGCTTTGAAGTGCAACAAGGGTAATATAAATAAAGGGAAACTGTAATTTTCCCTAACAAAATTGTTTTGGTAGATTCTGAAAACGAATCCAACAGCGAACACGTGGTCATTCCCCAAAAAAGAAACTAAAATATTACCCCAACCCCGTTTTGTTATTTAAAAAAAATCTTTGTTGCATGATCAACTGTAATTATTAATGTTTTATTCGTCGTCCAAAAAATTAAGGGCAAAAACTTGCAAAGAAGAAGAAATCGGATTGGGTGATCAGAAGAAATAGATATAGAAGGAATAGATATCACACTGTAAAAATTCAGATACTATAGAATTTGTATCTTTTCACTATTTCACTATGTTTCCATCATAAATTCTTTTTGTTTTCTCCAGTAAACCTTTGAAACTTCCTAATGGATGAAAAATGGTGAAGATGATTTTCAAAAACCAAGCAAAATTATTTGAAATAATTCTTCCAAATTCATGCAAATTTAAGAAACAAGGATTAAAATCTTATTACCCTTCACTTATTTAACTTAGAAATTTAAATCTTCGTGCATTCTTAGTCGAAACATTAAAAAACGTTCTGTTTTAACAGAGATAATAGAAATTTATTTTTGGAAACGGACATCCAGATGAAAGTTGAAAATTTGCCTCAAAAAGGAAAAACAAGCGTACATTTTTCTATCCCGTGAAGTACTTAAAAACTGAACTTAATAACCCCAACAAACTACTTCATTCTTAAACCCAAGATTTACTTAATGAAAAAAAAACTTGTTATTGAGTGTGTTTTATCTCTTCTGTTTCTTCGACATACAAAAATTCAAAAAGGCATTCTATTCAAAGATCTTTGAGCTCTTTACTCGACCATTCCAACAATTCAACTGGAAAATGTTGAAGTTTGCAGACGAAATATACAGCATTGCCAGTTATGATTTTTCTTTATTAAAATAAAAAGGGGATTTTCCACGATGTTTCAAATAATTTGATTTTTGGAACACTGCCAAATTTAAATGTATTAATATCGCCGATTCGCCACCAGTTATCAACAGAATAAATTTTCTAAATTTAAATTTTCAACATAAGACGGAAAATTTTACTGGGCTTAATTTAAATGGGGTATTCCAATGCAAAAGGACTGTTCGACCTTGTGTAAATTTCACCCGAGATTGGATTTGTTTCAGCAATACGAGGAAATCGAAAAAAAGGATTAAGGATACTTTTAAGCTTAAATTTATATAAAGTGGTTCTTGGTTGCCATCTTGGTATGGCATTAGCCCGTTTTAGTGCAGCCACAAATGAACAGCATTGGCATTGTCCATAAGAAAAGTGTACGAATGGAAAGACAAAGCGAGAGTGAAATAAAGAGGGACCAACCCCTTTCTTTCCCACGCTATTCTTCCCTTCCTTGATTGTCCGTCCTTTCGCAACCTTTTCTTTTGGACAACGCCAACGCTTTCCATTTGTGGCTGCACTAAAAATAAAAAAAGAAAAAGAAAAAACGGAAAAATTCTGAACAAAAAGTTGCTATGCATGAGAGACTCATCATTCGGGGAAAATTTTGCTGTTTTTTTTAATGAATATTAACTTATTCTTCATCGTTTGCTAAAAACTAGAAGGGCGTAAGTCTAGCGGCTATTTTTTATGATTTGTTTTTTAAATCAGGCCCTTTTTTTGGCAGCGCCATAAGAAATGCACGGCAACTGCCCCAACTTTCGCTCGGCGAAGTTGGCGCCAGTTCCAGGGGGCAGAGAAATGTACATAAAGGGGTGGCGCATTTTTTTCATGTTTCCAGTTTTGTTTCGACCCCTCCCCTTATCCAAAAATCTTAACATTACAGCAACTAGGTTGCTAATTAAAAACTAAAAACTAAAGTCGCGTAGCGCCATAAGACGCCATGCTAAAACCGCACGAAATTGGTACGCAATACCAACTTCGCCAGTAGGTACTGTACATTCTTTTAACCTTATATTTTAACACAGAAAAACCGAAAAATTGTGCAAAAAAAACTTAGAAAGTTAAATATGAAAAATAAAATTATGTTTTGTAAATAGTTTTAAATATAAATAGTTTGTACAGAATAATTGTAATTGCAATGGTAGAATCACCAAGTCTCATCGAATTCTTACTGATAAGCTAGCAAGAAGTCATTACTGGACTGCAAGAGATCTTTAAGTTAGGTTTTTTTTGTTTAAGTTAGATTATTTTGTTTAATGGAAGAAATCCAGGGTCAACATACAATCTGCTTATGCTTTGCAGATCCCTTAACTGCTCTTTACTGGAGAAAAAATTTGCATCCTTTCCTCTATTGATGTCAGAATCTAAAAATTCCTTTAGTAGATCAACGTGTTGCAATTTGAATTGAAGAGTGGCTGGATGGAGAGGTCTATCCCTTTGTCTGATGTAATTGCCAGCCTTAGATGGTGGGACTATGACTTTATATAGTTATAGCTTAGAGGTCATTAAAGTTCGTCTAAGTTTTTCAATGGGCTAATTCGTGGTCGTAGGATAATCAACAGTTTTGCAGCTATAATCTGTACACAGTTTGTTAATGAATTAACAGCAGTTGTAAAAAAAATATATGTTGTTATTGTAAAACCCCAAAACCTTGATTGTTAAGCGGCGTTCATGCATGATTTAACGCAATTTTCATGCAATTTCATTTTCACAAATTTTAAGAAGATCACCTTAACACTGTTTTGTACCATACATGTTATATACTCACACATATTTCTTTTATATGAAGGTTATATATGTAAATACATACATCTAGTATAGAAGAATCAACTTTAACAAGAAAGTGGGTGTATTGGACCGCCATTATTGCAGTAACGTTACTTCTTAATCCATCATTGATTCTCATTGGGAATTCAACATCTTGTAAGTTTTCAGCCACTTTTTGCTGGAATCTGAGTTAACATTAAATTTCTGGCCAATTTTTTTTTTAAATAAGAAGGCAGCTTGTTTTTTTTCACAGCTGGATACTTTACATGTCAGAAATGGCGTCTAATTAATTATCATCAATGAAACGTATTATAGTTACATCTATGGCATTCCAAAATGTGATATAACTTACTTCGAATCATTGATAATTCTTTTGGGTCGATTGGAATGTTCAGATCTAACCCAAGTTACCCAACCTTTGCAACCATATTCGTTTTACGGTGAATTTCAAAAAAAAAATTCGTTTACAGCTTATCCAACAATTTCAAAACAATTTCCTCTTCATCATTAGGGTAAAGTGCCTTCAACTTCTTTTTCGACGTTTCTTTAATTGGGAAACTATCCTGTATGAAAAAAAATAGTTTATAAAGTATATGGTTTATATATATATTCTGTAGTAAAGTTTTCTATTGTATCAAAAATCAATCTTAGCAATACATGATCGTTCCTTCGGTGCAAAAAATCCATCTTCTCTTTTTTCCATTTTTGTTATCTTTTTCTATAATAACTCAATCGATTCCGCGCTTCGACTAATTTTTCACGTTCCTATCTTAATTCCTGTTCATCATTCAACCTTCTGTTCAACTTAATATTTGTTTTCTGGATTATTTCAATTTCTAAGACAAAAATGATAATTAATTATTTTTTTTTGTAAATTTTTTTTCTTGTAACAGTAAACTTTTTCGTTTCCTTCAAAATTTTCCTCATTTCTTCTATTATCATTTTCATGTGTTTCTTGTTTCGGTTTTTCAAAGGATTGTTTTTCTTACAAACTTTAAAAAAAATAAATTTCCTGCTTTCTTCACCCTTTAACTAAAGGAGCTATTTTATTAATGTTTAATGTTACCACATTATTAACCTACACGTTAACAAATAGTCGCATATCTTTATTTCAAAGATTAATTCTCGAGAAGGTTAATTACGCGGGACATCCAAAACAGCAAAGTCATCAAGTACCTCCCGGTTATAATTTTCCTCATTAACAGTTTCCCCTGATGTTTCCTTCATTACAAAATGTTCCTGTGAGTGTAAATATATAGTATGTATACGTATAATTAGAAAATAAACGGAAATTTCTTTACTACCCAATCACAAATATCATTGCCTCCATTGCTGGATCTTTCATCTATTGAGGCATTTACCTGTGATCTTGAATATAAAGTATGAAAATAAGCAGTTTAATAAGCCATGGAAACGTCTATACTAACCGCATCATAATGACGAATATCAATATCGGAGGATTTCTCACCAATTAAAAATTTCTCTCACGAATATCATTGCTTCAATCGCTGGATCTTTCATCCATTGAGGCATTTCTCTGTGATCATGGATACAAAGTATGAAAATAAGCAGTTTAATAAGGTATGGAAACGTCTATACTAACCGCATCACGATGATGAATATCAGCATTGGCGGATAAATCCAAACTAAGACATTTCCCCCATCAGGAATATCAGTGGCATCGGCGGATTTTTCAAAAAATCTTTCCTCAATCAACAAATTTCCCTTTCTGGGTGAATGTTTATGTTATTACGTAGTCGATAACTTCTATCCACATTTTCCTTCATCTCATATTCCTGTAAAATATTAATTTAAGATATTCATATTGTGACGGGTATTGCTGATGAATGCTAAGTAAAAGAAACACGTAGATACTTTTGAAGAACTAGATGTATTCGAATAATCTAAGCGGATGCATAAGCCAGACTGAACATCGAGTCTCATTTGACTCGGGGTATTTAAAGAAAAGCGTCACCCTGTTACCGAGTGACGCCGGAAGAATCTAGAGCAAGATGGTCATCTAGATAACGTCTAGATGACCGCTAAGCAGTGTCAAACCCTTTTGAGGGTAAAGTAGAAAGTGTATACGGTGTATACGAAAGAGTAATTAAGATGGTCAAGTAGAGTTATCTACTTGACCTTACAATCTGAGAAAGTGGATAAAGCTTCACGTGAAATCCATTAACACGTGTGTATCCCTGGATTCCCACGTGACAGATCCTCCCGTAGGTAGCCATCTTCCAGATGGCGTTAACCGGCCGACGGTAAAACGGGGGAATGCGACACCAAAGGTATACCAGCACCATCCGCCCGACCAGGGGAAGACGTGGGGCAATCGGCAACCGCCAACTCGTAGATGTCCGTGTTGATACGAATGTGATCCTGTAGACGACGAAACAAAACAAAGGTGCACCATGCCGAACCGCCTATGCAACAAAACAGAACCCCAATCGCCGTTGATAGTAACTGCAGGGAGACCGATGAGACTGAACCCGGCCGGTCAAGGTTGGTCTGTTTAAGGAAGGCCTGGATTTGATCTCCATTCGTGGTAGATGAAACGCTGCTGTGTTCTTGTAAGCGCAGCAATTCACTGTTAGACGAAAACGAAATTAAATTAGGAGTGGCCATCGACGAAATTTTCGCTTCCGTTTAGCCCTCCAAGCTGACCGAAAATATATCCAATCTTCCGTTCGAGCGGTGCACCCCGGTGGGACCTCAAATATTCCAATGGCGGCAAGTTGTAAAGTCCGCGGGGGCGAACGCTATACATTAGCCACAGATAAGAAAACAACGTCGTGAGGGCCAATCGCTAAGAATGCCCGACGATTGCACCCAAGATAAGCAATCTCCGGACCCATCCACGGGAGAAATTGCGTCTGACAAGTTGTTTGAATTCGTTTTTCATCCTGGGTGAACAAGGAGATGGCACAGGATTTCCTTGATTCTCGCCTAACTCGCTAGAATGAAGGCAGGAGAATTCCTTGATCCAACCAAAATTTTAGAGGAGCGAGAGAAGAGACATGATCGTGACAGACGCGAAAGAGAAAAGGAAAGAGTGAGGTCAAACCGATCCAGGCGCTTCAGGGGCGTTTTCGCCCATTACTTCTATTATCCCTCGCGATCATCCGATTTTGGCGCTTACCAGACGCCGATACGCAGTGGATTTGGATCACGATATTGTGGTCGCGGCAGTAACGTCAGAGGTGGAAGGCGACCCGGACCCGACAACAAGTGCAATCTTTGCGGCTAACCAGGCCATTTTTTCAAATAATGCCCAACAAAAATATAAACAAGGAGATTTGCAGTATTATAAATGTGCCAAACAGAATAAATTTGTTATGCGAGACCTGCACAAGTATTTTCGTTCTACAGGTGATATGTATACATATTACAGAGAACCGGTTATTTGCAATGATAATGAGCATGTAACGCCTGGAGTAAAAGAGGATAAGGAGCCTTCAAAGCAGTTTGTGATTGATAAAAAAGACACAACACACAACAGCCGTTACCAAATAGAATTTTTCCCTGGATCCATTCATATGGAAGAAGTACGGGATTTCTGGCGGATAGAACTTAAAGCCAGTGAATCCTCATGGAGGTTCTAAAAGAAGGTTATTCCGAAATATGATCTTCAAGTAACGTACGACTTAAAGTCAGCTTATCATCATATTAAAATTCGTCCGTCACAAACAAAATATCTTGGTGCTGCCATAAAAAGACCAGATGGTACGACTCAATATTTTGTTTTTCCCTTCCTCCCTTTCGGATTTTCTTCCGCCGTTCACTGTATTACGAAGCTGTTCAAGCCAATTAATGCCTATATTCACGAGAAAGGTATAAGGGATTCCATTTTTTTAGATGACGGTAGGATAATGGCTGAAACTAAACACGAAGCAGAGAATCATCGTGTTTTCGTATACACTGTCCTAAACAAGGCGGGGTGGGTCTAGAAACTAGAAATTCCGATGGGGAAGGAGACGCAAGCCAAATCAAGGAATTCCTATGGTTCGTTATTGATACCAGCAGTATGACTGTTTGTCTCGGAGTACCCAAGAAGCACCGCACTCTACATCCAGTTTGGGAGACAACCCGGTATAGACGCTTTCTCACACTCGTGGGACGGGGAGATTGCCTGGATCTGCCCACCCATAAAAGAAGTGACTAGGATCATCAGGAAATTGAGAAAGTCAAGGCCCACTGGGATGCTTTTCGTTCCTGAATGGAAGGCATCGGACTACTGGGGCAACTTTTTGACAGTGAAGGTGAGATATCATGGCCGTTTACACGCATAGACATTTGCAGGCCATTGTTTTCCCTGTTTGGCTCTCGCGACACAGTCAGAGTCGATGTCTCTAAATTAAACTGGAAAAGAATACTAAAATGTCTCTTTTTAAAATAAAAAAAGAAGGCAACAACTTTTTGCAACAACTCGGACATGGAAAGGCGACTAGATATATAGAAAGATCAACATATTTTGCAGGCATTATATCCGACCGCCAACCTCCTAGCCGTTTGAGCTGTGTCTTCGTGAGCTTTGTCGTTCGCCCCATTGTTTGCCGCAGCAGTTGCCCCGCCTCTTTTCCCGGAATGCTCACAATACAGTTTTGCATCATACCCCAGTAAAGTCATCAGTTTTTTTTTTTCATATCAGAAGGGCACCACTATAGAGCACTGATTTATGGTTAGGAGTATTTTTGTGATACATGAAGGGACCAGATATCCGGAGTAGGGGGATCCAAGGAACTGAAAGTAGTCTAATCTAAGCTTGACGGGACAACGTTTTTCATTAGGATCGGACGCAACTACCCTTTCACCTCCCTCATAAAATGGTCACTTTTGCCACCCTTAAATAAAATTTTCAAATTAGGGGATGGATTTGAATTAAAGACAACCTCATTTTTGCGCAATTTAACGAGGTCACTTAATCTCCCAAGGGTGTAATACTCAAGTGAGACTCTCCATACTGTTCTTCACAGAACGAAAGGAACATGGAGCCCATCTCTTCAATGTTGTGGTTGGTACAAATGTGGGAATGCATTTTCTCTAAAATTTTGCCAGTTTTTGGCAACTTGACTGTACACGGCTGAGGATGTTCGTTACGAAACCCCCAGAAAAGAAGAGATATTGTCTCATGCGCAGTTAATTACGGTAGTATGCGATTACGGTGTTCATTTGCAATGGCGACACTCAGCATGACGACCTTGACATACGATTTTTTCTGCATCTTCATAAGAGAAAGGCATGCAGCGAGTGGCTCGTGACCGGCCCCAAACTCCGGCAAATTGTTTCTTTGGCAAAAGGTACGCCAGATATCATATACACGACGATTTTACTGCAGAATCAAAGGAAAGACCGCTATTGCATAAAAAATTTCAAAAAATTTATCATGACACCAGAACAAGAGAAAAAAATAATTGTTGTTCTGCTGAATCTCTCACGGATTTTAAAAGGCAGTATTGGGCAGCATTCAGTCCAGTAGAAAGATCAGAATAAGAATTCGAAGCACGGTACTCTGACATCGAATTCTCAATTTCCATGGCCATTACGCTTTAATAATTAGGACAAGATCACATAAATATAGAGCAAAAGGATCTGTAGACTACACAAAACAGGCTTGACCAAGATCTACGGTGTTGAGCAATTGTTCAGAGAACACATATACATAGGGAGAGGTTGACTAATACTATAATCTGTTCCATTCACTAGCCAGTTTTATTCAGAGTGCCGCGGTGTTAACCAAAACCCCGCAAACTAAAAAAGCGTTTTTGGGGTTGTTAACCACCCAGTTGGAACCTATTTCTCTGATAAGAAAATAGTTCCGTAATTACAAAGTGATTTTAATTACGTATTACATAATTGAATGTAATAGAAAAGTGTACTTTTCATAAGCATAGTCTTTGAAAAGAAATCTTTCCTTAAACTGCTCCTAAAAAAAATCGGCCATTTCCATACCATTTTGCACTTTCCACAACAGATCATAATTTTTTGGTCCAACAAGATGTTCGGCTTGTTACAGATATGAGTAAAAATGCCGCATTAAAAACAGTGATTAAAAGAAATTGCAACTTCTGAAACATCCCTTTCAGTCTTGCCTCCCGTCACCAAAAAAGTGTTTGCACTTAGTGTTTATGTTGATGGAGAGAACAACGTTTTTGAAAACATAGAAGCATTCTGTTGGAATTGAGATTTAGGATACAAAGTGGCATGAGTTATTATTAAAAGACTCTGGCTTCCTTACTGTTAATTTTGCTAATAAATTTAAATTGCTGGTTGTATTTTAAGAACATCATATTTTTGCGAGAAAAGTCAGCTAATAGATTTAGTGCCTTCTTTCTGGATGGCTGAAATAACCACCTAAAGTGAAAAAAAATATGGGGTTAGTTATGGAGCATCTCGAAACCTGCTATTTTGAAGCAGTAGATCCTATAGGTTTTCTTATATCACAAGGCAGAAAGGAACTCTTTTTACACTACGACCAAAACACTTCTTTTTAAAGTTCCGTTGCAGTAATTTTATTTTAATGGTTACGTTCATGTCATCCCAAATTACTACTACATTCTGTAATATACTCTCTCCTAACTCTCATCAATAAAGTCTAGAATTCAAATGCAATCAAATGAAACCTAAATTTTTAACTACTGGTATCAGCTGATCTTACTTAATCCCTATGGTTTTCTCACTTAAAATAGTTAAGCGGCGTTAATTTTTTTCAAAGTGAGGAAATCGACCATTAAGTAGGAAAATTTTGCTTTAAATGAGAAACTAAGGTTAATGAAATGTTTAAGTATTCCTTGTTCGTAGCTTCCTTAACACCTCAAGTTTAAGTGGTTTCCCACTACTGTGTAGCCTGAACGAATTCCAATCGTTCTGGATACTTTCCAGATCACATATTAAGGTCATTTAAATTTTGAATCAGTATTGAATTACCTATTCTACAAAAAATAATAGGTTATTCTTCTTATTTTACGTTTTTAAACCACCAGTAGTTTTAAAATGAATGTGTACAATGTTTTGAGAATCTAAGTAGGGTTGCCTTCCTTGCCCAAATTTTCAAACGGAATCATCAGTCCAAATAAACGTCTGGCCTGCAAGAGCTGGAGGCAAGCAAAGCAGATCGTCGAGCATTTCTGGCGACGTTGGCTCCTTGAATATCTGCCAACTCTGACTGAGAGGAAAAAATTTACCAAAAAGACGCGCGGACTCATGGTAGGAGATCTGGTGTTGGTAGCCGACAAGGAAAGTGCACGGGGAACGTGGTCAGTAGGCCAGATAACGAAAGTAATGCCCGGCAAGGATGGAGTCGTCAGGACCGCCATAGTCCAAACGTAGTACGGAGAATATTTCAGACTCGCCAACGCCCCGTCAACTTCTATTCAAGAATCTAAATCTAAGAAATAAAACAGTGTCTTTATTCCCCCCCCCCCTTCAGGAATAGTGACTTATCAAAATACAACGAGTCGGTTCTATTCTTATTGTGTTTTACTTAATCTTGTGAGAAATAATCTCACGCCATTTCTACTCAAGAAAATCCATGAAACCATGGAGATTGGGCTATTGATAGTGTATAACAATAACAACTTGAAAAGCTACAGAAATTTTTCAGCGTAAACTTCGATTGCTGTTAAAAACTTTGTCAATATTGCGTTTCGTTGACCAACTGTGTGTCTATAGTTAAGTAATTCTTAATCCAGTAAACAGATGACAGAAAAGTAATGTTATGAATCATACAAATAACTTAAGAGAATGTTGGTTCAATTTGAGAATGAGGATAAACCAGACCACTTGCTTTCCAGCAAGCTGTCAACTAAAATTTATGCTAGAAATCTAACAATTTATTTTTATGGTGAGGTTGATAGTACATGCAATGACAAATAATAATTAGTAAAGATGGATTAACGATGCCATGATTGTAATCTGGATACATTTGTTTGCAAAAAGTCGAAAACAAAAACAAACCAGACTACACGACTAATAAACAAACAAATAGAAATATCTGTCATCGGAAAATACAGCAGCTATCAACAGCAACTCTGGTGTTAGTAATTGAAATTAATGTTTCACTACAAAAAATTCTGACCGAGCACATTTCAGTTTTTTAACCAAAAAATATATTTTGACTATCTCCTAAATGTACTCACGGATAGATTACTTTATTATTGGTATTATTTTATTATTTCGGTAGGTTATCATCTTGTAAACCATTCCTAGCCACCTAGAGGTAGATGTTTAAAACGCATCGATTAAATCTCTTTTGGGACAATTCTTTTATCGTTTTCAATTTACTTTCTTAGCTTTTAATGTTTATAACCAATGACTGAATAGCTTAAAATATAAACTGCTAGATTTTCAATTTATTTACCTAGAATTACATGTCCCAAAAGAGATTTCATTTACGCGTTTTCAATATCTACCGCTAGCTGGCTAGGAGGATGAAGCCAGAGATTGATAGAAAATTGAGTGTTTTTTTTAGCAGTTAATATCTCGGCAAATAAGCCGCGCATAACAAATGGTTTTGGGTATTTGTAGAGGGGGGCTAAATAAGATTTATTAAAGATGGTTTCGATTGGCAGAAAACAGCCGTAGAAAACCTAAAAAATTTCACGAATTTCGGCTACCCCCTTACCCTTACCCCGTTAGTTTTTTAGTAATATTTTAAAAACTATAACAGCTAGGAAGACGCCGATTGCGCCATTCGCTTTTCCGCTAAATTAGGCATAGAAAAGTCTATATTCCCGTGGCCACCGATGCCTACTCACGATTTCCGCAAAATCAAAAACCCCAAAACTGGCCTGATTCGGCCTGGTTGAGTCGTGGACTCGTTGTTAAATGTAAACAAAAACAAGTATTTTTTCAAGTCTGGCAACAGATCCGCAGACGACGTACTTCTTTCATAGTTTTCTCACGCGTGAAACTCGTTTTTTGTTCGATTGGTGCATCTTAAAAATATGGCTCATCCTCCAAGTTGAACTCGCGATTCTTATGGCAAAACTCATGATATTCTCGAGAAAATGTTTCAATACGGTAGCATTGAGGCATCTATGCAACCCAAATAAATCTACGAATCTAATTCAGAGTTTCAAATTACACTTTGTCCGTCTTTCGCACTGCGTTTAACAAATTAAAAAGCTCTAGTGACCTTTTATGTAAGCGATTCCCCTGTTAAATATTTCAGTTTTCATATATTATATATTTTCATTTTCACTGATTCAGTACGGAAACGTAGAGCTGAGTAAGAAAGCTTACATGATGGCAGCAACTCTAACATCTATCAACAAATTTAGAGGTGAAAGTGTTTCTAAAAAAGAACAAATGTTATCAATGAAGTAAAATGGGTTTAGCTGGCCTTGAATCAGTTTACGTTAAACCATCGATACAATCCTTCGGTCAAGTTACTTGTTCTCTTAGACCTTTCATGGCAAGAAAATCTTTCTGGGCCAACAATTCCCGGCCAATAGCTGATCCAATTATTGATTCATCACTCGTTAACTCCCCTGCGTCTTTTGTTCCAAACTCCTACGATGAGTACGTCGGATATTCTGTTGGAGGTGAATGTTAATAGTAATTGTAAAGGAATAATAAAATATCGACTGGTTGCCCGCTAATCCATAGGCGGATATATGATTCAGCAACCCCTTCGGAAGATTTATTAATGTATAACTTTGGAAGATTAAGTTAATTACCACAAATCCTTCGTAGATCCTATCTGCCAGAATTAAAGTGAGACCAATAATCTCTTGAAAAATATGGGCTACTACACCGTCTGTCTTATAAAACCTGCTTAACCCCTGTTGATCTTCCCTTCGGATAATTGCCTGTGCGTAGTGGAACCAGTATCCTTTCGCCTCCACTCCATAGAAGACCTCATCTGGTACTACTTCCATCAAGGCCAGTTTACAGTCCGAAATGATCTTGTTGATTGTGATAGAGACTTCGAGAAACCTTTCCTCAAACATCTGGGAAATCAAATGCAGGAAGGCCAAGTATAGGTTTTTGGTTTTTCTCGTAATTAACGTGAATGCAAATGGATATGACTGACCAAGGTAGACGAATTAGTTTTAATAAAAACAAATCAAGAAAAACCCTATTTACCCTTCGACGACCATTTTCCAAGACCAGAACATGGATTGTTAGTTGTTGATAGAACATCGTAGGGACGGTATTCAAAGTTCCAGCAAGGAGGTTTTCTGTTGCTTTTCCTAGAAAGTGAAGGAGAAACAGGGACAAGAATACAAGTTAGACACCTGGCATATCATCTTCATCATGGTCAGAATGAACAGAGCCATGAAAAACAGCTCGCCGTTGATCGTCCTTCTGCAATCGTTAAAACGAGTTATAACTTTTAAACACAGAACAATAATTCTAGTTGGTTTGCGTATAATCAGCACGGTTTTCCATGGAAACCAACATTTCTTCAACAGAATAAGGAGGTGGGGGTTGCCGAGCTCTCTTAGCTCGCTAGATATGCTTCTCCATGGCTGCATTATATGCAATTACCGTATCGGGATGTCTCCTGTGAGCTTCCTCTACTATTTGATTGGGACCCAATCGCCGAAAATGAGGATCCCTAGTTATGATTTCGCATTCCCGTACTGCCATCCCACATTAAAATTTCGCAAAGGCAGCCTTGCGATATGAAGTAAAGGACACCGAGGATGCGAAATGACGTGGCTACCAGGCGGCTGATAGAGAACATGAGGTTGGGTGACAATAAACATCTACGAAGCATAGATCTCGGGACAGAAGGATAACCAAATATGCCGGACTACTTGAAGCGGAAAATATTACATAACGGGAGTTCCTAGAAAGGTCAAGAAAGGCATTTCACATTAGGGTACACTGAATAACCACCTATTTACGAAATGAAATGGATAAATAAGGTGTTTCATTTGAATTCGCAACGTGGTGACAGACATGACGGAAATAAGGAAGTAATGAGACAAGCAATCATAAGAACATCCTACAGGAGCGTGAAAACCGCCGTCCACAACGATTTCCTGGAAGGGTACGTCAGAATGAGCATAAACGAAGTGTAAATAAAAGGCAGGAGTGTTTGCATGCACGAAACAGACATGAATTTGCTGACATATCAGTGATGGACACGAGATGATTGTGATGAAGATGAGATGAGTTGGGCCCACCACAAGACTTGGCTAGACTTCATCGTGATATGGCCAGGAACAGACGAAGAGCTGAAGACGAAAAGAACCATGGACGCACAAATCCAGCTTTGTGCTCTCATACTCCTCCAATACCTCCAGTACGTCCACAGGTTCCGCTTATTTCTCCAGCGCAATACCAAACACCTCCAGTGAGTCTGGTGCATAACCAATCATCTCCAGCGAATCCGGTGAAACACCAATCACCTCCATGGAGTCCGGTGCATCACGAATCACCTTCACTGAGTGCGGTGCATCACGAATCACCTTGAGTGAGTCCGGTGCATCACCATTCACCTCCGTTGAGTCCTAAAATTCGGTGAAAACGCCAAGGTCACTTTTCAGCATCTTCGGCAACTAGTTCACGTTCAACCACTCTTTCGCTTCCAAACACCCCTTTGAGCACAACACCAAAAAATTCCTTACTCCACCTGTGCGTTTTTTACGCATTCAGTTACTTCTAATTTTATGAGTGTTCAACCTTCGTGTTTAGTCCTGTTTACGATCGGTCACTTCTTTTCCATCACGATCTTCCACGCCTTTGTCATCACGATCGGTCACTCATTTGTCATATCGCTCGATCACTCCAAATTTATCTTCTATTCTCACGCGAGCTGCTGCATTTTCTCTTAATGAACTTCAGCAGGCCATCACAACATTTCTGACTTCAATTGAAAATTGACACTTACAACAGGAATTTCAGGCAATGAGAGGAGATGTGTGGCAAGAAACCGATCTAGTATATCGGGAGCTGCGGTAAAAAAAAAACTTGAAGACGTAGAAAAAGAATAGAAAAAACAAACAAATCAAGTTATTGAAAAAAACAGCAGAAATACAAATCATTATAGGTTCGTTGCCTTAAACTCTATTTTGCAGTGTTTAGGGTCAACCGTATAGCTGGTCTAGAATGCTGTCAACTCGAAAATCATAGTCTGGCTTCTGTTTTTTATATTTTTACCATAGCCCTTGATTGTGTTGTTTTGGCCGTTTGAACAGGAATGGAAAGGTCGAGTTCAATGGATCCTTTTGGAATTTCACTAAGGTACTCACGAGTGAATTTGAGATCTTCTTTAAGGCCAATAATTTTCGGATGACAAGCTGGTATTTTACCATGCTTGGTTTCCTCTGTAAACGATATTTCACTTTCAAATCCAATTGGAGGCCACAAGTAATCTATAATGGCCAGCCTCGACCCCGATCCACTACCGACCAATGTGAAACGAATATCGGTAGCGACGAAAGGAAGCACACACAACATTATAAGCTTTTCTTGTTGGGTGACATGCTCTTTGTAAACCGACATGAGAATGTGTTGGTTATGATGGACCCGCGAATCTAGATGCTCAACTGATAAAGCAGCTTCGTCTTCTGCAAATAATTTGAGGACCTTTTTGGTGCCTGACCTGTTAGAGTTGCTGCCATCATGTAAGCTTTCTTACTCAGCTCTACGTTTCCGTTCTGAATCAGTGAAAATGAAAATATATAATATATGAAAACTAAAAGATTTAAATAGGGAATCGCTTACATAAAAGGTCACTAGAGCTTTTTAATTCGTTAAACGCAGTGCGAAAGACGGACAAAGTGTAATTTGAAACTCTGAATTAGATTCGTAGATTTATTTGGGTTGCATAGATGCCTCAATGCTACCGTATTGAAACATTTTCTCGACAATATCACGAGCTTTGCCATAAGAATCGCGAGTTCAACTTGGAGGATGAGCCATATTTTTAAGATGCACCAATCGAACAAAAAACGAGTTTCACGCGTGAGAAAACTATGAAAGAAGTACGTCGTCAGCGGATCTGTTGCCAGACTTGAAAAAATACGTGATTTTGTTTATATTTAACAACGAATCCACGACTCAATCAGGCCAAACCAGGCCAGTTTTGGGGTTTTTGATTTTGCGGAAATCGTGAGTAGGCATCGGAGGCCACAAGAATGTAGTCTATTCTATGCCTAATTTAGCGGAAAAGAGAATGGCGCAATCGGCGTCTTTCTAGCTGTTACAGTGTTTTAAATATTACTAAAAAACAAACAGCAGGGGATAGCTGAAATTCGTGAAATTTTTTAGGTTTTCTACGGCTGTTTTCTGCCAATCAAAACCATCTTTAAGAAATCTAATTTTTTAGAAGAAGCTTCTTAGCCCCTCTCTACAAATACTTAAAGCCACTTCGTTATGCAAGGATTATTTGCCGAGATATTAACTGCTAAAAAAATTTGAAATTTTCTGTCATTCTCTGGCTTCATTCTCCTAGCCAGCTAGCGGTAGATAAACATAGAAATCTAACAGTTTATATTTTAAGCTATTCAGTCATTGTAAATAAACAATAAAAGCTAACAAAATAAATTTAAAACGATAAATCAATTGTCCCAAAAGAGATTTAATCGATGCGTTTTCAAGATCTACCTCTAGGTGGCTAGGAATGGTTAACAAGATGATTACCAGTCAAAAATTTTTCATTAATGTATTACCATCAACATCTCTCATCTCTACCTTCAACATCAACATCTGTACCTTTTTTTCTTTCATGAGGCGGGAAAAATTGCTATGGGGGAAACGCATATGGCTCAAAATCTTGTCTCGAAAAGCTGAGCCATTAAGGGGGAGGTCAGTCAATTCCATAAGACTTTTGTCCATAAGGCCACGAGACAGAGATAGCTATCAGTACGCTGCTGCTTCTTGTGGGGGTGTGGTGATCTACTACCTACAAACTTAGAATAGCTGCTTCTAGCTGCTGCCGGGAAACTCAATGGCATTGAAGATTGCACAAAATGTTTTGCGGGTATGTTTTAAAGTTTACTGCTCACGCATGGAAATAATGTTAGTAATTAAGTTATTGTATTTATGAATTTAACAAGCGATCCACGAATCAAGTAGACCAAAATCCCGGAGCGGCTTTCCAGATCTAAATCCGGAAAAGGCCTTAAAAATCTAAAAAAAATATAGCCATGTTCGTCTTCGCACGCCGGATTTACCTGCGTTTGCAGGATGACGATTTCCCCCCCCCCCCGTTTAGGAGTTATTTAGCTCTAAAGTTTGGTTTTTTTGAATTTTGTCAGAAAGTGGGGTGGCTTTGACATCCATTTTGGGAAAAGCGGGGGAGCTAGGGAAAAAACTAATTTTTTCAAAAGGTTTATTGCATACTCAACCACCGAAATTCAAAAGGAATTTCCTTTCCGGATTTTATTGGTTGAGATATGACCAATTTAGTGAACGGATAATTTAGCTGGTTTCCCTCCCTGGCTTGCAGCCATTTTTTCGTACGGTCCGCTGCGCTCCTGGCGGAAGCCAGCAGAAGGTCTTATACATCGGCCAATAAGAAATCTGGGTTCACTATATATGAAGGCCTGTATAAATGCAATGGGTCTAATGTGAAGGCCGACTCTTCTGTTTTGAGCAAAGATTTACACTTACAGCATTCCAAAACTTCTGATCGGCTGTGGAGCAGGTATCCACAGATGTCATAGATCAATTCGTCATTCGTAACATCACTGCTGCTAACCTGATTCTCAATATGATCAAAATATCTAATAGACAACTCAGTTAACAATTTGTCCTTTAGATTTAACTTTGCTTGCTTTCTATCCTCTTCAATTTTCTTAAATCTATCCACAAAACATTTCTTGTAGCCAACTATAAGACTTTTAACTCGTCCTCATTATCCACATTTCCCTTTTTAACGACTGTCTTTGTAAGGTTGGCAGGGATAAGATTCTAAAGATGTGAAGCCAGGAATGTGCTGTTGGCGTGTTGTCAATAGATCTGGCAATTCCAAAAAATTTGAAAGATAACAAATAGTGTTATTAGAAAAATGTCATAATAGATAAGTATAGATTTGAAGCATTACCTCAATAGGATCTTGATTCATTTTACCAGTTAAAACTGTATGATAATCATGTTGAAGTAATTCTTCAGTGAGTGCCGCCCATTGCCGAGTTGATTGTCAATCTTAATGCCTTTTACGTTGTGAGTGAACAAAACATCTCGCTTTGACTACTAGAATTTTTCTTACGGGATTCATGTTCCTTCTCGGTGATGTCCAGCACAGTCAACATAGCATTCAACGTTGTCCACTTCATTTATTTGACCTTCCTTTTGTTCTTGTCGTTGTGGTTGATGTTATTTGATATTCCTTCAACACGGTATCTTCCATTTAGGACATCGAAAGTCTTATTCATTGCCATAGCCAATTTCTCAGTTCCTACTAATCCTATTACATAAAACAAAATGTAATTTGTGTTTAAATAAATGCAGATTTATCACCAACCTTTAAATTTATCTGCTGTTTCCTTCAGATTACGGTAGTGGTTTAAAGCGATAGCCACAGATTTTGACAACAACTGTGCGGCTTTTGGGACATTCATCCGTTCAAAATTAGTGGGATGGATATGAGAATAAGTCAACTTGTGGCACTTCCTCAGCCCTTTTTGTTTTTCATGTTCGTAAAGATGGCTAAAAAATTCGTACCGAAAAATCATCCCGGCATACTATAAAAGGAAAAAAAGTAATTATTACATGTAAACTATCTCTCTTAACAAGTACTTTTTAAAATATGTTATGGCTAAAAAATGATTGTACCTGCACATATTTGTGTGTAAGTATATGATTCCTAACACATTTTAGTAGATGTGGTACGTCAACAAAAACAAATTTTGTTTTTGAATCCTATGGGTGATTAATAAAGAATTTGTGACATTGACGATCGCTCTTCCTTTGTCCATCTATTCCAAACATGGCGTATGCTGATTTGTTCGGTTGGGCCCCGTCACTTACTACACCTTTAACAATTGCACCATGGTTGTGGAGAATCACAATTGCTTTTGTGATGAGTTCAAAAAGAATAGATCCAGAGGCAGCACCCTTTGAAGCAAAACATGCAAACGGCTGAACCGATTTACATTTGTACGGCCGGAACATAAAAACCAAAAAATGGTCAGCAATCCCCTTAACAATTCTCGACTTCAAATTATTTCCAAATTCCACAATTCCGTTTTGTTCCAGTGTTCCTTTGTCAAACGTTAAATCCTTTCTAATCTTGATCTCGTCTAAAATCAACTGTCCCCAAGTTCTGGAGAATGGTGCGCCTTGAAGAGCGGTTTTCATAGTTTTCAATGCTAAGTCGTTAAAACCGAACTTGCATTGGGAAGACGACAGCATCCTTCTAATTGTGTTCACGGAGGGGAGAGGAAGTAGGCCCTCTTTTTGAATGTGTCTGTACGCCCTTGGGCTTTTCAATTTGAGGAGTAGACATGCCATCAAAAATACGTCGCCGTATCTCATACCAGAAGCTCTTTTAGATTATGCTTTCATCAACACTTTTCCTTTCTGGATGAAAGTTTGAATGATGATCCGTTGCTGAAAAAAAAATATTTATTACGTAAAATGTTGGTAAAAATGGTGCCGAAACCCGACTGCGAATACTTCAGGAAAGACTACTGAATCTGTTGTCAACGTGTGGCGGCCATTTTTTCAGTGTGACAGGTATGTCTCTCTTTACCTTCTCGAACTATTCGAACAAACTTGACCACATCGAACTCAAAACTCGAACATGAACATAAAACTCGAACACAAGACTCGAACAAATCGAACTCCATGCATTTTGAACTCATTCGAACTGAACTCTTCGTACAAATTTCGCTACCATCGCTCAAATACGTTTTGATAAAATTTCACTCCGATCACGTCAAGTTCTGAGTCGTGTAATCGGTTATTAAGTTGTTCTGTGCATAAAACTGCGTCAAGAGTGAAACATCAATAACCCATTTTTCACATTAACAGATTTCACCCTGTGATAATACGAGTATCAGCTGGCTGACTAAAAACCACAATATCGAACCTGTATGACTGATAATTAAAGACTAGAACAACTCAAGTATTTATCTTTAAACTTACGATAATCTAGCAAATCCACTAATTATCCTTTGTTTTTCATAGACTTTGTGACATATAGCCAGATATTGTCTCGTTGCCAGTCTTACCACCCCTTTTGACTAATTCTTTTGTCGAACTACAACCTTGCACAGACACAAATATATACCCTCATTACGCAACGAACAACTCCTCGATTATAATCGTTTTTTCTTCTAGTCGTTCGATTCTTCGTGTGTCTATTGCACTTCCCGTTCGACAACCCAAGTACAGAAAAATGGAAGACGACTTTATGAACGAAGACGACCCTCGTAACCTATTTGTACTTCGAACAACAGCCAAACGTACTCACACTACGTTGCTCAACCGAGCCAGGGCGATGTTGAGCAGAGAAGCTTCCCACCAAGAGTTCGCAGCCTTCACGCCTAGGCTGAACCAGGCCCATACTCGACTAGTTGGAATTCATCAACGTTACGTCCAGCTCACCGATCTCAGCGACGCTGAGCAAAATACAGCTGAACTCTACCTCCAAGCTATCAATAATCAGCAACTGACCTGCTTACGCACGATCGCCGTTGCCATGGCGAATAGGTCCGGGTGTCGTCGATCATGGAATGTATCGAACCACGACAACGCGTCAAGAAATCGAACCGAACCAATTCAACCAAATGTGCCGGGAGAAGTACCAAACGCGCCGCTCAACAACACCGCCCCGAATCAGATTAACATGGAAGAATAAGCTGCCGATTTTGGACAAGTCACGAAATCGTGTGTAATAATTAAGTCCCCCTTTTTTGTGAGAGAATAAAAGAAGTCGTTCAAACTGACAGAGCGTCACAGTGTCACTTCCGAGTGTTTTATTAAGCGCTCGTGGTTTATCACATGGTCGTTACACACAAAGTTAGTTACACAAAAACAGTTGGAAAAAAGTTATAAGTCCTACTTAGTGTACATAAAACAATTTGTCAATTATTTCAATATAAAAATTGTGTCAAGTTAAGTGAAATTATTTTAAGAAAAACAGACTTGTTACATCAAATAAATACAGAAGTCATAAAAGGTTAATGCTATGACAGAAATCCCTGTCGCGATCAAGATTTTCTGCCATGAAAAGAACACTTTGATGTCTGGGGTTCCAGATTTGATGAACAGATAGGTTATGTCATATTGTCCGTGAGTACAATATGGCCCTTAATGGCTCTCCGAAAAGCTTGCCCCCATTTTCTCCCATATATTTTTAGATATGGCAACACTGCTGAATGGGAATCAATGGAAAAAATGGAAGATTTACAATCCGAATCTGTGTTTTGAAATTCAATTTCATTACTTTACATGAAATAATACATGAAATGTCATCTTATGACCACACAGAGAGCTAATACAGGGTCGTATCAAGTACGTGAGATCTCAGCGTTTCTCAGCTGAGATCACCACTTGATGAAATGGATCGCGTCTGCTCAGCGATTAAGACTAAACAGTACCAGACTCAGTTGTTTTGTCGACTGCTTGGATAATTTTGACTTCTGCTGTTTTGTTTCTTTGATTTCTTTAAAATTATTTTCAAATATGGCAGTTTCGCCTATACAAAGAATAGCAGTGATAATTCTATCTGTTGGAAGTGAAGTGATTCAGCAGGATATTGACGAATGTGACATATTTTGTCACGAATTCAGCCAGCCTTCTATCGCCCAACAAGATATTTTTAATTCCGTGCGAGACGGTATAAAACAATTCAGTGGAATAGAAGGCTATGTTGAAAAGACAGTGACTGGGTATTCCGATACCTATTTCTATAAACACTTTAGAATGCATAGAGTAAATTTTGAGGTATTGTTTCCTATTAAGTTGTGGTATAGCTAATATATCAACTATTATATTTTTAACTTCTTAGAACTTGTCACGTAAAATTTCACAACTTTTAAATATAAATGGTAGTAAGTCTTGTGTTCTTGTTAAAAAAAACTATTGCTTACTCTATGGACTTTAGGAAATATGGAGTCTTTTAGAGGAATCGGCGATCGATTCGGAATGGAAATGGGTCTATACATTAACGTTTAAAAAACATTAACGTCAACTCACAAGGCCGGTTATTACATGATAGGAACTGCACACTATATCTTTCTTATGACATGCAGAACATTCCGTGCTGACTCTGGAGAGTTCATCAATTTACCAGAACGAGTAGAATATCGGGAAATTGCAAACTTTACTTTCCCAAATGCAATAGGTAAATTATTTCATGAAATCAATAGTCATAAGAAAGCCACGGAGACCAATTTTATTATCTCCATCTTTTTTCTTTTAGGAAGGGTTGACAGCAGCTACATACGGATTCGACAGCCGTTCAGACAATGCTATGCCTATACAAATAGGAAAAAGTTCTGTTGTTAAAAGTCTGTAACTCTTCAAGCAGTTTGCCATCTGCTAGAGAGCCTCAGGCATTGCGCCCCGCTTTGTCTGACCCTTAGGCTCTCTAGCAGATGAAAGCTTCCAACGACTGCTCCGTTGTCGCAATGGTTACAAATGTGAAAAAAAAAACATGTCGAACCGTTAAAAAAAATAAACTCAAAGAAGACAATCGCAACAACAATATGTTTGGGTCAAATTCCCTTTTGGTCTTACACACAACATTAAAAAAAAGATTCGCTAGAAAGGCCAAATTTTTGTATTGTTAAGTGAAAGTTACAACCGAAATAATCTATTTCTCTTCGATTTTCACAATTGCTGCAGCTAAAATATCAAACGTTTTATTTTTATTGCGTTGAATTTCAGCCAAAAATTTTAACGCTTCAACTCTTTCCTTCTCGATCTCTATGAATTCTTTTCTCCAATTTTTCTTTCTCTTGGGCTCCAATGTTTTCTTCGCCTTTGGGCCTCCATCATCAACTTCAGATACACGGTCCAATTTAATAGTTGTCCACATCAAACCAGTGCCAAAGATATCGTCAATCATCTTAAACCATTTCCAACCTTTTGACGACGCACCGGTTCTTGAGAGAAAACGGTATGTCCTCTTTATGTTTGCTATTTTATTGGATAAGGAAGCCGCCGATTTCTTCATTTTCGCTATGACGTCAACTTTAGATAACTACAAAAGAAAAAAAAAAGAAAAAAAGTTCATTTACCAAACTTATGGAAACAACCTTTATCCATATCTTCATTTTCTTCCAAAAGGAAGCGTCGAATTGTAGCTTGGATGTTTCAAAGGCTTTTAACAGTGTCACAGTTTGTTTTTACTTTTCAAGATCCCGTTCTTTTTCCTGATCTTTGATTCCATATTGATTAGCCTCCACCAATACATCATCAACTTCCTCGTCATTTATTTATATAGAGAGATTAGGAATTGTTTGTATGCGATCAGTTAAATTTGTCCTATTAAATTATGTTTCTGGATGAAATATTTACCCTTTATTTCATTGGAATTGGAAAAAGTGGATGTGGATGCATCCATCGTATGTCAGCTTTCAGCAGCAGCGGGGGGAAAATCCAATAGGTTTTTTTTTCCAGGCGGCTTCCGGGTAGAGCCAGTTGAAGCTTTTCTTTTCTGTCCAGTCTTTTTCACGACATTTTTTGACAGTACTTTAATTTGGCCATCTTCAACAACAACACAGGGATTGCCTAGTGCCCTATTACTTTGTACAGTTGTCCTGTCTTCACTTGATTCGTCGCAATAATTCACCACCTCTTTTTTCGGTTAAAAACCAAAATTACAATATTAAACATACAAGTAAACATTTTGGGAATGTTAAGATTATTTCAAATTTATTTCAAGATATTACCTATAGGAATATGCACTACTTTTTGTTCTTCCTCTTCCCGCAAAGTTTGCAGTCTCTTTTCCTCCTGCTGTTTGAAATTTTCATAGACCCCAGCGGTTACTTGTTCCTTGCAATCCGCATCTAAATCCAACGTGTATGTCAGAAATTTTGTTTGGTTGAATGAATTTAAAAAGAATTCTTATCGGTATCCATTCGCAGCTTATCTTCGTCAGATATTTTAAAATAACATATTCCACCACAAGAAAATGAAAACTTCATTAACATTTTGAGTGTGATTAGTGATAACCTTTACCGATCAGCGCAGAAATAAAATTTGACAATCTCGTGTATCATTTACCATCGAAATATTTTGCCTACCCAACCTCTGTTACCGAAAGAACTACCATTCCTTAAAATATTGCTGCCTTTTAAAGGCGCTTTTAAAAGTGGAAATGTTTTCATACCCGTACTCATTTTGACTAAAAGCATTTTTATTTCTCTCGGTTACTTACTTTTCTATAGTACGAAACCTGAGAAGAACTGAAAATTTATAATCGATATATCGTATCGTGTATACGCTTATCGGATCAATATAATATTCATATTCATTACGATTAACAATAAAAAATAAATCATCACCCTGGGATGCGAGAGCCAAACCGAAGTCTATGCAACAGTATTAGTAAATATACCACTTCCAGGAAAGTAAAGTCTCCTTGTTGAAACAAATAACGAACCGAATCAAGGCTTTCCATTTTTAAGTATTCATATGTAATGAACCTGTTCAATTTCTTTGCATTAAAAATTGGTCTCGTTCCTCAAATTTTTTGGGAAAAGAGAAATAATTACTTATAAAGCCACTTGATTCGTCCATTATTTCCTTCACGGCACCTTTTTCCATTAAATTTGCCAAATCGACAACACAAGTCACCCGTCTATCTGCTGACATGGAAACGTCACACCGCGGTCTATTTTCTCATAGTAGCGTGATAAAGTCAATAAGGAGTCCGTCCCTGACCTTACGCAAAACCCATGGGTCCTTTGCTATTGAAAACCAAAGTTGGCAAACTCACGTAATCTCGCAACGACTTTTGATACTGAATTAATTAAAAATGGAATCGGGACAGAAGAAGGCCAAGAGACGATTCCTAATTAAGATCTCTAGATCAACGATATCTATCACAGAGGTTGTCTTCTACGACAAAGACTGTGTGGAATAGCGACCATTACACAAGTTGTTTTCCCATGTGACTCACTTACTTTGACACTTCGATTTTATTTTGAAGTCGCTGCACTAACATTGAATAGGATTAGGATTATCTCCCTGTTTTTCTTACAGGAGATTTACGCAGTATTTCCTAAAGCTCTATATACAGACTCCATCGACACAGTAATTCGGTGTTAAGAATATGACTGTGTTTTAGGTAAAAATTAGTTAGAATAAATCTTTTCCCTTTTTAATGTTTTAATTTATGCAGAGTATGGGAATCAAGAATTAATTTGACACTTTATGGTTCAGTGAAAGTGGATCTAAACTTTTCCAATTAAGGAGAGAAGATATCATTGCACGTTGGGTAACAACACTACCAATCGCATTTAATAGTAAAAAAATTTAAATCTTCATTTTGAAAATGGTTTTTTTTAACCGTATTTTTAAACAATAATTACCACTTGACGATAAATACTGTCCGCATCAAGATTGGGAAAAGTTGAAAAGTGCTAATTGAGGCTTTGGTTGATATTGCCACCACGCGTATGAAGGACAGGGACGCAAAGGTTGTAGAGGCTGAAATCAAGTTTCCAACGACAGAAATGACTCTAACGCTACAAATACTACGCCAAAGGGTTACCACTACTTGGTTCAATTTGGTTTTTTAAACAGTCGGAGAAATCTACTACAATCTCTAAAAAACAGATCCTCTCCCGTAATACATGTGTCCTTCAAAGGGAACCAAGAATGAGACAAAAATTTACAGCCAAAAATATCTTACGCGACAGGATATGTATCCTTTAATAGCGCCCAGCGGTGGTTAAAAAGACAAGGTTGATGGACAAGGGCAGTTAAATGGGCAGAGTATCCATCATTGCGGCATGGCGCCCTTTTTTCTCAATGGAAAAACCAGCCCTTGCCTCTATCTGCTAGACAGAATATATGGCCGTCATTTTTTTACCGAGAATTTGTTTTCAAGTGAAAAAGAGAATAAGAAGCTAAAACTCTAGACATAAGAGAAGGGATGGAACTGAAGCGAAGGTTAAATATGTTTCTGAGTGTACTCCCCTAGATGACACGAATTCGTGGAAAGGGGAGAAGGTATAAAAACAAGAAATTGAGATCATGAATAAAATCATTATTTCATATCTCGCCCTTTTCTTCCACCTCTTCGGTGTATAAAATGCTACTTGTGACAAACAAGATTCTCAATTTCTGATTAATACCTCGGTGCATTTGTATGGAAATAAAATAGTATTATCTGTTATCAACTTCGTACTAATTTATTCTTTTACTATAACATGAGGCACACAAAAAATGCAAAGAAAGAAAAACATTTTTCAAAAGACGTCATACTTTAGTCCGATTGTCGCTCTTCCTCCTTTTTCCAGGCTTTCTAAAGGATAATAGTCAAAAAGATCGTCTGCCTTGAGTAAGCGACTTGATGAAGGAACACAAGGCTTGATCACATGAACGAATGGTTCATGTGGAAGGAATGGTTAACAAAGAAATCAGTTATATCATATTTTACAGCAAAGATTGGATTGTTTTGATCGACAAATACTATGAAAATTATTTTTCCAAACGTGTAGCCGTAATTGGCTTTATTATTGACAATAAAAAATGATTTTACTTTAAATAAAGCGCCGTTTACCTTGACACGTTAATTTGGTTACGTTGGTTACGTTGGTTAGTTACGTTGATTTGGTGACCATCTAAAAGGTTAAAGTGCGAAGCGATATCAACATTCAAAAAGTCCGCTGCGGACATTTCCCAAAAGGATTGTATGATAACATAATCTTTACAAAAATTTTCGTCAAATTTTTTACTTAAGACGTCACATTGACGTCTAAAGGCTAACGTGAGTTGAGGATTTCTGAAATTATTTATAACATGAGAGGGGACCTTCATTTTACCATTTAGTCTTTCGTAATTCATCGTTCAGAAGGTTCGCATGGGACCATTTTTCGCAGGATTGTAGGAAGATGAATAAAAAAATGCATTTTCGGACGAACGGGCGCTGTAGGATATAGACGTGCAAAAACTCTTTAAGAAATATTTTTAAATTATTTCAAAATACAGAAGACTTGATTCACAGTGTTTGGGACTCATGACAAGATCAACAATTTCCGACAGGATGAGAATAACTTTCCAGTGTTCACTGTCGGTGCGAATTTTTATGAGAAATGGCTACAGGCAAGTATCTTATAAATGCCCAAATCTGTGCTGCTGACATTTTAAAATTTATGCCATCGCTTCCGCTATCCTTCAACAAACCAGGCTTGTTTTTTTCAGGTTCAGCCGTGATAAAATGTTAAGTATCTCTTCGTTTAATTCATCCAGACTGAAGTATTTATTGGAAATCAGTGTTTTGAAAACAAGTTCGCAGGCGTATGGAACAACAGCTGAAAAGATACAGTTTTTAAATTTCCTTATTTAAAAAATAATTTGTTTAGCATTAAAAATTTTGCATTAGAAATAACTGTAAAAATGGAAGTATAAGTTTTCAGTGTTTAAGGCTTAAAATATACGGACCTTGAAGAACTGTATGCATGCAATCATTTTTATCCAGTTTTCCATGATGTGAAAAAATTTCAGTCGATTCAATAAACAAAATTTCTTTATCCCTTTAATATGTATTTGATGGGCACTTCGAGATAGCAGATTTGTGATATCCATATCATAGAGAGCTTTGCTTCGGCAAACAAACTCCCGCTCAGTGAACTTAATTGGTCTATTTCTCTTCTCTAGGGCAGTAACAAAGTGGACAGAAAAAATCATTACGAAAGCTTTCAGTCCTACCAAATAATTGATTTAGTGCCGAATTGTCTCCTGTGAATTGACTGAGAACAACAAAAACCCGTCGCATTCCCTTTGATGGAATGTAAATCTCAAAACCTTTAGTTTCCAAGTCAGACAGGTATTCAACAATTGCATTCAGTAAAGTTTCTAGCCCATTTTCTGATTTTAAGTCGTTTGAATTGCACATGGCAATCAGATGAATATGAGATAAATCAGCGTAATAACTGGGAGGCAAATCGATAATAAAAAACTAGAACATTGTGCTATTGTGGCTTGTTGATGCACGTACTTGCCAGCGGATTAGTTAAGCCCATTCCGTTACAAAACTCTTGAATATGTATCAAAATATTTTCGTCACTTCTTTCTTTAAAGTTCATGGGATGGGTTTTAAATCGGCTACCGTCTTGGAATTTTTCGTAGATACCATGTTCTTTGTATAGTTTCCATGTTTTTTTCTTAGTTCGAAAAAGTTGTGATTGTCCAGCAGAAACGCTTTCATTGTTTTTGAAACTGGCACGTACTGCCCGGTATTTAATATAGATTTCGTGTTATTTTTTCCGTTGGAAAATACCATTTCGACTCTTGTGCTAAAAGGGAGTGATTGTGGGCACACAAATTTCGGATGATTTAAATAAAGTTTTCGAATGCGGTACTCTGATTGAAAAGTTTAAAATACGCTCATAACACTGTTAACCTCAGGAAACAAATAAGTTGGATCAAAGTCACTGTTTTGAAATCGACACTCTATGTGCCTCTATTTGCCTGTTTCTTCCATCAAGGAACGCGTAAAGTTCTTAACAAATAACACCATTTCGTTAGTCACACAGCTGGAAACATTTTCTTTAGCACGCAACGCAAAAATCATGCGAGACATTTCTGATTTCAACTTGTTCTTCAATTCACTTAACACACTTGTTTTTTCAAAGGAATTGATGTCACTGAGAGCAACATTAAGTCCTTCAACATCGTCTTGATTCACGAGGGAGTTTGACTGTGCTACAGAGCTAGATTCTTCTACTGAATTCGATTTTACGACGGAACTGCAGTATTCAAATTTGTGTGATCCTTGTTTTCGAATATATGCTGCTCTCTAAGATGTCGAATGAAGCTCGAGACGCCTTTCAATTCCGTGTAGCAATCTCCTTGGACGCACTTTAAACCTTTGGCAAAGTGCCGTACGAGTTGTGCTGTCTAATGAGATGCCTTCTCAGTTGAGCAATAGATGTGTAATCCAAACTTAGACAAACAGGACATTTTATTTCTCTCAAATTGCTACTAAAGGATTTAAAAACGGTAAAATAGTGGAATAACATTAGCTGTAGGTCTAAAGGGATAAGTTACCTGAAAAAGGCAATTATTTTTTTCTGGACCGATCCACTGTTCCTTTGACGATTGAATATTCTTAGTCTTTTATAAACTTGGAATTATTTTCTAGTGGCCGTCATTCATCTATTATAGTGAGGAAAAACTCGCCGAATAGTAAATACTTTATTACGCCCAGGGCTATTTCTAATGGTATTATTTCAAGTTCGCCAAGCGGAAATTTTCGCAGAAATGTTAGTTACAAAAGTGCCGTCACTTCTTAAGCTTGTCTCAAGTTAGCTTTCCATCTTTTTTTAAATATGCCACTTTGTGCGTTTGAAGTCGGCTTTTTTGAGGAAGGTCTCCGTTCTTCAATTTCAAAGTACGTTATGTGTAGTTCTTTCCAGAAACTTAAAAATAAAGCTGCCGTTGCATTCTCATTAACTGGGCCTTGCCAATTAGTCAACGAACGAGGAACCGTTATCGACTCTAATGAGATTTTAATGTTCTTACAATCCACCAGCAAAATATCGTTTTATGTCCAAGAAAAAAATGTGTCTAATCGAGTCAACCGTATGACTTGTGGCTCTCCAGTCACTAGTGATGACGTGGAAATTGGTCGGTCTGTCTTGGTTCAAGAAAGTGATACGCCTCGAGACCCTCCAGACAATGACACATGTGTCATTTCAGAAGAAATAATTGCAATTATTTCTTCTGGTCTTGATTGGAGGATCTTCTGATCCTCCTTGCGAGCCTTTGGTGCGATTAAAGCTGCCTCTGCCCCTGTAGCTGGGCGTTGCTCCATTGTAGCAGGGTCCGTAGCCCCCAGGATTTAGGCCAGATCCCGACGCGCCTTGATTGTAGCCAAAACTGAAAGTGCCCCATGGCCATGTTGCTCCGTCAAGCGATTGCTTCCGCCATCGTGATCCGGTTGGCCCCAGCTAGCCAATTTATTTACTGTATCGGGCGACTTTACCATTTCGTTAACGAAGGACTTCCCAAACAGATCTTCCGTTTCGTCCTCATTAAAATTGAAAGGGTTGCCTAGCATAAAGGTGAAGGATGGGCTTGTCTGCAGCAAGATTGTATGACACCACGTCTGTTAAGGAAAAGAAAGCCTCCCCATAAGATGATAGGGCAGTCTTCACCGCCCGTGATGAACATCGTTCTCCAACTTCTCGTTTGACAAGAACAAAATAGGCTTAATTGCGTCGAGAACTTTCTGCTGGACTTTAAAGAGATCCCTCTCGTGTAAGTCAATCGAACTTTTGCCCGCCTTAGACTTCTTGACTACTATTAAACGCTGGTAAACAGCGTCGTCCAGTGTCGTCACCACCAATTTTTCGGAGACAAAGCTTTTGTGAAAAACTGGTAAAAAACGCCCTCCCATCTCCTTGGCCTTGTCTCTCTCGAGCCCGTTACACAAGAACCTCTTAAAATGGACGCCACGATTTCTTGAAACATTAAACTCTGTTACCTCCTCCCTCCTTGCTCTCTTCACCTGTGGTTTTTTAGACGGATGGATCTCGCCAGAGGCACCATTACCACCAGCCAGCGGATACTCAGGTAGTTGAGGCGTTTTTTACTCATCGGGTAGGGGTTTCTCACTTGTTGTGCCAACGGCTTCTGTTCTGTCCTCGCGGACCTCCTGTCGAACTCTCAGAATCAGTATCTCGTCCTACCATGATCCTTCATTTTTTTAACACAATGCGGTAACGTTAACTGTCCGAACTGACAATTGGAACTAGACTAAATCACCAAATGCAAACGTGCGATGCCACCCCCAGAACAAAAAAGGGGAAAAGCAAAGGAAAAACCGATTTGGTCACCCTTCCCCGATAAGATCAGATTTGTGAGGGCTGGGGTTAGAAAAACCAACAATGAAAAGGGGAGGATCCAATTGAGATCAACTTAAAGAATCTCTAAGCTCGCTTCTCTAGACTTACGTCCCTTTCTACTGTAAGAGCTGAAAAGGTCTGATGCGAAGGCCCCAGAATACCCCACCTTGTTGGTTTTTTCCCCTTGTGGCTTTAAAAATGAGCTGCCAATAAATTGGTCAACACTGTTATAGTCGAACGAATTTTCGAGTGTAATGGGGGTTTCGTTAAATAAGAAAATATGGTACTCGACAAATGGTCGGCGTCTCCGCGAGAAGACCATACAGTACCTACCCGAATTTTGGGAACGCGCGAGCGCGCGAGAGAGAATCTGAAATGCGTTTTTTCTCGGCGTTTCCAAAAATCCAATTTTTGTCGGATCGTGACGAAACTTTTTTTGGCCGTAGCCATTACTGATAGCATAAGGCTAATTTTTTTTAGATTTTTTCGATAAAAGGAAGGGTAGGTTTAAAATGGATCCCTAATTTTGGGAACACTCTATAGAGCTCCATGCGAAGACGCGGAAAACTCTGAAATGAAGAGATTTACAAGCTAAGCAACAGTCTTCATTTCCACATTTTTCGCGTTATATTGAACTTCGCATTTGGGAATGTCCGTTGACATGGGGGCCAAAGAGAAACTTGGGCCCGTATGGTAATGATCCAGGTAAACCCCCCTCCCTAACCCCTCTGCCCCCCCCTCTCGACCCACCCTTCAGGCCAGCTTGAGCTGCGCGTCAGCCCCGTAAAACTCAAAACTTTGAACGCGTTTTTACGGGCACTCCCGCTCGTTTGTACACCCTAAACCCAATATTTAAAATGATCGGCGTGACGAGATCTACAAACCTATTGCTTTCGTTTTTCGATATTAGAAAACCTGTCCTGCTAGGGAACTGCCAACTTGTTTCGTATTTTTTTCTCTTAGAAATTCATAGTAAACATGAGTGTTTTGAGAAAGGTTTTGAAAAGGAAGGTTTTGTGGGACTTATGGAGGGCCTTTTCGGAAAGTAAAAACGAAGACTTTTACAGGAAAACTGAAGCTAACAGCCGTCTGTTTCAAAATTTAAACAATTTTGGTGACCAATGTGATCGTCATCGATCAGCGATTGATTACTGCATATGTGATTGAACGATATGGATCGATTGATAATGAATTTTGACTGATCGAGATCGAGAGCATTGATCACAAATGGCGATCGAACGGCAACTCTGCCATCCATGCACTAACTATGTTAAACCTACAATAGATGAAATTTGTGCATCAGAAATATCCCAACGGCATGTAGACATTGGGACTAATAACCACAAGGACTAATCGAATGCGTCACTAGAACGCGACACTAGAACGCCCTTCCGACACTAGAACGTCCAGATTTTAGCCACGACATTAGGACGGAAAAACCTCTAAATTCCGCTGCGGCACTAGAACGTCCACATTTTAGTAACGACAATAGGACGGAAACCTCTGCGACAGTAGAACGGTTTTTGCGACATTAGAACTTAGGGAATGATTCTTTGTCACTAGATGTATTTTGAATGCGTCACTAGAACGCCCACCCGACACTAGAACGTCCATATTTAAGCGACGAAACTAGAACGGGAAAAAATATTGCGACACTAGAACGGCTATAATAAAATCTGCGGTGGGGTTTCATTCTTTACCGCTAGATGTAGGAGATGTATAAAGTTTCCGATTAGGTTGCGCGAATTTTAAAACATCGAATGCCGAATGGATGGATTGGTACAGTACAGCTAACAGACAAAAAAGACAGAATAAGAACGGCATTCAAAGTATAGCGAATCCTATATGTTAATCCCTAAATACCCTATTCTTTCTGAAATCTGAAATGGAGTCTTGGAGCTTCCAACTTTCGGTTATACAAGATCCTGCGGCAACTATGTGTCCTATATTACACAAAGGCAGTGGTATGAGAATAAAGGAATCTAAAGCGATCTAGCCAATTCTTTCGGCCCTAGTTCTTATACTATCAAAGACTGTGTGCCGTAAGGTATACAGAGGGGCGATGTCTTGAATCAATTAGCGACCGGAATGTTGAAGTTCTGTTCCCACCGCGATTTCCACAGCAGGTCGACATAAATAAAATAGAACTAGATGCCGTCTTTTTTGTATATTTGAAGCGGTGCGGAAGGTGCGTTAGATCATCCGCATCACCCTGAATACATAATTGAGGCGTTACGTCATGCTCACCCCCTCCTTTCTTGAAGGACCATAGTGTTGGCTGTCGCGTGAATAAACCATATACACAGTACCAACACTTAAAGCTGTGTGCAGCGCATAATATTATAGAGTAAACGCGCCAGCATCGGACGAAGATACGGGGGTGGTAAACAACACTGTTTGACGTTTTATTGAGCACCGAAGAAGAAGAAGAAGAAGAAAAAACATATCGAGTAATGAGAAGATGAAGAAGCTTTATATGTATATAGGCCTATATATATATTATAGTCTAGCTCCATTAATGTATTATATGCTTCTCATCTTTTTCAAACCACCCCATTTTTTTACTCTCTTCTTCATCCCTCACATAATTCGTCCGTACACCCCTCGGTCGTTCACTTTCCTTCCAGTTCCATCTTCACTGAGCTGTTAACTGGCCGCAATCTTTGTTTACTACGTCTACAAGGAATTAACTTGCCGCTGCTTCCACTGTTTTCACAACCAGTAAAATCATCGCTTATCCTCTCCTTTGTATCTTCTCGTCTTCTCCGTCTTTGCGCATCTTTGTCATCCATGTAATCACGGGACTTAAGCGCATTTTGTAAATGAATCTGTCTTCCATTTCACAATTCACCATTACTTACAGCCGGCTTGGATTCTCGTGCTCCCTGCCAACAACTACAGCACGGTAATTTGCGGTCTAACATTAGTAGACTGTTCTCACCTGGGCTTTGTTCTTCGGTTTATTTTATTTCATTTTCAAATTATTTTGACATTCATTGTTATTTTTAATTTTTCTTCTCAATTCCTGATAGAGTTCATTATTAACTTTTTCCATGTTTTCAGGGCGCGCTGCCTTACAGAAGCGAATAATGACATTGCTTATACGTAAAATTGAACATTTTACGCCTGGGTTCCTACTGGTTAAATTCCATTTAATTTAAATAGTTCACTAGATCCAATTTTTAACATTTTCTTTGGCATGGGAAGATACATTAAAATATTGGGATATCGCTACCAAGGAGTTACAGTCTTATCCGAAAGCTCGCGTGGAAGAAGGCCAAACCAATGAATCTTTTCACCGATCAGCCGGCAACCGGAGAGCATCTCATTAGAGCATGGAACACGAACGGAACTTGTTTTTTTTTTTTTTTTTGGGGGGGGGGGGGGTGGAAATACCCAGGCATGTTTATTACATTGTTACTCAAACTAGGATCAAGTCAACGAGTGGGCTAACATGACTGGTTTCCTTTGTGCGCTCGGAGGCGTTTGTCTGCAGCCACGCTCTCCCCGACCGATTTTATTTTCGACGTCAACCCCTTCAGGCGGAGTAATTGATCGGAAATCAAACGTAAATTCTTTAAAGCTCACAACTAATTTAAGCGATGTTGGTTAACTCTTGTTTTTAATGCAGCTTGTGGCGAACAATTTAAGTCAAATGTAAAGATAATAATCAGCACTGCTCGGTAACTTTCATTCGTGGGACACCTTCTTCCGTTCTGCGGCTGTTGTTGTGCGTCAACGAAAAATTCGGTACTCAAATCCAGAAACATTTCAAGGAACTAGTAGGCCACGAAATGGCACCTGCTCTGTAGGCTACCCTATCCTCTTTGACCAAATTAAGGCACTCGTGGAAAAGTTTTTTTATAACACTGGTCAGGTTGTATTAACAAATCACACACGCAGTTCACCGAGCACGTCATTTTTATCACGAAGAATGTGTTAGAAAACAGTAATAACAAGATCGACACACCTGCAGAGCATTTGAGTGTAACCAGTAGCCTATTGAAGGAATGATGCTTGCAATTGTCCGGTGGATTTCGTACTTCGCCGGATTACACATGAAAACTGATGGCAAGGGACCATTCTTTTCAAATGTTGACAAATTCTGTTTACAGAAATCTGGTAATCTCCATGTGGGAGTCAATCATTCCTGGTGGAGCAATTTAGTGTGTCAGAGATACGACATTACAGAGAATTCAAAATTTCAAATTCTGAAATCGGTTACAATTTCAGGCAGATTGTGTACCGTGGGCACGGTATTTTTGCAACGTTTGTCTACCTAAAAGAGGAACGCAGATTTCTTTAGGATTGCAGAAAATAATTAGTGGAAAAGTTTTTTGTGATAGAGTAATTGGAGACTGCGTTATTTTGCCAAGACCGATTTTCGCGAGATTTTCGTTCATAGTTTCCCCTCTGAATAGCGGCCTACCTTCGTTTTCGTTTATGACTTCGTTTTCGATATTCCGCTACATTCTTTTTATTACGATAACGAAGTTCGTGTGTCTCCCCATTACTATCACATTTTGTAATACAAACACTTTCATTAAAATTTTTTTATTTTTATTTCGTTTAAAACTAATAAGATCTTTTCTACGAAAACGAGACTTTTGAAACTGAAAAATCCTGAATACTACTTCTATGATAATATGTAGGATTTCAGAAAGAATAGCGTATTTAGGGATTAACATATAGGATTCGCTATACTTTGCATGCCGTTCTTATCCTGTCTTTTATACTGTACCAATCCATCCATTTGGCATTCGATGTTTTAAAATTCGCGCAACCTAATCGGAAACTTTATACATCTCCTACATCTAGCGGTAAAGAATGAAACCCCACCGCAGATTTTATTATAGCCGTTCTAGTGTCGCAATATTTTTTCCCGTTCTAGTTTCGTCGCTTAAATATGGACGTTCTAGTGTCGGGTGGGCGTTCTAGTGACGCATTCAAAATACATCTAGTGACAAAGAATCATTCCCTAAGTTCTAATGTCGCAAAAACCGTTCTACTGTCGCAGAGGTTTCCGTCCTATTGTCGTTACTAAAATGTGGACGTTCTAGTGCCGCAGCGGAATTTAGAGGTTTTTCCGTCCTAATGTCGTGGCTAAAATATGGACGTTCTAGTGTCGGAAGGGCGTTCTAGTGTCGCGTTCTAGTGACGCATTCGATTAGTCCTTGTGGTTATTAGTCCCAATGTCGCTATCCCATGGGAATAAGTAAACCTTTGGGTTGGGAATTTTTTTTATTTCCATTTTTTCAAAAAGCGATACTATATTTACAAAACCAAAATTAAAAATACTATACTGAACTAACTTTGGTACTTAGTCAGATTTTCAATCACTCACTTCGCAGTCCGGTCCGCTTATCAGTTTCAAGCTTGAACTTCGACGGCTCATTGAACTTCGTGTCTACTAAAACTTATTCCTTGGTTCATAGATGCCGCTAGAAGCATCAAGCTTCCCGCTCGTTGGGTGAGTGCCAAATGAGTAAGCTCGCTTACGAAAAACTCGACGCGTGAAGATCCTTTCAGCAGCTGATCATCCATAAAAAAACCACTTTCCAAATTATGTTCAGTAAAAAATTGGGAATTTCGGTGATGTTGAGCACCGAAAATAATTCAATTTGAGCGGAATGACAGAATTTTTTTTTAATTAGCATTGCCTACGAACACGTTTCCATTTTCAACACTTACAAACAGCTTATTTTTTGTAGAACTAGTTTTTTCGAAATTCGGCTATTTTGTAGACAAAAATATGTTATGCATCTCATGATTAAAATCATAAAAAATCGTACCGTACTCTTCAATCGAAAGGTGTATATAGGATCGTCCGAAAGTTGAGAACGGTAGTAATGGTATCGAATATAATGGTAGTCGAACGTTGAAAGCCAACGCCTACGTTCTATCTTGTATTTTATTCTAACCGGAACAATATGTGATGTGATGTGATGCTATAGTGTATAGGGAAAGGAACAAAAGGTATAATAACATTTCCGACCGGACGGAAAGCCAACCCTACGCAGACCTATAGTGAACAATCAAACACGTGGGTAGTCAGCTATTGGCAAATAAAAATTTTTTAATCTTTTTCGTTATTCGTGTAAACCTTCTGATGAGCTTGATCACAAATAAGGTATACGTGTTTGAACTGAATAGACCGGATTTCCAAGTAGGAAGTCCAGGTGACTGCGCTTCCTATATATATTGTACAACCTTGACCAAATTTGCTAAGTGTAAAATTTCATCAAAAAAAGTTAAGCTTGTTATAAAATTGTGACCCGTAACGAATTTATTAATTTTAACAAATAAAATGTGTGCTTTTCATCAGATTTTCATTTCAAGAAATGAAAATTCGAAGAAACTACAACTAATGACAAAAAAATTGCACAACTTTAACATTAAGTTATTTCGACATTCGAGTAATCTCAAAATACGTCAAACATCATCAAGCTATATATTTTCAGCAAAAAAATGCGTAAAGTTGGGATGAAATCAAATTAAAATGATCTCGAACTTTTTCTAATTCGAGTGAATTGCCAAAATGAACTTTTAATTTATTTATTAATATTACGAAAATGCATCAGAAAATAACGGTAGGCCTTTATTTATATTTTAAGCACATGATGAAAGGTGTGTTGTGGGAACAATGGCAAACTAAAAAACAGACAACATTAGGTTTCTCGAATAGAAAGGTAGGAGGCTATATCAGCGGCATCCGTACCTCCTCGTCGCATTGTTTCAACGGCTGCTTAAGTTGTTGGATCACTTTTCGCACCTCAGAAACAGAAAGAGGCTGGAAATTTTATATTTTCTACAATCGATTAATTTATTTGTTATTGACTCACTACAGTTAGTTAGAAAAAAATGAAAGCGGTGTTCTATTATCTTTCTTCGCTACTTGTTTTTGCAGCCTCCGTCATGCCCAACACATCATTAAGAGGTAGGTTAATTCTAGAATAACACATTGTTGTTTTATTTTTATTAATTTTTTATTTCTCATAGATACTGAGACTCTACAGGATTCTAGTGCATCAGCGCAGTCATTACTGAAGATGGGAACTATGAGTATGACTGACAAGGATTCCTCGATGATGTCGTCCAGCAGCGAGGATGGCCAACAAGTGACCAACATTGGTGACAAAAGTGATGAAGTTAGTGATACTTCTGAACTTCCAGGGTTTAATTTGTCACTATTTCCTACCGCTTCAATTTTTGGCGCCAATCCGATGTTTCAAAAATTACAAGGTAAACACTAAACAGCTTGTAAATCATGAAAACATAAAATTGTATAGTTAACGCGTATTTTGCCAGAATCACTGCGGGTAATTCGCGATCAACTCAACACCCTGTGGAGTTTAAATGAAGATAGTTATCCTTCATTTGATATTCCAGATAACTACGTTAACAGCACCTCCTATTCCAAAGTAAGACCATAATATCTGATAAATATTTGCGCAAGCTTTTTGAGATAATATACGCAATATTTTCTGTAGCTTGTTAACGGTACGCTGGTTACTGTTAACGAAACCATTTATAAGGTATTGTAACACAACTTTCAGCTTAGAATTAATACAGACTTTCTAACGTTTTTAATTAATAAGTTGACAAACCAGGATGGCATACAGTCCTTTTACCACACTAAAGCGATATCGATATACCCAGATAACGACACAGATTCTACTCTTCACAAACAGCATGTTATTACTCACGAGAAGGAAACCAGGATAGACAACTCAGCTATGCGAGATTCGGGTAATTCTGCTGAAGAGGTCGACATTGAAATAGAAAATTCAACCGAGATTCATGCATGACTGTAATTTAGACACCAAAAAATTTATTCCGCCCTTTTTTAAACACAATGAGGTCCAAGTAGAAAAATTCTTACTCCCATCCCATGACAAGGCACCTATAACTTTAACCAAAACTTACATTTTTAACAAACACCATTTTGAGAATACATCCATGCATGATCTAGCTAATTTTGTTAAATCCCAATTTTATTTTTTTAGTCCTTTAATTATTAGTTTTTATTACCTAATATTTAAAGGCGCATTGTTACTTTTGACACAATTCCCATGTGTAACAACTATACCGTTAACAGAGAAATAAAAATAGCCAAAAGATTATCCGAATTCATTTTATCGATGTATTTTGAGTAGCAAACAGAAATTCTGCAAGCTAACAGAACATGCATGCATGGATGTGTGCTCTTTTCAAGATTTAAAGTTGCCTTTCACAAAACATAAAAGAACGTCAAGCGACTTATCTTCAGCAATGTCTTCTTTAATTTATTATTTCATTTTATAATATTTAATAGTACCTTTGTCGTCGCTTAACGTTTAAGAAGTTTGCTGTCATGTTGATCTAGAGGGAAAGATCAAAGGGAGGGGGAAAAAACTAGACATCAACATATAGTAAAGGAAGGCATTGATAGTGGAGAAAATAAATATTGCTCCAAGATATGAGGAATGCATTTCACAAACAAACAATGGGGAACAAGGATGTTAAATTAGACATCGTATCCTGATATGAAATCTAAATCTTTGGGTGGTGACTGACAAGGAAATACCCAGAAAACTGGACTTCCCCGACCACACACTTCTGTTAGCAATGCTAGTCGAGGTTTTCTTGGCCTAATTACAAATTGCGAACAGAAGACGATTAAGTAGATTTCTTTCTGGCGATAAAGTATAAATGAATGAAAACCGAAAGTTAAGTACCTGAATGGCCCTTGTTGTTTTGCTTGTTCAACGGCCGTCTCGTCGCCAAAAATAGCCTGCAGCTGATCACACATTATCGCTGTCACAAACAATCCAAACAGCCCACTTTCAACCACGAGTATGATTGAGTGCAATCTTATTTGAAATCAATCTTAGTTTTAAAACATTGGCTGGAACATAAATCTTAATATATGAGCTTTATCGGAGTAAACCTTACATTCTTGTCTGGGTTATTAATTTGTCCTTATGACAATCTTCACAATCTTGAATCCAGGAAAAAACTACTAGAAAGACGGCATAGGCGGACAATATTCCCACATAAAACAGGAATTGAAGGAAGTATTTCTGGTTGTATTGACCTGCAATACAATGTTTTTTTTTTTATATGTTTGCCTCTGTAATTGAAGTAAATTATCTTATTTACCGATACAGTTATTCACCCAGGGGCAATGATGATCCATTCTGCGCACACATCTCTGGCAAATCCTTAAAAAAATAAAGATTTGTTTGTCAAATTGCGTTCTAAAACCTGATCACAGTAAACTAAAAAAAAATTACCTACAGTGATGAGCTCTGGGAGGACTACAGAAAAAATGCTCATTAAAACTAAATTGTTGATAGCACACATATGTATACAATTATAAAATATCTCATACCGGTACGTTTCACATCGTGCGCAAACAGTGTACTCATCTTTTCCTGATGGTTCCTTATGTGTCCCTAAATAATAATTACAGATATGTTTTAAGCAGTTGATTAAATTAATTGTTGTAAACCTATTTAAAAGCATCAACCTATTAAAAGCATACGCATATTCTTAGTTTCCTATAATGTAAATTGGTGGGTGGTAATGGCTTGTACATTTTATTTTACTGTGTTAAATAAAATACTTATGTATCTATGTTCGCATGATTTCCACTTTTATAGTAGGCTATACTTTCAAGTTTCAACACGGTAATTTATGAGCTGACTACCCTTGCTACACTTAAACCTAATACAAATTTATAAGTAGTACCATCTAAAAAAAATATAATACCATTTGAAACTGAGAAACAATAAAGCAAAATAAATAATATTACAACAAAGAATAATAATAACTATTATTAGACCTGTGTGAAGTTCAGCAAAATCTAGTTTGCTCTGCGGAAGAGGGACAATGCCAGGGTCTGAAAACACTGTCCGCAAGTGAGAGAAGGTGAGAAGTAAAATTATGGAGTTGAATGCAACTGCATGAAAAGCTCCCCATAAACTGTAAATAAAAAGTAAATTTAAAGAATAACAAAAACTATGAGTTTTTATGGAACAACAAAATATTCAAGGGAGTCTTTACCTGTTGTGAAGAGTTTGAATAACAATCCATCTCACAACAACATAGTCTGCGTAAAACACAGCCAAATATGTCATGAAAATGCAAATAATTCCACAGGGATCCTTGCGAAATAGAGGCATTTTTTCATAAAACACTTGTAGGCTTAGAAAAAAAACTTGTTTCAGAAATAAGCAATCCAATAAAGAATTAAAAATCTAGTTTTATGTTTCACATTAAACTGTGTCCACTTTTTGTTGCTTGCACTATGTATAGTCAGTAGTGTAAACTGATCAACTTGCTAATCAGTTACCACATTACATTGCATTAATATTATAGAAATAGAAATAGATAATAAACACACTGAGAAATTACAGCAATTACAGTAATCAGACTATCGGTCCATAAGAGCTTTGCAGCCGATTTTCGGACCCCTATTTCCATAGCCTGTTTCTTTGCTTATTTCTGTAATCGTCGTCATGTAATTCGTTCGATATTCTATAACAATGGTCGCTAGATGTCACATTCGTTTACAAAATCGTTCGAAACATACATCCTTCCCCCTTCCATGTTAAATGCGCGTGCGCAGTGCGCACGTATACTAATTTGCGTGGAACTTACTTGTTTCTTTTTTTCACGGTGAAACCTTCTCAATAGTCAATACAGTATAACGAACTACGAACAATAATAAAAACCAATTTAAAATCAAATCAAACATGATATAATTCAAACATAAAATATGGTAGATTTTCCTAGACGTTTCCTGACTTAATTTCATTTAACAGTGTTTTTTATGTAAATGGGAAGTGTGAAAAAGTGAAATAGTATCAGGCAGAAAAATTTAATACGATGAATGTTGGCAAAGTGAGTAACTCCATTTCTGTAGTCTGTACGACCACCTAGCCCCTAAATGGAGTTGGCATTCCATCCGCTCAACTTAGTCGACTCCGCTTTCCAATAATATTAGTCTTTCAAATTCCATCCGTCTACATTGTTTGATGCTACACTGATTATTGTGGGACGATGTTGTATCAAAAATTCACAGACTGCTGTACAAGGAAAAGCAAAATGTCTATTAATCAAATCTGAAATTTAGCAATATTTCATTTCTTTAACGATCGTCCTGCCATTTGGTAGATGTATAACTTTGTTTTACTTGTATGGTGATTTGCGGTAGCGATACAGTTAAATAATCTAGGTGATATCGAATTTGAAAAGCGTTTGTATTTAATTGAGCGCTAAACTGGACTATTGGCAGAGAGTGGCAGAGTGCCCTGTCATCGGATTTCTTACTTCGTCCAAAAAAAATTTGAATTTTGCGTGATAGCCGTAGAGACTGGGGAATAGATTAAGGCGTGCGCGGCTGCGCGCTGTCGCGCTCCTTTAGTCTATTTACGGAATAATAATTTTAATAAAATCACCACAGGAATACACAAGATTCATGGTTGTAAGGCATGTATTGCGCATTTGTTCAGCGCTTGCTTTTTGTTTTGTACTTGGAAAAACTTGAAATGCGCAGGATAAGCAATCAAATCTGGTGAAATATTTTTTTCCTATGCAGTCAATTCTGCTGTCAGCACACTAACTTCTCTGTTACCATGGATACGAAAAAACAGTTCGCTAGGATAATTCTTTAGTAGTTACTTAGTTATTGCTTCCAACGACAAACGGAAGTTTCGCTTTTATGAAAAAAAATTCGCCCGGATTTGTAAAGAGGAAAAAATTTGTTGAAAAACTGCACTACTTTAAAATTACTTTCAATTTGGAATAAGTAGCAGTCAAGATTATACGCTTAATGTGTGATATATAGAGAGAAAGTATCCAAAGTGCCCTGTGTAGGAAAAACGTCAAAAGAGAAAATCTGTCTGAATACGCTTTTGGTCAATATTAGAGTAGTGACTAAATTACATCTGCGCTTCTTTCTCAAGTAGGAGACGACTATATTCCTTCTTCTGTTTCCCTTTGTATAAGCTTGCACTCAATCTAATTATAACATATCCTGTTTTGGATGGTCATTCTTTTTTAGAGTACGATGGATAATCTGTACATCGCGCTCAACAAAGAATTTGAAATTCCTATCGACAACCTCGAAGTTTATCTCGAAAAAACATGTGCCGTAGCCGCTGAAAGACCGCTGGACGAAAAAATCATCCGTATCCTAAAGAAACTATCTGCGTTGCTCTGGCAGCGTTATCAAATAAGTCGTGTGCGTATAAATAAATGCATTTAATATTTTTCAACTCAGAAGAAATAAGCTATTAAATTTGAAAAGGTCAAAGGAAAAAATATTTCAGAAATTAAATTGAAACGAGCTAGTCTTAAGCTCAGAGTATGAACGATCCAAACTTAAACCTCGACTAAAACGTGTGTTAAATCGAGTTTTAATCGGCAACTTTACCAGAAAATTTCCTAAATAGTTAACCTTAATGAGTTTTCTTTTCTTATTTAGGGAGAATGTTCTGAATTACAGTGCACGCTTTCCGAGGTCTCGACTATTTCTCTTGTCAAAGTATTATAGACAACTATCTAACAATTCAATTTTTGATTACAGGAGCTCCTTTTAAATTCAGAAAGACTTCGCACCTTAACTATCCTTCGCCGTGATGAAAAGAAATATCAGGAAAGGCTCCAGAAGAATTCGTGGCTACTGGTAAGTTATGACTTATGACTTGTGACTCATGGACAAGTAAAATTCCATCAGCAAATTAGGTGGCAAAATTAGGTGTTCTTTTCGTAATTCCCGTATTCAGGTTTAAAAAACTTTTCCTTTTAACACAGGAAAGGGTGCGCGAACGTGGCAGAACCCACATTCGAATCGCTAGAGAAGCTCAAGATCTGAAACGTTACGTAGAAGAACAAAAGGAGACAATTGTTCAATTAAAAAAGGATATTAATCGCTTAAAAAAGAAATGCGGGAGGCAGAATCGCCCTTCCTCCCAAAATTACCGAGTTGGTTAGATCTTGCTTCAAAAATATGTCTCCATGGCCCATGCACGTCTTACGAATTCTCCTCTCTCTCAGTCTTAGTACTGGTCTACAATACAATGTTTCCACCTGCAGTTAAAACGATTATTCAATCGATTATTCAATCTCGTTATTGCAATTATAACAAAACTTCTAATGGTCTAGAATGAACAATAAATTAAATCAATTTAATCAAATCAATTTAAGCACTTTATGTATATGTAAAGAAACAGGACTGAGTTCAATCACATAAACAGCCAAAAATAGATTTCATAATTTACAAAAATGAATAAAAAATAATAAAAAAAGATCCATGTTATTTTCATTTATCTATCTAAAAAATTTATTCCCGAATTTTGATTAGACATCCTGCATTAGACACTCAAATCACCTACAGGAAAGAGGCAATTTTGTTTTCTCTTACCACACATTTTAATGGAAAATTTTAAGCTTTTAGTCAAAATTGTAATAGATTGTAGGCTATATATGAGATGGGCAATGAATGAAGCATAAATGAGTATGACCGACTTTTCTCAAAATCATTCACAGTCGCTTTACTAAGTTTCCGATTTTGCATCTCACTTCAGCCATATTACACGCAGTTTGCTCTATTTCAAGTTTTAAACCAGCTGCAATCTTTTCGAGCTCTTCTTTTTTGTCGCCGACACACCACGCAATACTCACGTGATGACAGGCTTCCTTCAAAATAAAAATAAGGAAGGTAGAAAAAATTAGGTTTAAATCCATTGCGAATAAAAAAAACCTTGTAAAATGTAGGAAGTTGGTATTCAATCATACAAGAGTCCATTTTTTGGGTTAAAACATTCAGCATTCCGGAAGGATCTTCAATATTAATGGCTACAAAAAAAATGGATTGTAATTGAGCCATGTCATGCATAGTGTTCACAGGATTATACCAAGAAAAGTTCTGTTTCTTTCTTCATTTGTGTAAACCGACAGTACATTGGTACCTAGTAATTGAAAAGGCCTAAATAAAGACAGTATTTAAAAAAAAGACCCAAATGAAAATAGTATTAGTATATAACAAATAACAACAAACCTTGAGATACCATTTAGTTGTTTTTTAACAGAATTGACAAAACCTTCAATCCAATGATGCCGTAAAATAAATGTTTTTGTTAAACTTATATGGAAATCATTACAAATTTGGAGTTCAATTCCATAGTTCTGGTAACATTGGGTGATTAAGTCAACTGAATTCACAAAGTTAGAGTCTCCTTCCCCTGTGTAAAAGAAATGCTGACATTAAGAATTTATCACTAACATTTGTGGATCTAAATCCTTCATTCTGTGTTGTTGAGTACTGACAAGGCAAATAAATAAATGATGCCCAATTTCCTCTTTCATGTGGGAAACTTCTAATTCTATTTCCGTGCTGAGATGGGTCATCAACAACTTCATCTGGCTCTTCATGTGTGATAAGCCTGTCATAAAAAAAAGAGTTTTAATATTGCCTTATTTTTTTAAATTCATATTTATTTAACTTGGGTGCAGGCAATCTGTTAGGGACTTTCTTGAAAGGCCTGCTGGAAAATTCTTCATCTCTTCCGATTGTCCGCTTCGCAGACACTCGGGAGGAAGCCCAGGGATCTGAATCTTCTTCGTCACTTTCACATCCATAGGCAGCAGCAATCATATCCATTTTATAATATTAACACAGTAAATTGAATGCCCATAAAATCGATCAAATTAATAACACGCTGTGAAAGTTTTGAAAAAGGGAGCTGAAATATTATTGTCGTCTGTAGATTTACAAAAAGGTCATTGCCGTACTGTAATAAATCATCCTTAAACTTTGTATTTTGTATTTATTTTTATTTTATTTAAATTTTTATTTAAAATTAATTGTCACAAGTTCCGTTTTTAATCTTTAACCTCAAACAGTCAAACTAATGGATTTGAAGAAACGTTTTTAAAATCCCTTTCTTTTATTTCCACAATTTAGCAGGGCCCACCGGCCCAGGGGCATAGATAGAGACGACATGGTATTTATTATGGCAGGGCAGGCCGCAGGGGTATGGAGAGAAAAAGGGCAGATTAGAAAAAAGAGATCTGAGTATGAGCAGAGCTATAGAATCCCTGGTCGGTTCTCGGCTGTGTTGGCTTCCCCATCTTGATTTTAGGGTAAACGTAAGCCGATTTTCAGGGGGTTTTAGGGCGGGGCCTGTCATTGGAAACTGGAAACAGAGCCATCTAGGCTCTCAAAAGTAGCTGAGCGTAGTAGCTGACACACTCACTAGAGCGCTCATTCCAGTTTCCAAATCGGCTTACGTTTACCCTGAAACCGGGATAGGGAAGCCAACACAGCCGAGAACCGACCAGGGATTCTATAGCTCTGGTATGAGTATCTGACGCAATTTATTCTTCCGCATTCCGCAATTTTGAAGTTTAGATTCATTAGTTTGAAGTTTGAACTGAAATTTGACAACCAGTTGACAATTGGCAACTTACTTCAGTCTTATTTGGATTGTAAACTACGTGTCGATCAATTTTACTCCTACTCCCAAACGTCCCTACTGTCGTCCCTACTGTAAAAAAAGGCATAAAACATAAGTTCTTTAAAATGGTTCAAAAGTTAAAAGCTGAAGGATATCAGGAATTCCAAACTGTATTAAAAGATATTGAAAACAAATCAAAGGAAATTTTCATCCTTTTCTCGGGCTCCAAGGATACAACAGGTCATTTTTAGCTTCAGAAACTATTAAACATTGGAAAGTATTTCAGAAATGTTTTGTCAAACTAATGTTCAAATTTAATGCAGGTCACAGCTGGTGTCCTGACTGTGTTGAAGGTAATAATGATAAATGAATACATGTCTCATCAAACTGGCTCTTTAATATCCTCTTTTTCTATTGAAGCTGAACCTGTCATCGAGAAAGCTTTAGAAAGTGCTCCAGAAGATGCAATTTTTGTGTATGTTGGTGTTGGTGATAGATCCTTGTAAGTTGTTTCTATGATTTTAAAAGAAAATTACTAACTTGGATGAATTCTATTTAGTTGGAAGGACCCTGATTGTGTGTTCCGAACTGATAGCAAGACCAAATTAACTTGTATCCCAACACTACTTCAGTGGGGGACAAACAAGAGGCTACTTGACAACCAATGCAACAATCTTGATACTGTTCTTATGATGTTTGAGGATTAATAAATTTAAAAACAAATCAAACACACAAGTCCTGTAACATGACTGTGGGTATTGTTAAAATTAAATATCTTCTAGATGAGAAGTTGCTATATGTTCAATTACCAAGTTTAGTTTGTGTTCCTTAAATAACTAGTATTTGAAATATATTCCATTGTACTTTTGAGCACATCTTTCATGGGTGATAGCCTAGTAATCTAGTATGTAGGAAAATTATGGCTCTAGAAATTGTCACAATTATCTTAAGCCTTATCCTTTTAACTGTTAGATAACTTTATATGTTCAAATGTTACAGTTAAAAGTGAAGTAAATATTGTAAAGGGGAAATGCTATCCATTCAAAATAAATCCTGCTGTCAATCAAAAGATAACTGAAACAAAACAAAATTCAATTGCTACACCAGGCAAAAACAGAAAACGAATTCGTAATCATTGTTTTGTTGTTTTTATGTTTATTGTTTTTTTTTAAATGACTTGGCTATGCATTCAGAACAGCATCTTTGACAATAATTTTTTTTTTTTATGAATGAAAGTTATATAATATGTACGTTCTCTAGGGTTAAGTGGCCTGTATAGGATTACTCCATGCGAAATATTGCAGACAATTACGAAGGGCGATCTGGTTCATTCTATCAGGTAGCTTTCAATAAAAAAAAATTAGTGTAGGCATTCGAATTCACACAAAAGAAACGTTTGTAAACCCTTATTATTAGTTCTTTAGTAAATTGTGCGCTACCTAGACAGATGCGCTTATTGTTCCTTTCATTTCATATGTTTTAATCATTTGTATAGATGGTCCCTTTTCTTTCAGTAATTTTTTAGGGCAGTCGGCACTCGTCTACCTCTACAACTTATTCGGATAACGAAAGAGTTTTTTTTCTTGTAATTTCCGATAAGACAAGTAGTAAGAGCTCATCTTTTTATATATATATATAAAGAAAAATGTCTGAAAGGCCTCACTCAATGCGAATGAAAAGAAAGTTTCAAAGTCGCACCCCCTTTTTATCACTCATATTTGCTTGGGGCTAAGGGCTCACGTCGATGTTCAGCCGAGTGTTTATTTTAAAATTATTGAGACGATAAATATAATAAAAATACAAAAATCGCTTTTTTTTTCTTTTTCCCAATGCGTAACTCGAATAGATTTTATTGGTAAAAATAATGCTGCGCGTCTTTCTCAAATAAATTTAGACTTAACAATATTACATCACCTGTGTTTCCTTACAGAAATGTTAGAATTCTGTAAATCGTTTACCATTAAAAATTAATATTCCCCCTGCCCAGAAAACACAGAAATTTATTTGATTGGAGTATGTAGTCGTCTTATTTCGCTTCCGTTTGAAGAAGAAGAGAATCACAAAAGCTTGGCCGCAACGGCAATGACACTCGGAAATCCGGACGAAACGGAAACCCCAAGAAATCTCGTAATATTTTCACTAATTCAAATGAGAAAGTTCGAATTTGAATTAATAAGTCATTGGCAGCAGCACATCACTTTTTTGACAAAAGATATAAAGCGGAAAACTTGAAACTTAGAAACATCACTACGTACGTAACGTACGTACGCCTACACCAAAGTTTATTGCCCTGGGGATGTGAAGAGTCAGTTTAGCTTAAAGCAGCAGCAGCAGCAGCATATACCGCATGCAGGGCTGAATAAGAGTATATATATATATATATACAGCCGTATATATACTACACGGGGAGAAAAACAAAAAAATACAAAACGAAAGTAAAAGGGGGGAGGGGGGTTTACATGAAGATCGATGTCCGGTTTTCCGGATCCTGAACATGAAACCCTACTTTGCTCGACTGTGTGCCGACACAAGAACAACACCTCGTCTTTCTTTTTCGCCTAGCTCTCTCTCTCTCTCTTCAATACTCGATCTTTTTTTATTATATGATTATTCCGCCCAGCTGCCGCGTATACATAGCCTATATTCGTTTATTTGGTTATTTCGCCATTCATGTTGCGGCTATCAGCATCTCGGCTGCATTACTGTCTAGAGGATCAGGACTAAACAGAGTGCAACCTAGCTAGCTCACACGCCGTGTATATTATATGATTATCACTATTAGAGTGTGACTGCATAAGGCGATAAACTTATTTGATTTCATCGCATCGTTAAAGACCAAGATTCTATCGACTGACGTAACGGTAGATGTGTAAATCTGACGAATCAAATGATGCGGCTATAACATTCATTTTCAAATTGAGACATTTATAAACGGCGCGTTTTAGTGGTATCGTTATAAATATGGAAATATGTACCATGAAATATGATAAGCTTGTTCATATTAAAAGATATCTAGATTCCCTGATGGCCAACATAAAAACGTTCAACACTCCATCACTCGGCGGTCGAGAGGGGGGGGGGGGATAACATTTTGTCTGGCGGAAGGAAAACGATGATAGTCCATACAGAAAGTCGCTGATTAGCGCTAACCCGCGTAATTAATAGACGTCGCTCCATATATTTTCTGATGATTGGCGAGCGCGCGCCAATTTTATTTTGAAGTGACGACATTGAGGCTCTCTGCTGGCCTGTGTACATGTAGACACCACACCGGAGTCGCGTGCGGAAAGTCAATGGAGGCAAATCAGATTTGCAGCCGCCAGCAGTCAACTAATATAAGATAACATCAATCGATAGCTGCAGAATCTGAAGGGCCAGCACAGCACAGCATCGGCAGCTATAGGACTAAGAAAAAAAAGAAAGAAAAGAAAAGAAGAAAAAGGAAAAAATCGGACGTGTTCGAGTGGTTGCTCTGTCTCATTTTCTCACTCGATGCTAAACTTATCAATGTCTTATCGCGTCCTTTTGGAATGTTTCCTTGGCTGCCGGGCTGCCGGCTGGTTTCCTCCTCAGCTGCCAGCCCTCCCAGCTCTTTTCTTCTATCTGTCTGTCTATCCTTTTCTCTTTTCTTTTTTTCAGACGAATGACCACTTGATGCCGTGACCAAGATGGTTCTGAACTCTAATTCAATTTACTCTCAACATACACAAGTTCAACCCCAGGAAAACAAAAAAAGGCAAGTGTTCATCAGTTTTCTTATTTTTCAAAAGGGCAGAGGATGACTCTCTCTCTCTCTCGCCGACCCATACATAGTAGTAGCTAGCTCACACAGCAGCTCTCGGCGGCGAGAAAGAAGAAGACGAAGAAGAATATAAACGAGAAGATTGGGTTAGTGCTGGAACAATGCGTGTGTGCTGCTGCCAGCGCGAGCGAGGGCCGCCGGTCGGCGCGCGTCTCTAACCCTCCGCAAATTCAATCAGACGGGCCAATACGGAGAGATTAAAGGCGTCGCAGCAAATATCTAAAAGGTTAGCAGACTAGTGATATAATCAAAAAATAGAAAAATAAAATAAAATAAATAAAGGGCCGTGCCGTCCGTCGCCTGTATATATAAATATATGTTTGTTGTTCCAATCACGCTTCAGTTGAGATGGGCATTCATCGGTCGGATGACCTAGGGGGCGATTTATTCATACGAAAGGGAGAGTCACCCCACCACCACCCACACTCACACTCCCGACGAAAAAAAAATAAAAACGAAAAACTCGGCCGCACTTGAATAGATGGGTAGATCCAAAAAAGACGTGCAGTGGGAGAGAATGATCGACGACCAATGGGAAATCAAAGGAACAGGCACGGCCACCACCATTGTCTTGAGCGGAGGGGGTGACAGCGTGAGGGCTGTATACGGTCTCCCGAGTTCCGACAGTATGTCATCACCCACTGCCAGTACTCCCTACCCCCCAAAAAGGGTAGCATTTTCTTCCGCTTGGCCGCTTTTCAATTGAAATATTTTCTTATACACTACGTAATCATTTAGGCGCCCTTCTTTTATTTTATAGGCCGTTCCGGATTTTTCTGCTGGGCCCAAACATTGTTACATAATAAATGCCGCCCATTTCTGGGCGCTTTAATACTTTGTGTTGGGGTTCATCTTTTTTCTTTTCTTTCTTTTCTGTCTTTAACACTTGGAAAAGTCAACTATCAGAGAGCAGATCCTATATATAAAAGGGCTCAAGTGGTCGACTATTGATCCATTCTTCTTCTCCGACGAGAGAGAGAGAGATGCTGCTGCTGCTGCTGCTGCTGCCGGTTGTCTTTAAGAAAAATAGCGCACCCCAAAAGGCGGCAACTATGAGGCAGAGCAGCTCGTTGATTTCCCTCCACGGCAGATCAAGACTTGACGAGAGACTCGCGGGGTTGTTCTCGTACACGTAAGATAATTAGTGAGCCAACCCCCTACTGAGAGCTAGAGCTATATAGAGCTACGGCTGTTGTGTGTAGCATTTATTGGTCTCGGCTTCCATATCTCGAAATATATGTCTATATGCCTGTATAACTTATAGACTAAGATATATAGTACATATTTTTCGGATGTGTCGAATCCCCAAAGGTGTCGTCCTTTTTTCGGTCCTGGTATAACGCTCCCACGAATTGTGGATCAAGAGGAAAAGTCGACTGTTGTATGGAAACAATCATGTGTCCTCCACCTCCTAGCTAGCCTATATAATACTCCATTGCGACATCGATTGATGACAAGGCGCTGTACCACATCATCGCTCAGCCCCGATGCCAATCAAGTCATTTTTCTAATGCCAGCCAGCCCTGCTAGCTACTAGCAGCTAGCTGCTGTGTTAGCTATCGTCGTGAGATCCTGATGCCAATCACGGACGAAAGGGGTCGGCGCGCTAATAGGCTCCATCACACCTCTCTTCTCGACAAGAGCTTAGACTTTGGAGTTGTGGTACTCCGACCGTTGAAAAACCACCGAATCAATGATTAACATTTCATTTGAATAATGTGGATACGTCTCAATTTCATGGAATTCTTTTGTTAAAAAGGGAAAAAGTTTGATGGTATTTCGTCGTAACAAGCTGATTACTTGAAAGTTGACGGAGGGAATTTTTAAACACGGAAATCTTCTATTTAAATAGTGGTACTAAGAAAATGAACGGATGAATCCCTCAGTCTCTAGAATTTCTCATCTTCAACGACCAAAGTTTCGTTTTCATTTGTTGACGTCATTTTCGTTCACCGATTTCGTTCCGCCTAATCATATAAACGCATATGAATACGTACTTCCGCTCGTCCCGTTGCCACAGCACATTCTTGGCATTGATTACTTCAAAACAAATTGATTCCATTTCTGTGCGCGGTGAAAACATTCTCTGACAAGGCGACAACAAGTAATAATAAGCTGTAAATCTAATCTTATTAAGAACGCCCACTTGTCTACTATATATCTCTGCTGACGACAAAATAACCAAACAATGCGAAAATTGGGCGCACCAGGCCAAAGGCGCTTTGACTATATTTTTCCGCCGAAGGTGAAAACTTGGCCAAGAGTCTGGAAAAACAGGAAATTCTTGGTTGTTGCTTCACTCTCGTAAGTTTGTGCCTTAATGAAAGGTGACGAGACAATCGCTGTCGACTCGTAACGGTCAGCCGGAGCAGCTCCGAACAAACAAGTCCGTCCTTCTGTTGGCACGACCCACACAAAAGCACACCACCAAGTCCCGAAATAAGTCCGTGTATAGCTAGTACACTGTGCACAGCAGCATACAGACAGGGCAGTCGAGTTCATTTACTCGGTTCATCCAGGGCTGACAAAGTATAGCTTTGAAATGAAAACAAAGAGGAGACGCGTGTTACCCTGTGGAATTTTATCGTTGATTTTATCGACGATACTTTTTCTCCCGTGTAGAATTTGTTGTCTACATACAAAAAGAAACGAGAAACGTTTCGCGCAACACTATATACAGACTTCTCAAGTAGGCTACAGAGATCGCCATGAATTTGTTGTTGGCCACACAAATTTTCTGTCTATTTTTTTTTTTTGTTTTTTTTGTTTTTTTGATTTTGACTCTGACGTCTTATTTTATTAACAAACTCACTTACCAGTATGTGTGTATGTGCATCGACAGAGAAAAGTATAAGAAAAAAAATAAATGAGTTGCCGAACCCAATTATCCTTAGGACAGGCGAACGAGAAAAGGCTCTTGTCTCGGGAACTTGACGACTTGACGCTAATAGACGTGATGATTTACCTTTTATTTGGCTATATGTTGTAAAGACACAAACTGATGATGCTCTTTTTAGATTTATGGTTCTTCTTTTCTTTTAAACCACCACCATCAGTCCATCACCAGAGTCTGTAGAGTGCGGTGAATCGTTTGAAGGTCTTGTTTCTTTTTGGAAAGTGCGAGCTGTTGAACCAAGTCACTTAGGTTACGTCCACTTGTGTGAACAAGTTCCGCATCTACTCCCCGACGAACCTCCCAGCCCCCCTCCCCCTCCCCCTCCCGCCAGCTTTAGTTATCATTCTCGTCAATAATAGTCACGCCGATTCCGTGAAATCGTCGAGTCTGCCGGAGCGACACACGCGGAATAAATAACTGTTGAGTGCAACAGCACCTTTTTTCTCTAACTGTTACCGTACGGTTGTTGTTGTTGAGCACGTGTGACGACATTTAGCTGAATGCCAAGAGAAGCTTATCCTCTTTTGATAGCGCTCGGATGAAATAAATGACGTCACTGCTGTAGCAATTTCATCGATTCATTCAATATTAACTTGAAATGTATTATTCATTTTGATGTTTATTCCGAGAAAACTCAATTAGATCCGTCAAACTCTGCCAGATATTACAAAAGTTGGATCCAAAGTTGAATCCGATTTCTTCGCATCAAATTATTCTTTAAAAAAAAATACTCAAGCAAAGAGTTGAATTGGATTGTGTAGCTATCACTTTTCTGTTTGATGGCTATACATATTTACACAAAAATCGAAGCTTTAAAAGTGTAGAACTACTACTATAGCGTCGGTCCGTGTAGGCGTAGGTTTTCACTGAAAAAAAAACAAAAAACCAGCAAAAGAAAACCAACCAGAAATAATAAGTATCGATATAGACTTACTCGCAGTTGAATGTGCAGCATACACCTTATACGTGTGTAATGAACCAACCAACGGTGAATGCATGAACGTCGTCATATCCTTATTCAACCCGGTGATGTATATATATTAAGACATCAGCAAAGGCAAAGGACTTTTATTATGGACAGTTAAACGAATTGATGTTTTAGTATATTCCAAATATACAACACGGGACGAAGTCAAAAACAAAGGGATCGATCCTACATATATTGAAACTGACACGGGCCACATGACGGGCCGAAACTCGACTTGAAATCGATCAAATCCAGATCGAAGATGACGAGTTAAAGAATTCAAGAGGTATCTCGTTTGAATTGCAAATATGTTTCCGAAGTATAGCGCAGCATATAGCAGGGGCAGATATCAACCTGTGTGCTGAAGGAAGAGCGCAGATTGCTGCCCTTTATACAGCGGAATGGCGGCTGCTGCGATTCTCTCGGCAGCAGCCAAAAGACACTTATTTCTTGCGACTTCAAATCAATGGCCCGCCATGTAGAGAACTCAAGCCGGCCAACTCGAGAGAGAGAGAGAGAGAGAGAGAGAGAGAATAAGGCCAGTCAACTATAAAGTTCTCTCCCTCCCAGCTCGTCTCGATTATTATCGGATAATCTGGTCCATGCAAAGCAGCAGCCATAGCCAAAAAGCATATTTCTGTGGACAGATATAGTCCGTCTATGTTACCATGTCACCTTGAAGGTGGGCTAGTCTGTTTGTCTTATTCATGACGAGCCGAGGACTAAAGACAAGGATCGAAAATGATGTTGTTGTTGGCCAATACAAAATCCGACGACAAGTTTTAAATTATTGGAGGCTTTTGTGTTTAGTATATTCAACGATTTTCTCTCCAGATTTCGGGACTCCCCTTTTCTCTTTCAAAAGAAACAGAAAAAAAAAATAGAGGAAATGACTACATATACATTACTACCCCCCATTTTTGGTGTACGTGTAATATGTAAAGGTAGATATTTACGTTGCCGTAGATACGATACGTCCCACGTATTCGAACTCGGTTTGGGCGTTTCCTTTCGTGACAATTTTGATTGAATTCATCGCCATGCTAGACGTCTATATACTTGACGCATGTGTGCCATTGGGGACAGCAGCAAAGCAAAGAAAACGACGGAATAAAAAAGAGCCAGCCACGCGTTGCTTTTTTATAAGGTAGCCGGTAGCCTGCTGTATAGGATATGTAAGCGCGTGAGAGCCTTTTCTTTTCTCGTTCTATTTTGAATCTCACTCCTATTTTGAATGTTGTTGCGAAGAGTTGTTGCGAACAACAACGGTATAGTTATTCAGCTTTTATTTCAACAATTAACAGGACTACCTTTTTTCTGCTACTGGGCATTGGGCAAACCCTTTCTTTTCAAATCGTTTTTCGACTAGAATATTTATTACTGTTATTATTTTATCGTCTGCAATGCTATGCGTTCGCACATGATTTAGATATGCGATTCGTGATTTATTTATGCGATTTTTTTTGTTGGCTTATTATTAGGTAAAACTATAACTTACATAACTATATAAGTGGATAAATCGGAACGGAAAAGTCTTGGAGTTCGTACAAGTCTGCTTATCTTCCCAATATAATATACTGATCCAAATTTAACTTTTTGAAACATGTCTGGAATATAAAACGTTCTAGAATAATGTCAAGTAATAAATAACCTAATACTACATATTATCAACTTGAATGTATCTTCTCTTTGTTCGCCAACTCCGCCTGGGTTGCGAATATCGAGTTGACATTTTACGGAGTTTATAATCGTCCTTGCTGGAATTAGCTTACTAATTAAGTTTTATCTAAAACTATAATCAACTGTCCGATTAGCTATGCAAGTAGGCCTAGTAAAACAAGAAATTTAATTGTCGGGAAGTTCATTTTTATGAATCCACATTGGTGCGATTATATAGGCTACCAAAAAGGAAAAGGAACGAAATATAGATGGATGAATGCCTCACATGACAGCACATTTGGGTCATATATTTAATCCCCGGAACGGGTCGTTCCGTTTGTTTGTTTGTTGACGTAGTAGGCCCTATAGAGGCTATACGAGTATAGCCCTACAACAGTTGTCAAATTGTGTTGTGCCATTAAATATGTTTCGATGTCTCTATATATCGTTGACTATGTATACTACTGTTGAAATATACTGTGAGAAATCCTTATTGAGCCAAACCAATTATTACGCGTCAAATAGAAATTTATCACGAACCCGTTTCTACCCTCTTTTTTTATTTATTTCTATTTATCTTGAAAATAGTTCCTGGTACCGTACTGGTGAAGTACCATTTCTCAGTTCCGGGTCATTAAACTTTTAAAAGTAGGTAGACAGGTATAGATTATATATCTATACCATCGACGAACGTAGATATATTTTGATCTGATTTGATTTAATTTTCTTTTGATTCTTTTCGTGTTGTGATGGCGCCCGCGCCCCATCACATTTGTGTAAATCCAAATCAACATATAATATCCACAATCTGAAATATATTCAATTGAATATCTTTCAGATTGGAATTGTCAAAGAGCGGCGGCGGCGGCAGTCAAATTGACAGACACAAGTCGACGACCGTCGATGACCGGAGCGCAGACGCTGACTGCTCCCCTCTCTTGTGCTCTCTGCTCCTTGACTGGGTATTGCCACTGTCTTCTGGACTAGATTTTCCGGTGCTATATACCAAAGTAAGTCGTCTGAGTGTTTCACACCTCATACTCTACTCACGGCACACACACACACAGCAGCAGCAACACAGCACACACTGCTGGCTATACTTGACTGTACTATCCGTATAGACATTTATTACGTTCATCTCCACCCAGTCCGCAAAGTCTTTAACTGGGAAAATTTCTTTTTGGAAAAAAGAAATATTTCTACAGTGTGGAAATTCATTTTTGGGCTACTGTAGTTACCGGCGAACTAATGTTTAAGTAACTCAATTAATCAGTTCAGAAGAGCCGGTGTGTTGGCTGTCTAATTTCGTGCGTCCGCCCCTGTTTTTATCGTCGGTCATTTAACTGTTTTCATTGGTCAGATTTTGCGGTGCTTCAAAGTTCGACAATTTGGGTGGTGAGACAGCAGTGCATGCGGTTCGGCGGATGTTTGTTAGTGCTGATAGTAATCGACGAGTCAGAGATTTTTGTTGATTCTTCTTGAATTTGATGTGCACGCCGTGACACTTTCAGCGCCAGCAGCGATGATTCATATGAATTTCCGGTTGATTCAATGGGTTGCTGTCACCCTCTTCATTTACCAGCTGCCTCGTAAGTACAAAACCTGTACAAAACCAAACCGAACCCAAACAGCAATGTATTATACAATAAATGGCATTTAACTGTTGGCTCATAAATGATACTGCGAGACTGACTGCCGAGTGCCGATGCGCTCAACTGGTCACTTGGGCTTCCGAAAAATAGATCCGAGTTAATCAGTCGGAAAATCCCATTTGGCAGTTGATTTCCTGTTGTGCGTTAATAGACACCAGCACACCCAGTCAAAAGAGAAAAAATAACAGAAATGGTATCGTATATATAGTGGGGTATAGAAGAGAAAAAAAGGTCAAACAAGTCTAACAATATTTAGATTTTTTGCTCGCGCTTGACTGCCGCGTGGCACTCGGCAGTCGACAGGCCTCTTTATGATTATTCGCTTCTACAAACAATTGGGCAGTTTGAAAAAATGGGAAAAAAAATTAAAATGTTGAAGGGCGATTACTGTTAACGCTTACGCATACTGTTCACGCTTACGCATGACGAAAGCGTAGAAATTTCTTCAACGAAACGTATTACTTTAGCTGTGATAAACGCTCGAAAAAATAAAAACAAAAAATCACGGCGAAGCCAAACATTTGTCACGTTTAAATCTTCGCATTTTGTAATACTAAGCGGCCCAAAAAGGCAAAATTTCTATTTTTCGCCTATAATCAAATCTGCATGGGTGCTGAGCACTGTGCAAAGTTTGCGATAGAATCTGTGCTTAACGTCGATGAAGAAATTATTAATGCGTCATGAATTACTGATGGAATCGGGAATTATTGACGAAGCTGACATTTTCTTGGCCTATTGGAAAGCGGTGTGTGTTAATTTCTTGTATTTTTGGTTTGTCTTGTCTTGTTATTTGTTACTCGTGTGCCAGATCAATAGCTGATTTACCCTCATTCGTCTTCCCACTAACGAGTAACGACCGTTATCTATAGACTATAACATAAAGGTACAGCGACCTATCAAAGAGGGTCCTTCATCGGTCTCTATCCGTTGCCGGCCGTCTGTCACTTTGTGGCACTCGATGGTTCACCGCGATTTAACCTTGATTGTCTCTGCGTTTGAATTAGATTATTTTCTTCTTTGTAGATTTTGTCGGATTTTGTTGACTGATCTTGTAAAATGATGACTACAGCGCATCTTCGTCTAATCTCGTTATTAATCGAGTTGAATTCCGATTTTCTAGTAAGAAGCAAACGAGATCTATAACCTACAACCATTAAAAAAATTATAGTTCTTCATTTAAGCTTCTTATATAATAATATAAGACTGTACGGTACTTACATTTATAGTGACACTATAAAATCTAAAGGGCCTTTTTTCTTATTTATATTTGAAACATTGTTTTCTTGGACAAACACAAATAAGAGCCAGGAGAGAGATTGAACGTGAGAGCAGTCATGCCGTTCTAAAAGATGACGTCACACGCTTGATGGGCAATATAAGAAAAAGAGAGAAAAACAAAAAATGGCAAGAAATAAATGAAGGCGAGTTCTTATCCACATTTTTGAATGAGTTGGCTGAAGTAGCCATTATTTGATTCCTCCCTCGTCGTCTCATGACGAATCCATCAAAGACCGCAGCACACATACACATACACACATATATATATAGTTGCGCTTCAGCACGCCAATGACTAATCCGTCGAGAAAGAAAGAGAGAGGGGGGGGGGGGGCGTTCGAATGCCGCGACAAAGATACGAAGAACTACTAGCTACTACTTTGAACATGTATAGGTATATAACTTGAACAGCTGAGCTATACCAAGTATGCACACCGCTATAGATTATATCTATCGAGGAAAAACAGCGAGAAATCCTCAGGTGAAAAAGAGTTGCTGGATGTATTAGTTTGTCCTTGTGTGTACGGATGTATCTTTCTGATAGTCTCTAGACTCTGTTTATAAGTCTGGACGAATAGGCCATATAGAAATAAATCGAAATAGACGATGTAGTATGTATATTATATACTGGCTGGGCATATATATATATATACGTAAAGGTATATGGACGGTGGGGCATTTGGTTTGAAGTGTGTCGCTATAGATACTAGGATTTTCGTCGCTCTCTAAACTTTGGGGTCTCATAACTTGTTTCGCTCCTCTAGACTATCGTGTATCGATTTCGGAAACTTGTCAGCTGACAGCAGCCCCGGCACAAGTATATATATATGTGTGTGTTGTATGTGTTGTGTGTGTCCTCTAGTCAGTGGACGCGCGGCCACACGAAGTCTATAAGGTAGAGAGACTAAGAGAGAGATGGGTGTGTCTCGTTGAATGGGTGAAAGGCGAAAAGGGAGAGAGAAGAGGCGGACGGCGGCGAGGAGGTAAGGGGGGATGGGACGACGAAAAGACGAAACGACGTGTAGTATTATAGTACGGGAGAGAGAGAGAAGAGTTACGGACGACGGGGGCTTTTCAAAAAGTCGCCGCCGAGACTATGGTGGTCGTGGTGTATGTTGTACGCGTACTTCACCAGTGCGCTGGGGCCAGGGAAAATCAACGACCTGGGTTTTTTTTTGTGTGTATGAAAAATTGGGGTGGACGAGAGAGAGAGCGTGCACAGCTAGTGGGGTGCGTGCGGACTGGTCCGTCGGCCACCAATATATATGAACGCAGCGGCTGTTGTTACTTGTCTTGCGAATTAGCCTGATGAAACATGCAATCCAGTTTCAGAGGGGCTACACCGCAGCGCGTATGGTTTTTTGATAGGAAAAAGATATATAATACAGACCCGGGAAAAAAAAAGCATATCTAATTCGGTATCATTATAAACAACAGCTGATGAAGTCGTAATAATATAATATCCTCGTGGCTCATTTCATCGCACCATCACATCGGCGAGCTGATATTTTGGGCTTGATATTTTCACTGGTCATCTTATTATATCATTTATGTGTTTGTGCTATTTTTGATTTGATTGTCTGTAAAGGTGGAGTAGAGGGGATCCAATTGCTGCAAGTTTCGGTGCCCAGCGTGATCCAGGCCGGAGAAGGAGCGGCCCTGCTCTGCGACGTCGACATGGAGAACGAGCGACTCTACTCCGTCAAATGGTACAGGGGTGACGAAGTGGAGTCGGTCGAGTTCTTCCGATTCGTCCCCAGAGAAACGCCGCAATTAATCGTTTACAATTTGCCCGGCATCAACGTTAACGTAAGCCTTTATTCACTTATATTTTTTATTTTCTAAATAGAAAAATAGCGGTCCCTTTAAAAATAGTGCAGATTTGATTTGATCGGCAAAATCAATCGTTGCTGGACGGTGGAAAAAGTAAAAAAGAGTATAGATCTAAAGATAATATGGTCTGAAAAAAAAAATTGTCAACCGAATGACAGATAAATTTCAACGTTCGTTTCCATTCAACGTGATAACAGCGGAGAGAAGTAGAAGAAGAAAAAAAAATGAGCGACAACGGCAGGGCATGACTGGCACATAATTATCTATAATGGCCAAAGGGTGGATTCACGTCTCTCCAGAGAGGTATTTTTCAATGTGTGCGTGCGCCAGAGTCATTCGTTGTACAATCAGCTTTAAATTGGAAATGGCAGGTCAGATTCTATTACTGTTATTATCAAAGTGCCCAGCACGTCATAGCCAAGACCAGCAGCAAAGGGGTTGTGCGTAATATAGTCTAGCGCGAGTTAGGTTATAGGTTAGACCCTTCACTTTTATTATAGGTATCAAACGTTGCAGGTGAATCTTAAAAAACAACAAAAAATAGAACATTAAAATTAAACGTTACCATTGTTACTACTCTACACTAATTCTTTATACACCGGCAAATCAAATTTTTTTTTTAAATTTCAAAATTTAGAAAACCTTGTCAGATTGGCAACGCGTTTACCTGTCGCGGGTGAGTTTGGCCAGCACTGGTAACTACAGATGTGAGGTATGATCAACTTGAATGAATTAAGAAAATTTGATTGAATGGAATTCATCGTACGTAATAACGATGTAATAAAAATTCCAGGTGTCTGCTGAAGGCCCCAGTTTCTCCTCCGTCAGCGGCAGTGGTCACATGGAGGTTAGTCCAAAATGAATCCTGATATTTTACAAATCTATTTTTGTACTACAAAAATCTATAATGTTCAGCATATGCATGGAATATTTCTGGAAATCGACATAGTTGTGACGTTTCTTATTTTATGCAATGACTTGTTGCTTTAATTTGCTTTAACTTATTCATCTCATTTTTACAATTTTTTTAAAATTTGATTTCAAAGGTGGTAGTACTTCCTAAAAAGAAACCGACCATAACAGGTAAGTGTTTGATCAAAAATCCGTTGAGTTGGTAACCATCTTATAAAAAAAAACTAACAAATAAAAAAAACCGTTAAAAAACTAACTTAGGAGGGAAGAATAGTTACAAAGCCGGTGATTTAGTCGACGTCAACTGCACTTCGGCCGCCTCGAAACCGGCAGCCAACATCCGTTGGTACATAAACGACGAGAGGAAGGTATGTGCTGTATATGCGTTTTACATTTTAAGAGAGTTGACAGCACTTGACACCTTCAAGTTCCCTAAAGCAAAAAAAAAATTTAAGCGGTCTATTTGAAAAACCAAAGATAAACAATGAATCGATTAAGGCACCGATTTAATCTGATAATTTAAAAGCAAAAAAAAAAAACGAAGTATTTATTTCATGTCTTTGTTAATGTTTCTAGCCTAATGCCAATTATATTCGGCAATACAAATCCGTGTCTGGCGATGACGGCTTAGAGACGACGACGCTCGGCTTAACCTTCGAAGTTCACGAATCGCATCTGCAAAACGAGGGGAAACTGACGCTGCGCTGTGTCACTTCCGTCAATTCCTTTCCGTCGGACAACTCTCACCACAACAACAACCAGTACCACAGCAACAGCAATAATAATCCGCCGCCGGCAGCTTCCACCGCGTCGCTGGGCGGCTACGAGACGAACGACGGCGGGAGGACCAGCCCGCCCGAACACTTCTACAACCCGTTGATCATCGAAACAATGTCAATGAGTTCGGAAGTTCGATTTGAAGGTATATTAATTAAAAACAAAAAAAAAAACAAAAAAACAAAAAAAATTTAATGGAATAAAAATAATAAATAGTTGCGGGAATTATGATTCTAAGAATTATTCGGGAATTACAAGGTATAGCGCAAATCAGCTTATTAAAACATATGCATATTTTTTTTACAGTCTATTTAAAATGAACTTAGTAAGGCAAATAAAATTTACGCGTAATCCTATTTCCAAATTGGTAGCGAGGACTAGGCCTATGAACCCATAAAGTTGTTGGACCTTAACAATTTTACTAATTGCCGTTCGGCTGAGAAACATTCCATCTTGAGTTCTTATATTTGTCCTTAAGTTTTCTCAAAAGTTTGTGGCTATTAGGAAAATAAAAAAAATTCAACTTAGGCTTCTAGTTATTATATACGAACATGTCTGAGCCGAATTGAAGGTTTTAAAAACTTTTTTTGGGGTAGTGGATGATTTGAAAGTTGAAAACAATGCAAGAAAATGAGTCTGATAATTTATGAGACTTTATTATTTCAAGAGTAGATTTATCGTACTAATCTGTAGTCCAGAACTTGTGCATGAGAATTTAGGCATTTCGCTGAATGGAAGTGAATGCTGCTGCGTACTCTAATGCGGAAAAGCATAAACTTTTGAGCTCTTCTAATCTGTAAACTGTAATTCGTACGCAAACGGTAGTTGGATGGGCGGTATCAGCAGTTCCGTCTTCTCTTCTAGGCTATAAGTCTAGTTCATAAAACAAAAAGTAGCGCCCAAGTGTATATACATAGATGTACACACACAGCAAGTAAAGAGGATTTAATAATTAAACAGTTGACACCTCATCTCCAAATTTCGCGTAACTTGCAGAAATTTCTTCCAAAAGAATAATAAGTTATTGTAGCTATGTTGCTTTGTACTGTGCGCTGTACCAAGTGCTCCTGCATTACTTGACCCGCATGATGAGATGCCTCCCCCGCGCCACTTATTAACTGTAACACAGAGAACAACTTGGCTGGCGATCAGCTAATACAGCGGGTAAAGCTTCCACGACGATTACGCCAGACGTCTAACGAGACAAGAGCAATAACCGAAATCTATTTTCTATTTTTTACACATAATATAGGAAATTCTTTTATTCGTCTTAATTATTATTTCGTAATTCGCATGATGTTTATTCAAAATGTGGTCTCTGCTGTTGTATATATATAAAAGGCGAATAAGGAAGGAATAAAGGTAGATCGATATGATGCAAGGCTGAAGGACATGTTCGATTGACCGTGAGTTCGTTACTACCTCCCGTAGCGGTACTATACATGCTGCCAGTCTGCAGTCACGGAGGGCGTTCTTTACGGCGAACAAATGGGCCAGCGATCGATATCAATTAGATACATGCCCTCATATATATACTAGACCAGTTCTCCTATATCTAATATCGGTCAGCATTTCGGCACGAAGACGAAGCGATGCTAAGTAGCTACAAGACACGGCTGAAAGTATAAGGTGTATCAAGATAGACGATGGGCGGGATTTTGCTAAGTGCCAGCAGAGCACCTCCGAACCACAGCAGCAGAGGGTATTTGCGTCAATATATATATAATCGTATATAATCATCTACAGCACTGCGTATATCATTACACGTTTGGATAAATAATTAAAAAACCAAATTCATTTCTGGTTCAAATTTTAATGAGAGAATGCCTATTAACCTGCACTCAGGCTTTACTTTGAACCTCAGTAAATCACACATATAGAGTGATAGACACCTAGATAGCAGTTCATCCTTTGTGTATAAAACCTTGTTTCAACGGTTAAATTCTACTAAAGATTTCCAGCTGTATATATTAGTATTCATGTTTATTGATTCTTTGGGAATTTTTAAATTCATGTTGATATTATTATTAGACATGAAGCTCTTAATTCCCCACCAACTTCACTGACGGCACGTAATTAATGCGCAAAATTTTCACTTTCTGGTTAGCGTCTAGTGGATCCATCTCGTCAATTCCTTTCCGCCCACGGTGGATGGGCCCGATTTGTGTGCTGGTGGCAGCCGTGGCCAACGGAATCCTTCGTCTCCCTAGGTCCTTGTTGTAGAAGATCTCCTCTCCCCTCAACTTCTATGTGTGTATAACCGCGTCATAAACAGCACGTGTCTCATGAAAACTTTCTCAAGAAAAAACCCTCCTCCCCCCCACCAAAAAAACACAAAAAAAAACACAAGAAATTCTGTATTGTTTTCGGCATATTCTGCTTGATGGTTGGCCCCGAATCTCTCACACACACATACATCTACTTTAGTAACCCAAAAATGCATCTCCGCTGTTCACTAATATATAGACACCATCTCATTCACTGTCGTCTACTATATACGTATATATACCCACCACACACTCTATATATTGCATTCCGTTGCATTCACAGTTTCATCCTGTTCATGATCCGTCTCTATATACCCTTCTCTCTCATTCTTTGCCGTTTTCTCTCATCTATTACTTGCTCTCTCTCGTCTCTCTATCGTCTCTGCTCTCTTGTATATGTAGTTGTGTTGTATCTATGTCTATCTCCTTAAATCTGTACATATACAGTTCTGATCCTCCGCAACTTTGCTTCCCAATTGATATCTAATCTCCGGAATGATGATACCGTACCTATACGACTGCTGCTGATGGATGCTGAAGGGCGGCGTGTGAATTTCAGCTGGCGGCAAACACGCGCCGTGTGCACGTCTCCTCGTCTCGTCTCGCCGCTATTGCTCGGATGAAATGTTATATAATACCAGAGAGAGAGCGAGAGAGAGAGAGAGAGAATAACCAGATAATCATTCGCCCAAATTGCGACAGAAATTTTCTCCAAATTTCAGAGTTTAATTCGCCCTTCTAATAAATATCTCCGCCCCCTTACAACCAATTTTTTTGTTTTTGTTTTCAAGAATCTCCTTTACATATGCATTTCCTTCTCGTTTTTATTAAAACTGCACTCATCGCATTGGTATAATTAACACACGAAGCAAACATTTTGTCGCGGCCTGTTTCGCATTTAATTGAGTACCCGGCTGCTAAATATTGAATATCTGTGTTGTTAGTGGTTAGTGGATTATATAACCCCTTTTAAAATAAGTATTTCGTTCGTATACAAGCAATTCGTATGATGAGAGTGCATGGTGATGTGCGAGATGCAATATAGGATGTTACTTTGACCACTCATTTTCTGCTTATTATGAATTGACGGTTTGATATAACTATATAAGATAAACTTGAGGTATACTCTCTCGGGATGTATATATAGTCGCTGATGCTTGGCGCTTTTATAGGTGGAATTTATAAATCTTTGACATACTGTTGACTTATAATCTAAGTGTCCAGTTATGTTGGAATCGCCAGGGAAATGAAACTTTTCGAATGTACAGTACTTCTTTGGAATGCGCTATGTCGCAAGAAACGATAGTCTTGATATGGATTGGGCAACTCATTTATCGTTTGGCCCTTGCACGATAGTACTAGGATTTTAGCGCTAGAAATAGACCAAAAGCGGACTTAATGGATCTGTTGTGTCGCATGAAAAGAGTTGCGGGTTTCTGTAGAATGTGTACCTTACTTCATGCTTTTGTAGTTGGAGCTTGGATTCTGTTTATCTTATCATAGTGGTAGGCTATTAGTACATTTATAGTTGAAAACGCAACTTGCTACTCTTCGTTTTGTTATAATTCTCTTTTTTGACTTCTTATTCGGAACACCCACTTATAAGATATTACACTTATAATAAGACAGAAAACTATTGTTGACCGGCTATAATGAAAAAATAACTGAGAAACTTTAAACCAAAAGTTTAGAGCCTTGCATGCACAGCAATAAGCTCCCTCCCTCCCTTAAAATTCTTTGGATAAATTTTGAAATATCAAGAAAGAGAGTTTAATTTTACAAATTTACGTGTCATTATGATAAATTATTAAATATACTACATTATTGAGAATTTGGAAAAGAAATGTACACAATTAAAAGAACGAAGCAAGGCCTGCTACATAGAACAGTCTAAACAGGAATTGTCTTGTGCGTCAGTGTAAGAATATAATTTAAAAAATAAAATCCATTCATTAAACAGCTATTTTCGCTTATTTTCGTAAAATACATTTGAATTTGCCTGAAGAAGGAGTTGGAAAAAGGATTCTATATTGGTTTTTGTTGCAGGGTTAAGGTAATAACGTGGAGTCGCGAAACAGGCGAAAAAATAAGAAACACATTTTTTTTAAATCCAGAAAAAAGTATAACACTAAAAAAGGAAGATTTACTGAAAAGAAATACGTTGAAACTCTAAAGATTTCTTTGAGCGCAATTTTATCGATACTGAATTGCGTTACCTTGCACTTCTGCCGTTCTGCGTCCTGCCACACTATACGAGTGAATTATCGACAGCAGTTAGCAATGTAAAGCACTCTATACGTATATGTATGTAACCTACATTTGACTTAAATGTATAAAGACGTTGGAACAACAAATTCCCAGAAAAAAAAAATTATTTATTAAGGACACATTTTTACTTCAGTCCTGAGTTGCTATCCTTATTAGCTAGAAATACATCATCATATACACGGTATACAAAAACTGAATAGGAGTATATACATGCATACAAAAAATAAAATGGTTTTCCTGGGATTTTTGTTTCCAGAAGAAATAGTTACATTTGAGCTGTAACTAAAAAGGTATGATTTGATCTAGCAGCTACCTGAGCTTGTAAGTAGGATAGCATTTCCAACAACAGCTAGTACCCACCTGATAAGGCGCCATTCCTTTGATAAGCAGAGCGTTAGTTCAACTCCAATAGACTGCTGCAACAGGGGATCCTGGCCTTGCATAGAGCTACCGCCGCCCTTTGACTTAATCTTTGATGAATCAAAGTCACCGGACCTTATAGCTTCCACTGTACCCGCGCTTTATGCATGGTATCAGCATATGGGCACACGCATGGCTCTTGAAGTCTTGATAATTGTACTTTCACCACTCCAACTCCTCCAGAATGAAACGTCTATAGTTTTCTTTGTGCGGCTATTCATCGTGCCAATTTAATTGGACTATGGCATCATGCGCATGGTCGATAATGACCTGAACCGCGTTAGCTGACGACACCTTTATCCTGATGAAGTGGTGTGAAAAATTGGTGAATCTTATAATGTATATGGCCAGGGCCATGACTCGTGACTTTTATCTTACTTACCTAAAACCTTTATGGTCGAACTCCTTTTCTTTTAAAGGCCGCTTTCATGGCCGACACGGATGAATTGTGGACACTATATATACGTCTGGGGTTGTTTGAAGTGATAAAGGTGGGGCTGTGACTACCGACATTTATTCGAGTCACCAGTATGTACACATTGTAGGAACACGGAGGAGTCAGGAACAGCTCATCATTTTAAGTTATTCGCTTTTGTTTGCGGTTATAAAAGAAATCTACATTACTACGTAACTACATATGTCACAGAATTTTTTCTCTTCGAATCATTGTTTCGCGAGAGAACCTTATGGAAAAATACATTTTACTCGGCGTTCCCAAAAATCCAATTTTCGTCGGAACGCGACGATTTTTTTTGCTGTAGCCATTATTAAGCTGATTTTTTTTTAGATTTTTGCGATCAAGGGAAGGGTAGGTTTTTAATCAAGTCCTAAGTTTGGGAACGCTCCGTAGAGCTTTATGCAAATTAGGGTACTTTAAAGAGGGATAACTATAGAACGGGTTAAGCTAGGAAGACGCGAAAAACTCTGAAATGACGAACTTCACAAGCTGAGCAACAGTCTTCATTTTCAGATTTTTCGCGTTATATTTAATGTAGTCAATTGTAAATTGAAAACAGTTTTTATTTTTTGGCCCGTGTATGCCCCTTTCTTCCCCTCCATTTCCACCCCGCGCACCTTTTTCTCTGTTAAACAATTACTCAAACGTGAGTTATCGCGTAAAAAAGGGAGACACTTTGGCCCGTAAGCCGCCGTGTTAGAAGCGCGGAAACACTCGCCGTGTTTCCAAACTTTGTGTGGGTACTGTATGAGGGGGCGACTTATGATGTGGCGTGGGTGTACGTTCATAAATAATTTAAAGTTTATAAAGGAAGTAACGAAAATAAATTTTGAGTTTTACGGTGCTGAAGCGCTGCTCAAAATCTAAGGTCGAGCGGTTGGGGACTGTACGCACCCATGAGAGAGGGGTGAGTGTAGGGAGGGGGGGGGGTTCATTATTCTCCATACCTTTCCCTTCTTCTTCCATGTCAAAGGTTGGTCAAATGGTTAGCAACCCGGGCTCTCTTTCCAAAAATCTAAGGTTAGAGACTCGGCAAAGTAAAGGAATTAAATTTTTATAAAACAACTTTTTGAATTATAATAATTGCATAGCAGACAAGCGTCATGTATGGCGTGATCAGCACCGAATTCTAACCTATGTGTTAACGTATGGAATTCTAATAAGATTTCCAATAGTCCAACCGTTGATAATGCAGCATGTGGACGCATGTGGCCATGGTATTAGAGATCTTAATGCAAATGTTTTTTTTTCAACATTTTCTAAACTATACGTATTTTCCTAAGATTTTATTTCTTCTCTTCCGAGATTCGAACCTTTCACCTTTTAATTAATTTTCTAGGTTACTAACCATTAGACCACCCGTTGGTACGAATGTTAAAGGGAAAACATGGGAGCGCATGGTATGGCCGAGGTAAACCTCCCTTCACTCACCGCTCTCCCATGGGTGCGTGCAGTCCTCCTGCTCGACCACCCTTCTGGTCAGCTTAGGCAGCGCGTCATTCCCGCAAAACTTAAAACTTAAAAGTAATTTTAATTTCGTGCTTAAAAAAACATGAAATTGTTGATGAAAATGTTTGAAATAAATCCGTAAGAGTTATTTCATGAAATGTGTTTCATTTCCTACTTCACCCAAACACTGACATTGGCATAGGTAGATGGGGAGATGCGTTCGAGGCTGAGCCGCTGAAGGGGAGAGACGCGTTCAAGGCTGAGCCGCTAAAGTGGGATCGAGCTACCGAAAAAAAAAATGGCGAAGGAAACAGGGAAATATTAATTTTTTAAATTAACGATAGTTGTGAAGCGAAAACGTCGTTTGTAACAAATGAATTTTACAGTTAAGATCAAAGGGAATATGTCTATGAAAAAATAAAGACGAGAATTGGCTACCTAACATGTGAATAACGAGAAGGCAATGTGTGAATTTCACTCGACATGGTTTGAACTACGGAAAAGTATAGAAACGGCGACGGAAGTATTCGCATGGAGAAAAGGGTGATTTTGTAGTGGACTTATTTTAGAGTTTCTCATGGAACTTAGAACAAAAGAGAGAAATAGGCCCACTATGACGGAGAATTAGAACCACTTAAAAAATGTTTTAAAGTGGGCCTATTTCATAGGGTTCTATTTCGTCCAGTCCTATTTGCCGGGCCTATTTCGTCGGGGCCAATTTCGACCGGTTCTATACTCCGGCTTTCTTTTTGGAAACGCCAAGAAAAACGCCTTTTTCCATAAGGGTCTCTCGCGAGTTCCAAGTAGGGACTGTATGTAAGTCTAATATTATACGAAAAAAAGTGAATAACTCAAGCGATATCATACCAGTACATACATGCCGCCGCTTGATATGGCGGACATGATTTTACCCTTTTTAAAAAATTACTATTTAACATATCTTCTTATTGGGAAAAAGCTATTAAACCAGCAAGAGAATCATTGGAAAAATCATATTTAGTCTTTATACCTTGTCGTACTCAAGTTGATACTTAATTCGATAATTATGTATTTGAGGACAGCTGACAAGAATTTGAATGTTGAGTATTTGAGTATTTGAATGTTGATGGATAGCAATGTTGCTCTCCATCAATATTCATTCTGATTAGACGCTGAATAGTGTTTTATACCATTCCGACTCAAGTCAAATGTGAAAAAGGAAAAAAAAATAAACGTAATGAGGCATTTTTATAATTTGACGGGCAGAAACTCTATTTTAACAATTGTTTTGAATGTTACATTACTGAAGAGTAAAGCACTTCAGCAAAATTCATCGTGACGTGTCCCCTAACATGATGTCCATCTCCTTCGTCACCCCCTCTGACATGTGAAAAAAGGAGACTGATGTGCTGTTTACGGCCATCCAGACAGAGATAAGGCACACGCTAAGCTTTTGTTGATCGGATACCAAGAAGGGGCTGGTATGGAGGGGTCACTAGAATCCTTTAGCCTTGGCAAATATATATATAAAACTAAATCATTCACCGCAATGTTGATACGTACTACGTATAGATCAAAAGTGTATTAGTACTGCTTTATTTATAGAATTATGTGATACACATGTTCGTGAGTCACCGTAAATTTTCAGCTCTAGAACTAAGTAAAATGATTTTATGTTTAGGCCTACTTATATAAACAGTACCTACCAGAAGTTTGGAAACGCGCGAGAGAAGCTTATGTAAAAAGCCGATTTTTGCCGCGTTCCCAAAAATTGGGTTTTTGACGGAGGGTATTGAAATTTTTTTTTAAGTAGCTATAGGCCTAATGGTTGGCTACTTCCTGAATTTTTTTTTTCAGATTTTTTAATCTAAAGGGATGGCAGCTACAAATGGATGTAGAAGTTTGGAAACACGCCGTAAAAGCGTATTAAAAATTGGCTACTTTGCCGCTTTCTAAATAGGGAAAAAATAACCATACAAAGACGCCAAAACGTGCAAAATGAAGAGCTTCGTTAGCTCTATGACATTTATCATTTTAAATTTTTTGAGTTTCATTTAATCTAATAAATTTCAAATTGAAAATGAGATTTGTCATTTTGGACCCTTTTCTCCCTTCTATCCCACCCCGCAGTGTTGTCGCGATTTCTCCTTTGTTTCATTTTCGTAGGAAGTGCAAATACCGCCTACTAAAGCAAAGGCGAAAAACACCGAAGTAGACTGTAAATATTCAATGTCTATAACCTAAAATGAATGCTAATCGTTTAGATTCAAAGATTTTACTAACCCTAAGTTATTGAAAAGTTCCATAGGGATATCACGGTCTACCAGGAGAGGTACCCAAACGCCCTATCCCTTTTGTCAGCCAGAATAATCAAGGGACTTAGAAGCTTCCTCAAAATGCCACTTGGATTGCGGTTGTGGCTTGGCCACCAGCTGTTGTGTGTTGCACAGTCTCCCTCTCCCCCCTCTCTCGATATATTCGTGGAATCCCACCCCAAGCCGCCAGCGGCAATTGGCGGCAATGGCAGCATTGAAGAGTTCTGACCAAGCTACGCCCGCAATCCAAGCGGCAAATTAGGGAAGCTTCTGAGTCCCTTGATTATTCTGCTGCCATGGCGTTTGGGTACCTCTCCTGGTAGACCATGGGGATATGCAATGCTGCAACTGCTAATGTATACTAAGAAGAAAGGAGAAGGCGCAATTCTCAAGTCTTCTAGACACAAAATGCTTCGATCATGAAGTAGTACACATGCTTCGATTTTCTCTGAACTTCGTGCTTCGATTTTCACCTACTCCAGCACTCCGCATCTAGCGACAAAAATTCAAACCAATTTATTGCCTAACAGCATATCCGCTCTCTACTCCATGCAGAATTCCGGTGTACCTCGATTATTCTGCTCTAATGGCGTTTGGTTACCTCTCCTAGTAGATGGTGTTAAAACACGTTTTTAAAAAGTGATATCCGACTCAAAGCATACGAAAGCCCCCTTTTTCAGGATGCAGTTTTCGGAAAGGAATTCAGAAAGGGATTGGGAAAATCTTAAATAGGTCTATCCTGTTCAGAATTCCAAGGCGATTCCAAAACTAAATCCATTTTTTTCCTTTTTTAGTGTCCGTGATAATCGGGATTGAAATTCGCGAAATATAACGAAGACTGAAAGTCTTCCCTCTGTCCACATCGATTTTCGTCGTATATTCGGCTCGAGAAAAAAAAACTAATTCATAGAAAATGAATCTTTTCATCGGTCTTTCAGAATCAAAAATGATTTTTTATAATTATTACAGATGACTGAGATATCACGAGTTTTGTGATTTGGACCAATTTCTGAGAAATTTTAAGAATTGTTTCTTTTCCAGTGATAAGTTGGTAAAATCATCAACCCAGATCAAGCGTAGGGCATCTCTATCCTCGGAGTGAATTTAAATTTGGAGGAAGGCCTTTTCTATGTCGCCATCCCAGGCCACACGATGCCGACGAAAACGTAACAACACGGCTTATAATTCCGGATTCATATTTCCCCGTTTTCTACACTGTCATCTAATGACAGGCTGCCGTCCGCCTGAACTGATGCAACGTAAACGGGACGAATTTTGGTTGTGAGTTCTTCACTGTGTATTACCAGACGAAGAGACAAATAAAGTTCAACTGGTTGATGATGCAATTCGATTTTTATCTTACATCCCAATTGAAAATAATCCATAATTTGCTCGTGATAGAACTTGAAAAGTCCCGTTTTCTTTATTGAGACGGCTTATTATACGATGAAACCTTTCCTTTCCTTGATGATAATAGGGTCGTTGCATAAATAAGAGATATATTCTAAATAAATATAGGTCTACTCATTTTTTCACGCTAATCCGCGTGATGTTTTTTTATTTCTTTTCAAAATCCACAAGAGCATGTGAAATTCTCATTTAAAGTTGGAATAAGCTCCTCCCATTTCAAAACGGACCTTTCACCATTTAGTATATACAGTCGCGGCTGAAAGTTTCTTTACGTGTAGCTCAAAAATACGCCCTTTTAGTTTGTATTGGCGGATGGTGTTAGCCTATGGTAGAGGTTGAGCTACCTTATTTGCTCGTTTCTTTATTTTTTACCGCCCTTCTTTACTTAACTCTACCTCTTAACATTGATTACTAATTTACCCGCGATAACGCAAACTTTACGCAATCCTATTGCCTAATGCTAAAATGAAACTAATCAATGCAGAAATTGTCACAGTTACAAACTGATCAATCATCTGTCATTTTACCGTTTCATTGAAGAGCTATTGCTAGTTTATTGGGCATCGATGCAATTGCCTGATTATCGGCCATGGTTACCTATAGTTTAGAAAGCCGCGCCAACAAATCATTGTCGGAGGTGTAAGGGGGTAGGGGGTAAAACTTGAGAAAATCGAGCAAATAAGGTAACTCAACCTCTACCATAGGCTAATACCATCCGCCAATACAAACTAAAAGGGCGTATTTTTGAGCTACACGTAAAGAAACTTTCAGCCGCGACTGTATATGCCATAATTCATTATATGTTGATGTATATAGTAGGGGAGACCGGGGCTATGTGGGGCAAATTCTTCAAAAAAAGTTTCAATTTGCTTTATGTAGTACACAATTACATCGATTTTTCCTTATTTGGTACAAATATGATAGGGAATTTTCTACCCTCTTCGTATCTTTTTTTCAGAATAGACTAGGCTAACGTCCGAAGTTGCCAGTTTTATGTAAGCGGAAACAAATTTTGGACACGAACTGGGTAATTGTTCTTGCATGGCGGCTTATGGAGTTTCGCCGGAGTCATAATTAGTTTTATGTTTCCCATTTCAGTCGTCTTTAGTTGCTATTCTTAATTGGATAACTACATTCCTTAGTTATCAGGTAATCTTTTAAGTTTAATTTCCCCTCGATAGTCATTGTAGTTTATTTATTATTAATTTTTAAGTAAAAGCATTTTGTTTTCAAAGACTATATCCTGCCCCGAGGAAAGAGAACCCCGCACACCCCTTTGTCTCCTCTTCGTTTCTTCCTTCGTGTCTTCTTTCCATTCTTCCCTTGGGGCAGGAAATGGCGACATTTTTTTGTAAACACTGTAGGGACGTTTACAAAAATAAACTACAATGACTATCGAGGAGGAATAAAAATTAAAAGATTACATGATAACTAAGGAATGTATTTATCCAATTATGAATAGAAATTGAAGACGGCGGAAATGGGAAACATAAAACTAATAATGACACCGGCGACTAGATCTCTTTTTGTCGTACGGGAAAAAGGGCCACCGGCCGGTGTTTTGCATCTGACAATTTTTGAAAGAAAAGTTAAAATTGAAAATTTTAGATAATTTAAAGATAACTTTTAAATCATTTTTACAGAAAAACCGAAGATAATGTGAAAATAAGTTAAGATTACAGTTAAGATACAGATAATTTTGTTTCCTTCAGATATCGATAAGATAAGATAAGATAACGGGAAAAAGACAAAAAAACGTTGACTTGCACAATTTATTTTTTGATTCAAACAAATATGTTTGCCAGAAAAAAGTATTTGAAATAAAACAGATTTACTAGAAAAGATTCCCTTCATTAAACGTAAAGAAAATACGAAAATCACAATTTGTTATTCCGTTTAATGAAGAGAATTTTCTACAGCAAGGTTGGCTTAGTTCGTGTGCATTTTGCAGACATAATGTCACTTGCTGTGCTTATTAACACACGCTCGATACTTCCAGAAGATGCTGGGATTCAAAAAAGATCCCGAGCAATGGCCCCAAAATAGGAAAAAGATTCTGATTTAGTTTCCAAAACCCTGGTGGTCTAACTGGTTTTCATTATCCTTCTGGCTTTAAAGGATCGACAGCTTCTTCCATTGACACATTTGGCTCATTAATGCAAGCTTCAAACTCTTTCAAAACCATGTATAGATGGGGAAGCAGAATTTGGACGGATGGGCTGGTTGATAACAGTACTGTACACCCCTTTCGGCTTTTCTTCGGTGGTGGGGGAAAAATTACGTTTTCAGCTTGATTAGATTCGTCAGAGTTAGTTGTAGCACTGTCATGATTGCGATCACATGTGAAAAAAGATTAAAAAACTTGAGAATTGATTTTAGTTTTAAACTTAACTTTTTTCTTACGCAGAGCTTTTGATTTTCTTTCTAGTTCCTCCCTTACAGCCTCTAACACCTGACATTCCGAGAATCCAGATGATTTTATCCGGTTTTTTTGAAACGCGGATCAAGAATGGCACCTATAAAAATCCAAGTAAATAATTTGTAATGAAAGACCTAAAAAATGTTTAGTTTCCCAAAACCAAGAACGAGTCCATCAGCACATAGCAAAATCTTGACGTTAAAGAGGCGAGCAATCCTTTTGCAACAGCCTTGCAGTTTTTGTTTTTTTCAGTCAAAGGACTTTTGGGATTTGGCACCTGCTTTCCATAGTTATAGAAAGTTTGTTAACCAAGTCTAAGTAGGCAGGGATCAAATTTCTCACAGTTCAAAAAGTCGGCTTGGAAGACGTCACTAGCATCTTCAAACCTTTCAAGAATGAGAATCAACTCCTTGATTATTTTAATTTCAAATGTCTCCAATTTCCCATGTTTTTTTTTACGTTTAATTTTCCATTAAGTTCAGGAGCAATATCGAAGACTCGAATTAGGATCACTTTACATGTAGTATTGGGAATTCCACCTAGCATCATTACTCACCGGAAGTATAAGATTTGTTAAGTTCAAAATCAGTTCAGTATCGAGAACTTACTGAGTTTTTTTTACTGGCGTGTTTGTTATAGTCTGTGCAAGCATTTTCTATAAAAGGAAAACAAATATTGTTAATATACAACAGCCAAAAAATTAGCAAAAATTAATAAATTACTCCCATTGCTTTTATGCCATCTTTTATTACCAATTGAAGAAGGTGTGCTACACATGTAGACCTGAGAGATGAAGCCAAAGAGTACCCTGACTTGTTGTTGACAGCCTCCATTGTCACTTTGTTTAAACAAAAAATTGTATCTTGCAGCTCTTGCTCAAGATCTTCACGCTCATAAAAAATATGCGATCTTCGGCAGAAGCTTGTCTTAATTCTTCTGCGAGCTCTACGACGGTTTCCCACAATGGCACTGTTTCACCATAATTATCGATGGTTAAATTCAATCTCGATTGTCTCGTCGGGTTCGAAGTTTCATTCAGGTAACGAGCGAGCAAAAAACTCTCAGTTACAGTTGGGGCGGCGCCAACTAAAGATTGCCAAGAAGGCAGTTGAATGTCAAAATCAGAAGCAAGCATATTTGGACCACCGGCTGTAACTACTCGAACAATCTGAAATATTTAATCGACACTAAATACATTACTTTTTAAACGATAAAGGGAGAAAAAATTTACCTTGCTGATGGGAAGTTTCCAACTTTTAATTACGTGCTCGTATTCGGCAACAATAGCCTGGGCAGTGTGGCTCCCTTTCATTTGAGTCAGGGTAAGAAACGTGTTAAAGGGTTCGATACTCATTGACAAGAAAAACCGACGAAATCCAGCATGTTCTTCGAAGACCAAATATCGAGAATGATGGTCAAGGCAGTGCATTCAGTTGATTTCGCCTTTAGTTTTCTCTTCTTCTCTTCATAAAATCCTGGAATTAACGTGTTCCGCAATCTCTGTGGACAAGGCAAATAATATCCCGGGGCCAACAGCTGTATAGAAATTTTTTTTTAGAATAGTGATAATATTATTAAAATTATCAAATATATTATTTAAATTATCAAATATATCACCCAAGAGTGGAAGGCATGTCTTGTCAATAAATTCAGAGGAAGATTATCCTCTTTAAATACTTTGCTCAAAACTTGGTCCAGCTGCTGTTGTCTTGTTTGGTGTACTTTGGTGGGAGTCGCAAAACTGTCGATTTTTTGTTGAGAATTGGAAATACTACCATACTCTTTCGGACGAAGCAACATCAATGGGGTGTTAAAATTTGAGAATGATGATTCCCCCCCCCCCAGAGAAGTAATGCCCATTATCACACAGCTTACAGAGAGCCCAAATAGAATTTCCCTTTTCCCACCAATCACGAAAAAATGTCTTCCTCCAAGTTGGGAAGGCGTTGACAGTGAAAATTTGTATAGGGTTACCTGGCGGAGGTTTTGGCGCTGAAGAAGTATTTTTGTCAGCCGTTTCAGTAGCCACATCTTCGACTTGTCCATTTCTCTCTTTATTTTCTTCGTCTAAACGTTCTTGTTTCACTTGACTGATTTCCTCATTTTCTAAAACAAAAACCCGACCTCGTCTTCGACTTGGACCTCGTTCTCTAGAATTATTCCGAAAAAATCTTCTCCCACCTGGGCTTGATCCTCTTCTCATTTTATTGATTTTATATAAATCACAAACACTATAAAAAGAGTTTGCGACAATCCAATTTTATACTATCGATATTTTATTCTGGTTTCGTTGAACGGCTGAACTCTGAAGGCGCCACGTCGTCAAAGGTTTCATGTTCGACATTTTGTGCGACGCACACGCGAGTACGCTTATATCAGGCACAACTGAACTTGCATAAGTTGTTAGCACATGAAAACACTTAAATTTCTGTGTGATTTATGAGGTAATTGTTTACAAACATTTCTGGATTGCTTTAGAAAACAGAAGGAAAGGCTAGTTAAGAATTTGGTTGACGAGTGGAGGGAAGTTGATCAATTACATGTGTTCATTGTTCATTGATAGTTTCTGCCGTTAACTTAAGAGGAATCTATGTCACATTTGATACACCTAGTTTGAAGACAGGGTTTAACTGTTCAATTTTATTTATTTTAGATGGCAGATGAAAATCTTGTACTGGATGCCGAAGAGAAGAACAAGCCTTCGTCAGCCAAATTGAAGGATCAACATAACATGTTTCTCGATGAGAAGGTAAAAACATTTTGTAACAAGCATTTCTGGATTCCTCTTAAGTTAAGGGCAAGTTAGTTCAAGAAACTATCGATGAACAATGAACACATGTAACTTCCCTCCACTCGTCAACCAAATTTTTAACTTTCCGTCTACGCCCCAACACCATTCATTAAAACAAACTTTTTCATGTTTTATAAAACAATCTATGATTAATTTGATCCACCTAGTCTGGTAAGTTATTTAATAGTATGTGTGATTTTAACTACATTTTTTCTAATTCCATGTCTTTTTCTACAGAAGATTCATCCAAAAATTCGAAGAAAAAGTTGAAACACAACTAGAGTTGCCTTCCATTCTCTCCCACTGGATAATAGCTAATGGGATTATTATAATTACTCGAAAAATTTGATTCAATGGATTGACTGTTCAACTAGTTATCTTAATGTTAGTCTTGCCACGTATTGCCTGTTGAACTCATTTCCCTTCAGACAAACTAAGAGCTGTTTTTTCATGCTGTCTTATGTTTTTAAGCTAATATAAACAAGATAATTGTTTGTGTATTTTCTAATACCGAAAATTAAAAAAATTAATTACGTTGTTTCTTGAGAATGGGTCATATCAAAACTATAAAGTAAGTTCATTTGCACAAACTTTCCCATATACCATTCGAATCGGCTTAACGAGCTCTATCGAATGGCGTTAAGTTTGATGAGATTGGAGATTCCGTGCCACTCTAGGCCACTGCCCAATGACACTGAACATCATAAAGCGAACGGCCAAAACTAAATTGTGTGCAAACTTAGTCCCGATGTTTTAGCAAGAAGGAATCTAGTAGACAGTTCTAGGACATCTATAGGACTAGAAAATATAGCAAATGAATGATTATACATCTTTGTAAAGGCTTTAGTTCTATGCTTGAACCCGGCCTTTAATACTGAGAAGTTTTGAAACTGAAATTCTCAATTTATCTTTATGCTATGATAATTTACAATTTAATTCTTGGCGCGGAAGCTTAACTTTTGATCCAAGCTGCGTCAGAAAACTTCAAATCAATATGGCCCTTATTTTTTTCCAGTACTTCAGTCAATAGGTAAACAGAAATTGTTAATGTGCCTAGCTTTATTAAGTGCAAATGATGTGTGTTTAATTTGTTTTTGTTTCTTCTTGTCGCTTATTATGACCCATGAGAAATACACAAGATGACTACTGAATTGGATGTTGCTCAATCTGGAACTATCGCTGGATTCGGATAAATTAGGATTTTTGTATCGTCACTCTCTGTTTACAAGTTGATAATCCGAACCATTAGTACGTCTCCCTCTTTGGGCATTACTTGATAACAAAGTCGTAAGCGCGACGTTTTCCCTTTCGTTAGTTCATCGCCCATTTAATGTAGCTAGCATCTGCGATTATTAGTTCGTTTCGCTACAAGCTAAGTTCTCTCTTCTTCACCCGTGTGTTTTATTTTATTCATCTATATCGATGAACTTCTCAAATGGGAATATTTTTTTTCTATTTGCATATGTGTTAAACCCTCTTCATGATTAAGAGACGGATTCATGTGAGAGTTTAGTGTAAAAGATCTCTTCTTCCGATCAAATACAAAGACTTGTATTTCACAGACAGACAACGACATGATTGACAGACAATGCTGACTGCCTTCCCTTGTCAATCTTAATTAACACTCTTTTTTATCAGGACTTAAGTTTTTCAAATAACTTCAATCTTGTTTCTCTTATACGTTTTTTTTGGTTTCCAATATTTGATCACAGAACGGCGGTATCAAAAGCTGCTTTTTTGTAATGATGATGATGATGCCGTTCGGTGACGAATGGTGCGTCACTTACGCCACGATCATGTCCATCACAGGTAAGTATAGCAGAATCATAATTATCCTTCAAGAAGAAAGAAATGATGCAGTGAAAAATGTTTGTCCGATCGATGTGTACAGGAATCGGTTCCACCATAACATTAACGCCGCGTCGTGGCGATGTCAACTGTTCGTGTAATTCCTGGCCAAACGGAGCGAGGTGAGGGAGTTCTTCGCCAATTATCACAGCGTCGGTGGTGGGGAAAGCAACGGGAAAATTGGCAGATTCCAGGCCACTATTTTAACGTATATTAGCGTATTAGTTCACGGATAATCTCTCTTGTCTGTTGCTTTCTTGTAACAAACAATATCGACTGCATGAGACGTCAAAATCAGACACTATTTTAGGTTTTTGATTTGATTTTAGGTTAAGCTTACATTACATAGCTGTTTTGCATTTTTTTTCAGGTTTATGCATTCTCTGAAAAGTGGCAAAAATGGCTTGCCATGATTTCCCTTGGCCTACCATGAAATACTTTAAACAAAAATATTGTATTTAAATGAAAAATATAGATTTAAGCGGTTTTAAGAAGCAACGGATCGAATCGGACGCTGGATCTCCCCGTCCAGCTTAATTAGAAACTGTCTCAGAACTGTCATCTGCGCTGGATTTACCTACATATAACCTCCGTACAACCATAGCATTACAATTTTGAATCTCTTCGCGTAGTCATCAACTATTTCCCCTGGTGGCTGCTGGTATCCGTGAAGTTTTTTTCCCCAACGCTCTTTCGTTCTATCCTTGGAACCATTGTGTAAACATCTCCCTGAAATCATTGAAATCTTAAACGCTTTTCCCTCTACTCTAAAAAACTACGCTGCCCTTCCGGCCAACCTACAATATATCGCTTACTACCACTCCTCATGTTCGTCATAGAATCTATCGAAAATTATGCTCTTTTTCCACAACCATTTACACACATCGTTCCTACTCTTTCTTGCGAAGAATGTTAGTATTTTTTTATGGAACGCATCTTTGTCTAATCAAATTCGCTCTCTCACTACGACCGCCAATTTGCTTCGTAGGCAACTTCTGGCTGTTCCTCACCTGCCTCTTCCATCTCATCTTCTCCCACATGAAATGCTTTTACTCGTCCTTACTTGGTCTTTTTTGGATGTTGTCCCATGCCTTGTTATTGCGTAGTAAAACTTGTTCTGACACCAATTTAAGACTGAATTTTAGGACATTTTATACAAATGATGGTATGGTTACTAACAGTGTTTGTCTGTTTTTTTTTATACAATGGACTGCAATCGACTATAATGGGAGAGGAGCTAGGTTGAACATCAGCATACAAAAAATTTTAGAAACTCGGACGGAAAGGAATATCTTAGGATGTTTTTCATATTACAACTTTAAAATCCTTCCAGCGTTTGTCGCTCATCTCATTATTCTTTCTTTCAAAACCGCTTCAGCCAAATTACTGTTTGGTTGAAATCAGTTATTGAGTAGTTGCGATTGATATTGTTGTAGTTTTAGTTATCAAGATTGTCTCTCTACCTCTCTTTTCATCTCAGCCACCTGCCCAGCCCTATTTAAAGCTGTGAACAAATCTGCAGTCACCACCATCTTTTTTTATATTTTGTTGGTAACTTTCCACATCTTCACTGAATCGTAAGTTTCTGCTAGAATTCTGTGCCTTGGATCTGCTTGCCATCTTGTCTTCTCCGTCAATCTGTGATTGTGAGTCATCGAAAATCATGTCTTACTTGGTCGCACTACATGAACGTTGGGGTTAGAAGGGTCAAAACCACAAAATATGAATGTGGGTATCTTAGGGACGATTAAACAGAAATTGGGATTTGTAAAATAAGAAAAACTAATCGTGACTATGTATTAGTATGTAGGGATTTAAAATGAAAGATAAGTCCATTATTAACTCCTATTCTGCAATGAAGAATACAATTTAAAAACAAATTTTTGACACAAGATAAGCATCAGTGTTGTGACTGATCTTTTTTTTTTGATCGCGATCCCGGTCCCGATCAACAGAAAAAAAAACAATCGCGGTCGCGATCTCTTTTGCGATCGCCGCTAGATGGCAAAGGGGGAAAGTACATACGTTTTCAACACAAAACCACTTACGCAAAATACATTTATTTTTTGAAGCTAGAATTTACAAGACATTATATTTTTAGTACCCATTGACTTTGAGGAAAAGAAGCATTTCAAAATTCCTGTCCTTCAACCTTGATCTCGTTGGCTTAAAAATGCTTCCAGCTACACTAAAGAGCCTTTCGACTGATACGGATGAAGGGAGAGCAGTGTTGTAACGCAAGAACTGGTGTTGTGTTTCTGGTGTTTTTTTAAAAGAAAGTTCTTCACTCTTTTTATTGCACGGTAATAAGAATTCCATCAAGTGTCATTTGGTGTAACAAAAAGCTTCCCAAGTTCTTTATTAATTACATCTGAAGACTTCCTACTTCTAGATTGTTTGTTCCAAACTGATCTCAGTTTTGAATCAACTGATTCGAACACATTTAAAAAACTCCGATCAGTAATTTTCTTTATGTCAGCTGTCGCCAACAAATTGAGGGAATGGCAAACACATCGTCTGTGAGGAAGTAGAATAACGCCGATTGGACGCAAGCATCAGAATTAAAATTAAGAGTCTTTGTTATAGGGAAAAAGACTAGTTCTTCGTCCTCTTCTGAAACTTCGATCTGACTCTCTTGCAAATTCTCAGGATCGCTGAAAGAGCTGTCAGACGAACTTGAAGTTGATAATTCAATTTCTTCCACTGCTTTCAATGTGTTTGTACTTGAGGTGGATGTAATATCTTTCCCAAATAATCGAAAAGCTTTAACGAAATTGCTACCACTGTCAGTAACAGTTGCAGTTAGTTTTGAAGTTAACTGAAACTCATCGTGAATGGCCTCTAATTCTCTGGCAATAATATCGTACGTGTGTGAACCTTTGATACTACGAATTGCAAAACATGCACTCTTCCTCTATAATAGAAATTTTTAAAGCTTTAGTAAACAGTTTTGTAATATCTACTAAAGTATTCACCCAGCAAATTGGAATCAAGCCAATGCACTGTCACATCAAGGAAGCTTTTTCGTCGAATTGTCCAACAGTCAGCTGTTGTGCAAGCGTATTTGGCATTTGAAAGATCTTTCATAAGTTTTTCCTTCCCTTTGCCAAAAAGGGCATTCACTTTATTGGTGAAGAATCTTCGGCACCTAATCTGAATTTTACTTGCTAGCCTATTTACAAATTTTTGAAAACCTTTCTTTTCAACTGTGTACATTGGCAAAACGTCCTCTAACAAATAATCCTAGAGATTAAATAAATTTATTAAATAAATATGCTTATTAAGCATATACAATCAAAACACACATTGGTAAATTCAAATACAGCGTCAGTACATATAAAAAAGGTTCCAATAGAATGGTTGTTGGCCGTGAAGTTCTTGGAATGAATGTCAGTCCGTGAACTTTGAGGCTGCTGGCTAGAACGTCGCTGGCCTGAACGTCTCTGTCATGGCTATCTCACACCCGCTCCCCACAATTTAGGGAAGACCATGCTTTAGGCATACCCTAATTGGACTAAAAGATGACTAACAGTTTAAGCATGGCCTGATCACACCTCTGCTCAAGAAGCCAACACTAGACAAAGAGGTCTTTTCCAACTATCGATCCGTCACAAACCTCATATTCATTTCTGAAGTCCTGGAGAAATAGTCTCAAAACAGCTTGATATTCATTTGTCCACCCACGACATTCTCTCACCTGCTCAGATTGCGTATCGTCCATTTCACTCAACTGAGACTGCGCTTCTTGCACTTCAAAATGATTTGCTTCAAGCTGCAAGCCACGGACATGACTGTCCTGTTCTCCTCTTTGATCTAAGCACAGCATTTGACACAATCGATCACGGAATTCTTGGCATTCGAGGAAAGACTTTGGCCAGGATTGCCTCCTATTTGACGAATAGGACTCAATCTGTCGTAATTGACAGTGTCGCATCCGAACCAGTCAAAGTTAAATAAAGAGTCCCCCAGGGATCAGTACTGGGGCCAAAACTATACTCTATTTACGTCAACTGCTTGTATCTGGTGACGGAAGAGCACGGCAGCAGTACTCGGACGATACCGCTACCTACCTCAAATTTGGATTTTTGCTGGACTGTCTTGACCAGTTCAACGCACTCAGGATCTCGTCAAAGTGCGCCGGTGACCTAATTGACTGGTTTTCATACATCTGGCTCAAATCAAACCCACCAAAGAGCGAAGTCCTCTACTTTGCCCCCCCCCTGAACTCGCCATCAAGCTAATGACGCTTCACCTACGCGCCGGTGTAAACCTTCTCGAACTCTAAACATCAGCCAGGGTTCTGGGCGTTCAACTTAGCTCTGATCTGAAAATGGATCGACAGATTTCTGCCATCGCGAGGGTTGCCAACTTCAATCTCTATCGGCTGGGCAAGATAAAAGGTCATCTGACAACCGATGCCACCAAGATCCTCGTGCACTCCCTTGTCATCACACACCTCGATTACGCAAACTCCTTGCTGGTTGGCCTTTAACAGAAAAAACTAAGACTACTACTAGTCAATACAGGACTCAGCTGCCCGTCTCATTTTCCGTTGTGCAAAATCCAGAGAGGATTCAAGATTCCGCCTGCATTGACTGCAGAGTCCTCTTTAAGATCCTACTCCTCGTCTTTGACTGCCTGCAAGGAACTGCACCCGTCTAACATCAGAAGGGCATTCGACTCCACGTCCCTGGTCACTTCGGCACTCGCATCGGGACTAGAAGCCTTGGAGTTCTGTCTTCAACCACGAGAAGAAGGAAGAAGAAGAGCACCACACAAAAGCCGGCCTACCAGAAGAGGTCTTTCACAACATATGCTCCGCACTACTGGGACAAACTACCACCTGCCAACCGCTCCACAACCATCAAACTAGATTTCAAGAAACTCCTTAAGACACACTTTTTTACTTTGTCATGTCAGGTTTTAACTACACGTCACTGATTCATTGCTTCCCTTGTTAACCGTCATTTGAACTTTTTCTGAAATTCTGAAAATTCTGAAATTTTATTATGTGAGAAAGTGCGGTATAGAAATTTTAATATACATTCTTTCTTTCAAAATCTCAGCCAATGCCACCCTCACGCTCCAAGCGTAATTTGAGGAAAACTAAAAAAATTTACTATACGTGTTTATTCTTTAAATACAGTATAATGGGTAAGTTTTAAAAGTGAAAATTACCTCAAAAACTAAATGGTTGGAAGGCCATATTGCTGGGCAACATGGAACTTCGTCAAAATAATGATTTCAAATAAATAAAGAGTCATTTGTGAATTTTCTGTCTCTGAAGGTGTTTCCAGTACTCAGTTGTTGTTTTTCGTTAGTATAAATATTCTTGAAGTCCTTTCTAAGCTTTATCCCTGAGAGATTTTTAAAATTCTTATTTTAAAAAGTCGAAGGCTTACCGCCTTTTAAGAGTGAGAGATTTGAAGAAAAAAAAAGTTCCGACAGTCCTCCAAATACTATTAACCCTGAGAGGTCCCTGGGAAATTGGGCGGGGGGGGGGGGGGGCGACGAAAACGGTTTTCGGGACTTTGACGCTCTCGTGATGCTCCGATCACGACGCGACTTACCTCATTCCACGTAGAATGACTTTTTACATATATTATGACTTAATTTTACAACAATTTACAATATTAACGGGAGATTGGAAGCAAAAAAGGAGAAAAAAAGGGGAAACTTCTAAAATATAGGAAAAAAATGTCTTCTAAAATGAGACGATCAAACCACCTCTAATTGAAAGATGAACTTTTCATCTAACGGAAAAGACTAAATTTGCATTACTATTTTCCTTGTTCGTGAGATATCTGCGAAAGAAAAAGACACCCAGATTGATTTTTAATTGAATTCACTAGCAGACGACATGATTCAATAGCCTGCTTGTCAAACGAATGGGTTTTTGCCACATAAACAAACAAAACATTTCTCATTATAGTGATTAAACCTCGACAACTTTGCTGTCTTTCACAAGGTAATGAGACTCATCAATTTTATAAACCTTTTTTATTATTGTTTATTATTTCCACAAAATTTGAATATAGATCATGTTTCTGTTTCTCCAGTGCTCATCTCCAGCAACTTCAAATGTGACAAGGTATCCCTTTATATGTAATACAACTATACATTTTGTGTGCATATTTAATGATTCATTTGTTATAGATCTTAAGTGATTAAAACTCAAATTTCATAACATTAAATTCATCATTCAGAACATCCCGACAGAGAAACAGACAACCAAAGAGCAAGTCACTCGTGCATTAGTCCTCAGACCAACTGGAGAACTTTGTCAGCAACTTCAAAAAGCTTTTCTGCCATTTACCACCAATTCCTCTCGTGCTGTCAGTAAGTGCTGGCTCTCACATAAATTGTTTTTCAAATAAAAATGTAGATTTTGATAAAATTTTTTTTATACACAGCAATTTCTGGACAAAAAACACTATTAGTGGCACATCCTGACATTACCATAGCAACCCCTTCAACTATATTGATCCATTTGGTGTCTAAAATGCTTGTGCTGAAAAATTCCCTTCAATCCTTTGATATTGACAAAGCTGACTTAGTTGTTTTGTTTTAGTTTTGATGAAGATATGAAGTGTGTGTTTGGGTAAGTAATATGCATATTTTAATCTGTTTATGATTAACATTCCTTCTCTTTCTTTTAAATAAACCTTCCCACTAATTATCAATGCGTTTTGACTTCTGCCACTTTGGGTGACGATATTCAAAGTTTGAAACCATCTAACAAGCATCACTACCACATGAAACTAAATTAGTTCACACCAAGAAGTTCAATAATCCTGATCACCCCTGTAAAGTTCTGATTGCTACTGATGCTATTAATATAAAATTGAATCTGAATATTGGCCGAATTATATTTAGTTTTCTCTCATAAAACCTACGATCAATAAAAAAGGGAAGAAAGAGATGGTGAAAATGATAAACAGAAATGGATTATTTTTCAACACGACTCTTGTGTTACATTTGAATTCATTTATTTAAATACAAAATTGAATAAATAAATCGAAAATTATTTAACATTACACACTGTAAAATTCTCACTAAAAAAACCACAACAATGACGCCATGACGGACAGTTGACAGAATACAGTGTCAAAACACACACTAGAGGGCAGGGCCAAGCAAAATCCCGCCAAAGTACATTATTTCAAATAGTTTCACTACCCAACACTCTTTTCCTTCCGAAATTTTCACATAATGAGTGGAACTAAATGATGATAAAAAAAAGACAATCAACCATGAGAAGTAAGACTAATCAGAGAACTAACTATTTTAATTTAGCATCTGTTAAAAAAACCGAAAATTAATAATAAAAATCTCGAAGGCGCCACGAAGGGGCTTGATCCCTGAGAGATTTTTAAAATTCTTATTTTAAAAAGGCCGCAGGCCTAATGCCTTTAAAGGCCGAACAATTTAGAGAAAAAAAGTTCAGACAGTCCTCCAAATAGTATTAACCATGAGAGGTCCCTGGGGAATTGGGCGGGGGGCGACAAAAATGGTTTTCGGGACTTTGACGCTTTCGTGATACACTGATCACGACATATCGACATATCGCATTCGACGTAGAATTAGTTCTTACATCTAAGCCAATTAATTTTTACAAGTGTTAACGAAATTAACGAGAGATTGGGAGCAAAAAGGGAAAAAAGAGGGGAAACTTCTAAAATATAGGAAAAAATGTCTTCTAAAATTAGAGGATGCAACCACCTCTAAATGAAAGAAGAACTTTCCGTTTAACCGAAAAGATTAAATTTGCTAGGGGGTTTTTCTCGTTCGCGAGATATCTGTAAAAGAAAAAGACTGTGGAGATTTATTGCAATTGATTGATTGAATGTTTGTGATTGATTTTATCTCGTGAAACAATGTGTCTACGTTTCAAATCTTAACTATTGCAGGATTCTAATAAGAAAAAAAAACATGCCTTCAGTGTCACAACTGATGGCATCATTTACCTATCAAATCTGTGCAAGATTGGAAGATAGTTCACATATGTGGGTGCTGAATTAACTGGAAAACGTAACGAAATGGAATTGACAGTAGGTTTTCATTATGTCACTTACCTTCCTGTGTGATGAAAACTAAACAAAACAATTATTTGCAGATTACATTTATCATCAGACATTCCTCCATTTGAGAAAATTTTGTCGTAAAGATGACAAGTTGGTAATTGATTTACAATTTACATGTCACCCTAAGTGATATCATAGCATACCATACTTTATTCAGGATACCAAACAAACATTCCCTGATTTAAAAGGCCTTGATGATTTAATGGCTAGCAAAATTTTATCAACAAAGAGAAATGGAAAGCTGCAGCCGTGGAAAATGGATTTGACAGTATGTATTCATTATTTACTAATCTTTCTATGTGATGAAAACTTAACAACAAAATTATTTGCAGATAACATTTATCATCAGTCATACTACAGTTTCAAAAAATTTTGTCTTGAAGATGACCAGTTGCCAGTCGATTACCATGTCACCCTAAGTGATATTATAGCAGGAGCTTGTCATTTAGATAGTTTGTTACCATACTTTATTCGACATGCAAAACAAGCTTTCCCTCATTTACAATGCCTTGATGATTTGAAAAAAGTCACTCATCTTCGCCTTCCTGCTAATTGGTAAAATTTCAAGAAATGTGATTGTTCATAGAGTTATATCATTTTGGTTCTTTGAAATTTTTAGGTAACCAAAGCAAGAGCAAGAGCCTTGACACGGAAAATTGTATTTCATCATGTTCTAAATCTCCTTTTTACCATGTTTCCTGCACTGTTGAAATGATCTAAGACAAAATCATATCATCTCTTCTCCTGTTAAGTGCCATTTTACATAGATAATAAAAACGACTCTTGTGTTACATTTGAATCCATTTATTTAAATAAAAAATTTAATGAATAAATCGAAAATTATTATTTAACATTACACTGTAAAATTATCATAAAACGATGACACAAAACAATGAGGCCATGACAGACAGTTGACAGAATACAGTGTCGAAACACACACTAGAGGGCAGAGGAAAGCAGGATCCCAGTTTCACTAGGTCCAGTTTCACTACCCAACACTCTTTTCCTTCCTAAATTTTCACATAATGAGTGGGACTAAATGATGATAAAAAAAAGTCAATCAACGATGAGAAGTGAGACTAATCAGAGAACTAACTATTTTCATTTATCATCTGTTAAAAAAAAACGAAAACGAATAAAAAAAATCTTGAAGGCGCCACGAAGGGGCTTGATCCCTTCTCGGCCTTAAAGCATCCGGAACTCAAACGTACCAAGCATGGATTCCAAGCCGTCTTGGGATCACAGACAATGAGGCAACGGATAAACTTGCCAATAACGAGGAATACAGGTTTGTAGGCCTACCCCAAGAATTGGCGTCATCGGTTAAGAATTTTGAAGATTTTTACACAGTCTGATGGTCGAAAGTCAAGACGTTCATCTTGTAGCTCTGTGTTACTTCTTGAAAAGAAGTCAATTCACAACGGTAGAAAAACGGAGCCACCTGCGGAATCCAAGTAAATGTTAGTCGTGCTAAAGCTGCAGAAGTATTGTATTCTCTGGAAGCATTACAGCAGTTCCGGGCCTCATGTTTTTGGTTCGGCACTATATTTTTCCATTTTGGCACTATGTTTTTCCGTTTCGGCACAATTGTATTTATTATGGGATTTTAATAATTTTATTGAATAAGAGGGTTCAGTGAAGGTTAACCTGCCCCCCCCCTCCATACGTCTCCACGTTTATCTTCGTGTCAACGGTGGTATGATGGTCGGCCGCGCTGCCAGTACTAAGATTCAAATCTCTGTAAAGTCGAGATGGAATTTTCAGAAAAAATGAAATTTTTAATATTTAGAATTACAGCAGCATCAGTCATTCCAATTTTATGCGGTTACATGTTGCATTAAATAAGTCAATGTCTCGGCTAATGTATAGCGAGCTACCATTCAGACCCATGCTTTCCCTCTTGCTCGTATGTCGGCTGTGGTGTAGTGGACATTAACCTGTGCTGCCATTCCAAGGGATTGAGGTTCGAATCTTGATCAAATCGGTAAGGAAAACTAAGTTTAAATTTTTGAAAAAATAAATTGTAAAAAAGCTGTGCCAGGCGTGATGTATTACTTGAAGCTCTGGGTCATTTCTATCTTCTTCCCTCCACAGTCGCGATCGTGAAGAGCTACTTCTTCCATCTTCTATCAACTTCTTGAAGCTTAATAATTTAAATTCTTCTAATATCGAACATAGTTTTCCTGATCGACTTGACCGAGATTCGAATCTCGGTCCTTTGGCATGGCAGCACGGGATGCTGATCATTAGACTACCGCTAATATGTGTGGGTAAGACATTAACTTATGTAGTGCAACATGTGACCGCATGATATGGCAGTCACCGCCGCCATTGTCTTTTTAAAATTCAAAAAATGCTATATTATGGAAATCTTTCTTTCGACTCGGCCGAGATTTGAACTTAGATCCTTTTTCATGTCAGCCCGGGATGCTGACCACCGATGACATTGTCAGCCGTTCAAGCAATGGAAACTCAAAGACCATGCTTTACCCAAACACTGTTTTTATTGTTACATTTGGCACAGAATTGGTGCCGAAAATGGCAAAATTGGTGCCAAAACAGACAATAATTTTTCATGTTTGAGGAAGTGTGGTTTTCATGGGGTGCCGAAAACGACGAAATCGAAGTGCCGAAAAAAATTGCCGAAACGGGTGGCAACCGAATGACCAATAATTCCTTTTTACAAGACTTCTAGCTGATGCATCACAGATAAAAGCAATCAATTTTACCATAAGATGTCTGTCGTTGACATCAATTCCATTTTCTTCTAAAGGTTTAAGTTCATTTAAAAAAGGTTCAAGATAAAGATTTAGATTTGGTGGTTTCTCCCCGTCACAAAAAAATGACACAGGGAATGGGCGACTATCATTCACATTCGAGACTCGAAAAAGAATTGGCCAGAAAGCTGTTGTTTCACTTTTATAAAAATTAGACCCGTCAATACTTAGTTGAAATGTAAATCCGTTCCCACCGTCAAAAAATATACCACAAAAAAATATATAGTATAGTAAAAAAAAAACCCTTTGATAATGTTTAAAATGTTGAAAAGAATCGGAATTAATGTTTGTCCTGGGGGTTTTACAAATTGTACGTGCCTCAGTATGGATGTTATGGCCAAGACTAACAAGAAGATTAATAGCAAGGTCTTTAACAGCCGACCGTGTAAGTCTGTGTTTAGTAACAATAGCTTCAAATCGATCTTCTACACTCTGTTTGATCATTCGTTTCTGTTAGTAGTAAATATATCAAACTGAATACTTACAGCCCTGGTAGTACGCCTCTATCTATAGGATGTACGTCGCCCATCTTTTCAGCCGAGTGAAATATCTTAACCCGACGTCCATAGGATTGCCTATGTCTATACTAATGTCGCGCTGTAAGACATCCAAACGGGTACGGCTTACAGCCGTCTTCAAAATACTTAAATTTAAGCAAAAATAAAAAAAAATAACGTTGGCTTATCATCTAGCAGCAGCTAAGAAAATTTGACTGCATCTTCATACTTACCACGTTCGATTGAGACAGCGGGAAGAGGATTTACCAGAGGAAGAGAAAGGCCATTATTAGAAAAAAACGCCTAAAACTGGAATAATTGATAGCCAAACTCGTCCAATAAATCCATCTGGCCGTGCAAGCTAGCACGTAAAAAGGACAGATACAGTAGTTGTTGGGAAAGCAAGTAGGTTTTTAGAATTCTATTCTTATTGATACGCTGTCAATTTAAATTTACACATTAACAAATAATAAACTTTTTCAAATTCCAGTTCAACCTTATTCTATGCTGCTTAACGTAGAAAGAAAATGAAAGAATGAAGGAGCTGTGGGGGGGGGAGGGGGTTTCAGGTTACCCCTAACACACTAAGTAACGAAAAAATTTAACTGTTATTATTTAATTAAAATTTTTTAAATAGAAGTATCAAGTTAAAGACCTCATGTTGATGAAGGAGTGCAATCATTCAAGTCGCAAGAAAGCAATCAATCAAGAACTACATTTATTTTTATTTTCGCAACAATTTGATTTCATTTTGTAAAAATAAAACATTCCTTGAGCGGTTCCGATAGATGATAATTTGGCTGGTATTATGGTGTAATTGAAAATTTGTTTCTACTGTAAAATAGTGTATTTATTAATATAATCTATCTATAATCTTTCTAGTCTGTAAAATTTCTAAACTAAATGAGCTGTATAACACGTATGGAATAACAGACTATGTATTACGTATAATTACGCATGTAAAACTAGCTCGTAACAGAGTTTACACATTTAAAGTTTTACAACTATTTTAACGACATGTTACACATAGTCTGTATTGCATGGCTGCTACAGCTAACTTATTTTCGGTCATTAACGAGCAAAAACAGATCTGGGAAACAACCCTGCGTAACTAGGCTGAAACAGAGTCTTTGTGCCACCTGAGTGACAGAAAACGTTAATTCTGTTTCGATCCCTTCAATATTATGGTAGCTGGTGCAATGACTATCAACCTGTTAAATTTCAATACCAATTGTATCATCGATTTATACATATTCAAGATAATTCAGGCATACCTATTAAGTATCTCGATTGCCCCTCTGCTTCCTGTCATACTTCAGTACTATCCCTAAAGAAGGGGTTTTGGATGTCTTGCAAATGCCATTGGGCGTTAAGAACATAACGTCTTGAGCTTAAGACGATATTCGACATTCTTTTATAGTAGGTATCTTCCCCTTCTCGATTACGTCCGATGGTGAGACACTCAAATAATAGTAAAGAGTTGGGGGGTTTCCGCTTCACCTTTGATGATGTCTCCTATGTAGGATTTGAGGGAGTAGGCATTCTTTTAGCTTTTTTGATTTCATGCCGTAATGTAAAAGCAGTTTCCCTTATCTATGCAACAGTATCAGTTGATTTTAATGTACAAAAAAATATTATAACTTTATTTACCTTGCCATCAAGCAGCCTTTCTCTTTCCGTGGCCAATTTTATGGCATTCGACTATACATAAAACTGTTTCACTTAACATTATATTTTGTCAATGTCAGGTTGTGGGTGCGTTAAAATAACCAACTTTTTCCCAAAATTATTTCCAAGGGAGGTCAGTAAGGTATACTAAAGTTTAATTTGATCAATGTTGTCAATATAACCAGATGGTAATCCAAAACTTTCAAGGTAAAAAATGTATTGTCGAACAACGTCCTTAACAAGATGACTTCTTCTTTTTCAATGGTATTTTATTTCACAAATTCTTGAACTGCATCTGTGGCCTTCTTTCGAATTTTCATCTTTTGTTGCCAATCACTTTCTTTTCAATTTATTTTATTCAACACATCACTTGCTTTACTATTACAAATCCAATCTGCAAATGTCATGGTATCTGACTTCTTTGGCCGCGAAATCGATGTGCTCGATTTTAGCTAGTATAGAAGATTCTTCAAGTAGTCTTTGTGTTTCGAATAATGCCTTCTTGAAAGTTTGCTGTCATGCATATTACAAGGCGATCTTTCTTTCCTCCCTTTTGCTTCTTTTTTTTCTTTCTCACAGAACAGAATAAGTGGGGAAAACAACCAGTTCTGCTTGTCGACATTGGTAAGCAAGATTGATTAGTTGCGGATCTCAAAGGTCTGACATTTGATTTTAAAATAACCAAAAATAATTTGAATTATAACAGGGTGCAAATGTGAACCATAATGCCACTGTTTTACCTGGCTTAGCATATTGAATTGGGCTTTGGTCATCAAAGTTATCTTAACTGATTTGTGGAAACTCTGAACCTTTTTTGGCAGATTCAGATTGTTTAGCTTTGGTAAACACAGCTATATAATTTCTATAGCATTTTTAGTGATAACCACTTGCTGTATTGTCAACAGAATCAGGAAGTTCAATGACATTGTACTTTGAATTCGGTTGACTTTTATACACTAACTGCACTTCTTTGCATTTTTCCAGTGTTTCTTCTGTGAAAAAATGGATTTCAGATTTCTCAGTATTCTCGTTCAAATGTAGCACAAACTTTTTATTGTGTATTATGTTCTAAGCCATTTCCACGCAACATTTATCACGACATTATTGAAAAATAAAAAGTGAATTAAAGATTAACATTAAAGAGAAACAGTGAATGTCGAAAATGAAGTTACAAATTACGCAAGACGCTGTAATAACAACATCAAATTCAGGACTTTTCTTCTTTTCTTTTTGTTCACATGTGGTTCATTATCTTCTCTCATCTTTGACATGTTCTGAGATGCATACTGGCTTTTCAAATTTGCCACAGAAGAAGATTACTTGTATTTTGGGTTTACTTCTGCATTTAGTTTTCACAACTGTCATAATAGTATCTAAAAGTAAAATTTGCCTTATAAAAAAGGAGGCAAAGGAGACTTACGACCCAAGAAACTATTTGCCAGAACAGGAATCAAAATTCATCTCTGGATTTATAAAGCCTTTGTTCCTTTACTTTTCTCTTATCCCTAGGTATGTCCCTGAACTAGTTTTACACCACATTTGACTAAATGATGATACAAGCCATATTCCTTTGTTTATATCCATCACAGGTATTTAGATTTAATCAAATATAGCTTTAAAGCTCTGCAAGTAAAAAAAAAAGAGGACAATGGATGGGACGTGTATATTCTCGCGATGTTATTGAAAGATGGGGAGTTAATCAAACTGCGCCAATGGGAATCCTTTGTGGAAATAACAACCCAGTTGTTGCTAAATCTTTTCAGACTGGTAAAAGGGGAATCCAAGTTAGGTAATTAACATTTTTTATATAATTATATTTATAACTTCAACCATAAAAATCATTATTTTTGCTTTAGATGCATATTTGATTTTTCCCATTTTATCCATCTGTAGCTTGGCATTGGCATTAATGTCTTATAATAAAAAATAATAATAACTGTTACCATAAATTTCCATAATAACGACGCCATTGAGTGTATTCAAAACTTTGCGTTTCGAAGTCTTCTTTTCATATAATTCGTAATTTAATTTGGTTAAGTAATTTATTTAAAACATGCACTTCAGGATTCATTTCGCCGATTAATATTTTTTCAAAATATATTCTATTAGAAATAGTTGGTCGATATAGTTTGTCGAAATAGTTGGTCGATGAGGGTCATCGACTTTCCTAGCAGCGTCAGATTACGTTTGGATTTGTTGGACAACCAGCATTGCTCACTTCATTTTCGTTTTTTCTTGGCACCGGAAAACGAATATGGACTCGTTGAGACTCTCCTTCGTAAACGTCTTTGCGTACTTGTATCCCCTAGAAAAGGCGTCCGATTGAGAGAGCCACCCCCGATTGCCGTCGTTCAACTTTCTGAATGTAAGCTAATATTTCTTGTTTAAAAAGTTATCTCTTTCCTTCATTTGCGCAATGACAAATGAAACAAAAACAAAAACAATATCATGTTGCCAAATCCAATTGAACGTTTATTACGAATATTATTAGAAAAAAATTTTTTTTAAAAACATTTTAGAATGTCAATTGAAAATAATTATTTAAAAAAATTATTTTAGTATTTTTAAATTTTCTGGGCAGGATGCAGTGTTACCATTTCAAAAAATGACTGACAGGCGTGTAAAAAGCGTTACACACCTGGCGTCTGTTCCCTACTTCGCCCCATTTTTCACCATCTGTCTGCTTACCATTCGACACAGTTTTTTACGCTCTTTTTTGTGTCAATTTTGTTTTCATTAACCATTAAATGGAAATTTAGTTTTTGGATCTCTCCCTATCTAACCCTGAGTAGAGATTAAATCCCAGACAGACCCTGGGATTTAAAAACATATGAGGGGTGAGTATATATCCGGTCTGAAAACAGGAAGGCAAATCGACAATGGTACGGATTTTAATCTGGTTACAAAAAATCCCGACAATAAAGTCTGGACGTTGATTACCGAGATTTTTCTCGAAAAATTGCCGACATATTTATTAGAGACTACTGCGACCGAAAAGCATGGCTTGGCTTGCTTGGATGAAACAACGAAGTTACGGAAACTACATTCTATTTCGAAGACTGTCTCGCGTCATTCCAAATGAAAAAAAAACGGCTTTCAAGATGAAAGAAAGGTATATTTCTGCATCTAAATTAAAATGGATTGGCCTATGGAGGAGTAAAAACATAAGTTTGACTCAGGCTTTTTTCACCTATCAACGTGTCCTCAAAAACTATAACCGTTTTTCGAGTTTTTCTCGTAAATATATGAAAAAAGGGTAAAATCTATTCTATCTATTCGGTACTAAGCCTAAAGATGAAGAGAATGTATTACGTCGTCATAAAAATATCTTTAATGAATTCAATCAACTTTTACCTTTTACCTTATAGTTAAGCAAAATAGTCTGAAGTTCTTTGGATAACCCAAGCCTCTTTGGTGAAGGAACATGCGCAGCCTGTTCTCTGCGCAACCGAAAAAACTGTCGGAGGTAAACTTGCTTGGTTTTTGGTGTTATTGGTCCAGGACAACTACCAAGTGATTTTAATTGGTCAAACAAGAGTTGTGAGTCCATTGATTCTCCAATCCAGTTGACAGAATTTCTTTCGTAAGAAGAAGTACAAAGAGCTTCATTTAGGGTTGCATCTGTAACAGAATCCTGATTCACAAGCGGGGGATAGTGCCACTCGACCAATTCGATTCTTTTTTCAGTGTCGGAATATATGTGTTCTTCAACTATAACGATCGAACTGGTTGATGCGTTGCTAATTACGTCAAAAGTTTTGCACACGGCCACATTAAGAGCGTTGTTTGATGAGCTAACAACAACTGAATCACCATCTAGAGCTGTAGTGCTCAAAACAGAATCAGACCCTAAAAACCCAAGGTCATTACGACATTACAGCTGAGAGTGCTGTTGCAAAGTGATGTTCCCAACTCCACTTCCCGATGCTTGACAAAAATATAAGCCGAAACGAAACTGCCTTTCTTTCAGCCCGCTGCAGCGCTGCTTCCTATCGCCTTGTGAGCCGCACGCCATCTGGCGGTCACGGAATGAAGGGCACGATAACACAACAACTCTACCCAAGATGTCACGCTGTAGTAAAAGATACAGTATCCTGTATAAAAATCGCTATGCTATAAAAATAAAGAAGCGTGTAGTAATGGAGACTCTACCACTAAGACGCCGGTTTAAGACTACTGTATTGGGCTTCGTCTGTGTCTCTCTAGCTACCAGTGAGCCACCTAGTGAAGCAACGTTACAACATCTTCCTTTCCTAAAAATGTTTTTGAACAAGATAATTCGAAAAACCAGTAAACCAACAAATTAATTTGCAAGTAATCAACAAAACAATTTTATCCGAGCACAACTATTTCACTGCAAAACCAGAATCCTATTAAATTTTATGGAGTTAAACATTTTACCAAGAATGACATAGCCACACACAGAGTTTTAGCATTAATGACGGGACCTTGCGCCGTATTCTCGACCCGAGCGAGTCACACAAATATTTGAAGTTTCCACCGACGACGACCGAATTCCTTGCGATGAAGACGAAACCGAATCAACTCCCGTGGACTGGGAGCGTCGAGGACGACTACGAGCGACTGGAGGTCGTACACCCACCGATTCAAAACCATGGAACGCCAACATTAAATCTTCCGGATCACCCAACTCCGATAGTGTAGGATTGATTGAGCTGGAACGGCTCCTAATCGGTGTCGGTGTTGAAACGGGAACACTTGAAGATGACTGCCACTCCTCCATAAAGTTGATTGACCTACGCATCGGTTGATCGATTGAGACAGCCGGTCGTGACGATTCAATTGATGGAACCTTGTCTTCTGCTGAGTGCTGCGTTGTCGAACGAGCGATTTGTCTAAGTTGATTGCTTGCCGATTGCGACGAAACAAGCGACCACAGGTAGTTGACACAATGTAAGAATTCGTTTCTGAGCACACGGACTGAATCACTCCGGGGATCCATTTTTTGAAACACGAACACGAACCGGATTGCCAACTGACAGGAGAGAGAGATACTTTTTCCGGCCCACAGAGTGAAAGAATTGAGTGGCTTGACGCTGTTCTAATTTTTCTTTGACGAATGTGTCGCTTAAATTTTTTGACTTTAGTTGTTGGGGTGAGAGCAATAATCCGCCCCTGAGATTTCTTCGTTGCAGAATGACAGCTGGAGTAGGTAATCCGTTCCTGAGAGGAGTGGAGCGAAGAACTTGCAATGTATCTAATAGGGTCTTTCCTTCACTTTGAGATTTGATAAAAGACTCTTTCACCGTTTGTACCATCCTTTCCACTAATCCATTGGAGCGAGGGTATTCAGGGCTGGAGGTTGTAGAACGAATATTTAAAGCGTTGCAGAACTGACGAAACTCCGCGGAATCAAATTGTTTCCCGTTATCCGACACAAGCTGCTCCGGTACACCAAAATCAATGAAGAAACGCTTGAGTTCAGTAATCACTGACGCACTAGTGATAGTTTTCAGAGGCACTGCACAAGGCCGTTTACTGAAGTAATCTACGACCAACAAATAATGAACTCCACGAATTTCGTATAAATCAGCGGCAACTTTCTGAAATGGATATTCTGGAATCGGAACCGGATATGATGGCTGTGCTGGATTTTGATGCCTATGTTCCTGACATTTATCACACCCTTCCACCAGATTTGTCACTTGATCCATGTAACGAGGCCAGTATACCGTTAATTTGGCTCTTTCGATGCACTTGGAGATGCCTAAATGGCCGTCATGAATTTGTCTAAGAACATCAGACTGTAGGGATGCAGGAACCACAATTTGTTCGCCTTTGAGTATCAAGCCGTTGCACTCACTGAAGTCATGTCTGTGTTGCCAAAACAACTTGGTTGCCGCATTGCATTTCTTTCGATGTTTAGGCCACCTGTTTCGAACAAATGACAGGACCGCTTGCATTGTCAATTTAATATAAAAACATATAGAGCAATTCGCCTGCTCAAGAAATTAACAAGCGTGACTGTATATAAATATATTTATATGTAAAATAGTATACATAAAACCATTTCAAATATAAAAAAATCCCACCCAAAAGTTTTTTCATCACTAAAGATGACTGACCGCCCCCATTGCTCGTCTTTGTCGGCATATGCCGTTGCAAAAGCCATCCTCTGTTCTTTCTGCGCATTGGCAAGTAATTCTTTTTTGGCTGCTATTCTGCAGTGCATTCCCTCCTTTTGTAGTTGGCGGGAAATTGTAGCTACATCAATTGGCAATTGGCATACATCTAAGTCGGAAATTTATAATAAAACTTTAACTTTTTAAAATAATACTTTAAAAAAAATTTTTTTTAATAAAGTACAATTTTCGAACCTTTTAATTCTTGTAAGCTTGTTATTGTTTTTGCTCTTACAGCTGCCAATAACCTTGCGTCATCCAACGGGGTTGTTTTATGAGGTCGACCTGATCCTAACCGTCTCGTCACATCCAGCGTTTCTTCATATCGTTGAATCCACCTTCGTACTGTTTCCCGATGGCAACCAACGACCTCAGCAATATCAGTCACTGGAGTTCTTAACTTATGCATGCCAACGATTACTCCGTGACAGATGCTTTCCCTGTTGACGCTGACAAATCTTAGTTTTTTAGACGGAAAAAAGATCAAAAGGAGCATGAGTGCACAAAAGAAAGGCCATTCAACAAATTTTAGGCATAAGTCGCAGAAATTTTTCTCTTTGTCATGTCTTTTCTTTGTAGCTGGGAAGTTGGAAAACGTATGGAATTTTCGAAGCTTCATTCAGAAAATCTGTGGGATAAAACGATTTTCTCTAGCGCGGCTTATTTCAGGTTTAAAAATCTATCATAATAATTTCTCCTGTCAATCTATCACGTTACAATAAAAAAGATGGAATAATATTGTTTATTTCTCATTCTATTTGTTAGTATACACCGAGCAGGACATGTTATTCATGGGGGAAAAAAGGAAATCAAATTAAAACCTCAGTGCGAGTTTAGGCATGGTTTACCAGGCAAGGTGCAGGGAAAAATTATCAAATTGACGAATTTTTGGTGGGAGACTTGCTAGAAGATGAATTTCCCATCCTTAGTCGCCCGTTATGGAGTCAGTCCAATTGGTTTTATTCAGAATTCCGAGTGACCCGATTTATTTTTGATATTTCCAAGCTTATCAAATCTACAAAAGGTGCGCAATTGGTTTCGTAAATGCTATGCAATAGTATGCCCCCCCCCCCCAAATCCAAAAAGCTTTGTCCTTTCTCCACAATATGGGATAGAATAGAAAAAAACGATTCGGCTGCAACGGAATCAACCACTGACAGCCAAAGAATTATTCGACCTGATTGAGCTGTTATGGGAAGCTGAAACCCGTCAGCCTCTTTATTGGTCTGGGCTCTCAGACTCCCTAGAGTTTAATTTGAAACAAATTTTGCTTGCTAACGGTGAGCGCGTTTAATAAACTTTGGGTTGTAAGGATGAGAGATGTTTAAAAACATGGCTTCAAGACACATTTTATTTTTCTTACCGTTCCCCTAATTTTTATGTTTTCCTCCAGTTTTACATGCAGCCTTTGAAATGTTTCAAGGTTAAATTCAAGGCTACATTTTCAGGTAATAAAAGGACGCAATCGATCTTTCATAACTTATTTTTTTTATCGTTTAACATTTATACTAATTAACACATTTAAATAAAACCGAATGGACTGATCTCGTCAATGGAAAATTGGCGCAATGACGCTCTATAAAAGGAGAGAACAAATTATATACGTGCATCATTTCATTTTTCATCGCTGATAAAGAATGAACGATGAACACACGCGCATTGATTTTGCTGTTTCCCATGCCGACTTCTATTTGGATTCGTGGACGGTTGTCATTTTTTACGAGCAAAATTTCAGGTAATATTTTCTATTTCCTAATCTGTTTTTGAGACAAACATTTCATATTCAATTTATTTAGCATTGCCGCCAACGGTTTCATATTTGAATGCAGGGAACTGCAGCATACTGAGTGCTGTGTTTCCGTCCTAGGACGCATCTCGATCGATGGCCCATGCTTCGTAAGAAAAGTTGACGGTCTACACCTAGATGCGCGAACCTGCATCAAACATCTATCCCCCCCTTTCAGAATCTCTGGTTGTCTGGGAACCAAAAGAAAAAGGATTTTACCCGTACAGGATCATCCAGAGGATGTAATCTTCTGAATATTTTTCACAGGTGGTAAGGACATGGTCTGTTTTCTCCAACTCTAAACAGCCATGTCAACACAGTGGGTCGCTACTCGTTAAAATGGGAAAAATTCTGAATAGATTGAGAGATTCCAGCGCAAAACAGGTTATAAAACCATCTCTTACAGAAATGACAACAGAAGAGTTTGTGAACTGTGCACTGAAGAACACTAAAACACCAGATGTGGGATCAATGATACTTCAATTTAGCAGTCTGAGTATTTTATATCTTTCTAATAACATTGAAAAGTTCAGAAATTAAATTTTTTTAAATTATTACTGCTAATAGGCGATGGAGAAATGTTAACTTGGTTATCACTACAACAAAGTACATACAGGGTTCAAGTAAACGAAATAGTTTAGACAGTCAACGTCCTAGGTGAAACTCGTGGACCACACTGTATGCATCCAGGTCATCAAGGTTCCTTCTCGAAAGTTAACATGGAAAACCTTTACTGTGACAGTTGTCATAATTATGACCCGCAAATAAAGGAATTGTAAAAAATGGACACTGTCGAAATGGAATTATATTACTTCGACCTGCACCATTTTCCTTGTTGTCACGTTCTTCGAACAGTAGAAAAATTCTACAAGAACTATTTGATTCATTGAGGAATTTAATGACAACAGAAAAAGGTATGTGAAATAATGAAATAAAGTGATTTCAATTTGAATAAATATATAAAATATAAATATAATATTTTTTCTAGAAAAGTATTTGAATTTATAATGGTGAAAACTGGATTGGGATATGACATACATATTCTAGCAGAAGTTTGACATCACGGGTCCATTTTTTCTTGCTATCCGAAAGTTATACTTATGTGAAAAATACTGAAGAAGAGCAACGTATATCAGCTTCTCACATAACTGATCCTTTTTTTTTGCATTCCAATGCTACATCAATGGGGGGATACCTGAGCAACTCTCCTAGCGAGTTGACGGGAAAGCTCTCTGGCGTACGTCACTGTAGCAAGGAGTGGATAACACCCTGTACCCGAAAAGGGGGGTATTCTTCAGATTGTCTAGCTCCTTCAGAACGGATTGATTCAAAAAACGCTTTAAAAATATTGTCCTTCAATGGCTCAATAACATGCTCCCTCAATAAATTAAATCCTAAAATGTAAATTGTGGATTATGAAGTTAAACGGATACAAAAAATTCTGAATACCAAGTTCTTTGATGTTGTTTTTAGTCGTTGCAGTCCAAACACGGTGTATGTTGAAAAGTCTAAGAAAAAGTAGCACGTATTAGTTTTAATCGTTTTTTTAGGCTAGTTAAAACATATTTGACTTACGAGTAAATTACATTCATACTATCAATTGCTATGCCATAACACTTCCAGGGATCGTAATGCACTTCAAGCTGATTCTTCTCAATGCTGCCATTTACTTGACTGGAGATCGATTTAACATGGTTCTCCAGATGTTGTTTAGTGTCCATGTACAATGATCCCATAGCCAAAGCCTCTAGTTCATTTTGGCAAAAAGATTGCACAAATAACTTTCCATCGCTCAATCTCCCGCCAGAAATTGCTTCCTCACCGGAAAGCACTGAGGATAAAAGCTCTTTCAAAGTATTCCAGTAATGAGCTATTCTAGTTTCTAAGCTTTCAACCTCGTATTATTGTCTAATGCTAACACTTTGAAGTTTAATGATCAATGTAAATTTTGCTCGATTGCGACCGAAAAAAATTGCGAAACCGCCAAAAAGCTGTCTCCCAACTACGGGCAGAAACCTCTTCTGTGTTACTAGTGCCAAGTAATCTAAATAAAAAAATATGGTAATCCAATCAAAATAGTATTGCTTAAGTTTTTTTATTGGAACGGAAACATCAAATAGAAATAGAATAGAATAGAATAGAATAGAATAGAAGAATCAGGTACTTGAATTGTTCGGTAATCGGTCGATAGGACACAACAACCAATAGTCGACTATCATAATCGACTATGCTCATCATGAAAAAAAGACAAACGAGAGAGGAGTTTTGCGTAATGGTTTTTCTCGTTCCAGCTCAGAATTGAATCAAAATATAAAAAAGCTTTTCATGCACATAAACACACACAAGAGTTTGATAGGGTTTGGAAAGAGTCTTGTAGCTCTCGCTGATCAATCTCCATCTCTCGATCGTCGATTGATCTCCAGTTTTGTGTGTATGCTATAAAATTTACAAAAAAATATGAGGCAGAAGAACTTCTTTACGCTGCGTTTCCCCGTATTATCACAGTTTAGTAGCAGTATCTATCAGAGTATGGTCCCGCTGTTATCCCGTTTATTTTTTACAGCTTCTCTGACAAATTATATTTGAAGGGTATCACGGTTATCTAACCTAAATGTATTAGATTCCACTGTTGAAGAAACCCAGCCTGGAACCTGAAGTGGGTAATTTTTGGCCTACCTCTAATCCGCCATTCTTATCAAAGCTACTTTACAGAGTTGTTGCTCGTCAGCTGATTGCTTACCTTGAGCGACGAAGTTTACTTGTCCCTGTGCAATCAGCGTACAGAGAAAATCATTCGACAGAGACTACCTTGCTTAATGTGCTGAATGCTCTTGATTGCTGTTTACGGAGGTAAAGCTGTCGCCCTTGCTTTGTTGGACCAGAGCGCTGCATTCGATACCATTGATCATGCTATTTTACTTGATCGTTTGACGGCACGATTTTTGTTCACTGGCTGTGTTCTTGCTTGGTTTGAGTCGTATTTCTTGAATAGAAGGCAGTCAGTCAGTGTTAAGGGAAAGTTGTCCCGTTCTGTTTTTCTGCCTTTTGGTGTTCCTCAAGGATCCGTTCTGAGGCCTATCCTCTACACCCTGTACAACAGCCCTCTTCATGAGGTAGCTTCTGAACACGGAATCTTGGATTTAATTAGTTAATTCAACATAGATTTTCGTTTTCTTTTTTCGTACTTATTTTAACGAATTTTCTACCCACTATCCATGCAAACGTACTATTATTATGTACTTTTAATGCACTGCTATATTTTTAAAAACCTGGCTAACATAGAAAACGTTGTTAACCCTTTATCAACCGCCACAAAACCGATGGTCGGATTCGATTGAATGCTCGATCGAAATATCATTGAGTGGTCCTAAGACCACTCATTAAAAAAAATTCGGAATATCCGATTTTTTCCGGCCTAACCGCGTTTCCGCCACCGTTGTCCCGACAGGAATGTCCCTTCAGGCGGACATGGTCTCTAAAAAGAGACACTTTTTTCGACTCGAGCCGTCTAGCGGGACAAAAAATTTGTCCCGACAGTTGCATGCAACTACCACTTGTTCAAATTTTTGTCCCGACAGACGGCTCGAGTTTTTTTCGTCATATTTGTCCCGAGAGACTTTTGCCGTTTAATGTGCCTCTTGTGTCCCGTCAGGCGGGCTTGACTCTCATTCACCTGGCAGAATGAAAGGCGCCCCGCCTGACGTTGAGGTCTTTACCATCGACCAGGGGTCTTTCCAGTCGACGGCTCCTTATGAAAAGGAATAGGATCTCTAATTAGAAAAGTCAGTCAGATCCTTTGTCGGACACCACTCTGGCAAGTAGCCGCACTTTCGAGTAAAAATGCACAAGGACGTAAGAAAAAACACAAATTTATTGTTGGAAATCATCATAATCATCAATCATATAGCCTTCACGTCGGTTAGAATATTCTAGCTCGTCGGAATCAGCGGATGAAGAAGAACACTCCTTGTTGGTTGGCTCATGGTCAGAAGCTTGGCCGTCTGATTCCTCCGAAGCGGAATAGACAGCTTCCACCTCGTCCAGCGGAGCATCCTCAGATGTGTAATTATCATCGTGAAACTCGACAAAGCAATTCCTCTTCTTCCCGAGGCACAAAAACACATTACATTGTTTGCACTTTGAGAATGGTCTTGATTCCAATTTTTTGGGTGTCGTTGCCTGGCACCACTCGCACCTGCCTCTCGCCTCCCCAAAGATGGGTAGATGGTTGCCCACACAAGTTAACCGAATGTCGTCCCTTACACTCAGTCGACTTTTCCGCCGCTTTGCTCCTGGTTCAGCGGAAGGGTGTATGGTTGGCATCATTCGCCCGGCTCGACCAGCTTTGGTTTTATTTTCGTTCAGGGCGTGGGACAAAAGACCCATCGTGACGTTCCGTTTGAACTCGAGAAATGGCATCTGAACTTCGTAACTCTCCAGATAATTTTCCTCGACCTAAGTCAAGAAAAAAACGGAAATTATTGTGTGTTTAAAGTTTTAATTTCCGCCATCTGTGATCTCACCATATCATTGAAGCATATCCAGCTGTTCACCAGACATGTCTCCAAGAGAGAGTATAAGAGACGGTGCCACCATTTTTTGGCTTTACGGTCTCTCTCGTAGTAAGAACGCAGCTGGTTCGCCGTGTCTACACCGCCCATGTTATTGACGTAATCGTCAATAGCCTTTGGACAAGACTTGGATCGGAACGAACCATCACGCTGCTTTCTCCTGACCTTGACAATATCTGAGCCGTGATAGTTGGAAGCGACCCGAAACGCCTTAGTGTCTCTCCATACGAAGATTCCCTTTCGGCATGTTCCGGGCTCACCACCGAACTTGGCTGCAAATTCGTCCGGCCGCAGGTTCGACTCATTCTTCGTCATGATGGGTTGGTTGACCCGACTTGGAAGAATCGTTCCAACGGCGTTGACACCATTCTCGCGGAGCTTGTCCAGGAGGGCAATGCTCGTAAAGAACCGGTCAAAGGCCACTACGAAACCTTGATCTGTCAGGGGTTGACAAAGATCAACGACAACTCTCTCCACCGCCTCGTTATTACGAGATCTTTTTTGCTTTTCCCCAAAGCGAGCTCCTTGATAGATCTCAAACTTATAGGTATACCCACGAAGGCAACAGCGGCTCCAAATTTTGAAACCAGACTTGATCGGTTTGTTCTTCATCGTCTGCCTCAGCATTGAGCGGCCTTTGTATTTGACCATAGACTCGTCGATTCTCTGACCCCTAGGAGGCTTTCTACACACATGATAGCTTTCATTGAGTCTTTTGACCAGAGGACGGATCTTACGGATAGGATCCGGTCGCTCTGGCTCCTGATCCGGGTCGTCAGAATTAGGGTCAACATCATCCCATGGGCTTGCGCAAGCTATGTGTTTAGAAATGAATTTGAATCGCTCGCGAGTCATGGCCTGTTGAATTATTCCGAGCCCGAGACCAGTGTCTGGTTGCTGCTCCCAGAACATCGACAGCTCGGGCAGACGGTGATATCCGATCAAGAACTGTATGCCAAAGAAGGCTATAAGTTCGTGGTCTGTGACAAAACCTCCAGCAGGCAACCGCGGGCCGATTAACCTGCCTTCAGGCTTGCCACCCACTTTTCGAGACGGTGGCGTCTTCCTTGAATTCCAGAATTCAGCGATGTAGTCATTTGTTGCCTCCCGAAGAAGGTACAAAGTGTCCTCACGACCAAGCATCGTCTTGAAAACTCCGAGGGGACTCGAAAAACGACTGAATTGACTCAACACGGGGCCTGGTTCTTCTAGGGGTGCAAACTGAATTGCCCTTTCCTGGAACTGAGGCCTCGGTGAATCATCATCAGCCCGTGATTGTCTCCCAACGTCGCCCCAGACTTTGCATTCTTTCCAATTCCGGTTGACGGCTTTATGTTGGGCGACTTTTTTGGCATCGGCCTTCTTTTGCATGTTCAGCTTGGCCGAATCTGAGTTCGTTTTTTTGGCCAGCCGGAACGGATGCGCTGTAAGAACGCGAGGCCCACGACACCTCAAAGTCGCGTTCGTGAGAACGACCTTTTTCCCTGTGTAGTGCCGTGTTACTTCACCATCGGGATCGGCCGTTTCAGAAGAAGACCCTGCACTAGTTGGTCTTCGGGTCTGACTTCTGGTTCGTTTTGGTGGGGAGGAGCCACTCTTTGAACTGTCTTCACGTTCCTTTCTTTTTTTCGCTTTTTGAACTCTTATGAGTCTTTGAAGCGTCGCCGGTGATAGATCCAATCGTTCAAGTTGAACTGTAACGTCTTTCGGGGTTAATGGCTCTACCACCGGCTCCTCTTCTTCTGTCCCAGCTTTTTGTTCATCATCCTCTGAGGCAGATGGTACATCCTCTATTTCCGGATCCTGATCAAGTTCCGGCCGCTGCGAAGCAACCAACTCCTGACCAGGCTCCTCATCCGGCTTCTCAACCGGCTCCTCGACCGGCTCCTCGACCGGCTCTTCGACCGGCTCCTCGACCGGCTCCTCGACCGGCTCCTCGACGGCAACCGCCTCCTCCTCCTGATCTTGAGCCTCCGGTACAGTATCAAAATCGATTACCAGCTCTTGATCTCCAGCTAAACGTTCTCTTTCTTCTTTCAGCTGCCTCCTTTTTAATACAGCTGCGGCGGCGGCTTTCTTGGCTGAATTTTTCACGGCTCTCGACTTGGTATATCTTGGGTCTCTCTTTTTATTTTTCGCCATTTTTAATCAATCTGTAAATACAGAATCGAAAAAAAAGGCACGATTAGTCTTTGTGAATTCGGTAAAAGGATAACGAATTGCCTTACGTCCTAAGCCTTATACGATGGTCTTATTTTATCATGCAGGGGAAAAGCATGCACATGCAGGAGTTACCGGGGCTGATTCTGATCCAGCGCCTTTCACCGCCTTTCGGAGTTTCCTCACGAGACAGCAGTAATCAACGCACGGAAAAGAAAGTACAAGAGGCTTTGTGTAAAATTTAATTACACGGGCACTAATAGCGCCTCGAAGACTTCAAAATCAATTCAAAAGAACCGTTGGACGGAAAGGAGCTCAGCTACGATGGAAATGAAACTACAACTAACGCCGAACCGGACACCTTCCCATTCTGCGTCTTCGTTCCATTTCCCAAAGCTCCCCGTCGATACCAAAGTTTTTGCGTCGAAGCTACTAAAGAAATTTCGCGCTTTCCTTTTCGCCTCTTTCGCCTTCCCTTCGATATCTATCCATCCACCGGCTTCAAATTCACTTGAACCCTTTTTTTATTTGTATTTAAGGCATCGCGGACACTTAAGTCGCGCGGCACCCAGATAGGAATAAAAATAAATAAGGAGCGTCGGGCGGAAAGGAGCTTTGCCACGGAGGAAATGAAACTACAACCAACGCCGAACCGGACACTCCCAATTCTTTGTCTTCGTTCCATTCCACAAAGCTCCCGGTCGATACCAAAGTTTTTGCGTCGAAGCTACTAAAGAAATTTCGCGCTTTCCTTTTCGCCTCTTTCGCCTTCCCTTCGATATCTATCCAACCACCGGCTTCAAATTCACTTGAACCCTTTTTTTATTTGTATTTGAGGAATCGCGGACACTTAAGTCGCGCGGCACCCAGATAGGAATAAAAATAAATAAGGAGCGTCGGGCGGAAAGGAGCTCAGCTACGATGGAAATGAAACTACAACTAACGCCGAACCGGACAACTTCCCATTCTGCGTCTTCGTTCCATTTCCCAAAGCTCCCCGTCGATACCAAAGTTTTCGCGTCGAAGCTACTAAAGAAATTTTGCGCTTTCCTTTTCGCCTCTTTCGCCTTCCCTTCGATATCTATCCAACCACCGGCTTCAAATTCACTTGAACCCTTTTTTTATTTGTATTTGAGGCATCGCGGACACTTAAGTCGCGCGGCACCCAGATAGGAATAAAATAAATAAGGAGCGTCGGGCGGAAAGGAGCTCAGCTACGTTGGAAATAAAACTACAACTAACGCCGAACCGGACAACTTCCCATTCTGCGTCTTCGTTCCATTTCCCAAAGCTCCCCGTCGATACCAAAGTTTTTGCGTCGAAGCTACTAAAGAAGTTTTGCGCCTTCTCTTCGCCTCTTTCGCCTTCCCTTCGATATCTATCCAACCACCAGCTTCAAATTCACTTGAACCTTTTTTTTTATTTGTATTTGAGGCATCGCGGACACTTAAGTCGCGCGGCACCCAGATCCCTAATTCCCTGGGGAATTCATTACAATTACGCCTTCGATTTTCTTTCATCCGTGTGGCCCAATATATTTCTGACATCTCTGATCTTTGTTTTTTTTTGAGGAACACAAATAAAACCTCGCGATTTCTGACATCTCTAACCAGGCTGGGATTTTGATAAATTGCAGCCGCCTGGAGGGACATATCTGGCGGAGACTTATATGTCCCGACGGTCCGGATCGAAGGTTCTCGTGTAGACTTCGTTCAGAGCCGCCTGACGGGCCAGAAATGTCCCGTCACCGAAAATTCGGTAAAATACGAGAAATACTCGTTTTAATATCTCTTCCTTTTTATCATCGAAAGACAGTGGGTCAATTAATTTTTCGTTGTAAGGCAATTCAATTCTGTAGGATGCATTTCGAGATATCAGCTTTGATAGGAATGAATTTAGGCGATTTGAAATCTCTCGTGTCTGTGGGTGAGGTCCCGCCAGACCCTACTGAAAGCCGTCGAAAAAAAAAGTCCCGTCAGTCGAAAAAGGGTTAACACTGAGTAAACGATTTTCATAGCCAAACAATTCTTGGCTCGAATTACCTGATCGACTGTTTACCCCCACCCCCTTCTCCGTAAAATCTGATTGTCTTTTAGGTTCAACGAATCACTGCTAATACATATTTAAATGTCTACACGCAACACTAATCTATTCTGCTTTCGATTCAACAACAAGTAGAGTTCAAAAAACAAAAAAATAGTTTCAATGAACTCCACCGTAATCTAGACCAACACGATTCCGCCAAGACCAATTACTTGATATAATATATACCATACTTACGGAAGCAAACATAATTATGAATCAAAAAATTTACGGAGGCTGCATCACTCACGTCTGTTATAATTTAAAAAAAAATCCAGTGAATAAAATATTCTTCTCCTCCACGATTGCTCACCACTTTACGTGCGATATGTTAGTAAGGAAAATATGCCAAGTGGATCTTGTCTTCAAGCAAAGCAAGAAAATAAATGCAACCAAGAAAAAGAAATGTGAGAAGCGCCAGTCCTCCGTAGCGTTAATTTATCACACATATGTGTGTGTATGACTATTTTAACTTAATTATGATTTTTTTATCAGAGTTGCGGTTGTCAGCTTGAGTGTACCAGCATCGTCTCTTTACCCGATTGAAAATGATGTTTGGCAAATTTCTTTTGGGTGTGTAAGTAAAAATTGACAGGAGGTGCACAACAGATTTTTTTTTAAAATATTCGTGACAGACACAACGACACACATGAGAGAGAGAGCGGGAGAGAGAGATCCTCAAGGACATTTCTAAATACTCTATTACATCCGAAAAATGTAAATGTTTGACGGCCATAGAACACCCCACCCGGCATTACTGAAAGAAAAATTCTGAAAGCTGATTAAACAATTCAGTATAGTTGATTAAAGAGTGCAGCGCAAGGCTGTGCTATCGTCCAACACGGCTTGTGGTTATCACAAAAGTTTCGATTTAGAATTTAGATTGGGTGTTAGAACAAACTGAAGCTGTTTTTGTGGAAGTGATTAATGATGCTGTTGAATACAAGGTAATTAGTTGTTTTTTTATAAAACTTTTATCCGTCCTCGACAACAATTTTTGAATCAAAGCTTACCTTTTTTAGCTCTTTTTTAAGATTTTAATGCAACAATTAGCGTAGTTTGTCAAGTTGTTCACGATTAATCCATTGGCCAAGAGTCGTAGAATGCGCAATCACTTCTTGAAACTAAATCCAATGTTTTCTTACCCTATTTATTACCATAATTGTGAGTCATCATTTTCGTCTCATGTGCTATGCTAAATGTGATACCTCGCAATAACGAGCTTCTTATATGCTAGCTAAAAGTCGGCGGATTTTACGACGTCTTTTTTATATTTTATTGTTCTTGTTTGCTCGTCGATTTAAAGTGTCCAACTTTTACCCCACTATTAACTCGCGTTTTCTCTTCTCCCGAAACGATAAGTCAGGTTATTCACTAGCACTTTAACTTTACACGCCCATTAAAAAAATCAATACACACGTGTTATGGAGGAAGGAATAATGTCAAGTGGTATGTAGTAATGCGAAGAATAGTAACACAGTAGTTCAAGAGCGTCCACGAGCAAAAAAAAGTCTAATACCGCAATTAGACGACGGTCATACATTGGAAAGTCTTACACACACACAATTAAAAATGACCATTTTCTTCTTTTTTCTTTTTTATGTCTAGCTGGCTGATACAGCGTCACGGCAAGAGAGATAGAGAAAACTATAGACAAATATAAAAAAAAACAGATCTGGGCTAATAGACACTCAGTGGGTCTATAACAATTTTGATCTAGAGAATCCCTTAGGGAAAAAAGTTTTTTTTACTCTGGTCAGCGTATATATCTTCACGGTGTCGTGGGTGAAAACATACTGGCGGCTCGACTGGGAGTCACTACGTTCAATATTAATGCTTTATAATTTTCCGTTCGTTAACGTTTCAATGTTCAATATGCCACTAGCTGGAGAGAGCGGGAGCTAATGGCGCTCTTTTTTCGCCCAAGATGCGGGAGGGGGAGAACCGTAAATAATAAGGAAATGCATTTATTTTCCGCCTTTTTTCTCTCTATCCACTGGATACACTCATAAAAAAAACCTATCTTTTTACGAAAACTTTTTTTAACGATAATTTTATTTTCAATTTGAACCGCTCAACGAATAGAGTTGATTTAGTTTTTACTTTTGCCCTTTGATAGCTAAAGAAACTATTATATATATACTAAAGCATGCGAAACGGCAATAGCCAAATAGTGTCTCGAATTAAAAACAATACCCTACTACACACTGGTCCCCAATATTTCTAAAGCTGCACATTTGACATCTTTTTGCGTAAATGCATTTTACTTTTGACCACTTATAAATATCGATCCAAAAATGCTGAATGTAAGAATTTCAGCCAACAATACTAATTTTTGTTATTGAACACATGTATTTGGTTTTGTGAGAGTTAAGAGTATATTTCAAGGAAAAATCATCAATTCTGGTAAATAAAAGCAGAACCGGCTTCAAACCGTGGAACTTAAAGATCTGAGTCAATGTAAGAATACAAAAAAGTCTAAACATAGAAATTTTCAATAATATTAAATTATTCGAAACTTCTGTGTTAGTAACGTAAAAATTTCATTTGTTTTTGTTTTGCCCTATCAAGAACTTCTCCACAACACAACCAACGTTTTTTTTAAACACTTGCAAAAAATAGCTTTCGACAGTGCCGACAATTGCACACTTTTGACAATAAGTGCCCTATGTTTTCATTTGAACACGGTGAACGACAACTAGATCAGTGGTAAGATTTTCTTATAATATTCGCCGCATATTTTGACAGTGAGAGCAGTGCCTTTTTAGTGCTACACAGCAATTGCTTCAAATGAATTTGAATTTCCCAAAGGATGAGGGAAAAAGCGAAGCCATAGGCAACACAACCAACAGCGATTCGTTATTTTTAAGAAAAGAAATACTGAAGATATATTTAGTATATCTCATTGATCTTTCCTTTCGCGTTATTATATTTAGCTTTCTTTTTGCGTTCAATTACATTTTCTATAAATCGCTCAGCATGAAGCATCAGCACCTTCTTGTTCGTGTCATAAGCATCGGCAAAATACCTACAAATGAAGTCTTTACCAAATTTAAGTCGTGTTGATTGTTCATTAACGCGAATTCAGCTTGGTAGTCCTTCCACCATCTGATCCTTCTCCTGTCAAATTTTTTCTGCTGTAAAATAAAACCGCTATTTTACCTTTTTTTACATTTTTAGATGGTAAACAATGATGGGTTTCATCAACGACAAAAGGAACGACACAAATTGTTTACAAACTTTAACAAGGCTAGCCAACACTTCTGTGCCAATCCAAACATGGGATATTGATGGCAATATTTACCTACTCAATAAGCTCATAGTAAGTTGCTTTAAAATGCAAACTTTTAAAGTTTAAAAAAATGCTAAATGAGCGTAGTTATGCTAGCCAATATCTGGATTAACTCGTAGCCATTCGCGCTGCTTGATTGTAATACTGGTTTTGAAATTGAACGGTTCAGGACAATTATTATCAGAAATTTTGAGCTCAATAATGGGGATCACCTCTAGTATATTTTTGTATCAAAATGTAAAGAATTTGACGCTGTGTGAGCGTCCAATCGGCTTCTTCCACCCAAATTCAAATCAAATTTTTTTTGCTGATTTTTCGATGGCTGATTAACGGATTTTATTTTTTTTATAGATTCAATTTTTCAAAATACTAAATTTAATCAATTGATTAAGTTCTTATTTTATTTATCAGCTGGAAACGAATCAAATAGAGCCAAAAACTAGAAGTACGATACATTACATTAATGTCAAGGGACAAACTGTTGGTGCAATAGGTTCTTATTCATAATTTTAGCATTTTAAACCAAATAATTTTGCATTGTTTTTGTTTTGTTTGTATCACGTCAACAATTCACACCAATTTTTGGACTTTAACGTGACACTTTCCAATTTCCCGTGGAGGTAAATCTTCTCAGCTAGGACAGCAGGCTCCAATATAAAACTGCCGGATATAGTCCTCATTGGCGCCCAATTTAGATTTGAAAGAAAACAATTGGATTCGATTCGACGAAAATTGAGTTGGTATTTTTGTTCAAGTTTCAATGCTCTCCTGATTTAACTGTAAGTTATATTTTATAGCTTAGTGCGATTTAAAGCCAATTTTTCTTCTTATTTAGTTGCCATCTACTTCGGTTCAGATAGACCAAGAATAAAAATAAATTAGCCAAATAAACTGTTTTAAATTTGATGAAGCCCAACATGGTCGCTATACTCTCCAACAAAATAGCCAGGTGACACAGTATTGTAGAGAGGGACGTAAACGAACCGTAAACCGTTACGAAAGCAAAACACAAGTTACCCGACACCAAACCCGGACGACTGGATCAATCAGTATGCAGCTGGAAAATTAAAACTCTTTCGAGGAGCAGGAAACCGTTTGAACTCCTCTGTAAGAACAGAACTTGAACCTTTCAGTGGAAAGGCCACCAACTGTTTTGGTTGGATAGACCTTCTTAAAACTTTGATGCACGAAACTACTAAGTCAACGGGAGAAAAGCTTGTACTACTTAAGCGACACTTAAAAAGAGATTGTCTGGACTTTGTCCACGGACTGGGCGGAGGAGAAGAGGCCTTCATCGAATCTCTAGTGCGACTGATACAGTCGTGCTTGAGAAGAGTCGTGATGCGAGCAGCCCACATTCAAGCAATAGAGAACTTGGAATGTAAACAAGCAATATCGACCAACGTATTCATGGACGAAGGGAGCAATACTTCCTTGATGTGGCAAAGATTTGAGAGAGCTCTCAAACTCGAGAATTAAGATCTCAAGTATTAGCAGTAGAAGGCACTGGTGGAGTCATCAGTAACTATCAATCCCAGGGATTAAGAATACTAATTCGCACTACTTTTGTACAGGTTCACGTGCTAACGTGCTCAACTATGTTCACAGTCGCCAACCTGACTCCAGTTACACATTGACCAGCTTTGATACCCGACTGGCCCCATCTGAGTGATCTTCAGGTACTTGACCGGCGATCAAGTCTAGGATAGCAGAAGGAAATGAGCCAGTCACCAAACGTACTGCCCTTGGCTGGATGATTCGAGGGGCTATGGAGGAATTTCAAAACCAGATACCGTCCGTTTCCACGCAATCTGTACTTCCGTACTCTTAGAAGATCCGGTCGGAGAAGTGAAGAAGTTAAGTGACACTGAAAATTTCCGGACAGAATTACAGTCTCGAGAAATATCAGAAGAAGATCAACTGGCCATCTCCGCAATCGGCGACCAGACCAGAAAGCTTGAGTTGGATACAAAATGGCAATAACTTGGCTTAAGAATGAACCGGATCTCACCTGTAATCTGCAGATGGAGAAAGAAAGTTTCTGGAACCTTGTGAAACGATTTGAACGAGACCCAGCTTTCGAGAAAGATCATAGAGCAGCAATGAAGAAAACCCTAGATAAAGGTTATCCCTTCCGTGACGGATTCAGAAGCAAAAGAAGCGCGATATTTTACTTATCATGACTCGGTTCCCTGTCCCGCTTTCAGCTTACAATCACTACAATCCATTACTTTCTTCACCTTTCTATTGACCAATTCTGGAGTTTGGCCACTGCAGAACATCTCATCGGCATCATCCCAATCCAGCAGTTCGGCCGTCCTTCTAACTTCAGATATCGCACTGTCAAACATTCAAAAATCCCGTTCTCTGCTGATAGGGTGGGGTATTTTCTCACTGTAGACATTACAGGGGTTGGGTGGTTGACCTCACTAACGTAGAGCCGGTTTCGTTTATCTTTCCATCAACTACTTTACCATTTAAATGACCATATTACCCCTTTAGAAAGTGTTTAATGCATTTTCTACGCAAGTCTAGACTACCGCCAATCCACGCATTAAGTTCACCCATTTAATGAGTTCGTCGTTCTTATTTCGAGTTATTAACACGCTTGGAATCTGAAAGTTGGAGTAAGACGTTTCTAAAAAAAAAAATGAAAAAGACGCTTGGGTACACACAACTGCAAAAAACTGCAACAGTCGTCACAGCTTCCAATTTAATTGGTTTTTGCTTCCAGATTATTCTTTGTTTATTTTAAAAGATAAGAATTTAAGAGAAATTTAATTCGCTAGTAGGACATTTCCAGTCTTTGAACGAAGTTCTCCTCCAACTCAATAATCATTTTTAATGATCTTTTCAGACTTAAGGATCCTTCTTCGGCATATATGCTTCAATTTCTTTCTCCTTCGCCATCATCTTCGTTTCATCACTGCCACACAGTAAGCAGTCGAATGAACCATTATACAATTCCACTGCTGAATAACTGCTGCTATAATCACTTAAACGAGGATATATTCACATTCATCATGCGACCTAATTGGTTCCCTGAATTTCTCATCGGTAAAATTTTCCGTATCTGTCAGATGAAGATATTCAAAATATTAGCCTCGAAATTGAATTGGTTGTGTTTGAAAGTTGACTTATTGGTAGTGAATAAAGTTATAATTACTCAAAGAAGATTCCGAATTAAGGAACGGAAGTTATGGAATCAAAGATGGAAAGCCAAAGACAGCCACCAGCCGAAACACAGCAAATCCAGAGTTTCTTCTAGAACCTCTGAAAGAAATGGAACAGTTACAAGTTTTGGAGGAATCTTTACGTGACCCAGATATTTATTATCAGTTGGTAAGTCATAAAATATATATAAAATTATGTCTTCGGTTAACAGGTTTTGTCCAATTAGGTTGGGATGATTCATTCCTTGGGAAGAGTTTGATTAGAGATGCCTTGAAGCGTGCGTGGTATAGGGTTTTCTCCATAAAAATGATGGCTTCCGTCAATTGGGAGGGTAATATTAAGAAGGGGTCAATGCAAAAGCAGGGTCTGAAACAGTTAATCTGTACCAAAGCCATGTTTGGTAGGTTATGTGTTTAATTTTTACAATATTCCATTCATTATTTCTAAAAAAATATTATTACTTGTTAGATGGTGTTCGAACAACAACTCGCATATCCAATAACTTTGAATTAGAAACAGAAACGAAGAAGATGAGAAAAATGCCAGAGAAGCAGCGAACACGATTGGCGGCCAAAAAGTTGAGTTGGAAGGGATTTGAACCCGACGGCACGTTATGCCTGCCTGGCACTTCCACGGACAGTGAGTAGAATATGTTAAAGGTAAACTTCTCAAATTTTCCTTCTGCTACAAACAATTTTATCTGTTGTAATTTGTTGTAATCAGTTTTAACTGCTGTATTTTTTCTTTTACAGCTCTTGAACGACAGTGAGAGAGAATCAGCTCCCATTGGTCATTAACAATTGAAATTATCGTATAATTAAAAAATTCAACTAAGATTATCTGGAGAAACCCTTCAATTTTAAAGTGTTTCTAAAGAAACAATCAATTTTACAAGCTGTAACTAAGTAACACTTTCAATCTCAATCAAGGTATGAATCATATATTAAACGAAAACTTGTAAAAAATAATTTTCTATTTTCAAATATCTGTTTTCTTTTTTTCAGAGACGATTTGTAATCAACCTCTTTGTGTGAACATGTGGGATAATATGTGCATCACTTGAATAATTCCATACAAGATTTAGTCTCCACCGGATTTCATAGTTCTCTCGAGTATGCGAAAATGGATTTTTCATCAAGTGAACCAAAGGATTAAATAAATTATGAAAAACTATCTCAATAAAATAAATTAAAAAACTAATTTAATTAGGAAAGTGCATTGCGGTGTCTTACTAACTTGCTGGAAAACCTAGATGAAATCAGTTTGAACAATGGAAGAGAGTAGTTCCGATTTGCCATTAGCGCCATCGGATTTGCGATTTGTCCATCAGGCCAAGGGTTCAACTGAAGCCTAGGAATTAAGATGTCATGGCAGTTTTTTAGTTGACGTATGTGTCAATTTCTTACTCAATATAAAATTATCTCTTTGCTCTATTATTTTGCTAATTTATTGGCTGGTATCAATTGCTAAAAGAGGTATATTTACGGAAGAATTTTGGATACGTAAATGGACAAGGGGAAAACCTCAAACGGATCGGAGTCCATGTTTGGATGTCCATTGCAGAGGACATTTTGATGTAAAAAAATAAAAAATAACGTCCTCCTCGGATATCCAGCCCTTACGGAGCGGACGTCTTTCAAATGTCCTATAAACGTACGGGTGCTAGTAGGGCCGTCGGTGAGTCATCTAGACAGCACAGAATAGGGAAATTAAGTGAAAACGCCGCGTATAGTAAGCTACCTTAATACGAAAAAAACCTATGTATTTGGGTAGCAGTCATGCGGTCAATTATCTTTATTGTGTCGAAATTAAACACGTGTTTGGGGGCAATGGTCCACCACCAAAGCAAACGTTAGACCTCGGCACGTGCCAAGCAGTGATAGACTTACAGGGTTTAAGTACTCCAATGGTCTGAGTCGCCCGACAGTAATAGGCCGTCAGGATTATTCGCCAATAACGCCCATCTTTCTCAACATCCGCCCGTTTACCCGATCCCGAAGTGGGCGCCAACAACGACCGTCAACGGCAATAACACTAGGCCGCCGCCGCCGGCATTTCCATCCCAACTGATGTTGGGCTCTTTTCAGCAACAGTTTCCCGATCCCGGCAACAACAGTTTGTTGGCACCTCACCACCTTCACGGTAAGCGAAAACAAACATCATAATAGAATCTTAAATTTAACCCACCCAACACGCAGATTATTTGTTACCTACAAGTATGGCAGAATCCACCAACGAGACCGAAAAAATGAATGGCACTGAGTCAATCTTACACTTCGTGAAGGTTCCGACTCCCATTCCGGTCCAGCTGTCAATTTCTGATCATAACGCCATTTTATTTGAAGAGATTGATCTCTTTCTATGGACGAATCTCACGTCAACTCTCAAGTCTGTTAAATGATTTTTCTCTGCATTAATAAGATAATGCCACCTTTTTAAACTTTAGACAGAATCGATCCTAAAACCAACGAGTTTTTCTTTGCCCGCTCTGGAAGAAAAGATTAGGTACCAATTCAGGGACAAAACTTTGTTATGTCACGCAATGACCCATAGCACAGTGAAGGTAAAAAAATGGCCATATGAGGACGGAGAAAATCTGGAGGTTTTAGAAGATTCTTGTTTTTAAAATTTTTTCGCTAAGGCTAATTGTGATTACCTAAATGTATTTTACATTGCCGTCAGAACTGGCCTACATCTATTGCTACAACATCAACTGCCAGCGAAACAAATACAATAACTACAAAGTTTTGTGGACCATACAAAAATCATCTCTTTTCAAACGAAAAAATAAATAAATTAGCTTCAATTAAAAAAATCTAACACATTTTTATCATTATTTTAGGAAAGTTATCTCTTCAGCTGAAGGAGTCCGAGCGTTAGAAATTGACTACCCAAAAATATACGCTGATTCGTTTGAGGCGCTGATTGGGGCGTTACGCATTGGTTGCGAACGAGAGGACAGAGAGATCCGAAAAGTCATCTTAAATCTTATGGACGACATAATAGGTACTAGATTTTAAAATAATTTATTGAACTTAAATAATTTGTTTTGTTTTAACAAGCAATCCACCACTCAAGTGCACCAAATCCATGGACCCCCCTTTTTTTCCAAATCCGCTATGGGACTTAAAAATCTGAAATAATTCAGGCATATCCAGTTTTTTACTCCGGATTTACCTGTTTTTGCAGAATTTAAATATTCCCTGCCGTTCGGGAGATATTTAATGTTAAAGTTTGAGTTTATTCAAATTTTAACAATTTTTGGGGGTCTTTGGCATCGCTTTTTGGGTTAATGCTAACCTTAAAAAAAAACTAATTAAACCAAAAGTTTGCTCGGCCATCCCTTAATACCAATCCAAAAGGAATTTACATTCCGAATCAGATTGGCCGAGTTATTCCCAATCTACTAAAGTGTAATTTTGACCAGTTTCCCACCCAGCCTAGTCGCCATTTTTTAGGACTCTCCCTCGCGTTCCTAGCGGATGACAGACGAAGCATACGAGTTCTCTACACCTCGGGCTTCATATTGCCGGCCACTAGACTATATTAAAAGGCCTACAGTATGTCCCCCGGTCTAAAGTGAAGGCCAGGAAAGCGTAGCTTCGTCTGTCATCCGCTAGGAACGCGAGGGAGAGTCCTAAAAAATGGCGACTAGGCTGGGTGGGAAACTGGTCAAAATTACACTTTAGTAGATTGGGAATAACTCGGCCAATCTGATTCGGAATGTAAATTCCTTTTGGATTGGTATTAAGGGATGGCTGAGCAAACTTTTAGTTTAATTAGTTTTTTTTTAAGGTTAGCATTAACCCAAAAAGCGATGCCAAAGACCCCCAAAAATTGTTAAAATTTGAATAAACTCAAACTTTAACATTGAATATCTCCCGAACGGCAGGAAATATTTAAATTCTGCAAAAACAGGTAAATCCGGAGTAAAAAACTGAATATGCCTGAATTATTTCAGATTTTTAAGTCCCATAGCGGATTTGGAAAAAAAGGGGGTCCATGGATTTGGTGCACTTGAGTGGTGGATTGCTTGTTAAAGGGCAATTCAACAGAGAAGTTCCCATCTGCCCATTACAACGTGTCAATCAAACTTCTTTAAAGATCAATTTCAGATAAAAAAAAACTAAATTAAAAAAAAAATGAGTTAACTTTTCCAACTTTTTTTTAAAAGGCTCAATCTGCCAGACGGCAATTTTCATGCTGTGTTGGAAGTTCAAAACACGCAATATTTCCATGGCTCAGGACCATCAATGAAAGCGGCAAAGACTACTGTTACTAAGCTTGGAATAAAAAGGATTCCCTGGTTGGAATTAAGATCCCAAAATCAAGAAAAGGGTAAAAATCGAAAGAGAACTCGATGTGAGCCTCAAGGAGAAACAAGTGGCGAAGCAGTCGGATCAACACGAAAACGACACAAGGTCGGAAAATAGAAAAGCTCGATCCGCTACTTTCAAGCACCCTAACCACTCTGTTTGAACTCCGTGTTTAGTATGCGGAATACTTCTGAACCCTTTTTGAGGGAGTGGGTGGTTTTTTAAATGTGAAATCAAAACTGGATGATGATGTCACATTTGTTTTCCCAATTGAGAATTGCTTGTCAATGGCTGTCTGCAAGGCAACACCGTTGCCAGATGGTTTAAAACTTTTAAATTCATTTTTTCACTCTGATCAGAGTGATAGAGTATGGTGACGCCACCCTGTAGAAATTCTCCATAAGGCATAAGGCAGGACCATCAATGAAAGCGGCAAAGACTACTGTTACTAAGCTTGGAATAAAAAGGATTCCCTGGTTGGAATTAAGATCCCAAAATCAAGAAAAGGGTAAAAATCGAAAGAGAACTCGATGTGAGCCTCAAGGAGAAACAAGTGGCGAAGCAGTCGGATCAACACGAAAACGACACAAGGTCGGAAAATAGAAAAGCTCGATCCGCTACTTTCAAGCACCCTAACCACTCTGTTTGAACTCCGTGTTTAGTATGCGGAATACTTCTGAACCCTTTTTGAGGGAGTGGGTGGTTTTTTAAATGTGAAATCAAAACTGGATGATGATGTCACATTTGTTTTCCCAATTGAGAATTGCTTGTCAATGGCTGTCTGCAAGGCAACACCGTTGCCAGATGGTTTAAAACTTTTAAATTCATTTTTTCACTCTGATCAGAGTGATAGAGTATGGTGACGCCACCCTGTAGAAATTCTCCATAAGGCTTCGTCCAAACAGTCTCCCTTATATGCACCAGTGAGTCCCTGCCAGTGACTCCTTGCGGATTTTTCAAGGAACATGTTCGAACACGTTTTTTCCAAGTCCTTGCCAAAGAAAACAAATTCGGAAATTGTTTTAAAAAATGGGACAAGACTCGCTTTTTTACAGAATCTATGCATTCCATCTATTTCGCTTTAAAAATAAAGAAAAAAAAATATTTTTTTTAAAATAAATTAATTATAATGCTGATTAGAACCTACGACTACTCATATGACAATCCACCGCTACACCCAGTAGGTTGCCTTACGCCTGATATACTTCTAAAAATCGTTAATCATAACCCCATTTTTGGGAGCAAAACAGCACTTCAGTAAGGCTACGGCTGATGACAGCCCTGCATATAAGGGAGAGCTATTCTGTAACGTCCACAAATAAATAAAAACACATGATCTCGAACTCTGATAAAATGCTGGAAAACATCGGACGAAGCCTTATGGAGAATTCCTACAGCGTGACACCACCTTCGCTATCACTCTGCTCTCATTTTCCAAGTTATTTTTTAAATTAATGTAATTCAACTGGCAGTGGTGTGTTTTTTTCAAAAATTTGATTTACTTGACTCTAGCATAGAATTAATGTGAGATAAATCTCAAATTTAGAAGTAGTAAAAATAGTTATAACTAAAGGAAAGGCTAACTGGCGTTAACTACTAGTAGGCGATTTTTCCGTGATATTCATTGACACATGGGATCTATATGATCCATATAAGTTTAAAATATATGAAATAATCAGTGACATTTAAAAAAATATTAAACAAAAACAAATCCTAAGAAACAAAGTGTTTTTTTTTTCGCATGGGTTCCAATTTAGTTTACCTGCTGGAAATCCCTTTTCTCCTTATTTCCGTTAGATGTTATTAAGTAACCTCGCCACGCCAGCGGCCTATCACAAGGAAATTTTATGGCGATATTAAATGTTGACTTGGGAGTCTATTAGCTTTTCGAATGACAAAGATTAAAGTTAAATATACATACAGTATGGTCCAAATAAATTCCAACAACCTAAAATCCACCTATCAGCCATGCGGGAACTATGTTAGGCTTTTTGGTCCTAATTCTGGGGGGCTAGGAATAAAGCGAAAGGTGGGAAGAAAGAAAAAGGAGTAAGACTTTTAAACAGGACAGGCTGTCTGAAATTTCCTTTGCGGGTAAAAACGAATAACCGCATTGCAATAGCCTTAGGCTCACTGTCAATCTTTCTGAATATAAGATTGGGTGGAAAGGACCATGATATGCAACGTTAGATCTAAAGTTAAATAATCTATATATATTAAATAAATGAGCCAAAAGTAGAACAGCTTATTTTAAAATGTCTTCATGAATCTATAAATCAGATTAAAGTGATGTAAAATTCAAATACCCCTAATATTACCAAATCTGCATGAAACAGCATTCTGGAACAAGGATAGTAAAAGCAGAAACTAACATTTCCTTCGTGGACCTCTTCTTTTCTCACTCTACTGTCATCAGTTAATGCAGTTTAAATGCAATAAAAATAAGAAAAGGGCACGAAAGGAAGGACAGTCAAGGAAGGGAATAATAGAGTGGGGAAGAAAGAGGTAGGTCCCCCTTTTTTTCACTCTCTTCCTTTCGTACCCTTTTCTTATGGACGATGTATCAATGATTTTTAGTTTTTTTCTGCACTAGGGGTCAAGAAATACCGTGCGAAGATGGCAACCATGGACCACCCTATAGAAAGTTAGGCGTAGAAAGTTTTTCTTATTTCTCAAGTATGGCTCCTCGGTGGACACTTATAAATCCAGTTTGTACACAATTTAAAAAAATATGTTTTCTAACGGAAAGATAACTAAAGATTCTTCGACCGCAACTGTTTTTAAACTGGAGTAAGAATTCTTAAAATACAATTAGATGTCTTTTATAATAATTTCAACGGAACTCGTAATAGAAACGAACTTGAACGTATCCAGTTATCAGTATAATGATTCATTTAGTATATAAAGTAATAATAAATATAAATAAATATAAGTAATATATAAATTGTCAAATCTTAGTTAAACGACCCTTAGAAAACGATAGTGAATTCGCTGGTGTCTTTAACAGCACAGTCAAACAAAGCAATTTAAGTTAGACGCTGAGAATTGCATTCAAGATTTACAGAGAGATACATTTCGCACAACAATCAACCCATACTAATGGAAGTCTACAGAGATCCTGCCAAAAAAGAGGAAAATATAATCGTTGTCGCTTCTTTGTTTGAGAGATTTCCTTTTGTACCATTGTAGCCAATTCTCGTTAAAATATGATTTTCTCTTCTTTTTGTCTTCTTTGTCGAAGTCTTTCAATCATATGTTCTCTTCTGCTCAGGTGTTTTGCGTCCAGGGCATCAAAAATATTCTTTGTTCCCATTCAGAACCGTCTTGTATTTCCCAAGCTTGGTCGAGAAGGTTATCGATTAGGGGCAGAAATATGGCCTGCTTCTTTTTACTTTTGCCTGCTTTCAGTTGAAAATTTGCCACGATCTACTCCTTCGCTAGGATTGGCTTTATTGCCACGGATGTTTTTTTGCTCTTTTTCCTTTGCCTGCCCTTTCTTCACACACTTCTCTATCTTCACGGCCTGCTCATTGGACATGACCACGAACGGCAGCTTCAACAGGCTCATTTCCTGAAGCGGCTGCATCAGGAGCATTTCTAGCAAGATTATTTCATGCAGCGGCGGCAGTAGGAGATTTCCCAGCAGCAGCGGCAGCAGTAGCACTTTAAGCGGCGTAAGTAGCAGAAGCATTTTCAGCAGCGGCTGCAATATGAGCATTTCCAGAAGCAGCTGAAGCAGCAGGAGCATTTCCACTAACGGCTGCGTCAGGAGCATTTTCAACTGCATCTTTTTTTAAAAAGTGCTGCGTCAGGATCATTTTCTCCTCCTTTAAGCATTTAACTTAGACGATGATAATCATATCGAAGATGAACAACTCCAACACGGAAGAAAAACAAATCAAAGCATACAACTCTTTGAAACATGTTAAAAGAAAACTTTGTATGAGAGCTAGTAAAGTTAGGATGGGAAAAGAAAAAATTAAAGTTTTTTTAAAAAGATGACCTTTCAAAACATATTGTTTGAGTTGATAGATAAAATATCGATTCCATTCATAGTTTCAAATTAATAACATAAGGAGGGGCCACACCAAGTTATGATGCAATCCTAAAGGAGTGATTATAAAAATTTAGCATGCGTTTTATATTTACGTCTTTTGAAGGCTTATGTGATAGATGATTGTGAAAAAGTGATAAAGGTGAATATCTTCAAGTAAAACCAACAAAAAGTGTTTTCGGAAAATAAATAAAAACCCTCTCTGGGGCTTTGATTTGATTGGGAGATTGCCTTCTTAGTGGTGGAGTTCAAGACGACCCACTCTAAGGCTCAATCTTCTCTTGCCCTAAAGGACTAGATTGATGACTTGATTGACGACAATGTTATGAGTTATGACAGATCCTTAACGAAAGATGCTATTGCTTGGTTCACAAGAGATAATTCAGATTATTGTTTAAGTTTTGTTAGAAACTGAACAAGTGTGTGTGTTCACTTCGTTAAGTGATCCCCATTTCGAGCTACTTTCCTCATCTCAATTATCATTAAAGGGCATCACTCCGCTTGGCTTTGTATATTGACCTTCAATGCCTAAAATTGGATGTGAAATAGGTTTAGAGAAGAATTTAATAAGGCAAGAACTGAAATATAGGTTCTACCTGAAATACCCAATGTGTCAATTGTCAAACTCATACACAAACTTTTTTTTTTTTTTTTTTTTTTGGGGGGGGGGGGGGGTTGGGGGATTTTTGTTGCTTAGGGGAATTGAAAGTTTCACTAAACTCATTAAAACATTTCCAAAATTGGCTTGTTTTGAGCAGATCTTGCTTCTACCATAGCATAGTTCCTCCACCAGGCTTCTGCTACTTCTTCTATATAGTATTGATGCTTCCTAAAATAAATTGCGGATTACGCATTAAAAAATGAATTACCAATCAAGACTCAAATAAATCACCTTCCGGGTTGAATGTTTTGCCTAAGAACACTGATCAGTTCTACCACCACTCAAGACTCAAAGAAATCAACCTCTGTCTTGACTTTTTAGACTATGAACTCTGATCAGTTCTACAAGTTGCACAAAACTCATTAAATATTTCAAAAATTGGCTAGTTTTGAGCAATTTTTGCTTCTGCCATAGCATAGTTCCTCCACTAGGCATCTGCTGCTTCTTCCATTACTATTTATCCTTCCTGAAATACATTTTGGATTAGGCATTACAAAATCAATTACCACTCAAAACTAGAAGAAATAACCTTCTGGCTTGAATGTCCGCCTATGAACACTAATCAGTTCTACTTCTTTTAAGCACTTTGAAGATTTTTAAACAGTGTTGGGCAAAATAGAATTAAATCAATATGTGAATCACTTGTTTTACTGGCTGTGTACTTGTCGGGAGAAATTTTAGAACACCAGAAGATATCAAGCCAATCTTGCAACGCTTGATCCGTAACAGACGCACCTATCCCTCAGTGAGGTTATAATTGCCTTTTTCTTTTTCCTCTGTGTTAGGGTTGAGAGTTCCGTAGAAACCACGGTCGCAGCCAGACGTGTCGATACCCTCTCTACACACAATGCCACCAGTCCTACTGGCGCAAACCTACTACCAACCAGTCCCATCAAACGACAGCCAACAACAAAAGACAGTAGTAAACTCACCGTTATTATAAAAATGAAAGACTGTGGGCCTAACTTCATAGCCATGCCGTTAGGAGAACGCGATGCATTCCATATAGCCATAAACATTTAGCAGATGAAGTCAAGGACTCGGAGGTCATGCATAGGGGATATCTGAGATATCTCGGCCTTCCTCTCCTCTCAAGAACAAAAAGACTTACTCCTCAATCTAAAAGAAATAGCCTGCAGATTCATCTCATGCTGTCTCCTAGTCCCCTCCAACCCCACCAATGCTTCAGAAGGTTTAATCTTTGGATTTGTCATCCTCGAAAAGGAAGAGAAGATCCTAGCAGCCCTTATTAGCGACCAAAACGTTACCTAGGTAAAATTGCTTCCAATGAAAGAATAACGCCCCGATGTTTTTTCAGAAACCGTAATCCTCACTTATTCCTCGTCACTCCCAGACTCCCAGACAAACTGCAGCTGTGATCTACTGCTTAAGACTGTCAATTACTAACTCTTTCATATGCAGAAAATACTTGAAACTTTGTCAACCAACCTCCAGATGTGGATCAGACTCCCAAATCTTTAAAAAAAATGCCACTGTAATACAAGTTGCGTAAACTGCCGCAGCCAATCTCACGAGTCAGACAACGACATCTGCCCAGCATATCAAGAAATGAAGGTCATCATGAAGACAGCTGCAACCCAAGGCATCTCAATAACTGAGACTCGATCGCAGCACAATCGACTTTTCAGCAAAGCGGTTCAACGCACTCCTTCCACGTCGGGCCCAAACTTCCCTAAAATCACATCTATCCAAGCCGAAATAAAACCAGTCAAAGAATTTATAATCCCATGCATAAATCAAGCTATTAAAACCATTGCAGCAGACCTCGCAGAGACTAGAGAAAAAATTACACACTTCAACATCAGGTATGGTATTATCAAGTAGGTATTATCATCGAGGAAAAGCAGGAAGAAAGCACCTCCACTCAAACAGCAATATCCGACGGATTGGAGCACTTGATTGACACGCTAGCTAACGACTTCTCCCCTAAAAAACACCACTTCTCCACTCTTTAACTTCGAAAAAGATCTACCACAAAGTTCCCTAGTCCAGACTACTCAAGCTCGCCCTCCGTCAACCCCAAAAACCACCATCTTCGGCAACAGATATCACCAGACTAGAAAACCCTTGCTGGGACCACGACGACACCATAAATGATTAATAACCTCAAATGTATTCAGTGGAATTCAAGAGACCTGACAAAATGCGGACTCGGAGAATTCCGAAATCTACTCCACACCAAAAACCATGACTTAGTTTTATAAGTGAAACCTATTGGAAGCCAAGTTTCAACAATAAGTTCACAACCTACCAAATCTTCAAGAAGGATAAAAGTTCAATCCGTGTTGGAGGCGTAGCACTTCTTTTCAAAAAATCGCTACAAACCCACGCCATTCTCTCCCTACCAGCACCAGTTACGAGCATCCAAGAGTAATCGCTGCCTAGATTCCCACAAAAGCCGGCCCATTCGACTGCTCTTCTGTTTATTCTCTTAGAGGTGACTGTACCGCAAAAGAAGTTAAAACTTTGTTTCCATTCCACCCCATTTCATTATTTGCAGGCAAGTTTAATGCCCACCACAGTCTATGGAAATCAAACTCTCCAGAAAATATTGCGGAGAAGTCCATCGTCACCGTGATAACGGATCACTCAGACGCTACTATCATCACCCCAAAAGAGCTCGGTACAAAAATCAACCATCATCATCCGTAATGTCATCAACCATTGACCTTATCATATCATCATCAAGCATACCTCAACCATCAAGCATACCAAACGCCTACACCTCCCTTGGTCCCTTCTCAGGAAGCGACCACCTTCCTATCATCGCAACGTTAAACACCGATCCCATCAGGTCCACATCCAAGCCACCTTCATGGATTCTTCCTAAGGCAAAATGGCCCAGCTGGAACGGTGACCTAACCCAGCTACTCGTCTCAATTTCCTTCAAATGCTTAACGGCCCCCAAATAAATATTTGACACATTCATGAACGCTTTCACAGCCACAAATGACAAATATGTCAAGAAATGAACGATCATTTTACAATTACATACTTGCTTGTAAATCAAATTTATGGTTGAATTTTGTTTGTAAAATCCAGTAATAAGTAATACCAATAAACAATAACAAACACAAAGGAAAAAGAAAAAGAAAAAATCTCCCGGGGAATAGGTGCGTCTGTCATGGAACTGTTGTTGCCGGATTGGGTTATGATATCTGGTCTTCTAAAATTGTTCAAATTCGACAAGAAAACAGGCGTGAAAACAAGTGATTCACATATTTATTTGATTATATTTTGCCAAATACTGTTTAGAAAACTTCAAATTACTTAAAAGAAAGTAGAACTGATCAGTGTTCATGCCTGGTAGAGGAACTATGCTATGGCAAAAGAAAGAAATTCTCAAAACAAGCCAATTTATGAAATGTTTAATGAGTTTTGTGCTTCTTACAACTTTCAACTCCCAATTTTAAAGTGAAAAAATCCCTCAAAAATATCTATTTTTCAGTTATTGCCTCAATTAAGTTCTTCTCTAAACCTATTTTACACCCAGTTTTTGGCATTGGAAGGTCAATAGACAAAGCTAAGTGGATTGCTTCTCTTAAAATGATAATTGAGATTAGATGGTAGGTCGAAATGGGGGATCACTTAACGAAGTGGACACATCAACACTTGTCAACTTTGGAGAATGGTTGTATAATTCTATTCTATTATTTGCTGGTATCCTATATTAATTTTAATTTTGAACAGAATGAAAAAGAATAATCACTGAATGATTACATTCTACACGAAGAAATAACAAGAGATTCCAATGGAGAAAATACGTGTAGAATTCTCGCTAATTAGCTCAAGGAGAGAGGTCGTTTCTTGCCATTTTTGCAATGCATCCTAAGGCTTGGTCTCGTCTTTGATTTTTACAATTTCATGTAATCACACTTTGTACTTTACTTTAGGTTGGGTTAATTTTATTTGAAATTCACAATTTTTTTCAAAAACGGCTTACAGGTTTGTTTCTTTTCAGGTGAGTTAAAACATTTTTGGCTGACAGACACATTGCTTCCTCAAAAATGCTATCTAGTATCAGAGATCTCTAGAGATACTCCGATGCGGACGTGCAGAATTCATGGACGAGTACTTTTAAGTTCAACATTCAAATTAGTGTTGATTTTTAAATTCAAATGTGGACTTTTGGCATTCAATTTGGCTGAAGGAATGATAATAACAAACGGTTCTTAACAGTCCAACGAAGATAACGACCATAAGAAAACGGTAATTTCAGATGGAGATTGAATGCTGGTGCTGAACCAAAGCATTTTCCTGGTAATTGTAAAACATCATAATATTTAATTATAACAAAATAATTTTCTTACTGGTTTTCTAGAGTTGCCGTCTCTTAAGCCAATAAAAAAAGGCAAGTTCTTTCCAACATTTGAAATCCTGTCTTTTATTAAACATCTGTAAGGCATCAGCAAGAAATGCCATTGTCTGTGTGTGAACCTTAACACATAAAAAGAAAGGAACATCATCAACGTCAATAGGGAGTACCTCCCAATCAAAGACACCTCTTTCCGTATCAAACAATGAAAATTTGCTAAGGATTTTCCAAATGTCGTAATCTGTTCAGAAACACCGGAAGGTCGAAGAAGTTTGCTTGCAACAGAAGAAGGTATCTATTTTTAATTAAATTGCAGTACTTAGTATTACAATTAAATGTCTTCTTTAATTACAGTAGTGAATGTTGAGGAACTTCACGCCATTTCACTTGCAGAGAAACTCTTATCCCCTTACTTGCTTAACCTGCCTCCTAATGAAGGACAACGAAGCGTGCTGATTGATTCTGAAATATTTAGTGGATGGATATTAATGGATTGTTAAATTTTGAAATGTGTTCAGCAACGTCTGAATTTCAAACGTGTTTGCCTGCACCATAAGGTAGCTACTTTTAGTTGAGTTACAATGATCAGTATTAAAAGTGATTCTTGCAATTTATTAGAGAACATGGAAGAACGTCACATCGATTTAGCAGTAGAGAAACTCTCACCTCCCTGCTTGCTCAACCTGCCACCTGATGAAGAACAACAAAGCATGTTGAATGATTCTGAAATGTTCTGTTCTGACGAATTTCTTAATGTCGAAACCTGTTCAACAACGCCGGAAAGTGAAGCAAGTTTGCTTGTACCAGAAGGTAACTACTATTCGATGAATTAGAATGGTCAATATTAAAATTAATTCTTCTTTCTATTCAGCAGTGTTTGTGGAGGAGTACACGATTGCAATTGCAGAGAAACTCTTATTCCCCTCCTTGGACAGCCTGTAATCTTATGAAGGAAAACAAACTATTATGCCGATTGATTCTGAAATGTTTTGTGATGACGACTTTCCAAATGTCGAAACCTGTTCAACAACGCTGGAACAATTGATGTTCTCAACGGTCGCTATTATAAGGAGAGATTAAGTATTCTAAACTGGCATGAAATGAGTGAATTACCACACTAGCAGCCTGGTCAGACGAAAGTTGGAAAAAAATTCATCTCGAATCAGATGTTAGATGTCTTCGACCAAACTGAAGAAATCTACAAAGACACAGGATTGCGCATTAAAATGTTTGCTTCACTTACAATTATTTGAGGCTGGGGGTTTTCTGGTCTAAGTGCCATTGCTTTGAATGAATTATGATTGTCTATATTATCCTATATAATCTAACTTTATATTGTTATTGCAGAGACTTTTTGGAATTATTCGATCTGTAAATAGTCATCCATCGGTAACCTCTTGGCTTCAAATCATACGATATGTTACATTACAATTCCGTTTAAACACCCCGAGACGAAATGCGAACACTGACGATGATGAAGAAGTGGAATGTCTAGTATCCCTAGAAAAATGTCTGAAGAAGCAGGCAAAAAAATTTGATGTATTGGCTGCTACTGTAAAATGATTTTTAAAGGAAACTTCTTGAATAATTAACCATTCGATATGTTGGGGAAATTTCAAATCCTAAAATTTACTACATTGATAATGTTGCTATTTATGATTTGTGTGGGTTTTTGGTTCGTGCAAGGCCAAGTATGTCCAATTGTGCCGCATGTAAAAGTTCGATTTTTTCAAACAATTTACAGTAACCAGATGATTTTACAGCGGCAGACTTTAACAAATTGAGGACGAAAGGTGGATGAACATTTGTGTCGATTCCTATGTTCAAATGTATTCGCCAACTTGAATTAGTTATTCAAGGCCATTTTAATGATCCAAACCATTTTTATGTCATAGACACGTTCCCAGTGTGTGTTACTAAAATGGCAGGTACACATTTAATGGACATTTTTGTGAGGAACATCGCGAATAAATGATTTGTTATTTAGTAACGGAGTACGCAGAGATTCGGCATCACTTTGAACAAAAGCGATTGAACAACCTTCTTTAGTCAAAGTCTAAGGCTAAAGTAAAATCGAAGTTCAAGGAAGCCAAAAATGCATAAGTTGCTCATCACTTTCGTTTGATGAAAACCAACATAGTCGCAGAAAACATGGAAAAAATTTTCATTTACTTTGAGTCTTTGAATAAATTTTTGAATAAAAAAACTTGTTTATTTGTCAATTATTGTTAAGTAAACTAAAAAGTAGAGTGACGAAAAAGAATAGAATAGAAAAAGATGAGTAACTAATATGTGAATAACTTATATGAAATCAAAATTGAAAAGCAAACAAACGTTGGGAAATACCATGGCAGACGACAGCACATGACGGTGAATCAATATTTTGCAGGGATGATTTTTTGAATTTCTCCCAACTTTGTCAGCGAGTCTTTAACACACCCACCAGAGGGATACAACAACTAGATTTACAAATGGTCATCGAGGGCTCGTGGAAGAATTTTACGGAGCGCAGTTACCATAGGTTTGATGACTCTGGTTGAGCCTAGAAAACACCGAAGTAAGTTTTGTTTCCAGCAGTCAAATTACAGTCATTTCTTCACAAAGACTTGAATTCTTTTCTTTGATATAATGCAGGATCCCTCGAGGACATGGAGTTTAGTCGAGAAAATCGTTGTCGAATAGATGGGAAGTTGAAATTTTCACGTTGGAACTGCGTAAATACACAAACAATCCACCAATCTTCTATCCAGAATTTAAGAAATTTTAACTTAAGCTGGTGGCATTGCAATGAATTTGGTTTCCAAGAACAGTGTCATTATTTTACCTGTCGTGGAATCGGTTGGAAATGTGAAAAGTAAGTAATTCGTTTCCATACAAACCTTCAGGTGATACAAATTTACTTTTATTTTACAGACTGGTCTAAATGAATCCGTGCTTTGTTATCGCTGCATTTCAAAAGGAACCATGGAAGAAACAATCTAAAATAGACTAAGGATAATAAGCAATTTCGTAGTTCTATAATGAATCACGGTTTAAATGTGTAATCTTTTTGTGTGTAAATACAGGTGACCAAACAATCTTTGTCATGCCGAGTCATGGAGGAGCATAAAATCAAACGTAATTTTAATTAATGAAATTTGAACCATTTACATTTGTATGATTTCAAGAGTCACCTACGACGACCAACTCCCAAAATGCCAAGAGGGAGTTTGAAGATTAGGTAAACATCTGACGTTGTCAGCTCTACACCAATTGGAAAAATGTTTTTATCCAGACCAATTACCAGATTTATAGATAAAGGTGTAGCCACTAGGACATGGACCTTCCACTTCCTTTTTTCCTAGAAGCGTTCCCAGTTTTCCACTACCCAGCTCTTCAAATTAGCGCCACGGCGGTTCGTGTTTTGAAATGGGGAATGGTTTTGTGGAAGGTAAAGCTTGGTCTATTCGCAAAAGACGCTGCAATGAGTGGTTTCAGGTTGCAATCTTCGATGAGTTTTTTCCGACCTGTGGTCCCGCCACAACTCCAAAGCATTGGCATGTTTTGTTTTTCCGTAAGCAAGGTGAAGAATAGAAAAGTATGAATAGAAAGACAAAGGAGAGTGAAAAAAGAGTGACCGACTCTTTTATCCCCCCTTTATTCTTCCCTTTCTTGACTGCTTAACGGAAAGAACCCCCCCCAATTTGACAAATTGTCGTTTAATAAAGTCTTTACTAACTTTAACGCTGGTTATGAAAATTCAGGTAAAGAAAGTACAACAAAGCATGGATGAGTCGAGAGTATCGTCGTATTTTTCAACGAAAATAGACACGACGAAGAATGAATAAACATACGTCGAATAGACGGATATTAAAGACCAGCCGTGCTAGAATAGATAACTCATTATTATTGTTAGTTTAATTTTAGATACCCAAGACAAATTTGGCTATCAGTAATTTCAAAAAATGTTCCGCATTTCGTTGTAAATGTTGTTCGCGTTTTGTTGTAAATAGAGAAGCTAACTTTTTATGGTATAGTTGTTAATTTGACCGCTAGATGAAGTATTGGCGTTTTTGTTGTGTTTTTTTATTTTTTTCCCGTGACGCTTATGGCGCGCCATACTTATTCTGATTTCACAGAAAAAAAATTACATGGACGACATAAAAAACGTCAAATTGTCCCGTCCTGACTCAAGAGTATCATTCCGTGTTTAATCCCGCTCAATACAGGAAACGTTGCCGAATAAGGTCATATTAAATGTCATGTTTTGAAAATCACATTTGGTAACATGGCATTGCTGTATATTCCGCCTGATATCCTGTATCTCAGTTAATGAAGCGACAGCCTCGTCAGTAGATAGTTCTGTTAAATGATAAAATTAAAGAAATAAGAAAAAATTTCATTTCTGTAAAATTTCGTAGATGGTCTGATTGCGTTGTTAACGGGCCCCCTTAGTATGTTTGTTTTAATGATGCCGAAAAAATTGGGAACAAAAATAAAATCGAATTACATCTAAGCTTTTTTTTAATCAGAATTTATTTCTGTGTTATATTAATTCTTCTTTCTTAAAGAACAATGCTTATTCTGATGTCAAAAGTCATGAAATTTGCTGCATCTAATGCTTTTGTCTCTTCTTTCTTCACCTCTTGAACGCTGGTCTCGCGGTTATTGTTGCTTCTCACACTCATGCTCCTGCTCCATCTCCCTTATCAATTCCCTCACCTGCTCTCACTCTATATCATCCTCCAATTCTTGAATTTTCCTCCAGGTTTTGAATCACTTTACGCTCATAGTGTTCCAGCTCTCTATCCTGCTCCTCCATTTCTCGCTCTTGCTCCTGCATTCGCTTTTTCCCTCGTTCTTGATGTTTCTCCAGTTCTCGAAAAAGCTCCCACTGTTCCTCCAGCTCTTCCTGTTGAATTTTAAGTTCCAAATCCTGGAAGTCTCCCCGAGTAATCGAGTAAAAACGCAAACACAGCCAAAGCCAAATAACCAAAAGGGATATAGAAAAAACTCTGGCTTACCTGTGTAGACAAACTCTCTCCACTGGGCATTCTAATTCAGCATCCCTATTCCGCCTATCATCTGGGATATAATTGGCTGGAGCTGGTACCGTAACATCTTCTAAAAAAAGACAGTGTTATATTAATTCTTCTTTCTTAATATACAATGTTTATCCTGATGTCCCAAATCATGACATTTGCTGCATTCAATGCTTTTGTCTCTTCTTTTTTCACCTCTTGAACGTAACGTCCGCCTATCATCTGGGATATAATTTTCTGGAGCTGGTACCGGTACATCTTCTAAAAAAAATTATTAAAAAATTACAGTAACAATGGAATCAGTTTAAGACCGTAATTTGTCTGTCTGCTAGTGTAGACTGTAGACGCAGCTTTAAAAAGTTAAAACGCATTCGTTTTCTTCCACGTAAAAGAATCTTGAATAGTCCACTTTTTTTAGCTTTCAATCTATCACTCTTTCTTAATTTAAACGAGTATCTTTCGACAAAGACAAACAAAAAATAACTGGAAACATCCAGCAAAAGAATTAAATTAAATTTTTGTCAGCCACCATTTGCAAAATTACCAAATGAAATTAAAAAAGACGCAAAAAAACTAATTAATAGCTAATAATTTAAATTTCTTTAATATTTAAATTTTTTCTGTCTTTAATTTTGTTTTCGTAGTATTAAAAAAATTCAAATATTAATTTTAAGCCGTTTAGCCATAATCTTTATCCTGAATGAGCATCACGATGCTGAGAAAAAGCGACGCCAACACGAAAAATTCGTTTCTGACAGAAAATACCCAATAATCTAAAAAAAGTTAATGTTTTATGGTAATCCTTATTGTTAATCAAAAAATATTGTCCATGTTATGGGGTATAGTGAGGGGCTATAAAGTGGATAAAGACATCTTTCTCGTGAGGTAATTTACTATCAAGTTTCTCTGTTATCTAATGGACTAAATCAAGATTCTTTCCAGACTGCCAATCTGGAGCCTTTGCTACATTACTTGGAAAACCAAGACCCTGGTGTACAACTAAAATGAAAGACTCATTATGGCTTGCTTCTTTGTCTCAGCATTGTAGTTCAAATCCCTTTCCAGCTTCAGCGCTTTGACCCAGCGCAAATTGGAAGACAACATACTGTTGCTGAAGTACAAGGAGAAAGAGTTTTATGATACTCTGGAACCCTTTCAACAAACGTAGAGACGCTGGAAAAAGAAAAGGCCGATTTCAAAGAGAAGTTAATGCATAGATTCAAAAAGGTTTTGCTTGAAGGCTTAATGAAATAGGCGGCTGGGCCTGATCCTTTTGCCTTTACCATGCACGCACCGGCGCACGCTGCTCCTGTGGTGCAAATGCATTGGCAGCCATGATCCCAATAGGACTGGGACCAGCAATTCAGCATCGAACTGGAAAAATTGCGAGAAGTCAACTGGTCAACTGGCACGATTGGCGCTAACTTTGCGGTGTCCAATGTCTGCGTCTCGAGGAGTTCATTGACGATGTCCGGAACAACATGGCCCTCCAGCTGCAACTTCAGGGGCTTACTTGCCTCTTTTTCCTCAGGTGAGAGATGCGGGGGGTCGGGAAAGTTGGTCAGAAATGGTGGATCCCGTGGGTATCTAGGACGAAAACACTGGGAATTCCGTTCATCATCGATTACATCTCATCGTTTTTCTCCCTTAAGGAAAACAAAACTGCTATACGCTATTGTAGGAATAGGCAATTGAGGTGAGGTATTCAACCAATTTGTATAGTGTGTCCGCACAGGCAGTGGATCCGACGCCATGCGATCCGTGGCTTTTCGAAGTCAGGTGTATTGGGGTTTTTACTACTAGCTCCACACTACACCCGTGGTCCCGTGGCTGTGTAGTTACACGAGTTTCAAAAAAATAACAAATGTATCACTCTCCCCAATACTTTTAATATTTAAAGAGAAAAAAGAAGAATAATCGTTGGATTTTTGGTAAATGGAAAATTAAGATTGTTTTACGCTGGAGTAGTCCCCCCTAACAGGATTTATTGAATTCCATTTATTGTTCTTTATTTAAACTCTTAGTCACTCTTCTCATCGTTGTCTCTGATTTTAGAAGAACCCATCAATTCCACGAATTCCACGAATAATGATTGTGATAAATAAGCACGACTTAATCTTAGGCAGTAAGACGAAGGCGATTTATATTACAGGCAGAGAAATGGGTGATCGTTCCACGTACCACATGGAATATCAAATTGACACCGTAAAAGAGGAGAATCCTTTTACGTCCGACCTCCGACCCACTAGTAATCGGTTGTACCTTGTTAAGTGTACATATTGGGAGGATTTATTTAGTTCAATCCAAGAAAAATTGGCCAGGACATTTTTTTGCTCAGTTTAGCTGTTTTTAATGACGTTTCATTTCCTTTAAAAAATGTTGTTCCGATTTGAATTGAAATGCAGACTCCTTCACAATCCAGTCATTTTTCGTTTCTGTTTTGGAAAATGTAATATGGTTATATAAATCATACTCTTTATTTATTTTTGTCTTGGTTTTTCGTGGTTTTACTTGTTCATCTACTAAGCTAATCCTGCAGTTTGGTACTTTTTTGTTAAATTTATCTAAAAAACATTATTACATAACATTTATGTATTTAGAACTGATCAAAAGCCTCTCAGAGGTGTACATCAATTAAACGAATTTTAAACATTTTACTTGTGGTTTCCTTTATTATGACAAAACATGTTTTGCGGAAAACATTGGAATTCCTGTTGCATTCGATGTACACGACTGCTGTCATGGCCTCAAACAAATCAGCATAGAACTGCAAGTAATTAATTTCGGTTGAAATACTTTTCAAGGAATCGCTGACTGGAATGAGAGTGAGTTTCTAACAAATATCAAGTCAGATCAATCAGCGTCTTTAGATTGAATAATAGAGTAATTAGCATTAATTTTAGACAGTGATCAGGCCTTAAAAGTCAACAATACCCCGTCTGACATGATCCCCACTCCATTTTCGTTTAGTTTCATCCCCCACCCTGCAATATGTATCATTATTTGAAAATATCAGACAATCTTCGTGATTCTTTGCCGAGTAAAAGTCAACTTGGCCACCCTTCCCATAATTTTTTGTTAAATTTCTCTTCCCTTAACTGCTTTTATTGTTTGAAATATTGTCATTCAAAACAAACCTTATATCGGAAAATGAAAGGTCAAAGTTAAAAAAAGTGGTAGAACCCAGGAAGCATTTGATCTCATTTTTATGTCGATTTAAAACAACAATATCATTTGACATTCGTCACGTTTTCTACATTGAGAAGGAATTTCCATACTTTTTACATATAATATGCTGTCGCGGTAAATTATATCAACGTGCATTTTCTATTCCACCATGACTAATATACGTTTACCACTTTTTGTGTCAAGAAAAGACTGACGGTGTGACCAGTATGCCTTTGAGATGGCTAAAGGACACCATCGTTGTTAATGACCTATATATTAGAGAAAACGTTTAGTCCTTGCATCATTCAAATTTTTAGTTATGTTGTTGGTGGAGTCGCACTTTCTGCCAGTTTTTTCAATAAAAATGAGTGATAAAGTATAGAAAATGGGTGAAAAAATTTGTCAATTGTTGGCTCTACAGGTTTTGCAAATAAAACATCGATGGGTTTTTTATTGCTTCACAGCACCAACGATTCCATCTTTGGAAAGCGTTTACAAATAACAGATTTTTTTATCTTTGGGTCTTTGGAATTATCATCTATCACTTTTTGACAGTGCTGGGATTGATAATGGAGCTTATTTTGGTTATTTAGCTTCTTCATTGTAGAATTACCACATCATTTGAACAAATTTTTTACTAATGAATTTTTAATTTCATTAAAAAATGAAAACAAACTTATACTTAAATTCAAAGCTTTATCCCACCCATTTTTTTTAAAACCTTACAAACCGACGAAAATATTTTGAGAACCTCATTTTCCTCTAGGGCTGGATTAATTTGTTCTGTCATGGTGAACATCATATCATCAGTCACTTTTCTTTTTTGCTCGACAGAATATTTTCTTCGATTTCCCTCATGCAACCCATCTTAATTTTACTGTACAGAAAATACATTTTATTTGATTAATTTATCTGGTTGTCCCTTGCTACTAACTAGAGGCTTGTTCTCAAAGGTATTTTCTGAAAACAATTTGAGAAAGAACTTGATCTAGTGCCTTATTTTTCATTCTCAGTCTTCCTGCTCTACGTTTGTCAAGAGGGTTTGTGAATTCTTCCAGTTAAATTTTCTGGTGCAGGCCAAGGTTGTTCATCATCAATTGTTCATGTCGTCCAAAAATTCAAAGATACCCCTATATAAATGAACAATTTCAGATGATATTAGTAGTAAACATGACAGAGTTTGAATATTATGTTACCGTCAACCAATACTGCTGGTTCATCGTATTTATATCTACTGTAAAGATTGCGTAACATATTCACACAAGCAAGCATAACAGGTATTAGAAATCCCTGCTGGACTGATTGGCTAATTGATGCTAACACTGAGTTTAGCTCAGCCAGTGCAGTATGGACTCTTTTTTCCTTTTTTTACGGACCAGCTGCGATAGTGACGATATGTTGCTTTGTTGTAGTAGGTAGCTCTACTTCAGCAACGGTGTTGGCAACTTCCCATCTATGATACCGGGTTATTCTATTTAGTTTATCACGATCGGCCACTCCTGGTTCCTATCGTTCTATCACTGCAAGTGTATCTCCCTTTGACACGCGAGTTGCTGCAGTTACTCCTGACGAACTTCAACAGGCCATCCATGAAATTGCTGGCTTCAATGGAAGATGGCCGCTTACATCATGAAATTGCAGGCCATGAGAGCAGATATGTGGCGACAAACCACTCACCATCGCAATAGACAATGTTCCATTTAAACATCGACGAGAGATGCATTTAATCGAATAACTACCAGTCACTTGAGCAAACCCCAATTTTCTCCTGTGTTTCTAGGATAGAAACAAAGGAGGGTGCTCTGTGTGTTTGTTTGGAATATTTTCTTACCATCTTCTGTAATAATAATAATGTGTACGTGGGCATTATTTTCAGAACTCTACGTTTATTTTCCACGTGCAAGAACGAAAAAAAGCTTCGAGATTGACTAGATTTCTCATATCACGGAGATATTTTTTTTTGGGGGGGGGCTAGTGTTCTTTACGGCTCCGTTTGGAATGACATCGAGTGAAGGTGGAAAGAGCTTTTTGTTTCGCAGACACGCTTCAATGAGGAGGGCTCTTTGTTCTGTGTCTTGCCGACATAAACATATGGGAGATGAGATTTTGTTGATTTTGTGTATAGGTGGTGATTTAGTCTGCAGTGCCCAGCGAGGACTTCGGTTAGCTCATGGTGGATGTAGCTTTTCTTGGGGCAGGTAGCATCAGTTGGCCTCGGTAAAAATTCATTCGTACGTATGTACATGGGGTATTATCAGCCTATATTTCGATTATACTTAATATTTTAAAAAGTAATCGTTTTGTAACGAGCATATCTAGCCAAAAATGCTAAGTATTTTAAGGACAGTTATGGTGTATTTGAATTACTGATATTGCACCAGAGAGACGGGTCTGACTCTTGCCAGAGTAAACCAAAGTATAAAAATTCTCCCCCCCCCCCCAAAAAAAAAATAGTGTTTACTGTACACATATGAATAACAGGGTGAATGTGAAAGTATCTATTGGTTCAAATAAAGAAAAAATGTACCCTAAGTAGGACATTTGACCTAAATGGGTCATGATTGAGATCAATAAGTTACGTCCTTCCTCAGTTAAATAAAGGTTGTTTCGACCTTTGTGACAACACTTTGAGGGGGGAGTTGAATTTTTGTAACAGATTGTGATAAGAAGCAAGAAGGATCAAAAAAGCCTAAAATAGCTTAAAGCCATATGACTGTTCCATATGAAGTTATGGTAATTTGGAATTAGCATTAAATTGATTGATTCTATCTTAAATGGATGTATTTTATATTTTATATTACGAATTAATATTATTTTTAGTCAAATAAAATTAATCTTAATGCGAATCTTGTAGTTTGTTTAAAAGTAAAAGACATGTGATTTGCAGAAGAAGCTTTACCAGCAGTACGTAAAATATATATCAAACTTTGACAGCATGCATAATTGCCCTGGGCTGATTTTCATGAGTTGGGAAAGATCTGCCATCTCAAGGCCCTGATCGATACATATTGCCCCATATAGATATTGCTGATAACCTGATAACCAAGAAAAGGATGAAATGGAAGTGGCTCCCCTCCAGTGCAAATCCAGCACCTGGTGGTCTCCATTAGTCAGAGACAAAGATATGTCCAAGATTGAACATATAGGGGAAAAATTACGTTACTTATCGATATTCTTCGCTGGTGCAATTGTGACAAAGTCCTGGTTTTAGCCAGTCTCTTCATTCTTTGAATTTGGTCGATGAATTTCTCGCAGGCGAGGACGAAAGAAACAAGACGAGCCTGGAAAACAACGAAGTAACTTTTGTTTCCAGCAGTAATAACATACCAGTAATTTCTTCATATTAACTAGCTCTTGATATAATGCCTGATCTTTTGGAGACATGACGTTAGGTCTGGATTACTACGCCTAAATGGGCAAACCACACTGAAAGAGTGTAAAAATAAGTGCAATGCATTTGACATCTCTTTCAATCCACGTTCAAGACTGGACGGTATAAATTTGGTGGCCGCGAACCGTATAATTTTGTTTGGCGTGTTATATAATAGTTGAAATCAGTTTAAACGGCAAATTTAGCTTCAAGATGAATCTGGATTTGTCTGGATTGTCTTACCCAATCGATCTGACTCCCTCACACCATACCCCACCCCATTCAAAACCCACCAGAAAAAGCGAGGCACAATGCCTGAGGTTCTCAAGCAGATAAAAAATTCCAACAACTGCTGCGTTGGAATAAAAGGGAAGAAACAATAAACTGATTCAACAACTGATTAAACAACAACTGATTGAACTGAATGAACTGATTGAACTGAACGAAATTGATTAGACTCGAAACGAAATTGAACTGATCAACTGAACGAAACTGATCCAAAACGACTGATTCACCTCAATCAACCAAAAGTTGTTACTTTGTTACCCCTCATTACAACATTTAAATTTCCGTCGTGTAATTTCAAGGTAAATATTTACAAGCATATCTGGATTCCAACCCAACTGATAGTTTCACCGTTCATCCATCTCCCGCATCTCCCGCAGTCCATCAGCGTTTCAGTTGGCGTATCCTTCAACATCGTCATCACCCCTTCGGATCATCAACAACTTGCTGATTGGAGTTCTATTTTATTACTCTTGAAATACTAGTAATAATATTGATTAATTACTTTTGCAATTCGCCTAAAAATAAATTGTTAGCCATTTTGGTGTCGATTGTCGAACCTCGAAGCAGCTATGTTGAGGCACATCATTGTGAATTCTCATGTAGTCTACTGAAGAAACTCTTAATTTATTACAATATCTCTTAACTATTTTAACTTTTAATGAAAGAATTACTCTGAATATATCAGAGTTACCCTAACTACATTGAGAGTTACTCTGAATTTATTAGAGAAACTCTAAATTTGTTTTAGCTACTCTTAATATTCATAGTTACTCTAAAAACATTAAGAGTTACACTGAATTTATTAGAGTAACTCTAAAATTATTTTAGTTACTCTTAATATTTATAGTTAGGCCTACTCTAAAACATTAAGATTTACACTGAATTTGTTAGAGTAACTCTAAATTTATTTTAGTCACTCACAATTTACTGTAGTTACTCTGAATTTATTAGAGTAACTCTAAATTTATTTTAGTCACTCTAAATTTACTGCAGTTACTCTGAATTTATTAGAGTAACTATGAATTTATTTAAGTTACTCTTAATATACGTTCAATTACAATAGATTACATGTTACTCTACAAATAAACATTTTTTTATGACACGACGTTGAAAATACGCGCGCGATCGCGAGCGATAGATTATCGACAGCAAATCGGTGAGACTGAGGTTTGATGTTCCAAGCGATGCTGCTCTGCAGATATGATACGTTCAATTTTAATATCATTTACCGGTAATTATTCGCATTCTAGTCGTGTTGCAAGAAATCAGCTTAGAACGTCAACAATTTTAACTAACCACATCCGACGACCTCGTCGCCATCCGCCCAGACTTTCCGTCTAATATTTTGTTGGGAATTGTGGCTACACAGGGGTTGACGTAGCTATTGAAACTCGAAGCCTTATCACGGCGTGTGGTAGGAACAATATTATGCAAAGTATTGTATTGTTGCTGAACCCGAATTGGCTGAGTTGCGGTCCATGATTTCGTTGGTGATGACACTTTATAAAGATAATCAGATATATGTAAATAGTTGTTATGCGCCGCTGATTAAATTGCCTTATTAGCCTAATTTATTTTAAATGGTGTATTTTTTTTTACTAACCTGCATATTCTAAGATAAGATCCTTTTTTTCATTCACCGGCAGAACGTACTGAAATTTGGAAATAGTATTCGTCTTTTCGGTAGTGCTATTAAATCCCATAACAGATTCCGTTCCGTTCAAAGTGTCGATCTGTATCCATTATGACAAAATAAAAGTAAAATAAGTCATTCGGTCACGTAATGTGAAATACACGAGGAAAAACATCAATTGTGTTTCCGCTACTAACATCAAACGGAACGTTGAATGCCACTAGGTTTTCTTGCACAGTTTTTTTGCGATGTGACATAACAATGATAATAACAATCGCTGTTATGAGTAGAAGCATGGCAGCCGATAAAGCTCCCACAATGGCTTCAAAGTAGCCACGGAATGAAGCTGCTGATTAAATAGTGAAAGAATGGAATTAATAAAACGAGTGAATGAAGCCAGCGAAAAACGTGAAACTAAAGACAAATGATTGGCTTAAATTGTGTTTTGTTCGGCTAATAATGGCATAATACGGTAAAATATAGGCAGGTACTATTTAAAATTGTCGATTCCGAAGGTGGTCTTGATTCATTTTGCAGCAACACATCCTCGTTTTGTTCACTGGCTGCAACATCAACCAGCATCATGTTTTTTAATTTATGCTCCTCAATAACATCTGGAAAAAAAAGTCAGTTTTATTTTGGAGCTAGATGTCCCTACATACATAAAAAATGAATCTGAATAATATCGATATCAATATCTCGCACGAAAAAACTGTCTTCGAACCAAAAATGGATTTATCAATTAATCAGCTATAAAGGACGACTTTTGAAGAAAAAAAACGCCAGAGGGCAGTAAAGTCTTGGGGAACGAAAACTTGGGAATAGGGAACAAAAGGAAAGACAACGAAAAGGGAGATAAATGATCGCCTTGTGGGATAACCTTTGTGCGCCAAAACAGAAGGGGAAAACTGAAAAAGAGAAGGAAGAAGTTATTCCCTCGAGCCGTCGGCACGTCGGCCGAGCCAGTCAGTCCTAAACCTCGGCCAAGTGTCCCCTTGGAAGAGCCAGAACCTAGGGGAAATAACAAAAAAGACGGTATTTTGCGTTTCAGACGTGAAAACAAATCTGCACTTAAATATTGCACTAATATTTAAGTGTTTCTTTAAAACATGTCCTCGAAATCCGAGTGGCCGTTATGTTCGAGACGTGTTTTTTTTTCTTTTTGTGGGCAACAGATTCCTCAATCAAAGACACAGAATACTGGAGCAAAGGAAAAATTTATTAAAAATAACAGTTATTTTTAATTATAAAACACAACCAACGTCAGTGATGGGCCAATTGACACCAATAGATAGTTTTCCGTAAATTTGTGTGACTTTCTTTCCAGTTACTCTGTCAATAATTTCGACCAAATTGATTTCTTTGTTGAGAATTCCGTCTATCAGCAGACGTTGAATGAATGTCTTTGCGTTGCTTTTTTCCAAAATATTCCTATTAAGAAAAACGTAGAATTTATCATATAGTAAACCAATTAAACAGATTTAATTAAATTTCGAATTAAATAAATCAGACAAGTTACCCTTTTTAGAAATTGCAGTGCTCTTTTGTTGTAAACAAAACATGTCAACTAGTTTTATAACGGTAATTTTTAAGTTTGGGTTGGCTCTGATGGCATCCTAACCCACTCAACCTCTTCGGAAACATAAACCTTTGTTGCATTTTTCTATATTGCAATTGAAATCAAAGAATTGTAATATACCGCCACATCTCATTAGTAACAATAATACATTAACGCTAGAAATTGTCACAGAAAACTAGTGAATCTTCGTCACATTCCTTATGCCGCTCTCCAAGATGTTTTGCAATTAACGAATTGCGACAATCAATAACGTTTTCGCAAAACGACAACATTTAAAAAATGCTCTTTTTAATCGACATCCCTAGTTTCTTAGAGCTTTTTCCTACTTAAAAGTAATCATTAGTCATTAATTTGATTACCTGGATTCACGCATTTTTTAAAGTCGAAAATGGTTTTTTTTCTTTCTGCTAGTCCTATCGGAAATTTCGTCGGCCAGTGGATTTGACCGCAGAAGATGCAGGGCCTTTCACAAACTATCCAACTGAGATTAAATTTAACATTCTTAGTTTTTAAAGTAGATTTAACCTGTGGAGGTGGATTCGCTCTGGCTCCCACTGCTAGTTGTGATGCTGTTGCTGGCGGTGGATTGGACGGTTTGGGTTGTTTAGGAGCTGAAGACGATTTCTCATTTTACACACCTTTAATTCTGTTGTATCTCTCTGCTGCATCGATTTGTTCTCCAATAAACCTGATAACTTCTTCGATGTCCATTGTTTTGTTATTTGCCGATTTCGCCCATTCTAGTTGTAGCATGGAAGGAATCAATTTAATTAATATTGCTACGAGGAGTCCACCAAAGGAACTTGTGGGGACTCCTAACGTTTCCAAAGCGCTGATGTGAGACTGGAGATTTAGTTGAAAACTCCACAGTGCTGGTACATCATTCCCGTCCTTCACGGGCTGCAAAGTATCAAATTTTTCGAAGTGTCCGTCGATTAGGACGTCCTTCTTCCCGTACATTTTCTTAAGCTCGTCGATAGCAATTTGATAATTTGCATCTGAAAGTTCAAGATTATTTACTAATAGATAGGCTTCGCCTTTTAGATATTCTTTAAGGTTGTCAAACTTTTGCACGGTCGAAAGTGTTGAGGGATGCACAGCTGCATTAAAGGATTCTCAGAATTGGGTACACTCCAGCACGTCCCCTCTAAAATGCTTTATTTGCCGTTTCGGCAATCTGACTGACTGTATTGCTGAAGCTGGAGCTGTTGTAACGTTTACGATTGGCGTGGGAGGTGCCGGTGTGGCCGCCATTACTTGTGCATTAAGGTCTCTGGTCATCTGAATTTGATTTGCCAACATTCTTCTTTCTTTTTCCTCCTCTTTTTTCTCAATTGCTTCCAGCCACTCTTTTATTTTTTGCTTGATGATAGCTCTTGCTCCTAATACTTCGTCTTGAGTTTGGAAAGTGATGTTTTGCTCCTCATCAAGCTATTCTTGGGCGGCTTTGATTGCTTTCAATTTTTCCTCGATTTTTTTTATGTGACTTGGTATTTTTCGTAGAGACTTTTTAGTCTTGATTCTTGTACACTTATGCTGTTGATGTCTTTTTGGGTCATCACCCTTATGGCAAATCCATTGATAAGGCCTATTGCCCTCGTCATGTAGCCTTTTGTGCTTGACCTTGAACTTTTTAGTTGTTGAACCATTCTTCAGGTTGATGTGGCTCTCAAAGAGCTGTTGTGGTTGACTGGAAAAAAGGAGAGAAATGAAAATTTAATTTAATTTTTGTTGACTTGTTAATTGATTAGCCCGTCTCTTCTTCGCATATATTCCTTGGGGGCTTGTGGCGCGGATGCGTTTTCGTTTTTCTTTCCACTTTATTTGAACTCCCTGGGATGGATCTGTAAAGAATCGATTTAAGTTTGGAGCTAGGGCGATACCCTGGCTCCTTGCAAATACACCAAAGCTTCAACCAACTCAATTGAGCAAAACTGTTTTTTTTTAAATAGTGGCGCCACTTGATGTGGTTTCACTATGCCGAGAGAGAGCGTTTTGCTTTTTTGTGGCGCCCCTTGCGGCGTGCCACTACACTGAGCGAGAGAGAAAAGAGTTTTGTTGTTGTTGGTGGTGCCCCGTGCGGCGTGCCACTACACTGAGCGGGAGAAAAGAGAGTTTTTTTTTTGTTTGGAGGCACCGATTTCTCGGGCTCCTTATGTAATCAAGTTTTTTTTTGTTTAAAGAAGAATAGAGAAATAGAGCATAGTCATTAAACAATTGTATTTAGCAGTGTAGTACTGCCATATTCAAGAATACAATTTGTTTATTTAGTTGTCTGGATTCCTTTTCTCCTTCCTTCTTGTGTTTTTTCTTGACCAGAGGTGGCCAGGACGAGCGTTGAAGTAGCCGCGTTGACGTCTCGCTTCTTCGCTCCTGGCGTATGCTGTTTGAGAGCTGGATTCCTCTCCAACTCTCTTTCGAAACCAAACCTGTCCTCGTCCGTGGAGCTGTTGTCGTCTGATGAGCCCTCGAACGAGCTTAGGTGGCAAAGCTGGAGCTCGCCGTCCTCTTCCGATTCCTCTTCCGACTCTTCCTCCGATTCCTCTTCGTGTTCACCCGCTCTGGCTGCTTGCTCGATTGGAGCTGCAGCTGCTTCTGCTTGCTCCTGAGGCTCCAGATGAATTTGTTCTGGCTCAATTGGAGCTGCAGCTGCTGCTGCTTGCTCCTGGTGCTCCTGATGGATTCGTACTGGCCGCGGATGTTGGACGATGTCGCGCAGCGGGGCCTCAATTGGCTCCGGTACTGGTTCCGGCTCTTCGATGACGTCTGGGCATCGGGCCTGAACAGGCGGTGGAACCGGTTGTGGGGCCTATTACTGGACTGGCGGGTAGCGACGGTCGCCGTAAAATCTTGGGGGGAGAGAATCGGCTAATTGCTCCGTGTTGAGGAATCTTCTTGCTATTGGTAAGATTCTCTGTAAATGAGGGGCTAGGGCACCGGGCGGCAGCTCGTCGTCCGGGAGCGGTTCCCGCGGTGGAGGACGAGGTGGTGGTTCCACCCAGGCCGGCAGCAGCTCTTCCTGGCGCAACTGAGCTCTCTTAATCCACTAACTTCGTTTTCCTATCTTGAAAGTTGTTTGGAGACCTTTCGGCTCCACTAATTGTTTGTTGAGACAGGAAAAAAAAGGAATATTATTTCTAATTGAGAAGATCAATAAGAGCGAAATGTAAGGGCATGGAGAGACAACACACGAGTAGAGAAAAAGGCGAGTTCGTGATTTCTTACATTTTCTTACATAGCCCCAGCCCCAGCCGGCTTTACAAATTAAATTTGATTGTGTGGGTTGGGAGGGAGGACACGGTGTTTCACTGGTTACATAATTGTTCGAAGGACCATGTAAAAACTATATTATATTTGGTTGGCGTTTCAAGCCTTTACTTACAGTTTTTATGATGAAATAAATAGGACACAAACGACCGTGTCCTCTATCAACGATATATTTTTACACACTAACTTTAATACAGCAATCTTAATGGGGCGTAAAACAATTAAAGGAAGGTAAACAATGAGTGGAGTTGGGGCCACCTAGCGGGGGCCCCCTAGGCAGAAGTCGCGCAAGTGCGCCGGTGTGGAGACGCGGCGTCCGGATCTTGTAGTCGTCGTTTGTAATCACAGTAATTTATTCCATACCGTCAGTTAAACGATTAAAAAAGAGATGATTTGAGAAATTGTAAAACATCAAGCGTGACGCAAGGGACCCATCTTGCCCTGCTCTTCCACATTCCTGATAATAGGAACTAAGCGAACTTGGCATGGTGAGATGATACACAAATTTCAAATCTTAAAAATATTTAAAAAAATATTTCAGAGCAAATAATTAAATTTCAACCAAAATATAATTACTGGGTTTGTTTACGCCCATTTCAAAAAACGCTAGTAGCACAAATGATCTTTGATTACAAAATCAGAAAAAGCTTACTTAAAAAAGAGTAATTTTAAAAATTTAAAATTAAAAAAAAATAAACATTACAATCCACAAAAAAAAACAATACCTGGCACAGTCCTGCCATCCAATTTTCCTGTGAATATTCTCTCTCAACATCAGAAAAACCGGCATGATATGGAGAAGCGGTAAAACAAGATTCAACAAGATGAAAGGAAAGCGATTTGCATTCAAATCGGGAAGAGCAGTACATAGTTATTGAGGTTGTTTAGTTGTAATTAGAGTGGGTTATTGTACGTCTCAGATGCCTTGACCCATTTTGGACGTCTCAAAACTAAGTCCAGGCAAATTTATTCTCAGTTAGACGTTTGACACTATTTCATTATTTTATTCCAAATTTTTCATTTTATCGTTAACCGGCTTACTCTTCTTAATTCATCTAATCCATGCGATAGTAACCTTTTCTTTATTTTGGGTCTTGTACATGTTAAATACATGTTAGACTAGTATTTTAAAGAATAATTTTTTCTCCAAGTGTCCATGTGTATGAAAACAAAGGACGCGCGCTCATCACCTCCATCTCCTAAAAGAAGCATCTAAGATAATAAGATCTGGCTGAGACGGAAACAAAAGCCTTCTCATTAGAATTTCTAACATGATAAGCTCACTCAATAAGTCAACTATTTCTCAGGAGGGAAGACCAACTTTATTCAAATTCCCTTGTGAATATGATTGAAAGAACGAATGAAGCTGGCGAAAATGCCATTGAGGAAAAGGCAGTGTGGGAATGGCCCACCAAAAGCTTCCCATGACAGGTTTAATTAGACAGGTTCCTTGGTTAACCCAACTAGGTCGTTATGAATGTTGAGTCACAAAGCTGGATAATCGAATCAATTTTTACCTAATGCAAAGCAACAGAATGGAAAAATTTACCAAAACCCTAAAATATTCAAGAGACTACTGGAAGATCGTAAAAATTTTTCCCAATTAATAATGAATCCAAAAAATGCAAGTAGAACAACAACTGACGACCAATAGTCTAATAAGGCAGCATAAGATATCATCAAAATAGAAAACTAATGGAATCCACAATTCATTTAAATATTAAAACTTATTAAGCAATTTAGTGAAAAACCACGAGGTGCAAAAAAAAGCTCGAACTGCAAACAAGAGTATTCTTATCAAACATCCTTTTATTTTAAAAAACCAATACTTTCGATGATCAGACGTACAGCATCCTGCAGAAAAATCCGAAAGCTTTATTTCGTCACATAGTTTTTTAAAAATATTTTGGCATTTTTTCCTTAACATTAATAACATGAACTATGTAAAATAATTAATTCTACGCATAATATAACATTTTGAAAGTTAAAAAAAAATTACATTTTTGGCATTTTTACGGCTTTTTGAAAAAAAAAACCGCATTCGGATTTTTATGCAGGATACCGTACATTAAGAAAACCAAAATAGGCATCTTGGAGATCAATCTTAAATACCAAGTCGGCATGCTCTAAAAAATATTGTTCGCAGTCCAAACCTTTCTTCTTAAAGTGCCAAAAAAGTGAGCAAAATAAGTAATAAGAAGTGTATTGTAAGAAAGGCACAAAAAAGCAGTACCTGGAACGAAATATAAATTCAATGTATACAGTTATGAGACAGGGAATGCAATAGCTGATAAGGATTTGGGGGAATTTATGGATATTCCCAAAAAAAGTAATAAGTTACTGGTCCATTCAATGATAGAAGTAAGATGTCCCTAAAAAACAATTATTTTCTTTCATTTCGATAGTTCTTGCTGCTTTCTTTGTAGCTTTACTTCTTTTCTTTTTGAATAAATTTAGACGCTAAAAATTGGAAATATTAAAGTTGTAGTTCAAAGTAAAGAAGGATGGAAACGATGATTTTTAGAAAACAGTTGTTGTCCATATGTTTAGAAAATCATATGGACAATAAATAAGTGTCAGTTACACCAATTTTCTATGCTTGTTGCGTATCCAGAATCCTCCCGTATAAAAAAGCAGCTTAAAATTTGATAATTCCAGTTATAGTTTCACGGGATTTTACTAGAATATTTCCATCTGAACTTTGCACTCAAACATCTATAAACTTGACCTAGTATGCGTAGTGTTTGCGTAGTGATCAATTTGAATTGAGGAAGCAACGCAAAAGTACATATTCTTTTTGCCAAAATTTCATTACCAACCCTTTTTTCTTTCATAAGGATTTGCAACATGTGACTTGCCGGGTAAGTTACCCTACTAAAAAGTCAACATATTCAACAATTTAATAAATGTTCGTTTAAAATATATGGTCATCCTTATTATGAAATTGAAGCAGCTGACGAAAAAGATTACCAGGCTGATCATCAAGAGGAGAAGTGAATGACTGACCATGGCATTCATAAGTTTTCTCAATAAGGAAAATAATAAAAAATACCTTTTGTTTTTCCATGAAGAGCTTACAAAATAAACTTATTAACCCCAGTAGAATTATTTGTTATTGCAAAAAGTTTTAACAAAACTTTAAAACATGTCTTATAATTCTAGTCGAACCAACCGTCACGTTGACCTTCAGAATACACCCTTGAAATGTCATACGATCCAGAATGGCAAAGAGTACCAGCTGTAAGAGTACCAAAATGCTCAAATTAATATCATTGGTGCAATGTTTGGGGCTAAACCTCAAGCAAATCACCACGGATTCATAAAAATTTAGAAAATGTAACAGTTTTACCCCCTGGAATTACATTTGAGAGATACCTCATAACTTTGACATACCAAGAAAAGCGGAATTGACAAAATTTGTATTTGGAGGACGAGATGAAATTCGTATGATTTCAGCAAAATTACCGAGTGGGAATTCTGAATGGAAATATATTACTTATTGGAAGGACTATGAAGCGGCAGACGTTGATTGGGCTATTCTGTTATGTAATAAACAAATTTAATTCTTTTAGTGCTGACATTTCTCCAGGACATACTACATCGAAAGAACTAAAAACTAAGCTTGAAAGGAGATGTAAAAATAGATATGAAAAAGAGGTTTGTCTGATGTTACAGGACCAGTATTTTGGCCTGGATACAACTTTGTTGGGCCAGGAAACGAACTAACTTCCGATGTTATACCCGTGTCATCTGTAGATGCTATTGCACAAATGCATGACTATGCTTATGGACAACGAACTTTAGCTACAGAACACTATGATGACAAACAATTACTAACAATGTGGACTGAATGGGGAAAGGCATATTCCGGGGATGGGTGGAGTGGACCAACACACTACGAAAAATATTTTGTCATTCCTTCATTACTTGGACTTATGACCACTATAGATAATACTGATCATTTTACAGAAAAAAGAATCTGTGGAATAGAATGTTAACTCCCTGGGTTGTTTAAAAAATGGTTTCTGGATATAAGAATGCTGTATTAACTAATGATGAAATTCATCATAAATTGAGGCGATATTCAAGATATGAAAAAACAAAACAAATTGAAGCTATACAAAAATATGTTCGAGATAAAGTTCCTAGTAATCAGTTTGCAGAACATTATGCATTAAAAAAATCCAGTAAAGATTTGGCTGAATTAGAACGAGAGTTCAGAGCACAGAATAGAAAATATCCTGATCTAAGATCGCAATGGTTTAGTAGTCAACTATCAATTAACAAAACACAAAACTGGGAATTTGGTATGTCAAGATTTCAATATATACCAGATACAAAACTAGAAGGATTTGGTTATTTTGTTTGGGGTTATGTCGGAAAAGATGAAAGAATATACCCAATTATTTTAACAGAAGATCACCCAAGTGATACACAAGCCCGTTTTCCTATTGTCACCCTACCAGCAAATCCACCAATAAAAACATCTGTAAATATAGGTAGAGAACAAGTATTAATTCAAAATTATATTATGGAACTTAGAATCTATAAAATATCAAGAAGAAGAGCGTGGATTACAACCCGATGGTACATTTTAAAAACCTGGTACTGGAATGGTAGCAAATGTAAATTTAAAACCAATACATAAGTTTTGGGCAACTCATGTTGACTTCACTGGTCAAAATATCACACCTGAAAGAAGAATGGTATTTGAAACATGTAAGGATGATACAGAATATCAATCTCATTTAGCTAAAGAAGTGGGTCAGTCCCCAGTTGTTGTTCCAGAAGGCAAGACTGCAAGTAGTAAACGTCCTGCAGAAATTCCCTTAGAGGAATTGGATGAAACACAATTTAAAAAAAATATATATAGATAAAGAGGAATTTGTAGAAGCTAAACCCGAAAAATTTTAAATTAGTCAGTAAACTGTAACTGAAGTTAAACAGGAGGTAGTTGACTACCAGATGGTACTGAATTTAATTTAACAGAAACAATGCCGAATAAAAATACAACAGAGTCAGGACAATTAGTTGGTGTTTTGTCAATTGGTCTTGGTCCTCCAAGCTCATTGATTAGTCTTAAAAGATAAACTTTTATTTGTGGCGTTATTATACGGGACTTTCATTTATTGGATTACGCTGAAGGTTCATCAATCTTTGAAGGTGAATGGGTGGATAGAACTCCTATTACGTACGATGCAACCACTGGTGTGGAAAAAAATGCATTAGACCAGTTTGCGAAAGGAAAAAGAGTTGCCGCACAATGTATTCTACTTGATATTCTTGCAATGTATCTTGATCATAAAGCTAGATATCATTTAGCAAACCTACCATGGAACAAAATGAAGTTTTTAGGGGGAAATTTAGCAATCAATGCTATGAGACATAAAGAAAGAAAATCAAACAATTAATCAATCGTGACTTGCGTATACTGTCGGAGGTCCTGGAATGAAAAATGTGGACAGAAAGATCATGTGGTAAATGTATGACAGAGAAGGTGATTAAAATTGGATTTATGAAGCTAATACCGCCACTACTACTCCAATTACTGAATTAAAAGTTCCTATCAGTAGAGATACAATTGAAATTACTAATGTGGACCTTTTAACTGAAAAAGCTGAACAAAAGGCTTAAAATTCGTTTGGGGCAAGCCATTACAGCTTGTAATAAAGAACCCCTGAAAAATTCTTTCCTCAATTATGTAAATTGAAAACAGATCAAGGGACAAACGGAATTGGATCTGTTAATGGCAACAGACTATATGAATCAATGAACAATCATGCATTGAGTGCTGGTTCCTCATGAATTTCCAATCATAACATGGCCATATCATGTTAGAAATCCATCCCGAGAAATTGCATTTAATGATTATTACTACCAAAAGTAGATGGATATAACGCAGAAGAAATAGCGGATGTATCATTTGTAGGATTAAACTATCCTACTATGAACAAGATATGGCAATTGAATCGAAAAATAAGAGCTTCAAAATTGTCTTCTAAAGAAACTGATTGGACTGGAGCCACTGGAAAATTTTTACTTACACATTCTGCTCCATATCAACACAGTGTTGCAGCTTATTCGAAAGCTGATCCTCATACATCATCTCATTGTGCAATGATTCCTGTACCCCCTTACCATTATATGACGGTAAAAGTAATTACTCTGCAATTGCATGTGATGTTACAATAAGAGGAATATTTGGAATGAATTTTACCTCCACGAAAGATGTACAAAGAAAAAATGCTCCAGGTGCACTAGGTGAAGTTTGGGATAACTGTGTTGATGCATCTGTTTGTCCATTTGGTGGATATGGCTTAAGAAATTTTTCACAAAACAGAGTGCAATGGGTTTATGGTGTAGGATAGTACATAAAGGCAGACTTTATAAGATACTTGATAAGGGTGAAAAATTTGGAACTGAGTCTTGGAAGGAGTCTTTTACATGTTGAGTTATTCTCAACATATATGCTGAGGCCATGGGTATAGTCGGATTCCTGTACACCCCTGATGAGACTTATAGGGTCAACATCTATGTCATACATTCTATGTCAACTGTGAATTCTTTACTGGAACGTACAAAACAATCAACTTACGTATTGCAGTTTGCAGATGACATTAAATACGCAATTTTCTTAAAAAATGAAAGAATTACATTTTAAAAAAATGTAACATTGAGAACCGCTTTGCTGAGTATTCATAAATGGAAAGACGTCTGTAAAGAGCATTATTATTGACAAGATAAAGACCACTGACTAGTTTTCTCATTCTTTTAGCCCTATCCCTACTTACCTAGGGTTTCTGTTATCCGAGCCTTCAGGGCCTCTAGCGAATAAAGTAGTCTATTGCACGATAACAAAAATCGAATGAGGGCTGTTGCAAATGAGTATTGTTTATTTGTAACCTAGTCACTTCTCGGAAGGCTAGAGCCCCCTACCCCCGTCCCAGAGGTATCTTAGATCCAGTTTTCATGCTTTTCAGGGATCGGAATTGTGGAATTATGATTCAAAGTACCACTGAGCTACTGCTAGCTGCTAGCTGAAAGCTGCTGAGGAGTAGAAGGCTCCGATTTCAAAATTCAATTTGGGATAATGGATACCCCCAAAACATTGGCTTTAACAAGCCGAAAAGAGACCGGCTATAAGGCTCTAATATTTTTTTCGTTCTTTCTTACTAAATTTTTTGCTGACATGAATTTGAAAGTCCAACGTAATTTGTGTATGTGAAGGTGTGGGTCAAAATTCTTTCATCTGTATTCACATTTTGTAATTTTTCTCCCTTGATGTGGATCATCCCCTGATCTGCGGTAACTAATCCTACAATTTAGCAAAAAATTTGGTCTCACACTGGAATAAACAGCATTCTTGCACTATTGACCACACCTCGAGTGCTATTACAACTAAAACATACTTGATATTTTACCAAAAGTCTATTTTATTTGGTAAGAAATCCCTTTGACGTAATCCAGTACCAGTTTTGACCAGAGAAAATTGCGATTGTCACACATACGGAAAAAAGCGTCATCGTCCATTTGGTGTTTAAAAGGTACCAATAAAACGTCATCTGCTACAATAAAGGCTTCTTTTGTAAAAGAACCAAGACATGTTTTTGTTCTTATATCTATTCTGATGCGTCTGCATGTGTAGCTATTGCTTAATTAACAGTGGTAAGCATGGCGTGAAACGAATTTCTTGAAAAAAACTGAAGTGAAAAACTAAATGAAATTTGTTTTAAAGTGAGAGCCCTTTGACCTTTGATATTTATTTCTTGCTTATTACAACTATTACAATTATTACTTCAACTATTACTTACAAACCATCCAGCTGAGTTATTTTTTGTCTACTATTTCTCTAAGAAGTTACATTTCGAAGCTAATGAGTTGCAGTTCTGCATAAAGAAAAATACTGTACTTTTAAACGTCAAAACCCGATTATTTTGACTAAGCAGATATGTGAGAACTCCATTGCACCTGGATATTCACGGTCGGTAATGCAGGATTGCAACGTAGGTAATAGTTCCTTTATATAAAGTAACTTCACTTTTTTAGACACATGAGATTATCGAAGTTTTTATGATTGTTCACAGGGAGTGATTATTGATTCACAATAATGATCTGGAAAATGTATTTCAACACAATTTCAATATCGAGTTTCTAGAGGGGGTCTTAGCTGACAATGAAAAACAAGGATAACGGTTGGGAGAAAACTCATGAAAGCTGTGTTGTGCTAAAAAATTTCATTTGTTTATTTTATTCCTACAATTTCCCTACAACTATAACACAAACTTTTAACACTTAAAATTCTGCTAAATAAAAATTGGTTTGTTTTTAGAAGCAACATTTTGCCTATTTTTTTTAAGGAGAAACATTCAATAACTAAGTGTTTGGTACAGGGATTGGAAATATTCTTAAAGACCGAGTAGATGTTTTCATAACGTCGTCATCATCATGTTTCGGTTGGTCGTCATGCCTTTTTCATGTAAGTAAGCTTAATTATTTTAATTATTAAAGTAACGCATAATTTTAAAATTCTTGATTGAATTCTTCGGTTAATCACCGCTCTGAATTCTTTTATTTCTGATTTCCATTTGTAGTTGTGCAGCACAAGTGACCCATACTAGTTGCTGCTTGCTTCTTTGAGTCATCAACATGTAAGGATTAACCATATTAATTGACGAAGTATTACCAAATTTAAATTACTGTTGTTTTAATTTTTAGGCAAAGTACCAGATTGTCGATTCCTTTTTCTAATTATATACTGTTGTGATACCAACTGCTTCAGATCGATTCTGATTCTCACCCATTCCAGCTTATCATTTTTGGTAGAGAATGAGAACAATTTCAACTATTCTGTATTGCTGACTTTTAGTTATTTATCTGTTATTCTTAGGCAAAGAACCAGACTGGATTACTTTCTTGAGGGATAAAATTGCTATTGTCGGTGTCCACCCATTTTCCCCAACCTACTTCAGGAAATGTTGAACACCAGATGTAGCTCTGAGCCATCATGTTGGTACACATTGCAATGCTTGGTTATCGTCTGTTGCCTAAATGTAGCCACTGTTGCTTTTACTTATAGGAAAAGAACCAGACTTTGGATTCCGATATTGAGGGACAAGATTGCTATTGTCCCTCACCTGCTTGAGGAATAGTCGAACACCAAATGTTGCTTTGAGCCAATACGCTGGTAAAGAGAATTTTAACAATTAAGTTCTTAAAATATACACACAAACAGTAATCTTTATTTATAAATATTTTGGATTTTTTTTATATCATAAGTCTTTTCTTACCTCTATTTCAACTAGAATCTAACCCCATGAAAGAAATAATATCGAAAGCTGGTGGATACCTAGATGTCTATGCATCCTTGTACATAGATAAAGATAACGTCTTTATCTGTATGTTTTGATTTGCTTTTTTTTTATGTTGGTTGGCTCCATCTTCTGGTTATTGAGTATCGCCTTTTTACATCAGAGAAGAAGGTTGAGTGTTAGGTACATGGAATCATTTGCAAAATGTGTTTACCGTATCTTCCTTGTTGGATTTTTTTCTTTAAATATTGAGCTGCAATTCTGTCTTTATGAAAGTTTAAGTAGTTATATTTATCGTAACAGATTGATGATTGAGGGGCTTGGTGTGACTTCTTTTTCAATTGGAATAGTCAACCGTCAACACAATGTGTATTTCATAGTGGCAAGAACTGTGGGCATAATGTCTGCTAAAAGAAAAAGATAAGTATAAGTATAACATACTGTCATAAAACTGGAAAAGAGAAACTTACGTCATCTCATCCTTTTCTGTATTAGCAGCCAGTTCACAAATGACTGGAACCAATTTCAATAGATATCACTTTTTGTTTTGAAAATCAATGAGTTTAAAAAAATACTTTCCCACATTCAAATAGAGACGGGTGGGACAAATAAAACACGATTTTGTTTTTTCAAAAGTAAAAATTGGTCGACAGTTTACGTCAGATCCAGTGATTGAAAAAAGAATTGCAAATTTACAGAAAAATGTGGAAGCCTGAAACAACGAGGTTACTTCATCTTATGGGTTTCTATGGTAACAAGCGACAGTCACGCTTTATACGCCACCTTGTAGACCTCGATTCAAAAATTTACTGAAATGACTTTTTTGTCAATTAGTCATAACCGTTTTGACGAAAATGTCAAAATTTATTTCCGTTTCCGGAAGAATAAAGACTTAACGATTGATACTGATATGCCCGAGTTGCTGGATGACCATCACGCACCCATTATCTTAGGACCAAAAGACCTAACGAAAGACGAAGGTAGAGACGGACAACTGCGATAGAGTATAGCCTCGGTTTCTTAAGCGAAAACCTGAATTAATTATACTGGTCTCAATGTGGAGTCATTAGGTCAAGATGTAAAACCCATCAAGAAAGTTATGAATGGCAAACCAATTCGACGATTGAAATTTATTCAAATGGAAATAACAATTAGTGTGCGTGTCCGTTAGCAGACTTGACAACGTCGTCCCATTAGCCCTTACTCATCCGTCGCATCCTCAGTTGACTCTAAATTTGGTAATCACATCTCATCTTACGACTGTATTAGGACAGGATACAGACGAATATACAGATTTACTAGAACCCCCACACAATTTTAATAACATTTGAACTATTCTTTCGTAATCATGATATTCAAAACGTCTCATAATTAGCAAAGATGTTCACCACAATCAGTAAACAAAAAAGAGCATCGCTGCATGACAACTAACGAAATTAAAGAAAACCAATAACAACTTCGATCCATCAGTAAAAAGGACGATAATCAATTTGACAAGTTCTATTTGTATTTCTATAACAACGTTCTAGCACTTAGTAAGATAAGGACCATTGTAAGCAATGAAAGGACTACAATAATTGACCTACAATTCATTATGAATAGAGAAATTATATCATAAATCATCAAACCATACCACAACAGAGAACCCTTCGCCAAATACGCACAAACTAAAACAAACAAAGCTATCCAAAATACATCTTAAAACAACGAGACTTCTACTGCAAAACAGTACAAATTCAGAACTAATCAAGGTGAAACAACGTTTTAACAAATTTCACAAACCAGATTACGATAACACTTGGATTTTAGATAAATTACAATCACCAACAGAAAAAGAAAATCTTCATGAAAGGTCTTCTTCCACCATCGACGAGCGTTCCCGGAAGCCGGACCCCGCGTTGAAAAGAAAAGAGGGGCTTTGAAACTGAACTCCACGACCACTCTAATTTTAGAACACAAATACAAATATAATATTGAACAAAAAAAATAGAATCTACCATCTTTCTTACCTTAGAATATCTCTTACAGAGATAACAAGAACAAACAGCACAAATGAAAAAGGAAACCACACACCCTACAACAATTGCAATAATGCAAAGAAGCTGGTTTCTCGATACATCGGGAATCATCGATGCAGGTGTAGTTACAGTAGTCATCGGAGCAGGTGTAGTTGAAGTAGTTTCCAAATCACGCTCAAAAACATGCCTCTCAGTATTAATACTCAAATCTTGACTATGAGCCAAGAAAAAAAATGCAAAAAAGCAAAATTTCACAAACATCTCGAAATTTTTCGATTTCCTTGGCCTGGACAAGAAAAATAAAAGCCAACCGAACACAACTCAGTTTGCTGAACGACTGCGATTTTCACATACTTTTTTTTCCCCTTGAACCACAAAACGTCGATAAATTGGAAACAATCGTACCATAAAAAGAAAGATTCAATTCAAAGAAGTTCCCAGACGTTAATAAAACATTATACGTCTTCCAAGCCACAAAAGTCGAAGAATAAGAATCGTAATTTCAACGAATCCATCGTCGACTTACAAACAACCGTCTACTACTCTACAAACCTTCTTCCAAGCAACAAAAACCCGAAGAATAAGAAGAAATCATTGCAATTTCAACGAATCCATCGTCGACTTACAAACAACCGTCTACTACTCTATAAACCGCGTCTTATCTATAAATAACACTCAGCTCTATCGACGCAGCACACAATTCCTCAAAATGATTCGAGCGAGCGACAGCAGTTCGAGCGACGAGGAAGTAAACAACCAAGCCACAGCCGGAACAAGCGAAAATAAAACAACGGCGAAATCAAATGGAGCCAACAACGAAGTCACCGAAATCACTCCTCAACTCAACGCGTAAGATCGATTCATCACGTTCATTTTTTTTTTATTAAATCTACAGTACTAACCAATATTTAACATTTCAGATGGAAAATCAAAGGAAGGGTCGAGCGCATTTCTAGACTGTTTCCTACTAAAGCAACGGCCAATTATTTTTCTTCGGGCTGCGAGATAAATTAGGAATGATTAGAACCGTAGCATTCGCAAATCAAGCGCAGAAATACTTCAACGTCATCCAGCAAGGACAATTTTATACACTAAAAGATGCCCGAGTGAACGCAGCGACCAGAAAAGATCAGATTTACCCATTGAATCACGAAATCGTGATATCACAAAGAACACAAGTAATTTAAAAAATATATATATATAAACAAAGTATACAAAAAGACCCACCTAATCTAACAAAACTTATCACAGATCCAAAAAGTGGACGCAGAACCTGACTTTCCAGGAACAAACATGGTTAGAAGAACTATGCTAAAAAAAACTCAAGATCTTAACCACGGATCTGCAATATGTAAAAAAAAAACTCAAAAGCCCTCCGATCTAATATAAGACATTAATAAATACTTCCATTAGATGTTGAGGCCATCATCCGAAAAGAGTGGGAAACAAATGAACTCAAGGGCGGGCTCACCAAAAAGGAACTGGATGTCTTCGATGAATCCTTGAGCCCTGGAGAACCAGTAAAACAATTTGAAATCAAAGTTTGAAACACGTAAAACAAAAAAAAATATTCACTTTCAGATGAAACTTGCCCTCTGGAATGACGACACTGAAATGACCAAAAGCCTGGATCTCAAAGGCTTCTACTACAAAATTTCAGTCAAGCATGCCACAACAAACATCTACAATCAACAAATCTCAATTAACACCACCAAAAGTGGTACAATCGTGGTAAAACAACAACAAAATTAGAAAACTAAAATCACACGTGTCTGTAACTGTAACTTTGTTAACTTACAGATAAAAAAGGTGGAACCAACCTCCCACGAATCGGGAATAATCACCAACTGGAAAAAAAGGAAAAAATATCAGATGACACCAGAAAGAGGAAACACAGCGAGAGCAGCGCCGACAACGAGAGCGGCAAATCAACACGAAATCAAAAACACCACCGTTGCCAAACATAAATCAAACACAGATAAAATGTCAATTTGTGAATCTAATCTACTGAAACTTTTCATGTCAACGACTCATCTCTAAACTGTAGAGTAGAGTGTAAAACGAATTAATCTAGAGCTGAAATACAAATTAAGAAAAAAACGTACGAAACCCAGATACGCCATACCATGACACGCCATACTTCCAAAATCCCACAACTAACCAAAATCAACCACAAAAAAAATACGAGCATCGAAAAAATAAACCACATGCACAAAAAAATCCATCCAGGAAAACACTTGAACGAAACAAACACAACACAAACAGAGCAGAAAAATATGAAAGACCACTCTCTTGACGGAAAGAACACACACGACTGACAAATAAAATCGTATCGCTTCTCTCTCAACAGGAAACACTCTCACAGCATTGCAAAATATAAAAAAAAGCCAGAAAAAATTAAAACCCCTTCCCTTTTCCACCACTCAACAAAACGAAACACAATTTAAAAAAAAAATTTAAAAATAAAACCTGAAAAAAATTAAATAAAAAATATGAAAAAATTAAATCAGTTTTTTTAGCAGACATCATACACAAACATCAAGCTGACATACTAGTTCAACATACTTGCCGAAAGCTTGAAACTAGTTAGGTTCACAATTTAGAGTTTAGTCACATTCCCGTATTCTGATTAAAGACATCAGCGATTGAAATAAATTACTGTTTTTTGTATCGTTGGTTACCTTTGAACTCCATATCAATGGAAGAAAGAATTTTAAGTAAAGCTGAGAAAGCATTCATTCATCATGGAGTCCAGGTATCATTAAATTCTGTTGGTCTCTTATTGAAAGAAATTGTTCTTACTTAACGAAAGTCAATTTTAGAAATATCAAAGGATAATTTTTGAAGTGATGATACAACAATGCTGAATTATCGTCCTATAATTCTTGAAAGTTGAAACTAGATTAGTTTCAAATGCCAGAAGATCGGCAAGGCTGAGACTAGCAAACTCGAATATTCTTGTTGGACTTAAAGTTGAGCTAACCTCCCCATTACCTGATAAGCCCCAAGAAGGAAGACTGGAGTTCTTTGTGGATGGGTCTGTTTCAACAATTTAAATATAAATAAAATTTAAAAATTGTATTTATTACATTTTGTTAATTTAGCTCTGCAAATGCAACACCAGAATTTCAAGGAAGAGGCGGACAACATCTGGAAAAAGGAATTTTGCAAATTCATACAAAGATCCTATGCTTCAGGTGATACAATTAATTTATCTCAACTTTCTTTATTGACACGACAGAAACATTGGTTCTTGTATGTTGACATATTGATATAGCTGATGTGATATTTCCACCAATCAACAATTTCTCATGAAACATTTTAATGGCATTAAAATAGATCATGAGTGTGAAGGGAACCCTTACGATGCAGTGATCTTCTTTGGGAACTGACGGCGTCGGAAACGTGAATGCAACTAATTTGGAAAATTGTTTTAGTAAAATAGAAAAAATAGTCTGGAATTCTGAATATTCCATACCTTATACGTCGAGTTTGGGGGAAAGCTGAAAGGACATCGATCATTCGTAATCGAACGTCTTACTCTTGGCGTCTGTATATTCCTTGGCGGATCCATCTTTCTTTTCTTGGCTTGCATTTTCTTTTTGGTGCCGTTTTTTTTTAAATTTAGCATTGGGCTGACTAATCTATCTTTTATCTGGTTTGGACGTTCATTCCAGCAAAGTAAACAGAAATGCAAATCACTCTATACCTGATAAGGCAATCATTTGCGATGTGTATGGCCCCATGAACAGCCAAAAACTCCATTAATTGCATACATTTTTGCATCATGCACCTTGCTTTACTGCATCTACACAGGCCCTTAGTACAAAACCTTTGAAGATATTTTTTAACCGTGTGATACTACTCGAAAACTCCTATAGATAGCTTTAAAAGATCTTTATTAGTGTTTCTAAAGAAAGAAATCATTTCTGGCTTCTTCTTCCCATTCCAAAGTCCACCAAGAATCAGGTAATTTTTTTTGGGAGCTCGTTAATGACGTAGTACATACGCCATATATTGATATTGTAGAACACTTGTACAGAGGAACTCTTACATATATTACAGTAATTCATGCCCTACATCCTAGACGAAGCAATGTTTAACTGGAAGAGGGCAAAGAATACTTCAAAAAGCCAATAGCAAGAATCACGAACTCCTGCCTAACTAGGAAAGAGTTAACGACATGCCGTCTCACAGGATTCAACACTGCCAAACTAGCAATTCTCAAAGTCAAAAGGACTGCCTTAGCTGGTATAAATTTGTAACATTGCAAAAATTTCACAAGTACATTAATATTATTGATTTACGTTCGCTCAGTTTTTATGAACGCTAAATTACCAAGCATTACAATGAAAATAGCCAGCAATATTGTGACAATAAACAGAACTCGTTCAACGCAGAGTAAATGATAACAATTTTCAGGGTAAAATTGGGTAAGTAGAGGACAATGGAACTTTTGCTTAAGACCGAGCATAGGAAGGGGGTGTTTTTCATAATGGACCGAAGTAATAATGGTATTAATAGAGTAATAATAGAATTATTGCTCTAGAATTGATTGGTGCGCTCCTAATATTCAATAATATTGCAAAAGAATAAAAGAATGTGAAGAGGTGAAAGAAAATGAGAGTGAAACTGACGAAAAAAATCACTCTTTTTTTACATTGGTCCAGTTCTCTGCACCTATTATTGCAAAAAGTTCGTTTTCTCTGAAGAGATCAGCCGATTTAGAAATTAATCACCTTTACTGAAGACAAATGTTTAAATTGGTAAATTTTAGTAGTTAATATAATATACCTTTGAAACGCAAATAGATTGGGCATGCACTTTTATCGGAGTTTGAAAGATCCCTCTCAGCTTGTGATATCGACCAATTTGTCTCAATTCTAGCACAAAAGGAAAACAATAAAAATATCACAGACCTGGAAAACCAATTATAGTGAAAATGTCAAGATGAAATATGGATTGTGGAAAGGTCTTTTAATGAGATATTTTGGAAACATAAGTAGTAAGTCCATGAAACATAGTTACAATCAGGGATTATTTTCAATGGTTTTTTAATTCTTAGCAAGTCAACGTAAATCTTCATTGGCACCAACTGTGAATAAAAACTAGACCTTGGCCCTGTTCCTCGTCTTCCTGAGAAGTCTAATCAAAGACAATTGTCTTCGCCGATCATTACAGAAGAGAGAGCCAAAAGACAACTGGAAGCTCAAGAAAAACGAAAACAGGAGCAAGAAAGACAAATCAAAGAGAAATTGTCAGACGAGGAAGTTGTGATGATTACGATGAAGATTTAGACGAGGGATATCATCAATATATGGCAATAAAAACATAAATTCCTAAAATCAAATTTTGAAAGGATCCATTTAGTTAATTACAATTTTACAGGAATCTGGCTCCAAAAAACAGACTTTGAATAATTTGGCAGATCCCGTTCCTGAATCCTAGGGTTCGATATTAGCGTACGAAAATTTCTACAAAATTTAAGGTTAAGCTCATTCACATCCTTTTTTTCAAATATCTCAATGCTCGAAAGCAAAAGGAAAGAGAACGCAGAAAACTGCAAAGGCCATTATTTAAGGTACTAGACGATCTTCCAGACTTTTGGCAAAATCAAAGTTGAAGGAAAAGAAGTCATTGATGTGGAGGAATCAGTTTTTTGGAGGAAGTCGTGGATCTGGAGGAATCAGTTGTTTTGGAGGAAGTCGTGGATAAGGAGGAATGAGTTGTTTTGGAGGAGGTCATGGATCTGGAGGAATAAGTTTTTCGGATGAAGTCTCGGATCCGGAGGACCATGTTATGTTTGAGAACTTTTTGGAAAAACAAGGCAATTTTAATTGAAAAACACGGGATTCCATCTTTCTGTTGTCCACCGTGCCTCGATACGTACTTTGCGTAGTTCACATTAATTTTTTTACGATACTTCCTTTTTATTTTAACACATTATTTTATATTTATAAAGTCGAAGAAGAGAAGAACAAGCACAAGAGCTAGCAAGCTGTTCAAAATAAATTTATTAGATGTTTAAAATACATTGTCAATAATAGATGTTGCTTTTTTTAAAGATATTTCCTCGTTTTTTAATTATATTTGAAACAATGTATTCCATGAGAATAGATCACGTGATCGGAAGAACCAACAGAAGCGGGGAACATCTGTCATTTCGTCTGTGCTGTCCTCTTGCAGTAAGAAAGTGTGTAATGCGGTAAAAGAATGAAAAATCGTTTTCAAGGATACGCATTCTATTGGCTGTTGCCGGTCACGTGAACTGCTCCTATTGGTTATTGACTGACCAGCGCTAATGCACCAACAAACACGTGACTTTAGGCCCCTCCTGCGTTTTAAAGGCGGGCCACGGAGTCGAAACTTTAAACGTAAATAACTCGTAAAGTAAATTTTTACCATATGATTGGGAGATAATTTTTTTCTCTCATTTTTAGTATGTTTTATTATTCTTTTATTTTTGTGAACCATCCTCTTTTATAACAATCAACGTCAAATTCACAACCATTCCAAATTTTAACAAAGTTTTCAAAAAAGGTTTACTTTACGTCAACGTTAGTCCAAACGTTCACTTGATACTATCCAAATATTTTGCCAGCATTTCAAGCCGTGATGGCATAGTGGTTAGAGCAGTCACATACAACGCATCTTCTCGCTTCTTCAAGATCCCTAGAAAGTCTGCAGCCATCACTAATTAACATTTGGTAAGTAAAAAATTTTTATTCTTGATATTTTCATTTAAACAAGCAAGCTGAAGCATAGGCCACTGTATTTAATACAGTAAAAGATAATCTTCCTACATTCAAGCCACACAGCTAGCTTAGGTTATAAAGTATAGTGACAAGAAGTGTAACTGTAATAGGCATTGTTCTCACCACTGCTGATGAAATGAAAATGTTGGAGGAATTCGTTACCAATACAAGCGACTGCATGTCTATCAAGATACATAAATCAATTCCCCTTTTTGTTTGCGCCGATTGGTGCCTCACCAGTCGACCTACTGACACACTTAATTTTTAAATTCAGTGAAGCCATTTTTTCAGCTAAGCTTTGAGTCGTTTGGTTGGAGGCTAGTGTCTCGTTTTCCAGAGTTTTTTGGGTCTCTAGAAATTGAAAGGGCTCCGTTACTTTCTCGTACTTACTTAAATTGTTTAAATTATACCTTCCAATTCTTTGGTCAAAATAAGTTTTGATTCTTCCACCTTGGAAGAATTTCGATCGTTTTCCTGCATCTGATTATCAGCAAAAATTTGTTTTGGTAACAAAACTTGGTTTCCACTTTGTTTATCTTTCTTTCGACTCCTCCTTGAGATTTTGCCATTCATCAGTGACTGTCAATTCAGTGTTTTGTACAAGATTGATGGGAGTAAATAGGATGGCCGTCGAGTAACAAACGCTCACTTTACGATCCTATAAAGATTGCGTGTCCCATAATTGCGCCACAGACGAGAGTGGCAGCTGGCACGACTTTTAATATTGTTGTCTGCTGCAATCAACGAGTTTATCATTCGATTGCTACTCGATAGTCGATACGATAGTTAGCTTCAAATTTAAAGAATAAAAAAACCATAATTCAACTTAACTTTTTAATTATTTTCCGGCAAATTTTGTCCCCATTGCTAAGCGCACAGTTGGTCACAAAGGTTTCCATGGAATAAATAAGTATAAACGAAATTCACTGAATTAAGTTCAAGTTACCTTATTATTAACTTTAAAGGCCTTCAATATGCTTTGGCTTCTTGAGGGAACCCATTCATTGGAACAAGTGTGTAGTGTTTGCTTCTATTTTAAAACCACCTAACTCGCTATAATGGAATATTTTTAAGAGGATTTGAGTTGCTTATTGTTGTGCACATTTTCTAAAATGCAATAGTCTTTCTGACAAAAGTAAAAGCGCATTAATTGTAAGAGTGTTTTTTAACGTAGTTTTATCAAAATTTCAAGGGTAACATAGCCAAGATAATCTAGACCAACTAAACTTGAATAAAAAAGTTCACGGTACCCATTTTAATCGATGAAGCTGAAACTATACGAATTTAAATTTGACAGTGCGCATATGAGAATGCACAGGATTTTTGCGTTCAAATTTAATTTAATCTCCTCTGGTTGGCTCTGCTTGAAAAAATTAATATGAACAGTGGAAAAAAGGTTGAAAATTTGAAATTCGTTTGTATTCATATTCGCAAAATGGGAATTAACTTTTTACCTTTGCGTTGATAGCGATGGCCATAAATGAAGTTCATAGGAAGTAAAATTTGAACGAAATTTTGAATGAAAATTACGTCAAAGTAGAACGGTAAATCCCCCCCCCCAAAAAAAAAACCTCTCCGGTATGGAGAAACTGCAAACTGAAACATAATATATAAAAAATAAGTATTATAAATTAGAAAAAAACACATACTTAATTTCAGAAAGTCTACTTCTGGGCTACACAGAATTACCACGTGGAATTCTTAGATGACCCATCCAATGATATTGTCTGTTTCGTCCACGATAACCCGCTGTTGCTATAATTTGGTGGTCCCCACATTTCCATACTTTCCTAATTTTCAGCTTACTTTCTACGGTTCTTCGTAGAAATAGACACTCACGAAGGAAATTTAAAAGTATTCATCGTCGTCGGTGGATTCGAAAAAGTCTTCCGAGAAAACTTTTTCGTCGCTGGAAACACTTTTGGTCATGTCCAATAGTCTGTTTCATTCCCACATTTTTTTTTATTTTCATGTGGGCCTTTCTGGATCGAGGTTATTTATAGTTATAGGTTGAAATACTGCCCTATTTTTTTTCTTAAAAAAAATAACATCTAGACCCCCCGCCAACTCATAAAGTGTCACAATGTGTGTTTTTACGGTTTTTCAGCGCGCTTGTTCTGTGTGTTAGTTTAAAAAATCGGACCTTAACAAATTATTATTTAACTAGTGAATCTACATATTTGTACCAATTTTTAACTAAATCGTTTTTAAATTTAGACCCCTTGCGATAAGTTTTAATATTCCGTTTTTTATATGAAAAGATAACTCAATGACTTTACCTGTCGGGTTGTGAAAACTTCCCTTTAGTCTTATGTCATCAGATATAATAATATTAGGCAACAATGTAATGAGTCATTAGACTCATATCCAGTCACCAAGCAGTCTGATGTGAACCTTTTTTCATGTGCCTCGCAGTGAAGTGAAATATTTTCAAATGCAGAGCCATTCTATTACCGATATCATTATTGGATGCATAGAAAATGAAAGTCTTGCTGACAAGTGTAAGCTTCCAACTAACAGAAGTGTCATGGCCCGTTATTTGCACATGAGAACTGAAAATTCTCTTAAACCCAACAACGATCTAATTAGTTTATTGTTTGGTGAAATGGAAATTGTGTGGGCGAAATCTGGCTGGTGTTTTAATCACTTGGGAATGGATACTGTATCAAATATTTAAAATAATTATGAATGAACAAAGTGAAAAACAAGTAATTCAAGATAATAAAAAATGTAAAAAAAGCTATTAAACCGCGATCAAATAGACAAATAATTCAACATTATGTTCATAATAAAAATATAATATGAATACAAGTTAATTTTGATTAGGTACTACATCCAATAGTTTTCTATTATTTTCCCATGTGTTTATTCCCCGTTCTTGATTAACACATTTCACTTTCATGTACAGTATCCTACAAAAAAATCCGAACAGCGATTTTGTTGTTTTAAGCCACCTATCCATACATCGGGAAACTGTGTTTGGCTTTTGACTTAAATTTAGGGGGCTAGGAACAAAGCGAAAGGTGGGAAGAAAGTAAAGACTGGAATAGCCTTAGGCTCGTTGTCCATTTTTGGACGTGGAAGAGGGGGAAGTGACGAAAAAACCTAAAAGCTGACAAAATCTTGCATATAAAGCGGAAAAATTTCAAAGACATCGCCATAAGTCACTTGTCAAAAAGTCGAAAATGAGCTTAAGGTGGTTATTCATTTTTCCACGCCATGAAAATTCCAGACAGTCTGTCTGATTTTGTTCATATTTTTGAGGGGGATGGGAGGGGAGACAGGACCACGGGGTAATCGAGCCTGTTACTCTTTTTTTCTTTCTTCCCAGTTCCTACCATTCGCTTTGTTCCTTGCCTCCCGAATTTGGGTCTAAAGCCAAACAGTTTCCCGAAATTTGGATAGGTTGCTCAAAACATAAAAATCGCCGTTCAGATTTTTGTGTAGGGTACTGTACTTCTCAATCTACTTCCCCCTTACAAAATCCAACTTATCAAAATGGGAAAGGGGGATATCTTCTTTGATTGAACTATGCCCATGGAGATTACCTGGACAAAGAATTAGAGTACGTAGGCTGCAAAAACCTGCCACATCGTACAGCAACTACGAGAGCTTGGACGATAAACCTATCAAAAAATGAAATAAATTAATCTTCAATGTCGATCGAAATGCTGTATGAAAAGACAAATAATTTTTGTTTTCTGTTGTTTTCAATTGAGTTCACCCAAATATTCTTACTTTATCCGACAGGTGACAGCTATTGTTGAAACAAAATTGACATGAAACTAGATGACTCATCTGGTGTCCGCCAGTTTCGGCACTTTTTTTTTGGCCCAGCAGTTTTGTCAACTTCAGCACCCTAAATAAATACACATTCCTCCCATATTAATTAAAGCATCAGTTTCGGCACTAACTTGATCACTTTTCGGAATCAATAAAAATATTTTCTGTTTTTTAAGGCTTTTATTATCTTAAACAATTTTAATTTCTTTTATTATTGCAGGCTTTATCACTTTAGTCGTCACTTTCTGTTTTTTGTTGGTGTTTTCGTGGTTTACTTGTTGACGTTTTTTCTTCTTTTATACTTTCTAGCTTTATACTTTCAATAATAGTTTTATCATATAAAAAATTTAAAATTACAATAAATTCATAAAAAATATATTTCACGAAAAAATAACATTTTTACAAACAAATCTAGGATTTACATACAAATTCATTGGAACTTTTACTCTCAACTAAAAGAAATATTATTACTGTATCAACCTTTTTTGTGTTCAACCATTTTCCCTTCACACAATCTATAATTTAATTTACATGATTAAAATAATAAAGGGGTTTAAAGGAAGACCTGTTACTGATAAATCCCATAATAAAAAAACTAAACATTGGGAGAAAAGCTTTGTTAGCAATACTTATTGACATTTTACTTCTGAACACTTTTAATTTTGAATAAACTGACGTAAAACTGGCCTTCTTCATTTGTTATGTAAGTTACCAGCAAAAGGTTAATGAGAATTCCATGCAGGCGATGCAGCCTTAACCATTTGATGTAAATGCTGATGACTGGATGGCTTCCATATTTTAAAAGATGCCTGCAAACTGCAATGGAACATTACAATTGGTAATTTATCGTGCATTCGTGTACGGTGTATTACGTTTGACGTGATCGAACATTACAAGCATAACCAGGGGAATGAAGAGAATAATTTTTAATGCTATTAAGTGTATCAAAGACCAACCACACAACTGAAACTTTACTTCTGCGTAGAGAACGAAAAACCAAGGAATTAATTTTCTGGCGAGAGAAACAGAATGGAAAATTGTGCAGCGCAGTGTGCAAAAAAAGTTTTGCTGGAAAAGTGAGAAGAAAAATGAAATTAGACGAATAGAAAAAACCGTGCGATCAATTATCGCGAGGACGACGACGATCGATTAAGCCTGCAGATAAATAAAAATATTTTAACGCATGCACAATTATTTGAGATCTTTACATTTATTTACCATTATCGCTGCGACGAGAGACGAATGGCTGGAGAGTAAGAGGAATCCGATCTCCACCGGATTACTCGGGCGCAACATTAAGTTAGTGATGAAACAGCATTAAGAAGCGAACTGAAATAAGCATCGACTTCCACATCGACTCCGTCAGCACTGCCCCTGAATCCTGCCAAATTTGTCTTTAAAAGGTTGAGGACCGTATCTCCGTTCATTTTTGCAGTGTCGAGATGACTTCCAGCAGCATGCACAAGAGCCCGGAATATGGGCCAGTTTCCATCCCGATAAGCCACTCTTCTACCTGCCATAACGTAAAACGGTGTTTGGCCATCGTCGTCTTTGGCCTTAGGATCAGCACCGAGTTGAAGAATATACTGGATGAGATCGGTTTCCAAGTTTTTTTCGGCAACTACCACGTGAATAACAGTGGTCCTGCCTTCGAAAAAGAAGTTTCGGATGTAATTCGAAAGATGCCTTTCTATTTGATGCTTGTCTTGGTTGTTTAGACGAGGGAAAATTTTCTCCAGGACGAAAACCAATTGAAAAATGATTTGGCCGAAACCGCGGTGGGATTCCGTAAATGATTGTCCCATAAATTTCAGAATACATTCAAAATCCGTGTTAGCTTGAAATACAATTGAAGACATCCCTTTTGGATTCGGACAAAAACCTTGCAATCTCGCCGATGTTGGTGAGGGCCAGAAGATTGGCGTGGGAAAGAATTACTTCTCTTCCTGGATACCCAAGCCGTTTCTTTGCCAAAAAGACTAGCCAGTAAGACGCCAAAACAAGGATTTTGATGAGAATATCAAATGATTTTTTGGGGAGCAGTTGTGGATCGAATTGATCATTCACTTGCTCCAGGATGATCAGGAAGGTGTGAATCCCTATACCATTCATCAAAGTAAAGCATTTGATGGCGGTGGTATTTAGATTTTCAACTTCTTCGTCGTCTTCGTCTTCATCTATGTCTTCATCATCTTCGTTCATTCTCAAAAGTTCACAAACGTACTCTCACTATGTAGAATTATCGGGGATAATTCCCTACCAGATTTCTCTGGGCGGTTCAACGGATAAACCGTTTGACGGGTTGTTCTAATTTAAGAACTTACTTCTCGGAAGATTAGCGTGTTTTAAGTTGAGACGATGCGTTTAGCCGAATCGCTGCTAGTTCAGATCTAAGGAGAAGAGCATAAGTCTGGTTAATAACTGGAACTGTACCGTTAATAATGACAATCAGCAAGGCTGTGGGTTTCCTGGCTGTGACACAGAGTCAAACCGAATAACTGCTATCAGAGGCGGGCTGAATGCAGGAGAATGAGGAGATGACCGTCGAACGGAGTTTTCTGGTAACCGAGGAATTGAGTCTGGGTGCAAGGTGTCTCGAACTCCCAGCAGGGCTGCAACTCTTGATCAATAGACAGAACGATCTGAATTCTGATACTTAGAAAAATATCCCTAGCTCGAGTAAATATTGTCTAAGTCCTGCAACACAAAATAAATACAAGTCCTTACCCACGACGGAGACCGGACAACATAGACAGAATATAACGGATATACAATGAGCTACTGCCCAAGGGAATTGACTCTAGACCCGATACCCAAAGGAGCAGTCTTAATAAGAACTTACTAGTTTGAGTGTGTGTGAATGAGACGGTAATGGTAATAAAAAAACGACAATACGAGATGAGACGATAATAAAATAACAAAAAATTTAAAATTTCATTTTACATTTGTCACTGTTTCGACATTGAAACGGAATTTTCATACTTTTTACATCTTATATGTTGTCACGTTAATTTATATCAACGTGCATTTCCTATTCCACCATGAATAATATACTTTTCACAATTGTTTTTCCAAGAATAGACTGACGTGACCAGTATGTCTTTGAGATATCACAAGGACACCAACGTTGTAAATTAGAGAAAAGGTTTTAACAAGCGATCCGCCACTCAAAGAGACCGTTTGGGGGGTTTTTGATTTAGCGGAAATCGTCGCTGGGGGTTCTAAAAATAAACAAATAAATGGGTTTTGTGCAAAATTTTTCGCTTAGTCGATTGCTAAAAACCGCAATCGCCTAGCTTTTGTAGTTTGGGAGATATTTAAAAAAAACTGAGAGGGGGTAGCCGAAATTTGGACTTTTTTTTCGTTTTTTGTGCAGCAGTTTTCTCGTTTTTTTCAAAATTTCAATCATTAATATCTCGGCTTCTAAGCCAAATATTTTTAAAACATTAAAATGGTTTGAAGAGACGGGCAATCCCATCATTTTAAACCAATTGGATTATTTTTAGGTGCAGCAGTTGACGAGAAAACTGCTGCACAAAAAACGAAAAAAAAGTCCAAATTTCGGCTACCCCCTCTCAGTTTTTTTTTAATATCTCCCAAACTACAAAAGCTAGGCGATTGCGGTTTTTAGCAATCGACTAAGCGAAAAATTTTGCACAAAACCCATTTATTTGTTTATTTTTAGAACCCCAAGCGACGATTTCCGCTAAATCAAAAAACCCCAAAACGGTCTCTTTGAGTGGCGGATCGCTTGTTAAGTCCTTGCGTCATTGAAATTTGTACTGATGTTGTTGGTGGAGTCGCAACCTTCTGCCTGTTTTGTCAATAAAAAAATATAAAGTAAGAGAAATGCGTAAAAAAATTTGTCAATTGTTGCCTCTACAGGTTTTGCAAGTAAAACATCTATGATGGTTTTTTCTTTTATGGTTTCACAGCGCCAATGATTCCATCTTTGGCAAGCGTTTTTTTTTTATCTTCGGGTCTTTGGAATTATCATTAATATCTTTTTAACAGTGTTGGGATTGATAATGAAGCTTATTTTGGTTATTTAGCTTCTTCATTGTAGAATGACCACATCATTTGAACACATTTTTTTACTAATGAATTTATAATTTCAATAAATAATTAAAATAAATTACGCATAGAAGTTTAGAAAAAAATACACAAATGCATTTTCTGTGGCTGCCTACAACCGGAAAATCCCAACAAACCCAGTTAGACTTTGCCCCCTAAAAATAGCCGGGTGACCGTTTTTCGAGAGGCGGGCCTTAAACTAACTTTAAAATTTATTTAAGGCTAAACCTTACATTTTCCCTATAGAAACATGATTCACAATCTCTTCTAACTCGATGAGTTTGATTACCTTCGTTGCCCTCCTTTAAAAAAAACAAAGGCGAGAACTCAAACGTGGCCTCCAAGATCAGCGTTGATTTTAAATGCAACTGCTTTCCCCCACGCTGTCACATATGACAGAAAGTAATAAATAGAAGAGAAAAGCGGAGAAACTACTAGTTGGGTGTTAGCAGTTGAAGTAGAAGCCGTATGTTACCAGACAATTTTTCTGACTGTACTTAGTACAGCACTATCCTTTATTTTAAATAAAAATACAAATACTGTATTTTAATGTAAAAATGTTGCTTTACTCATATTATTGGAAATTTTTACGATTGGAAAATTCCAATGACAATAGGGGAAAGATGAAGATTAAAAAAAAACAAAAGAACTCCCCTGCGCGAAAAACATGAAAACACAACGGAAGAGGACAGGAATGGTACAATCAAAATCGATGATAAAGTTAATAAACCTGGAGCTGCTGATTTTTAATCAAATGCAATTGGCAATAAAAATCAAACACTAATTCAAACGCACCGCTTTTTCCCTTTCAATCACCAACTCTTTTCCAAAATAGCAGATATTTTTTTGTTCGGTTATGAAATATATTGCCTGTATATATTAAGAAATGAATATGTCTATATTAATTATAATTTATATATATGAAGGAGTAATATTCTTTGTAAAAAATATGAAGTACAGTATTAATTTTTTTAAACAATTATTAAGTACTATATCTGATAATTGGTTTAATGAAAATTCAGTCCAAAAGCGATGGCAATGTGGAGGAAGAAAACTGTATGTTAAAACCCCCACAATCAAAATTTGGAAAGAGGAAAATGGAAGATGCCATTGTGGATAAACAAGAAGCTGCTGATCGAGAATCTTAGGCAAGTGGATGTTCTACCCCCAAATCAGCGAGGTCAAATCTCCTTTATATACTTTAAAATCCAATAAACAAAGTAATTTATGTATATTTTAAAAGTAGTTTATCTGTTCGTAAAAGTGAATTCAATATAAATTGTATTTGAATAGTCACGATGTTTAGTGAACATGATTTAAGTGGAGAAGATTTTGTGAAACACTGACCGAAAGAAGTTAAACCAATAAAAACAATCTCACTATCAGAATGTATGCTATACATATTTAATTTTCTAACCCCTGTCCTATTTTTTGGGTGTGTTTTGACCCACACAATGATTGTCGTTACTAATCAATTAGTCATATATTGACCGTGCTGCTGTGCAAATGGCACTGTCACTGAGTGCTGTGAATAAGAATTTCTGCTAGGCCAATCAAGCTTTAGGGGAAAATTCTGATGAGCAGTCTTTTTCACAGCAAACTTTCAGGAATAAATTATTTTACTTGGAGGGCGGGGTTGGGAAAGACTGCGAAAAAGAATTTGTGTTGGATCGTTCCAGAAATAGAAAAGAAATCTTCTTCGGAGTCTTGTTACCCAGAAACTTTCAGGAATTAATGAGTTTGCTTAACTGCGAAAAAATAATTATCTCCTAAAACTTGACATGCACATTAGAATTCTGTTTCACACTCACTACAGTATCATTTGAACAGTAGCACTTCAAATAAGATTCTTTAGGAACAGCAACATTTTTGGTAACCCCAAAACTATTGGTTGCCACCAGTTTTACGGCCCAGTGATTTCGTTAAATTCTGCACCACTTTAGTTATTTTTGCATTCGTATTTGTCATTTTCGGAACCTCTAACAGATTGAGACATTCTTACTTAGTCAGGAGTCGAGGTGAAACTTTATTTGCTTCTCACTGTGTTTGTGTGTTTTTTAGGTTTGTCACCATCCCTAGAGATGTGAACCGGATGAGATCAGACCAAATTTAACGATCGGAAGGGTTTTCCTTTTTTTTGTCTGGCCTTTGGATAAAAAAAAAAGTCATTGCCCGATTACGGAAAAACTTCAAACCCGATTACAACGACTTCAAAAAAATTCAACTGTGGAAGGAGAAGGAAGAGAATGATATGGCCATCAAATTTTCTTTTACAATCTGTTCAGTTTCAGTCATCAGTTATTTTCTTCTCAAGCAAAGTGCCGAAAATTGTGGACACCGTGAATTTTTGTTTGAATTCAGGAGTGTAAGTTTTTTTTTTATTTAATTGTTGAATTTGTTTGCAGATGGGGATTCCTAAGCTGAATATAGAAACCCAAACTTACAGCATCATCAAGCCCACTCTCGACCCATCAAATCTTAGTGAGACTCTCCCTCTATCAGATAATATTTTTAAATATTTTCCACTTTTTGATATAAAAGATGATTTGATTCCGTAATTTTAAGACTGTGGATCTATTTGCTGTTCATCATGGATCCCCTTACTCAACCAACTTACTCAACCCCTTACTCAACCACGGAAATGGGTCAGTACGAGAAGCTGTTAATCAGGTAAAATTGCAATTGAAAATAATTTATTAACAAGACATTTCATTAACGATGATTATGTTTTATTTGTTATTCATATGCAATATTGTGAGAAGCTCTTCTCACAGGGAAGCTGCAGACTTCATTCGATGGTATATTCCCGTAAAACGTAAACATAATTCAATCAAGTCGATAAATGCCTCAAAATATTGGAGGAATACACACAGGCCGTAGCCGTATAGCCAGCGTCAAGCATAGGAAAGACACAAATACGACAAGTTAAAAACGGGGAACGAGGAGACCAATAGAAGGTTGAATAAACGGCCTGACAATTGACTCGCCAAAGGGTGAATCAACACTAGACTGGGTGAACAGCCCAGCGTTGACTGAAGGAAGAATGCATTTGATGGGGTGTTATGGCAAATGACTTGTTTCCAGAAAAGAGGGGGGGGGATATTTTTTCCAAGAAACAGTGAGCTGTTGCATTCCTTACAATATGTACTCGTAGCTGAATGATTTGCATATCAAAGGATAAGGCGCTCGAAAGGTTAAGAAGGAGGAGAGAGGACGTAAAAAGGAGACGTGTTAAATGATAGGACGGGTGTAGGTCCCAAGTAAATAAATAAATATTTAGTTGTATGAGTTTTAATTTAAATTTATTTGTTTTTCCCATAAGAAATTTTCAAAAATTCAAAATTTAATTTTTCGCCCCGTATTTTCCCCTTATTCATGAAATCTATACGATAACTTCTATTTAATTGAAAAGTAATGTATCTTTAATTTTTTTTTTAAATATACTATTGATGTAATAATATATTGACATTTGTTAAAGTAAAGGAATTAAAAGTAAAACAATGGAACGAAAATATGGGTGGAAGGTGAAGAACCAGTTTGAAGTGGTGGAAGCTAATAAGGGAACTATGAAATAATGAAACCAGAAGAAGAAAAAATCCTTAAAAGTTGGGGCTGGAACTGGAAGCGTAATGATTTCCCACAGTTTCATCCAAATTTTCAGTTGCGAAATTCTGCAATGATAAAGGTGGTATAGAAAGTACTAAGTAGTAGGTAGTAGAACCGCTGAGTGTTTTCAAGTCTTAACAGGTAATATCTCTCTGGAAGGCAGGGACAGGGATTACAGGCATTTCAATACAATACAGGAAAAAAGAAGCAGATGGCCGGTTCAGGAAATTAGATCATGTTTTTGCCAGAGCTGCTCAAAAGCCAATATTGGATATCTTCAAAGAGATTTGTAAAACTTTTGACTTTAGATTACCAGTTTTTCAGAAACAACATCCCCTCAGTAACACTAAAAAACTCTGTGTATGAGTTTAACAATAAACAAAATAGGTGTTCCAGGTAAACACCTATATTTCAAGTTCTTGCCTCAACCAAGTTCATCTCTATACCTATTTTACATCCAGTCGTAGGCATTGGGAAAACCATTGACAAAGCCAAGTGGAGTCCTGCTGTAAAGATGTTAATGGAAATTAGGAAATCAACCCAAAATGGAGAATCACTCAACGAAGTTAAAACTCCAGAACTTGTTAACTGCGGGAAATGGTTGTAGAATTCCTTTTTATTAGTAGGTATTCTTTATTAATTTTTATTGTTAACAGGATGAAAAAGTATCCATCTGTGAAGGCTTTCATTCTCCACGAAGAAACACCAACTGAAGATCCCCGTCAAAAACATTCCCGTTGGATTCTCGCAAACTGGCTGAAGGAAAGACGTCGAGTCATGCCTTTTTACATGTGTGTTGCATTTGAAGACTTCACTTTTTCCATTTCATGTCACCACGCTTGTTACATAACTAAAGGTTGGGTCAACAGTCATTTAAAATTCAAAAATTTTCGATAACGACTCACTTTTCTTTCTTTTCAGGTGAAGGACAAACAATCGCGGATGGAAAGAACAATGCTGCATCAAAAATGTCGTGTGGAAATCTCACGTGTAGAAATCCCAAACGAGTTCGTTTTTTCAGTTAGCATTCAAAGTTGATTTTTAAATTCAAATGATTCGGATTTAATTTGGCTGAAATAAAGAAACAGTGTTTAACTATTCTGGGACGTTTTCTGATTTATTACTACAGAATATGGTATGATGGTATATTTTACACAGCGGTGTATTTTGCCACAGTGGTTTTGTTGCAAAAGTGTCACAAAGAATCAGGGGATCGTTAATTGTTAGCTCTAGAGTGCTTACTTTGAGTATTATGCGATGTTGACAAATAAGATTTAACAAAAGAATTAATGTTTTGAAAAAAAAACAGAAAAAAATGTTGTGCCTTATTTAAAACCCCTTAAAAACCATAAAACAAATTAATACATTGATTGAAAATGTAATCTTTTTTTTTTATTCTTATTTGGCCCATTTCGAAGGTATTCGATGCCAATTACAACTACAGATATAGTCTGTTACAATTTGGCGTTGCCAATACAATTTTTGCTGGTGCATGGCGGCATAGATAAAGACGTGGTCTTTATCTGGCGGCAGCTTTGTTAGGGGTATGGAGAGTAGGTATGGGGGTCTTTTTATACCCCTGGCTTTGTTAAACACACTTTTTGTGCCATGTCGAGAGTAGGCATGGTCGAGAGTACTCAAGGCATCATCTTATTGGTTAAAATGTGGCGTCACGTGACTTTTGGCAACGTCTATTGGGAGATCGACTGTGTGCACACTAAACGAACCCCAGGATATGCTTCGAAAGAAAATGTATTCCAGATGGCCTCACATAACTACTGAACAAATGAACTTGAGTCGCGTAAAGTGTCCGAGCAAATCCTACCATAAAAAAAGAATTGGCTGGAATATATTTTTGTATTAAGTTTAAATTCTCTTTTTTAGTTAGCTACATTAAGATCGTCCGTTTAAGATATGTCCATTCCTTTTTTGAATCCCTAAATGGAAATTCGCAATTGAAAACATTTTTGAAATTTTTAACTATAATTTCGTTGTTTTTACTTGTGAATGATTAATATCGACAAATCAAGATGTGCAAGTTAAGCTGCAAAAATAATTTGTTTGAGCCATAATTTTTTTCTCTTAATACCATTTAGTGGTTGTAACTTCAAACCAAAGTGGCAATAGCTGATGAATTCGGTAATAAACGACAAAATAGTTTTGTGGGTGCGTTAGCGAGTACAGGCTAATATACATAATTTTAGCAAGTGTAGTGGCTATTGATGACTTTTGGGACCTAAGGTTTAGCAGCTGCTGTTGTCGCTGAACGATAGGTGTAGCGAGTGTACTGGATAATTTAAGAATTCGCTACACCCGCTACGCAGCTGCTTGCATCGTCAAAGTTAATAAATAACATGGTGTTAGATTTAGAGTTTGAACCTTTAACCTCCAGAGTCATATTACGGCTCGGTAACTAATAGATCAAAGAGAACTTAATAAACCTGGCAATATGAGTGTTTTGTCAAAGTGTTTTGTCAAAAGTGTTTTCTCGTTTGGCCTTTCGGTGGCACCACCAGGGGCGCCACTAGGAGAGATCTAATCAGAATTAATTTGGGTACTACTACCCAAAAAGTACAGCTTCGCAATAAGCATCACCAGCATCGCCTAGATGTGCGCGACTATGTTGAGAAAATATTGATGTGAGTGCGTTAGCGAGTGTATTGGCTATTGTCTTAAGTTAGCGAGTGTACTCACTAATGAAATACGAAAGTCTATATGAAGACTGATAATAAGGTTACTGGCTACCCAAAAACTGATATTAATATAAACTTACTCACTATTTTAGCGAGTCGGGTGGAGGGGATTTCACAAACTCCCAAAGTCATTTCATGAAGATAGATATCCTTTCCACAAGTAATGATTGTGGTAAATAGTACGGAAATTAAAGCCATCTTTGATACAGGGGTGTCGCAAAGTCTACTACACGAGACCGTGTATAGGTCATTCATTACCTCCTTATATACAGCTGGACAGCGCAGAGACCTCAGTAACATTTTTTGATGTGCACAATAAACAGTTGACTGTTGAAGTATTGAAACAAGAATTGATTGTTACGAATGGAATTACGGAAATGTGCATTTTAGGAATAGACGCTATTTTAAAGCAAGACTTTGTCTTATGCGTCAAGACGAAGGCAATTTCTATTGCATACAAGGATGGGGGTGATCGTTCCACGTATCACAGGGAATATAAAATGGGCACCGTAAACGAGGAGATATTACTTTTACGTCCGACTTCCGAACCACTAGTACTCGGTTGTACCTCGCTGAGTATACGTATTGGAATGATTTTTTTAGTTCAATGACTTCAATAAAAAAAAATTGGCCAGAGAAAATTTGGTTACCGCAGTTTTCGCTGATTTTATTGACGTTCCAATTCCTTTAAAGGATTGTGTTCCGATTTCAATTGAAATGCAGACTCCAACATGCCAGTGATTTTTCGTTTATGTTGTGGTAAATGTAACATGGTGACAACATTAAACATTAACGACAACATTAAAGCTATTTTTTATTTATTTTTGTCTTGGTTTGTCGTGGTTTTACTAGAAAATGATGTCATTTCTTCGTTCATCTACTAACCTAATCACGCATTTCGTTTTTTTTTATAAAGTTATCTAAAAAACATTTTAACATTACCTTTATGTATTAAGAACTTATCAAGAACCTCTAAGAGGTGTACATCAATTCAACAAACTTCAAATTTTGTAACGATGGTTTTCTTTTTCATAACAAAAAAAGTTTTACGGAAAACATCGGAATTCCCTTTTCATTCGATGTACACGGCTGCTGCTGCTGCTCAAACAGATCAGCATTAGACCTTCGGGTAATCAATTTCGGTTGCAATCCTTTTTCATTCAGATAAATAAATTTTGTATCATCTTTTCCGAAAAAAATTTAAAAAAAACTGTGGATATGGAATACGTGGAAGTTTACCGTCTCGTGAGGATAAACATATTCATTTTTAGTTTGATTGTCGACAAAGTCATTCAGAGACAATAATTTAGAAGTCTTGAGATTGTGATTTAGGTTTGAGTGGAATTCTTTTTTACTGCTAATAAATCCAACGTATCATTTGAAATGATCGTTGACTTAAGTTGGAAAATTCGCCCACCCCATAGTTAGGATTTTGGATGTTAACACTCTTCCATAATCAAGGAGCCTGTAATGAGAAAAAAATAATTTAATAAAATATTATTTTTGCGAATCCTCACGAGAGGATTTTCTTTTTTGTTACCCAAATTGTAATTACTAATTACCATTTAATTTAGACAGCGATCAGGCCATAAAAGTCAACAATCCTCCGTCCGACATTATCCTACTCTCCATTTCCGTTTAGTTTCATCCCCCAACCTGCAACATATATCATTATTTGAAAATCTCTTCATGTTTCAACAAACTTCATGTTTCTTTGCCGAGTATGATTCAATCTGGCCACCCTTCCCATGATTTTTTGTTAAATTTTTCTTCCCTTAACTGCTTTGATTGTTTGTAAATATTTTTATTCAAATAAACCTTATATCGAAAAATGAAGGTCAAAGTTAAAAAAGTGTTAGAAGCCAGGAAGCATTTGATCTCATTTTGATGTCGATTTACAACTCCAATGTCATTTGACATTCATCGTCACGTTTTTTAACATTGACTCGATGTTTTCATATTTTTTACATCTAATATGCTGTCAATAAGTTAATTTATAATGACGTTCATTTCCCATTCCAACACGACTAATATACATTTCCCACTTGATGTTCCAAGAAAAGACTGACGTTGTAACCAGTATGTCTTTGAGATGACACAATGACACCAACGTTGTTAATGACGTAATTAGAGAAAACGTTTAGTCCTTGGATCATTCGAGTTTGTACTTATATTTTTTTAGTGGAGTCGCATTATAATTGTAGTTATAAAGTAAGGAAAATAGGTAAAAAAATTAGTCAATTGTTGGCTCTACAGGTTTTGCAAGTAAAACATCTTCTTTTGGGTTTTTCTCTTATGGCTTCACAGCAATAATGATCCCATCTTTTGCAAGCGTTTACAAATAACAGAATTTCTTATCGGTGGGTCTTTGGAATTATCATCATTAACTTTTTTACTTTGGTGGGATTGATATTGGAGCTTATTTTGGTTTTTTAGCTTCTACATTGTAGAATTGCTACGTAATTTGAACACATTTTTTGCTATTGAATTTTTTATTCCAATAAATAATCAATATAGACTTACTCAACTTCTAAGCGACATCCCATCCATTTTTGTAGAAACACTTTACAAACTGAGGAAATATTTTGAGAACTTCCTTTTCCTCTAGGGCTCTAGGGATTAATTTGTTCTGTCATGTTGAAGATCATATTCTCAGTTACTTTCTTGTTTTTGCTTAACAGTATATTTTATTTGATTTTCCGCCTGCAACCAATGTTAAGGTCGCTATACAGAAAATACATTTTAGAAGATTTATTTATCTAATTGTTCCTTGCTACTAGCTAGAGGCTTGTTCAAAAGTATTTTCTGAAAACAATTTGGGAAAAAACTTGATATAGTGCCTTATTCTTCATTCTCAGTCTTCCAATTCTACGTTGATCAAGAGGGGTTGTGAATTCTTCCAGTTAGCTTTTCTGTTACCGCAGGCTAAGATTGATCACTTGTCTTGTCAAAAAATGCAAGGATGCCCTGTTCCCATATAAATGAACAATTTCAGATGGTATTAGTATTTAATATGGCAGACATTGAATATTATGTAACCGTCAACAAATACTGCTGGTCCCTCTTATTCATATCTACTGTTCAGATTGCGTAACATATTCACACAACCAAGCATAACGGGTATTGGAAATCCCTGGACGGTTTTGCTAATTGATGCTAAAACTGAGTTTAGCTCCGCAAGTGCATTCCAAACATACGGTTTTGAACAACGTTTTTTTTTTGGGGACCAGCTGCGATATTGACGATATGTTGTTCTCTTATAGCAAGTAGCTCTACTTCAGAAACGGATTTGGAAACTTCCCATCTTTGATACCGGGATAGAGTTCCTTGTGTTTTTAACACAGCGTATAGAATGTGGAAAGGACGGTAGGTGTAGTTTTTTCCAAATCAACACATACACGTTCTGTAGTCGTCGTAAAGGAAGTAGTACGGTTAAAGGCGCAGAATATCAAAGAAAAACAATAGAAAAGATACGAAATGCAACTATAATAGAACATAAGAGCAGGAAAATGTGAGCGCGATGTCAAATTGGCGAATTTTTTCCTTCTCTGTTCATCACAAGAGTTGGCATACCCCCTTCCAAATTTTGTGTTTTAACTTGCATAAAATAATTATAACGATGTCTTGCACCAAAATTTTCGAAATATTTTTTTACTTTTTCACCAAAACTAAAAGTCTGGACACAATTTTTTGAAAATATTGTCAAATCATATAGTTCAACCCAATAAATTTATTCTGAACTTCTGACTTCTGATTCACGTATTTTAAAATGAATTTCGCTTTATATTTAAAAAAAATGAAAATATGACAGTGCTCTTGACCATCTAATTTTATTTTTAAATACCAGGTAATTTTCTATAATTAGCTTACGATAGTGGTTTCAAGTAGTTTTTGAAGGACACGGATAATAATAGTGCTGATTATGTCGATGATGTTTCACAAAGTTGGCGTTATGTTCAGTAGTTTTTCCAAAGAGAATATCGTTTTTAATTACTCTTGTGGTTCTGGGAAAAGAACAGAAGCCTTCAGGAAAGCATAAACAGATCCTTGACCAGATTTTTCTCCACATTCCCTTATCTTCAATTTTCTGCATTCTTCCTCTTCTTGTCTCAGATTTTTCATAACCAACTTGTTCATCGGATTTCCGGAAAGTTTTGCACAAAACGTTGTAAACAGTTGCACACAGTCATGCAAAAAAATTTGGTTTCGTTAAAACACCAAAAATATAATTAGAAGGAAGTAATGCTTGATATTCCTTTATTTCTGATCGGTGCTAACAGTAATAACCTGGAGGGATATTACCAACCACTCTACCACCTGCATAACCAAAGCCGATGAAGGCAGTAAATTCCACAAAAGATAAGCCCCCGACAGCTCAGTGACAAAGACACAGCTCATGACAAAGTGCCACAGAAACATGCGAGTCGCTAGCCAACAGGATAAATAATATAATCATTTCATTCTGACGGGTGGTTGTATCACACCCCCAAAATCTAATTTCAGCTTCTTATCGTCTCCTGGCTATCTGTTTTCTTTTAAACATCTCAAATCCGAAAAAAACCGGACATAAAGACCCTTCCTGGGACGATCAATCATCACCGGATTCCCAGGATTTTTAAAAATCCTAGACGAATACCTTGCCACTCTAGCCTATTCTAGATCTAATCCCGTGATTTCACAAGACTACTGATCGCATTAACCACCTCAACGACATACAAGGCCTACCAGACGTCTCCATCCTCTTTTCAGCAGACGTCGAGTTTCTCTATCCAAGTATACTATGTAAGAAGTTTTTAAGCTAGAATCCACATTCTTCAGCGGACAGCACGCATAGAGAAGTGACTTCCCCAATTAAGCCTCAGGATTCAAGGTCAAAGTCAAAGTCGAAGATACAAGGTTTTCAGGTGCTCAGTTTATTTCACCAGTACCTCCAAGTACTATAGGAAAAACAGCTCATTGAAAACCCATTGAAGAGGTTTATCTACCTAGGTAACTATATAGACGACCTCATTGGGATTCGTCTGCTATCGAGCGCCCTGAGTGGCTGCACTAGTTTGACGGTCCTGACTTGTATCATTTTTCCTGGTTATTTTGGTGAAATTAATGTTTGAAGGTTGGTTAATCTGTTATGGGGTATCTTGGGCATTTCTTGTGCAACATTTCTGCTCTCACGTCTTGTTCATTTTTACTCTTGCGTCCTGTGAGTCACATCATGCTGGTTGACTGTTTACTTTCTGCTCCATCGTCTGCTACCAGATTTTGTGTGCTTATTTCTCGTGAATTTATTTTGAATATAGGCAAGAACTCTCCACTTTCCTCATTGTGTGAGGTCTGGTGTGAGCTTGTTGACACACTTGGTATTGCAAAATCTGGTTCTCATAGTTCTAGTCAATGGGATGAATGCGGTTGGAAAAAAGGCAGTAGAAAATGGAGGAGTGGAAGGCAGGCAAAAAGAGCAAGAGAGGTGAAGAAATTTTTATCTTTTGGCCTTGTTAATGCAAGATCGGTGTGTTGCAAACCAGATGTAATCACGCACCACCTATTATCCAATAGACTCGATATTTTGGCAATCACTGAAACTTGGCTCACTGTTCAACATGGTGAGGATAAACTACTTGGAATTTGTCCGGATGGATTTGTTGCTGTTCACAATCCTAGGATTATGACTTCAGGTGGAGGTGTCGCGTTACTCTTTCGAAGTACCATTCGTGTTGGTTGCTTGTTTACTGTGAATTTTACAGCCTCGTCGTTCGAGTACCTGGCCACATCTCTTACAGTGAACTCTGTCTGCCTGCGTGTTGTGGTGATCTATCGTTCGACAAGGGAAAATGCTTGTCATTTTACTGAATTCTCTAACTTTCTTGATCTTTTAGTTCTATTGCCTAGTCGCCTGCTGATTGTTGGAGATTTCAACATTCATTAGGACAATCTGCCGACTCAAAAGCTATCAAATTCCTATCCTTTGTCGAGTCACATGGGTTTTTTCAACATGTAAGTGCATCCACTCATATAAGAGGCCACATCCTTGACCTTGTGCTAACGAAAGTGTCTGACAATCTGGTGATCGGCTGTGAGGTTGAGGGCTCATAAGTGACCATCTGGCAGTGACATCATTGCTGCAACTGCATCGTCCTCTCCGTCTCCATCACGTTCAGGAAACTGAAAATGATTGATCCTGTCAGGTTCAGAGAAGATCTAATCTCCATGCCTCTCATTTCCAACCCAGCCGATAATATTGATGAGATTGTTGAGAAACACAACACTATTGCTCATGTGCTTGAAAAGCATGCTCCATTAATAAAGAAGATTGTCACAATTCGCTCGGATAAACCATGGCTGACGGATGAAATCAGGTTGGCAAGGAGTCGAGCTCGGAAACTGGAAAGAAGATGGCGTCTACATGGACTTGAGTTTGACAAGGAAGAGCTGATGATTTCGAAAGATGATCTGAGAAGGTTGATTAAGGAAGCAAAAGAATCGTTCCTTAACTCCAAGATTGCTGAGTGCTCGGGCAAGAAGTCTCTGTTTAAGATCGTAGATTCTTTTCTACTGAAGAAGACTGGGCTCAAGCTACCTCAGCATGTCTCCTTGGCGAATCTTCTGAATGACTTCGGCTGCTTTTTCTCTGATAAGATCTCGGACATTCGGGCTAGTCTGGATGCTAAAGGGCCACTGGCGATGCCTGAGGAGCCAAGACTGGTGAACATGTTTTCCTGTTTTTCTCAAGTGACGGTTAGTGAAGTTGCATCCCTTCTAGACAAGTTTCCATCAAAGTCCTCGCTACGTGATCCAATTCCTACTTTCTTGTTGAAAGAATTTTCTGATATCCTTGTTCATCCCATCACAAATATTATCAATTTGTCGCTATCATCTGGTATTTTCCCTGATGAAATGAAATTAGCATTTGTCTCCCCGCTGTTATAGAAATCGGATCTTGACCCAAATAAGCTCTGTAACTACCGTCCAGTGTCGAATCTGTCATTTTTATCCAAATTTGTTGAGCGAGTATGTGTAAAACAAATCATGTCTCATCTCCAGTCATCTAATCTGCTGGTTCCAGTGCAATCTGCATATCGACCAGATCATTCCACGGAGACAGCGCTGCTTCGAGTCATTAATGATCTGCTCATGGCCGTCGATGGCGGGAATGCTGCGATCCTCGCACTGCTTTATCAAAGTGCAGCGTTCAACACAATCGACCATTCTGTACTTCTTGATCGCCTATCAGCTCGTTTTGGTATTTGTGACTCGGCCCTTGATTGATTCAGTTCCTATCTTGCAAATCGCTCCCAGTCTGTTCAAGTATTTGGTGTCACGTCTCTCCCGATTTTCTTAACTTGCGGGGTACCGCAAGGGTAAGTCCTAGGCCCATTGTTTACTCTGTACAACAACCCGATCCATGATATTGCCGTTCATCATGGTATCAGCGACCAGTACTATGCTGATGATGCTCAACAACACAAGACCTTCAAGCTGACTGTTGATGGGGTAGAACAACGCATTGCATATGCTGCTTTGTGAAACTGTATTGGTGAGACAAGGCAATGGATGTCGGCGAATCGGATGAAATTCAACGAAAGCAAGACGGATGCGCTCCTTGTACATGGAAACCATACGCCCCATGAACATCCTCTGATGGTTGGTGATGTGCCAATTATTCCGTCTAAAAATGTCCATAACCTTGGTGTAATTTTTGACTCTCGCTTGACTATGGAACCCCAAATTAATTCAATGTGTCGCAGGGCATATGCAGGCATATTTGCATCGTATTTTGCGAATTAGGAAATTTCTTTCTGATTCTGCGGCTGCTCAACTTGTACATGCTTTTGTTACATCTACTTTGGATTATGGGAACTCCCTTCTTGTTGGTCTCCCTTCGAAACGACTTGGTAAACTACAAGCTGTGCAAAATATGGCTGCGTGGTTGATGGCCAGACGGAGGAAGTACGATCATATCTTTGATGTTCTAATAAATTTACACTGGCTCCCGGTCTCTTCTCGAATAACTTTTAAGATTGCTACCCAAACTTATCGATGTATTAACAATTGTGCCCCCGTGTATCTGTCTGAGCTGATATCTCGAAGGAAATTTCGCTCTTCTCTCGATTTGATTCTGCCTAAAACCAAACTAGTCAATTATGGTGATCGCTCATTTGCAAAGATGGCACCCAAGATCTGGAACAGTATTCCTTTGTCCATCAGAGCAGCCAATTCCTTATCTCAGTTTCGATCAATGTTGAAAACATATATCCCAATGCCTAATGATATGTCTACTTTGTTCTACTCTTTCGATGGAGTTATAGCGCCTTTTATCATGCTTGTAAAAGGCGCTCTATAAATTAATACATTACATTACATTACATTGGGATGCAAACTTTTGCCCCACAAAACAACCCATCATTCTTCAACCAAATCCTTGATGAATCCCTTAAACTCATTTCATTCTTCGGCGGTGATAAGTTGGAAGCAATGGACCTCCAAATCTTCCACGAAACGGATATATATCCCTCTTCATACATATCCTTATACTTATCCCTCTTCAGGAAACATACCCATGGTCTAAACTCGTCATAAAAATGGTAAGAAGCCCTTCGAGTGGCAGCATGCCATCACGGATTCTTGATTGCTTTCAAGAAACATTACGTAAAATATAAGAGATGTGTATCACATCTTGATTATCTGAAAGCGTCTTTTTATCAAGCTAAATGTCATAAGTCAATTAGAATAATATATAAATATAGTTTTAGAAAGGGAAATAACATTGATTGGTTGTTGAAGAGAGTACTCGGAATTGTTACTTGATGAATCCATTTACTTAAATCAAAGCGTAAACCAATAGAATCTTTTAAAAATTTAATCAAGACACAAATTAAAAATAATGTAGCTTTACCATGAATTTGTCAAGTTCAATGATGCTAAATTCACTGAACTTTAAGTGACCTGTTGAAATTTGTGTCACAAATCATTCAAAATTTATTTCAAAATTGTAACGTAATAAGTAAAAAAACGTCCACCTAACTTACTTTTTATAATATGTAAAACGCATTATGTTACGTCAGTAATACATCAGACTTTTATTGATGATCTATATACCTAGAAGTTATAGACACCAAGAGCAACTTAAAAAAGAATATTTCAAGAAAACTGCTAGACAGTTTTCTCCGTAGAACTATAAGAATCAGGGCGGCCAGACTGAAAGGACGCTTCACTGATACTATTGTAGTAGCATTTGTTCTTTGCTTCTGACTGAAAAAAGAGAAATCTTTATGGATGATATGGATAGAAACAACCGTAAACAACCTGCCACTTTGCTGCGACAATGAAACTCAGTGAGATGTCTCATGCCCTAAAGAAGGCACATTAGGACAATTTTTTTGTTTTGGTCTGCAATGCTTTTTTCTCAAATGTAAACGGATAAAAAACTGGATATGTATAGTCAATTACTACAGATGTTGCGCTTCCCGAGGTTTGCTTCTTCAAAAATAATCTCACTGATGTTGATGATTTATTTAGATGAATAACATTATTTTTCTCTTTGTAACTCAAATTTCTCACTGATTCAGTGTATGAGGACGAACTGCGATTTATTAATAACAATTCTGATTTCACATCTTTCTCTTTTGAATGACTTTTCACTCACCTGATTCTTCCTTTTGTCAATTTGTTGGCCAATAACAAAGAATATTTGGATAACTTGCAAGCCCTTTTTATTAATTTTTTTATCTGCAATTCAGAAGACAAAATACTTTTGAGCAACCGAAGGTAGAAAAGTTACCGCTCCAACTCGAGCTGCAATCTGTAAGACAGACAATCCGGCATAAAGTTCAAATTGTTGGAAGGGTTTCGGGTTGCAGCTCGAGAAGCCGCGAAACGAAAGGCTTTGGTGTTCGAAGAAGCTTCGTTTACTGAAGAGGATCTTAGTTTTAACAAAGACCCCAAGACTTAAACATTATGCGGCAGAATACCGAAGAAATTATAGCAGTACGCACGCCAGACGTCTCAACATAGGCTGGGGAACACCCGAGTAGCCTGGAGCAGCCAAGAGCATCCAGTCCTGACTTTCCCGACGTGGATAGCAACAGTTGAATTTGCCAAAACAAGGTCCTTACGTCTACACCCAAATCAGTTCTACATCTCGCCCGGAAAAAGCATGATCGCGGCTGGTTAGTCAAGAATAGTTCCCAGAACACCCTATTCCTGCAACCCATTCCGGAGAAGCACGTGGTAAAGTTGAAGGCTCGCCAAGCTTTGAACCAGCAATCGCCTGTAACGGCAGGGATCAGTCTCTTAACCGTAACACCAGAGCGCAAGGCTCTGTTGGTTAAACGACGCATTGACCAGTCAAGTGCAACTCCAGGTAAGGAGTTGCTACATTGCAAAAATAGCTTACTACCTTTTGTATCGATTACAGAAGTAGCCGGACCATCCTACCAGACCTACCAGGAGCCAGATTCGGAAGGCTAGGGATTTTGGTCTACTTGAGTCGTGGATCATTTTTTAAGACCTGACAACGTTTGAAAAGTAAAACAGAATTTTTAAACGTAGCATTTTCAATAAAGAAAACAACGTTTATACCGCAAGTATTGTACATGCTTAAGGTAACCAGAAATAGAGGAATTAGACATATGTTCCTTTAGTCTGACATAGAGATGCTGCTGCATTGCCGGTCGCACAACTCGGATGAAGACTGCCGGATCATTATATTACACTCCCCGTCAATTTTCATTGTGGTTTGCTTCTCCTTCTATACAGTTGTCGTTGTCAACACCGCCCATCCACTCTTTTTCTACTTCAGCAGTCAGGGTATTAACTACAAGCTCTTTACATTACCCGCTGCTCCTAATGCAATAATGGGTATGCTATGTTGGTATCTACACATATCATCATCATCCGTGACACTCGTTAGTCATTAGCAATACTTTTAGCGAGTCGGAATTATATTGTTACGTTTCAATTTTTGAACTTATAAGCAGTTGCCATTGAAAACGGAGAGCGGCTGTGCACAGTGACGCACGTTGGTTTATTTTATCACTTGTTCAGCTGTAATTTTCTATGAATGGATAACATAAATAGAAATATACAGTCATGCCTGTAAGTTTCTTGAGCAGGCAAACTCTTCTATGTAATTTTAATTAAACTTGATGGAAGGTATAGCTTAGGAAGCACACTTCCTCTAATTTTGGTTCATTTTAGTGTGAAAATTAAAGGGAGAAAGGAAGGGAAGAAGAGAATGGAAAAGTGTAAAAGGAATGGAAAAAGGGGGTAAGGTGTGCTTTTTTATATACCTTCCGTTAATTTAAAATACAATGATATAGAGCAATTTGCCTCCTCAAGAAACTTACAGGCATGACTATATGTAATGTTAACACTAGGAACAAATATTGAAATGAACAATTATAACCGCGAACTGTTGAATGGTATTATCCCAAAAGTTTGGTGCATCGCACTATTGGTCAAACAGGTGCTGTCTTGATTGTACGTTGAACGGACTAGCCATTATTTGATAGGGTAATCAACTCCAGTGCTGGATGCCAATTGACTGAAATATGACATTAAAAGATATGTTATTCAATTTTGTTAGAAATAGCGGCTATGGCACAAGAAGAACCCCTACGAATTTATCTATATTTTATCCATCCACTTTGTTGCTCTAAATATAAATCTCACCCATCTTTGGCGAAAAACTTATGAAACGAGAGGAAATATTTTGATTACTTCTCTACCACTATGAAAGGATTAATTTTCTCTGGTATAGTGAAGATCATTCTCAGCAGTCAAATGCTTGTTTTAGATTCAAAGAATATTTTCTGTAATTTGGCCGCCTGCAACCCATGTTAAGATTACGAAAGAAAACAAATTTTTACTTTTAACTAATTTTTCCTTGCTGCTTACTAGGGGCGTGTTCTTCAAGTGTCATTTCTGAAAACCATTTGGGAGAGAACTTTTTGTGATCAGTGCTTTCTTCATTCTCGGTCTCCCAACTCTACGTTTGGCAAGACAGCGTATGCATTCTTCTTTATGGACTGCAGCAGCCTCAGCTCAATGTACGGCATGTACATTTGGGTGTTTGGCAAGTTAAGTTACGACCAGTTCAGCTTCGGGTACGACACTGTCTCGTTCTTGTATGACAGATTCAATTTTTGGTACATCAGGCTCAGGTTGATATATATCTCGTCCAAAAATTCAAGGTTGGCACTATCCAAATGAACTCATTAGTAGTTAACATTGCAGAATTTGAACATTATGTTGGCTTCAACTAATATTGTTGGTTTACTTTGATTTCCATTGGATTTCCTACTGTTAAGGTCGCATAAAATACTTCACACAACCAAGCATAACAAGTAGAGAAAATTCTTCGACAGCTGTCCTAATTGATGCTAACGCTGAGTTTAGCTCCGCAAGCGCAGTAGAAACACTGTTTGTAAATTTTTCAAATGAGCTGTGATAGTGATGATGGTGATGGTGATGAGGTTCTTATCTTGTAGTAGGTAGCTCTAATTCAGCAATGTTGTTAGCAACATCCCATCTACGATAGGGGGGTAGAGATCTTTCCAATTTTTACACAGCGTATAGAATGTGAGAGCAAAGATAGGCGGTAGTTTTTTTCCAAACCAACACGTACACGTACTTTAGGCGCTGATAACGTACACCATTGCAGATACCAGACTGTGAAGTGAAATTTAATGTGCTTGCATAGAGATCTAAATAAGAAAATTAAATTTACTTTTGATCTTATATCTTATGGCAATGTTACTCGGAAGAAATACCACTCTGTAGCTGTAGGAAATTTAATTTTTAACTGACTGCTCCAAAACAAATTGAACCCAAGAATGTTAACCCTGTAGCGTAGTAGTTGCAGCGTTGGAGTTGTTGTTGTCGTTGGAAACCTGATTTCATCTTCTAAAGCCTTTGCGCCTATGTTCTGTATACGCTTGAGCGCAATGTAAACCAAAACCTCAACTACGACTTTAAACTTTTCCCAATCTTTTTGAGGTCAGTTTAATCGTCAAGTGGTATGTATTGTTGAAAAATATGGTTAGTAGAACCATTTTCAAAATGAAAGTATAAATTTCTATATCTTTTAACATGCGATTAGTGGTGTTGTTACCCAACGTTCATAGACCTTTTCTCTCCTCAAATGGTGAAATTTAGATCTACTTTTCACTGAACCAAAAAGTATCAAAGTAATTGTCAAGATTCCTATCGTGTGTAGAAATTAAAACATTAAAAAGTGAAAACAATTACTGTGACAAATTTTTACCGAAACACAAAAGATATTCTTGATACTAAATAAATGTGTGGATGGATTCTGTATACAGAGCTTCACGGAAAACTGTGTAATTCTTTCGAGAAAAAACATGAAGATTCTAATACTGTTTAATGTTAGTCCAGCGCATTAAAAAAATGAAAGTGGCAAAGTAAGTGAGTCGCATGGGAAAACAACTGTGTACTGCTCGCTATTTCAGCACAGTCTTCGTGCGTCGTTCTGTAAAGAAAACCTCATTAATAGTTGTTGCTCTGGAGATGTTAACTAGGGGTTGTCTGTTCGCCTTCTTAGGTCCCTATTCCATTAATATTTGATTCAGTAGCAAAAGTCGGTGAGCATAAGCGAGATTACATGAGTTAAACGAGATTACATACAAAATCTAGAGAGAAAAGATCAGAGATTTTTAATGACACAAAATTGAATACGTTCATTAATAATGAATGCTCTAAAATGGAATGCCTTTATTTGATTCGTTATTTGCTTCAACGGGATGGCTGTCTACTTAAATTAGAGGAAAGCGTACTTTGTAGTCCCTATCAACCCTTCCCAACATAAGTTTTTTTTTATTTTCCTGGAAGGGGCATATTTACGCTTTGTGCAAGGGGGGATACGCTCAGTCATCTATGTATTTATGATGTGGATTTATGATATTTTGTTGCTGAATGCATCGAAAGAAAGGGTGCTGGAGGACCTTGTGGTCACATTCAAGTTGATCCAGAAACTTCGTAATTCTCTGGAAAAAGTCCGTTTTAATTCCAAGTCAGGGATGGAATATTTGGGCTTGATTGTCAATTCCGTCAACCTTTTATTCTCACTACCTGACGGCGAAGTCTTGGCCCTTCAATATATGTGTCGCTAGGCACTATACTCAGGTAATATATCCCTAGGATGCGTCACATAAATCTTAGAAAACTTTAACTGGGCAATTCACCATTTCTTTTGCCCAAGCTTATTACAGGTCTACATAACGCTTTAAAATCGACGAAGCCAAGAAAGCGCAGAATGACCTGGGAAAATTCTGCAATATGACGGCGGAAGCAAAAAAAAGGTGTTAGATAAAAGCAGTCACTAGATTTGTACAGTGGTGGTCCACTTTTTGAATTGCCTAATTATGGAACCACTCCTGATATCCCTTAACCGACTGCAACAACAAAAAAACAGACGATAGAAGAAATGTTTTATTCATAGGTTTTGGTATAGTAATTTATTATCCCGACACACTTTAGACGGTCCAAGTTGATTTTGTCCCGACAGGTGACAAATGGAACCCTAAGGGCTCTGTCACGTTTTAGCGCCACTTTCGGCGTATTAAATCCCTAGATCAAATTTTTAGTGGTGAGATCTTTTCATGAGACATAAAGTAATGGCAATAAACTGCCTGAATTTATTCAATTTTTAAGGAGAGGTAAAAAACCAGACAGCGTAAAATTACAAAGGAATCAATCTTTCTTAGTCAAAATGAGGAAAGTTAAACCAAAAATAAAGTCGCAATATTGCCTGTCTGTAAAAAACAAAGAAAAAGAAATTGAACGTTAAAATAATAGAAAAAAATTAGCAGTTTATAGCAACTATTTTCGGTGTTTCAAAGTTTCATTTACATCGAATAAGTATAAATCACGAAAACATTGCGAAATTTATAGAAATTATAAATTTCATGTTTTAAAATTAAAAAAAAAAACAGATTTGTCAATAAGTTTTTTATACAGAACTAGACGACGAAGTGTTTTAGTGGAATTAAGGATTGAGGAATCCAGCCATTAAGTGGAAACAATTGCCCCTATGTCGTGCCCGAAATCAAGCCCTTGCAGGTTCTAAAGACAAACTGAGAGAAATATTGAATTTCAAAGCTTCGGATGACTGGTTTGAAATTGGCAAAATTGGATTTTTAAAGGTCCTAGTCTTCGTTTATTTCAAAGAGGCTGGTGGTGTAAATATTAAGGAACCACTCATTCAGATTCAACTATTGCTTTTTATTGTTTATTTGTTTGCTCATATATAATGGCCTTTTGTATGATGTATATGTTGATAACCACTGGTACCGTTGGGGCATCATTAGATAAAAATTAAATGGTGTAATGAAGATACTACGATTCATCAGGTAGATTGTCACTAGGGAATGAAATATTTTTTCGATTGATGAATTATTTTAACCTGCCAAAAATTAAAATATTCAAGCGTGGCTGATCAAAATTAATTTCAATTAAAATGCTATGATTTTCTGCTCATTAATTTACGCTATACATAATTGATCAGCTTATGAATTAAATTTATTATTTCTTATATTATTCTTATTATTTTCTTTATATTTTCTTATTCTTATAAAAATTACTTTTTATATAGGATGTATGTTAACACGTGTAAGCTAGTTTAAGATAAAAATTGTATAAGTATAATAAATAAAAGGAACTACAAGCTTTCTGAGATACAAAAAAGAAAAGTAACACTAAGTCAAGCTTTTTTAATAAAGTCTTTACTAACTTTAACGCTGGTTATGAAAATCCATGTTAAGAAAGTACAACAAAGCATGGATGAGTCGAGAGTATCGTCGTATTTTTCCAAGAAAAACACACACGACGAAGAATGGATAAACATACGTCGAATAGACGGATATTAGACCAGAGGGGCTAGCATAGATAACTCATCATTATTATTAGTTTAATTTTAGAAAGCCAAGACCAATTTGGCTTTCAGGAATTACCAAAAAGTTCCGCATTTCGTTGTAAATGTTGTTTGCGTTTTGTTGTAAATAGAAAAGCAAACATTTTCAGGTATAGTTGTTAATTTGACCACTAGATGAAGTAGTGGCGTTTTTGTTGTTGTTTTTTATTTTTTGCCGAATAAGGATATATTAAATGTCATGTTTTGATAATCACATTTTGTAGCACGGCATTGCTGTATATTCCGCCTGATATCCTGTATCTCAGTTAATGAAGCGACAGCCATGTCAGTAGATAGTTCTGTTAAAAGATAAAATTAAAGAAATAAAAAAACAATTCATTTCTTGAAAAGTTCGTAGATGGTTTGATTGCGTTGTTGACGGGCCCCCCGTGACTGTTTGTCTTATAGATGCCGATAAAATAGGAAATTTTTAAAACAAAATAAAAATCTAATTAGATCTAAGCTTTTTTTGAATCAGAATTTATTTCTGTGTTATATTAATTCTTTTTTGTTAGTGAAAAAAGTTTATTCTGATCTCCAAAATCATGACATTTGCTTCATCTTATGCTTTTGTCTTTTCTTTTTTCGCCTCTTGAACGCCGGTCTCGCGGTTATTGTTGCTCTTCACGCTCATGCTCCTGCTCTATCCCCCTAATCATATCCCTCACCTGCTCTCGCTCTATATCTTCCTCCAATTTTTGCATTTCCTCCAGGTTTAGAATCATCTACGCTCTTGCTCCTCCAGCTCTCTATCATGCTATTCTAGCTCTCACTCTTTCTCCGGCATTCACTTTTGTTCTCGTTCTTGATGTTGCTCCAGTACTCGAAAAAGCTCCCAATGTTCTTGCAGCTCTTCCTGTTTAATTTTAAGTTCCAAATCCTTATAAAATTTGTCTTATTGTACGTTATGTTTAGTAACTTCAATTTGGCCAACATCGATATCAACTGCTCCCGTCAAAGTTCTTAAAATATTATCATTCCTTGTACTAAAAATGTAAAACATATTCTTATTAGTTTTCCAAATTCATTAACAAATCTTATAAAACCTAGGACTCAAAATAAAGCTCGGGTGGAGCGTCCGTCCGATACCGTAAGTTGTAGAGATACTCACAGAGACGAACGTAAAGGAAGTCTCCCGGAGTAATCGAGTAAAAACGCAAACACAGCCCAAGCCTAATAACAAAAAGGGATATAAAAAACTCTGGCTTACCTGTGTAGACAAACTCTCTCTAATGGGTATTGTAATTCAGCATCTCTATTCCGACTATTATCTGGGACATAATTGACTAGAGCTGGTACCGGTCTTCTTCTAAAAAAATTATTAAAAAATTATTGTAACAATGGAATCAGTTTAAGACCGTAACTTGTCTGTCTGCTAGTGTAGCCTGTAGACGCAGCTTTAACAGTTAACATTTATTTCCTTTCATTGGAACTTCGTTTTCTTCCAAGTGGAAGAATCTCGAATGATAGTCCACTTTTTCTTTTGCTTTGGATCTATCACTCTTTCTCATTTTAAACGAGTAACTTTTAACAAAGAGAAACAAACAATAAATTTATAAATTCAGCAAAAGAATCAAATTAAATTTTTGTCACTACCATTTGCAACATAACAAAATGATTTTAAAAAAGACGTAAAAAAACAATAAATAGTGATTAATTGTAAAAACCAAACAATTAAATTAATTTCTAAATTTAAATTTATTCAATATCGAAATTTGTTCTGTCCATAATTTTATTTTCGTAGTATTAAAAAAATGCAAATATTAATTTAAGCCGCTTAGCCATTATGGAACGGTATTTGGCTCACACGTATTTGATCGAAAATATCGAAAATATTTTTAAAAATATAAGTATTTTTTTCGTATAAAAGATAACACCACTATGCTACCGCACAAATTAATGGAAATAACACCATATACCCATATTTTCACGCTGACTCCAAATATGAAGTCAGAAACAATATCATTTTACTCATGCATCTGTAATCAACTACAAAAGGGTTTTCACTTTTTAATTAAAAGTTTACCGCGCAGCTCTACCGTGCATGTGAGCGATTTCACGCATGTAAGGGATTGCATTCGCTGGTGTACGTCAAAAATTCAAACGTGTCCTAACACGCCTAAGCTGCGAACTTGTTCGGCAAAGTTTGGAGAATAATAACAAAATAGCATCTCAATTAGGCTTACAGCAGGGAGGAATTTTCTAGTAGCCTGTACATAGTCCTCTCGTTCAAAGGGGCTATATTTGTAATCAACAACCGGGACACAGTAATCTCCTTGGACTTGCCGAGTGCATGTAGGAAGCGTGAGTGTGTTGTAACTTATTTAGACATTTTTAAATAAGCTGTTTGCTGTTTGTATTCTAAATATTAGTGTATATGGCGAAACGAAATGAAATTTCTACGTACAGAAAACGGTATGTATAGACTTATTCGAAACTTGTGTTGCCTTTATTGGTCTTGCTATCTTTCGCCGAGCCGTGTGCCACGGCGCACTTTTGTGTTGATACGAGTGCGCAGTTGCAAATGTTTTATTACTTGACTGTATTAGGGCTACACGGCAAGTAATTAACTCCATCTGATTTGAAACCGGTAGATGATGATATAGAATGTCAAAGTGGTTTCTACCGCCTGCCAAAAATATAAACATAAGTTAATGCAATTTATTCAAGCCGAGATTTAAGCTATTGAAACAAACTTGGAATTTAGTTTCTTACTTTAGAAAAATGCGCTTGGAGAGTTGCATCATCCCCAGTAGCGTTACATATATTTCACAGTTGTAGAGTTCGATTATGAGTTGAGTAAACTAAAAAAAAAATAATCATGCAAACGCCATGCAATGTCACTAGGGAAAAATATCTTTGGATTTTCCAAGTTTAATTTGAAAAAGGTTACCGTGATCGCTATCCAGGTAGCGGCAGCAATAAAGTATCTCATTGGAGATGTTAAATCCGGTCGTTTCGACAGACGATCGATCGTTTCCAAACTAAAAAAATTACAGTATCGTCTCACGGGGAGGGTAGGACCACAAACAATGAAATGGTCGAACCACCCAGGAATGATTTTGTCGTAGCTACGTATAAACCAACTTAAGGCGTCGAACCTGACAAATTGCTTCGTAAAATGGATACTTCGACTGCTTTCCCCAGACAAGGCATAACTGATCCATCAAGTTTCTTTCGACGAAAACGTACAGCCCGTCCTGAAATTGAGTGCGAAACTAAAGCAACTAAAAACAAAACCAGAAAATTGTTCGACAGGTCTATTAGTTAGCTGAAGAAATACGCCGATTGTTTTCAGGGAAAAGCTGAAAGGCTAAATGGATTAGGGAAATCGTTTATGAAACAGCAACACATGTTACTGACTTGCTGCAAGTTAAAGGCGACCGCTACTACTCTTTAGCTCATCATGTCTTTACAGCTCATTTCAGAAGAGTAGCAGTAATGACGTTTATTTTACAATGCAATCTCATCCCTGTTACTTAATGCGAAAATTGCAAATCTTTTGGCAAGGGTAAATTTCTCACTTAAATTGTCTAATTCAACTGATTGTGGATTAACAATTTGATGAAGTTCGACGAATTCTTCAGCGTTCAAGGGATTAGTGAATTTGGGGACTTCTCGTGCTTGCCGGAATTGCCCGACGATCGATTCCAAATACTAGATGTCATTGAAATTATCCGGAAGATGGAGAACATCATCCTAGAAACAACATAATTTTTTTATAAGTCCGTTACACAACTTTTATTAATTAAATGGTTCAATAGATACCTGGAGAAGTTCAACCCGTGGTCGGAGAAATTGTCCTTCTTCTTGACGTTGCTTAAGTGGTACCAAGCCGGAAACATAAAGCTGATTTGGAGTTTTTTTTCCTTCCGTCCGTACAGGATGGTTGTTCCAAGAGTCTACGTATGTTTCTAAAGTCCTCTGGAATAGATTAGTTGCCAACTGATGTAAAATCAACAGATCTAGTTCGGAGTCACTTTGGATAACACCCGCATTCTCCATGTCTCTGTAATTCCCAAAAAAAATTGTAAGTGATGGTATAATTAAAACAATTTAAAATGAATCGTACTTAAACGTGTTCAGTAACGGTCGGACACCACGTTGATTCGTGTCTCTCCACTGACGTCAAATTCTTTGATTCCGCATGAAGAGCCAGCGTAAAAACTGAATCTATTTACACCCCGTACATTTAACATGTAATCAGCTGCTGCATTTTCTCCTCCCCGATCAGTTCTAGAAAATGAGACCAGTCATTTTAACTTGCACAAATGTGTATGTGGCATATTAGTAAGAAAGGCTGTCACCTTAAACAAGCTGGAGTTCCCAAAATGATGCAGCTGGAATGCAACAGTTTGAAAACAGTTTCTGAGCGGTTGTTGTCACTAACTTGCATTCCCACTATCGCCTTACTATATTCATCAAAAATTGTATGAACAGCAAATCATGTTTTATTGAGTTGAATAAAATGTCATAACACAATAATTACCCATCAAATTTGTGGAATCCATCCATGTGCCACATTTGTAAAGGGGAATTTGCGTGATGAACCACACGAGGAATCTGTTTCAAGCCAGGTTTAGCTTTCTTCAGCCCAATTCTAGCATGGGAAGCTCGCAAACGCTTCTCTTGTAATTTGTACCCATCTGCAAAAAATTTTGCCTTGCAACAACTGTAGACCTGCGTTTCAAAATACAACTTCAGTAATTGTAATGCTCAAAGGATTTAAAAAAGTAAGATTACCAAACTTGGGAAACCTTTTGAGCACGTTGGCAATCACAATATCAAGATCATTATCAGAAATGTTGGAGTAGCTTTCTCTTTTCCAGTACAGAAGTCAGGAAAACTCAGTCCTGAATTGGATACATGAAAAATTAATACAATGAATGTAAATTTAAGAGTAATACTGACATTGAGGTTTTGACTTGTGAACGACACACAAAACAAAACAAATGATGAAACAGAATGACCGCAGAATGTGTGCCTTTCCCGCAGAATGACCGTCTGCATAAACTGCCGGTTAGCAACTCGCCTGCCTTCCACCAGATGTCGAGACAAGACATCCCAGACCAAACGAAACCTGAATATGAATTTTAAAGTGAATTTGATTTTTGAGTTGATTTTTAAATTTTGACTTTAAAATTTTGGTTTGTTTTTTAACTATTGACTTTGGGTTTCACTCCACATCTGAAAAGATTTTCAAAATATTTTACATTTCGTTGATGGTCTGATTTTTAAAAATACTGATATTTTTAAAAATGTTTTCGATATTTTCGATCAAATAGGTGTGAGCCAAATACCGTGCCATATAGCCATAACCTTTATCCTGAATGAGCGTCACTTTGCTGAGAAGAAGAGACGCCAAAACGAAAAATTCGTTCCTGACAGAAAATACTCAATAAACAAAAAAAACAGTTTTTTTTTTCATGGTAATCCTTATTGTTAATCAAAAAATATTGAAATTTGTTAACGCGGGAACAAGATTTGTTGAAGGTAAAAAAATTCAAAATAGTAGGCGGGAACCTCAAAAAAACTAAACTAAAACTAAATTCTAAAGGAAAAGGTTGTTTATTCCTCCTTTTCTCAGGTGAGAGATGCGGGGATTCGGGAAAGTTGGTCAGGAATGGCGGACCCCGTGGGTATCTAGGACGAAAACACTGGGAATTCCGTTCATCATCGATTACATCTCATCGTTTTTCTCTCTTAAGGAAAACAGAGCTTCTATTCTCTATTGGCAAAAAAGGCAGAGGAGGTGGGGTTCTCATTCAATTTGTATAGTGTGTCCGCAAAGACAGTGGATACGACGCCATGCGATCCGTCGCCGATCGAAGTAGGGTGTACTGGGGTCTTCTACTATTACCTCCACACTACACCCCTGGTCCCGTGGTGGTGTAGTTACACGAGTTTCAAGGGAATTACAAATTTTTCACTCTACCAAATACTTTTAATATTTAAAGAGAAAAAAAGGAGAATAATCGTTGGATTTTTGGTAAATGGCAAACGAAGTTTTTTTACGCTTAAGTAGTCTCCCCTACCAGGCTTTATTGAATTCCATTTATTGTTCTATTTTTACACTCTTAGTCATTCTTCTCATCGCTGTCTCTGATTTTAAAAGAACCCATCAACTGAGAAATGTTTTACTCTTTTGTTTGTTTGAAATATGCCCATTTCCCCCGCTCTCTCTATCTATCTCTGTTTTCTACTTACATGATACTCTTTACTTTCTCAAAATCTCTCATCTACGTATTATATTAGATATTATTTTTTAACTTCTGTGATAAATGGTTTCATCATTTTTTTCTTTCTTCCCCCTATTTGTCTTTAATTTCTTGATGAACTCTTGCCCAATCTCCTTTGTGTTGTCAGATATATTTCTTTATGTCTGGAAGGAACTGATTCACAAGAATATTTTCTTACTTAAACCAGTCTCAGTCCACATAAAAAACTCGAAGAAAGGAAAAAGAGTATCCCCTACATGTTTGAACCAAAATTATCTATTCCTGAAGCATAATACTTACTTTTGCCCCTGTCCCTGTAGAAGACAATGAAAAAAACTACCACCATCTGTAGTAATCATGTTGACTGGGGGTAAATTACGTTCACCAATGTTGACTTGACATGAAGAACGGTAGGAAAATACCTTTTGCGCCGCGTACACTCAATGCAACGCTAAATTTTTTCCCGCGTAGGGTGAGGGACCCCCTGCACATGAACTCGACCGTACTCAACTTCAAATATATCGCGTAGTGAAATTCAAACACTTGTTAATCCTCACTATAGTTTAAAAACAAACTTTAAGTAGAACTATCCTGACAAATGAAATTGCTACAATAGGAAGTTAAGCGGAATCAGACAAACAGCTGATGGCTTTTATCTAAGAGACAAAATTCGTTCTTATTGTCGGCCATCTTTGTGTTCCGCAATTTCTGCTATAATCAACGTCAACAGCAAATGTAAACTTGCTATAGCTTCAAAATAGGAACTGTATTTTGCCATTTAATCTGCGAAATTGAAGACGTATTTAGCAGTGCAAAAATTTGAATTAAACCAAATCTAGTGATTTAAATGGATATAATTTTTAACCTTCTTAGTACAATTTTCCTTTCAACTCTCATTGCTTTACACCATTCCTCCTTCATGTTTACGCTTTGCCCTTTTTGATGATTTGATCATTGGCTTTTTAAAGGAAGGAAGCTGCTGGGGGAAATTGCTGTTGAATTTCTGCAATATATAGATTTTGATGATTTGAATGCAGCTGAAAGAGTGTCTGCTTTAGCTGCGAGGATTGCCTAACAAGGCCACGGGAGTGCGAATTACGCTTGTAAAATTTAGTGTTTATCAGTTTTAAACCAATCAGAATACGGGAACTACTACTGAAAAAGTACCGACGCAGCTTCGCAATAAGTATCATCTAGATGTGTGCAACCATGCTGAGAAAAATATCTTTTAGAGTGCGTTAGCGTGTATAGTTGCTAGTAGGCCGTAGCACTAGCGAGTGTATTGGCTATTGTCTTAAGATATCAAGTGTACTTGCAAATGAGAGTGACTGATATTTAGGTTACTGGCTACCAACACTGATATTAATATCAAATTACGCGAGGGGGATTTCACAAACTCCCGCACTCATCTCATGATGATAAATAAAGCTCTATATATGATAGATCTTTCCACGAATAATGATTGCGGTAAATACGCATGACTTAATCTTAGGCGGTAAGACAAAGGTGATTTATATTGCAGGCAGAGAAATGGATGATCGTTCCACGTACCACAGGGAATAGGAGATTTTCCTTTTACGTCCGACCTCCGACCCGCTAGTACTCGGCTGTACCTTGTTAAGTGTACATATTAGGAGGATTTATTTAGTTCAATCCAAGAAAAATTAGCCAGGGCAATTTTTTGCCTCACTTTTAGGTGATTTTAATGACGTTCCATTTCCTTTAAAAGATTGTCTTACTATTTGAATTGAAATGCAGACTCCTCCGAATGGCAGTGATTTTTCGTTTCTGTTTTGGAAAATGTAATATGGTTATATTAATCATACTCTTTATTTATTTTTGTCATGGGTTGTCGTGGTTTTACTTGAAAATAATGTTGTTGCTTTGTTCATCTACTAAGCTAATCCTGCAGTTCGGTAATTTTTTGTTAAACCTATCTAAAATATATTATTACACAACCTTCATGTATTTAGAACTGATCGAAAGCTTCTCAGAGGTGTACATCAATTTTAAAGAATTTTTAACATTTTACTGGTGGTTTCCTTTATGATGACAAAACGGAAAACATAGGAATTCCTGTTGCGTTCAATGTACACGACTGCTGCAAGGGCTTCAAACCAATCAGCATAGAACTTCAGGTAATTTATTTTGTATGCAATTTTTTTCAAGGAATCACTCACTGGAATGAGAGGGAGTTTCTAACAAGTATCCAGTCAGATCAATCAGCTTCTTTAGATTTAATAATATTGTAATAAACATTAATTTTAGACAGTTATCAGGCCTTAAAAGTCAACAATGCCCCGTCTGACATTATCCCACTCTACATTTTCGTTTACTTTCATCCCACTTCTGCAATATATAAAATAATTTGAAAATATCAGACAACCTTCGTGATTCTTTGCCGAGTAAGAGTCAACTTGGCAACCCTTCCCATAATTTTGTGCTAAGTTTCTCTTCCCTTAACTGATTTGACTGTTTGAAAATATTGTCATTCAAAACAAACCTTACATCGGAAAATGAAAGGTCAAAGTTAAAAAAAGTGGTAGAACCCAGGAAGCATTTGATCTCATTTTGATGTCGATTTAAAACTCCAATGTAATTTTACATTCGTCACGTTTTTTACATTGAGGCGGAATTTTAATACTTTTTACATATAATATGCTGTCGCGGTAAATTATATCAACGTGCATTTTCTATTCCACCATGACTAATATACGTTTACCACTTGTTGCTCCAAGAAAAGACTGGCGTTTTGACCAGTATGCCTTTGAGATGGCATAAGGACACCAACGTTGTTAATGACCTATATATTAGAAAACGTTTAGTCCTTGCGTCATTCAAATTTTTACTTATGTTGTTGGTGGAGTCGCAACCTTCTGCCTGTTTTTTTTTCAATGAAAATAAGTTATAAAATAAGGGAAATGGGTAAAAAAATTGGTCAATTATTGGCTCTATCGGTTTTGCAAGTAAAACATCCATGGGTTTTTCTTTTGTGGCTTCACAGCACCAATGATTCCATCTTTGGCAAGTGTTTATAAATAACAGATTTTTTTATCTTTGGGTCTTTGGAATTTTCATCAATCACTTTTTGACATTGTTGGGATTGATAATGAAGCTTATTTTTGGTTATTTAGCTTCTTCATTGTAGAATTACCATATCATTCGAACACATTTTTTACTGGTGAATTTTTAATTTCAATGGTGACAAACTTATACTTAAATTCAAAGCTTGATGCCACCCATTTTTTGAAAACTTTACAAACTGAAAAAATATTTTGAAAATCTCCTTTTCCTCTAGGGCTAGAATATTTTTTTTCTGTCTTTTTTGCTCGACAGAATATTTTCTTCGATTTGCCGCCTTCAACCCACTTAATTTTACTATACAGAAAATACATATTATTTGATTTATTTATCTGGTTGTCCCTTGCTACTAACTAGAGGCTTGTTCTCAAAGGTATTTTCTGAAAAAAATTTGAGAAAGAACTTGATCTAGTGCCTTATTTTTCATTCTCAGTCTTCCTGCTCTACGTTTGTCAAGAGGGTTTGTGAATTCTTCCAGTTGACTTTTCTGGCGCAGGCCAAGGTTGATCACCTATCTCGTCCAAAAATTCAAGGATAACCCCATATAAATGAACTATTTCAGATGATATTAGTAGTTAACATGGCAGAGTTTGAATATTATGTTACAGTCAACTTATACTGCTGGTTCATCGTATTTCTATCTACTGTAAAGATTCCGTAACATATTCACACAAGCAAGCATAACAGGTATTAGAAATCCCTGCTGGACTGTTTGGCTAATCGATGCTAACACTGAGTTTAGCTCAGCCAGTGCAATACGAACTCGTTTTTTTTACTGATCTGCTGCGATAGTGACGATATGTTGTTCTGTTGTAGCAGGTAGCTCTACTTCAGCAACGGTGTAGGCAACTTCCCATCTATGATACCGGGTTAGTCCCTTCTGTTTTTAACACAGCGTATAGAATTTGTAAAGGACGGTAGGCGTAGTTTTTTTCCAAACCAACACTTACACGTTTTGTAGTCGCCTGATACCGTAAAGGCACTTGACTTGCCAGATAGCACCCAACGTCTTTTGGACGTCCATACAGGGTCTCAACGTCCCACACCTGAATGGGATGTTGTATGTACGTCTAAGGGAGGTGCTTAGGCTGAGTGTCTAGACCGTAATATAATGTTTCACGAACGTCTTGGGGAGGTTGCTTTTTACTCCAACTGTCTTAACGTTTTTTTATGAAAAAAAGAGGTGTTTTAGGACTTGTGAATATTTTATCTTACATGGCATGGTTTACTCACTGAATATGGAGGGCATTTTTTTTTTATTTAAAGGCGTACTCAGACTTGAGTTTTGCCTTCGCTCTACTTTACAGTTGCAGACTTAGATAGATTTAAAACGAGTTGTCAGTACAAATAGCAAACAGGGGGGAAAGAGACATGTATAAGAGCAGGGGATCGTTTCATACTATAATTGGATGGTTGCATATGTAAAAATTTTTTGTGTAAGATAAGGTGTATAGAGGATAGTAGCGCAGGAAGTTTGATGAAAATATGGTTGGTGGATATTAAATTGGGAGACGGATTTAGTGATAGTGATATAGTGATAGATGCGTGTGTAATTTCATGTGAGTTGGACGGTGGATTGACTTTGGATATTGGCTTATTTGGATTGAGGTAACGAAGGAGTGCATTGCCCATGGGTGGTTCTTCGAATTTTTAGCCATTCCGACGACCGGATGAATATTTTGAATGCATTCCATATGTTCCGGTTGTTTTGAATGACATCGAGTGAAGTTGGGAAGGGCTTTTTGTTTCGCAGACACGCTTCAATGAGGAGGGCTCTTTGTTCTGTGTCTTGCCCACATTAACATATGGGAGATGAGATTTTGTTGATTTTGTGTATAGGTGGTGATTTAGTCTGCAGTGCCCAGCGAGGACTTCGGTTAGCTCTTGGTTGATGTAGTTTTTCTTGGAGCAGGTAGCATCAGTTGGCCTCGGGAAAAATTCCTTCGTACGTATGTACGGGGGGGCATTATCAGGTTATACTAAATATTTAAAAGAATTAATCGTTTTGTTACGAACATTTCTAGCCAAGTATGCTAAAGTATGCTAGCCAATGCTAAGTATTATAAGGACAGTTATGGTGTATTTGTATCGCACTGATATTGCACCAGAGAGACTGGGTCTGACTCTTGCCACAGTAAACCAAAGTCTTAAAATTCTCCAAAAAATAAATAAAACTGAGTGTTTACTGTACACATATGAATAACAGGGTGAATGTGAAAGTATCTATTTGTTCAAATAAAGAAAAAATCTACGCTAAGTAGGACATTTGACCTAAATGGGACATGATTGAGATCAATAAGTTACGTCCTTCCTCAGTTAAAATATAAAGGGTGTTACGACCTTTGTGACAACACTTGAGTGGGGAGTTGAATTTTTGTAACAGATTGTGACAAGAAGCAAGAAAGATGAAAAAAGCCTAAAATAACTTAAAGCCATATGACCGTTCCCTAAAATGGATGTACTTTATATTTTATATTACAAATTAATATTATTTTTAGTCAAATAAAATTAATCTTAATGCAAATCTTGTAGTTTGTTTAAAAGAAGAAGACATCTGAATTGCAGAAGAAGCTTTACCAGCAGTACTTAAGTAAAAAATATAACAAACTTTGACGGCATGCATAATTTCCCTGGGCTGATTTTCATGAGTTGGGAAAGATCTGCACCCATCCCAAGGCCCTGATCGATAGTCGAATTGCTGATAACCTGATAACCAAGAACAGGATGAAATGGAAGTGGCTCCCTTCCAGTGCAAATCCAGCACCTGGTGGTCTCCATTAGTCAGAGACAAAGATATGTCCAAGATTGAACATATAGGGGGAAAATTACATTACTTATCGATATTCTTCGCTGGTGCAGTTGTGAAAAAGTCTTGGTTTTTAGCCAGTCTCTTCATTCTTTGAATTTGGTCGATGAATTTCTTGCAGGAGAGGACAAAAGAAACAAGACGAGCCTGGAAAACAACGAAGTAACTTTTGTTTCCAGCAGTAATTACATACCAGTAATTTCTTCATATTACGTTCTCTTGATATAATGCCTGATCTTTTGGAGACGTGGCTTTTGGGCTGGATTACTACGCCTAAATGGGCAAACCACACTGGAAGAGCGTAAAAATGAGTGCAATGCATTTAACATCTCATTCAATCCATGTTCCTGACTAGACGGTATAAATTTGGTGGCCACGAACCGTATAATTCTTTTTGACGTGTTATATAATAGTTGAAATCAGTTTAAACGGCATCTATAGCCTCAAGATAAATCTAGATTTGTCTGGATTGTCTGACCCATTCGATCTGACTCCCTCACATCATACCCCACACCCATTCAAAAGCCACCAGACAAAGCGAGGCACAATGCCCGAGGTTCTCTATAGCAGATAAAAAATTCCAACAACTGCTGCGTTGGGAAAAAAGGGAAGAAACAATAAGCTGATTCAACAACTGATTAAACACCAACTGATTGAACTGAACGAAATTGATTCGAATCGAAACGAAATTGAACTGATCAACTGAACGAAACAGATCCAACAACGACTGATTCATCTCAATCAACCAAAAGTTGTTACTTTGTTACCTCTCATTACAACATTTAAATTTCCTTCGTGTAATTTAAGAGGTAAATATTTACAAGCATATCTGGATTCCAACCCAACTGATAGTTTCAATGTTCATCCATCTCCCGCATCTCCCGCAGTCCATCAGCGTTTTTCTCAGTGATGAGCTAATTGACACCAATAGATAGTTTTTCGTAAATTTGTGTGACTTTCTTTCCAGTAACTCTGTCAATAATTTTGAACGAATTGATTTCTTTGTTGAGAATTCCGTCTACCAGCAGACGTTGAATGAATGTCTTTGCGTTGCTTTTTTCCAAAATATTCCTATTAAGAAAAGCGTATAATTTATCTCATAGAAAAGCCAATTAAACAGATTTAATTAAATTTCGAAATAAATAAATCAGACAAGTTACCATTTTTAGAAATTGCAGTGCTCTTTTGTTGTAAACAAACATGTCAACTAGTTTTATAACGGTAATTTTTAAGTTTGGGTTGGCTCTGATTGCATCCTTACCCACTCAACCTCTTCGGAAACATAAACCTTTGTTGCAGTTTTCTATATTGCAATTGAAATCAAAGAATTGTAATATACCACCACATCTCATTAGTAACAGTAATACATTGACGCAGCAATTGTCACAGAAAACGAGTGAATCTTCGTCACATTCCTTTAGGCCGCTCTCCAAGATGTTTTGGAATTAACGAATTGTGACAATCAATAACGTTTTCTCAAAACGACAACATTTCAAAAAGCTCTTTTTAATCAACATCCCTATTTTCTTTGAGTTTTTTTCCTACATGAAAGTAATCATTAGTCATTGTTTTGATTACCTGGATTCACGCATCTTTTTAAGTAAAAAATGATTTTTTTTCTTTCTGCTAGTCCTTTCGGACAATCCCTCGGCCAGTGGATTTGACCGCAGAAGATGAAGGGCCTTTCACAAACTATCCAACTGGGATTAAATTTAACATTCTTAGTTTTTAAAGAAGATTTAACCTGTGGAGGTGGATTCGCTCTGGCTCCCACTGCTAGTTGTGATGCTGTTGCTGGCGGTGGATCGGACGGTTTTGGTTGTTTAGGAGATGGAGACGATTTCTCCTTTTCCACACCTTTAATCCTGTTGTATCTCTTGGCTGCATCGATTTGTTCTCCAATAAACCTGATAACTCCTTCGATGTCCGTTGTTTTGTTAGTTACCAATTTCGCCCATTCTAGTTGTAGCCTGGAAAGAATCAATTTAATTAATCTTGCTCCGAGGAGTCCGCCAAAGGAACTTGTGGGGACTCTTAACATTTCCGAAGCGCTTATGAGAAAATGGAGATTCAGTTGAAAACTCCTCAGTGCTGGTACATCATTCCCGTCCTTCATGGGCTGCAAAGTATCCAATTTTTCGAAGTGTGCGTCGATTAGGACGTCCTTCCTCCCGTACATTTTCTTAAGCTCGTCGATAGCGACTTCATAATATGCATCTGAAAGTTCAAGATTATTTACTAATGGATAGGCTTCGCCTTTTAGATATTCTTTAAGGTAGTCAAACTTTTTCACGTTCGAAAGTGTTGAGGAATGCACAGCTGCATTGAAGGATTCCCAGAATTGGGTCCACTCCAGCACATCCCCTCTAAAATGCTTTATTTTCCGTTGCGGCAATCTGATTGACTGTATTGCTGAAGCTAGAGCTGGAGCTGTTGTTATGTTTACGATTGGCGTTGGAGGTGCCGGTTTGGCCGCCATTACTTGTGCTATAAGGTCTCTGGTCATCTGAATTTGATTTGCCTACATTTCTTCTTTCTTTTTCCTCCTCTTTTTTGTCTCAATTGCTTTCAGCCACTCTTCTCTTTTTTGCTTGATGATAGCACTTGCTCCTAATACTTCTTCTTGAGTTTGGAGAGTGATGTTCTGCTTCTCATCAAGCTCCTCTTGCGCGGCTTTGATTGCTTTCAAATTTTACTCGATTTCTTTTGATGCTACTTGGTATTTTTCGTAGAGACTTTTTAGTCTTGATTCATGTACACCTATGCTGTTGATGTCTTCTTGGGTCATCACCCCCTACTAAAACACCGCATACTAATAACGTTATATGATGGTCAAAAACGAATGTGTACAACCACATCGATTTTTCGAACGTTGTATTTATCTAATTTTTGTTCGAAGAAATTCATCTTAAATTTTAGATTCGCTTAACGTTCATAGCATGTACGAATACAACAATCAATATCAGCACCTAAAATGAACATAAATTTTAGGAACGGATTTGAAGGTGAAATCTAGAAAGTAGATATTTCACATTTGTAATAAACATCTTACGTTAATAGAACATTAAACGCTGAACATATATCTAATCCGCAAAATCGTATATTCATGTGACGTGCGGGATCGCATGTAATATAGGAAAATTATGCTTCTATTTTGAATGTTGGGCGAATGTTCATATAACCTTTCCATTTGTACAAAGGTGTATGTGATTCTAGCCTCTTGGCGCCATAACTATTTATAAGAACATCTAGCTCAATGGTAGAGCACTAGCCTTGTAAGCCAAAGGTCTGTGGTTCGATTCCCAGCTCCGACTTCTCTAATATAACGCTTCGGAAGCATGGCAGATTGGATATAGATACCAATGTATGTGTATGTTTTTTTTATGTTCTATGAACATACCAAAGGTATTCAGAAGAGAACTATAATAGTATATGACTAAATGGACATTGAATGCGCGGCAATAGGGAATCAAAAATGAACATTATATTCATATACCATTTGAACATCCACATACTTTTTTTGAATCTCACATTTACATGCAATGAACGTCGACGTTTTAGTAGGGCCTTGTGGCGAATCCATTGATTAGGCCTATAGCCCTCGTCATGTGGTCTTTTGTGCTTGATCTTGAACTTTTTAGTTGTTGAACCATTCTTCAGGTTGATGTGGCTCTTAAAGAGCTGTTGTGGTTACCTGGGGAAAAGGAGAGAAATGAAAATTTAATTTAATTTTTGTTCACTTGTTAATTGATTAGCCCGTTTCTTCTTCGCATATATTCCTTGGTGGCGCGGAAGCGTTTCCGTTTTTCTTTCCACTTTATTTGAACTCCCTGTGATGGATCTGTAAAAAATGGATTTAAGTTTGGAGCTAGGGCGATACCCTGGCTTCTTGCAAAAACCCGGGCTTAAACCAACTCAATTGAGCGAAACTGATTTTTTTTTAATAGTGGCGCCACTTGATGTGGTTTCACTATGCCGAGAGAGAGCTGTGTTTTTTTTGTGGCGCTCCTTGCGGCGTGCCACTACACTGAGCGGGAGAGAAAAGAGTTTTTTTGTTGTTGTTGGTGGCGCCCCTTATGGCGTGCCAATACACTGAGCGGGAGAAAAGAGTTTTTTTTGTTTGGAGGCACCGATTTCTCGGGCTCCTTATGTAATCAAGTTTTTTTTTTAAAGAAGAATATAGAAATAGAACATAGTCATTAAACAATTGTACTTAGCAGTGTAGTACTGCCATATTCAAGAATACAATTTGTTTATTTAGTTGTCTGGATTCCTTGTCTCCCTACCTCTTGTGTTTTTTCTTGACCAGAGGTGGCTAGGACGAGCACTGAAGTGGCCACGTTGACCTCTCGCTTCTTCACTCCTGGCGTTTGCTGTTCTGAGAGCTGGATTCCTCTCCAACTCTCTTTCGAAACCACACCTGTCCTCGTTCGTGGAGCTGTTGTCGTCTGATGAGCCCTCGAACGAGCTTAGGTGGCGAAGCTGGAGCTCGTCGTCCTCTTCCAATTCCTCTTCCGACTCTTCCTCCGATTCCTCTTCGTGTTCACCCACTCTGGCTGCTTGCTTGATTGGAGCTCCAGCTACTGCTGCTTGCTCCTGAGGCTCCAGATGAACTTGTTCCGGCTCAATTGGAGCTGCAGCTGCTGCTGCTTGCTCCTGGTGCTCCTGATAGACTCGTACTGGCCGCGGATGTTGGACGATGTCGGGCAGTCTTCGATGACGTCCGGCAATCGGGACTGAACAGGCGGTGGAACCGGTTGTGGGGCCGGTTCCGGGACTGGCGGGTAGCGACGGTCGTCGTAAAATCTTGGCGGAGAGCGTTGGCTTGTTGCTCTGCGTTGAGGAATCTTCTTGCTATTGGCAAGATTCCCTGCAAATGAGGGGCTAGGGAACCGGGTGGCAGCTGGTCGTCCGGGAGCGGCTCTCGCGGTGGAGTACGAGGTGGTGGTTCCACCCAGGCCGGCAGCAGCCCTTCCCGGCGCAACTGCACTCTCTTAATCCGCTGGCTTCGTTTTCCTATTTCAAAACTGTTTGGAGACCTTTCGGCTCCACTAATTTTTTGTTGAGACAGGAAAAAAAAGAAATATTATTTCTAATTCAGAAGATCAATAAGAGCGAAATGTAAGGGCATGGGGAGACAACACACGAGCAGAGAAAAAGACGAGTTCGCGATTTCCTAGATTTAGGCCAATCTGTAGGCCTATTTGCAGAGTCGGCGTGGCTAATGGCCGCCCTCTCAGGCTAGCCCGATAGAGAAAGGCGAGAGATTGAGAGGAACGTAAATGAATTTTTGAGCAGAGATCCCCCCCCCCCTATTCGTCGTTTTTTGTGCGTTTACAATTTAATTCACTTTTTGTTTTAACAAATGGGAAACAAAAACTTCAACGTTGGTTTTTTTTTGTTTAGCCCCAGCCGGTTTTACAAGTTAAATTTGAGTGTTTGAGTTGAGAGGGAGGACACGGTGTTTCACTGGTTAGATGATTGTTTGAAGGGCCATGTAAAAACTATATTATATTTGGTTGGCGTGTACTACAGTTTTTATGATGAAATAAATACGACACAAACGACCACGTCCTCTCTCAACGATAAATTTTTACTTTAATACAGCAATTTTAATGGGGCGTAAAACAATTAAAGGACGGGAAACAATGAGTGGAGTTGGTTCCACCTAGCAGCGGCCCCCAAGGCAGAAGTCGCAGAAATGCGCCGGTGTGCAGACGCGGCGTCCGGATCTTGTCGTCGTCGTTTGTTGGGATTTATTCCCAACAATCACAGTAATTTATTCCATACCGTCAGATAAACGTTTAAAAAAGAGAAGATTTGAGAAATTGTAAAACATCACGCTTGACGCAAGGGACCCATCTTGCCCTGCTCTTCCACATTCCTGATAATAGTAACTAAGCGAACTTGGCATGGTGAGATGATACACAAATTCCAAATCTTAAAAATATTTAAAAAAATATTTCAGAGCAAATAATTAAATTTCAACCAAAATATAATTACTGGGTTTGTTTACGCCCATTCCAAAAGCGCTAGTAGCCCAAATTATCTGTGATTACAAAATCAGAAAAAGCTTACTTACAAAAGAGTTATTTTAAAAATTAAAACAAATTTTTAAAAATATCCATTACAATTTAAAAAAAAACAAACAATACCTGGCACAGTCCTGCCATCCAATTTCCCTGTGAAAATTCTCTCTCAATATCAGAAAAACTGGCATGATATGTAGCGGCGGTAAAACAAGATTTAACAAGATGAAAGGAAAGCGATTCGCATTCAAATCGGGAAGAGCAGTACACAATACCGCATTCTGAATTGTGACATTCCCCAATCATTTCACCCACAGTTAGATTGTTAACTGACGTTGACTTTCTTATCAATTCGAGTTGCAGGTTATCTCTAACGCAACTGTTAATTGACCTGGTTGAAAATATGAATCTTCATAAAACATTCAAATTTGCAGAGATTTCGACAAGTTACATGTAGGGGTCGTGTAGCAATAGCGAAGTACAAATTTTCATTTGGTTTTTGGGATTTGCTGTGCCAGTAAGAGCCATGATAGGCCCATGGAAACAATCTTCGTAACACCCCAAGCATTCCGTATTCTATAAAAGCAAAAAGAAGACATTTTTATTAACGACAACAGTAATTAAAATTTTAATCGTCACCGAAATTCTGTGCCGAAGAACATATACAATATGCTTCGTCAATCACGAACCGCAACAAATAGCCTTTCTGGTCAAGAATCATCATAAGTTTTTGAAGTTTGTTTCGTTCGCCAACTTCAATTAATGTCTTCACTAACTTTTCAGGTGTGAAAAAAACAAATTTCACGTATAAAAAATTAAAATTTGCAATAAGAAATTTCAATTTTTAAATATAGTAAATAAAAATATTAATGTTGCGTCAGAGACGTGAAAAATTCAGTAGCATTTGCATCGTTTTCAACGCAATCAAAACTGGCCTTTATCTAAAACAACATTTCATCAAATTGCACATGTAATTGAAATGATTATTCATTTTAATTACCCCTAGACTTTTCAAATAGTTGACTTGATCAAACATCAAAGATTTCAAAGGGGAAACGACAAACGTCACTCCACGCTCAAACAATCCCGGTAGAAGAAAACCGGTTGACATTTCGACGAGGCAATCTAGTTTGGTCAAAGCTGGGTCGATTACTTCAACTTGCTGTGGATTCAAAATACTAGATAAATTAAATAACACCTTTTTCATGAATTAGATTTACAATTCATGAAAATTTTGGGTTACCTGAAACCAAATAACTGCATTGCAGTGGTCAGTGTGTGTGTTTCAACAGGTTTAACAAAAATACTTCCTGCAACTACCACATCGACTGACGACATCAAAGAATCATCCATTGAAATTCAATTTCCATTACATTATAAAAAGAAAATGTCACAAATCAATTTTACTGAAAACTATTGCTTGATAACCGGCAACTTACTCGCTATCTTCATTTTCGACAGTTGAGTTTGGTACTGCGTTTAAGGACATCTTCTCAAATAGTAGATTCAATAGTAACAAAGCATGCTCATGTTTCTCAAATGTCGGAGGAAACATTGGATAAGCTAACATATTTAAAGCAATAATTTTCCTGTCCAATTCAGCCACAAACAAATCTCTTTCCTATAATTGCAATATAACATATGATATTGCAATTAAATATTAATTAATCCATCATTTTTACGTAAACTTATTTAAAATTACGTGTTTGAAGGTAAAAATGTCTGTGTTCACAGTGCTCCACCAGACAGAAATTGACTCTTAGAGAGTCATTTTCTTCTCCACAGTGCCCTGAGACTGTAGAAAATAAAAAAAACGAATCTTATTATAGATGTAAACATCACAATATAGTCACGAAACACTTAATTTTGCACAAAAAGTCGAATTAGGACAACAATGTTGATTCAAACAACGAAACAACACTGGAAAAACAAAGGCTACACTCAACATGAGACGAAACTGGAGAAAAACCATCGACGTCATCCATATTCCTTTTACTACTGAAAAATATTTATACAATCACAAAAACTTTCACAAAATTTACTGCTTTGAAAACATATCCAAGTCAAATTTGAAAACAAGACTACATCGAAAAACACTGGGACTTGAATCTCATCCAAACACAAAAAGATTTGCTAGTGCAACGGTCACAGATATAATAAATGTTTCCATAATGCAAAAAATTTCCTTAAACTACATTTTCATTGGAAAATTCACTCATTACTTGAATAAAACTTTAGGAAATTTGAATTTTAGAAAATTCATTTAATTTCCAAAATCTAAGAAGCGTTATATTCATTAGATGTGAAAAAATTGAAAGAGAACTGAAGAAGGAAATTTCACATTAGAATAATAGATGAAAAAGAAATTAAATACCACTCTTCTTGGACGCTTTGTAAGCAACCATATCGGCCTATAAATATACAAATAATTTTAATTAATTACATAACATGTAATTAAAATGTTTTTCCTTAGCCTTCTCAGTTTTCCTGAATATGGTATTACAACTTGACATTTGTATAACGCAATTTATGTGGTTGATTCGGCAGCCTTTTTCAAATCTCTTCACGAATGACTCCGCAACGGCACGTTTCACAGTGAGCTCGACGAATACAGTCTTTTTTCCTTCTTTAGACGTTAGTCTCTCAATGTGATCGACTGGACCACATTGAGAACAAAAGTCAGCTAAATGAGCATCAGTCACATCAGCACTGACACTGTAAAATCGTACGACGGATGTCGCAGTCTAAAAAAATTACAATTAAAATTTAATGTTTATTGCAATTTTGAAAATTTCAAAATTACGAGTGTGTTAGGCATATTTCTGTTTTGCTGGGTCAGTTCCGACTGCATAGAGGTAGAAAGCGTAGTTAGATCGGTAACACACGTTGGCGTTGACGGAGCAGCCATTGTTTCAAAATTTATAGCTTGTACACTATTTGACAGAACTACCTGAAATTTTAAGTAATATTTCAATTATAAATTAGGTAATTGAAATATTAAAAAAAAAACTGGTGCAGGCATAGTTGAATATGGCATTTTTAATTTCACAGCAATCTTTCCAGGAAACCTTAGGGATCGTCGTTCCATGGCAGTTAAAAGATTGTTATGTTTTTCAATTGGTCCAAAAACGACTCCAGTAGCAGATAGAATATCGCTTTCATGAAATTGATGAACGCTGACAGCGATTACGAAACCCAGCAACTTTTTCATATCTTTATGAATTCCAATTGAGCAGCGATCAGTATAGAGATCAGTATAGAGAGCAGGTCAGTATAGATAATTCTGAAGGCAACGATGAGTTTCCTGACTTGACTAACAAGTATATGTATGTCAGAAGCATTGAGGACATTCCTGATCGGGAAATAATTGGTGGGGAAATTTAAAAAAAAAAAAAACATACTTCAATTAATAAAATGTTTTTGTATAGATGTGATAGGGATCTTCTACAAAAAAAAAGAAGAAGGTGATATCGTTGCAGTCCTATACCAAAGAAGAGCATAGTATTAAAATTTTGGAAGACAAAGGCAAGAAGATGAGAAGTAGGAAAGACAACTTTAAAATTCTTGATAATACCTTTACTTCAATTTCAGATGGAAGTGGGTTGCTCAACAATTGAACAGTTCCTGCAAAAAATGAAAATAGAATAGTTGAAGACCATTATAGGACTCAAAGGAGTGTGGTTAGGAAGGGAGAAAACCTAGCCTGTGTCACATATTACGACACAATTGTAGAAGTAAAGAATTGCTTATTACAACACCTCTCACTTACTTATACTTTATCGTAGATCAATCCAGTAACCAAGCTGGCTGAAGAACTGAAAAAATGGATGGCGGCTGAAAGTTCAGATGGAGAAACTGTAGAAGCCACCAAATAATTAAGGTTTTCCATTGCAAATGACTCGGCAACTTTCTTAACATTGAAACGTCCTTTAAAGACTAATAAATTTTGAAGACCTTTCTACTTACTTGGAAATTAAGATGTTAGTCTGTTGTAGCATTCCCTCTCTATTCGGGAACGGAAAAAAATCTGTAGCGACAAACTTAACAAAGTCGACTACAATTTTTTGGAATTGCACTAGTGGTATTGTTTTCTGTTCAATCTAGTTAAGGGAAAGAACTTTCTTTTGATTCGGGAGATGAATCTAAGACAAATAGATCCTAAGAATTGGTTGTGGTCTATTGACACTTGACAGTTGGGAAGATTATTGCGCGAATTACGACACTGTAGTATGGCAATCCGTTTCACACTTTTTCTCTTTTACGACACCTCGCCATCTAGCGCTCGCTCTGCAAGTTCAGCTAAAAACAAAAACAGTCTGACAGAGCTGAAGTAAAAAGCATTTTATTGTAATTAAACTCGCTGTTTAGGTGAATTCCTGTTCCAATTTTAACCGGCAAAATTTTGCACATACAGTTAATAGGCGACCAGTGATTTGTATTTTGAGATAAATTTTGAAATGCATTTTGAATGATCGAAACTAACTTGATGTCTCACTATATGAACGATCCTCCGTCTCACAGGATAAACATGCATTTCGCTCAGGACTCACTACTCATGACATTCTTTTAAACTTTCCCAGTTAAAGTGAATTTAATTACGGGAACTCAAAATTTATGATGGGCTGTAAAGAAACGACCAGTAATTTTATTCAGGGGGAAAATATAGTATTGAAACCAATTTAAAATTGAATATAATCAAATTCATTATCCATTTCGTCACCCTCATATACATCTTAATTTCTCGTCTTCATAGTCAGCTTCGGTTCAATCAAATCATAGATTTCAGTACGATAAGATTTGATATTTTTCTTTAGGAATGCATGAACTATTAGATGACAATTCTTTCATAGATTGCCCTGGCTGTTCATCATTCCTTGTGAGCAGTATCTAACAGTCTATTAGTTTAAAGTTTTCTCTGAATGAACCTATAAATAAATCAGAATTTTTACAGTTAATACAAAAATTACATGTAGATGTTTTTTTTCGTTAGGATCCACTCCCCGGCGTATAAAAAATGCCCGAAGGACATTACCGAAGGAATCTTGTTTAAAAGAGAAAGCATATTTTTAAACCAATTTCGGTTCGTTAAGAGTGTGAAACGACGAATATACGTTTTCAACTGTAGATTGATCTAGATTTCCCACATTATCTAAAACAGATTGTTCAAAAGATCCAAAATCAGGTTGCCAATCGTCTTAATCAATGTCTCTGTTGGGGAAATTTTAGTTATTTAGGAAAAATAGCAAATATCACAAAAGTATTTACTGTTGGTTGTTGTTGGGAATGAATGTGGTTTTTTCCAGGACTGAAGCGTCATTTGACGACGAAGGATATTGTACCATTACATCTTCTTCAATAGCTCTATAGATGAAATATTTGTTATTTTAAACTAAATAACAAATATGATTAGTATCATACCGTTCGTTAATAGTAGAAATTTGTTCTATTACCTCCAAGTCCGTATCTTCATTCCGTTCGTTCTTGTTCGTTCCGTTCCGTTCGTTCCGTTCGTTCTTGTTTCCGATTCCGGCACTTCCAATGCTCTGTAAATGAAAAATATTTGTTATTTATGAACAAATAGCAAATAAAATAATAAACTTACCGTTCATGTTTGTTAGCTTCTCGTCCTCCATGTAACCTCAACTTGTGTTTTTCAATCGATTCTTTTCTTCCGGCAACAACTTTACACATATAACATGAATAGGTTAAAATTGTATGCTTTTTGATTTCATGATTTAACCTAGATGATGCGTGAGAAAACGGAGATTCACACCGTGAAAATCTACAAATGATTTTTGTAATGTGTTTTTAACTGTTCAATGTTATTTCTTTTAGATGGCCGATGATACAAAATCAAAAAATCAAAGCTGAAAGAAAATTTGACTAAGGGCTAAAATTACGTCTATGAGTGGGATTACAATACCAGAAATACCACCTCTCGAGTCAGTAGAAAATCAACAATATTCTCGAAAACTCGTTTCTCACACGTTTTACTAGCATCATATATCGTCACTCCATTCCCATAACAAAATGTTCACAACAACAAGAACACATTTACTTTGTTTCTTCATATCCAGTTTTTTGTTAAAAACGACAAAACCATTGGGTTGTCGTAGGTTGCAATTGCATGAATGATTGATAAAAGAAAGCTCACTTATGAAAATTATCAGGAAATAAACCAGTGTAGACGATAGTTCTTCATTTATCAAGTTCCCATGAAAGGACAGCAATCCTTCTCATGATTCTCAGGAAATTTAAAGTCAAAATTAAAAAATTTGAACAAAACATTTTTGGTAAGAAACCGAAACATTTCTTGATGCATAAGGAAAACACGTAAACTTCTTAAGCAATTTACCAGTTTTTCTTCACATTGTTACTAAGAATTTTTAGAAAAAAAAATTGCAAAAGGGCTGATTTTCTTAAATGTGGCTTTTGGGACCCTCATCTCCTTTCAACATCTTCTTTTTAGTACCATCACAATCTAATTAAAAAAAATCAATTAGTCTTATTTCTTAAAATGTAACATTAAATAAAAAATTTACTAGATTGCCATTATTCTTCAAAAGCCTCAGCAATGGAACTTACTTTCTCATTTTACTTCTTTTTTACTTCTTCGTACTTCTTCATTTCTTCCTTGAACTTCTTCTTTTCTTCCCCCAGTACTTTTTTTTACCCAAGACTCTTCTTTCTCTGTACTTTTTTTCTGTTTTCTATATTCTTTAGCTTTTTATGACTTGGACTAGGCTTGGCTACACATAATTTGTTCTTGGGGTTCTGCACCGTCATCATTGCCACCATCAGGTTGATTTTCTTTTTCTTGGCTTGGATCAGTTTCATATATTGCTTTCCTGGTTCGTCATTATCTTCTTCTTTATCATAACTTCCTTCATCATTATCTTCTTCTTTATCATAACTTCCTTCATCATTATCTTCTTCATAATTTTTATCCATTTTCATAGACATCGTTGACAGAGAAGGGAGCATCAGTTTCTAAAGAAAATGCAAACGTTTAATGTGATAATTTTGGATAAAAATTCACTGACTCTCTCAATTCCTACGACTGCACAGACGTCTCAAATAAGGGTGGGGACGCATCCGGTTTGTTAGTGTAACGAAATGGACGAAAGACAGTTGGAAGAGCTCAGTTGTTCTTGCTCTTCCTTTGACTTATCCGTTGATGTATATCTGAGCTATTTGGCTCATAACACTTTATAACAAAGACAAAAATCACAAGACAGGTTTTACTATTTTAGATCTGTAATGTTGTTGACTGAAACCGACTAAGTTAAATACTCAAAAAGAAGAAATGAATTTTTCAAATTTCAGTTGTCGAGTCCAAAAAATTGTTGGGTAAAAAAACAAAATATTGTTTATTTAGTTTTAAGTTTTTCGGTTTTCTTTTTTAAATAATCTGTAGAAAAAATAGTCTAATTACCAATACTTAAAAAAATAACATGGGTTGCATTTATCTTCTAAGGATTCAGCCAGGATGCTGATTTCTTCTTCAGTAATATTTTTCTTCTTCTCTTACTCCACCTTGTCCTTCCTCAATTTCTTTTTTTCCTTAATCAACTGCCTCTACATCACTTTCTTCTGAATTACTGAAGCTATTAAGGGATGACTCACAATAAGTTTCTTAAAAACCAAACAAACAAAAGATTCAAATTAAATAAGTATGCAAAATTATGAACTTAACTTATTACCACATCTAAGAAAAGGGAAGCCTACAAACTGTGTTCCGACGTAATTTTCTAATACCACATTTAGAAAGAAAAATTATTAATTGATATAGTTTTATTGTTATTTATAAGTTACTTCAAACAAATCCACGGCTCTTTTAAATTCATTTTGAATACATTTACAGTCTAACCAACTGACTTCAAGACAACGCGAAAATGGCTTGTATAATTTAAGCAATAGTTCCATTTTCCTCTACTAACACAGGTTTTTTCCTGAAAATTGTTATAATTTACTCTGCGTTAAACGTGTTCTGTTTGTTTCGGATGTGGCTGGCCATATGAATTGTAATTTTTGGTAATTGAGCATTCAAGAAAACTGAGTGAACGTACCCGTAAATTAAAAATATTAATGAATTTGTGAAATTTTTGCAATGTTACAAATTTATACCAACTAAGAAAGTCCTTTTGACTTTGAGAATTGCTGTTTTGGCAGTGTCGAATCCTTTATTGAGACTGCGTCGTAAACTCTTTCCTAGGTAGGCAGGGATTCGTGATTTCTGCTGTTAACTTTTTGAAGTCTTCTTTTCCCTCTTCCAGAAAAACATTGCTTCGTCGAGGATGTAGGGCATCAATTCCTGTATTCAATATATGCAAGAATTCCTCTGTATACAAGTTTTCTACAATATCAATATATTGCCTATACAATACGTCATCAAAGAGCTCACCCAGAAAGGAATTACCTAATGCTCGGTGAATTTTGGAATAGGAAAGAGAAGCCAAAAATGATTTATTTCTTTCTAAGCACTATAAAAGATCTTGCAAAGCTATCTATCGAAGGTTTTGAGTAGAATCTACACGGGGAAAAAATATCTCCCAATGTTTTGTACTAGGAGCCTGTGCAGATGCAGTAGCAAGGTGCATGATGCAGAAGTTTATTCAATTCATGGAACTTTTGGCTGTCCATGGGGCCATACAGATTGAAAACGATTGCCTTGTCAGGTAAAGAGTGATTTGCATTTATGTTTGCTTAGCTGGAATGGACGTTCATATTCAATGAACGTCAGATATAAAATCGAATAACAGCAGATATAAAAGAGAGATTAGTCAGCCCAATGCCAAACCTCTGTGCCAAACACTTAGTTATTGAAAGTTTCTCGATTGAAATTGTGCTTAAATACATTTTCCAGTTCATTATCACCTATCCCCAATATCACCTCAACAAATCCATTCTTGTTTCTTGTTAGGTTGAAATAAAACTTGCCAGAGACTTAACATTTGTTATGGTAACATTCATTGAATATGAACCTACAAAAAGAACAGTGGTTTTTGAAGTTAACAATTTCTGGCAATTATGGATTGGATTTTGATGGTTCTTTGTATGTGGATACCCTTTGAATAAATATGAGGTGTCAATTACAGTCCAAATAATCATAGCTGTAATGACACATTTTCCGTATTATTATCTTTCCAACATTAGTATGACATAGGCAGTTTGTTTAAAACATTGCATTGACGCCCTTAATTTTAATTTACATGACATTAGTTTGACTAGAAATCACATTTTGTCAATAAGATGAAAAATTAAACAAATTCAGTAATAAGTTTTTGATTGACTTGACGAGTTGAACCTGGACGTGGTTTGACAGGAGTATTGCTGCTATGTATAACGTATTTTTTTTAGCATCTGCAATGTGGAAGGCAACTGGCTTTCCGTTTTGAAGAAACCTCCTAATATTGTATTCAAAAGTTGTGACTTCATTTTTAATCTTTTGAAGCTAATCTAATCTTTTGAAGGTAATCTGACCGGGTTCTCTAACAAGCTATTTTATCGTTTATCTTCATATTCCTTATCTTTTTTAGCCTACTGAGGACATACAATTTAGTATGTAAAGAATAGATTATATGGACTCATATAGCTTTAAAAAGGTAGTTGACTAACTATCGTTGACTAATAACCTTCGTTACCTTTGTTTTCTGCCAGGTTGTTCAAGCCAATGATTTTAGATAAGGTCTACCGGAAAAGACGCTCGTTTGAAGAAAAAAAAACAAGACGCTTGTGATGTGGATGGTCGCGATGTTTAGTGAAGATGATTTAAATGTAGAAGATGTTGTGGAATACAGACCGGAAGAAGTCGAACCAATAAAAAAATCACTTACTATCAGAATTTTAGCTATACATATGTTCGAGCCATTTTCTTATTGCTTATGTGTGTTTTGACCCACACGATAGCTTTTGTTTCTATAATCAATGAGTCATATATAGGCAGTGCTGCAGTGCAAATGGCACTGTCACTGAGTGCTGTGAATAAGAATTTCTGCTGGACCAATTAATCAAGCCGTAGAGAAAAATTCTTTGTGCGCAGTATTTTTCAAAGCAAACTTTCAGGAGTAAATGACGAAAAACTGTTAAAAAGAATTTTTGCTGGATCGTTCCAATAATAGGAAAAAAGTTTTCTTCGCAGTTTTTCCCAGCAAACTTTCAGGAATCAATGATTCGCTGGTGTAGAGACTGCGAATAAAGAATTTCTCCAAAAACTGGACCGACCCAGCAGAAAATTTCTTTCGCACTCACTGACAGTACCATTTGAACAGCAGCACTTCAAATAAGATTCTTTAGGAGCAACAATATTTGTGGTAACCCCAAAGTTTTTCGTAACAGCGATTTCGTCAAATTCGGCACCACTTTTGTTCTTTTTTGCCATGCATTTGTCAGTTTTGGCACCTCCGACGCATTTAGCGATTCCTACTTAGCCAGGAGTCGTGCAGTTATATTTGCTTATTATTGTGTTTGTGTGTTTTGTAAGTTTGTCATCATCGCTAGAGATCTTGACCGGATGTGATCGGACCAAAGACCAGGAGGTTTTTCCTTTTTTTGTCTGGTCTTTGGATCAGAAAAAATTCTAGCCCGATTACGAAAAAATTGAAAACCCGATTACAATGAATTAAAGAAATCAACTATGGAAGGCGAATGAAGATGTGATTTAAAATTTGATGATATGGAAATCAAATTTTTCTTTTACATTCTGTTCAGTCTCAGTCAGTTAACTTCTTCTAAAAAAGTACCGAAACTGGGGAACACAATGGATTTTTGTTTGATAACTACTATTCAGGAGTGTAAGTTGTTGTTTATTTTATTTTTGAATTAATTATTGAAAAAATCATTATTTATTTTAGTTTGCCTTGTTAACAGATGGGAATTCCTAAATTGAATCGAGAAAACTTAAACTAACAGCATCATAAAGTCCACTCTCAAGAAATATATGAGTGAGACTGTTATTACGGAACCCTGCCCACCAAATAGGCCTGGCAATGCTTAAGAAATGGGTACAATCTATTCTTACATCGTGAATGTTAAGGAGAGAAAATACGGAGGACCTCCGCCAAACTGGATGGTTCCCCATCCACCAAGCAGCTGCAAAGTAAGTTTTCCCAACCCTATATATTAACCAAAAATGTTAACTGCATTCTGTTAATTATCTTTCTATCAATTTTTTTTAAATTTACCTCTTGATGTTTAGAAGATAATTTTATTCCGTAATTTTTAGACTGTGGATCTATTTGGTGTTTACGGCTAATCATGGATCCCCTTACAACACTCAACAGCGGGTATGGGCTTGTAAGATTTACTGCAATTAAGCAGTACGATAAGCTGTTAATCAGGTAGAATTGCAATGGGAAATAATCCATTCATAAGACATTTCATTAACGACGATTATGATTTATTTGTTATTCATGTGCAATTTGTACTCGTAGCTGAATGATTTGCGTATCAAAGGATCAGGTGCTCTGCAAGTTCAGAAGGCGGAGAGAGGACGCGAAAGGAGATGTTAAAGAGTGTTAATTGAAATGACGGTGCTAGATCCCGACGAAAAAAAAGAGAGTAGTTCACATGATCTAGAAGAGACCACTTCTTGTGAACTATGAACAGAAGGGGACGCAGTTACTGTGTTACATGGAGATCCTGTATGTCGCCGTATGTAAGTGCCCCTATATTTGAACTCTGAATCACTCGGATGACAAACATTCCCTCTCCTATCCCCAATTAAGATTCTAAAATTAACAAAGAGAGTTAAATACCGATCATAAATTATATGGGATAAGAGATAAAGGTACAGAAAAATAAAAGTTTTAAACTGGTGCCGAAACGGATAATATTAATGCCAAAACGGACGTTTTATTAAATATTGGAGGAAGATGTATTCGTATAGAGTGCCGAAACCGACGAAATCGCTGGGAAGAATAAAAAGTGCTGAACAGGACACCCAAAACTTCGTTAAATCAACATTGCATGGCCCAGTAGGTTGGATCGAATTGTTTTTTTTTATGAATTCAAAAAATCAGCCAAGTTATTTTATTAATCTATGTTTCAATATGTTATGTTCAAAATTTGGGGGAAATTTAACCACTGGTGTGTCTCCGCCGCTCGTTTATGTCTTGAAAAAATGCGGAAAATTGTTTACCTTTCATAGGTTTTTTTGAATAAAATCTTTACCTTACCAGCTTTGTTTTTCAAAATTAGAGGTCTTATTGAGCAGATAATAAACTTTAAGAAAATGTATTTTTTAAATAGTTACTAGTTACTGAGAAAATTTTATAAAACTATTAAAATGTAGTGGTTTTTCTTTTCTTATGAGAAATTGCACTGTGGCGCTACTAGTCTTTAGCTTTAACTCAATTTTCTCAATGACTGTAAAATGAAATGGCATCAAGCTACATAAATTTTTAAAGCAAAAATGATGAGCTATATGCTAGTTTCTGTCGGAATTCAAATATAATTGAGTGTCATGTGATGTCTGAAGCCATTGATAAATTTTTTCATCGCCAAATTCCAGTAATGAAGATAATGGAACTACTCATCAATTTGAAGAGTAACCTTCACGGTCCTTCTATGTTGAACCATTCTGAATGGTTGGATAACAGGGCCCAAGTAGCCCTCAAATCCACCTTGTCATCTCGGCAAGACAAAATCATTGCACTTGAACTGATTGGTGCTTCACTACACAGCTATGTTGAAGAATATGGCTTTGTTGCGAAGTTTATGAGCTGGAGAGAAGCCATGACTCTTCGTTACTTTTATGGTGATGTTCTGCCTAAAACAACTGACGTGTCTGCTTCATCTGCTGCATCTTCTGTTGTCTTCGAAACTACTGAGGAATTCATGTCAACGGAAGACCTGTATATATTGGAGGAACATTTCAAGCGTGACGTAGTTGGCCTTGGCGTTGATTACCCTGATGTGGAAGTGCATAAAAAATGTATCGTTGAATTAAGGTTTCAATCGCTTCTTGTGATTCGAAGAATCGGCAACCTAGCGAATCACGGTCCTTCCTTTTACATCAAAAGTTTGTACGACTTTGTGACAGGCAAGATACAAGATGACAACGCGCCCTTTGCTGTGATGAACCCCATCGTTTTCAACACTTTCTTGCTCATCCTGGAACAAACGACTAAATTCGATCCAACGCTACTTTCCCGCAAATCATTTGATATTTTTATCAAAACCCTTAATTTTGCGTCTCGTTTTTTTGCTATTTTGGCAAGGAAACCGCCCTAATTTAATGGAAGAAAAGAAATTTTATCCTTCGAGAATCTTTTGGTCATCACCAAATCCATCGCAACGATTGCAAGATATTTCTTCAACCCAGCAATGATATCTGCCGTGAACTTTGAGGATGAAGATGTTGTAGACGGTGAAGACGATGACGACGATGAAGATGATGAAGACGCTGATGAAAGTGAAGACGAACGATTCATTGATTTCGAAGGAACTCTTGATTCGATATCAGAAAATTTGAACTCTTTGGTAGATGAATCTATTTACAAATTTGCAAATATCATTTTTCATTTAGTTCTCGTACTGGAGTCCATGTTCCCTAATGTAAAGAACCAAGAAAAGCAGCAATTGGAAGAGTATCTTTCGAATTACACTATAAACTACTTTCTAGAACGCATGACCACTGTTCTTCACGTGACCTTGATCTCATGCAACTCTTTCTTAAACTTGGAGCTCGAGTAAGCGCCATCGACTGCCATTGACCAACTCCGCTCCACTATCCGGTCAAAAACAAAAGGGCTTATTTAAATGTTAACCTGGCCATAATTCGGGCTTTGGTGTATGCTGGAGCTCATCTCCACCTTGGCTGCAGATGACAAGAAGACCGTCATCGATATTTTAAAGAGTTATGGGAATATGTACAGAGGAAGAGGCAGAGGTGTCGCATCCGATGCGTAATCCGATGCGTTAATCAGTATTGTGTTTCCTCTTTCTTGGCATTGTGCTCTAGTCATCCGTCGGGACAGAATTCCCTACGATGTAGATGGGCTTCCTCGTCACCTCCAGGAACTCCTCTCTCGTCAAATTCGTCGTTAAAGGTAAATTTAAAAGATTTTAATTACTTTACTTATGTCATTATATATTTTTTTTTATTTAGATCCAAACCATTTAACTCAACCTGATGACCACGCTGATAATTGATTTCGCTTTCGTCTTTGGGTCGTTAAATTTAGTCCGAGGATTGATTCGAGGGGTCGGAAGCTCTAAAAAGTAAGGTTTTTGGCGGTAAAAAAGCCAAAGAAAAACGAGAAAATGTTACAGATTGTTTTGAGGAAAGAAAAAGAAAATGAAAGGTAGAAAAGGCAGAAATGGGTGTTACAATAAGAAAATAAGCGGGAATTAAGGAAAAAGGAGAAAGAAAAGGGAAAAAATAGATAGAAAAGGGGAAAATCCGGTAAAAAGAAAAAGAAAAGGGGAAAAGTTACGGAAAAGAAAAACTTTTCCATAAAATGCAATTGATGCAAATCACGGAAATGGGCCTAAGGGCTGTCAGCTGATTTTGTTGAATACGCCCAACAACACCAGCTGGACTCATCAACTTAGTTTCTGGCGTAGTGTTTGATCCTGATCCACACGTTGGGACTATTGTTTAAATAGTGAAGTGTGGGATTTATTAGTTGTGATGGCTAAGAGTAATTTGGAGGAAGATATTTTTAACGGGTTAAAACAACGAGGTATTGAGCTTAACACTCACGTTGAAAATATCTTTCGGTTTACTGGATATAATAATGCAAGGACTCTAGCCAATTTCAATTGCGCAACCGGTGTGCAAGAAATTGAAGAATGTGTGCACTCCACTTTGGGAAAAAAGGAACGTCATGTCAAGATGGACTGCCAGACAAAGGCAAGAAGGTGAGAAGTAGGAAAGACAACTTTAAAATTCTTGATAATATTTTTACTTCAATTTCAGATGGAAGTGGGTTGCTCAACAATTGAACAGTTCCTGCAAAAAATGAAAATAGAATAGTTGAAGACCATTATAGGACTCAAAGGAGTGTGGTTAGGAAGGGAGAAAACCTAGCCTGTGTCACATATTACGACACAATTGTAGAAGTAAAGAATTGCTTATTACAACACCTCTCACTTACTTATACTTTATCGTAGATCAATCCAGTAACCAAGCAGGCTGAAGAATTGAAAAAATGGATGGCGGCTGAGAGTTCAGATGGAGAAACTGTAGAAGCCACCAAATAATTAAGGTTTTCCATTGCAAATGACTCGGCAACTTTCTTAACATTGAAACGTCCTTTAAAGACTAATAAATTTTGAAGACCTTTCTACTTACTTGGAAATTAAGATGTTAGTCTGTTGTAGCATTCCCTCTCTATTCGGGAACGGAAAAAAATCTGTAGCGACAAACTTAACAAAGTCGACTACAATTTTTTGGAATTGCACTAGTGGTATTGTTTTCTGTTCAATCTAGTTAAGGGAAAGAACTTTCTTTTGATTCGGGAGATGAATCTAAGACAAATAGATCCTAAGAATTGGTTGTGGTCTATTGACACTTGACAGTTGGGAAGATTATTGCGCGAATTACGACACTGTAGTATGGCAATCCGTTTCACACCTTTTCTCTTTTACGACACCTCGCCATCTAGCGCTCGCTCTGCAAGTTCAGCTAAAAACAAAAACAGTCTGACAGAGCTGAAGTAAAAAGCATTTTATTGTAATTAAACTCGCTGTTTAGGTGAATTCCTGTTCCAATTTTAACCGGCAAAATTTTGCACATACAGTTAATAGGCGACCAGTGATTTGTATTTTGAGATAAATTTTGAAATGCATTTTGAATGATCGAAACTAACTTGATGTCTCACTATATGAACGATCCTCCGTCTCACAGGATAAACATGCATTTCGCTCAGGACTCACTACTCATGACATTCTTTTAAACTTTCCCAGTTAAAGTGAATTTAATTACGGGAACTCAAAATTTATGATGGGCTGTAAAGAAACGACCAGTAATTTTATTCAGGGGGAAAATATAGTATTGAAACCAATTTAAAATTGAATATAATCAAATTCATTATCCATTTCGTCACCCTCATATACATCTTAATTTCTCGTCTTCATAGTCAGCTTCGGTTCAATCAAATCATAGATTTCAGTACGATAAGATTTGATATTTTTCTTTAGGAATGCATGAACTATTAGATGACAATTCTTTCATAGATTGCCCTGGCTGTTCATCATTCCTTGTGAGCAGTATCTAACAGTCTATTAGTTTAAAGTTTTCTCTGAATGAACCTATAAATAAATCAGAATTTTTACAGTTAATACAAAAATTACATGTAGATGTTTTTTTTCGTTAGGATCCACTCCCCGGCGTATAAAAAATGCCCGAAGGACATTACCGAAGGAATCTTGTTTAAAAGAGAAAGCATATTTTTAAACCAATTTCGGTTCGTTAAGAGTGTGAAACGACGAATATACGTTTTCAACTGTAGATTGATCTAGATTTCCCACATTATCTAAAACAGATTGTTCAAAAGATCCAAAATCAGGTTGCCAATCGTCTTAATCAATGTCTCTGTTGGGGAAATTTTAGTTATTTAGGAAAAATAGCAAATATCACAAAAGTATTTACTGTTGGTTGTTGTTGGGAATGAATGTGGTTTTTTCCAGGACTGAAGCGTCATTTGACGACGAAGGATATTGTACCATTACATCTTCTTCAATAGCTCTATAGATGAAATATTTGTTATTTTAAACTAAATAACAAATATGATTAGTATCATACCGTTCGTTAATAGTAGAAATTTGTTCTATTACCTCCAAGTCCGTATCTTCATTCCGTTCGTTCTTGTTCGTTCCGTTCCGTTCGTTCCGTTCGTTCTTGTTTCCGATTCCGGCACTTCCAATGCTCTGTAAATGAAAAATATTTGTTATTTATGAACAAATAGCAAATAAAATAATAAACTTACCGTTCATGTTTGTTAGCTTCTCGTCCTCCATGTAACCTCAACTTGTGTTTTTCAATCGATTCTTTTCTTCCGGCAACAACTTTACACATATAACATGAATAGGTTAAAATTGTATGCTTTTTGATTTCATGATTTAACCTAGATGATGCGTGAGAAAACGGAGATTCACACCGTGAAAATCTACAAATGATTTTTGTAATGTGTTTTTAACTGTTCAATGTTATTTCTTTTAGATGGCCGATGATACAAAATCAAAAAATCAAAGCTGAAAGAAAATTTGACTAAGGGCTAAAATTACGTCTATGAGTGGGATTACAATACCAGAAATACCACCTCTCGAGTCAGTAGAAAATCAACAATATTCTTGAAAACTCGTTTCTCACACGTTTTACTAGCATCATATATCGTCACTCCATTCCCATAACAAAATGTTCACAACAACAAGAACACATTTACTTTGTTTCTTCATATCCAGTTTTTTGTTAAAAACGACAAAACCATTGGGTTGTCGTAGGTTGCAATTGCATGAATGATTGATAAAAGAAAGCTCACTTATGAAAATTATCAGGAAATAAACCAGTGTAGACGATAGTTCTTCATTTATCAAGTTCCCATGAAAGGACAGCAATCCTTCTCATGATTCTCAGGAAATTTAAAGTCAAAATTAAAAAATTTGAACAAAACATTTTTGGTAAGAAACCGAAACATTTCTTGATGCATAAGGAAAACACGTAAACTTCTTAAGCAATTTACCAGTTTTTCTTCACATTGTTACTAAGAATTTTTAGAAAAAAAAATTGCAAAAGGGCTGATTTTCTTAAATGTGGCTTTTGGGACCCTCATCTCCTTTCAACATCTTCTTTTTAGTACCATCACAATCTAATTAAAAAAAATCAATTAGTCTTATTTCTTAAAATGTAACATTAAATAAAAAATTTACTAGATTGCCATTATTCTTCAAAAGCCTCAGCAATGGAACTTACTTTCTCATTTTACTTCTTCTTTACTTCTTCGTACTTCTTCATTTCTTCCTTGAACTTCTTCTTTTCTTCCCCCAGTACTTTTTTTTACCCAAGACTCTTCTTTCTCTGTACTTTTTTTCTGTTTTCTATATTCTTTAGTTTTTTATGACTTGGACTAGGCTTGGCTACACATAATTTGTTCTTGGGGTTCTGCACCGTCATCATTGCCACCATCAGGTTGATTTTCTTTTTCTTGGCTTGGATCAGTTTCATATATTGCTTTCCTGGTTCGTCATTATCTTCTTCTTTATCATAACTTCCTTCATCATTATCTTCTTCTTTATCATAACTTCCTTCATCATTATCTTCTTCATAATTTTTATCCATTTTCATAGACATCGTTGACAGAGAAGGGGGCATCAGTTTCTAAAGAAAATGCAAACGTTTAATGTGATAATTTTGGATAAAAATTCACTGACTCTCTCAATTCCTACGACTGCACAGACGTCTCAAATAAGGGTGGGGACGCATCCGGTTTGTTAGTGTAACGAAATGGACGAAAGACAGTTGGAAGAGCTCAGTTGTTCTTGCTCTTCCTTTGACTTATCCGTTGATGTATATCTGAGCTATTTGGCTCATAACACTTTATAACAAAGACAAAAATCACAAGACAGGTTTTACTATTTTAGATCTGTAATGTTGTTGACTGAAACCGACTAAGTTAAATACTCAAAAAGAAGAAATGAATTTTTCAAATTTCAGTTGTCGAGTCCAAAAAATTGTTGGGTAAAAAAACAAAATATTGTTTATTTAGTTTTAAGTTTTTCGGTTTTCTTTTTTAAATAATCTGTAGAAAAAATAGTCTAATTACCAATACTTAAAAAAATAACATGAGTTGCATTTATCTTCTAAGGATTCAGCCAGGATGCTGATTTCTTCTTCAGTAATATTTTTCTTCTTCTCTTACTCCACCTTGTCCTTCCTCAATTTCTTTTTTTCCTTAATCAACTGCCTCTACATCACTTTCTTCTGAATTACTGAAGCTATTAAGGGATGACTCACAATAAGTTTCTTAAAAACCAAACAAACAAAAGATTCAAATTAAATAAGTATGCAAAATTATGAACTTAACTTATTACCACATCTAAGAAAAGGGAAGCCTACAAACTGTGTTCCGACGTAATTTTCTAATACCACATTTAGAAAGAAAAATTATTAATTGATATAGTTTTATTGTTATTTATAAGTTACTTCAAACAAATCCACGGCTCTTTTAAATTCATTTTGAATACATTTACAGTCTAACCAACTGACTTCAAGACAACGCGAAAATGGCTTGTATAATTTAAGCAATAGTTCCATTTTCCTCTACTAACACAGGTTTTTTCCTAAAAATTGTTATAATTTACTCTGCGTTAAACGTGTTCTGTTTGTTTCGGATGTGGCTGGCCATATGAATTGTAATTTTTGGTAATTGAGCGTTCAAGAAAACTGAGTGAACGTACCCGTAAATTAAAAATATTAATGAATTTGTGAAATTTTTGCAATGTTACAAATTTATACCAACTAAGAAAGTCCTTTTGACTTTGAGAATTGCTGTTTTGGCAGTGTCGAATCCTTTATTGAGACTGCGTCGTAAACTCTTTCCTAGGTAGGCAGGGATTCGTGATTTCTGCTGTTAACTTTTTGAAGTCTTCTTTTCCCTCTTCCAGAAAAACATTGCTTCGTCGAGGATGTAGGGCATCAATTCCTGTATTCAATATATGCAAGAATTCCTCTGTATACAAGTTTTCTACAATATCAATATATTGCCTATACAATACGTCATCAAAGAGCTCACCCAGAAAGGAATTACCTAATGCTCGGTGAATTTTGGAATAGGAAAGAGAAGCCAAAAATGATTTATTTCTTTCTAAGCACTATAAAAGATCTTGCAAAGCTATCTATCGAAGGTTTTGAGTAGAATCTACACGGGGAAAAAATATCTCCCAATGTTTTGTACTAGGAGCCTGTGCAGATGCAGTAGCAAGGTGCATGATGCAGAAGTTTATTCAATTCATGGAACTTTTGGCTGTCCATGGGGCCATACAGATTGAAAACGATTGCCTTGTCAGGTAAAGAGTGATTTGCATTTATGTTTGCTTAGCTGGAATGGACGTTCATATTCAATGAACGTCAGATATAAAATCGAATAACAGCAGATATAAAAGAGAGATTAGTCAGCCCAATGCCAAACCTCTGTGCCAAACACTTAGTTATTGAAAGTTTCTCGATTGAAATTGTGCTTAAATACATTTTCCAGTTCATTATCACCTATCCCCAATATCACCTCAACAAATCCATTCTTGTTTCTTGTTAGGTTGAAATAAAACTTGCCAGAGACTTAACATTTGTTATGGTAACATTCATTGAATATGAACCTACAAAAAGAACAGTGGTTTTTGAAGTTAACAATTTCTGGCAATTATGGATTGGATTTTGATGGTTCTTTGTATGTGGATACCCTTTGAATAAATATGAGGTGTCAATTACAGTCCAAATAATCATAGCTGTAATGACACATTTTCCGTATTATTATCTTTCCAACATTAGTATGACATAGGCAGTTTGTTTAAAACATTGCATTGACGCCCTTAATTTTAATTTACATGACATTAGTTTGACTAGAAATCACATTTTGTCAATAAGATGAAAAATTAAACAAATTCAGTAATAAGTTTTTGATTGACTTGACGAGTTGAACCTGGACGTGGTTTGACAGGAGTATTGCTGCTATGTATAACGTATTTTTTTTTAGCATCTGCAATGTGGAAGGCAACTGGCTTTCCGTTTTGAAGAAACCTCCTAATATTGTATTCAAAAGTTGTGACTTCATTTTTAATCTTTTGAAGCTAATCTAATCTTTTGAAGGTAATCTGACCGGGTTCTCTAACAAGCTATTTTATCGTTTATCTTCATATTCCTTATCTTTTTTAGCCTACTGAGGACATACAATTTAGTATGTAAAGAATAGATTATATGGACTCATATAGCTTTAAAAAGGTAGTTGACTAACTATCGTTGATTAATAACCTTCGTTACCTTTGTTTTCTGCCAGGTCGTTCAAGCCAATGATTTTAGATAAGGTCTACCGGAAAAGACGCTCGTTTGAAGAAAAAAAAACAAGACGCTTGTGATGTGGATGGTCGCGATGTTTAGTGAAGATGATTTAAATGTAGAAGATGTTGTGGAATACAGACCGGAAGAAGTCGAACCAATAAAAAAATCACTTACTATCAGAAGTTTAGCTATACATATGTTCGAGCCATTTTCTTATTGCTTAAGTGTGTTTTGACCCACACGATAGCTTTTGTTCCTATAATCAATGAGTCATATATAGGCAGTGCTGCAGTGCAAATGGCACTGTCACTGAGTGCTGTGAATAAGAATTTCTGCTGGACCAATTAATCAAGCCGTAGAGAAAAATTCTTTGTGCGCAGTATTTTTCAAAGCAAACTTTCAGGAGTAAATGACGAAAAACTGTTAAAAAGAATTTTTGCTGGATCGTTCCAATAATAGGAAAAAAGTTTTCTTCGCAGTTTTTCCCAGCAAACTTTCAGGAATCAATGATTCGCTGGTGTAGAGACTGCGAATAAAGAATTTCTCCAAAAACTGGACCGACCCAGCAGAAAATTTCTTTCGCACTCACTGACAGTACCATTTGAACAGCAGCACTTCAAATAAGATTCTTTAGGAGCAACAATATTTGTGGTAACCCTAAAGTTTTTCGTAACAGCGATTTCGTCAAATTCGGCACCACTTTTGTTCTTTTTTGCCATGCATTTGTCAGTTTTGGCACCTCCGACGCATTTAGCGATTCCTACTTAGCCAGGAGTCGTGCAATTATATTTGCTTATTATTGTGTTTGTGTGTTTTGTAAGTTTGTCATCATCGCTAGAGATCTTGACCGGATGTGATCGGACCAAAGACCAGGAGGTTTTTCCTTTTTTTGTCTGGTCTTTGGATCAGAAAAAATTCTAGCCCGATTACGAAAAAATTGAAAACCCGATTACAATGAATTAAAAAAATCAACTATGGAAGGCGAGTGAAGATGTGATTTAAAATTTGATGATATGGAAATCAAATTTTTCTTTTACATTCTGTTCAGTCTCAGTCAGTTAACTTCTTCTAAAAAAGTACCAAAACTGGGGAACACAGTGGATCTTTGTTTGATAACTACTATTCAGGAGTGTAAGTTGTTGTTTATTTTATTTTTGAATTAATTATTGAAAAAATCATTATTTATTTTAGTTTGCCTTGTTAGCAGATGGGAATTCCTAAACTGAATCGAGAAAACTTAAACTAACAGCATCATAAAGTCCACTCTCAAGAAATATATGAGTGAGACTGTTATTACGGAACCCTGTCCACCAAATAGGCCTGGCAATGCTAAAGAAATGGGTACAATCTATTCTTACATCGTGAATGTTAAGGAGAGAAAATACGGAGGACCTCCGCCAAACTGGATGGTTCCCCGTCCACCAAGCAGCTGCAAAGTAAGTTTTCCCAACCCTATATATTAACCAAAAATGTTAACTGCATTCTGTTAATTATCTTTCTATCATTTTTTTTTTAAATTTACCTCTTGATGTTTAGAAGATAATTTTATTCCGTAATTTTTAGACTGTGGATCTATTTGGTGTTTACGGCTAATCATGGATCCCCTTACAACACTCAACAGCGGGTATGGGCTTGTAAGATTTACTGCAATTAAGCAGTACGATAAGCTGTTAATCAGGTAGAATTGCAATGGGAAATAATCCATTCATAAGACATTTCATTAACGACGATTATGATTTATTTGTTATTCATGTGCAATTTGTACTCGTAGCTGAATGATTTGCGTATCAAAGGATCAGGTGCTCTGCAAGTTCAGAAGGCGGAGAGAGGACGCGAAAGGAGATGTTAAAGAGTGTTAATTGAAAGGACGGTGCTAGATCCCGACGAGATAAAGAGAGTAGTTCACATGATCTAGAAGAGACCACTTCTTGTGAACTATGAACAGAAGGGGACGCAGTTACTGTGTTACATGGAGATCCTGTATGTCGCCGTATGTAAGTGCCCCTATATTTGAACTCTGAATCACTCGGATGACAAACATTCCCTCTCCTATCCCCAATTAAGATTCTAAAATTAACAAAGAGAGTTAAATACCGATCATAAATTATATGGGATAAGAGATAAAGGTACAGAAAAATAAAAGTTTTAAACTGGTGCCGAAACGGATAATATTAATGCCAAAACGGACGTTTTATTAAATATTGGAGGAAGATGTATTCGTATAGAGTGCCGAAACCGACGAAATCGCTGGGAAGAATAAAAAGTGCTGAACAGGACACCCAAAACTTCGTTAAATCAACATTGCATGGCCCAGTAGGTTGGATCGAATTGTTTTTTTTATGAATTCAAAAAATCAGCCAAGTTATTTTATTAATCTATGTTTCAATATGTTATGTTCAAAATTTGGGGGAAATTTAACCACTGGTGTGTCTCCGCCGCTCGTTTATGTCTTGAAAAAATGCGGAAAATTGTTTACCTTTCATAGGTTTTTTTGAATAAAATATTTACCTTACCAGCTTTGTTTTTCAAAATTAGAGGTCTTATTGAGCAGATAATAAACTTTAAGAAAATGTATTTTTTAAATAGTTACTAGTTACTGAGAAAATTTTATAAAACTATTAAAATGTAGTGGTTTTTCTTTTCTTATGAGAAATTGCACTGTGGCGCTACTAGTCTTTAGCTTTAACTCAATTTTCTCAATGACTGTAAAATGAAATGGCATCAAGCTACATAAATTTTTAAAGCAAAAATGATGAGCTATATGCTAGTTTCTGTCGGAATTCAAATATAATTGAGTGTCATGTGATGTCTGAAGCCATTGATAAATTTTTTCATCGCCAAATTCCAGTAATGAAGATAATGGAACTACTCATCAATTTGAAGAGTAACCTTCACGGTCCTTCTATGTTGAACCATTCTGAATGGTTGGATAACAGGGCCCAAGTAGCCCTCAAATCCACCTTGTCATCTCGGCAAGACAAAATCATTGCACTTGAACTGATTGGTGCTTCACTACACAGCTATGTTGAAGAATATGGCTTTGTTGCGAAGTTTATGAGCTGGAGAGAAGCCATGACTCTTCGTTACTTTTATGGTGATGTTCTGCCTAAAACACCTGACGTGTCTGCTTCATCTGCTGCATCTTCTGTTGTCTTCGAAACTACTGAGGAATTCATGTCAACGGAAGACCTGTATATATTGGAGGAACATTTCAAGCGTGACGTAGTTGGCCTTGGCGTTGATTACCCTGATGTGGAAGTGCATAAAAAATGTATCGTTGAATTAAGGTTTCAATCGCTTCTTGTGATTCGAAGAATCGGCAACCTAGCGAATCACGGTCCTTCCTTTTACATCAAAAGTTTGTACGACTTTGTGACAGGCAAGATACAAGATGACAACGCGCCCTTTGCTGTGATGAACCCCATCGTTTTCAACACTTTCTTGCTCATCCTGGAACAAACGACTAAATTCGATCCAACGCTACTTTCCCGCAAATCATTTGATATTTTTATCAAAACCCTTAATTTTGCGTCTCGTTTTTTTGCTATTTTGGCAAGGAAACCGCCCTAATTTAATGGAAGAAAAGAAATTTTATCCTTCGAGAATCTTTTGGTCATCACCAAATCCATCGCAACGATTGCAAGATATTTCTTCAACCCAGCAATGATATCTGCCGTGAACTTTGAGGATGAAGATGTTGTAGACGGTGAAGACGATGACGACGATGAAGATGATGAAGACGCTGATGAAAGTGAAGACGAACGATTCATTGATTTCGAAGGAACTCTTGATTCGATATCAGAAAATTTGAACTCTTTGGTAGATGAATCTATTTACAAATTTGCAAATATCATTTTTCATTTAGTTCTCGTACTGGAGTCCATGTTCCCTAATGTAAAGAACCAAGAAAAGCAGCAATTGGAAGAGTATCTTTCGAATTACACTATAAACTACTTTCTAGAACGCATGACCACTGTTCTTCACGTGACCTTGATCTCATGCAACACTTTCTTAAACTTGGAGCTCGAGTAAGCGCCATCGACTTCCATTGACCAACTCCACTCCACTATCCGGTCAAAAACAAAAAGGCTTATTTAAATGTTAACCTGGCCATAATTCGAGCTTTGGTGTATGCTGGAGCTCATCTCCACCCTGGCTGCAGATGACAAGAAGACCGTCATCGATATTTTAAAGAGTTATGGTAATATGTACAGAGGAAGAGGCAGAGGTGTCGCATCCGATGCGTAATCCGATGCGTTAATCAGTACTGTGTTTCCTCTTTCTTGGCATTGTGCTCTAGTCATCCGTCGGGACAGAATTCCCTACGATGTAGATGGGCTTCCTCGTCACCTCCAGGAACTCCTCTCTCGTCAAATTCGTCGTTAAAGGTAAATTTAAAAGATTTTAATTACTTTACTTATGTCATTATATATTTTTTTTATTTAGATCCAAACCATTTAACTCAACCTGATGACCACGCTGATAATTGATTTCGCTTTCGTCTTTGGGTCGTTAAATTTAGTCCAAGGATTGATTCGAGGGGTCGGCAGCTCTAAAAAGTAAGGTTTTTGGCGGTAAAAAAGCCAAAGAAAAACGAGAAAATGTTACAGATTGTTTTGAGGAAAGAAAAAGAAAATGAATGGTAGAAAAGGCAGAAATGGGTGTTACAATAAGAAAATAAGCGGGAATTTAGGAAAAAGGAGAAAGAAAAGGGAAAAAATAGATAGAAAAGGGGAAAATCCGGTAAAAAGAAAAAGAAAAGGGGAAAAGTTACGGAAAAGAAAAACTTTTCCATAAAATGCAATTGATGCAAATCATGGAAATGGGACTAAGGGCTGTCAGCTGATTTTGTTGAATACGCCCAACAACACCAGCTGGACTCATCAACTTAGTTTCTGGCGTAGTGTTTGATCCTGATCCACACGTTGGGACTATTGTTTAAATAGTGAAGTGTGGGATTTATTAGTTGTGATGGCTAAGAGTAATTTGGAGGAAGATATTTTTAACGGGTTAAAACAACGAGGTATTGAGCTTAACACTCACGTTGAAAATATCTTTCGGTTTACTGGATATAATAATGCAAGGACTCTAGCCAATTTCAATTGCGCAACCGGTGTGCAAGAAATCGAAGAATGTGTGCGCTCCACTTTGGGAAAAAAGGAACGTCATGTCAAGATGGACTGCCAGAAGAGAACGGCGACTTTCGGCGAGTGGCTCGCCGATGACCCATGCGATTTTATTTTTTTCCCTGGTGAACGCTCGGCAATTTTGCTTGCTGTTGACATGGCGAAGACAATTGTTGCCGAGTATGATCAGCGGAAGTGAAAGTTTGTTTCGCTGGACGGTAGTAGTAACAAACGACATCGGTTAGAAGACGGGAATGATACGCGATTGACAAGTTCTACTTCATCTTCATCTACTCCTTCATATACGGAACGGAGGGAGAATGGGAGGGAGGAGGGCGTACGAAAAAAAAGGGGACCCACGTTTCCTCTTCTCCCCCATTCGTCCCATTCTCTCTCTTCTCCCCGTTCTTTCCTCAAAAAAAAAACAAAACAAAGTTTTACATTTAAATTTTTAGCCCTAAACAATTTTTAAGTCCTAGTAAATTATACATCAAATTAACGACCGATATCTTACCTAGAGCACTGTGAAATTCTTTTGAAGAAATATTCCGAATTAAAAACACTAGATTATTTTTATTGAAGCCACTTAGATTTCTTATGGCCTTTGCCATGTAAACGAAAAAAACTAGAAATATCATGCGTTGCCAGATTTCTGGAAGTCGGATTTTCGCGATGTGAATAAGCCCTATAGGGGGAGTAGAGGTTTCGGAAGATAAACAAGGGGCGAGAAGCGCTAAAAATTACATATCAAAAGGGCAAAAAAGCACACCATTATTTGTACTTTTTAGCGCTGCCGACCCCTCGGATTGATTCTCTGTTCAACTTTTTTTCATTTGTTTCGCCATTTTACGCAGAAGTTTCAGTTTTCTCTTTGTGTCGTTTGTGTCGTCGACTTGTCTCAATAAAAATGATGCAAAGTTCTCAAAGGGCAAAGTTTCAAATTTTTTTAATGAAACGCTAATTTTTGGCGATTTTTTTAAGAAAAAGGCCGGGAGCTGCGGTAAAACCTCGAAATATGATAAAAGTTAAGTACTTAAAAAAAGATGAGAAATTCACTAAATGATAGACCCTACACACTATCACAACGAGAATTTTGTAAAAACAACGCAACACAAAGGTTCCCCATTCTCTATCATGAGCTCAATTAAATTGGTTACAGCCTGAAAAAAAACGAGGGTGTAAATATATATGAATGGCGAAATCTTTGACTCATGCAAAAAAACTGTTATATATGGCTTCGAGTAACCTGAGCCCCGTTCAAATCCGGGAAACTTTGGTCTAGCGTAAAGTCGGACTGTTTTGCTATTCGCTTTTCTGTAGCTTAATCATCTGCCCGTAATAGATTTTATCGTGGGAAATCTGCCCAGTCAGTACATTACTTGAAGATTGCGTCATCACGGCGACGCTATAGACATCTGGTGGTGATTGGCATGTTTGGGCATGTTTTGACATGAATAAGCTCCTCCCCCAAAATGTTCGTGACATTATCCGTGACATTATCCGTGACAGACACAGGCTCCTCCCCCAAAAGCTTGTTCTTTTATTATATATAGATTGACAGTTTCGTAGTGCCCAAAGATCTCTAAGCTCTAATGGTCATCAGCCCGGGTTCATAAGTCAAAGTATCGAGGTTCGATTCTCGGATAAATCGAAATAGAATTTTCAAAAAAAAATTGCAAATTTTTTAAGACAGTAGCACTAATCACTGCAATGTCATGCGGTTACATGTTGCATTACATGAGTTAATGTCTCGGCTAATGGATAGCAAGCTAACAATTAAACCCATGTTTTTACTCAATATCGCTGTGGTGTAGTGAACATCAACCTGGGCTGACACTCACAGTGAATGCTAAAAATTCATATTTTGGAAGACGAAATTTTGAAACACCCGCTGGGGGGCTATGTCGAACAAAAAATGCAGCGGTTACGACAAGAAGCCCCCAGCGGGTGTGTTGATTACTAAAACTGAAATTGGCGATTGGGGGGTCTATAAAAACATGAATAACTTACAAAAAAATCGGTCCCGCCTTTTAAAAAATAATATCAACTTAAAGAAGAAGAAACAAAGAATTTAATGAGACTATGATCGTATTTTTAGGTCGATTAAGTTACAAATGGGAGAGATTTAAAAACTTTTCGTTTCCCCATTAACCACATATGTTAAAACGCGCAAAGAAATTTTCGACGGCTCACCGATTTTTCAATAGATTTTAATTTTTAAAAAATACTAAATAACATTGTAATTAAACAAAAATTGGAACTTAAGTTAATCTTGCAATTCTCTTTAACAATGTATTTTAAAAAATCAAAAATTTTTAATAAAAAGACACCATTTAGCGAAAAGTTAATTTTTAAACACATTTTTTATATGATCCCTTTATTTTTTCGTGGGCGGGTTTTACACAGAGTAAGAGAACATTAATATAAATAAAGCTCATAAAAAATCGCTTTTAACAATTTGTTTTGTGTGAAAAGGCTAAAATTACCATACTATAGTACTGAAATCCGATTTTAGACAGAGTGAAATGCCGATTTTCGGAATTTTTTTTACAGTGAATGTTAACGTTAATTCATGTATGCATGCATACCCTAAAAGAAAAGAATCAGCGAGAGCGGCACAGATTTTGGTCGGCTTGGGTTTCTCTCCAGAGGGCCAGTAAAGAGCAGCTATAACTTAGTCCTTGAATTAAATTTCATTCAAACAGGGATTTCAATGTTTTCTAACTTATTAGTACAGATTTACTCACAAATGTTTTATCAGTTGTGACTTACTGATATTAAAAAAAACTTAAATTTACTCTTTTACCTAAAATATCTCAATGATAATTATTATTATAAGTAAAAGTTTTCAATCACAGCATCCAGCAGGTCGTTCCTTTTGCGTTCATAAAGCTGTAATGTCTACTAAGTAATAAAGAACGCATTTATTGAGTAAACGAATTATTTATTTTCTCAATTCAAATAAAAATCGATTCAGATAGTAAAGTGAACAGGCATTAAAACCTTTGATTGGTTAAAATAAGTGGCATAAGCCCTCTGCAGTTAACAACGCATCATTATTGATTATTCAAAATCTCCTTCTGTTATTAAGAAGATGCTTAGACCAGCATAATTGAAAACAAAATTAAATGGTTCTTAAGACAGTAACATCCCACATGTCAATAATATACACACCAACCACCATGAAAGGGTATAGCTACTAGTGGGCTTTCTTGAAATGACCCAACAAAAAAAACCCGTTGTTAATTTTATTATTCCCGAAGTTTTGATACATGAATAAATTTTTTCTGTAAAATTTTTAGCCGATTTTTTAAGCCGCCATCTCTTCCCGGGAGGGGTAGCCATCAGTTTCATCTAAAACCACTCGCCAATTTTTGTCTCCCTTTTATCGTCTACAGTCATTTTCGTGATTTTTCTGATGACCCTTCGTTCAGTAACGCATATGCACCCACGTCCCAGATTCATCTCTCCTAAAGTATCGTGGTCGGTTATCTTGAAAAACGGTAACTCCGGGAAATGGATGATCTCGTATGTACTTTAAGGCCGTCCTTATCTTACTGGCGAAATGAGGCAATTCTACCTCTGGTGCGGTAGACAATTGTGAGACTATAAAATCGTCAGTCTGTATTCAACAAATTATACGATAAAAAAGTGTTAAAGAAAAAATTTGGAAATGAAATTTAAACTTAAGTAATTTTCTCCATGAATTTGTTGCCATATAAACTCTTTTGAATCGGTAAATTAAAACTATTTTTTACCTGTTGCAGCCACAAGTCGACACCACGTAGTGGCTGATAGTGATAGGGACCTACACGCATTACGCCCAGCGTACAGTCATACATATCCATCAGCTAGAATTGATTCGATCATGATATCAAAATACAGTAAATATTAGAAGATGAAATTTGTGTTATGATGGCTTCAATCCTCACATGAGAAGATCCTGTAAGTTGCCTAGCCGATCGCAATGCCATATCCGGTCCTTTGTCAGGAAATGTGGCATGAAATATTTCACCAGTTTTGACGTTGAAGCCTAAAACAAAGAGGCAGAAAACGCGTGAAAAATTGGATCAGATCTTGTTACCTTATATATGGTTACCAATTCCGTATATGATTGGCCAGGCCAAGCCACCGCGGATGGTGGTGTTCATTTCCCCAATACAGGCAAAAACCAAATCAATTTCCAATGGCTCTTTGTGAAATGCATCTGATAAAAAGAAAACACATAAATTTAAAAATAAAAGGCAAAAATAGTAACACTCTGATTTTTAGCTATAGTCTATTAGCGCCATAGTGCGAAAGAGAAAGAAAATTTACAAAAGATATTTTCTAATAGCAATATAAAGATGTCAAATTCCTCTATTTAGCAATAGACTACAGTAGCATTCTTACGTAAAAGAGTGATGACAAGACGTTCGGAATATCCTCTGGGATCCATGTAACCGCCAACGAGATGGAGCTCTACCCGACCATTTGCATAGCCCTGAGAAACCTCTTGTATCCGTGCTAGCAATGGAGTGATTCCACTTTCTTGGTCAGCTCCGTCCACATGAGCCATACAAGTTGCACCGGATCCTGTATCAAAGAATTCGGAACGGTTCATTCAAAATAATTATATTATTAGGCTCTATTCTTTGCGCGATTCTTTGACACGGAATAAACCAATGTGCTGGGTAATCTCTTATATGAGTGCCTTACCGGTATGTCGAAGAATGACGGTTACGCACGTGCTGCAATCATCCGTCCCCAAAAGTGAAACATTTTCTGCTTATTGAAAATCAGACACTGATCAATCGATTTGAATAGCCAAATAGAATAGCTAGATGGGGAAAGTATGCGTTTTGTTTGAACAGTGTGGGATGACACGAATTTAACAACACAAGGGAAACAGACAAGAAATGCAGTTGGAATCACTTCCGCATGCGGAGGATATGTGTAACACGTGTTGCTTACTATCGTGCGGAAGTGTAACGGCGTACTCTCGCTGATGAAGATACAAGAGACCGATGGGCGAAACCACTTTGGGCGGCAAAGAGGCCACATGAGCGGCAGCTTCCTTGAGATGTGGGGCTGCGTGGTACAGGTTCCGAGAATCGATGGGAGCCTCATCAAGGACTACTCCACCCAAAACGAGGACCATCCTATAATGAAGAGTATACTATGTAGCCTAGTCTTTGGCGTCTTTAGTTTCGTATGCTGTCGGCTTATTATAGGATGTGCACTGGACTTCCGCCTTCGTTCCAGAAATCTTAACCACAACAACTGCACTTATATAGGCGATACGATTACATCACTGACCATAGTGACCGCCGAAATTGTGTTTTTGCAGTAAAGAGTTTAACGATACACAGCAGAGTTAAACAAAAAAATGTATGGTTATGTTTAACATTTACTGCGGTACGATTTGAAACTGATGAAAAGTGACAATCGCTGTATAGATAAGATCTTACAATTTATTTCTTTACAAATGAAGAAATGGTGGAGGAGAAGGCTATAATACAAGAAAAGACACCATAGCTGCTTCCCTCGAAATACGATCACTTTGACCATATTTCGAAGGGTGTCCTTATCTATTCAGTATATATTCACGTCTCCCTCACACTTCTCCTTTTTTCTATTCGCCCTCTCGGTTAAAAGTTTTTTTTTTTTTTCCTTTAAGTTGCTGCTCCCCGACCAAAAGTTGATTTTCCCCAATTCATTTCTGACTCGCCTTTTAATGCACACAAATATAACGATATAGCCTATGTGTGTGGGTGCGAGTGTGTACACTATGTATATACATTTCTGTCTTCCTCTAACCCTTGGTCCATGAGGGATCGTGTCTGAGACTTGAGGAGGAGTCTGTCATCATCGTTTCGTTCGCCATCTGCCCAATGTTTGGACCCCAACATCGCCTTGAAAAGGAAACGTCCTGTTATCAGTTTCTGTTTATGATTAGTGCGCGTTCCACGGAAAAAAAGCGAACGCAAGCAAAACAGAATAAAACGCCAACCGCTCAAAAAGAAATGTAAGACGGTCAATTTTTGAAAGAAATACAGCAGTGAAGAAAACTAGTACACAATTTACGATCGCGTTCAATGTGCCTTTTATATATGTGATGTTTGATCAGATAGTTGCACACGCCATCATTGCTTCGTTTCTTGATTGGAACTTGGCCGCGAAATTTGATCTTATTACATCGCAACAGTCGAATCCTTTGATAAGTTCCGTAGGCAACGACGGAGATCGCGACTTGCTCAATGCATTCTATAGCGCTCTCTGTCCTCCCCTCATTTCTTCCCTTGTCCTCTTCAAACGGCAGCCGAGGCTTTTTTCCGATGATGTTGAAAGGCCAGAAATAAAGGGACAAGTCGCTTCCTTTTTTCTTCTTTTTTAACGCTCGGACATAGTACAACCCTATAATGAAATGACGATGCGACTGTTCTCTTTCTCTCACAGACAAACCGAGGGGGACTTCAAACAAAAAAAGAATTCATCCCCTATATTCCACAATCCCCATTTAAAAATCAGAAATGAAATTATGATTTGATAAAAAGGAAAAAAAAAGATGCGCAACCAAATATTGGAAAATTTGGCCGACGGTATAATTATTCTGCGGTATACGGTTGTGTTACAAAAGTGCAGCAGAACTTTTAAACAAATTTAATACCATCATTATGATATGATAGAAAATAAAATCAGGCTATTTTTTAAAAATTCTACCTTGAGCACAGATAATGCGTAAGCGTGTTTATCCGTTGTCAGTCCTTGTAAGATCAGGTCTTCCTCATCGCTCAGTGTATTTAATAATGAGTAGCGTATTCAATTGGTAGAAAGTCTTTTGTATCACTGACGGAAATAATCTAGTATAGAGTCTACAGCAGTAATCCAGAGCTATGATCTTTCGACGTCGAGGATGGACCCGCGACTACAGCCAATGTACCAACGAAACAAATCTCATAAGCCACTTGACTGAGCCGCCAAGCAGCCAAGACAAATTTCGTGCGGTGTGATATTTACTCGTCAAGCCGCTTTTACTTTGCGATATACATCCCCATTGGTTTGTCTTATGCGTAGTAGTAGAGTAGAAAGGGCCAGCAAGCGGAATGAAACTGCAAAGAAGAACGAGAAAAGGAAGAAGGCGTTGAAACTGGTAATGATATGGGGTGGGTGGGGATTGGAGGAGTCAAAGGGAGATCGTGGTGGGCGGCAAATTCACCACTCACACTGTTCGTCCAGGTATATATTACTACAGTTTTCAAATGAGTGTTGCACACTATAATCTACAGCCGGGCACACACGGCACCATCAGCAGAAAAGAAAAATCCCCCAAAATGTGTGTAAAAGACTGCGACTATTATTAAGATATGTATTCAAATCTTAACGGGTTCATGGCTCGTTTCTCTGTTCTCAAATCAAAAGTATGTCGGACAGCTTCTCATCTTCTATGGCCCAGCAACGTTCGTGACCCTCATTAAAGAAATCAACATGGAAACGAGAACGATATCGTGTCGGCAAACACACAAGATCTTTCACTAGTATATTCGTGATGAGATGGCCGAGAGTGCTAGCGAGTTATTTCGACCATGTTGTTCGGCCTGATAAACGAAAAAGAATATTTGTTCTTATTATCGAAGATTAGTCATGGAGTCTTTTAACAAAGGAGACGTTTCATGTTATGAACGATGATGAATAATGTTCTATTGTCACAGTCAACTTTAACCGGTCAAATCAAGTCACATCTGGGTTAACAGTTGTATGTACAGAAAGTTTTAGCATAATCTAGATAAAAATATGGAAGGCTGGAAAAAAATGAACGATTGACTTGACAGCGTTTTAAAATTCTAGAACACCCCCGCGGTGATGGGTCGTCTGGTCGCGGTACATATACCTTCGTTTCCAATATCTATCAATATTCTTTGCTTGTACTATATTATCTCTTCGTTGATGTATATAGTTTCCATTGTCGTTTATCAAAAGGACGAATCTCACCTCCATTCGAATTCCGTTGCGAGACCACACAGTCCGTTTTCTTCTCATGCTCTTTCTCTTTTCCCTCCCGATATCCCAGCATGTAATAAAATGGCTTTATTGATCATTGACACGGCCTTTTGTTTGCGAAAAGCCATAAATCTGCCGAGATGATGCTGGCAAATCAGTGCAGCTTTATTGTTTTATTTTTTTGTTTAGAAACAATCATTATCAATAGATGAATGAGCCGATTATGTAAATGACGCCGACTCTATATTCCGCCGTCTATTCTTCTGAATCCGCTTCATTTTTTTGTTTTCCCCCTTTTATAAGAATTGTTTCCATTCTGCCCACACAAGCAACCTCCGGCTTCTTTCCCTCCCGTCTCTCTGTCGGGCTTTTCAGCCTCTCTCTCTCTTGTATTTTTCTCCGTGTCGGGTCTTTTCCGCGTCGGACGGTGGGAAAGTGCCTAAAGGTTTTTACCTTGTGGTTATGGGTTCATTTTATAGTTCAGCCCTAAAGGAGATTAGTCATAAAGTCAAACAAGCACTCTGATCATCTTCCTTTTTTTTTCTTCTTCTTCCTCTATTCCCTCCGCTTTTCATCGTCCGCCTTTTTCAACAGGCTGCAACATGACCGGCACCGCGGAGAATATCTGTTCAAAACTCCCAAAGACATTTTTATTTTCTTTTTTTCTTCTTTTGGTGGCCGTTCATCGATACCAAGACTAACACACGCTCATGCGACTCACGCAATAGCCATTTGTCACACAATGCATCCGCAAAGAATGTGTACATTATCCCAGCGCGTTATTTGTTGTTGCGATTTCGGCTGTGCTGGAGTTAGGAAATCAATCGGCATCAAAGTTGAGAAAATTAAAAATAACGCAAAAACATCAATTTGAACTTTCAGTGGGTTTACATTTTTTTATTTCAAGTCGTTCCTGTGACACACACAGCTATTGCACAGATAGAATCTAGAGATAGTTTTGAGCCTTGGGAGACGATAAGAAAAAAGAGGGAGAGAGTGAACGAAGCGCAGTGAGGTCGTAACACTGGTAGCTCTTTCCTGTGCCTCAAGGTACGTGTGAAGAGTTCAGTTGCTGGTGGCAGCGCACATGAAACACGGACTCGAGTACACAACAGCCTCACGATCCTCACCTTCTTGTCTCCGACTCTGCTGGCTGAAAAGACGATCGCACTTTGATTACCGTCGGGAAGAAGAGTGCAGCAGGAAGCCAATTATAGCGCAGCTGCTGCGGTTGCTCATGGGCATGGCCTCGAGCTGATGCTCCGACTCAAACAGTACGTGCATGCTCACGTCTTTTTACAACGAGGAACTCAGGTTCAGCTTTACTGCGTGTAGTATAGTGCATTTGTGTTGACAGTTCTTTACAGAGATTTTTTTTTAATATTTTATTACCCTGGAGAACATATACGCGAGAGAGCAGAATAAAGTAACCTAAAAGTTGATGCGTAAATATAGACATCAGTCTCAGTAAAGTATGATACAGTATATGGCTATTCACCTGGCTATTCAAAAAAAGAATCAGTGGAAGTAACCTGATGTTATATTTTAAGTTGTGACGTCCAGAAAGAACTTGGTAGAAGGTCAGCCTTAAACAATGATACAAAATTACAAAGGTCCGTCACGCACGCCAGAGGAAATGAATCAAATCAACAGTCTACAATGTCGCGAGGCATACATTTGAATGAGCCCCAATAAGAGAATTTTTTTTAACGAAATCCTTCTCCCAAATGCGCTAAAATGCGTATCTTTTTATTTCCAAGTTGCTACGTAAGAAAAAGTTACGAATATTGCGTCCTACTGACTTATTCGTTGAATATATTATGTTTTTGAAAAATGCGAGTTGCTCTACTTCAGCCGACTGTACAGCAGCAGCATATAATGAATGGTGGTCTATTCATACAGAGTTTGCAGACAGTCAGTTCTTTCTCGCTTTGTAACAACCAGGTGTCTTTTGCGTGCGATGACTCCGAAAGATATGGGCTCAAAGTTCACTCTACAAAGGTTATTACGTGGTTGAAAAGGCCAAAGCCACATTTGAAAGTTGGGACGCACTTCCGCTCAAAGATGAACAATCTCTATCACATAGGACGTTGAACCACATTTGCAGTCGAAATTACTATTATTTGATCTGAAATTTCACATTTTCAGTCGAAAGTATTACTTGACCTGCAAATATTTTTATTTTACGTGATAGCGTTAATATTTTTATATTCCGGTCGTTCATTTTTTAATGGCTTGTTGCTAACGTGAATTTTATTATGAATTTTGAGTTTTCTCACTTTTTTTCTGCAACGACATTAAAAAAAAGATATTTTTGGGGTTTGAGACTATTACAATATTTTTTAAAATCTACGAGTTCCTAAAAGAATATGTAGGTTCAGTAACTACACGTTGAAAAAAGAAAGGCGCTGCACGGCAGGTCAGAGTGGGCAATAATTGCAGGAAACAGGTGATTATAAGCTTTATATCTTAGAAACTGGAAATCCCACGTGATCTCTATCATACCTTTTCTCGGAAAGGTTTTTTTTTAGCTCAAAGGTAAATTTTCAAAGGCTGTTCTATTTGAAGCAGAATAGATTGCTGCTTTTCCCTACATCTTTTTTAACATTTTGAATGCTAAAATTCTCGCGAAGTTGTTAGTTCTACGCTTCGTCAACTAATTGATTCTATGAATTGTAACCAATGCATGAAGAATTAGTTTCGTATTTATCAAAAGAAAGCGTTCTGTATAAATATCGCGACCAACGCTTTTTACTCGTCTCCCTATTACCCACGCGCGCAAGACCCTTTTTTAACTGGACGGCTTAAAAAAAAACGAAACGAAACAAGGACAAAAATAAGACAAAACGAACAGACGAAACGCAGTATACATTCTGCTATGCCCATATGTCATGATGAATATTGATAAAAATCCTAAAGGAAGGACACAGTATAGCGTTATTGGTTTAAATCAATTCTTCTCTATTTGATGGTATGTCAAATGTTATATGTCGACTTTGTCGTCGCTTTCGATGGAGACTGGAGAAAATTGGGGGGAAGAAAGAAGAGGAGTGTGCTCGGTGCTCATGTGACATGGACCACATGGCACCCATTTCGCTCTGCTTCTTTAAAATATCTCAAAGTTCTGGTAGATAGATAGATGAAGTCGATATTCAAAAATAAACGTTATAATAAAAAAAAAAAAGAGTTTATTTTATCGACTACTAGATGGCTCCCGTAGCTTTACTTGGACAAGGCCGAATGACGTCTTTCACTCCTTATCGGGTGAGTTGGGTGAGTAGGTTTGCCGGTTTGGGACCGAAGCGTGTTCTGGTGTTGCGCTGATAATCCCTGATACTCACCGCTATAGTGCCAACCCAGACGCACGACTACGTTGAAAAATTGACATGGTGTATGGTGTAAAATTAATAAACTCTTTTTCATTGACAGGAGACGTTAGTCTGTAACCACCAGTCATTCAACGTTTTCTTAGTGTTTACTGTTTAAAATGGTGGTAAAATATTGTTGTGTCACCGGTTGTTCAAATACTAGCCTACTTAAGACTTGAATTCGATTGAATTGAACACGAGGGAGCTGCCAACACCATTAAGCGTATGGTGTTGGAAGAGAGCTGGTTGAATGGATTGAAGAGGGATGGAAGAGAGCCGTTGCTTTAGTCAAGAACGTCACCCAGCATAAGGAGTGTGTTCCATTCCGTCGTTAATGGTTAAACAGCGGAGGTGTTGGCCGGTGTGCCTCAGGTTAGTATCTCATTTCTGTTCTATGTATTTAATTGACCAAATTGTGTGATTATAACTCCAAGCATTCTAGACAAAGTGCTGACAGATTGCAATGTTTCAAGACGGATCTGACATGAAAGAAAGATGCAATATGTTGTCTTTACGAAATTGGGAGTCTAATCTCGATGTTTTACTTTGCAGGCTAACAATTGGGTACCATTCACGGATGTTTTCCCAAGAAGTCTCCCAGAGTTCCTTCTGCCATACATGAGCAGCCCTTGCCACACAGAAGTCATCCTGCCTGAGAAGGAAGACATTGTTCCTAAAGTCAAGAAGGAGGAATTTACCAAAAAAAAGAAGGTTTTAAAGAAAAAGTTGGCTCACCAAAAGTTGTTGGGAATAAACTTTTCCTGTTAACACTTTGTTAACCCTTTGTGTTTGAAATACAACGTTGGTGACGCTCGAAATAAAATAGTTATTTTCTGTTTACCATGATAATTATATTTATTACGATTGACAACGAACGGTTAAAATAATTGTATTCTGAATTCAATTTAAGGTCGTCTTCTGGTAGGAAGCCTGGAGATAACATTAAAGCAAAAAAAAGTATTCAATCAAGGAAAAAGAAATAGGCTACCTCAAGTGAAGTAAATATGACATCAAGTTCAAACATTCAAACAATAAGCATGCATAAAAATGATATCAAAGTATCAAACTCTTAGTCCAATTGGGAAAGATGCGTATCCCGTGCGCATCTGACTGAATCTTTTTCATTTTAATTTTTCTATGATAGAAGCTTCGGATTGAATAGATCCCATATATTGCATCATTAGATGCGATGGGTCACGAGGATTCGAAAAATCTTAATAAATAATGAATAGTAGGAAATTTCCTGAATAGTAGAAAAAATTGAATATTTAAAAAGTAGTTAAAAAAACGAATAAAAAACTCAGAAAAGCGGCCACAATTCGTTGTTTTTTATTCGTTCAGGCCGAATCGTACGGTTACGTTACCTATCTAAAAACTACACAATTAATCAGTCTTGTCAAAAACGTCTCTGCTCTAACTCATATCAACACCCAACTGTTTTAATTAAATTAACTAACAGCAACAAAACAAAAAATAAAAAACAGTTTGATAATCACATCATCGTCGTCCTCAAGAAATCGCCATCACAGATCACAAACAGCCAAACAATCGAAAGATCAAAACCCCGTTCTGTGTTGAGAGATGAGAGCAAGAGTAGTAAGAGTCAGCGAGGGATGAAGTTGACAAGCCGTTGGTTCCAGGGTAGTCGAATTAAACTGGCCGCGTAGGTAACTAGAGCAGGCACAACTCCCCCATGCCTCGAGGCGACGGAAGGATGGCACGCATATGAATTAATCTTTTTCTTTTCTTTTCCCAGCAGAATTGCTTCAGTTGCAAGATTTAGACAAACTGTGACGTTTAGACGATATCTGCTCGCCATTTGAAGTCGATTTACGCTTAGACATATTGCCTAATGTGTGCCTACACTCCTACTCCTACACTTCCTACACCTGCACTCTGCAGATCCTAGCATAGTGAAATCTTTATTTTACTAAGAGATGGCGCCTGCTTGGGTTGGCCCGCGGACCTGACAATTTTATATAAATATAATACCAACACTTGCTTGAGGTTACTTTAAAAAACAATGTATAAATCCATTTTAAAAAATATCAAAACAAATAAGAAAAACATTTGGGGCATTTTCACTATGTCTTTTATTAAGAATTTTTATCTCAAATCTATTTAATTATATAAAAAACGTTATGAAGATGGGGCTCCTCCAGTTTGAGATAAATGTTTGATAACGTCAACCCAATCATAACCCCTTATTTTTTCTCCCTTACCATCCATTCGATCCCACTGTCGTCTTTTTTGTGCTTTGGTAAGACCAGAACGGCGTTCTTTATTGTCTTTGCACAAGTGTTCAACCTTGGAGAAAAATTTTTGAATTATTTGCAGAAACATACTGTAATATTAGACAAATACTTTTACCTTCTCTTCAATATCTAAAATGGCAAGATTAAGAGATGCATCCATAGTTGAAGGTTGGTCAACCATTAATTCTTCTAAGTTTTCTTTCACCCATTCAATTAGTGTGTAGGTCATAGCTGAACCAATATTAACATCTGCTTCTTTTAACACCTTTGATCTAATATCTTCTTTCACACGAGTTTTCCTGATGAGTAATTTTAGCAGTTATTTACCTGCATACTTTAATGGAATGACTACATCTTACATGTGTTTGTTGTAAAAAGCATCCATATTGATGACAGGCAAAGTTTCTGGGTATGATTCTGGCCAGCTAATTTCAAACACAAAGGAATGAGGATCACCTTCTGTCCCATACTATGGAAAAGGTGAATGGACAAAAAGAAAAATTAAATTACACACATTTCCACGTAAATGTTTTTTGTTTTCTATAACAAACTCAATCCTACCTTACCTTGCAGGATTAAAGATAATTCACCATTCAACATAATTAATTAAAATGATCTACAGTATTTTGAAAAACAAAAATCTTTTTGCCAAAATTATTTTTTACCTTATACTGGAATGACTTGGGACTCAATTCCCTAAAATTCCCATCTCCTTCATAAATGGATCTGAGGACTTCCAGTTCCTCTTCTTGATTTTCGGAATTCATCTTAGTTATAACCTAGAAAAATATAATTACATGACTAAAAAACTTGACATTATTTGGAAAATAGGACGAAGGAACAGGAACTCACTTTTTTGTAAATATTTTTTTCTATTCGTAGTAGTTATCTACAATGTAAGGCCTTTTTTTTTATTAGGAAGTGTAGTGCTCTAATGAAAAAACAGGTGGCGTTCCTTTATAAAAAAAAAGTGGCTTGCGCGCTGGTAAAAGCGTAATACCGCATGGTGCCGGCCTGAATTGCAGAATTGGAATTTGACACTGGGACTGGTGTGAGTTTGTTCCGAAACCGAAAGCGAAAAGCCAAGAACCCGCGTTCATTATTCCATGACCGCCATCATAAACCTTTTTTTAAACATATAATCGTATTTGGCTATTTCATTTACGATAGTTTTATTTCAATTAATCGTGTCAAAAGGGTGAGCTGATTGTGTGCATTTTAGACATTTTTGCCATTGTCTGTTATAACGACGCATACGAATGGTTGACTTGAAGTAGTCTTTGCATTGCAGTTGCTCCAAACTGTCGATTAATTAAAGCTACTTCGTTATACTGCAATGAGTTTTATGAACTGGATGTATGAAATTGTGTTTTATTCCTTATAAAATTTAACAAATCTTTATTCTGCTCATATAGATATAACCCAAGATGTACAACGGCATTGGTCTCACAACAGCTCGTGGTTCTGGAACTAATGGATATGTTAGTAGGAATCTGGCATTTGTGCATACAACTAAAGACAAAGTCAAATACAAAACTGAAGAAGAGATACAAAAGTTGGATTCCATCTCACATAAAAAGCCAAATTTGGAAATTTTGGATCATGAAAGGAAACGGAAACTGGAGCTGAAATGTCTTGAGTTTAGAGAAGATTTAGAAGAGAAGGGGTGAGTCACCAGCATTATTCCACTCAATCATAGAACGATTTAGCAAATAGTTTTAGTTAAAATGAAATGGGTCTTTGACTTGGTAAAAGTATGAAACTGACTGATCTTGTTATACTGCTATTGCACCCGATACTTAAACCAAGATGTGGGATTCCTAGAGGTAAGATATCATTTTTTTAGGTTCTGATGTACATTAAAATCCCATTCTAACTGTGTATATGTTGTGATTTGTGTACTTGTAGCCTTCTATTGTAAAGTGTACTAAATATGTGTATTAGTGGTAAATAACTCAACATTCAGGGATGACAGAAGAACTGATGTCATCTTATGGTTCTAATAATATGGACTTTATTTGCATTATTTGACAATATTTTTCATGTTAACAGGATAGAAGAGGAGATCATTGAAGCAAAACTGCTCGAGTACCGTGCTTCCCTGGTCCAGAAGGATGCCGAAGAAGGCAAAGGCACCACAACATACGAAACCGATGAATACGGCCGCATTGTGTAAGTAAACTCTCAATATGACTATCGATCAATACATGTAACGCATGCGCTTCAGAGAAAATCAATCGTAGCGTGCCGGCATGCGCGAGGGTTCCATTTAATAAGGGGTAAGCATTTAATCTTGAGTTGGGCGTCCAGCTAGACTATGGATGTTTTCTAGCCATCAGGGTGGCAATTTTTAGTGAAAATGTTGTGAATTTTGAGTCTTCCAATGTAAAGTGCTCCTTAATTGATCTTCCGTGTTGAGTTAAAGCAATTCGAGTCTTCCAATCTCATTGCCTTTTTATTAGAGTCGTCTGTATCCAATTTATTGTAATGTCATATTCTTCATCAGAGTTTTTTCGTCGTGTTTGTCAAGAGGCGTTGCGTGTTGTGTTACATCAACATCAGTGGGTTGGTCAGTTAAGTGAATCTTTTATGGGCCAACGGGAAGGTGGGGGTCTGGATCATTGTAAAGGTTTAATGAAATGTCCCTGTCTCATGACGTATGGACTTCTCTTTCCCGACGCTCCCGTAAAAAAGCGAAAACGCAAACGGCGTAAAAAACGTAAACACTTAAGTAACGGCAACAAAATTTCCATCATTCATTCAGTTAGGTATCGCTCCCGTTTCCACGATAGTTTTTTTTTTCTTATCTTACTAGTATGTGTTTCCACTGCAATTTATATTTTGTTTTCTTTCAATTATTATTCTAGTGTCAAAGAAACTCATCAGATAGCTGCTGCCCAGGAAGAGAAGAACCGAAGTCTCCGTCAAGCCTTTGGAATTAGCGACTATTTTGTGGAAGGCAGCAGTTTGGATCCTAATCGCAAGATTCGCGAAACAGCGGCTAAACAAGCAGCTGAACAGAAGACTTACACCATTGTTCGCACCCCGAGTCCAGAACCGCAGGAAGAAACGTTGGTAGTTCCACCTCCCGAGGATTCTGATGTTCCATCTAAACCCAAAAAGAATAAAAAAGCAAAGAGCAAGAAGAGTAAGAAATCTAAGAAAAAGGAAGATAGAGAATCAGAAAATGAGAAAGAAGTACGAGATCAACCTAAGGAAAAATCCAAATCATTGAAGTCTGTTGAAAATTCAGAAACCAGAAAATCAGATTCGAAAAGTAATGGGCGTTCTTCAAGTCGTGCCGAATCTCCTAAAGCACGTCGTCGTCATGATACCCCAAGCCCTCCTCGCTGGCGCGAAAACGAAGAGTCGCGAAATCGCAAGAGACGCGCAAGTGTAGAAAAGGAAAAAGATGTTCACAAAAGTCGGCGGGACGAGGTCGATCGGAAAAAACCAAGGGAGGACTCTGAGAAAACTGTCGAAAAAAGAGATCGTTCTGAAAAAAGGGATCGTTCCAGCAGCAGACGAGATGATCGCCATCAGCATTCTTCCAACAGACAAGACAGAAATAGCCGTGACTCACGTTACGATCGGGATCGTCGCGACGATTACTATCGCTCTAGAAATCGTGAAGACAACAGTCGTTCGGACGGCTCTTGGAGTGGACCAAAGGACACAAAGGGCAAACAAGACGAAACAGAAACTCGTGAAGTTAAAGGACACTCACAGCCAAAGCATTCGATCTCAAGCGATCACGGACGTTCTGATCCTGAAAGGTTGTCGGACGTTGAAACAAATAAAAGACTGGGAGAGCCGATGCCAATAGCTCAGAAGGATGCCGTAGTAGATTTGGTAGCATCGGAACCACCAGTGAAACATGTGGAACCATCACAAAAGAAAGAGATGTCCACTAGTCAAACAACGGAGAAAATGAAAGCTGATTTAGCCAAACTAGGATCTTTCATTGACCAAATTGGCCGATCCAAGAAGAAGAAATCCAGACACGACTCAGTTCGATCGTCGTCGTCTTCGAGTTCGTCCTCAAGCTCGTCTTCATCCGACTCCGAATCTTCGTCATCCGACTCGGATTCATCCTCTTCTTCGTCTTCATCCTCGTCCTCTTACTCTTCTTCTTCATCATCATCAGCACCTTCAAAGGCTTCGCCGCCACGTACCAAAAGCAAACGTTCACCATCTATTCCACGACGGAGTGGCTCGCCAAGCTGGAAGGACCGTAGGCGTATCACCAGGTACAAAGATTCTAAACGATAAGCTTTTCACCTCCAGTCGCGTTGATGGAGCTAAATTGGAATTTGATTCAACTTTTTCGTTTTTCTTTTTGTCAGTTGTTTTATGCTTTAATCGATTGACGTAAATCCGTTGTATTGGAATTGCTCTTCTAATTTTTTTTTTCTTTCACCTCCCTTCACTCTATTTGTAGACGCATGATTTTCGTCTATTGATTTTGTTCGTATCGGTTGGCAATTATCCTTTTTAATACAATTTCTGTTTACCTCATGAAATATTTTATTTTTCCTTCTTATTTTTTGTGAAGTTTATATAATTTTTTATTTTCTTGGGGATGCAATAAGTCGCCAAAATAGTTCTGCTTCCCGTTAGTCAGAAAAAAGGTATACTCTTATCTATTTGCTTCCTCGATTTTCTTAGCGACTTTTAATGGGATGTGTCTCCTTAGAACAGCAAGGTAAGATCAAATGTTCAAGATACAGAAGAAGATTTCGCATACGGTTTCTTCTGACATGTGGATGTGAATGATAGTAATTAAATCCGTCGTCGACTGCATTCATTTGCCAAGCGTTTACCATAGTGAAAGATCATTATAAGGATATTCCTCTGAATAATGTACTCTTTCGTTACGACGTACAGATTTCATTGAAACATTGAAAGTGTCGAGCCTCCAGCAGCACACGAGTTCATAGCTACTGTACACTTTGCTACTTGGCATATACACATAGTTTCACTTAAACAATAAATAAGTACTCCGAGATCACAATTCACAATGTCTTATTAACGTTCACACAATCGAATGTATTATCCTAATGGTTTCAAATCTTTTAGTGCCAGGAAAAAACCAGTTCCATACCAACGGGTAAATATAAAATAAAATGTTGTTTTCTTTTTTGAATAGCTCGTATTAATCTTTAATTTTTTTTCCTGCAATTTTTTTAGTGCGCACCCGCATGGAGTTCATCCAGCTCAACAGAAAGCATCAACTCTTCGTGGAGAAGCAATTCTAGTTCATCCAGTGTGCAATGCAGGCGTTCTTCAAGTCGCTCGATTAGTCGCTCGCGTTCTAGTTCTCGTTCTAGCTCTCGCTCTTATTCAGTCAGACAAACCCAGCAACGTTATCGATATCGATCACGTTCTTATTCTTCAAGCGACAATTCTTCCTTGTTTAGTATCTCATCTCGTTCTAGTATGTTTGTCCGATCCCCCAGTGTCCTGAGCTGTTATTCCGTAAACAGTACGTCTAGTCACCATTCCAGCACAGTTTGTCGCCCTCGTTTCGTTCAAACTTAGCAACATATATACTTAATTCATTGTGTTCTTTAAAACCAAACTGTGAATCTCACTACTTATCCAATGATGTCACTCTCAGTGATCAATAGTTTGGAAACCAAATTATGTTTATTGTTTTTTTTTTTAAATGGGGTAACTTATTTGGTCGTGTTTTATAATCTGTACTAAATTTAACTTAATCGCAATTATTTTTAAAAGTAAAAGTTTTGTGTCTTCTAAGTGAGCTTTCAAAGTTACCCCATTCTAAATTCTTTGCTTACGTTGAATTGGTCGTTTACAAAGAAATCAAATTTGAAACTTTGTGCTTGGGGAATTTTGTATTGCGCCATATTTTTGTTCGTGCTACTCACAGCGGTGAGTTGGAATTCGAGTCGATTCCGGGCAGTTCCATATTAATTCCAGCACACTTGTCACTTCGACTTTTGCATTTCGTAAAAGGTTTTTAAATTAAAGTTTTTTCGGTGTCACTATCTCTCACGACCATCATGTGATGTGTGAATTCAAATCCTGCATAATTTCTCAACTCCTTGACAACTGATGATCTCTGATCGTGTTACTTTTATACTTAACCCAACCTTGATGAAACCAAACTTCGTATTAGGTTCATTTGGCTAGATTTTCAAATCACAATGAACACGCAATATACTCCAAAACTCTCCAAAGATGCGATCACCGTTTCTGTAGTGTTGTTATTTGTGTGCCTAGCTATTAAAATGTTGTAAACATGTGCGCTATTTTCGGTTGTTTGATGTCGCGTGCCATTTTAGCTTGATTTGGTTTTATCGGTATTATGGCGGTAAGTTAATAGACATGTGAATAATACACCTTAGTGCGAGAACCAAAATTTTATGTTTTTAAAAAACTCGTTTCTTCATATTTTCAAATTTTGAGTAATAAAAAAGGCTTGTTCCATTCCATTTAATTATATTTTCAGACACTAACCTGTCTTGTTCAGGCTATTATTCGTAATGTCTATATTATAGAAGAGACGAACACTTTATTATTATTATGGCGTATCAGCCACGTATATCTATATAGCGCGGGGAGTGGGATGTGGGATGGATAGCACTGCATAAAATACGGGATGGAAGTGCAACAGGAGCAACCCACTTATTTGAACTCATAACTAGTACCCCTGCAAGTATAAATTGTGAGATTGAGCATTTCTTTTTTTGGTAAACACGAACGAACTAAAGCTGCTATTCCACTCCGCAGGCAGCACACCCGGAACAGCCAACGCCAATCTGCCATTCCCCCCCCCCCCCCCCACCCCTTTTCCCCCACTGGTGTTTCATTTCTATGCTACAAAATAAATAACAAATTCAACTGCGGATATATCGTCGGTAATTATTAGCAATATTGAAATGAATATATATTAATCAGATTTGGATCAATTTTTCTAGCATAAGTTCAATTTATGAGTTCTATTCTATTCAAGTATTCATACATTATTTTGCAAAATTTGAGGGAATAAGAAGCCGCCAGAGAACGTTAGCTTAGCTTTTTAGGGATTTTCCCTAAACATTGCCAGACCGCTCAGTCGTATATGCGACCAGTCAAAGTGTGATTGGTCGGTGAAACCTGTTTTTTATTTTTTTTTATTTCACCACAACACAACACACAACACGAGAGCAGCAGATAGTCAGACCCGTAGCACTTTCAGTTCAGGTAGGGCGTTTGATTTCTCTCGTTGTCGAGGCATTCTGAATTAATTGCGTATTGCTGTATTCAACAGATCCCCCTCCCCCCATTTTTATTTGTCAGCACAAGTGTGCCACTAAATTAAGGATTTCTCATCGCAATGTCCGACCCTGGTGGATTCGATCCGTGTGAATGCATGTGGAATCATGAACTGGCGATGCGACGTCTGATTTCATTGGTATTCCCCTTTTTATTACATTTTAACAGTTGATAATGATGTTTCAGCATGCATGTTGTAGTTATTGTAGCTTATTTAGTAATACTGAGTTACACTTTCAGGATGTTGTAACAATATAAATTGATTGATGGTTTTGGAATATTTTAGCTCAGGTCATCACAGTCATACTGCACAGATAATGAATGCATTTCGGATCTTCCTGGATTACAAGGACAGGCTCAGAATGACACAATGCCCTTTTTAGTGTTTTGTTGGATTGTTCTGGCTATGGCATTGTTTTTTCTACGACCAAGCTCAGCCACACGTCAAAGTGACGTAAAACCAAGTGATAATCAGGTAAAATTGCAGGCTAGAATTTGTGTTGTGTTCATTTATGTAGATTTTTTGTATATAGGGACCTGGACCACAGCCTCCTAATCCACCTCCAGCTGTGAATTAGATTTTATTACAATTCTATAATCTATATACACTATATTGGATCCCTATCTTTGTGGAAAATGTGAACGGATGTATTATTTTCTAAGAGTTTCATTCCAGTTCATGGGTATAATTCTTTTCTTCAATCATTTATAAAAGATTTCTTTTCAAAATATTTTCTTGTTCAGTTATACCTTACATTATTTCAGTCTTCAAAATTAGGTGTTATGATTTTGGGGAATTTGTTTTACTTTTGACTGATTAATACAGTATGAATATTAAGGGAAAACATGTATACAGATTTGCTTATATAACCCAATAAAAGTAAAATATTGTCGACTTTAGAATAGTCAACCAACATTTTAATGAATACTGTTTATTACCTTTAAAATTTTACTTGTATTACTTATGCTTGTAAGACATGCACTTTGTTGATTAATTTGGTATGAAGGGCAGTAAGGGGCCTAAGGGCACCTCTTTAAACAATACCATGCACATTGCACAAACAAATGCTTCCTTGTTTTCTTAAACAATTCTTGATATTACATATCACTTGTAAACAAGGTGTGCAAAATGAATGTTGGATATGGTTTATTTGTTGTGGACTAGAAAAAAATTTATGATGATTTGAAATATTGCATTATGTCTAGGTCATATATAGAAGCATCTTTGGGCAGAGCTGAAAATTGGGAACGTGAAGATATGGGGAAATTCAACGCGATCAAATCTGAATACTGTGTTTCCAATTACGAGAAGCCGAAAAAAGGTTATCGAATATGCGTGTAGTCGTGTACGCTTTTCTCATACGAACCTCACGCGTTGAAATTTAAAGCCATATACAAAACAGATTAGGTTATCTTTACGATGGTTGCTGTGACTTCTTGTTTACTGGGTAATTTTTCAGTGCGCGCGATTCTATAATTCTATACATCGTGTGTAGCGTTTACCAACAGCAAAGCTCGAGTTACGTTTTTTTAAAGAGTAATAAAAACCTGCACGTATTTTTATGTTATGCCATTCCTATTATTAGTGTTACAACTGATCATATATCATTTAAAGATTATTCTAAAACTGATTAGGCTAGCTGCGCTGATGCTAAAACACATGATAAAGCTTCATAGCCATATTATTAGCCAACTAAGTTATAAACTTGCTCAAGTTAGGCAAAAGTTATATTCGTGATTATTATATGTGATAGAACCAGTTTTAAAATGTTTTCACATTCAAGATGTCGCCTATTGCTAAATTTAACATAATCCGAAGAAATAAGTTTCAGTAGTTGAGATGAGATGCGATGCCGTTGACAGCCGCTGCGGGATTCGTCGAATCAATGTCGGGTTTTCGTTGTAAACTCACAACGCGGCAACTATATTCAGAATAAAACAATAAGGATTTCAAGTTTTCAACTAAGGCACCCCATTTTATTGGAAGCTCTTTTCACTATGTACATGGCATACAATTGTGCAGTATCAAATTTAGACATTTGCGAAGTGTCCTATGGTCAAGTTGAAACCTAAAACAAACCAAATGAAATTAAGAGAAAAAGTATTAAAAAAAGGTGCAAATCACGTAGAATTTTACTTCCCAGTTTTATATCTCGCGCCCCGCTCATGCAATACGAAAGAGAGTCGAAGATACGCACGTCTGACTTGTTTCGTTTTCTGCGTTGCAAAACGACGGACAACCTGAGTGACATGCCATTTAAGTGAACCAGAGTAGAAAAAGACCGGCTACTAAGAGCAGATGGACAGCCGGACATGTGCCATATATGTCGCAATTTAATTAAAAATATGTCGCCGAATGATGCAATGACAAAGCTGTGGCAAACAAGAATACTGTAGGATATGTGAATGCGATGAAAGATGATCAATGGTCATAGGGAATGATGTCTAATTTGGATTTGCCCAATGCCCACGAGTAGTTGCTTCTGTGAATGTGCTGGCGGAATAATAGAGCATCAAATAGCGAAATTACTTAACGTTGTTGCCGTCACAGTCCTGGTATTCACGCCGGAATGAATTAATGATCGTCATTGGATAGTCGAGTGAAAATAGAAGAAATAGGAGAGAAGATGAGCATTTGTATAATAATGAGAAGAAGAGCACCAGAGATATGGGCGGATGAAATTACTTACCGGAGTTTTCCGATCGTTGATGAGCTCAATGAACCATCTGCTCTCGTAACAGATCCAGACGAAGATGATGCCGGATGCGTCGCACGTGGCCAGTTTCTGATACGGCTCGTTCCATCTCACTAAACTGATCTACTACATAATTCAAAACGGAGTAAAAATTTCAAGTTTAACGAAATTTTACGGATCCTTCCGGCTAGTTCCAGATCCTTCCGGAATTGAATCTAATTTAAAACTTAAAAAAAAAAAAAACGAATAAATCCAATTAGATGATACCTGGGCCCGATGTCCACGGAGGTTGTAATTCGTGCGCGGAGGCAGTGGAAGGTGCGGAGAAGCCGGCGGAAGCGGCAGACTGCCGGATATTTCATTATCCGTCGGCGGATTGACGCCGAGGCCGCTGTTGCGATAAGGTAGCGTGCATGTGAACGTGACTCCGACGACGCTCCGGTTTTTCGCCGTTCTTGAGGCCGTTAGGCCGTTCTTGAGGCCGTCAGGCCGTTCTTGAGGCCGTTAGGCCCACTATGCCGTCAGGCTTGGTTAGGACCGGTTTGCTGTCATATATAGTAAAGCGGTCATATAACTCTCGACCGCTTTGCTATATGACAGCAAACCGGTCCTGACAGCAAACCGGTCCTGACAGCAAAGTGGGCCTGACGGCCCACTTTGCTATATATGACAACAGAGTGGTCCTAACATAGCCTGACGGCATAGTGGGCATAACGGCCTCAAGAACGGCCTAACGGCCTCAAGAACGGCCTAACGGCCTCAAGAACGGCCTAACGGCCTCAAGAACAGCAAAGTGGGCCCGTTGAGCCCACTTTGCCTTATGTAACAGCAAACCAATCTTGACAAAGACTATGGTTCTGCTGCCGCTAACCAGCCCTCTTGATAGTAGCTGCTGGTTCGGTTGAGCTTCCATCCGTGTCCCTTTTTTTATATATTTCCATTTCGAATCGAATTGTCAACACACACAAAAATGATCATCATCGTCATCAGAGAGAAACCCAACACAATATCCCCTTTGATTGAGGAGTTCTTCTTGGCTATCGATGCAATCCAGTCACGCTCAACCAGACACGTTTAATCAACGTCTTAATGACGAAAATCAATAACACTATTTATACATGTGATAGGTGTTTGAAATAGGGTTTGTTCGAAAGAGGTGCGGAAGAGGGGGAATGGGCAAAAGAGACAGAGGGGAAAAAGGAGAAAGGGGAGGGGGATCCCTCTCTCAAGACGTCGCCGGTGTCGTCGTCGATTCTGCGCATCCTCGGCGCGCTATCAAAGTCTGGTTCGAACGAAAAATTTTCTGTAAGGGATTCTCTGCTTGAATGCATTCTATTCTACAAAATAGAAAATACGAATATTTTCCGCGCTTCATTTCCAGGTTTTACCACATGGTGCAGCAGTATGCAGTTTGCAGTACTGCCTACAACTACTGTTTAGTCTACCTACGAAATGCTAGAAACAAAACATAATAAACAATAAACAAAGCTCTTCTGAACACGAACACGAACTAAGTCTGACAGAAGTTTGGGAGTTTCTCTGATAAATTTTGAAAGTTTTGCAAAGGTAAGATTTAACATTTTTTTTTGTAAACTCTTATTTCAGTTATTTCGATCCTAATAGTGCTAAATGCTTTCAGTATGCTAATAGACTATATGTTTCAAAAGGATTTTTGATTTAAATTGTACCATATTCAATATTTGTTTGTTTCAGATAACAAATAACTACATACAAAATGGCACAGTATAAAGGTGCAGCAAGTGAAGGCAGTAGGGCGATGCAAATGATGAAGAAACGAGAGCAAGCTCAAGAGGAGGTAGAGTTTCGAAAAAAGAAAATAGAAGAAGAACTCAAATTATCTGGAATGAAAGACAAATTTGCCTCTCATTACGATGCAGTAGAACAGCAGTTAAAGGTTTGTGTGCTGCTGTTGTAAATTAAAACAGCAACTAAAGCCTTCATTTGCTTTTTTCTTCTCTACCTTTCAGACCTCAACGATTGGTTTAGTTACACTAGACGAAATGAAAGCAAAGCAAGAGGTGATAGTTCAAGAAAGGGAAAAACAATTAGCTAAAAAACTAAAGGAAAAAGAAAGGGAGATAGAAAGAGAGTTAGAAGCTAAACAAGCAGAGAAGAAGAAACAAAAGCAACAAATTCAAGCATTGTCTTTTAAATTAGATGAAGATGAAGAAGAATATAGTGATCAAGAAGAAATTGTAAGTTTCTTAGGTTTTAAAGGTTTTTGTTGTCTAAAAAATTATTTTCTTAATTTTAGTCAATTCAACCTCAACCATCAGTTAAGACAGTTGTCATTAAAAGTGAACCAATAGATGAAACTGAAGAGAATGAACCTGTGAAGAAGAAAGCAAAAGGTAACAAAAATCCTGATGTGGATACAAGCTTCTTACCGGACAGAGACCGAGAAGAAGAAGAAAATAAACTTCGCGAAGAGCTACGTCAAGTACATAACTACTCAAGATAATAACTTGAAAAATAATTGTAGAAAATTCATTGACAAAATGTTTAATGTTTCAGGAGTGGGTTACTAAGCAAGAAGCTTTAAAGCAAGAACCCATTGAAATCACTTACAGGTATGTAGTTCGTTTTTTTAAAGTTTCAAGCTAACAAACTAAAAAAAATAAATAATTTTTGTTTTTGTGTAAATTAGCTATTGGGATGGATCAGGACACAGGAAAACGACACGCATGAAAAAAGGTTTTTATCCTGGATTTCCGATGTAAACTTGTTTTTATTCCTGACGTTAAATTAAATTAATTTTTGTTATTAGGAAACACCATTTACCAGTTTTTGCAGCGCTGTTTAGATTCGCTTAGAAAAGATTTCCATGAGTTAAAAACCATTTCTGCTGACCAACTGATGTATGTGAAAGAAGATCTCATTATACCTCATCACTATTCATTTTATGATTTCATAGTTACAAAGGTAAACTGGTTGCGTAAAACTGAAATTGTTTTCGTACTAAACTAAGAATTATTGTTTTTCACTGTTCAGGCAAGAGGGAAAAGTGGCCCATTATTCAGTTTCGATGTCCATGATGATATTCGAATTGTGAGTGATGCGAGTGTTGAGAAAGACGAGTCTCACGCTGGCAAAGTACTGTTGAGAAGTTGGTATGAAAGAAATAAGCACATCTTCCCTGCATCCAGGTATTTTTACAACTTTAAAACGAATTAGTTATCCAATATTAAACGTTTCCACATTTTAGATGGGAACCCTACGACCCTACGAAGACTTATGAAAAGTACAGCATTAAAGATAAAAATAAAAAGGCTCCTTGACTACGTAATTACCTAGTTGTTGCCAATGTCTTGATGAATATTTCGATTTTCCACGTTCATTTTGTATGTTCATCATGCAGTGGACATCAATACAAAAAAGAAAAACAAAGAAATAATAACATTTTCTCCTCAATAAAATTTACTTGTCATCCCTTTACTTTATGATATATAATAAATCTTGAGTTCCCGGTGATTAATTTAACGATAAATATACCAAATACAGCGATATACGTATAATACAAGCAAAATGGTTTAAATATATGGTAACTTATATTCAATTCAAATTCCCTGGTTTTTTTAATCGAGTTGCACGCCTGACTGGACGAGTGAACAATGCGAAACAAGCGCGACTGCTTGCGACTTGCGAGGACCGTTGTTAAAATGGTAGGTTCGTGTGGTGTTTGTGTCTCAACTAAGCCATTAAGTGTTCCTCGTTGTGAATGCTTGCTGACTGGACTGGACTGGACCAAGCTGCCAGTAGGCCTACCCGGGCCTACCGCGAAACTTGCCTCAATTATTGCTTTAATGGAGGAATCTGCTCACTCAATCCCAACAAAAATCTTAAACTTCATATCTTGTCTTTCAAATGATGGGCGACATCACGACGTTTCACGTAGGGTGGTTTCTTTATCATGTTATCACGATATAAAATTAAAGGCACACTCTCGCGCTATCTCAGTATCTTGGAAGAAACGGCGGGTGTTTAGTAAAGGGTCCCAAGATTTCCCGCCAGGTTCGCTAGTGTTGGGGGCTTATCCCCTCTCAGGGGTATAGTAAAAATAGGGGTTTTTCGTTCTTAATCATATAAAATTATTAATAAATGAGGTCGGAAATTGATTTCATTTAAGCTTCATTTCATTCCCTATCTTTTAATACCTAATTCATGTAGATTAGGCAATTATTTATATGTTTAATTTGTGATTGAAAATCACAATTTTTTGAAATTTGCGTCAAAAAATCAAATCAAATGTATTTTTTATTTCTTATTTTTGTTTATTCTAGTTTAATGAATTTTCAAATTCATTTTTAGTATTTTCAAATTCATATTTAATATTTTAAAATAGAATAAACAAAATAAGAAATAAATAAAAAGAAAAAAGAAAAAAAAGAAAAAGAAAAAATGACACTTCAACGGGGCTAGTTGCCTTTCCCTGGGAATAAGATTATCCAACGGGTGATAAGACATATTCACTCAATCTTATATTTTGATGACTTGCCTGGACATTCAGTGACTCCTTCAACAACTCAGTCATGAGATTTATGTCATTAGTGAACTTATTGAGGTTCTCACTCATAGCCACTACTGATTCATTCAGAACCAAACCACTCCTCCTCTCTTTAGACTGCAGCTGGTCACCATTCATCGTAGTCTTGGTAGTGTCTTGAACGCAAGACACAGTAACTGGGCTGAAGCTGTGAATGAAACAGAAAAAATAGCAACCCGAGCAGAAAACAAAAAAAAAGATTGAAAAAAGGAGAATCACTGAACTACTGTTTAACAAGCGATCCACGACTCAAGTAGACCGAAATCCCGGAGCGGCTTTCCAGATCTAAATCCGGAAAAGGCATTAAAAATATAAAAAATATAGCCATGTTTGTCTTCGCACGCCGGATTTACCTGCGTTTGCAGAATGACGAAATTCCCACCCGTTTAGAAGTTATTTAGCTATAAAGATTGGGTTTTTTAAATTTTGTCAGAAAGTGGGGGGGGGGGGGGAGGGTTTTGACATCAATTTTCGGAAAAGCGGGGGAGCTAGGGAAAAAAACTAATTGTTTTAAAAGGTTTATTGCAATCTCAACCACCGAAATCCAAAAGGAATTTCCTTTCCGGATTTTATTGGTTGAGAAATGACTAATTTAGTGAAAGGATAATTTAGCTGGTTTCCCTCCCTGGCTTGCAGCCATTTTTTCGTACGGTCCGCTGCGCTCCTGGTGGAAGCCAGCTTAGGTGATACTTCTCCGTCCGGTTGATAAACATGTTGTTCGAGTAGGCCTACTGAGTTAAACTCATAGCCATTTGCCCTGCATTGACACATATACTCTATATAGAGTTTAACTTCTTGCTGCATGGTATTGCAGTGATATTACACATATAAGAAAACAGTTAACTCAATTTTCCATTGGGAATCCAAACATCTACCATACATGGGATACAGACACAGATAAGATGATTACTTACTACCTTTAATATGCTGTTGTAAGAAGATACCTGATTTGTGCAAATAAAAAATATTTGTATCAAGCCCACTAATAAAATAGTTGTAAAACGAAATTTTTAATTGCTTTAACCTATTCTTCGTGTTTATAACACACCTCTTCACTCATCTTAGATGTATACAAATTTAAAAATGTGTCGATGTCTTTTTTATGTTGGATGTTCTTTCTTAAAGTCTTTTAATAGGCAGTGCAAACCAATGCAATTAAATTCATAAACTGGCAGGTATATCGTAGCAAGGTGTGGGATCACTTAAAGTTTATGGCTCTTTATTTGACAATCCATGTGATCGACGAATTCCTTAAAAAGGAAGTGTGAAAGAATTTTCTTTTCTTAACTGTATTCTGTTTTTTTTGCGTATTCTTTTGTTTTTAGTTTTCTTCAAAGTTTCTTTTGTCTTCTTCGTCATTTTTTAGAAGAAAGAAAAAATTTTTCTTTCTTGTGTCTCGTTCTTTAGATCCCATTTCCTTTGCTACAATGAACTTAACAGTAGTTCCCACTTTTGATAGTTTGGATTTCTTACAGTAGCATTCTTTTTCAGTTGGAGTTAATTTTATCTTCACTGCGTCTATGCATCCAACCCAAGAGAGCAAGCTGATGTTTGCAGCCTCCCGAAGCTGCAATACAATTATATTCATACTCCGCTCTACCTTAACGGTGTTGACTCTTGTTTATTTAGCTCCTCCAAAGAAAGAAAAAAACTGGCAATGCCACCCCCATTAGAGGGCGGCAAGGCCCCTCTCCCTTTAATTCAGACCCAGCGCTGTCCGAATGCAGTCACTATGTCTATAGTGTCTCTTCTACTGATTCGCACACTTTGTTGATTGATGAACTTAATTTAGCTTCGTCAATGGCTAGTGGTGATAGTCGTCCCGACCACGATGACCGTGATCTTCATGTTGTTCATCATAACCAAGACGACCAGGATGGTCGTTCCCGTGCTTCTCATCGTACTTCTCCGTCTCTATCTTCTAGTAGGAAGTGTTCTCGTTCCAAGTCCGGATCTCTTTCTTTCCGTTCGGCCTCTTCTTCTTAGAAACGTGTTAGTAAAGAGAACACGCCTGACGCTGCCAAAGTTTGTATGGTGAAGAGGTCTACTGTCCGTGAGCTGCGCGATTGGATGAAAAATGGCATCGATTCCAAATCCGAAAACCTTACTCTTCACAACTCTTATAAACCAAGTTTTGAAGGTAATTTTGAGTTAATGGCTCCCGAGTTAGATCCGTCGATGGTCCGGAAGTGGCTTTGCAATATTGGCGATACTTCTGCTATGCCTAAAATTAAAGATTTTCGGGAAAAGAATCTTCTCTCTATTCAACGAGAATTAAAAGACTTTTTCAAACCACTTATTCACTTGTTGTGTTCGGTGCCGGAAGGTCATGACGCCGAATTACCAATCAGAACGGCCACTCGTTTATTGGCCATGTCTTTTCACACATCATTAAAATGCGTCGTTCCAACGTTATTCGGCATGCGGCCCCGAATAATTCGAATATGTTAGATGATCCTTTGTTGTTCTCTACTTGAGATTATCGTTCTTTGGCGAGAAATTTATTTTGGCCATGGATAAGGAAGCCGCCATTGATGCAAAGATGGACAAGATTGGACGTCTGGGCGGTCATCCTTCTAGCCGTAGAGGCAACAATTTCTCTCACAAAGGATATCATCATCCCAGTGGTGGTGCCAGCTATCATCCTAAGCGCAATTGGAACTGGGGAAAGCCGCAGCAGCAACAAAAGCGTGGAAAAAAACAAAACGGTTCTTTTTCCATGGCTAATTCCAGCAAGTATGTAACCCTTCCTTTTTCCATTCAAAATTTGTGTTCCTGTGTTGGAGGTCGTCTCTCTTTATTTTTTGTTCAATGGCAATCGCTCATGGACGACCCTTGGATCTTGAATGTAGTCAAGTTTGGCTATTTTATTGATTTTTTACGCCTTCCTGTTCAGGGCAAGTGGCCTTCTGAGATCATCATGGATGTTAAAAAGTCAAAAATTTGCGTTGTTGAGGTTCGAACCCTTTTGCGGAAAAGCGCTTTTGTGCTTGCACTGATGAGACAGGGTTTGTAAGTAATTTTTTCGTTGTCCCGAAAAAGACAAAGGGGAAATTTCGATCTATTTTTAACATAAAACAGTTAAATTTTTTCGTCTCTTTAGAACACTTTAAGATGGAGGGTATCGATCATTTGAAACGTTTAATTCGTGAAATCGAATGGTTGGTTAAATTGGATTTGCAAGATGCTTATTTTGTGGTGCCATTGCATCTGAACATCAAAAGTTCTTGCATTTTTTCTGGAAGGGAGTATTGTACCAATACGTTTGTCTTCCGTTTGGCTTATCTTTGGCCTCCCGTGTTTTCACAAAAATTTTGAAACCTTTGATAGCTCGTTTACGGGCTATGGGCATTAGATTTATGATTTATTTAGATGATATTTTGGTCATGGGAGCTTCGTACGAGGAGGCCATTCGTCATTTGCATCTTATTGCCGACTTATTGACGTCAGTTGGTTTTCTCGTAAACTATGAGAAATCAGTTTTTTCCCCTTCTCAATATTTAGAGTCTCTTGGTCTTGACATCGACACTCGAAATTTGACACTTTCCCTTCCTCTTACGGTCGAGTCTATTCTTGCCCTGTGCAATTCTCTCATTGACAGCGATTTAGTGCAGTTACGAAATTTTTCTAGACTTTTGGGAAATTTTTCATGGTCCATTCCCACGGTGCCTTTCTCTCAAGGTCACTCCAGACTTTTACAGCAGTTCTACATCCGGTCGATGCATCGTTATTTGATGCATCATGATTTGAACCAGCAAATCTCTTTGCTCCCTGGTGCACGTTTGGACATCCAGTGGGTTGACCACCTTTGAAGATCCAAAAGCAAGGCCATTCTCCCCTTTTGCCCAGACTTGACAATTTTTTTCCGATGCATCATTGCAGAATTGGGGCGCGGTTTGTGATGGCGTTACAACACGAGGCCCTTGGCCTCCGGCTGATAGTTCCTGCCATATTAATAAGCTTGAGTTATTGGACGCGTTAAATGCGCTGCAAACTTTTACTTCAGGTTTCCACGGTACATCAATATATTTGTTTTTGGATAATACGATGGCAGTAGCGTATATTAACAAATGTGGTGGTACACACTCGCGCTCCCTTTCTTCCATTTTGGCTCAAATTGTCGACTGTTGTGAATCTCGGCATATTACTTTCTTGGAAAACCATTTATCCGGGGTTTTAAATTCCGTTGCAGATTTGGAATCCCGGTCGTCTCTCGTTGCGAGCGATTGAATGTTGTTGGTAGACAGTTTCAAACTCCTGCAGGAGATTTGGTTAATGGATGTGGATCTCTTTGCGGCGACTTGGAACCGCCAATTGCCACAATTTGTCAGCTGGATCCCTCAGCCCAATGCGTCGGCTGTGAACGCATTCTCCCTGAGGTGGACCGATCTTCATGCGTACGCGTTTCCCCCCTTCACATTGATCCCGCGATGTCTGTCGAAAATCAAGAGAGAACGTGCAACCATAGTCCTCATCTGTCCGCTATGGCCGGCCCAGACTTGGTTTCCGTTGCTCTTGGAAATGTCAGTGGGTCTCCCGCGCATATTTTGATCACACCCTCTTCTTGTTCATTCCAGCAATTTG